>NC_137953.1:46310657-47753157 GCF_963924665.1 Micromys minutus
CAGCTGTCACCTGAGAAGCTCATGGTGGGGCCATCATCATAATGTGGGAAAGGATAAGAGACTATGATGGAGAGATTTGTACCATCTAGTCAAGACAGCACGATTCAGGCTGCTGCCGTATGAGACACCACCAAGAAAGCAGCCCAGCTGGATGCTGAGCAGGCATGCAAGATCAGCACAGAGTGGTAAGATAGAGAAAAAAAAAAGGGGATTTTTTACTTGATTGGTTGTTTGACTTTTGTTTTTACTCCCAACCAGTACATTTTGGTGTCGTTCCTTACAAGCTTCTGAGGAACTAGAATAGAAATCCTGGAATAGCAGCCGACATGAAGACTTGGAAGATTTGTTTTGGGATTGCAGTCTGGCGGCAGCATGGAGCAGAGCTTAAAGAAGACAGAGGCTGAAGAAAGCCGCATGTTAGAAGGCTTTACAGGAGGAGAAGCAGATGCCAGCGGGAGGCTGGACTCTAGGGATACTGGGAGGTGGAGCCTATGGGGTTAGACAGACAGAAGGGCGGACCGACAGACAGACCGACAAAGCTGTGGTGGTGGGAAGGGGAGGAAGATGGAAAACTTTTCAAGAGTTTCCCAAAAGAGAAGGGGCAATAGGCACAGGACAGCAGGTAAGGTCATATATGTACTGAAGTTGAAGAACTCGGGGGAAATGTTAGGGAAAACCTGGAGTTAGAGTGTGAAGGAGATTGTGATAATAACCCCGGACACCCACTCATAGTCATATATGAAAGAGCAGAAGTCTCCATGACCAATGTCAGTGTTAAGGACATAAGATGAAGTGGTGGGTATGGAATTTTGAAAGAAAAACTCATTAGTCAGAGTCACTTTCTAGTTTCACAAAGGAAAACAGAAAGGGCAGAGCCTTGTGCAGAGCTATTTTAATCCAGCAGCATGACTGCTCTGGCAAGAGATCATACCCAAAGGCCTTTTAGGTCTATGTGACCTGGATGTAATGCAGACATGCCCTGGATTACAGTTTGATCTGGCTAGAATACAGACAAGCCCTTAATACATACCGTTAATCCCTAACAATGAAGGTAAGGCTAGTTTGTAGAAGGAAGCCACCTTATTTGAAAGTGATGTCTAATTGAGGGGCAAAGTAATGAATCAGAAGAAGTCAGAGATAAGATCCACCCAACTCTCCTGAGGACAGACAGGAAGAAGAGGCTACTTTAGAGCAGCACAGCGAGAGAAAGGTATGTGTGGCAGTTTCATCGTGAGAGCTTTACAAAGACAGGTAGCAGGGAAAACAAAATAGACGCAGGTGTGCAGGGGCCACCCCTAGCCGGGGGGCAGTTCTTTCTTATTGGTTCCTCTTGAGGCAGTAAGGGGGAAGAGCACTGGCGGAGTACGACTTGGTCTCACGAGCTGTTTAGAGATATTTAGGTGCCTCTTGCTTGTTGGGCTGGGGGGAAGTTTGGAGCAATAAACTTCTATTGAACCAAGAGACAAGAAAAAACTTTTACATGGGCAAATATGGATAAACTCACATAAGTTCATATACAGATTTGCAAGTGTGTATTTATACATTTCTACCCAGACCAGTTGGGCCCAGCTTGCATGCATTCTCAAAATTACATTCTTACTCACACACACACACACACACACACACACACATATTCTCACAATTAAATACTTACACACACTCATATATTCTCACAATTACACACTTACACACACACACACACACACACACACACACACACACACATCCATACTTACATAAGCATATGGAGCAAAAGACCAAGCATGGGTGCAGAAAGAACTCACTCATTCTGGATGAAAAATGAGCTTCAATCTTTATTGTATAGAGAAAGAAAAGGCTTCTAACATTTTAATGCTAAATGAATTATATCCATGTTTGTAAGAAAAAAAAGCTTTGCTCCTTTTAATAAGACTAAGTCTGTGTTGTTGTTAAGAAAGGACCTGTTCTGTCCCGTGGTAAGGAGAAGCTTGCCTACTTTTTCCGATCTCTGCAGTTCTTTTTTCCTCTTTCCCTCTGCATTCTGCACACTGCTCTCTTAGCTTTTTGTTACCCATAGTCCCATTCTGCATTCTCCTTCTAATCTTGCTCTCCCCTCCTGCTCTGATGTCGTAATAATGTTCTTACTCTCAGTGCCTTTTCTCCCAAAGCTATGCCTATGCTTTTAAGTTCTTGAGTTCGGTTCTGTCTAAAAAGTGTTCTGTCTAAAAACTTCTCCTCAGCTCAGTTCCTCTCAGCTCTGTTCTCCACTCAGTTCTGACTCCTCTTCTCCTTGTCCTCAGCACTTACACATCTTTCAGATACATGGCCATATGTTAAAACTCCATCACAACTTCACAGAAAAAAAATCAAATCACAAATTGAAATAGAAGTTTACAACAGAGAATGTTTACATGCACATCCATTAGGAGGAATTATCTGACTAAACATCCATCACCTGCCTCAGCTCCACAGGCTCACTGAAGGTTTAAAACATAACTAAGTTATTGGTGAAGTTTTATATAGATAACCCCAGTCAATATTTTATCCTCTGTCCTAGCACCTATAATGAATTGTTAGTTCCCTTTCCATAACCTTTGGTTAATTGTTTTACAACCTCTTGGAATGTGCTCTGAGTAGGAGAGAGTCTGGTTACATCTAAGAGCAATTAACTGATGAGAGACTGGCAGAGTTCTCACTGTAGTTCTGACTCTCAGAAAACGACTTAATAGCAGTGCCACTGTAAGAGAGCTTAATAATCAGTTATAATTTTAGGAATTTTTATAGGATCACTATTAATAGTTAAGAAATTATCTATTTGTCTACATAGCATCACTATAAGACAGAACATCTTCATAGATCTGCAGAGATCTGCTCCAAAGTGGTGTGCTATTACTTAATGATTGCTATATATGTTTAATAACAACAGAAAAAGCATGTAAATAACAGTAATCTTTCCTAAAAAGAATCCCTTATAGCCTTGCTTAATAAGGGCAAACCAGTCACAGATTATATAATAATCCAAGACTAGCCATCTCAGGATGATCACCTGTTAGTTATTAACTTGTCCTGTTATGGCTCCTGACACAGATGAAGACAGAACAAGCCAGAGAATAAGAAGGATTCAGAAGATTAGAACAGATAGGCAGAGTTAGTATGAGGCCAATCAGAGCAATTGAGTCAGAAGACAAGAGAAACCAGACTGAATCAGTCAGCTTGGTAGATTAGATTGTACAGAGACTAGAAGCTTCTAGGCCTAGTTCCAGGGATAGTTAGAACATAGAAAGAAATACTCTGGGCTCAGCCAAAACAGTGTGTTTGCACATATTGAGTATGGCTCTCATCTCATCCCTTCATCTGAAGAAATAATAGTGAAATTTAAAGTGTTGGCCTTTAGAACAGGAGCAAAATGAAGTCAGAGGCCACCGAGAGACCAAATCAGATGAGCAGGTGGTGGAAATGTTTGTTAAAGTCATTGGGTTCTCTTGAGACTACTTGCATTAATCTGGCTTTGATCTGAGCAGTTTAAGAAGCTAATTGAACAGTTCACGAGTCAGACTAAGAGACAGTGGCTAACGACTCATAACTGGTCAAATACTGAGAGTCTGTGGAGTTCTGAGCCAAGAATGGGACATTTATTTATGTCACACCCCCACCTACAAAGCTCAGGGACCATCGTGGAAGAAGTGACAGAAAGACTGGGGAGGACTGTGAAGAAACAGTGCCTTCTAGACTCGACAGGATTATTGCTCTCCAGAACTCAAAGCAGGTGTGGTTCCCTGCAAAAGACTGCCTAGCACAGCATCAAGCCGGTTGACATTCCAGCTTTGGTGGGGGAGGGGTACAAGAGCCTTCACCTCTAGCTGAGGAACTACTATCTATTGATGGTTGCTGGGAGAGAGAGTAGCATTTTCTTATAGGTGTGTAGTCCCTCGTATGTTGACCATTCCGAGTGGATGGGCCCCTAAACATGCATATATAAACTGCATTAATATGATTCGATGGGTTACCTAAAAGAGTATATGAAGTTAAAAGGGGGACAGGTGCATTGAGTTTCAGACTCAGGACAAGGGACTGAGGTGCATATTTTATATAGCAAAACAGACCTGGCCTCCAGGCTTCCCCAGCATCCCCCAGTTCCTACTGGGCATACCTCATCCCCAACACTGGACTTTACAGCCTATGGGGTGGGCTACCCTTCCCTAGGAGGCTCTTTTATTCATAATCCATTTGTCTCCCTTCTCTCTTTCTCCTCCCTTTCCTTCTCTCTACCAGTGTGCTTTCTCTCTTTCTCTTCCCCTTTCTTTCCCTTCCCATGGTGATTTCCCTAGCCTCCTTCCTTGGGGCCAGTGTACTTGGCCTCCAGAAAGCAGTTTTCCAATAAACCTTTATTTATATATTTTAGTCTGGCTTGAATTTGGCTCATTTCTCTGGTGGAAAAATAACTTTTTAAGGTGCAGACTATGCGGAGAGTTAAGGAGGGAGGGAGCAGGTAAATAAGATTGAAATACATTGTATGCCATGTATCTTAGGGTTTTGCTGCTGTGAACAGACACCATGACCAAGGCAACTCTTATACAAACAACATTTAGTTGGGGCGAGCTTACAGGTTCAGAGATTCCATCCAGTATCATCAAGGCAGGAGCATGATAGCCTCTAGGCAGGCATGATGCAGGTAGAGCTGAAAGTTCTATATCTTCATCTGAAGGGTGCTATGAAGAGACTGAGTTCCAGGCAGCTAGGGTGAGAGTCTTAAGCCCACGCCCACAGTAATGCACCTATTCCAACAAGGCTACAAATCCCAATAGTGTCATTCTCTGGGCCAAGTATATACAAGCCATCACACCATGTATGAAATTCTAAAAAAAACAAAGTCATTTTAAAGTAGATATACTACCTGAAGATATTTGTCATTAAAATGAGGAAGAAAAAAATATATTTTACTTTGGTGGGCCTTTTTGCTGGTTGGTTGGATGGATGGACGATTGGGTCTTTAGCATGATTGCAGGCTAAGG
Organism: Micromys minutus; assembly: GCF_963924665.1. Classification (NCBI taxonomy): domain Eukaryota; kingdom Metazoa; phylum Chordata; class Mammalia; order Rodentia; family Muridae; genus Micromys; species Micromys minutus. Next base: position 46,315,649 of record NC_137953.1, read on the forward strand.
AGAAGGAGGAACTCACAGATAGTTTTGTTGGCTTGAATTCTCTGAACCAGTGAGGGCAGGAATAGAGCCGTCTGAAGAGTGAATTGATGAATAGGCTCTACTTGTTAGAGTGTGGCACACAGATTGGCACTAATTAAAAGCCTGTTAGAAATGCATAACCTTAGAACCAGAATCAGCATTTGAACCAGAGTCCAGGTCACCAATACATTTAGTGAATATATTATTACTAAAATCTGGGATAGGTTAAGGCAGAAATATAGAGAAAGATTCAGAGCATATGCAGACATTCAAACTCTGTCTTGATTTTTATCTGAGACTCAGGAAGAGAAGATTAGAACATCCTTTCAAGTGCTCCCAAGTTTGGTATGTGTGGGCGGGGTAGGTGAAAAGGGAAGGTTTGTCCACTGACAAATAATCTCCAGTCCAATCGGAGCTAGGGCTTAGCTTTTCTCTAGGCAGAAGCATCTGCAGATATCACTGCTTAGACAACAAACGTGAGTGTCTTCTTTATTTGGTTGGCAGTGGCTCTGATATTTCTGGGTTTGGTTTCATGGTTCAACAAATTGTTCAAGTCTCTTGTGTGACTCTCTTATGTAGCTAGGCTTGAGAACACTGATGCTTCTCAGCCTTCGAGTTTCAAAGATAGATGGTACTTGGTCCCATTCTCTAAGGTTTTCTCTTTAGTCAGGCTGAGATGACACCTTAAAGATGACTGCCGGTGTCACTGATCCCAGCCCTTTAAATACTTCCTCTCTCTCCCCACCAACCTGAGCTGTAGATGTTCAAGCACTTCAGTCAAAAATGGCCATACCTGGATGGGAGAGATGCTTCTGCTCTGGCAGGGAACCCAGGTCCAATTTAGACCACCCAGAGGTTGGCTCACACCTATGTAACTACAGTTCTAGGTCTGATGCCCTTTTCTGGCCTCTGAGGTCACCTGGAACACACACATTGCATAGATATACATGCAGGCTAAACAAGCCTGCTCACGACAGCATTTAAGTGATGAAAGGAAGACTTGCCCTTTTCTCTCTGTTGTCTCCTGGCACTTGTTACTGAGCCTCTTGGTGTTACTCCTATTCAACAGCCATAGAAAGACTACATGGTGACTGTCAGCTATGCACACAGGCCAGCACTGTGCTCTGTGTTTGTACACCTAGCAAGATGGGCTTCTGATAGCATCGCTGTTTCTCACTTCCTATTATGTAATACTAGTGCTGCTGCTCAGAACTGTGCCCCTTCATATGTTTGATTCATCAGCAGTGACGACACAGGATGGGAGGCAAGTTAGTGGCTAAGCATAAACACTCTGACGTTTTCTTCAAGATTTACAACAGACTTGCCAGTGGTTTCCCCAAGTTGTGACCCAGAGATCGTATCAGAAGCCTGGGGCATGCATGCTGTAACAATAGCTAGGGCCAGCTTCAGACTTTTCTGAATTACAGTTCTGATGTGTGGTTCTGAACTGTGACTTTTCAGTACGCACTACTGCATTCTGAAATTGGAGTTTTCCATCTTTCAAAATGAGACTAGAAACAAGAACGCCTTTTATCGGCTAAATTCAGTGTTTAATGAGCACCTTAAGCTGGCAAAGTGTCAGCACAAGACAATATGTGCTCGGCACCTCCACAAAAGTCACAACATAAACTGTGCTAGTCTTTTCTACAACAACTAGTAGTAAGACAGGCCTATCTTGGCCTATGATGAGCCTGGAGTACTAAGCAGATGCTCTAAATAGGCAGTTCAAGTCAAGGCTCAACCTCAAAACTTTTGAGTTTGCTATTTTCCTAGAAGTCTGTTTAGATTTTACAGGGATTTTTATATTCGCTCAGTTTCAGGTGAGTTGTTTCAGATGTTAGAATACTCTGATGAGTAGTCACAAGTCTGGAGCTCACAAGCTATTTTGTTGACTCTCATTCCAACCTTCATGGTACTGAACACAAACAGCATTGGGACTTCATTTCCCAGAAGGCAGCGCGGTATTGGATCACGCGAGGCTTCGGGTAAACTTGCCTGTGTTTTTTTTTTTTTCCCCACGCCTGCAGTAAAGGCCCGCGGTCTGCTGGGATGTGTAGTTTAGACAGCCCTCGGACACCCCCTCAAATGAATGGGACCGGTTATGACTGAGAACTACAGCTCCTGGTCTGGCCGCGTCGGTGGTAGCTGCGGAGGAAGAGTTGATCAAGACGGCCCTCCAGGAGGGAACAGCAGCTGGTGGTGGTGATGTTGCGCGCGGGTTTTCTAGGGTAGCGATCAAAAAGGGCGCTTTTTCTGCGCGCTGGCTCCCGTGCACAGCACCGGCCATGCGCCCGGCCTTCGCGGTGGGCCTGGTGTTCGCAGGCTGCTGCAGTAATGTGATCTTCCTAGAGCTGCTGGCCCGGTGAGTGACCCTCTCGGGCCGCGCCCGGGGTTCTTGAGGATGGTCCGGGGCTGCTCGCCCTAGCCGCCTCCGTACTCCGCTGCACCGGATACGCACGCAGCCCTGGCACTCCTCCCTCCATTCGTTAGCATCCAGGTGACAGGAACATCCAGGGTGCTGCTGTCAACACCTGGATGCTACGCTTTGGGAGTTTGAAGCCTGGAGACTTCTTCAAGTGACTGATTCTAGGTCTCAAGGAGCACCCTCTCCAACTACTATTCATCCAACGCTAGCACCTTTCCTGTCCAGTTAATGAATGTCCGCCTGGAGCAAAACTTTCTCAGAGTTCTGTTTTGTACACGTTGCAAAGAAAGTTTCGTTTGTGTGTGTTGACATGTTTTTGTGAGCACTTGGCTTAGATTCATATGTGAGTGATCTGGTGCAGATAACTACTGAGCATGGTCCCTGGGCATTTAGCACATTTTAGTCTTTAGTTGAGAAGCGTGCAAGAAGTTTAGCTTGGGAACAGGGTTGGCTTTGTGGTGGTGTCTTACAAATAATGTTGGGTAATAATGTGCAAAGTTCAGCAGGCAGAAGTTAGAAAAGAGACAGGAGGTGGACCGGAAACGATTAGGACTAAACAGCTCCAGTTAGTAATTTTAGGATTGGCTCCCCTGGAAATATAGTCTTGGAAAGTTACTTAGCTCCTCTGGGTCTCCCTTTTTCAGACAGTTCAGTACTATCTCAGTTCAGAGTAACTAGCTACAGGTTTCTGAATCTATATATGGTGTCAGTTGACTATCCGAACAACCTTGTGACAACCCTGAGCCCAAGAGTTACATTGTTTTGCTGAAAGTGAAACAGATGCAAAGTTGGGTGCCTTTTTAACTATTTGTAAGTAGCAGAGTAAGAAATGGGGTGGAAGAGGTCTATCTAAGCTCCAAACCCAATAACATTTCCAGACCCCTTTTATTTTTTAACTTGAGTTTTGAACATAGTGTAATGTCTGGTAGAAACTTATTTTGTTTGATACTGTTGGTTTGAGCCCTTCTGAAGTAAGCAATTTATCTGTATAGATTATTGTTTGTTATTAGCGAGCTTACGGTTTTATTATGCAAAGTGTTGATGAAGGTCAATTGTCCTGGGATTGGATAGGAATATTAAAATGAAAATACACTTCAAAGGAAGTAGACTTTGGAATTTGATATATTTAATATATTTTAAATAAGAAAGTGATATATTCAGGCCAGCTATAGAAACAAAGTCAGATAATTACATTGAATATGCCACCAAATTATGTGGAATCTGAAATCTGTGTGTTCTAGCTTATGAGCTCTTGGCTAAAGCACTTTTTTCAACCATTATAGGGTTGGGTGATAGCGCCTTCATCTCCATGGGTTTTGAAGGATCTACTGAGATGCACGAGGAACACTTGCTGCACACTGGCGGCTCCCCTTGCCTTTTCCCTTACAGTTTGTTTCAGTACAGGCATACATTGCTTTTTGATTTTGTTTTGTTTTTGTGATGGTCCAGAAAAGTTCCATATGTATTCAGAGATGGATACATTTCTCTTTATAAAGTTTTTCCATTCTTTATAGGAACTTTTATTTAGAATTTTAATTAGAAACAATCTGTAAAGGAATTTCTTATTTAACCTTTTTTTTTTTTTTTTGTAAATCTGCATTTTGTGCACAACTGAGAGTTTTCCTTAAGAGGTAAGGAAGTGGGCTTATTAATGCAATGTAGAATACATTAGATAGCAACGTATGCCCGATCTGCTAAAGTAAGCTCTGACTTCACACTATAGAGCCATGAAATCTGACCTCATAGGCCAGATCGTCTTTGAAGTTCCTTCTAGATATGATCTCGAACTTTGTGGCTTTAATCTTGAGGAATTACCATAACCCATAGAGCAGGAACTGGGCTTTTTAAATGGCTTTCTGCGAACACTTAGGTGCCACTCTAAATACAAAGGCTGGAAGACTTGTTGAAAGAAGGGAGTGTTGAGCCATTTCCCCGAATTGAAAAGCAGATTGATCTCTTGCCGACTTTTGAGACCTATAATTGGTGCCAATGATAAAGTACAACCCTTGTGTACAGTATAAGCGGCTACACAGTAATTGGTGAGGTCTTGATTCATTTCTTATGGTGCTTATGCTAACTTTGAAAAGGTATAAAGATCTGCCCAAGTCATTCCCTTCAGAGTTGCTATTATTTTTTAAATTGAAATTTGGGGTTTTGCCAAAGAAAATCCCAAGTAAGAGAAGGTGTCTGAAGTTAATGGTTATACATCTTAAATAAAGTTTAAGAGAAGGAAAGATTCTGGGAAAACATTTCAAGTTTTAATTTTGGGGCTTTAAAGTGAATTATTCTAGTTAAAGAGCTGTGCCACTGCTGTGTCCCCAAAATGCTCTCTGCATTAGCTTAAAGGACTGTTAACTGTCAGATTGTAGGAGAATAGAATTATCAGAGGACCCAATGGGAGGGAGAGCAGGAAAGAGCAGGAACGCGATTCCTGGGGAGACTTCTGGGGTAGTGCAGCGCACGTAAAGCCTGGTTACAGCAGCACTGACACCCAACTGTAGTCATAAGTCCGACCTAACACAGTCCATGTGACTCCCACGTCCTTAGCCACAGAATGTGGGTAACTAAAGGAGAACAGCAGTGACCATATGGAGGAGACAATTGTAAACCTTTTACGCTTTTAAAATCTTTTGCACAAATGCTAATACGCCATAGCACATTTGCTTAATGTGAAGCCTCCCCAACCCCTGTTGACTTGCCTGACTGAAGGCCAGACTCTGTCCCAAGTGGCTCCTACACACTGAGAGATCTTCAAAATAGTGACATCTGCCGCCCTCCTCCCATGCACACTCAAGAAAAGGGACATGGTCCAGCCTCTGAACATTTCACTGTGTTCTCGATACCTGTAGTTCATGCTTGGCTCCAAAGTGCTTCTTTTTTTTTTTTTTTTTTTTTTTTTTTTTTCTCCAGGGAAGAGATCCAGGTCATGCCCCCTGGGAACCCTTTCTCACTGTGCAGAGTAGCTTCCCAGTAACGACTCTGTAAGAGCTGTGGCCTAAGCTTTTAGTAGAAAATGGAAGGGAAAGCCAGAAAAGTATTGATACTCCAGTGTGGTACTTGGCACTTGATGCATATTTTCTTATTGAATCCTCATGGCAACAGTATATAGCTTTCATTTTATAAAGAAACAGGTGTCCAGTGTGATTGTTTAAAGGGTAACTAATGGGCTGAGGAGATGGCTCACGGTTAAAGTGCTCCTTGTACTAGAGGACGGGCCAGAGTGCCGGTTCCCAGAACTCACATAAAATGCCTGTAATTGCCGCCTGGAGGCCTGGAAAGGCAGAGACAGGTGATCCCAGAGCAAACTGGCTATCTCTGGCTATCTCTGTGAGTTCTTGATTGAGAGATCCTGCCGCAGTGAATGAGGTTAAAGAACCATTAGGGCTAATTCTAGACATCAATCTTGGCACCTCAGGCTTACACATGTGCGTGTCCACAAGTGTACTCCCTCACATGCAACCATCCATATGCATACATGAACACACAATACACACACACACACACACACACACACAGAGGAAAATGGGGGTCAGAGAAAAGACAGCTGTCACTATTTTGAAGACCTTTCAGTGTGGAAGAACCTAGGCTGGTCATCTTCCTGGTTCTAGTTGCCTTTCTAGTTTGTGGCAGAGACTGTGTTAAGTTCTTCTCTGGGACCTGTTCGTCTGTACAACAATAAACCAGAGGAATGAGCACTTACATTGTTCCCATCTTAAGGAATGGAGTTTAGAAGTTTACTAACGTCCACACCACATGGTAAGTGACAGAGGTGTCTTGCATGGCAGCAGGAACAGCATGGAGCACCATTGTTCTCAGTTCTGTGCCACCACAAACACACAACATACACGCTCTTGCATGCACATGTGCAGGCACAGCCCTTTTCCCTTAGGATCTAGTGGGGGAACCCTTGAAAGTCTAGATCCCCAGGCCTCCACTCCAGGACAGTGAAATCGGGTCTGGGAGAGGGACGCTCTCCAGGTACATGATCTTCACATGGTGTCTTCCTTCCTTTGATGACTTACCCACATGCTCACTCAGTACTGGAGACTGAACTCAGTGCTTCTTCCTCCACACTGAGTATTCCGCAGGGCCGCTGAGCTCCAGCCCTAGCCCCTTTACTTTTCTCCCTTATAATTCTGAGAAAAATACCGCCTCATTCACCCACAATGCTAGTCTTTCATGTTTGCACTGCCATGCTCAGCCTTATCCATGGGTCCCAGAGATCAGCCAAGACAGAATTGGCTAGCCCTGCTGGGAACCATCCAGAGTTAAATGTCTGCTCTCCTGTATTGACTAATGGTTTTAATTAGATTCTTGAATGAGATGAATGTCTTACACAATCATTTATGGATTCCTACAAAGGTTAGCCTTGTCTCTTGAACCAAGTAACTCAGAGATCGATTGTTGAACAGTGTGTAAGGCAGTAGGTTTCAAGAAACCTTCAGAGGCAGCAGAACTTTGTGTACAGCACTGTGTGTGTTTCAGATGGCAAGCCTAGCTCTGTAGAATGGTGTATTCCTTGCCTGTTACTGTGCATGGTTAAGGGTTTGCAATGGGGAGATAGCTCAGTGGTAGAGTGCTTGTCTAGTGTGTTGGATGGTTTTATGTTAACTTGATACAAGCTAGAGTTATTGCAAAAGAGGGAGCCTCAGTTGAGAAACCGCTCTCATTAATTTGGACTGTAGACAAACCTGTAGGGCATTTTCTTAATTAGTCATTGATGGGGGAGGGCCCTGGAAGCAGGCTGAGCTAATGATGGGGCCAACCCAGTAAGCAGCATCCATCCAAGGCTTCTGCATCAGTTCCCGCCTCCAGGTTCCTACTCTGTTTGAGTTCCTGCCCTGACTTCCTTCAGTAACAAACAGTGAAGTGGCTATGTAAACCGAATAGACCTTTTCTTCAAAGTTGCTTTGGCCATAGTTTTTCATCAGGATGGTAGTGATCCTCACTAGGACACCTGGCATGTTTGAGGCCTCAGTGCTGAATTTATCTTGCCATTAGTGTTTGGTATTCATAGCACCAGTAGAGAATGGAGTTGGCTTCAGTAGATTGCACTGTACTGATACATAACTGCTTTGATGAGCCTCTCTGTTCAGTGGTGTCAGATGTGTGTCTTTGGTGAAGATGAAGACAGACCCTAAAAGCCTGTCGATACTAGTCTTAAGGGGAATTAAGATGCTCCCTTGGGACATCTTTAGTGATAGAACAGAATTGGGGGAAGGGCAGTTCAAGAACACTGTCAACATTTCATGTGACTGGCTTACAGAGTGTCTCAAGAGGGATGTCAGGAATAACTTTCTGACATGTGTTGATGCTATGACACTTGTTCCTAATTGTCACCGTGGAAGACCCCCGGTTCTTCCATAGAGCACTGAGAAGGATCTGCTGAATTCCAGGGGTGTCTCTTGACTGTCTGGTGTATTGACTCGCCACGGTAAGGGTTGTGTAGAACTACCGTGTGCTACTGCAGTATTTCTCAGTCACTTTTAGTTTATTGCCCCGGCCCCAGAGCCCATTTTTGATAGTTTTTCTTAATGACCCTTACATAGATACACAATTATGTTGATTCATGTATAGGCATATCTGTGTCCTATTTAAATAGCAAGCCTCTTCCCATCCCAAGAACTGTTTTTCACTCCTTGGAGATAGTCTAAAGCCACATCCCTGTCACCACCTGGCCAGCATGATCAATGGGTTGTGAGAGCAAAGATGAGGAAGGACAGCGGGCTGCCGAAATCTATCCACTCTATTATCTTGGTGTTGTAAATACAACAGGTGGTGATGCTGTATCTGAGTCTCTCTGTGATTCACTGTGCAGGACACATCCAGGATGTGGGAACATCGTCACATTTGCACAGTTCTTATTCATTGCTGTGGAAGGCTTCCTTTTTGAAGCTGACTTGGGAAGGAAGCCACCAGCTATCCCAATAAGGTATGGCATATTCAGCCTTGTTGAGTCCTTTTAAACCCTAAAAAGCAGTACTCCCACGAGTATGAGCTGCATGCTTTTCAAATTTGGGTAACAATGGAGACATGAGTTTCATGAATTACACTGTTACATTCTAGAAACCTATTTTTAGAATAAATTTCCTGCCCACCACGTTTAAATAGCTGTGATTAAGATAAGTGTATCCGTGTATAATACACGGTCAAATGACTAGGGTGACCACAATAGTTATGTATTCGTCCTTTGTGTTGGTAGAATTATTGATTATGCTAAGAGTGGTATCCTTAAGAATCTTGAAAATAGTTGGCTTTTGGAAGTAAAGAAGCAATAAGTATACAATATAGCAAGTCACTAAATGTTACTGAATTGTTTGCTCACCGATGAGTAATTTTATGTTGTGTGACTTTCACTTCAATTAAAAGAAAATGATTGACAAGCTAAGTAAAAATTGCCAATGGCAGACCTCTGTCTTTGAGTCCGGGTGTCTCTGCAGGCCAGATTTGATTGTTCTGGGGTTGGATGACTTGGTAGAGGTGTCTTAAGGAGAATGGTGTCACTCAGTTTCCTTGGGCGTGACATCCCTGTATGAATGTCTCCAAGCACTCAAGCTCCTCCTTGCTCGTTAGCTGCCTTCCTTTTTAGCTTGCTGAAATTTTCCCTAAGTTTTTGTTACTGCAATACTAAGCATTTTACTTTCCTTTGGGCTTAGTGTCCGCATAAACTCTGTTTCTGCAGGCCAGCATTTACATCAGTGGGAATCCGAGCATCTCTTTCTTTTTTTAAACTCCTTTGGGCCTTGCAATTCTCTTACCCACTTCCTTGGAGCAGAGTATTTGGTGGTGGCATAATGAATATGATCTCACCTGTTCTGACTGGTTCTGTGTCAACTTGACACAAGCTGGAGTTATCACAGAGAAAGGAGCTCAGTTGGGGAAATGCCTCCATGAGATCCAGCTGTAAGGCATTTTCTCAACTAGTGATCAAGGGGGGAGGGCCCAGCCCACTGTGGGTGGTGCCATCCCTGGGCTGGTAGACCTGGGTTCTATAAGAAAGCAGGCTGAGCAAGCCAGTAAGTGACATCCCTCCATGGCCTCTGCATCAGCTCCTGCTTCCTGACCTGCTTGAGTTCCAGTCCTGACTTCCTCTGGTGATGAACAACAATGTGGAAGTGTAAGCTGAATAAACCCTTTCCTCCCCAACTTGCTTCTTGGTCATGGTGTTAGTGCAGGAATAGAAACCCTGACTAAGATAGCACCCCTGCTGACCAAACTGTCTCCTACCAGTGCTCCCATTTCAGTTTCTGAGACAGGGTCCTCTCACTATGTAACCATGGCTGGCCTGGAGCTCACATCACAGAACATGCTAGCCTCAAACTTGCAGAGAGCTCCCTGTCCCTGCCTCCTGAGTGCTGAGATTAAAGGTGTGCACCAACATGTCCAGCCCACCTCCACTGAGTCATTGTTGCACCCTGTCCCTCTTGCTGCCATTAAGTCCCCACAGTCTCGTCTTAATTAGCATATTCCCTTACAGTGGTTATTTCACTCTGCTTAGGTCTTACTCCTCCACAAACAGTTTCTAGGCTGTGGTATATTAGTCGCCACATGGAAAAAATTAATTATCCTGAAAGACCTTGATAAATGCTGATTCCCAGTGGCATTATGAGGACATTTAGTGAGAAGCCTTGTAAACTGACTAACAGACTCAGACATTGTGAGGAGCTGACACTAGTGGCCTTGCATGCCTGTTGCATTCTTCTCTGTGCTCATTGTCAAGTTCCTCAGACTGTTAACATGGCCTGTGCTGTGCTTACACACTGGGCTGTTTGTCCAGCTCCAGATTTAACCAGCACCAAAAGAGAAAAGAGAAAGGTAACATGAGGCCCAGGGTTGTTTTATTCTTCAGACATGTAGATACAAAGTTGTTCAGCACTCTGTGCCCAAGGGTGAATGTTTTATGAACAATATGAACCATTGTTTACTTCTGCTCTAGATTGTCTAGGCATTTATTTAAAAGTTTAAAATATTTTTGAGTGACTCGTGAAATTGCTGATATTTAATTCGTTGACCTACAAGAACAGGACAAGTTGATATAGCCATATTGAAAGACATCTTGACTGTTTCCTAGGAAAGATGAAAACATAAATGTATAAAAAGTTTTCATCTATTTACTTGACCTTACTTACCCATAGTCTTCATTTACTTAGTATATGTATCTCTTTCCCGTCTACAGGACTTTTCCAGATAGAGTCTCTATAACTAGAGAGTCTTTAGTTGGCTCTACTTAAGGTGGGGCTGAGCATGACCTTGAACTTATGACACTTTTGTTTCCCGACTTTATGTGGCATTGGCAATGCAACCCAGGGCCTCGTCCATACTAAACAAGCTACTCTTGCCAACTGAGCTACATCTTTAACCCCCAGGGTCTTTTTTAATTTTAATTTTTATCTTAATTTTAAGACCTATGAATTTTTAAATGACAAAGACTCTGGGCAGGCAGTGGTGGCACACACTTTTAATCCTGTATCTAGGAGGCAGAGGCAGGAGGATCTCTGACAGTTAAAAGCCATGGAGGTCTACAGAGCCATCTGGGGCTACACAGAGAGACCTTGTCTTTAAAAATAAAATAAAACACTCTGATTTTAACTATAAATTCTGTTGCTTCATTATCTTAGAGCCTCCTGGCTCAACCTGTGGAATAGTTGTCATAGTGGCTAGGCTGAACATGAGCTTGACTTAGCAAATCTGTCTACAAAGAAATAAAATATTAAAAAGGATTATCTGTTCACTTAAACTCTCTTGCTGTTGGTTAGACAGCATTTATAAAACCTAGTTCTAAGATATTTGAAAAATATTCAAGTGTTTCCTTACACATATTCAATAACCTAGAGCTTCCCCATGCTAGTCTGACTTTGTCAAGTATTTGGATATGCACTTACATATTTGACTTTATGTGATAATGGTTCTCTGTACTCCAAATGTCTGTAAACCAGATATATGTGTTTCCTTCTATACCAGAGTTTCTTGAAAAGTGGATTTGTGTGCTGCTGTTCTCTGTGTGTGCAGGTACTATGCCATCATGGTAACCATGTTCTTCACTGTCAGCGTGGTGAACAACTATGCCCTGAACCTGAACATCGCCATGCCTCTGCATATGATATTCAGATCGGTAAGTGCCGCCTGCCCCCAGTGTGTGACCCAGATGCTCTCCTTTGCAACACAAGGCAGACAGAGACCTGGGAATAGGAAGTGAATGGCTTACTTTTGTTTGTCTCAGGATTAATATATGACTTTAATAATACTTTTAATTAAATTAAAAATTCTGTGGGAAATAGATTTACTTTCTCTTTCCTCTTTTGAGCTCTTACTTCCTATCGAAGTTTTGTTTATGTTTTTGTTTTCCTTTGCCCCGCTTTTTCTTGTTAGTTTTTCTACCCGTCATGAATCATGATGGTTTTTCCCTAGTCCACTAAAACCGCCACCGTTGTCTTCTTTTACAGGGTTCTCTGATTGCCAACATGATTCTAGGAATTATCATTTTGAAGAAAAGGTAACAGCACACCTTCATGTCCTGCATGTGGAGGTGACATCCCAGGCCACCTTCCCTCTTCCTGTGGTGATGAGAGGACTCTCCTTGGCCATCAGCCTTTTCCCGGGTTCTTTCTCTAAGAATCGTGGATAATCATGACTTTTCGAAGGGGACCACAGGTCACAGGCTCTCGCTGTGGCTTCTTGTGGGGCCAAACAGCTCTTGTTATCACGGAATCTTCAGTGCTTTGCCAACTAAAGTTAGTCCACACAGAACTTCCCTGTGCAGTATGGTCACTGTTAGCCACATGTGAATCTAAAATTATCTAAGCAAAATAAAGTGCAGTATTTTCTCCCCTTGGCTAGCTGCATTTTAAACGCCGAGCAGCTGTGCATGGGGGTGTATGGCAGGTCTGTGGGCAGCTGTTCTCGGAAGTACTTGGTTGTCCCGCTTTATTCTTGGCGTTCCTGGGGCTAAATCCCAGGTCCTGACACATGCTTCGAACCTTTATCATTAACCTTCATATTTACCACACGTAAGATGTTATCAGCGTAATGAACAAGGGAACAATTTTATATGCTAGGAGAATTCCCAGGAAGTCCCAGACAGACGTGAAGGAGCAGAGGTTCAGGTTACTGAAGTGCTGCCTGCCGTGTGGGAGGACGGGTGGGAAACGGCAGCGACATTATGGAGAGATAGTAGGGAGACTACAAGATTTCTCACAGCAACGTCACCTTCGCTGTTAAAACCAAACTTCGCTGTGCAAGTGATGTCATGCCAGTGGTCTGGGTTCTGCTCTTGGTATTGGAGCTCTCTAGGCTGGGGAAGAATCCACCCATTTGGAGAGGGAATCTAAAGGGTTTTGTTGTTTTGTTTTAGTTTGGTTTTTGAGATTGCGTTTTGAGACAGTTTCATTACGGAGCCCTGGCTGGCCTGGCACTTAGGTATGTTAAGCAGCTGGCTTTGAACACGCAGGGGTCCACCTGCTTCTGCCTCCCAAGAGCTGGGATCAAAGGTGTGTGTCTCCGCATCCACTGGTTTGTCTAGAATACAGTTTTTAAGTAATAAGGGTTACATCAAAACAAGGACAGTTGTCATATCTTGATAGGCTCCTTCTTGTGTCCTGTATTTCCAGAGGCTGTGGAGTCCCCAGATACATTTGCCTGCCTGTGAGTTCTTTGCAGTCCTCTCTGCTTTAAGCATACATAGCATGGCCAGGTTTTTGTTTAAGGTGAAGACTATACTTGTTGGTGGCTAGGATTCATCTTGGAACAGACCTGTGTTCCTCCTTAAGCTTTGATTTGGTTAATAATAATAATAATAATAATAATAATAATAATAATAATAATAATAATAATAAATGTCGAGTCTGAGCCTTTAAGCATCAACAGAACAGGAATTTCTCTAGCATCTCTGTATTCATTCTCCTTTTTTCTCCCTCCTCTCCCTCCCTGGTGTTCGGGATTAAACCCGGGGCCTTGTCCATGCTAGGAACATATCCTGCCACCAAACTGTGTTCCGGGCTTATCTTCTTACTTTCTTATACTTGAGGTTTTATATATTTCTCATATAAATTTCTTATATACAGGGTTCTATTACCATATATTAACTATATGCAATTAACTATATACATTATTATAATTTCATACACACATGTATACAACTATATATCTATATCTATCTATCGATATATAATTATATAATATATAATTGTCCGTTTCCCACTCCTGCTGAGCCCTTCCTCTTCCCAGCCAGCCCCCTCCACTTCTTACCTCACTTCTATATGGTGGACTCCCCTCATCCCTCCCTCAGCCTCGTAGCTTTGATGAGGTATTATAACCAGAAGGTACAATGTACTGGAATAGAAAAGAAACGATGATTCATTCTGTGAGTTTAATTTCTTTTTATCCTTCCTGGGGCCTTTTCCTTGATTACCAAGACTCTGAGGAGGTCATAATGATACAGTTTTAGTTAATGTGAAATGTCATCGCCAATTATGCTGCCCTCTATGATCTTTTATTTCTCCCTTTATCCAGCATTGCCTACATTTTACAAAGTCATTTAAGTTACTCAGATTGTTTTTAAAGAAATACCTTTCCCGGAGAATGGGCATTAGTCCCCAAGTTTTGAGTCTTGTACTTGATATCTCTTGTTTCTCTTGAATAGTGTGTGTGGGGGGGGGGGGGGGGACTCAATCCTGGGCTCTTAGGCCTGGAAAGGCCACAGGTACTGGTGAAGCCTGGGCAGGTTGTATTGGTTTCTACAGAGCAAAGTATAATGTCCTATGATATCTGATGTGTGTCTGTTTTCTGGCTTTGTTTTCTTTTTCATTTTCTGATAAGACAGTCTGCTGGTCAACAAACTGTTAAAGACAACTATTGGAAAGCAGTCCCCAGTGATCCTGAAGAGCTTTGTACTTGCACTGCACGCTGCCTGATGGTAGATCCCATTAGATGTTGTCTCCTTTCCTAAGGTGTCTTACCCTTGTTTTTCAGATACAGTATGTTCAAGTATACCTCGATTGCCCTGGTGTCTGCTGGGATATTTATTTGTACTTTCATGTCAGCAAGGCAGGTGGTAAGAATCGGTTCTAAATCACTCTGGTCACTACTAGTCCCACTATCAGCAGTTGTGCTCAGTGAAAGTCATAGAGTGCTTATGTAATACAGGCTCGGAGTGGGAGGGGTGGGAGGAAGCGGACAGCGGCACCCTCCCTGCGTCTCAGCACGCTGTCTGCAGTTCTGGTCCCTGTACACAGTGTCTTTTCTTACTTCTAGACTGTCCAGTCCGGCTTGAGTGACAAGGATGGATTCCAGGCATTTGCATGGTGGTTACTAGGCAAGTACAGTATTTACAAAAAGCTAATCACCTCTGCACTTACGTTTGCTGAGTCTTCTCCCATGGGACATGTTTCTTGGCAAGGAGTTTAGGCTAAACTAATTATGCCAAGGAGGAGAGTGTCACTTGGGACCACTACGTCTCTGAACCTTAGTGTTCAAAAAATTAAACGAGGTTTGTGTTGCCTCTTTATGCACCGTGTTCTGTGTATGTCCGTGTTTCCTATGGTTGTGGCTGTCCTCAGGACTACTGTGGAGGGAGTCTAGAAGGACCTGTGACAGAAGGGTGTGGTAGAACTCGTGCCCCGATTTCCCAGGTCTGCATTTCTAACTCTTGGGCTTATTTTCTTCTTAAGTTAACTGCTCCATATGGCAGTGTTCCCGAGTCAGCCCTCATGAGGGTTTTAAAAATACAAGTATCTCTGTGTGGAATTAGACAGCTCCTCCAGGGCCTCATCTGCACATGGCTTTGGAGGGGACACTCCAGTGTTTGTGGTAGTAACAGGAGTAGGCTAATGCTGATTGGGTAGAAGAAGGTAACAGGGGACAGTGCCCTCCTATCTGGGATTTGGACATTAACTAACCCTTCAGTTGCTGTTTTTCACATCGAAGATCTCTGTACTGTACTGTTAGAAAAGTCCTTCTCAATGGGAAAATTCTCAAAGCATACAAACATACAATTCCTGGGGAAAATTAATGTCTAGTAATTTTATACCCTCTTAATATAGTAAACACACACACACATACACACACACACACACACACACACACACACACACACGTATGATAACTGTTAATTTTTGACTTACGGTTTTGGCCCAATGGTGAATGGTGCTGTCGCTGCTGTGAGTGACATTTTTATACAGCCCGGCAGAGTGAGTGAATCAATTGCCTTTCTCAAGAAATATTGAGTTTTTTAAAGGTCTTAAAGGTTTTTGTTTGTTTTTTAACATTTGACTCAGCACTCCTATTTATGAAAATTTATCCTAAGGAAGCAAGTAACATTTCAAGTTTTTGTGTATATTGATTTCAGCAAATAACTGGAAATCTAGCTGGTCTCATATGAAGACATTTAAATTCAGTACAAGCACACGATGGGGTGACGCACAGAACCCGAATCACATTGAAAACGTGTTTAATACGGGACAGAAAGGAAAAGTCCAGGAGAACCTCCTGAAAAAAGCAGGATAAAAGATGTGCAGACAGTCTCGTCCTGTTTTAGGATATACAAATATGTGTAAGGGTGTGAACACGGGAAATCAGAGAGGACTGGTTGGAAGCATCATGGTTTTAAATTTTACATATCTTACAGTTTATGATGGTTACAGAACTGGAAGTTACACTGTCCCCTTGAGAACCATGTACAAAGGCATCTGTAACCTGGTGGTTGTTTTGTAGGTATTGGGGCACTGACCTTTGCCCTGCTGATGTCGGCAAGGATGGGTATATTCCAAGAGACTCTATACAGACAGTTTGGGAAACACTCCAAGGAGGCGCTGTTTTATAACGTAAGCAACATCTTAACCTCTGGGAAGATGAAGTTTCCAATTTATGATATGCTGTGCTGAATGAAATCCTCATGTAACTGACGGGTCATGTTTTTCTTTGTAACCAGCCTTTAGACAGAACACGGAAGTACTTTAGGAAGGGGGATAACGTGTATTTTGAATGACAGGTACTCATAGGAGATGCTCATGATCACCACTTAAATGTTTAAAGGACAGGGAACCGGGGCCCACAAAGTCCCTAGAGGTAAAATTGTTGGACCAGTATAGAAAGCTGGAAGGGGAACATCAGTCCCAAAGCAACAGGACAGGAGTGTGGCTCTCAGTTGGGGGATGGGAAAGGCCTTGCTGGTGTGATGGTTCATGTCACTGTATGTGCCTGAGCTTTTCCTCGTAAGGGTCACCTGGCACTCACTCCTGTAGCTCTCCTCCTCCCCTTTACTGCAGCTGGAACACGTCCAGAGAACTAGCTGCTCCCCACAGCCTGGAGACAGTTCCTCCCATCGCAGTCAATCCCAGCAGGCAGTTTGACACATTCACTTGGAGTTAGGGTTGTGGCTGGGGATCTTTACAAGGGAAGCGTTTTATTTGGTTTGTATCTTTCATTGGGAGCAATGCCAAGCATAGTGACAGCTCCGCAAGTCACTGGGACTTGATCTTACCTTGCGTTGCAGTGAGGTTTCCAGGCACTGATGTGTCCTCTTCATCTTTAGTCTCTTCTCACCGTTTGTGTGAGGTCCCATTTCCCTTGGAGAGGGAAGGACCCTATTCTTTTGCCTGGTTTTCTCCATGGTGACCATCAGACTCCATAAGATGTCAGGCCTCTAGACACCTCATCTAGAGGGGCTTTCTTGCTCCCTGGCCAGCTTGAGCTATTGTGAAACTACCCTGACTGTACTGTGGTGGGTTTTCAGTAACCTCTGTGTGGTCCATTTCTCCCCACAGCATGCCCTGCCACTTCCTGGGTTCATCTTCTTGGCCTCTGACATTTATGACCACGTCGTTCTGTTCAATAAGTCTGGTAAGTCTGGAGTCATGTGACAGTATTCCCTGCCAGTTTCTGAGGCAAAGCCTCACTTTATCTCCTGTTCATCTAACCTTTGTGCTTCCGGGTGTCCAGATGGGGCTGTTAATCAGTAGCTGCAGCCACGAGAGCTTCTCTAAGCTCTTTCCTGTTCTCCACAAATAAGAATATCCTGCGCCTTCTCCTTTCCTTTGGCACGTGTGTTTGCATTTAAACCTGAAACGTGAAACTTTGTGAGAAGGCAAACAAGTAGTCGTGGTACGCAGCTGGGACCGGAGCCCTGGGAAGTTGGGTGGCAGCCCGACTGTCTTTCTTCTGGCGTGAAAGGCAGAGCTGCTCACAGGTCCCAGCTGCCTTGGCGCCAAGCAAGATGGAGCGTAATGATGACAAGGCTTGTCTCCTAGCTCTGGATTAAATAAACAAGATAAAGTAATTACACACAAAATTTTAAAAAAAAGAAAGGCGAAACCAGTGGGAGGTGTGTGTGAAGATGAGCTGTTGCTTTTTCAGTAGCTACATGGTAAGTTGATGACAGATGGTCAGTCCCCTGGAACGACCTCACATACAACCTCTGTAGATAGATGAACGATAAGAAAGGCCTGGTTTAAATCAAGGCTTTTTGTTGCTCACAGCACAGGTAGCAAATGCATTTTATACCACATTGGGCCTGTTCTGCTGGTGCTGCTGTTATGTCTATCCTGACCTAAAAATGTGTTATACAAGTATGAGAGGGACCACAAGGCTCTGAATGGCAGAACACCATTTCTCATGAAGATCCCGGGGATCCTCCTGGAGCCCCACTCTTGTGGTTAGCATAGATTGAGAACAGGCACGTAAAGAGCCGTGCGTGCCAACTGTTTTTTAAGGGAAATGCTGCTGCTGTTCTGCTGCTGCGTTTGCCCGTATCGCCTTGTTCAGACATGCAGGGTTCACTCCGTGCCGGCATGACTGTTCTCTCTTCACCTCTGCAGAACTCTATCAAGTTCCAGTCATCGGGGTGACGGTGCCCATCATGTGGTTCTACCTCCTTATGAACGTTGTGACTCAGTATCCTTCAGTCCTGTTTTTTGTGTTCCCGTGATGCTTCAGCAGAGGACTGTTTATTCTAACAATGTAGGGGACAGGGATCTGGGTTTTGCCTTGATTTATATGGTAAGCTGGAGATGGATGAAGCCACTTTGTAGAAGAGAAAGAGACAGGAATGGTGCAGAAGGTCACACAGAGGAAACAGGATTCCATGGGTTGGTTTACAGCTGGTTACGTTATGAGATGAAATAGTCTGAGATTCCTGCTTGGGTTCCTGGTATCCTAGGAAATATTTATTACTCGTGACTATTATAAGTCGCTTCAAAGTTGGGAAACAAACTTCAAGTTAAGAGGAATTTAAAAGTAATTATGTTAGTAGAATGACCTTACTCCTCTGAGAGCAGTGGCATCTTTAAAATATTGAAACAGATTGAGGTTTACCACCTCCTTCTGAAAGCACATAGATTTGCCATACAGAGCTCCAGTAGAGATTGGAGGGTCCAAGAACAAGACAGAATAAGGTGAGTAGGATTCCCTTTCCGGAGTGTCACTCCAGCATTCACTTCAGGATGAACTGTAACGACAATCCATAGTAGGTGGGCTTAGGAATGACAGGGCCAGAGTCCTTAGGGAAGTCCTGCTAAGGAGAGTCTGCAGAGTGGTCTTCATGTTTCCTCAGCCTGTCCAATTGAAGCCACGACTCGAACCTAAACCCCAGTTTACAGAGAACAGCCTTAACTACTCCTCCAGATACGTGTGCATCCGTGGGGTGTTCATCCTTACAACAGAGTGTACCTCCCTCACTGTCACACTGGTTGTGACTCTGCGCAAGTTTGTGAGCCTCATCTTTTCTATCTTGTACTTCCAGAACCAGTTCACTCTGTGGCACTGGCTGGGCACCGTGTGTGTCTTCATTGGGACCTTAATGTACACAGAGGTGTGGAAAAACCTAGGGACCACAAAAAGTCAGCTGCAAAAGGATGACAAGAAGGACTGAGGTCTGCCTGGACAGACACGGTGTTGTGTGAGAGTGGCCTCTGTTGCAGGTCTGGCCATCATTTCACTTTGGCTGATGCCAAATGACCACAGTATTGAAGCTGACAGGCTCCAGAGCCTCCCCAGAAAGGATGGGACTCATCTATTTTCATGGCTACCCAGACAGCATTTGTAGATTCTGCCTAGACATCCTCAGATAGAATAAACAAAACAAACAAGGCTTCCAGGCAGACTGTTGGGCAGCCTCTGCATTTGCTTTCCTATTTCTTTGCTAGAACATCAGAACCATACTTGTTGAATTCCAAGTCCTCAGAGCTTCTAGTTTTCTACCTGTGTCGCACTTGTTGCTACGGTATTCTTTGCTGTGACAGCCTCCGTGCCTCTTTCCTCCCCTCGCCCCTCTACACTTGAGCACTTTGCAGCACAGACAATGCTCCAGGCCCAGTCAGACACTGAATGATCCAGTAGGCATGTGAAAAATTAGACCCCAGGAATGATGAGGCTCCCTTCAGGGTGTCGGGAGAGAAGCAGTTGTCCTCAGGAGCAGAGCCCTTGAGATTCGTGAACTGGATGCTGGTGATGCCGGACTAGACAGGTGGATCTCAGCACACACATTTCACATTATTTGTTTAACCAATGCAGACGTCACACATTTCTCTCACCTGCTGCTTTCTGTGGTTAGAGCAGCCCCGCAGTGCTCAGTGCACACTAGAAAGGAAGAAACTTGGACGTGGATGGAGAAGAGGGAGGCCTTTCCATCCATCTCCCACATGAAGCCCCTTGGCCTGTTATGGAGCTGGAGAAGGAAGTGTGGCCCAATGCAGCTCATTCTGTCAACACCCTGAGAGACTGTTTCCCCTGTGAACCTGGCCACACACTCACATGGGTTTCAGGTGTGTGTGAGAGGCATTAAGGCCTGGTAACCAGAAGACACTTCTGAGAATTATTACTTGTCAAGTCATTGATGATTGGTTGGGTGGTTGGTTGGTTGGTTGGTTGATTGATAGATACACAGGTTCAAGTGTGGTCAAACCTCAGCTGCCACAGGGTGGAGTCTTGTTTTCCCATAGATATGGGATTGCTTTTGGTGGGTGCATGAGAGGTGGCCTGAGACAGCGTGTTTACATACAGAAACAGCCCTGCCTCTTTTCTACTCGTCATTCTGAAGGTCTGGTTTTCCTCTCTTGTAACCCTGTCACATAGCATGTGGCGCTTGTGCCCCCAGCTGGATTGTATGGGGTTGAAGAACAAGGACATCTATTTCCTCTTTTCTTCACTTAGAGCCAGACCCTCATTACCCTCGCTTAGCCATCTCCCTCTGCAAACAGCTAAACTCACTGTTTCTGTCACACATAGGTGACAGCTTTCCATTCTTGTGCTATGTCCAGACTGTGTCCTTAAACTGAGATGTGGCTCTCCACATCTCCTTGGCTCATTTGTTCCACCATCTGAAGATGCTCTTTGATGGGTCTGAACAGCAGCAGCAAAGAGAGAACTGTTGTTACCCCTCTGGGACCCTGGGAAGGCAGTTAAAACTGCTTTGCTTTTTTGTTACATTAAATGCAGATACTGTTTCTCCACCTAAGTCCCTAGGTTTACAGACTGATTGTCATTCAGGCCATTGGGCTTCCCAATGCTGGTAATGGTATGTTCCTCAAAGATGCTGAATTAGATGTAAACCCATTCCCAGTCCCAGAAGCTCCTCAGCTACTTGGAAATCTGTGGGGTTGCCTGGACCAGTGTTGCTATAAATACCAAGTGTTAAATGTCCCCCTTAAAAAGAGTAATAAAAAGTACTTTTCCCTTCCTGTTTAACTGAAGACTCTGTCCCTAGGGGCTCTTGAGGCTCCATTCTTATTACTCCTCACAGGCCATAGCCTAACAGTGCCCAGTGCTTCCCTCTTCTGTGGGGAGAAGTGCGACAGTTTGTAGTTCTCTGAGACTGGCTGACACAGACAGGATCTAACTGAACCCGTTCGGGTTTCAGAATGTGTGTCCCATTGCCAGTTTTGTT
Organism: Micromys minutus; assembly: GCF_963924665.1. NCBI lineage: Eukaryota > Metazoa > Chordata > Mammalia > Rodentia > Muridae > Micromys > Micromys minutus. The sequence continues at coordinate 46,336,966 of NC_137953.1, forward strand.
GAAGGATATGTAGGAACAGATAAGAGTCAGAACATTCTCACAACAAAATGCTCACCTGCAGGGACAGAGCTCTGTGAGCACTGTTGGCTCAAGCTCACAGTGCCCCAGCTGCTTTCTCCATGCTGTAGATAGAAGAGCATGTATCTAACAGACACTAGCATCAATAAAGGTTGTTTGCATTTTATTGTGGATCTCCCTCACACAGTGCCCTGAGATCCGACACTCTCCTACAGTTGGATAGCCCCCACTCTCTCTTCTGACTCTCCTACAGTTGGATAGCCCCCCACTCTCTCTTCTGACTCTCCTACAGTTGGATAGCCCCCCACTCTCTCTTCTGACTCTCCTACAGTTGGATAGCCCCCCACTCTCTTCTGACTCTCCTACAGTTGGATAGCCCCCCACTCTCTTCTGACTCTCCTACAGTTGGATAGCCCCCCACTCTCTCTTCTGACACTCTCCTACAGTTGGATAGCCCCCACTCTCTCTTCTGACACTCCTCTACAGTTGGATAGCCCCCCACTCTCTCTTCTGACACTGTCCTACAGTTGAGTAGCCCCCCACTCTTCTGACACTTTTCTACAGTTGAGTAGCCCCCCACTCTCTTCTGACACTCTCCTACAGTTGAGTAGCCCCCCACTCTCTCTTCTGACACTCCTACAGTTGAGTAGCCCCCCACTCTCTTCTGACACTCTCCTATAGTTGGATAACCCCCCACTCTCTTCTGACACACTCCTACAGTTGGATAGCCCCCCACTCTCTTCTGACTCTCCTACAGTTGGATAGCCCCCCACTCTCTTCTGACTCTCCTACAGTTGGATAGCCCCCCACTCTCTTCTGACACTCCTACAGTTGAGTAGCCCCCCACTCTCTTCTGACACTCTCCTACAGTTGGATAACCCCCCACTCTCTTCTGACACTCTCCTACAGTTGGATAGCCCCCCACTCTCTTCTGACTCTCCTACAGTTGAGTAGCCCCCCACTCTCTTCTGACTCTCCTACAGTTGAGTAGCCCCCCCCCCACTCTCTTCCTCTTGTTGTCCACCTGTTAGGTCCTGTTGTTCCCTGAACAGTTTGGCTTCTACCTTCAGATCACATGCACACCGTGAGTTTGTGTCTCTCTACAAATAAGAGACCATATATGATGCTTGTCTTCCCTCCACTGGCTTGGTCTGCTTCATAGGACCATCTCTGGGTACATCCATAAAATCATTCTTTATAAAAGACATTCTTTGCTTATTTTTTTTCACATGCACTATAAAGTTTTTAAAAGGTCAACTAAGCCATTTTACCAAGGGCCAGGCTCACTGGAATGTAAAGAAATGCCTATTAAACACCTTTTTGTTCATCTTCAGAGACAGAGCATGTCATTTGTCTCAAAATAGAGCGTAAGACATAATACTCTAGAGTAGAAGCCAAATAGCAAAGGACACTAGCCTGTATGGCACAGGACAGCAGGACTTGCTTGTGAGGTGACGGGACAGGGTGGAAGCTTGATCTTTCACATCCTGCCGTTGTCCACGCCATCTTTACCACTTTTATTAGAAATGTATGTTCAGTTGTTAAACCTTTTTCTTGCAGTGCCGAGGATCAAACCTAGGGGCCCGTACATATTGTGCATTCTTTTATTTTCACCCAACGAAATCAACAACACACTAGATAGACCCATAGTTTAGTAACTGATGAGGTTCTGTATTTCCTTTCTTCTTTCTGCTCAGTTGACGAGAGCACAGCGCTCGGTTCTCTGCCAGGGTGGTTGGTGCCACCTCTAGCTGCCCTCCTCTGTTCTGGGGGAAACACGTAGTTCTGAGAGTTCTCAAGCTGTGGTCATTTCCTGTGCCCCCTTTCTTTCTGCTGGGGTTTGCTTTTGGTTTTTGTGCCTTCGCTCTTGCTAAGTCCTAGGTTCCCGCCTGCACCTGCGTCCCCTTGGGCGGCTTCCTACCGAGCAACACCTGCCTTGCCTGCTCAGGCCTCTTGGTAATTCTTAGGAGTTTTCTAGGCTATTTATATTTGTCTAGAATGCTTTGTCCAGTGCTTCTGCAAGCATCGCTAGTAAGAGTGCGTTCGGCAGAGAGCTTGCAGGGAGTGTGAACATGGAAGCGTTATCTGAACCGACTGCACATCCCTGTCCAGCTCAGCCCAGGAGCACAGAACCCCTGCTACATGCCCCTTCTTGTCTGGCTCTTTTTAACCCAGAGCTGGGGAAGGGAAACGGAGTGAGAGATAATTCTAAACCATTGAACTAGCTGTGGGTCGTGGGCATGGTATCTGAGCTGATAGACAGTGTACTTGGAGGGGAAAAACATCACATTGTAAAGATCTGAGACCAAGATCTTCTCTTTGGCTAGAGGTCTGTAGAATTAGGAGGAGTTCTTGCTCCATGAACAAAGCGCCTTGGGTTCAGTGGCTTTCTGCTGAAAGCTGTTGACCGGATCTTGTCTGTGGCGGTTGATGCTGGCAGGGAGACAACACAGGAAAATGTGCTCCTTGTTACCGGTGGCCAGTGTAGTGTTTGGAAATAAGTGTGAACAATATTTAAGCACTGGAATATGTGTACTATGACCAGAGCTGGGGCTGGAGACTGGCCCTTCTCAACTTTATCGTATATATTTTTTTTTCTAGAAGTTTCCTCACTGTAGACATTCCAGGAATGGAAGAGGCTGGGAGTATGCATAATTCATTTCTGAACTGCCAGCTCCTGGCAAGGTGTCTGACATGTGTTACACGAGAAAACGCATGCTTGCCAGGGCCTCTTTCTCCCTCTTCATAATGCTTCCTTGCAGCCAAGGAAGGGGACTTCCCAGTGACTCCAAACAAGAAAGAGAATGGGGAGCAGTTATTGGGAGACGTCCAGAGAATGCTACCCAGCTTTTTGCTCTCTTGGTGCGTGGTGGTAGGGAAGAGGGAAGAAACGTGTGCATATTACCGTGTACAGTTGATGCTCAGGAAGAACATCATTTCTAAGGTTCTCGAAGTGGCTGCTTCCAGCCGCACTCCCATCTCACAAGCCCTGCAGTCGATGGACTGACTGCTGTCTGGGGAGCTGTGTGTGTTTGTCTACTCCGAGTATCACAGACTTCTTCCCCCCCACTCCCCATCTCTGCCTACAGAAATGGCCACTGTGAGAAAGCAGCAAAAGAGCCAGAGGCAGAGAAGGCCTGGTCTGCACTCAGACGTGGCCCGTACCTGAGGTGGGAGGTGAGCGGTGCCTTTGACAGATGAGTTACTGTACGTCCTTTCTGGAGGAAGGCAGACTCCTCTGCAAAGTGGGAGGCAGTGTTTATTCCCCAGCCGCACAAGAAAGCCTTCGTGCTTCCCTCGCAAGTGCGAGCATTTCCGTGCTGTTTACTTTCTCTCCAGAGAATGGCCTCAGCTTCCCAAAAAGGATGATTTGAAAAGTGACAAATTATGGTGGTGAGGATTTTATTCATTCAGACTCTGAGCGCTTCATTGAGTAGTACATTTTAAGAACAAAGATCAGAGCTGGAGGGAGCCCGGAGCAGCCATGTGTGTAGAACAGCCCGAAGACATTAGTGAGTATTCAGACTTTGAGCTGTGTAAATATCAGACATCACTCCCAGCCTTATGAGATATTTGAGCAGTTAAGGAGGAAAGGAAGGTTCTTTGAATAAAACGTTTTGCCAAGCTGAATGTGTCTTTTTACTGTCATTTCGTATAAAGAGCCATTTTTCACCTCTGAAAAAAAGCTCATCAGACATCTGGTTTTTATCTTTAATTGGCAGTCATTGTTTCTTAATAAAAGTGATAAATCCCTGCAGGTGTGTCCAATCACCATTGCCTTCAGGGCTTGCGTGTGGTCGGTTTCAAGAGCTCTCTTGTTTTTACCTTGTACATGGTGATGGTGGGATGCTTCGTCGCGAACCGTTGTCAGCAGCCTATCTTCCTCATGCTTTGCAGCTGGGTCAGTCAGAGGCCCCTTGCCAGGCTACCGCCTGCCTCTGCTTCACAGATGTAGACTGGTCTGCCTGGAGTTCTAGAAGATTGTGGCAGTGTCTGTAGTGAATCTCCTCGGTATATTGATTTTTACACTAGTCAGTGTGACCAGCTCCTTTCTCTACTAGATTACTTTTACATAAATCTTAACACAAGAGTCACACATGCTCCAAACTGTGTGCCATTCAGTCTGTTGGTATTCATCCTCTGCAGCCACACAACATGTGCAAACAAAAAAAACCCTCCTCTTTAACAGCCGCTTTTCAGGCCGAGCTGGGTGTTTTAAGTAGTCCCAGCCACCGTTTTAAGCTGGGATGGCTGCTGAAGTCCCTGTATGCTGAAACCCCAGAGGGGTTAATGTGTGTTGAACTCTAGAATGTTCTGAACTGCCAGCCTGAGAAGAGAGGCCTCTCAAGATGGTAAATTATGGTTTGGTTCAGCTCCTGAGCAACCTGTGTGTTTTCAGGTGCAGGGTGCTCTTACATGGTGCCCTGTGTTTCTGATACCAGTAGCAAAACACGGTTGTGCACAACACAGCAGATTCATGTCCCAGATGCCCCTTACTGAAAAGAGCAACCAGCACTTAGGTAGATGTCACAAGGATCCATTTCCTTGGTCAAGCACTATCAAAGATTGGTACACACACCACTTGGTTTTCTGTTCATGTCAAAGTCTGTTTACCAGGACAAACACGTGGGCAGGCAGGATTTGTCAACAGCCAAAGCTTTTAGTGATGTTCTGTATCTGCAAATTAATAAAATCATCTCGTCACTAAAATGAAGTTATTTTAACGTCCGGCTGTTTCTTAATCAGCACTTCAAGGATCTAGCATATGGCCCTGTTACTCTGCAGCACAGATGCATCTTAATCCAAGTAAAGCTTGTGATAAACCACGAGAATTTATTTTAATGAAGTTGATTGCATGAACAACACATCCGTGTGGGTTTCTCAGAATCTCTGATATTTGGTTACATAATAATATAGTGCAATTCTCAGTGAAAACCAACTGTGAGGAAAATTTGTTTTACTAACTAGGAAACTGAGGCATGGAAGAACTACCTAATGTATGTAGGTCAGTTGCTCATGTCTTGGAGCTGAGGTTTGAGCTGTTAGACCCCAGAGTCTGTGCTCTAAGGATTGACCTGTGCTACCTCCCAAGGCAAGACTTCTGTCTCTCTCTGCTCACTAGTTTAGATCTCCATGTGCAAAATGCCACCAGAGAACCTTGGCTGTGTGTTCTTAGCAAGTTAGTTGTTAAGACCTAGGTAAAATATTAAGGCCTCGGTAGAATAAAATATTAAGGCCTCGGTAGAATAAAATATTAAGGCCTCGGTAGAATAAAATATTAAGGCCTAGGTAACTTAACCTGGCTAGTCTGCCATTTTGTGGCATTAACTAATATAAGGAAACTTTCTTATATGTTGTTTCTGCTGTTACTAGGAAACTTTCTCATGCCCAAGTTGATTACATATTCTGCTACATTCTGTGCCCTTTAATTGATCACAATAGGAGTCAGTAGAACTGCTTTGTGTAGTTAACTACAGTAAGCTTAGACCCCAACCTAAGAGAGACACCTGCACCAATATAAGAAACTACTTGGAATAAGACTTCCATTTTGAATAGGGGGCCCAGTAAAATTTAATTTTCCGGAACTGACATCCTGGTTGGCTAGTTAAGACATGAATGTTAGGTAAGGCAAGGCCCCTGCCATGGTTAAATAGCCCAACCAGTGGGTCAGGATAAGTGTACAACAAAACCATGTTCCTAAGGAATCCCCTGTCCCTAAATCCCCATTGATGGAATAACTTGGCACAGATGTTTGTCGATTTGGGCTTAAAAGCCCTTTAGGATCTTAACTGGATATCTCGGTTCAGCTCCCAAGTCTGGAATGTGGCCCTGATCAATCAGTCTTGGGGTGTGGCATTCAATAAACCGTCCCTATACCTGAGACTGGTATTGTATGGTTTGTGCGGTGATTCCCAGACTTCAACGTTATACATCAGTTCATATTCTGTTCTCTCAGAGCTTGAACCCTGTTCTCCAGAACAAACAAGAAAATAAAACCTCAAAAATCTGGTCACAAGACAGTACTGGATCCTCAATGTTCCAGGATTTACCAATTTTTCTTAGTGCTCAAGTGTGTAACATTAACCAACACTGTCAATGTGTAGTGGAACATAAATCGCAGCTTTTACAATGATTTGCTTGAATCTCTATAGTTTACAGAATGTTTAATGGATGTGTTAACTGTTCTTTCCATTTCTCTAAGTTCTGTTCCAGAAAGCATTTTAATTCGGTTATCTCATCTACCTGGCTAAATACCATCCCTGAATTATACTTCGATAACAAATCGTCAGCCATTCTACAAGGATCATTACAAGAGTTTTCAGTTTCCATGATTTGCACTGATGAAGTTAAATCCATTATCCACTAGGTTGCTTCATACCCCCCATTTAAGCAAGAATCAGTGTGAGATTATTGCTCAGTCCTAGCTCTAGGAAACCTTGGCCTCTGCAGATGCATTTGCATATGCAGTTCTGTCAGGAAATGAAAACTGTCATCCCTATTATAAAAGTTGAATCAGGATTATTTTTAGGTGTATGGAACAGGAGCCTCAGTTTAGTTCCTTAACCTAATAGTTTTTTCTTTATAGGGTGGTGTACAGGCTGCTTTTGTGTGTCAACTTGACACAAGCTGGAGTTATCACAGAGAAAGGAGCCTCAGTTGAGGAAATGCCTCCATGAGATCCAGCTGTAAGGCATTTTCTCAGTGAACAAGGGGGGAGGGCCCAGCCCATTGTGGGTGGTGCCATCCCTGGGCAAGTGGTCCTGGGTTCTATAAGAAAGCAGGCTGAGCAAGTCAGGGAGTAAGCCAGTAAGCAGTATTCCTCTATCTGCATCAGCTCCTGCCTCTGGGATCCTGCCCTATTTGTGTTCCTGTCCCGACTTCCTATGATGCTGAACAATGTGGAAGTGTAAGCTGACTAAACCATGTCCTCCCCAACTTGTTCTTTGGTCATGGTATTTGACCACAGCGATAGAAACCCTAACAAAGACAGATGGGCAGATTGGGGCTGGTACAATCACCCCAGAAAGTTGAAGAAAATGGACGTACAAATTGGCACATCTGTGGGTGTACTGCAAAAACCAGAGGGTAATTGGACGGCTGCTGATGGTGCTCTTACTGCACTCCTTTGATGTTTTTATTGCCAACCTGATCCTTAGGTGTCACATGGGTCTTGATCTTGTAGAGTGACCCAACCCTTCACTCTTGAAGACTCTGACCTTGCTCCTGCTTGTAGCGGAGGAGGAGTCTCCATTAGCTTTTGGTTCTAGGCATGGAAGTATTATGAAGTTCCCTGAAGAATATCTCCAGTTTTAAATATTCCTATCCTCATGTTGAAACAGGGAACCAACTTTCCAGTGACTGCTGCCTCAGTTTCCCCAGCAACTACCATAATCCCTCCCCCTTCGTTACTTCAATGACTCAAGAAAGCAAATGCAACTGATGACCGTCTCAGTTCCCTCCTCCAGTGAACCTTGATTGTGTTCTTTGGCTCACCCCAGGACCTTTGTTTCTCTAGGAATGAGAGCTTTGAGCCCAGCAGCCCTTCAGAATTGTAGATAAAAGAAACAAGGAGTTTCCTGTGCATCATTGGGAGTAACGGAGAAATGGTCCAGTCTATAGGCTGCAATTCAAACATTCGCCATATCCTGTAGCACGGACCTTTTTGTTGATTTCACACTGGGCTTACATCAAAAAGGACTCAGACAACCAGGATGTATTAGTTTACCTGGATCCTTTTCCCTTGGCTGACATATGGAGAGTTTCAGATGTCCGCTACTAGTTTAATGTAGCATTGGAGCAGCATAAGGAGATTTAGCTTACCTCCATCTGCCTGTGATGTCTTCCTTAGACATTAACACATGCAAATGCCACATGCGTACATTTTCGATGTTTTTGCTGCGAGTTTCAAAAGCTAATTTTTCTTTCTTTTTTGAAGGGTCCCCAGACCCCCCCTTCCCTCCCCCAGTAAATGTGTTAAATCTAGGGAAAGATGTTATCAAAAGGAGAAAAACAGGTGGGAAAGAAAGATGAAAACACCCTGACAGTTCACTTGTGTTTTGCAGCTGTGAGAGCCGTTGTTCAAGATAATTAATTCTCTTAAAAAAAAAAAAAAAAGGCACATCTCCTTCCTTCAATCAGTGTCAACAGCCAATCATACTTGTTCATCACCCAGAGTGTAAGAACACAATGTTATCAAGGAAGGAAACAGTTGGACTGACAAGATTAGCGGCTCACTTCTTCCTAATCTTGTAATCACACGGTATGCAGCAGTTTATAATAGTATATGCCCAAATCTGCCAGTAAATCATTCCATAAGGGCCCTGTGTAAAGCACCTCATCACTTCATCTGCACTTGGTGCAGGAGAGCATGTCTTCCCGTAGGAGACATGAGATGAATTAGGACTACCTCCTCCTTGAAGAGTTCACCCTCATCCATTACCCTCTGCAGACGCTGTTAATTATGGATACAGTCATACCCAGTAGAATATTTAACTGCAAGACGCTTTTAGGGATAACAGAAAAACTGAAGGCAGCTGATGGTGGCAGGAGGTTTGTCACCATCGATAAGATTTAACACTTTGCTGTCATCTGCTGGAAAACAAAAGGCTTCTCATCGTTATGAGGGTCAGACATTTCTTATGGCATTTGTCACTAACGTCTTTGGGAAGCCCAACTATATCACTGGTACTCAAAAATCTCACTTGTCACCCCAGGTGTGAGTGTGATGGGCATGAGTGTTAGATTATGACAGCAATGACACTTGTAATTGACGGGGGTGGGGGTGGGGGACTGACTGAGGAAACCAGTCCTCATTCTGCCATGGAGATGGCACTGTCACACTCTATATTTGTTCAGGGCTCCTTCATGTCCAATGGGTGGGGATGGGGGTGTTTTAATAATGTTACATTCAAACTGAAGCCGGCTGTCCCAAACGCTGCTGCCTGTACAGGGGATATGATCTTCTAGCTGTGCTGCTGTGTCTGGCCTCAGTGGGAGAGGATGTACCTGGCCTCACACACTTGATGTGCCAAGATTGAAGGGAGATACCAAGGGGGGGACCCCACCCACTCAGAGGAGAAGGGGAGGGAATGGGAGTAGGAGTGTGGGAGGGGGTGACTGGGAGTGGGACAGTGAGTGGATTGTAAAGTGAATAAGTGTGTGTATATATATATATATATATATATATATATATATATATATATATATATATATATATGAAAGAGAAAAATAATGTTATGTTCCAAAGACGAGTAGAGAATTCTGAATTTCTACTCATTCTTAGTTACTGGGATACTATGAAGCCTAGTGACCCTGCAGCTCCAGTGGTTACTCTGGTCTACATGGCCTTGGCTTTTACCCTGGGTCTGCAGCGTGTAGAATTTCCCAGTGTCCACACATGTTGACCTTGAGAGCACACAGGACTTGAAATGGGGCAGTTAAGCGAAACAAATTGCTTGTGATAAAGAACAGGATGGGAAGACACAGACAGATTCATGCTCCAAGGAACATGAGAGGGTAAACATTATTCTCTGCCATGGGGTGGAAGACGGAATGGGAGCTGGGTTCAGAACTTACCAGTGATCCACCCAACATTAGAATCCCACTCTTCAAGAGGCATTACTATTGCTACCTCCACGGAGGAGATGGTCCAGCCATACCCTCTGGGATGCATAGACACACCAAGCACCCTGGCCTTTGATGCTACATCCATGCCCATTCCTTGACTTGAAACCTGAAGATGCTCTGCTCCCTGGATGGCCACAGAACATCCAGCCAATTTTAGAAGTTCTCTGAGAACAGCACAGTCATATTATCTCCAGCCCTGCTGTTTTGGAACCCAGAAAACATTCACAGCTTGCTAAAGCATTATCATCCCTCCCATTGCATCTCTGGAAGCTGTCAAGGGAAAGAAATGGAGATTGCCTCAAGGGACATGTCTCCTGTGTATGCACATCTCAGGAAGGCTTGATAGGCATGGCCTCCATGGAATCACATGTTTAAATGCTTGGCCCACAGGGAATGGCATTGTTAAGAGGTATGGCCTTGTTGGAGGAAATGTGTCACTGTTGGGGCGGGCTTTGAAGTCTTCTATGCTCAAGCTATGCCCAGTGTGGCACAGTCTCCTTCTGCTGTCTTCAGATCAAGATGTAGACTCAGTTCCTTCTCCAGCACCATGTCTGCCTGCGTCCTGCCATGTCTCCCACCATGATGATAGTGGACTGAACCCCTGAAACTGTAAGCCAGCCCTGATTAAGTATTTTTGCTCTTAAGAGTTACCACAGGCATGGTGACTCTTCACAGCAAGAAACCCCTAAGTAAAACACACACAGGGACAACAGAGAAAGATCACAATATTTCCAAACAAAAGTGCCCCCAAGTCCCCAAAGCATACTTAAGTAGCCTAAATGTAGCCATGGTTGATAATTTATGGAAAACAGCAACAAAATGCTTGACAGTCTTTCACCAAGAGCAGATAAAGATGTGTCTACTACAAAGTTGCAAAGTAAACAGAGCTCCACATACCCCTGTGGGTACTGCATGCTGAGGCCAAAAATACACTGTGACAGGACACAAACATTCAGAGTGCTGGTAGAAAATATGTGTCTTTGTCACTTGTGATGCCCAGAATGCCCTTGAGGCTGATGCCAACCTTCTGTCCTACAAACAGGAAGACGTGATGATAAAGAAAAAATCCAGAAAACATGATCGAGTTACCTGTTACCAACAAAGAGCTATGAGGATTAAGAACTGTTCCTGTTTCTCAAAGCTCTGCAAGGCAGCATGTAATGTAACTCCAGGACTAAGTGGAGAAGCAGGGGAGGCTGGGGGAGGGGGGCAGGGGTGGGGGGAGGGGCAGGAGAAGGATGGGGGAGGGGAGGGGCGGCATCTAACTGGCCAGCCAGAGTAGACAAATGTCAAGATCCAGGTTCAGTGAGACTCTGATTCAAAAAATTAGGTAGAGAATGATTGAGTCGAATACCTGAAATCAACTTCTGCCCTCCACATGTGTGAGAACACACACACACATGTACACACACACACACACACACACACACACACACACACGGTGGGTGGGGAGGGGATTCAGAATTACTGTTTTTAAGTATGCTATTCTAATTAATTGATTTCTAGATACTAGTAGGCTAAAAGTAATATCAGGATGAAAACATCTGGTGCTGATGTCCTAGCACATAGTACTATGACAATTGTACTTATTGGCGATCCCACCACCTAGGGAAATATTGGTGTGTCTTCTTTTAGCTCCCCCACCCCTTATAAGGATTCCATAAAAATTTTCATTTTAAATGTTTGTGCTGTTCAGATTTCTTTCTTAGAAAATATTCCTTGAGGTGTATGTCCTGGTCCATTGAGTATGAGGATTTTCAGACTTCTAAAGACACAAGGCCACCATTTTGTGAGTCTATACATCACATAATTAATAGTCAGCTATTTTTTTTGGGCAAGCTACTATATTCGAAGTGTTGGACACGAGGAATGCCTTGGCCAGTAAAATCAGCAGGGGTCCTTAATCTCACGGGACTTATCACTGAGCTCCTCAATGTGAGAACACGAATTTTTGTAAGTTCAGAGTTAAATTTCACGCAGAATTGAGACTTTTGGGCAAGGAAAGGGAAAGAACAGAAGACAAGCCACACCTCTCGGTACACCATTTCTGCAGCCGACTCCCACAAACCAGCGGTTTTCTGGGTGCTGGTAACGTAGCAGCTCTCAGAAGGCTCATGGCCTACACAGTATGTTCAGCTCACTCTGGTCATGGAGGAGCTGTAAGAACTAAATTGACTCCAAATGGTTCTCAAAAGGAGAAATAGAAAACAATTATTTCATTTCCCAATTCAAAACTGAAAGGGAATGCTTCCCATTCCTAAAGGGCTGTTTATTTACTTTTCCAGCAAGCTATTTAAGGAAAAAAAAAAAAAAAAAAAACAGGAACAAGGACAATTGGGAGGACAAAAAAGCCTCTGAGGATCCATGTGTAACGTGTGATGGGCGAACCGGCATGGCTGGTTCCCTCCTGTTCAAAAGTCCTGTGAGAAGTGCAAGGGAGAGAGGAGGAAGGAAGGGCACAGGGTGAGGAAAACACAAGTCATGCATGACACCCAATGTCTGTGAGAACTCTCAGAGCCAACAAAGAAGTCATGGTCCATTTTTAAGAAGTATAAAAAAAGACATGAACAACATTTCACAAAAATAAAAACACAGTGGTCAAAAACATGAAAGGACTCTTGGTCTCATTAATAACAGGGGGATGTGTCCATAATTCAGGGTAATATGCTATGTTTCATGTGTCATATTGGCTGAAACTGAAAAGTCAGAGCATATTATGCTGGGGTAATCTCTTTTGCATTGTGTGAAGGTGTGTCTTTGTATTTTTAATTGTTAATTCTAACCAGCAGAGAGTTAAATGTTGGTGCAATATTAAAAATGTCATTTCTATGACCCATCATGGGCCTTATATTTGTAAATACTTGTCTTTCCTTACCTGCTCAGATATCTGAAGGTCAGACAGCCACCTACACCTAGCAATCTAGAATTGTACCAGACGTTGTCTTGCTGCGGACTGGTTGTGATAAAGAGTTGACGGCCAATAGCTGAAGCAGGAAATAGAGGGTGAGAACATTCTCTGGCAGAGAGAATGAAGCCAGAGAAGAAAGCAGGGGCAGGAGCTTCAGAGAGTGGACCCCGAGAGAACAGACACTGAGCACAGCATAGAAAGGTATAGCGCTAGACTCATGGTGGATCATGGGCTAGTTAGTTGGGTAGAGTTTACAGTAACTGGGAGGTTGCCCAAGCAAAAGGCCTAAGATTAAACTGTATAGAAGTCTCATGTTAGAAACAATGACTTTACAAAATTCCTAGGCAAATGGATGGAACTAGAGACTATCATCCTGAGTGAAGTAACCCAGTCACAAAAGAACACACATGGTATACACTCACTGATAACTGGATACTAGCTCTAGAAAGCTCTGAATACCCAAGAAACAACTCACAGACCTCATGAAGCTCAAAAAGAAGGAAGGCCAAAATGTGGAAGCCTCAGTCCTTAGGGAAAAAAAAAAGAAAAAGGAAAAAAAAATGTGTATTCATCATATATTATTATGTAACAAATTTTGTGAGGTATAATGGTATTTTATAAAATAAATAAATAAAAATTCAAAAAATGCACAATTTAATGATAAATAGCAAAGAACACATACAATAATAAATTTATCATTTATCATTGTAATATGTGGTTGGCATATGCTTTACCATCTGTAAGTCTGTCATAGAAAAGCATTGTTCTTCATGATGAACACACACACACACACACACACACACACACACACGAAGTCTCATGTCATTATTTATAGTGCCGGCTGGTCCAGGAAAGTTTCACTATGATGCTCAGTATGAACAAGAATTGTATCCACAAAATTCACTTGTAACTGAGAAAATGAGACAGAAAACTCTTTTTGACCATAAATTCCACTCCCAACTATGATAGAGAAATTGGGCACATGTAAGAGTGTTTATAAGCTTTTTATCTAGTGTGTGTGTGTGTGTGTGTGTGTGTGTGTGTGTGTGTGTATTCAGGTGCCTGTGGAGGCCAGAACCGGGTGTCGAATACCCTGCAGCTGGAGTTAGAGGTAGTCATGAGCCATCTCACATAGGTGCTAGGAACTGAACTCTAGTCCTCTGCAAGATTAGTTTGTGCTCCTAGCTGCTGAGCTATCTCCCCATCTCCAAGCTGCTAGTTTTGAAAAAAAAAAAAAAAAAAAAAAGCTGGAAAGACCACAATTGCATTAACAAGAACATGAAAAACAAAACACAAGACCTGGAAAAGTAATGAGCTGACTATAATTTCAGCTCTCAACAAAGTCTTGATACTGAGTGTGAAAATGCAGTCTCAGAAGAATGGTGACTTTTCCTACAGCTTGAGACTTAGCAATGTCAAGGAATGCCTCTCTGCTGGCTCTGTGGGAACTCAGTTGTGGCTGCCTCCAACCAGTTAGTGAGAAGAAGCACAGGTTGCAAGGCCAATGAAGAAGGAGAGTGGAGGTGACCAGAACTGGAGATGAGTGAGACGGGACGGTGGAAGGCGGGACGGTGGTGGCTATACTGACCAAGCTGAGTTAAGACAAAACAAAAATGACTGTTGAGGAACAGCTCCCCTCCCCCTCCCTGTACTGAATTGTCAACAACCCTATTGCCAAAACTTTCTCCCCCCTCCTTCTTCCTCCTTCCTCTCCTCTTTCTGAAAATTATACTGCTGCTTTGCTGACCAATGGTAAAATAGTAGTTCACCCCCCTCACAGAAAAGGTATCAAAGATGTGTGCTTTTTGAGTTTGGGGTTGACTCTCCCTGTGTGGATGAGCAACCCCACGAGTGTAGGATAAATAAACCTCCTGCCATTGCAGAGATCCATTGTCTAGTTGTGTTCTGTGGGAGTAGTGCACCTGGGCTAGGATTCTGGGAGTCTTACAGTGTGACCCCCACCCCTGGTCCATGTAGCACAGGGGGTCAAATCAGGGCTGGATGCGTACCAAGCGTCCTATCAAGTCACATCTCCAGCCTGCATTACGATTTAGGTCATTTGGTGGCCTGAGTAAAGTATTTTGTAAACCTCACAGTTAGATCTGGAATTTTGCTCTGATTTATAACTACTGCCACTTCAGAGAAAACAGACTAGACAGCTGTACCTAAGTTCAACGACCCAGCAAATATGAAATTTAAATATTCTACTGTGGCAACTGAGAATGTTTTTGGCTTGACAATTGGTAGGAAGTACTGTGTCTTTTAGGAGCTGAGGCATTAGGAACATGCATTAGGATAATAGAGCTTTCAAGAGAACCTTATAAACTAGGGTGAAAATTAGATTTGGGGATTTAGTGGCTGGGATTCTAATTTAACGTGCTGTGGAATTCACCTCATCAAATGGCTAAACTAATCTCTCGTGCCAACAACTGCCTGGGTTAATAATAAAAAATAAAATGAAGCTGTTTGCATGTTAATAAATAAGAGAAAATATAAAAAGTGCCAACCTCTCTCCTTCCCAAGTGTAAGCTGCATGTGACCCTAATGGAACCTCTTGGGAGTCGATGGACGCATTCTAATTAGTGTTCTGCGCCGTTCCCATGTCTCACTGTTCCTGCGGAGCAAGCCTGCTGCATGCGGTGTCTGGTGCCGAGCTGATTCCTCTTAGAGAGTAGATGTTCTGAGGGTGTTCGTCACCTTCCTGTACAAGCTCCCTGTGCTAACAGCATGGCTAGGGACAGGCTGTGTTCATTAATCACAAACTTCAGGAAAGACTCTTCACCTATGAGCACCTTTAAAAAAGAACAGGTAAGGAAGGCGCTCGTGGGCATTCACAGATAGGCAGGCAGTGTACCAGCCGTCCTGTCAGGAGTTGTTAAGGCGTGGTGTCTAACGGCTCTGGCATGGCTGAGATGAAGAGGGCCAGTCCCCGAAGCCCTGGAATCTGCCTGACCCTGTGCTGAGAGCCCATCTGAACACAGCCTTCTCTAGGTCGTTGCCACTCTGTCTCAGCTAAGGCCTGGACTTCAAGTCTTCCCATTTTCCTTCCAGGTTTCTGTCTGTTTTGCTCGGGACATAATATTATGTTCATGGAAACAGATGACACATTTGTTAGGGACAGATCTGTGTGTCCTCTGAGGTGTTCCTTGCTTTGTTTTTACTCTTTCTTGTTTGTGTTCACTCATTCATTCATGACTGTAAACTGGTTAAGGGCGATTTTTTCCTCTTAAGATTTATTATTACATATCTTAATGCAATTTTTAAAAAAATACTACTTTTTAATCTAAAAACACTAATGGTAGTAAAAATTTCGCTGAGATAACAGGCTCACCTGGGACAGCCCCCAAGAAAGCAGGGTGCAGGGTCACTTAACCCACAGTGGATATCTGGGTTTCTCCCATCCTCGGCATCTCCCGCCAGTCTGAGCACGGTAGCCTTTCCACGTCTCCCTAGAAAATTGATTATTTCAAAGCTTCCAGACATCTCTTCCCAAATCCAATTATAATAATAGCCAATGACAATCTATTATCTGGCAGGTGCTTTTTCTGAACAATGCTGGGAAGGAACGTGGTATTAAGTGTCTCTTGAAGACAGTCATGGTTTCTCCCAAAACAGGTCTAGTGACTAGTCATAGTCTTTTCTCCTGTGAATCTGAGTTTCTATACGCACAAGACCCAGGGGTCTTGGAGCTAGAGGCATGTTCAGTGACTAAGGTGCCATGCAGAAGAACCTGGGTTCAGCTCCCCACCACCCACGTAAAACCCAGGAATGACATGCTCCTCCCCTAGAATCCCAGAACCTAGGTAAGTCCAGTGAGCTTCAGGTTCAGTGAGAGACTCTGTCTGAAAACCAAGGTGGAGGATGATCAAGGGGGACTTCAATGTCAACATCTGGCCTCCAGATGCATTTATGCCAATGAGTTTAAGGCCATCTTCAATATCATGGCTTCTCAGTTGGGTATCCTCATGGAAAGAACAAATGGCCATGATCTCTGAGCAGTCCTACATGACTGGTGGGAAAAAAAAAAAAAAAAAAAAAAAAAAAAAAAAAAAAAAAAACGTGTGTTTATAAGAGCTGGTCACGAACTGGGTCTTGTAGGCTGTCGGGGCTTTGAGTCTACTCCTGGTACAGGAATAGTCTTCAACTACATGTAATTTCCTTTCTTTTCATAATTAGGGTCTCTAGAAAGAAGGCTAAGGAAGGAGCTTGGCCTAGTAAGGCTTCTCGCTTCTGCTGACAACCCCAGATGTGTGCACCACAATTATCTGAGCTTAGCCGTCCCTGCACCTTCACTGGGCAGCCTCAGCCCTCGTGGATGGCCAGGACAGTGAAGAGATCCACCTGGTTTCCTGCACAGATTCTCAGCTGCCTCCGAGGGGCAGGTGTTTCCTTAGTATATTTGGCTACACCATATTTTATCAAAACTGGGGTCTTAAAATATATACCACCATTTTTGTATTCTACCAGGAAAGAAAAACAATGCCGTCAGTTCAACCATGAAATGCCATCGATTTAAATGTGTGCCCTGATTTTTACAGATATTAAAATGTGACAAATGTGTCTCTTAGAATCAGCAGGGAAATACTTTTTCCCTCTTTCCATTTTATACCACTTGGTTATTAATTCTCTTTCAAGACTCAGTCACAGAGGGGAGGGACATGGAGCTGGAGGCCGACCTGCTATTCTAACCTGATTCATTACACACCCCCCCCCCCAGTCTTTCCCCAACCCCTGGTTCTAGCAAATGAAATACCCATCAATTCCCATGACTCGGCATCAATCCCCATAGCAACCGAAGTAGCAAAGAGCCAAGGAGACTGTCTAAATCAAACTTGGCTGGTGCAGGATTTGAACTCAGGAATTTCTGACAGCAGTTTCACACAGCAAATCATCGTGATGTATCATTGCACACTCCGATACAGCCTCTCCGATAAGGACTTTAGTGGAGGTAAAGGAGAATCATGATGCCTGTATTACACAATCTACACCTGAATGGACATGAAGAAATGGCATTGTCAGTTCAGAACATATGGAATGTCCAAGCTAGATGCGGTGCACACATGCATTGGGGGCCTGCAGGGGGGAATACTTAAGTTATTCTCAAGGACAGTGCTGCTGTCCTTCCTTCCTTCTTTGCTAATACTCCTTTGATTACATTGAATTTGCCTCTGTACGTGTATTAGACTGTCCTGGAAGACGGCAGTAGGGACACACTCATCCACACGTACGCATATTTTTATGCGCTTTGAAAACTCAGCGATTTCTCAAAATTGGAGCATAAACATCTAAGTCGCATGGCAGCGTGGGACTGCCCGCCCATCCTATCCATGAGTTAGTGACTTTCCACGGTACACAGAGCTCTAGGTTGAGTGAGACCCTGTCTCAAAAAGTATGGTGGAAGCCATGCATGCCTTCCAGTACTACCGAAGCAAAGGCAGGTGAGCTCTGTGTTTGAGGCTAGTCTGATCTATAAAGCGAGTTCCAGGACAGTCAGAGCTATGTAAAGAAACCCTGCCTCAGAAATAAATACATAAATATATAAATAAATAAGATGATGAAAATCAACTGAAGAGAACACCTGACATCAACTTCTGACCTCCACATACATTCTTACACACACATACACACACACCCCACACACACCACCACATACCCCACACACACCCCCACACACACTCACACAAATACTCACACACACATACACACAGTCATACACACACACCACACTCACACACACATACACACAAACACACACACTCACACAATCAATTACACACTCACACACACACACACACATACACACACCACCACCACCACCACTACCACTAGGTACACAGATACATAAAAACACAAACAGACAATAAAAAAAAAAAAAACAATTATAAAAACATTGAAACTACTGGAAATTTCAGAAAGGAATTAAATAATAAATCTTTAATATAAGGCAATATTAATATAAAATAGCTTTTAAAGGGCTGATATACTCAGTCTATTTTTTCCTGGAAGCATGTATCAAATTGAAAGGAATGAATTGGCCTGAGCCAGGCTGACTCTGTTACAGGCTGTAAACCCAGAGGTAGAACCAATAAAGATACAGACGACCTGCCCCTCCCTAATGTTCTTTTTGGATTTAAAACTAAATTTTCGAGTTAAGTTGGGGCCCTTCCATCCTGATGGAATTGGGGCCTCTGCATGCAGAAATAAGCACCCTTTATTTTTACATACTAATTGAGTCTGCAGTATCAGTCTTCAGCGATTCGTGGAGCCTAACCAAACCCAGGGCCTTTACATAAGCAGGCATGCTACACTAATACCATGTCCCCAGATCTTGCTTATTTTGAAACAGGATCTCTCTGTGATACTGACTGGCCGTGGAGTCGTGATGTGACCTAGGCTAGCCCCGACCCCGTGGCTGTTCCCCACTGGCTTCCCAAGTGGTTCAGACATGCTCTGCCATACCATACCACTCTTAATTAAATGTATAATTCTAGGGCTGTGAAGAAGAAATAAAGATATCTTAATTCACATGATAAATAACAGGCTATGGGAAATACACCTTCTAAATTGCTGTAAGTGAAAGGAGCAGTGTGTACAGCAAAAGACATGAATTAATCACAGAAATGGAAAAAAAACGAAACAAGCAAACCACCAACAAAACCAAACTGCAGCCCCAGCCATCTCAGACCCATCTGAGAATATGCAGCGTATGAGAGAAACGAGACTGCTTTGTATCAACATTTACAAAAGGAAGCGGTCCTGCTCCATAATTGAAGTAAAAGACAGACTTGGGTTTAGTTAATAAAGGAAAACCGGGCAGACCAATATTAAATTGCAATCAAAGACCTAGATTAAAAGGAGAGGCCAACGGAGCGGAGACGGGGGATCGGAGGTGGAAGTGTTAGCAAGGGAAGTTCAAAGCCAAACCATCCCAGAGAACAAGGAACAAAAGGACCCTTTGATAGTAAAACAAGCTGGAATCTATGAACTCGAAACAATAGCACCCAGCATTTATGGGCTGATTAACATAACATCAAAATTGATGTAACAAAAACTATTTTAGACATAAGAGAGCCTGAAACATAATTACAGTGTAGCTCTAAATACTATTATCATGTATTCTAGAGCAAACTGATTAAAAAAAAAAGAAAAACAAAGGATGTATCTGGCCATTTAAATAACACAATTAACAAAACTTAATTAGACAGTAGCAGTATTTTACATATTAGATTTTTTTCCCCAGTTCCATTGATGACTTTCAAACCTTTAAGGAAATAAGACAAAAAATTAATAAAGATTTTTAAAACTGTAAGCTATTTTTAAAATAGCTTATTTACTCATAACATACCCCCAAAATTATGAAAGTAACTGTAGGGACCCCAAGAGTGAAAGTAAGAAGAACTTTCTAGTGTTAGACTTTTCAGGACGGTAGCCCTCAGTCTCAACCAGAGGCTTGTCACATTCAAGTGCTCAACGGCCTCTAAGCAAATGACCTTCACCAATGACCTTCACCAGTCACCACAGAGAGCTTTCTTGGACACCGAGTATTGCTTTCAGAAATCAGAATTCATGAACACACCACATGAGAAAACAGACATAAAAATCCATCTAAAGAGACACAGCCTTATACAATGGACTGGTATATCGGATGGTGTAACAGTTGAGGATGACATAATCACTATTTAATATATTAGTCCACGAACTGCATAGGAGAAAACTAATGTTTTAGACTAGAGAAAACAAGCATGTGAATCAGTGCTATGAATAAAAATATGAACTAATAAGTATATGAAAATAGTAAACCTAGGGGCTGGAGAGATGGCTCAGTGGTTAAGAGCTCTGGCTGTTCTCCCAGAGAACCTGGGTTCAATTCCCAGCATCGCATGGTGGCTCACAACCATGTGTAGCTCCAGTTCCAGGGTATCTGAACTCTTCTGGTCTCAGGTTTTACATGCACACGGGGCACAGACAGACATGCAGGCAAATATTCATACGCATTTTAAAAAGTAAGCCTATTCCGTAAGACAAACATATTTTCAAATGCCAAAGTTAGTAATGATAAAATAATTATGTTAATAATATACTTGATGCTAATGAAGGTGTGGTGAGAAGACTACTCATAAACCACTTGAAGAAAAGAAAATCTTAAAATTCTGACAAAAAAATCATTCTAGAAAGCTCCTTCTAGATTCTAGTGAGGTGGCTCCCAAACTTGGCTGCATACTGGACTCACACTGGAGCCTCCATCCTCAGACACCTTTTTCTAATTGGCTCGAGACAGCATCTGGGCATTGGTATTTTTCATGTTACAGAAAAGCTGATACACAGACCAAGCTGAGCATCACTCTGCCAGAGGAACAGCTTGAGGCACAGAGGCAGCCCATTGGAGTGCAGGACACAGAAAGTGAGGGCATTCATACCCTGGTTACCAACAGCTTTACCAGGCAGCAGGATTACTAGCCACATTACAGCCACTTGGTGGGGTGTAGTCAAGGAAGAGTGATATATGAGTGTCAAGGCACAGGATAGCTGAGACTGACCCAGATCAGGAACATTTGGCTTATGACCTACTTTTATGAAGAGAACTAAAGTTACCTTAAAAAGAGAGCTGGTACCATTGACCTAGAATGGCTGAATGCTGGGGCTATGGGAACAGGATCAGGCAAACAGGATCTATTTAAGATTGAGTTCCCAAAGAATCCAAATGACACCTTGTTATGTTTTGAACAGCCCTGGCTTCTTGGAAGCTCGATTTGATTCCAGATGAAAAGCTAGAGAGGGAGAAACCTCAGGTGGACAGCAATTGTTTCCTTCACTTTAGGGCTTAAACTTGGGCCAGGAGGTCAGGAGGTCAGGAGGTCATCCTACTTACCACATGCTATGATCAGACATGCTGGAGACCTAATTCCCAATGCAGAGATGCTAGTGGGTAGAGCCAACTGAGACTCGATGAGACGGAGAAGTTCTGCCTTCGTGAATAGATTGATTGATGCGGTCAGACAGGAAGTACTCTCCCTTTGGCCTGGATAAAAATGGTTACGGTATCATCTAAAGTCACCACGATTTTCAATAGCAAGATGTCCAGTGCTAACCAACACAGTGCTGATCGGGATGTGCTTTGAGAAGCCGTAGCAAGCAGCTGTGACTATTGTACTGTTTTTTAAAGGTACCTGTGAACAGACAGTCTTTCTGTTCAAGGCAGCCAGGCAAGTAAGGGAGCGTCCAGCAGGTGCCAAGTTGCCAGTTCTGTAGTGAAACTGCCCCTCCCCCAACAATATCTTTGATTATTGACAGGAAGAGAAACATCAGGAGTGCTTACAATATGAATGTATAGACCTTATCATTAGCACTGACAGTGACTTTTAAAAATTATGTCTAACACCTTTTCAACACCCCTCACATACCTCAGGACTACTCTGGAAGGAATAGGAGGCATTCATTACTGCTTCCCAGTTAACCGGTTCTAGCACTGTGGAGAAAGGGCAGTGGGGAGAGACTGGCTTACCACAAGACTTCTTAGGGCTCTGATCCCATCCATGGGCTAGTAATTTGATGAGCTATCAAAAAGATGATAGACACTTAGTAGGCAGGACCCAGTGGAAAGGACTAGGTCCTTGGGAGAATACTCTATATCTTGTGCCTGGGCCTTTCTTTCCTCTCTGTTTGCTTGCTGGTGACCTTGAGGTGAACTGGGTTGGGGTGGGGAGAGGGATTCTGTCTTGCCTCAGGCCCCAAACAGTGGAGCCAGACGACCTTGGTATGAAATGGAAACCAAAACAAATCCTTCTGCTCCAGACTGTTTATCCCGTGCTTTGCCCTGGTGGGAGACAGACTAATACAGACTTTAGTCTGCTCCAGTTTGGGAGCAGGGGAAGAAAAGATGCACCAGCGGATCATGTTAAAGCTGACTCTGTTGCGGTTAACATGTTAAGATGGGGCTGTCATTAGATAATAAAAATAGTCAAAAACTGTTGTGTTATCCCGAGGGTCTTGGTCCCACTGGACGTCAACGCATGGAGAAGAGGCAATTTACCAACCAGAAGCATGTGTCTCAACATTTTCACAGTGAGAATAGCCTTAGGAGCGCATATTAACTGAATATCAGCTTTAGGTACTCAATATTACTTCCTGTAAACACCATGGAGTAAGATCACAAGGATAATGAAAGTTATTGCAAAATATTTCTAATAACATGTATATAATTAGTCTGGAAAGGATGAAAGAGAAATATGTATTTCTTATTCCTTAGTGGTACTAAAGAGCTCCCGAAATTTATATTAATTCTCTTTGAGAGATACAGTTGACATCATGTTGGTCACAAGTTAAATGGTAATTTACCATGTTTTCTTAATTAGAATAAAAGCATTAGTATTTTAAGTGAATCATCACAGTCTTGGTAATCTGACCCATACAATCCTAGTTAGATAAACCCACTGTGCATAAAATAAAAAATGCAGGGAGCTTTGGCCTTTTAGATCTCAGAACAGAAACCAGTTGGGAAAGAAAAAAACTCCAATGGCATTTTTTCACAGCTAAGAATAGCTAGCATTGGAAAACAGAAAGTCAATGAAAGATGATGCTCTTCAGAGAATCACAAGATAAATTGATCAAGAGATTCAGAATCTGCCTTTGGTCCTGAGTTGTGCCCATGAGAAACAGCTGAGATCCATGGGCAGATCAGACGGAAAGACTGAACTCTGCTAGAACAAGGGTTTGCTTTCTCATGTTTAGATCAGATGTCAGCAGTGCTGGTCTATCGGCGGCCATGTGGGATTGGAGGAAGCACGGGTTTGGTGTTGGAACCCGGGTAAGTTATTTCAAGTGCAGACAGTCTTTTGTGCTGGGTAATCTTTTCCTGCATAGATGATGCCACTCGAAGTGCTGTAAAATATCAAGAGAAAAATAAAAAGATGGTACATGCAGTTAGTCCCTTGGTACACAAGGAAAATAAGTTCAGAATCCCTGCACCACAAGGGATCGGTGATAAACACGGTCCCCAGGCGAGGAGGCCAGCATCACATCGCATGGTTGGACAGGATGGGCTTCTGTACCCTTGCCTTTTGAGCAGGAGAAGTCAATTCTGGGAGTTAAGTTAGGGCACCACATATGCGAGGCAATGGATCTACCACAGCTGTTTTTGTTTTTAATTTTAATTCTTTGAAAACCAGGGAAAGGGAAGAACTGCTGCCTTCCATTCTAGACCCTCTGGTGTCCCCACCAGACTCCGATGGATAGTTTCAATCCAGTGATTACAAAGATGGCTCAGGTTAAACAAAACAAAACCGAAAGTCTTGGATTTGGAAACAGGACAGGTAGGGAGATAGAG
The DNA here is from genome assembly GCF_963924665.1 of Micromys minutus. NCBI lineage: Eukaryota > Metazoa > Chordata > Mammalia > Rodentia > Muridae > Micromys > Micromys minutus. The sequence continues at coordinate 46,360,842 of NC_137953.1, forward strand.
GTGAGAGGGAGATGAGAGGCCAGCCAGCCTGTCTTTGCTTCCTGTGTCCTCATGGCCAAGGCAAACTATAACCTCTAGCTTCTATTGAGATCCTCAGGTCATTCTCATGAGCAGGGGTTCAGTCAGGGCCTTATCTATCTGTTCCCAGACAGAACATTTCCTAAGCATGTAAAAGGTTCCTTCCTTCCTGTCTTCCACGTTCTGGAGAATTCTGCCAACTTAAGCATCCTGCATCAGTGACTCAGAAAGTGCTCCTTTCCGTCCTGACTTCGGGGCCTTCCCAGGTTACCTGCAGTCCTTCAGTCTCTCCACAGTGCTCAAGGGTTTCCCTCAGTGTTACTCATGAACTTAGCCACACAGCGCTGGGGCAGAAGAGCTCTGTCTCTACATGGGTATGCACATGCATGTAAAGAAGCACAGAAGGGAGTGGATGGGAGGTGTCGGGCCAGATCCTTCAACATGAAGCCCGTCAGAATTCCACTACCCACAGGAGGAGTTGGGGCAGCAATCTGAAACCCTCGGTGCATCCCTTCATTTTACTGATAGTGTCACCACAGATTTGTCCAGAGAGCATGTGTCCTGGCCCAGACCTCAGTAATGAGCACGTGGCTTCTCTTCTAAGTTGCTAAGTGACTGAGGGTGAATGTCCAACCATTCTGAACTTTGTTTCTCTTCTGTAACAGTGGGGCACAGAACTTCCAGGGAGCCTCTGACTTGGAACAGCCATCTAAGTCCTAATCATCGTAAAGGATTGCAACAGTTGGAAGCATACCCACAGAAGTATGCACAGACCTTCTGGGGAACAATACATACCCTTCAAGGCCCCATCGCCTTCTAAGTCACTTCCTGCTGATCCTGGGCGGGAAGAAACACCGCCCTCTGGAAGCTGAAGAGGAAGTTCTTTGGACCATGGACAAGTGTTAACTAATGTGGAATATCTCTTAGAAATATTGGAATCCTTGCTGTGGAAACAATGAAAGTGGTTTTGAGACTCAGCCCTCCTCTTGGCCATAAACTGTACACCCATGGCTTTACGGGTGACGTTTACCGAGTAAGGTCAGTCGTTTACAAACGAACCTCCACTGACCTGGTTCTAAACAGTATCTGCAGCAAGTGACCCAGCTTAATGTATACTAAGTGGTGTACATAACAGCAAAAACTCCTTATCCCTTGTACAAACCTTGGACATAACTGCAGATATACAAAACAAGGCGAGGAAGCACTAATCCTATGTACAGGAGCTTAGAAGTGTGTGTGTGTTGTGTGTGTGTGTGTGTGTGTGTGTGCACGCGCGCACACACACATGTTCATATGGGTGAGTGGGTATGAGAAATAAATTTGTTTATATAATATCTGACCCATAGTGTTTTGTCAGAGCAGCTTCAATAGACCAAGACATTATCAATTCTGCAAATCATCTCCATTTCACAGTGAGAAAACTGGCCCCATAGTTAAGTACAGGTTTTAGGATTTTGATGTAAGTATCTGTGCTGGTTAGTCTGTTACTTGCTGAAGTCACCTGGAAGAGGGAACCTCAACTGCGGAACCATCTCCACCAGACTAGCCTGTAGCATGTCTATGGGGCATTTTCTTGATTAATAATTTATGTGGGAAGGCCCTGTCCACTGAGGGCAGTGCCATTCTTAGGCAGGCGGTCCTGGGTTCTATAAGAAAGCAGGCTGAGAAAGCCATGGGGAGCAAGCCAGTGAGCAGCACCTCTCCGTGGCTTCTACATCAGCTCCTGTGTTCAGGTTCCTGCCCTGGCTTCCTTCAGTCACTGACTGTTATTTGGATGTGTAGACTGAAATGAACCCTTTCCTTCCCAAGTTGCTTTTTGTCAGTGTGTTTCCAGAGGAACAGAAAGGCAAACTGCCACAGACTCAAGCTGATTTCCCAAAGGTTGTGAATTATTTCCCCAACAGTCTCTCTCCCCCTCTCCCTCCCCCTCCCCCTTCCCCCTTCCCCTTCCCTCCTCTCTCTACCTCCCTCTCTCCTTCCCTCCCTCCCTTCCTCTCTCTCCTTTAAAATAATTAGTAAGAGTCTTTGCTAATTCACCAAGCAGGAGGTGCTCTGTTACCTGAAACTGTTTTCCAATTACAAGCTAAGTCGAAACTGTTTCTCTTGTGTATTCATCAGTCCCAAGCTCACTTCCCATGTAAACAGTGTATAACTTTTGCTTACTTACTCACTAAAGGCTTTAGTATTTTTCAAGATACTTTGCGTGAATTCTTTAATATTAAATGTTTGTAAGTAATCAAAACATTTTTGCCTTCTCATTTATACTTTCCAATGTCTCCAACAACATGTTAGGAATATTCAAATTCATTTTTTGTCATATGTAAGAGAGAGAGAGAGAGAGAGAGAGAGAGAGAGAGAGAGAGAGAGAGAGAGAGAGAGCGCATGTGCAGGTATGCATGAGCCACAGAGCATGCGTGGAAGTCAGAAGAAAACTCTGTGGAATTGTTTTCCATGTTCCACCTTTCTGTGGGTTCTGGGGATCAAACTCAGGTCATCAGCCTTGCATAGCAAGTGGCTTGCCTACTAAGCCATCTTGCCAGCCCTTAGTGGCATTTAAATAAATTAAAAAAACCTTGTGATTATGTTTTTGTGTGTGCACAAGTGTGATATAGTGTACATACATGATTGTGTGTGTGCACCTGGAGGCCAGAGGTTGATGGTGACACTGAATGTCTTCTTCAAATTTATTTATTGAATTATTTATTCAGTTCTTATTTTTTGAGACCAGGTCTCTCACTAGACTTACTCAGCAAGATGCTTACCCAGGGATCCTCTGGCCTGTGTCTTCTCAGTTGTCACGTTAAAGGTATGCACTGCTGTGCCCAATTTTGGGTGCTGGGGATCCAAATTCCCGTCCCCATGCTTGTATGGCAAGCACTTTACCCCCAAGCCACCTCCCCAGCTCGCTCTAACTAGAAATGTGAGCAGCCTGTCGCATGCAGCTTTCACACTGTCTTTGACACTAGAACACTGGGACCTTGCAGTACCCGTTTAAATGCCAGCCACAAGTCGGTGATGCACTAGTCAGAGACACTGGGTGCAAATTACAGGTACCGGTCTGGGTCACATCAATATTAAGGAGGAGGATGTTGAAAAGCTACTGGATGCCTTCAGAATCGGTGGGAACCATGAGAACTTAGTTAAATACTGGACAGGGACAAAGGTAAGCCAGGAGTCAAGGTCACAGTTGAATGACAACTGAATCACAGCACAACAAGACTGGAGGCATATCACCCTCTGCTCTACCAGAAAGGATGCCTGTCTTACTGTCTCGTTCATATTTTATCTGCTGTTGGATGGACTATCTCCACCTGCTCGGCCTTAATTCGTCCCTCCCCCAGCATACAAAGAAGGTGCCATGGGCTCTTTACAAAGTCTGCACCTCACAGAATTTAGTGAAGGTTTCAGAAGTTCTCCGGAGCTTACAAAATGAAAACCATGATTTTTAACAAACCTGTAGAAAAGAACTGTTCAATCTAACTGACCTTGTTTCAGGGTACGGTCCAAAGGGAGTTTTAAAGTGATCTTCACAGAGCTCAAACGTTTTCTGTAGTTCATCTATTGTTGCAAAATACTGTTGTCCGCTGACAGTAGGTATTGGTACTGGACCCCTGAACGCAGAAAGAGTTCTATGATGCCATCACATATCCATACCGGCAGAATCTTAACACTGGCCACTGTTTCTACACTACACATGCCAAGACAGCTACTCACTTCAGGACTTGCCTTGCATGGTGGCATCATTGAAGATGAAACACGTGTACTGGAAGCATTCCTCATCCATCCAGTCACTGATACTGGCAAATCACCTCTCTTGAGAACTATGTATGCACTCCATTATATCCCTTCTCCATTTAGGTCTAACCACACAGCAATATACCAATTGCTAGAAAACCCAAAATGGATAGTTCCCTACCTTGTTTATCATCTAATTCTTTGAAATGGTTCACAAGTAAAACATTTCTAGAACTCTAATATTATACTCTGAAATACTAGCTATGAAACACTGCTTTCCCTCTCTTCAGCCGTGTAGGATTTATATGCCTTCTCCTCAGATTGCCCTGCAAGAAAAACAGTCACTGACCATGATCCCCCCCCCCCCATGCAGTCACTGCAGCCTTGCTAGAGATGCTGTGTACACAGAAACCAACGTCACAGAAATGCACAGAAGCCCACAGCATCCATATGCCTGTGGCGGTCCATTCGGAGCTCATATTGAAAACTGCTTAGGTCCTCTGCTCATGGGTTTGAAGAGGCATTGTATCTGCTACCCAGCGCTCACACAAGCCTTAGCTTCAGATGCAATGGGGACACTATCTTATGCTACCACCTGCCCAAACCCCCACCAGAACTTTGCGCATATCATTTTGAATCGGACCACCCAAAGATAAAGTAATGTGGAAAAAAGTAATTACACTTCCTTTGATGTTACAGCAAATAGACAAAAATTTAATATTGTTTATACCGACTGAAGATTCCCGACATGTATCACAGACGAGACAGTGATTTGGGGGAGGGGACTTCAAATGGCTTTTCAAGATTCAGCTTCCTGAGTATTTGCATTCATAACTTTACTAAAAAGAATTTTTAAATGCTCTAACTTGAGATTTGGGTATTGATCTTAGCAACTTTCTAAAACCTGGGACTTTCTCCATTACTCAAACACTCTACATTTGATTTCAGCCAAAAGGCCAGGATATAGTCATTGCTCAAATATTCTAAAAGGTCACATAGAAAGAATTCAGAGCCCTGAAATCCATGACATTAATGAGAAAATAAAATATATAACCATCTCATGATCTGCTTATTTTGAGTTAAAAAGGCTCAGAGTGCCCTCTTTTCACACATAGTAATTAGTAAAACAGTAACTGTTACAGACAATAATACCCATGATGCCTCACTGTGTGGTAGGCATTAAGTAAAACATTTTACACCCAGGACCAAACGTTATGGGCTGGTAGGGATGCCATGGTCCTTGTGCGTCTGGGATGTAAGGCCTAGTGTGGAAAGGAAACACTGAACAAGTGACCTCACAAATACTTCCCATTGCTTGGGCAGTGATGAGAGACAAGTACAGGGAACTCAACAGGATGTAATTAACCTTCAGGCAAGAACAGCCATGGTACAGGCTGATACTCAAGCACTAGAAATGCCGTTTTGTTTTTGGTCAGTAGATGAAAACAATTTCTAGTAGCTATATCTTAAAGTGATATCTAAATGGAGAGCCACAGCTTTCAGACAGTTTGATACTGGACCACAAGCATCCATCTGGGTGCAGAGATCTCTGCTTATATTGGTGATTGAGGGTTCGTTTGGTAGACATAGACATTGGAGCATCAATCCAAGATCGCCCAGGCATCAACCAGAGGAATAAATTGCTACCTTTGAAACAGGAGCGTGTGATCACGAGGTGTCTTCCCCATGAGTGCCTGCCGGGCTGTCTCATGCTGTCTTTGGAGAGACTCTCTTTCCTAGGCAAGGTACATGATCAGAAAATTAATGTGAAAAAAAGGTGTCAAATGATCAAAACAGATATAATCATTTTCTCCTTACCAGAGGTGTCCAAGTACATGAAGCAAAAAGGGCTGGGGGACAGGGCAGACAAACAAAAAAAATAATTGGCAATTATTTAGTGAAAAGATAAAAACAAATTCTGTAAATAAGCCAAATACTTTGCAGACACTAAAATTTAATTTGGAAATGCTATTTGACAAATAGTAATGATTTTGGCGAAAAGGGATGTGGAAAAACATAGGACAAGGAAGGGAGGAGCATGCACACTGTTTTACAGCTACAGGGGTTTCTAATCAGATCCTCCAATGGAATGTTGATCCGTTTAGCAACCATCCAAATACCAGGACACCCCACTTTAAGCTCCCAGATATAAAATTCTTACAGTCAGAGAGGCTTAGCAAGTGCTTATTTGTTTTGTATAAAAGACTGTTATTTAAGGAGAGGCATATTATAGCATGTACTTTAACAGTGAGTGCATCTGAAGTACATTAATCCCTGCTTCCAATAACTTCATCTGAAATAAGCCCATGTCCTAATATCATAACTGGCACACTCCTCGTCTCCGCAGAAGGCACACCCCAGAGACCAGATAGCCCCTGAGTCGCTACATCACTACTGCATGACCTGCACACAGCAAGGAGCTGAGACTTAATAATTATCTTTACTGCACAGCAGCGTGGAGGACTTTTCCCTTTCCAAAACTCTCTGGGGTGCAACCTACTGTCACCGCTCCTATCTTGAAAAAGAGTTGAGGTTAAGTGTTTGAATTTAGAATTATTTTTAGAGCCCAACTCATGGGAGCTGTCATGAGCTCTCTGGACACGTGCTCTCAAATGGACACTTGTTTACCAAGACCATTTCCTCTTCCTCCCTTCTCTGACCACGGTCTCTGGTCTCTAGAGAGGCCAGGGGAGAAGAAAATGTGTGCTGAGAGCTGAAAGAGGTTTTGAGAAGATGAGAAAGGGAAGAAGTCCAATTCAAACCCCACAGAGGAAAGTCTGTAAGTAACTCCACAGACGTATCTAATGCCTTCACATTGAGATAGAATACTATACACTAGCCAACTCTGTGAATATTTTATATGATTTTAGAATTGTTTACATACTCTTTCTTCTTAAAGTTGTAAGACTTTGTGGACCTGTTGCTCTCTTTCCACATTTTTTATATAAAAGGTTTTTTTAAATAATATATTTTGATCATATTCTTTCCCTTCCTTCAACTCCCACTTCCTGCCACCTCCCTACCCATCTCACATCATGGTCTTTATCTTTTTCTCTCTCAAAATACTTCAAAAATGAAAAATCAAAGCAACAAGACAGAAAAAGACAAAAACACAAAAGGAAACGCATAAAAAAATATGGCGTTCGATTTATGTTGGCCAATTATTCATGGGCGTGGGGCCTGCCCTAGCATGTGCTGATATGCCCATTTATGCTCTACTGGAGAAAACACACTTTCTCTTCCCCAGCTGGAATCAGTTGCAAATAGCTTCTGGGCTAGAGGTGGGCCTTTCTCTGTGCTGGCATTTGTCTGTTTGAACCCGTGTGGGTCTTGTGTGTGCTTTTGTGGTGTCTGTGGGCTTGTATGTGCACCAGTCCTGTGCTGTCTGGAAGAAGCTGTTTCTTTTGGTTCACCTCTGCTTCACAGTTTTCCAGCTTTCTTTTACACAGACCCCTGAGCCTTGAGAAGGGTTGATGAAGACATGGAGCTTAGGACTGAGTGCTCCCAAGTCCCCCACTCCGTGCTGGCGGTGGTCTCTGTGTTCCCAGCCACTGCAAGGAGTTTCTCTGTGGGGAGCTGAGAAATGCGCTGATCTGAATCGCAGCCGATTGTCTCTCCTTGCACACTTCCAGGAGTTCCAGGGACAGAACTCAGGTCCCTGGGCTTGTGTAGCAAATGCCCTTACATGCTGAGCCATCTTGCTGGTTCCTTCTTGGTTATTATTTGCCGTATGAATTCATTATGCATTTGCCCTGAGTCACACCATTTACTGCTGCAATTTCTCTTGTGTTCTTTTTATTATTATGATAATTTGACACTTGATCTAAACTATGTCACAGCTGGGAAGATAACGCCTCCCAAAGGTGTACTGTTTTCATTTTGAGGTGCTGGGGATAGAATCTCAGGTGCACATACTAGGCAGCGCTCAATCTCTGAGCTAACTGCTCCCAACTCTAAGTCCCAAAATAACTTTTGGAGCTCCTGCAGCCTCCACATAAAAACACATAGCAACCATAACTTCCTCCCTGCACTCACACGAGCAACTCTAATTACACTCAGTGGGCCACACAGACTTGTTAGGTAAAAGCAAGGCTTTAGTGGGATGAGGGAGGAGAAATGCGGGACAGTGGAAACCGTTAAAATTCATTTTATGCTTATATGAAACTGTCAAAAAACAAAACAAAAAACCCAGCAGCAACAACAATAAACAAACAAACAAAAAAACCCCTAGGAGACAAATAGCAAAATCAAAACCTTATTTAAAAAATCCTACAAGAAAACTAGGAGCCAAAATATCCCCTCAAGCCCACAACTAAAACCCGGGAGAGGCATTCCCCACTCTACCGGTGGGTGACGACGGACCTCAACCGTTAGCTAAAGGAACTGAACAAACTAAAAATCTCAATGGGGTTCTTTTGTGATGACAGCTCCCACACTGTGTTAGTCACTTTTCTGTTGCTATAACAGAACACCATTATCAATGGAAGGATTCATTCAGCGCTTATGGTTCCAGAGGGTCCTTATGAGAACAGCACTACGGCTGTGGGAGCTCGAGGCTGAGAGCTGGGGGCTCACATCTTAAACAACAAACAGGAAGGAGAGAGATTAAGAAAACTAGAAAATGAAGGACAAAAAAACCCCGAAAATAAGGATCTGGGAGAAAAGGACAGATATTTCAGTGTAGAGACAACATACAAATGCTAAGCGTACGTGACAGGAATAAGGAATACTATATATAACCTGAATACAATGCCTACGAGTGGAACGGACAAGGTATTAGCCTATAGGAACTCAGGAAATTGTTTCAGTCGCTTTTCCTGTACACAGAATAAATTCATACAACTGGATACTGAGCCATAGTCTAATGAATCTTAAGTATATGCATATTTCAGAATTAATACAAAACAGACTAAACAGCCTATGTCACACAGCCTTAAACAACATGGTGGAGCCTGAGAATGAGGGACCCACCCCCAGCCGAGAGGACCCACCCCCAGCCGAGCGCACCCACCCCCAGCCGAGAAGACCACCCCCAACCAAGAAGACCCACCCCCAGCCGAGAGGACCCGCCCCCAGCCGAGAGGACCCACCCCCAACCAAGAAGACCCACCCCTAGCCAAGAGGACCCGCCCCCAGCCGAGAGGACCCACCCCCAACCAAGAAGACCCACCCCCAGCCGAGAGGACCCGCCCCCAACCAAGAAGACCCACCCCCAGCCGAGAGGACCCGCCCCTAGCCGAGAGGACCCACCCCCAACCAAGAAGACCCACCCCCAGCCGAGAGGACCCACCCCCAGCCGAGAGGACCCGCCCCCAGCCGAGAGGATTCTGGCCATTGACAGCTGCTGAGAGGAAGAGTCGTCAAGGGGGAGACTCGGTGGCGGGTTGACCACACATCTGAAGACCACACATCCAAGATTTCATGGGTAGCACAAGTTGTACTTAATGGGGCTTAAAAAATCAACAAGAGGACTCAGAATCCGCTAGGGAGGGAAGGGGATGGGGGGAGATGGATCAGGGAGGAGTCAGGGGAGGTGAGTATGACCAACACGGTTTCTATGAAATCCTCAAAGAACTAATTAAAGGAAGAGACAAAAAAGAAAATGGCATTTAAAAAGCACATTTCAGTTCTCATAACAGGTTGATTGTATTAGTATTGTTATTCAGAGCTGCTCTCACGATGTGGGATATCAAAGAAGAGTAATTTAACGGGCTATCATAATCCTATCATCACTAAGTCTGTAAGGAGCCTTTGGGAAGGACTCTCGGTGTGCAAGAAAGATAAAGGTGTAATAGAAAAAGCAAAACTCACGAGGCCCTGAATTTTAATTAGAAATATCAGGTTGAACTCATGGAATATTTTATCTAGCCAGGGAAAGGACCAGAGGGCAGAGACTATATAGCTCAGTGGTGGAAACTCGCCTAGCATGAACAAGGCCCTGGGTTTGGTTCCTAGTGTCTTTTCCTCTAAAGAGTCCCAGAGGTAATGGCCACCCCAGTAGTGATGGGCATCCCTAATGACCACAGTGTGTCACTGAACTATGACCTCTCACTTAAGGAAACCAAGACTGCTTACTGTAAAAACAGCTCTGAGTTGCCTTTGTTACTTCTCTGTTACTGTGGTAGAATTCCCAGACAAAAGCAAGTTAAGGAAGAAAAGGGTTTATTTGGGCTTACGTGTCCAGAGGGACATAGTTCATCATGGCAGGGAAAGATATGCTTCAGGCATGGAGGCAGGAGTAGGGGGCTGGCTGGTCACACCGCACCCACACTCAGCAAGCAGAGAAGGGAAGGAAGTGAGGTCGGGCTACACACCCCAAGGCCTGTGCCATCGACCCTTGCTTCTGCAAGGCTTTACCACCTGAAGGTTCCACAGCTTCACCAATCAGTGACACCAGTTGGGGACCATGTGTTCACACAGCCTATGGGGGGGTCACATGACATCCAATGACAGGTCTGTTCCAGGAAAAATACAGGAGCATGAGCCAGCCAAACGGCAAAGCAGCTATCAAAGCCTCCATTTCAAGAAGGTTGACTAGAAAAGACCATCACTGACCTTCACTGACCATCACTGACCATCACTGACCTTCACTGACCATCACTGATCATCACTGACCTTCACTGACCTTCACTGACCATCACTGACCATCACTGACCATCACTGACCATCACTGACCATCACTGACCATCACTGACCTTCACTGACCATCACTGACCTTCACTGACCATCACTGACCATCACTGACCATCACTGACCTTCACTGACCATCACTGACCATCACTGACCTTCACTGACCATCACTGACCTTCACTGACCATCACTGACCATCACTGACCATCACTGACTTTCACTGACCATCACTGACCTTCACTGACCATCACTGACCTTCACTGACCATCACTGACCATCACTGACCATCACTGACCTTCACTGACCATCACTGACCTTCACTGACCATCACTGACCATTACTGACCTTCACTGACCATCACTGACCTTCACTGACCATCACTGACCATCACTGACCATCAGTGACCATCACTGACCTTCACTGACCTTCACTGACCTTCACTGACCATCACTGACCTTCACTGACCATCACTGACCTTCACTGACCATCACTGACCATCACTGACCATCAGTGACCATCACTGACCTTCACTGACCTTCACTGACCTTCACTGACCATCACTGACCATCACTGACCTTCACTGACCTTCACTGACCTTCACTGACCATCACTGACCATCACTGACCATCACTGACCATCACTGACCTTCACTGACCATCACTGACCATCACTGACCTTCACTGACCTTCACTGACCTTCACTGATCATCACTGACCATCACTGACCATCACTGACCTTCACTGACCTTCACTGACCTTCACTGACCATCACTGACCTTCACTGACCATCACTGACCTTCACTGATCATCACTGACCTTCACTGACCATCACCGACCACTGTTAGTTCATCCTTATAAACATCTCACGATGACGATAACCTGCATTGTCCTGTGGTCATATAAATCTACCATAACATTACTGCTCCCCTGGGTATTCTTTGGTGTGCAGGTTTCCTGTGTGTTACACGTTTTGTCCTTAGTAACCAGTAAGAGTTCTTTATGTATCGTGGGCACAAATATTCTGTCACTTAGACATTGCAAATATCTTGCTGTGGTTTGCCTTTTTAAAGTTTAATGCCCCTTTTTATTAAAAACAGTTCTTAATTCAAATTTAATTCTATTTGTTTATTTAGTGTGTATGCATGTGTGCCTCAGGGTATGTATGGAGCTCAGAGAACAACTTTCAGGAGACAGTTTTTTCTTTCTGCTATAATAGTTCCAGGGGTTGAACTCCGGTCCTCATGTTGAGTGGCGGGGCCATCTCCTCTGCCCGAAGTTCTTAATTTAATGTAACTCAGCATTTCCACATTTTTTTTTTTAGTTAGCATTGTTTGTTTTTATATTTAAGAAACTACTCAGTGTCACGGTGATAAGAATCTCTCTTACATTATCTTTTAGAAGAATTGTTTTGCTTTTCACATTTGTGAGATTATGTAGATTGCAGACTGCAAACCCCTTAGGTTTTGTGCGTGCTGTAGGACTGGCGTTAAATGGAACCCTAACTTGTAAGCAGCCAATTCTATCAAAGATCTTCTCCCTACCATGCTCATTACAGGTCAGGCCCACGCAGGCACAAGTTTGTCTCTGAGACAGTGCTAGCATTTCCATACAAATATTAAAATCAATTTCACACAGAGCTGTGGGAACTTTTGACTGGCTCAGATTCTATCTGTAGATTTGAAGAACTGGCTTGTGCAATTCTTGTAATTCATAAATGTGACCTACTTTAGTTTTTTCTAAATACTATTTTTATATTTTTCTACGTAGAGGCATTATACATCTTTTAATCAGGTTTATTATTAACCTTTTAATGTTAGATCCTAGTCAAAATATATTTTAGGGAGCTTGGAAATAACCTGGGGGTTAGGAACAGTTGCTGCTCTCATGGAAGCCCCGGGTTTGGTTCCCAGCACTCACATGGCACATCACAATCTGAAATTCCAGCACCAAGAAATCTGCCCTCTTCTGGGATTCACAGTCATGTAGTGCACATGAACACACACACCTCCTAAAAACAAACTGGCTTTCTCTCAGTAGCCCTGGCTGTCCTAGAACTCACTCCACAGACCAGGCTGGCCTAGAACTCAGAGACCCACCTGCCTCCACCTTTCAAGTGCTGGTATTAAAAGCATGTGGCATTATACTGTCTAAGAAATATCCTTTTTTAAAGGAAGAAACAAATTCTTTGAATTTTAAGATACTTAAAATTATTGCTATAATATAAAAATTACTTGTACTTTTAAAGAAATACTTGTTGAATGTCTGGTATCATCAAGTGCGTTTCTTAACTGTTCCGGACTCCACACTGTTTATTTCGTGGTTATGTGTAGCACTGGTTAGCACTGCCAGCCCAGTGCTGCGCCATTTGTTACTACATCCCTTTTCCAATTAGCTTAGACCTGATGTTCCTCATAATCCTCTTTTAGTAACTTTCCAGGGGCTGAAATATGTCTTTAAGTCACTGCAGTCTGATGGGCTGATGTTAGTCATTACATTCGCCATCTACTGAACCTTGGATAGAAGGACCCTAGGACATCTTATCTCCATTTAGACCCTCCTCCTCCTTTAAGATTTCTTTGCATTTTCTGTGGATGAGTAAATACCCGAGAGAGAGACAGACAGACTGTGAGTGAGTGTGTGTGTGTGTGTGTGTGTGTTTGTGTGTGTGTGTGTGTGTGTGTGTGTGTGTGTGTGTGTGTGTGTGCTCCTCTGGAACTAGAATTATAGGTGGTTGTGAACCAGCATGTGGGCAATGGGAATTGAACCTGGGCTCTGTACCAGAGCAGCAAGTACTCTTAACCACTGAGGCAGTTCTCCAGCCTCTTCTTGTAGACCCTTCATGTCTTCATTACTATGACTGAAGAACAACAAATAAAAGTTTTCTTAAATTTTTATATTAAATATCTTAATTGTATGTGCATTTAAAAAAAGATTGTTATTATTTCATAATCTTTGTGAGGTTTTTGACATTTATCAGTGTGTGTGTGTGTGTGTGTGTGTGTGTGTGTGTGTGTGTGTACACCATGGCATACACGTGGTGACAAAAGGAACACTGGCTCAAGTCAGTTCCTTCCTTCCTGCATCTGGGCTCAGGGGATCAATTCAGATGGCCAGGTGGTGACAAGTGTCTTTACTCTATGAGCCAATCTTTGTATATTCTTCTCTTTTCTTTAGTTTTCTTTTCTTTGAGACGTGGTCTCTGTACACAGCCCTGGTATCCTGAAACATGCTATGTAGACCAGGCTGGCCTCTAACTCAAGAAAAATCCATCTGACTCTACCCCAAGTGCTAGGCTTAAAAGTTCACCACCATGCCTCCTAGCTTGTTGTTTATGTTTTCTTTCTTCTTCTTTGAAACTAAGATAGTTTGGGTTAGGATGCAAAGAAATAGGTTTGACCAGGACATATTCACATAACTGGTTCTTATTTTTCCCTTGTAGCATTCCCAGTCCTCTTTCCTCCTTTCCCTTTTTCTCTTAAAGACACACAAATACACACACACACACACACACACACACACACACAGCAGAGACAGAAACAGAAAAGGGCACATACACACAATAGATCCCACATATAAAATATTCAGTATTTGACTAAGTCTTGATGGTTTTGTTCAACACTGACCCACTGACCTCCATTTCTATCCATTTCCTATGAATGGCATTATCTCATTCTTCTCCAGAGATGAAGGAAATTTCATTGTGAACATGTGCCACATCTTTATCCGTTTGCTCATCTTTTGATGGATATCTAGCATGGGTCCATTGTTTGGCTGTTGGGAATTATGTGGCAATAAACACAGATGTGTAAAATAGCTCTGGTATGCTGCCTCAGAATCCTTCGGGTACACAGCCAGAGGTTGAATAGTCATTTGGCAGTTCTATTTGGAGTTATGTGACAAACACCAAATGTTTGATTTCTATAGTGAATGTCTTAGTTCACATTGCCATTAGCATATGTCATATAGCATAAAGTCATTAGCATATACCTGCCCCACCCCCATTCCTTGACAGCATTTATTGTCACTGTGATCTTGATACTAGCCATTCTGATTTGGACAAGAGAGATTCTCAGAGTACTTTTAATCTGCATTTCCCTAAACTAAGGATATGGCACACTTTTTAAAATATGATTTGGCCATCTGTATTTTTTTAGAACTTTCTGTTAATGTCATTATCCCATTTACTGACTAGATAGATAAGTTGTGTGTGTGTGTGTGTGTGTGTGTGTGTGTGTGTGTGTGTGTTTAATTTTTGGAGATTTTAAAAATAGATCCCAGAGAGTAATCCAATTGCTTGCTAACATCTGGTTAAGCTCGGATGTAGATATCAATCCCTTGCCTGATATATAGTTGACAAAGATTGTTTCTCATTCCATAACTGACTCTCTGCTCTGATGAATATAATTATTTCCTTTTCTGTTAAAACTTTAATGTTTTTCAGTCCCACTATCAATTCTTGGGCTGTTTCCTGTACCACTCCAGTCCTTTTCATGAAGCCCGGGCAGGCCTGTGTCTCTGCCCTGGGCCTTTCCTCTGTGCATCTAGCAGTTCCAGAGTTTAGATCTTACATTAAGATTTTTGTGTGGGGTATGCAGTATCTAGTTTCTTTTTCCAAGGTGCGTGTAGCCCAGGCTGGCTTTGAACTTACTACACAACCTTTGATTCTCTTACCCTACCTCCCAAGTGTTAGTGTTATAGACATGGGCTGCCATGCCAAATTTTATGTAGTGTTGGGATTGAGCTCAGGGTTTTATAGATGCCAGGCAAACACTCTAGCAATGGAACCCCATTCTCAGCTCAAGAGTCTCATCCTTTTACAGGTGAACACCCAATGTTCCCAGCACTGTGCTGAATGAGCCGTTTTGCTGATGAGGTAGTTGTTGTAATGTTTTGACACTTTGTCAAAGATCAGGTGACTGTAACTTAGCTATCTGAGCTCATTTCTGAGTCCCGTATTCTATTCTATTGGTTTATGTGTTTGTTGTGTGAACCATGCTGGGGTTGTGACTGTAGCTCCATAGTACACACCCTGAGAGCAGTTACTGTGGTGTCTCCAGCACTGCTCTTCCTGCTGAAGACTGTGTTGGCCATTCAAGGTCTTTGTGCTCCAGTGTGAACTTGGGATTCTTTTTTATAGCTCTGTGAAAAACATGTTTAGAACTCTGATGAAAACATTATTTAATCGAAAGATTGCTTATTTTATTTTACAATCAAGATTTTATTCCCCTCCCAGTCCACCCTCCTACTGCTCTACATCCCACACCTCCTCCCCACGCCCACCCCTGTCTCCATGAGGATCCCCACCCCACCCACCCTGGCAGACCTCTAAACTCCCTGGGGCCTCCAGTCTCTTGAGGGTTAGATGCATCTTCTCTGACTGACCCCAGCCCCAGCAGTCCTCTGCTGTATATGTGTTGGGGCCTCATTCCAGCTGGTGTATGCTGTGTGGTTGGTGGTCCAGTGTCTGAGAGATCTCAGGGGTCCAGGTTAATTGAGCCTGCTGGTCCTCTAACAAGATTGCCCTCTTCCTCCGCTTCCTCCAGCTTTTTCCTAATTCAACCATAGGGCTCAGCAGCTTCTATTCATTGGCTGGATGCAAATGTCTGCATCTGACTTTTTCAGCTGCTTGTTGGGTCTTTCAGAGGGCAGCAGTTGTGATAGGCCCATTTTTATGAGCGCTCCATGCCCTCAGTAATGGTGTCAGGCCTTGGGGTCTCCTCTTGAGCTGGATCCTCTTTTGGGCCAGTTGCCTGACCTTCTTTCCTCAGGCTTTTCTCCATTTCCAACCCTGCAGTTCTTTCAGACAGGAACAATTCTGGGTCAGAGTTTTGACGGTGGGATGGCAACCCCCTCCCTCACTTGATGCTCTGTCTTTCTGCTGGAGGTGGGCTCTACAAGGTCCCTCTTCCCACTGTAGGACTTTTCATCTAAGGTCCCTCCCTTTGAGTCCTGAGGGTCTCTCACCTCCCAGTCTCTGGAACATTCTGGAGGTTCCCCTACCTCCTCCCTCCTGAGGTTGCCCTTTTCCATTCTTTCTGCTGCCCTCAGGGCTTCAGTCCTTTCCCCCACCCAATACCAATCATGTTCCCCTCTCCCCCTCCCCTGTCCCCTTTCCCACACAGGTCCCTTCCTCCCCCTCCTGTGATTGCTCTCTTCTCCCTCCCAAGTGGGATCAATGCATCCTCACTTGGGCCCTTCAGTTTGTTGACTGTTTTGAGTTCTGTGGACTGTATCTCGGGTATTCTGTACTTTTTTTTTGTTTTGCTTTTTGCTAATATCCACATATTAGTGAGTACATGCCATGCATGTCATTTTGGGTCTGAGTTACCTCATTCAGGATGATATTTTCTAGTTCCATCCATTTGTCTGCAATACTCAGGACATCCTCATTCTTAATGGCTGAGTAGTATTCCATTGTGTAAATAAACCACATTTTCTGTAACCATTCTTTTGTCATGGGACATCTGGGTTGTTTCTAGCTTCTGGCTATCACAAATAGGGCCACTATGAATGTAGTGGAACATGTGCCCCTGTGGCATG
This sequence comes from Micromys minutus, assembly GCF_963924665.1. NCBI lineage: Eukaryota > Metazoa > Chordata > Mammalia > Rodentia > Muridae > Micromys > Micromys minutus. The sequence goes on from NC_137953.1 coordinate 46,377,764, forward strand.
GTGGGACATCTTTTGAGTATACTCCCAAGAGGGGTATTGCTGAGTCTTTAGGTAGATCTATTTCCAATTTTCTGAGGAACCTCCAAATTGATTTCCAGAGATGTTGTATAAGCTTGCAATCCCACCAACAATGGAGGAATTTTCCTCTTTCTCCACATCCTTGCCAATATGTGTTGTCACCTGAAGCTTTGATCTTAGCCATCCTGATTGGTGTAAGGTGGAATCTCAGTGTCGTTTTGATTTGCATTTCTCTGATGACTAAGGGCTTTGAAAATTTCTTTAGTTGCTTCTCAGACATTTCAGATTCCTCTGTTGTGAATTCTCAGTTTAGTTCTAAACCCCATTATTTTTTTCGGGGGGTGGTGGTTAGCTTCTTGAGTTCTTCATATATTTTGGTTATCAGCCCTCTATGGAATGTGGGGTTGGTGAAGTTTTTTTCCCAGTCTGTAGGTTGCCGGTTTGTCTTACTGACTGTGTCCTTTGCCTTATAGAAGCTTTCCAGTTTCATGAGGTCCCATTTATCAGTTCTTGATCATAGAGCGTGAGCCATTGGAGTTCTGTTTAGAAAATTTTCCCCTGTGCCAATAAGTTCAAAGCTTATTCCCACTTTCTCTTCTATTAGAGTCAATGTGTCTGGTTTTATGTTGAGGTCCTTGATCCACTTGGACTTGAGCTTTGTGCATTGTGACAAATCTGGGTCTATTTTCATTTTTCTACATACAGACAGCCAGTTTGACCAGCACTGTCTATTGAATATGCTCTTAGAAACAACACAGCATACCTTTCAAGAAAGCCAGGGTGTCAAGGGCACATGGAACAAAAACCTGTATACCAACTGGCAGGGTCCTGAATGTCTCAGAACCAGAATAACAGAGGGCACTGTGTGCTCAGTATTAAGGCAGCTTTGCCTGTTTATTTCTACCTGATATTCCATGGGATGGCAAGATCCCGGGGCTGCCTAAGACTTAGCATGTGGGGAATGCCAGAATCAGCATCCTGAAAAGAAGTCCAGGGGCTTACATGATCTGAAGACTGCAGGTCCTTCTGAAATCTCCCACAATAGCCAGAAGCCTTTGGATTCTTAATCCAAAGACGGAGAGAAGTATCCACTGCAAATGGCTGATGTTTGATTTCTTGTAAATCCTGGTGAGCGGGCATAATTCTAGATCTGACTGACTTGTATGACTTCCCTGAACTCAAGCACCAGGACAACAATTCCCATTTTTCACAGATGCTCAAGAGCTCATGCACAGCTGCCCCCACGAGGCCATAATCGGGAGCCCCTGCAATGGGGGCCTTGCAGAGTCTAGTCAGGCTTGAGAAGCAGGGCTAAGGAACCAGTCAGGCTTGTGACACTCTGTTGTCTTCAGAAGTGTGAACTGAAGACCTAGAGGGAAGTTTGTGGGGTGTGGGAGAGTGCTTCTGTGTGGGTGGGTGAGGGGGCAGGCCTACCCTCAAAGTCAGGGCAAGAGGCCACACAGAAAAGCAAAGCGGAAACACTGACTCATGCACTCGGAATTCCCAGAGCTGCCTTTACCAGAGAATGCTCAGGCGTGTCCCTTTGCATCAACGCAAGACTTGAACCACTGAGTCTTTTGACCACTGACCTTGGTTCTGACTTCGGAAGGTGGTATGGGAACTTGGCTTTAAGTTAACAACTATCTTAGTTAGATAGACTTCCTATCACTGTGAAGGGACACCGGGACCACAGCAACTATTTATTTATTTATTTATTTATTTATTTATTTATTTATTTATTATTTGCATTGTTTGCTGATGTGCATTGTAGTGTTTTGCCTGAAATACAGACGGCTGTGAGCCGCCATGTGGGTGCTGGGAATTGAACCCAGGCCCTCTGGAAGAACAGTCAGTGCTCTTTACCACTGAGCCATCTCTCCAGCTCTGACTATTAGCAATTCTTATAAAAGGAAAACATTTCTTTGGGGCTGGCTTACAGTTTCAGAGAGTTAGTCCACTGTAGTCAGGGCGAGAAGCGTAGCAGTGTGCAGGCAGACACGGTGCTGGAGAAGGTCCCACAGACAGCAAGACTGTGTGCCGCACTAGGCCTAGCTTGAGCATATGAGACCCCAAAGCCCGCCTCCACAGTGACACACTTCTTCCAACAAGACCACACCTACTTCATCAAAGCCACATCTCCTAATAGTGCCATGCCCAGTGGGCCACCATTCATACATGTGAGTCTGTGGGATGCCTTCCTATTCAAACCACCACAGGCATATTCTGCCACTCTACATTTTTAAGTCTCTGCATTCCCAGTTATTACATAAAAACTATGACTCATGAGAATGAGCACAGTGTGCTCTGAGCACAGGCCCTCTTGTGCATTAGACACTCTGACGTGGGCTGAGTTGAGACATTACAGGCCTGCTTTAAATAGTGCTGCGGTAAATCACACGTCTGCAGTGGACTTGATCTATCCCCAGGCCCTCACGGTCACCTCCCAGCTCAGAGCAACCTGCCAGCTTGAAATAAAGCTTTATTATGGTGCTTTTCCACTGCAAACAGAAGACTTGGATGCCAGTGTTTTTACTGTGAGCCTGACAAAAAACGGTCTAAAAAGCGTACATTGGAAATTTAATCTTAACAACAGGAACTATTCCTAGAGATGGAGTTGGGGGTGGGGGAGGAGAAAGAATCTTGTCTTAAGCTCACAGATGTGAGAGAATAGTTCAGGAAAACTTAATAATCTTCAGATTCTACCCCCACTCCCCACCCCCATTTAAAAGCAGGGCCTCACTATATAGTCCCGGCTGGTCTCAAACTCACAGAGATCCACCTGCCTCTGCCTCCTGAGTGCTGGGATTAAAGGCATGTGCCACCATGTTCGGACCCTAAACCCTTTTATGGAATACGGTTCTATGATCACCCTTACCCCACCTGCCCTGCCCTTACCACTGGTGACTTTTTGGATGAACGTTTGGCCCATAATTTAGTAAAGTAGTTTCTGTCTGTTGAATCCAAAAATTCAACCGCAGTGCACTTCCTAGTATAGTCTTCGGGTTTCCGGTAAGATGTCTTAATATCTGGTGAGGAAAAGGTAAATTTGTGAATGAAACATTTAACACAGTAAATTTCTTAATGCGACAGCAATGTTTTATATTTTATTTGTTCAAACACAAGAAATTGTGTACCTAAAGTTTGTGCGTTTCAACTTGAAAATAAATAAGATATATTTTACAGTAATGTAACAAAATTAATGTTGCCTATAGCATCCAGGGGGCACAACCTTTTGGAAGGTAACCAGTTCTCAGTCAGCACAGGTTTGGCATTAATATAAAATATGTAATAAAAAACAAAACAACAATGGCTTTTAATATTTAAAGTTGCACTTATAATCATATTCTATCTGATAAAAGCCTCCTAAAAGCTAGACAAAAATTAAAACATGTAATTCTAAGAAAATTTAAAGTTCAGTAGAACAGGAATTATTCATAATTAACATGGAACCTTTCCTTTAAAATACTAGGAAACCCAGAGATATAGAATCCACATTTCTAATCTTGCTCATGAAGACAGGTCCTGAGCTTACAGGTCTTTGAGATATATGGATGCTTCAAGCATTTCAGGGACATTGCTTACAAAAGGCTCAAATGAAAACTCCCAAAGGTATCTTTAGTTAACATGCATGACTGAGCAGAAGTGGGAAACTAGTCCCCACCCAAAGACAAAAGGAAACATTCATGTACAACAGCATCATGTTTTGTTTTATTTATACATATGTGTGTATGTGTTTATAATTATATATCAGGAAAGAATCAGTTGTAGATGAAGGTGAGAAGTCAGAAATGGGCAAATAGGCATCAATGCCAAGAAGTCAGAGGTACCGGAACTAAAACTCATACCCCTGACCTGAGACAGAAGGCAGGTTCTCTGAACTGGGAAGACCAGGCCTGGGCTCTTTGATACAGTGAGAAGCTGCAAAGAAGGTACTCAGTCCACGGATGAAAGAACTACGCTCACAGAGCCACGCCTGGCCGAGGACAGAAACACCCGTAAAAGCATGAGACCCCGAGGCTAGTCGAGTGACGACTTACCATACAGAGAACCTTGGGTGTGACCCCCAGCTCTCAGCAGCTGGACATGGTGACATCCATCTACTTCTAAGCCCAGTTCTTGAGATGGAGAGATAGGAGGGTCAAAAGTTCAAGGTCATCCTCAGCTAGAAGAGAACTTGAGGCCAGACTGGCCTATGTGAGAGGCTGTCTCAAGGAAAAGAAGGGTGTGTGGTGAGGGGGAGGGGAAGGAGGAACTGTTCCTTTGTGTTTCTGTGCTGGGTGCTGGGACTACTCATGAATTCAAACCCCTGAGAGCACAGAGTGATTCTCTAATGCAGTAAATGGTCAGGGAACAAAGCCCAGCAATTCTAGGAAAAAAGGAATCTCAAGAGGTACATTAAGGTGACCATACTTACCACAACAAAACCAACCAAAAGGAACTGTATGTGGAAACATTCTTCCCTAAGTGTTCTTGATAATATTCATTTGATCCATATTTATGGAGCACCTACTACTCAGTGGATATAGTTGGAAACAAAGCAATAAACAGAAACTTCTTAACCTGTGGGGACTTTACTAAAGCTACAGGCAGACAAACAATGCATTGTTAAAGGTTAGGTCATAAATACAATGAAGTCAGATAAAGGGATAGAAAGAGACAGCACATGGTCAAAAGAAGTCCTCGGAGGAGGATGGGGTGAGAAGGAAAGTCTCTCCGTAAGGTGAAGAGATTATCAGAAGTTTAAAGATCTAAAGAAAGAAAACATATAGGGGCAGGGAGTCAGTTTTATACAAAGAGCCAGAAGCATGGTTAAGCCAAGTATCGGTGTTAAGAATTCAACGCTTGGGGAGACTGGAACTCATGGTATGCAGAGACACACAGCTGGGCGATGTGTGAGAGAACAAAAGAACTTGAGACTGTGGAATCCTTTGTCCTCAACAGAGCATCAATGTCACACTCTCTCTCTCCAAGGTCCGGGGGATCATTGTGGAAGAGGGAAGGGGCAAGACTGTAAGAGCCAGGGGCAGTGGATGAGTGAAAGAAGAACTGCGTTTTCCAGACACAACAGGCAGCTGCACATATGAACTCACAGGATCTGTGATGCAGTGCAAAGCTCAGAAAATCCAGGAAGGAATGCAGATGGCCATGAAGTGCCACCCCCAGCCGAGGAGCTACTGTAATAAGTACATGCTGGGGGTGGGGACTTTGTTTCTTCTATGGTGTGGCCCCCTAGTTTGTTGACTAGCAAATGACTACATGCCCAAGAGTATACAGGTAGCACACATTCCTATCCGTGTGTTTATAAACTAGCCGGGACACAAGAGTGGGGTGGGTACGGGAGAGGGCACGGATTTAGTTAGTGGGAGGAGGGGGATATGATCAAAGTACAGTGTGAGATTTTCAGAGAATTAATAACAATATTTTTTAAAGATAAAAACAGGGCCTGGAGAGATGGCTCAGGGTTAAGAGCACTGACTGCTCTTCCAGAGGTCCTGAGTTCAATTATCAGCAACCATATGGTGGCTCACAACCATCTGTAATGGGATCTGATGCCCTCTTCTGGCACGCAGGTGTACATAGAGCACACAGACACATAAAATAATGAAATCTTTAAAAAGATAAAAACTGAAGACCAATTCCATTGAAATTGCTGCTATAGAGAAGATCGTGTATCACACATTGTGTACATTGATAATTTCTTATCTACTGGATCCTTCTTATGGAAACATATTACATATAAGCGAATTTAAAAACTGGTTTTCATGTGGGCTCCTTTTCCTCCCTTTCTGAGACACCAGTAATCTGTCTGACACGCGGTGTCACTAGCTAGCAACACAAGATTTGTGGCATGGATAATGTGTTTATACTTTAATTTCTTAAACTACATTTCAGTGCCACCATTTTAGTGACTTGGGCTCATGTAATAAAGAGTTTCATTGTCATTTAAAATACATTTTCTTACTACACCAGAAGACAGAAGATCTCCCTTCGTCTACATAGACCAGATAAATTTATTTAAATGCCCACAGTGAAGTGTGAGTGAGTCTAACGACACATGGTGGATTTTCAAGCTGCCCTATGGATGGCATCATTACAAGATGCAGGAGAAAGCACAGGGATAAGGAAATAACTGGAACGTAGACCCACATTATCTTAAATGACCTACACCTTGTATTTTGACACATCCCTTTGAAGTCATCTGACTTAAATACTATCTGGACAATGTGTCTTAAAGGAATAAACACAGAATCCAATCTCATCATCACATAAGGTAGAGCCAAAATACCTGGGAACACATCATGTATGTGCACGCGTAATGTTGCATCATGCAGGCTACATGGAAGAAAATAACCTGTGGTAAGGGCGTGGTAGCACAGGCAGCCATCCAGGTCAGTGAGGACTAATTAAATTGCCAAATGGCAGCCACATTGTGAATAATGTGAACAGTTAAAGCTGCATTTTATTAACCAGTGTTTCCCTGGTAGTCAGATGACTTGTGTAGCTTATACATGTGACCACTCTCCAAACACATGGGGCTCACCGTTTTTCAGAAGGAAACTCTGTAGATATTTAAATAAGAGTTTGAAAAGGAACTGTATTTCAACTAGTACTTTTCTCTTTGAAAGAAACGGTCTTTGGAAATGGATGACTTGGAAAATAGGCTCCAGTTTTCAGGAGAAAAAAAATTCGCAGTACGCGATGACTTCAAAAGTATTCACTTTCCCCTCTCACACAAAGAAGGCTCTAAAAACATTCAGTCTTATTTTAACTAAGAGTAATTTATCCCTTCCATGATTAATACATACGCACAAGTAAATTCCCACAATTCTTTACAAGAAATGTGCATATAAATATACATCATGAAATATCCAACCATGAAAATGACTCAAGACAAATTTAAACATGATAATGTGCTATAGAATGTAAAGTGTTTATTTCTAATAGGAAAGTTATACAATTTGTGGTGGGAAATGAAAAACACTGGGTTCATTAGGGAGTATTTTCACAAAACTGAAGGTACCAAAAGAAGCCATTTTTCCAAGGCAGAATTGCATCTCAAAAGCATCATGTCTGTTTGTGTACTAAGAGTGGAATAATAGAAGCATAAAAACCCTTTCATATAATGCCCATGATAATTTTCCATAGCAAAATAAGACACTACGTGGAAAGCAATCTCACAAATCCAAGGAGACAGAGTAATAATGTTCATGTTTCAATGGCAAAATGAATACATTTGCTAAACTATTGGAACAGTGAGGTGCTCTATTCCTCACTAGCTACTTAAACAGAAACAGATTCCACACCAGGAGAAAAGACGCGCGCGAAAATATATTCATGCAGGGAAAATGAGGTTCAAAACCTTGTCTTTCCTCCAGGCTTTGTACTCTGTAATGGGGCTGGTCATCAAGCCCGCATTCCGACATGTTCCAATGAAGACGAACAATAACGACAGACCGTTTCTCAAAATGAGCGAGTTTGTCCCAAAGTTGTTAGTTGATGCTTTGAAGGAAATAAAATATGGGGTTTGGGCACAAATGTCAAGAGCAGAAGTTTGATTTATGCATCTGCAATACATGGGAAACTGGCGACAGGGTGGGGGTGGTGACAGGCAGGAGGGGGTCAGAAACCTACAGGGAGCTTTAGCCAGGCCTAAAGTTTCTTCTCCTTTGACCAACATATCTGAATAAATATTTCTGATGCCCCACACTCTGAAAGGGAGTCCCTTGTTGCTAACCTCCCTTGACTTAAGGGACCCTCTTTCCTCAGCCCCTTGAGTCACTGGGACTCAAGGTTCATTCTGTTGCCCCTGGGAACAACTTTCTCTCAGGCACTATCTTACTGGTCACTTTCCCTGGCAAAGGCCTCTCTGCCTTTCTCCACTTGGATGTTTAACTTTGTTCTGGGAAACTGAGGGTTGGTAGATCCAGGAGCCACCACAAAGTAAAAACAAAACAAAATAGTTTTTACCCAGACTCACAATGGCAACGCAACAGCATTTGCTCTCCATGCAGTAAAATAGATTTGATCTGTATCAGCAACTTGAGAACAATAACAGAGCAGCTAACATTTACTGAGTGTGTACTACATGCCGGCTGTTATCCTAAGTGTTGGATGTGTATGTCACAAGGAGATTCGCCATCAGCTCCAACTTGATGCCCCTCCTTATCCTCTGCAGTAGGTAGGTAGGTAGGTAGGTAGATACATAGATAGATAGATAGATAGATAGATAGATAGATGATAGATAGAAGACAGACAGACAGACAGATAGGTAGATAGGTAGATAGGTAGGTAGGTAGGTAGGAAGGTAGGGAGGGAGATAGATAGATAGATAGATAGATAGATAGATAGATAGATAGATAGATAGATAGACAGATAGATAGACAGACAGACAGACAGACAGATAGATAGATATAGATAGTGACTGCCTGTGAATACCTACTGAAGAAGCCCTATCTTAAATATTATATGAAGTATAATGATTTTAATAGCATTCTAACTTTGTCTCAGTTCCATAATTTATACAAGGCTGAAGTCATAAAAAATTTATTGAGAGGATAGTTTTTATTTAAAAATCACCTCTACTTAAATTAAATAGGATACATTGTTCTGTTCTAACTCATGATCAAATGTCATATTTTTTTGCTGTTTACATGTTAGTGCTAATGAATGCTCATCTTGGTACTAACCATGTGGCAGACATTGTTCTGGATGCTTTTCAGCCCACTCACTCACCCACCCACCCACCCACTCACTCACCCACTCACCCACCCACTCACTCACTCACCCACTCACCCACTCACTCACTCACCCACTCACCCACTCACTCACTCACCCACCCACCCACCCACTCACTCACTCACCCACTCACCCACCCACTCACTCACCCACTCACTCACCCACCCACCCACTCACTCACCCACCCACTCACTCACTCACTCACCCACTCACTCACCCACTCACTCACTCACCCACTCACCCACTCACTCACTCACTCACCCACCCACTCACCCACCCACCCACTCACTCACCCACCCACTCACTCACTCACTCACTCACTCACCCACTCACTCACTCACTCACTCACTCACTCACCCACCCACTCACTCACTCACTCACCCACTCACTCACTCACTCACCCACCCACCCACTCACTCACCCACTCACTCACCCACCCACTCACTCATTCACTTACTCACTCACTCATTCACCCACTCACTCATCCACTCACCCACCCACTCACCCACCCACTCACCCACTCACCCACCCACTCACCCACTCACTCACCCACCCACTCACTCACTCACTCACTCACCCACTCACTCACCCACCCCCTCACTCACTCACTCACTCACTCACCCACTCACTCACTCACTCACTCACCCACTCACCCACCCACTCACTCACTCACCCACTCACCCACTCACTCACTCACCCACCCACTCACCCACTCACTCACTCACTCACCCACTCACCCACCCACTCACTCACTCACCCACTCACCCACTCACTCACTCACCCACCCACTCACCCACCCACCCACTCACTCACCCACCCACTCACTCACTCACTCACCCACTCACTCACTCACTCACCCACTCACTCACTCACTCACTCACCCACCCACCCACTCACTCACCCACTCACTCACCCACCCACTCATTCACTTATTCACTCACTCATTCACCCACTCACTCATCCACTCACCCACCCACTCACCCACTCACTCACCCACCCACTCACTCACTCACTCACTCACCCACTCACTTACCCACCCCCTCACTCACTCACTCACCCACCCACCCACTCACTCACCCACCCACCCACTCACTCACCCACATACCCACTTACTCACTCACTCACTCACCCACCCACTCACCCACCCACCCACTCACCCACCCACTCACTCACTCACTGCTGACTAGATTGTAGTGTGTCTCTTGTTTCCAGGAATCAGTTTGACCCTCAGTGTTGTTTGTAATCAAGAGTTTCTAAGGTTACAATCATTAACATCATTTTGACATGACTGACATCCCAGAGTCATAAAGATTAGCGATCTACACTAATAACATCCCCTATCAACCTACCTATCAGCACACAGAAAGAGGGGCAGGAATGTGCTATCTTCTCTGGATGCATAGGGACACAAAACTGTTATTTCAGACCCTACCACACACGCATTCGTTTATAGACATTCGTTTATAGACCTACTGTGCTAGATACTGAGTCAACACCTCAGTGACTATTTGTGGTATTTGGAGGCCCATTTATTGTAACGGTGTTTGTATAGGGTTGTTGTGAAGCTAAGGACACGGGAGTGGATTATTCAGGGGCATCAGCAGCATTGATAAAGAGTGTTTTATAAGCTTTCTATAAGAGCTTATAGCTATGCATAGGATGCTTGGATGTAGTCAGGCTGAGGCCAATGAGAACAAAAGACTCAAGTGCCAGTATGTCAGGTCTGCTCCCAGGGAAAAGCTCAGTATGTGGCGAGGCTAGACTATCCAGCCAACCTGAAGGCAGAATGAGGCGAGGCTAGACTATCCAGCCAACCTGAAGATAGAATGAGGCGAGGCTAGACTATCCAGCCAACCTGAAGGCAGTATGAGGCGAGGCTAGACTATCCAGCCAACCTGAAGGCAGTATGAGGAGAGGCTAGACTATCCAGCCAACCTGAAGGCAGTATGAGGCGAGGCTAGACTATCCAGCCAACCTGAAGGCAGTATGAGGCGAGGCTAGACTATCCAGCCAACCTGAAGATAGAATGAGGCGAGGCTAGACTATCCAGCCAACCTGAAGATAGAATGAGGTGAGGCTAGACTATCCAGCCAACCTGAAGGCAGAATGAGGTGAGGCTAGACTATCCAGCCAACCTGAAGGCAGTATGAGGCGAGGTTAGACTATCCAGCCAACCTGAAGGCAGTATGAGGCGAGGCTAGACTATCCAGCCAACCTGAAAGCAGAATGAGGTGAGGCTAGACTATCCAGCCAACCTGAAGGCAGTATGAGGCGAGGTTAGACTATCCAGCCAACCTGAAGGCAGTATGAGGCGAGGCTAGACTATCCAGCCAACCTGAAGGCAGTATGAGGCGAGGTTAGACTATCCAGCCAACCTGAAGGCAGTATGAGGCGAGGCTAGACTATCCAGCCAACCTGAAAGCAGAATGAGGTGAGGCTAGACTCTCTAGCCAACCTGAAGGCAGAATGAGGCGAGGCTAGACTATCCAGCCAACCTGAAGGCAGATGGAGAAAGCAGGAGACCTGGCAAGCAGGCCCCAGGAAGTGGACAAAGTTGAGATTCAGAAGGCTCAGTGAACAGCTTTTTGAACTGTAGATTGCAAACTACAGTGTAAAACTGATTTAGATCTAGTAGGCCACAACCTACTGCCTTTAGAAAATTTAAACTCGGCACCATAGAAAATAGGAGTCCATCACCTATGAAGGATGTCTTAGAATATTTTATTACCTTTACGTAGTTGTGTTTATGGGATTGTGATAGTGTGAAATAGATACTTCTATCTATGCAGCTTGCTCAAAAAATATTTTTTAGGCCAGGGAGCTAATAAATACCAAGAAGATTCCATTTTCTACTATTAAAGCTACTTAATGAAAAAGGGCAGCTCGATTCTTCATAACCAACAAGTAGACCAGTTGTTGTAAGTGGATCATAGATCATAAAGGAAAACTTAAGTCTCCATGCATTCTATAAAGTCACCCAGCATATAGAAGTTTTTCTTTGTAAGGCAATACATCTGATGCCCGGAGGAGGCCATTTTTGTTTTCTGCAGGTCACTGTGAACTCTTGGGAAGTCCCTATTATGTCAATTTTAAACAGACTAAATAGACATGGCAGAAAATTTAGAGAATACCAAAAACATAAATGAGAGGGAAAAAATGGTCACAACCTAGAATTCTGGAGCTAACACAAGAGCCAAGTTGACTGTACCTTCCTAGCCCCCTTTCTTCCTCATATGTAATGAGCACTGTCTTTCAAATAAATATTCTACACGATTACAAGGACAACATATGGCAGATGTCTCTAGCAGATGGCTATGTTATAAATGTATTTCAAAAATTCCGTTACATAGAGTACTTCTAACCTTCATTATAAAATTTGATACGAACATTTCTTTGTGATAACTCTTGGATCTAGATGATCAGATTAAAGGTGTGTAAACTCTAACTCTTTGACAGAGGGTGGAAAACTGTTCTTCAGAAAAGCATGCCCATTATCTTCCTCATCTGAATAGATCTCAACCTGTTTTATATGCCCCAAATTGCTATCAAAAGAAGTCCACTCTGTTTTAATTTATGATGAGGTTAAATTGTTTCTGACATACTTATTGAACATTTTTTACTTCCTCTTTCGTACCCCTTCTCTTGTCTTCTGGGGGCTCAGCTCTTTCCATGTGTGAAAAAGGCCCTTATGCCTGGTGGGAATGCCCTCATCATCTGAGCACTGAATGCCAGACGTCCCTAAGAAAAAGGTGTTATGAGCACAGTGACTTTTAAAGCCAACCCTGGCTTTTCTTTTTCTCTCTAAAGATTGCTTTGTGACAAACTCGGGTGGAGGTGATGTGAACTTTACCTGTTGGTGTAGACAGAAAAACGATCATTTTAAATATTTATACTCTGCATTGAAAATTAATTTTTTTCTTTGTAGCAAGGTAATCAATACTAGCAGCAAAATCTTCTCAGTCTTTAAAGAAAGAGGGTGTGGGGAGAAATTCTTCGCTTGCTGTCTCTCATAATCCACCCTCCACAGCTGAGCTAAATAGCAACTGGATTTGAACTTCCCTGATGCCAGTGCCGTTTTTCCAGCCCTCACCTCGCCCAGTCCTGACTCCCACCATGATGAGCCAGTCGTTCGACCTCTAGTATTGTCTTTCCTAACATCATCTCTGAAGTACACATTTAAGCAACCAGCCATCCTTTTGGTGCTACAGGAGGTGGCTTCTCAAGCTTCTTGTGGCACAGACTAGATCGGCCTATAGGTCACCTGGCATCTGGGTCCTTAGGAGACACTAGCTGCTCCTGCCTGTGTATTTAGGCAACAGGAAGCGTCCCCTACCCCATCCATCACTGACCAATTCTGCAGCCCAGAAGACTCAGCCGAGGGATAGACTTTTCACTGAAGTGTTTTCTGGGACGGCTCTAGCAGGCTGGCTTAGTGGCCTCAGAGAGGATCCTTACTAAGTGTAAAAAAGTAAACCAACGGGTCTCCTTATCTGCGGGGTGCCAAATACATCTGAGCATGCTTTGGGATTTTCCGGTACCCTGATTACATGGTGTAATAGACCTTTGTCAGACATGTCAGCATCATCTTACGACATACCTAGCCACCATTACTACGTCTGGCTCAGAGAAAATCCTTAATAAAGGCTTACTTGATTATTACTTCACTCAATAACCATAAATTACTTTTAAAAATCATCCTATGGCTTGGAGATAAATTAGAAGCTAATTCCTAATAGTACAGTTATCAGGACAGACTTGTTTCCTGAGAGGCTCCCTTATATCCCTGATTTTAAAAATATCAGTGTCCTCTATTGCTCTTGAAATAACATTTGCTAGGTTTCCATATATAAAACAAGACACAGACTCTAATCATTCGTCACAGGATGAAATACGGGATATCAGACATAGCTTCAGAACATTCCTGTCTGCAGTTATCAGTCAGTGATTATCTTCGGACATTGTTTTAAGAGTGGGATTGTGGGCTGACTGTCTTGACTGCAATTGTTTTTCTTCCTGGGAATGTGGTCTCCATCTAGAGCAGTGGCCCAGTGGCCTACGGGTGGTAGGAGCCAGGCCCAGGCCAGGGTTGTTTGTTCCAAATGAATATTTGATCACAGGGACGATTGGTCTTTCCTTGGATTTTCTTTCAACTCTCGGGATTAAGGGTGTTTTAGACTAATGTCTTTATGACAGAGCTAAGAGATGTTCATGTCCCTGCTGTGTAGAGAGAAAGGCTTATAACCATTGGAGTTCAAAGAACGGAGCCAATGGAGAACAACAGAAGTGAGAAATGATGGCGGTCTTAGGTTCTTGCTTAGTTCAGTAGGTAACAAGGTCCCTGGTGGTGTCCAATGGCTGGCCCCTTGTCTCTCTGAGAGCCCACCCCACCTTTGCCCTTCCCATAGTTTGCTTATACGAGATGTACACGTACTAATAGCTTTCCACGGGCTGGTCCTGGCTGTAACTCGATCGCTGACAAGAATATAACAGAATACTATGGAGAGATAAAGGAAACTGATCCCCCTGAATTTTCTCCCCACAAACTTCTTTTAAATGACTCAACCAGATGCATGATGAAGGCGTGGACCATGAGATTCCTACTCAAAGACGGAAGGAAGGTATTCATTTGGAAATGTACAAATGAAAGGATGTTTCATAACATACCAAGGCGGACCTCAAATGCTCGGCCCGGCCAGTGTCTGCCTTGTAGAGATGCACCCCACAAGTTAACTGCAGGCTGGGACTCGTTAAAAACTGTAAGGTTTCTTTATGCAGAGTTTTGTGGGGTTTTTTTGTTTTGTTTTGTTTTGCTTTTTGTTTTTGTTCTTTTGCCGCGGCCCCTCCAATAATACAAAACACATGAGGAAAATTTCTAATCTAGAAGCGAATTTTCCTAAGGAAGATGGCAATCTGCCGGGGTTCAGCCATGAAATCCCACTGAAACTCGTAGTTGTACACAAGGACCTCTTGATGACACAGTCATTAAGTGTTCTAGACTGACTGAGACGTTGGCAGCAACCAGCCAGCTGTCTGCCCCCAATGCTGTCACATGGGAAGCAGAATTACCACTTCCGAGAGCCCCAAAGCACGGTGCTGACCAGTGGTTGCAGAAGAAAGCCATGACTTCTCCGTCCAATGACAGCACAGCTTTTGAGGAGCAAAGCTTCTCAGGATCCAAGGTTCACACTTTGATGCTCTGGCTGCCCCTGGCTCGCAGTCTTCCTGTCCGGCTACCCTGATCCTCCTCTGATACCTGATTCTGGGGAGCAGCAGGACTTCTGTCCTGTGGTACACCTCCATTTTTTCGGGTTCGCTTTTCTTTGGGTTGCTGCTTAGATACAAGTATGCTGTGCCTCTGGGCATAGCTCTGTCTCATCTCCTTGCTGTCCTTATGGGCTTGTGTCTCTTTGGCCTGCAGCTGGCTAGGAGCCGCAGTCTCCTCATCTAGGGGCTTCCCCACAACCTCTCTCTTCTGAGACTTTCCCCTTTTTTGAGCTTGTTCCCTTCTTCCAGGATGCGTCACCGGAGCAGAACCCTCCTGTGCTGATTTGGCCGGGGCCTGTGGGGGCTGACCCTCTCCGGTTGGCTGATCTTCACTAAGGGCAGTTTCATTTTCTTGAGCTAATCCTTCAGACATTTCTCCATTTGGGGATGTGCGTATGGACTGAGCTACGTCCTTCGGGGTGGAGTTGGTCTGTGCCTTCTTTCTGGGATTGTGTGCTTTGCGGTTTTTATCCTGGTTCTGGGGGTCTGCTGGCACTGGTTCAGGGTGGCTCGGAGAAGACCGGAAGTCAAGTGGGTCGGACTCATCCATCGGAGTTGGCTTGCTGTGGGATTCTGGCTGCTGGCCTGTCTGAGGGTTCCCAATTGGCATCTTTCTCGGGTGTGGTGACTCTTTAGCTGTCTCTCTTTGCATGAGGGTTTTTTTCCTAGCTCCCCTCTGCTTAGTGAGCTCCTGGCTGGGAGGTGTGGCCTGCAGATCTAGAACTTTCTTACTGGAGGTGCGGCCTACTTTCGGAGTTTTCCTTTCCCTTGCAGGCTTTGAAGCAGGCCTCGGCCCAGTGTTCTGAGGAGGCTGGGGTTCCGTGGAGGGAGCAGGGATATTTGGGAGCCGAACTGTGGGTGCCTCCTCGTCCTGGGGTGGGTTGGGGGTGTGCTGCAGGGCTTGGTCCTGGACCGGAGGGCTAATAGGTGGGAGTTTCACCTCACTGGCCTTTCCAACCTGGGCTTGCTGTGGGCTGTGGGCAGCATGGGGGCTCGGATTTTGGGGTGGTTTGGATTGGGGAGGGCTGATGGGAGGAAGCTTACTGGGGTCTCCATCCTGAGTTGGAAGAGACCCGGGAGAGGGATCCGGGGTCTGATCTGAGCTTGTCCCCAAAGCCTCTTCCCTGCTGGGAGAGAGAAGCTTTGGTGTGGGTCTCCTGCTCTGTAGAGGAGCCAGGGTCTGGGGCTGTGGGAGTCTGGTAGGAGCCAGTCGGCTTCTAGGAAGCAAGGCTACTGGCTGTTCTCTGGCCTTTGTGGATGAGTCTTGGGGAGGTGGCATGTCTGGGTAAGGAGTACTGGCCCGCATAACTTCTGGTTTGGGGGTTTCCTCCTTCAGAGGTGGTTGAGAGCCCCCCGTAGGCTTCTGTACCTCAGCATGAGAAGGATCTTCTGGAAGACTGTGCGTGGAGCTACTGGATGCAAGATTGGCTGACTCTGTTCCTTCATCCTGGACCCTCTGAGGACTGCGGGAAGCTGGGTCAGGTCCCTGTGCAGGTTCAGATGGGGCTGCGTTGCTAGGGGCTACTTTGGTCTCTCTGGATTCCTTATCTTGATCTGTTTGAGGGCTGAGTGGAGGAACAGGAGCAGGATGCTGAGGTGGCTCTTGAGGTGCAGTAGTGGAAGACTGTTCTGCTTTTAGCGCAGGTGGCCCAGGCACATCCTCAGGACCATCCATCTCAGTGGTTATTTTGGGAGGAAGGTTAGCTGGCTCACCATCCTCTTCCTCCACCTTTGGTGGTATGTCTTGGGCCTGCTGAGGAATGCCAAGTGTTGAAGAACTGGCCTGCTGAGGTAGATCCAGGTGGCTGCTGGGACTAGTCTCCTTCTTAGGGGGTTCTCCCTCCTCAGTTAACTCTTGGCTCTGTGGAAGAGTGGGGTTCTGACTTTCAGGGACCACTGTATGAGTCTGCACTTCCAGTAAAGCCTCCGTTTTCTGGCCATCTGCTTGTAGTCTTGCCAAGCGCCTGGGGGAGGGGACCAGGTGTGCAGGGACCCCAGAGACGGTCTTCTTGCTAGAGGAAGCTCCTGCTTTAATATAAAGAGAAGTTAGCTACAAAGGTTCTTTCCTGCTAGAAATTAATAACAAAAGACACATTCCTCTATGGTGATGCCCACAGACCTTTAAAACAAGAAAACCACACTTAGACTTTCTCCTTCTCCAAGTAGCCACAAATTTCTAGATCGATAGAAGTTAGGACAATAGGAAAGTCCATCCAGTGACTGCTCCACCTAGGGATCCATCCCATCTGCACACACTAAACCCAGACACTTGCTGATGCCAAGAAGCACTTGCTGACAAGCACCTGGTATAGCTGTCCCCTGAGAGGCTCTGCCAGAGCATGACCAACACAGATGTGGATGCTCATAGCCAACCATCGTACTGCGTATGAGGACCCCAATGGAAGAGTTAGGGGAAGAACTGAAGGAGCTGAAGGGGTTTGCCACCCCATAGGAAGAACAACATTATCAACCAACCAGACCCCCCAGAGCTCCCAGGGACTAAATCAGCAACCAAATACACATGGAGGGACCCATGGCTCCAGCTGCATATGTAGCAGAGGATGGCCTTATCTGGCATCAATGGGAAAAGAAGCCCTTGGTTCCGACAAGGCTCAGTGTCCCAGCCTAAGAGAATGCAAGGGTACAGAGGCAGTAGTGGGTAGGTGGGTGAGAGAACACCCTCATAGAAGCAGGGGGATAAGATAGGAAATTTGGGGGGGGGACCAGGAAGGGGGAATAACATTTGAATTGTAAATAAATCAAATAACCAATAAAAAAAGGAATATACATGAATAAACATCCAGCTATTTGCTTTAAACCATTTGGCTCTGTGGCTGATAAAGAGAGTTACCAAACGAATGAGATTAGTTTTGCTCTTTAATGGCTAAGACAGAATCTGAGTGCTGTACAGAGCTTTGCCTATTTACCTTTAAGGCTCAGAGTTCAACAGGAACTCAGTGAGTAAGAAAAGGAAGCAGGAAGGAAGACATGGGTTCAAGGACATCCTAAGATGCTAGGGTCTGCTCCTGAAGATGAAGTGTCCGAGCCTTTGTCCCCCCCCCCCCAGATTTCCCTGATACAGAAACAGCTCCCAGAGGCCCTGGCAATGCTGATGCTACCGGGGACTGGTTCCTCCACTCCCACCATCTCAGGCCAGAGTGGCTCTGGTCTCCTGGATACAATCACCTCTTCCTGCACTGCCCTATAAATAACGGAAGCCTAATACCATTTTACCCCAGCCCAGACTGCATGGCTCTGAAGTGTGCGCTGGTCAGAGCTAACACATCAGCCTGAAATAACCTTTAATAACCTCTGTGTTCAATCTGGGAGAGACCTTGGTGACCCCAGGGTGATCCATCTCCAGCACCTCTGACCACTGTCCCTCCTCCACTGAGTTTACAATGAGCCTCCTAGTCTGGTCCTTCTTTGTGCCCAGTCACTAGGAATCTCCTGAGAACGGAGGAGACCGTGGGCAGAGTAAGAAGCCTTCCTGATGATGCCCTCGGTTCATCATTTTTACCGCTGAATTTATCACAGATACAAACTAAAACACAACCTTAGACAAGAACCAAGGTTAAGTTAAAAGTTGAGGCTAACTCCTCAGTAGGCAAACTGGCAGAGAACAGGAAGTGAATCGATCAGTGGTTACCAGGGGCAGGGGGATGACTGCTTAACGAATGTAGAGATTATGTGTTAAATGATGAAAAACTTTGAAGACAGGTGGTAGTGATGGTTACACAAAATTGAGAATACAGTTAATGGCACTGAATTTCACCTAACGTGATTAAAATGGAAAACAAGGGCTGGCAAGATTGCTCAGTGGTTAAAACTCTTGCTGCCAAGATTGGTGACTTGGGTAGGATCTCTGGAATTCGCATGGGGGAAGGGACAATCAATTCCCGAGAGTTGTCGCCTGATCTTCACACATGCATGCACATAAATACATGTAAATACAAAGTGGCAAGTTATATATGCTTACAAGATGCATGCAATACATGCATACAATTTAAATAAGAACAATGAAGCTCAGTGCTAAAGGAGCTCTCCTTTTAATCTTACAGTCAGACATACAGGGTTTTCTTTATCTACTTTGATGATTTAACAATTCATGAAATTTGGCTAAATGATGCCATGCCCTTTACTGGAAGATAAAAGCACCACTTTATGGGCTGGCAAATTGGTCCATTTCCTTTTATCATTCGTCAGGATTAGGAAAACTATAATTTCATTCCATAACCTTTATGGCAAGAACTCAGACTGCTCATTAGTTCCACTTCCTTAAAGCCTCAGTGACAAACCAAGATACAGGAGTTATAGCAGTGGGTCTCAACCTGTGGGTCTCAACACTGTCAAATGACCCGTTTGCAGGGGACACCTAAGACCACCAGAAAGCACAGATTTTTATCAATCATAACAGCAGCAAAACTACAGTTATGAAGAAGCAATGGAAATAATTTTGTGGTTGGGGCTGCCAGACACGAGGACCTGTATTAAAGGGTCGCAGCATTAGGAAGGGTGAGAAGCACTGGTCTACAGAGACTGAGGGTGAGCACAGCCTTACACTGAGTTGCTAAGCAAGTGAGTTTCTTCTTGTTTCATAGAAACTATATTGCTAACTGCCTGCTTTAGGAACGATTATTTCCTACATTGCTATGGGAAAAATAGAACCACGTCACACTTAATTGGTATGCAGTTAAAATTAACGGCACATCTAAGGTTTTGGGAGCTTCTCTTCGCTGCACAGCTACAGTACTTTATGCATGCATTTGCTGATAATTCAACTGAGCCATCCTGACGACTCTTCAGGTTTCTAGGGCTGGCTTGGTGGATGCTGACCTCAGGACATGCTCTTGGCCTCCTTTATTCCTGCTTCAGCCTCGCTGTTACGCGGACGTTATAATGTGTTCCCAGGGGCAGCGGGCAACTTGTGATTCCCAGGGATGACGCTGTGGCATTACTTCAAATATTTGAGAACTGTCTTTAGACTGACACCGGATTATCTCTTTTGGAAAGACGATGCTACTGGATGTAAGATTTCTGTTTGTGCTGAGGTTCAGCACACGGATATTCTTAGTCTAGCTGTGACTTCCACAGTGTGCCGCAATGCTACATATGGCCTCCTTTTCCTATTTTAAATAACGATTACTGTTAAATTTAAAACAGGAAAAAAGTGAGGCCTTGGATACCCAATCCAGTTGTTTAATCCTTCAAACTAACCTCTCATGGATTCTCACTTATTTTACTTTCTTTCCCTTAAAATCTTAATTAGTTTTAAAAAAAATACCCTATACAAAGATGCTTGTTTTAATTTCTAGTGTGTGTGTGTATATATATATACACATATACATATGAACATTATGATGTATCATATTCTATGTCATATATCTATATGTATATATATGTATGTATATATATATATATATATATATATATATATATATATATATATCGATCATAGATTATGATACATATCACTGAAATTAAGAACAGAATAGCTCAGCTCCAAACAGAGGGAAAGAGGCAAGAGCCCAGCTAGGCCCAGGATGTGCGCCTGCTTGGGGCCGGCTCCTTCTGAGGAAATCTGCAGTTTCACAGGAAGGCAATTGTATCTGTGCCCTATGATGTTTACTTTTGTCAATTTGACACAAAACCTAGACTTTCCAGGGAAGAGAGTCTCAGTGGAAAATTGTATACATTGGCTTGACCTGAAGGCATGCCTGTGGGAACTGTATCTTCATTATGTGAGAAATTTCAGCTCACTGTGGGTGGTGCCATTCCGGAGGCAGGGGTTTCTGAGCTACATGAGAACAGAGAAGTCAAGCTTAGCACTGTCAAACAAGTAGACAGGCATCATTTCTCTTTGCACTTGACTTGTGCATTGAGATGAAGTGTCACCTGAAAGCCTTTTTCTCAAATGGCTTTTTGCTGGAGGGGGGGTTACTGCAGAAGCAGAAGTGAAACAGCAGGTCCCATTCACCTGTACTGACCCTATGCCCAGGTGACCCTCACTCTCAGCAGGGATTTTACAGTCCTGGATGTCACAGATGCCACTGGCTTGACTCCTGGGGCCACTAGAGATGCCCAAAATGCTTATTAATAAGGACGATATTCATTAGAATTTCAAATATACTCACTCGAATGTTGTCTGATCTCTACAATGCCACTGAAGTGGAAGTTTATCTTTAATTATCAACTGAAAAAAATAACTCCCTCTGCAAATTAACTGTAAACATGAGATAAGGTTTTGCCTTAAGAAAACAGTCTTTTTCAGAATATTAAACCCTTTAGAAAAGTACGGTTCTGCTGATAATATAGATCTGATGATTGATTGTAACCCTGTCTACTTTCAAGCTAGAATTTCATTAGTCAATAACAAGATGCCACCGTTTCGATTAGTGTTTCCGAGAAGTTATAACATTTTTATAAACTCTACAGTTTATACCTTCCATTAAATCAGATAGGCTTAACCTAATTATTCTAAATAAGTAAGATTTTATTGTACACTTTGCCAGGTAGTCCCTGCATGCTACAGCCAGTCCTGATCACTGTAGGTTTAAGAGCTGCGGACTACAGTGTCGAAGCCTGCAGGCCGTTGTGCCAAGCCTTCCTTGCTCATTGCTCCTCTGTCCAGAAGCACTGCACAGAAACACACATTTCCCGGTTACCCAGAGGACTAATCACTGTTTACCCAAAGCCACAAGGGGCTGATGTAAAAGCCAGCACACCAATTTATTAATTTACAATGGGAGATGGGGCAGGTTCAGGGAGCAGGGCAGCGTGTTCTCACGTAACATACAGCCTCCACAGGGGCCGGGCCTACCCAGGGGACCAAATTAAAGATCACAAAGTTGCTTGGTTAGCAGAGAATTCAAGCATGGGGAGCCACATTTCCTCTGGGGAAAGCTCCATGGAGGTCCAGACCTCACTGGGAATCCTGCACTACAGCCTATTCTGGCAAACCAAGCTTTTGTCAAGTATCTGCTAGCGGGCATGCTACACCTCAGTTCCTTTAACTCAAGAGACGTGTGGCAGCAACGGCAGCTGTCTCTGTGAGTTCACTGGTACTGCACGGACCTCAGTCCAAAATACAAGGAGAACCTGACTTAGGAAAAGTGTACACATAGCAAAGGGTCCAATGGGCTTTAGTGCTTGAACTCTGGCCACCAGGCAAGCAGAATCCTATTTGGACCACTCTGCAATCTCTTAGGTTAACATTTTGCAAACAGGAGTGTGCGACTGGAGTTCAGTCCACTGAGGGACCTGTGGAAAAGTTTCTCACTGTAGCAGTAAAACAAATGTACTGTGTTCAGCACTGTTATGTGTACCATTATTCAGCGCATTAAGTCCACTGACGTGGTTGTATAATTATCATCACTGCCCGTCTCCAGAACTCATTTCACTCTGAAGACGTAAACTCTACCCATTAAATGGTAATGCCCCAGTTCCCAGCTTAGTGTGCTGTCATCAGGCGTCTGTTTCCTGTCTGTTCATTTGCCTGCTCCAATACCTCATAGAAATGTAATCATACAGGATCTATTCTGCTCTGACAGGCTGGCTTTACTCACCACACTGTCTTCTTCAAGGTTCATGCCCTACTGTGTGCCAAGATTTCCTTCCTTCTTGAGATGAGGTAACATTAAAAAGTATATGTGACACCTTCTTTATCCATCCATCCATCCATCCATCATCCATCCATCCATCCATCCATCCATCCATCCATCCACCATCCATCCATCCATCCACCCACCCATCCATCCATCCATCCATCCATCTATTCATCCATCCATCCATCTATTCATCCATCCATCCATCCATCTTCCATCCATCCATCCATCCATCCATCCATCCAACCATCCATCCATCCATCCACCCATTCATTCATCCATCCATCCATCCATCCATCCATCCAACCTTCCATCCATCCATCCATCCATCCATCCAACCATCATCCATCCATCCACCCATTCATCCATCCATCCATCCATCCATCCATCCACCCATCCATCCATCCACCATCCATCCATCCATCCATCCATCCATCCACCATCCATCCATCCATTCATCCATCCATCCATTCATCCATCCATCCATCCATCCATCCATCATCCATCCATCCATCCATCCATCATCCATCCATCTTTCATCCATCCATCTTCCATCCATCCATCCATCCATCATCCATCCATCCATCCATCCATCCATCCATCATCCATCCATCTTCCATCCATCCATCTTCCATCCATCCATCCATCCACCCATCCATCCATCCATCCATCCACCATCCATTCATCCATCCATCCATCCACCCATTCACCATCCATCCATCCATCCACCCATCCATCCATCCATCCATCCATCCATCCATCCATCATCCATCCACCCATCCATCCATCCATCCACCCATTCATCCATCCATCCACCCATCCATCCATCTATCCACCCACCACTGGATCTCATGGTGGCTTCAACTTTTGACTAACGTGAATGGAAGTGGGTGTCTATTTCCTCAAGATCTCACTTTCAGTGGCTTAGGGTGTTTGTCCAGCAGTCAAACAGCTGGGTCACACAAAAATTGTCGGATTTTTTTTTTTGAGAAGCTTCCCATTACATTTTTTGTAGTAGCTACAGCTTTTACATTCTTTTTAGCACAAGTTTCTAATTTCCCCAGACATTTTTTTAGTAACTCGCCATCCAAGTGCCTGTGAGGCAAACTTGAGGGACAAGCAGTTCTCATGTCCCAAGATTTCTGGCTTAGAGCTCCTAGATTTCAAGTGAATGCCCTCTCAACGACCCTCACCCATGAGGCAGGAGGGAAACGTGGTACCTGTTCTTCAGGACAAGAAACTGAAGCCCACAACAGCTAAGCAGCTAGGCTAAGTAAGCACCCCTCCCCTATCCCACCCTGACCACACCTCCTGGTCACTGAGTTCCCCACTAATTCTCCACAGTGGAACTTCCACAGTGACTGGCAGTTTAAAGAAAAAGAGAAAGGACACTCCCACGCTAACATTCTTGGACTAAACATATACTTGAGAGGTTCAACACTCCACTCCCATAAGTCAGCCGGCTTCAGAAAGACTGAGTTCTGGGCCATGGGACCAGCTCTTATCTACTGTCCACTTCCAAGGCACTGTCTAGTGTGTCTCTGTGGTGGGTGGGTGGGGAGCCCACTACAGACGTAGAGACAAGCAGAGTTAACAGACCCAAAGGGCTGATTCCTATACCCCAGAAAGAAAGAAAAAAAGAGTAGGAATTCAATACTGTGAGCCAGCATTACCCAGCTAATGAGTAGCCAGTAAGAACAAGGCTGCTTTATTGTCCAGGGAAAACCAACTTGGTGGGAAGGAGGTAGGTTAGTACCTGCGGTTGGAGCCAAGCCCCTCTCAGTTGTCTCGGTCAGCCCCAGGTATTCTCTAATGAGCTCACTGAGCTTTTGGTAGGCAACGTCCAGGTCATCTACAACACACAACAGGGCATTTTAATCAGGTCCAAACATCTACAACAAACAACAGGGCATTTTAGTCAGGTCTAAACACTCTGAGTTCAATGGCGAGTGAACTGACTCGGTCACCATACTTCATTCTATTGCTGTTGTGTTAGAAACAATTCATAGCATTCCCATCTCCTATAACCTCCTCAACTCAACATGGTTGTACGCAGAAGGGATGTGTGGTACAGTCAGAGTTACTGACAGCAGTAAAGGGAGATTGTCCAGGTGCTTCACTGGGATCATAGCCATGGAAGGATAAACTTGTCTAGTTCGTGAGAGAGTAAAATTCAGATGCCCAACGTACTCTTTGCTGTCTTGAAGGTGGCCAGCACCTTATAACTAGGACTAAAGAACATCCTCGAGGAGCTATGCACAGCCTTCCCGAGGCAGCCAGCCAAGAAGTGGGAGCTCAGGCCCACACCTCTAGGAGCTGCAGTCTGCCAAAGAGAAGGTAACTAGGAACGACGCTTTTCCCCAGAGCCTTCAGATGAGACCTTAGCTTGGCTGACACCTTAGTCCTAGCACATAACCTAGCCCTGCTACGCTGACCTAACTGGCTGAGCAGGCTCTGGGTTAGGCATTAACGGTGAGCATTTTCATGCAGCAGTATAAAACCAATATAGATAAGCAATATGTTAACACAGTTTAGAGGCTTGAGAAAATGATTAAATGAACCATATAAAATTGTCATTTGCATAATAGTTGAATACTAGCAATATCATATGGCTCAATGTGATGTCTCCCTTTCTACCTAGCATCTCACCAAAAGGCTATTAAAAGTTTATTTTAATTTGTTAATTTAGAATCTACTCATTTATTTTGAAAAAGAGTCTCGCTGTATAACCCTGGCTAGACGTGAACTCTCTATGTAGACCAGGTTTGGCCCCAAACTCAAAGATCTGCCTGGGTACATCTCCTGAGTACTGGGACTATAAGGCACGTACCAACTGTGCCAGCCCCTCCCTCTCACCTACTGCATTTCTTCCTTTGTTGGAGGGGAAACATATGCCAGTCAGAGGACAATTTATAGAAGTCAGTTCTCGCTGGGTGGGGGTGGCACACGCCTTTGGTCCCAGCACTTGGTAGAGGCAGCTGGATCTCTTGAGTTTGAGGCCAGTCTGGCCTACAGAGTAGATTCCAGGATAGACGGGGTTACCTTGTCTCAAAAATGAGAAAATCAAAACAAAACAAAAACCAGTCAGTTCTCTTCTTCTTCCATTGCACAGTATAACAGATTGAGCCCAGGTCATCAGGCCTGGCAGCAAAGGCGCCTTTACCTGCTGAGCCATCTTACCAATCCAAGCCATCTCCTTATCCATACAGAGTACTTACTGTTCCTTTACAGATGTATGAATTAGTATAATTAAAAGCCTATAGAAAGTTCTATATTTCAATAATTTCTCTTTCTCTCTGGCTTCTGCTCCATTTTTATCTTTAATTTTTTATGTGCTATAATTTATTTGCCATAACTATACATATATATGGAACGCATTATGGTTTCAACACCTAAATACAATGTACTTATCATCAAACTTTAATAACTATTACATCCTTCACCTCAAACATTCATTATTTCTTTGTGGTGAATTTTGAAAATTTGAAAATTTTGAAAATATCTGGGTTTTAAAAAAAGACACACTTTATTCTAAGATAGTTTTTCAAAGTGTTTTACCCAGATACATTCAAATTGTCAATATTTCTCAGTAGTCATGATTCGTTGTAGAAATAGGTTATAATAAAATTACCTGAGCTTCGTGTGCCTTTAAATGTTTATAGATTTTAAATGAGGTAATACAGGGGAAGAATCATGTCCCCATTTTATACCAACTATATTAGTCCCAGCCTTATGGAAACTTGGTCTCACAAGTCTTACCCACTTCTGTAGCTTTTTGCGTTTGGAATTGCAACAAATGTCTGTTTCCTACGAATTGTCTTTCCATTCATAAACTGGAAGTGCAGTGTGACTGCTCTTTCTGGTTGCCAACTTGAGTACATGTGCAGTAAACTACGATCCAGAAATGGAGGGCATAGCTGTGATCCAGATCTTGAGGCCAGAACACTCAGGCTTCTGACCTAGATCTTGACTTGGAGATCTTGAGGCATAGTGGCCATGAAAAGCTTAGGCCCAGGTAAAATAGTACCCACCTTTAATCCCAAAAGACTGAGGTAAGCAGATTTCTGAGTTCAAGGCCAGCCTGGGACAAAGCAAATTCCAAATCCAGGCATGGTGGTACACGTCTTTAATCCCGGCCACACCTTCTACTAAAGAACACCATCAGGACATCGGAAGAAGGAGGATTCACTCTTCCCCTACCTGCACTTACTCTCCAACACCTACTTCTTCAGGATTCCAGCTTTACAGAAGACCAGGTGAGACACCCAGCCTCGTGGGACTGAGCAACCATGAGACTCCTGGACTTCCCACCCACAGCTGCCCATTGTTGGGTTAGTTGGACCACAGACTGTAAGTCATCTTAATACATTCCCTCAATATATAGACACATTCCATAAGTTCTATGACTCTAGAGAACCCTGACTAACACAGCAGTGATCCTATTCTTCAAACATGAAAACATTAAAAAATAAATAAGACTCCAGTGGGCATTACTGACCTGCATTGATTACTGCATCAAAATATCCTGGAAATTTCCGATTAACTTTAATATAAAGATCCACCCTGGAGACGGCAATTTCGATTTCTGCGCGACTGAACAATCCCTTTCTCCGCAAGTATCCCTCATATTTTTCCTTGTCCATAGGTACCACCAAGATATATCGAGGCTCAAAATAGGAATATTTCAAACTTCTTACACCCTAGGTGTTTAAAGAAGGTAAGTCAGAAAGAGCTGAGCCACTGTGGACATCACTGTGGGGACATCTGACAACTCAAGGGCACCACACAGCATCACACTCAAGAACACATTTCACCTGTACAATCAGATGCTATTTCCCTATAAATATTTCAAGGCTGGATTACTTTTCTCTCTTCATCAAATATTAAATTATCACAGGAACTATAACAATTCACTCCACAAGGTTGTCCTCAAATTAATCGTTCTAATGAATATGGCTGCTAAAAAAAAAAAAAAAAAAAAAAAAGAAAGAAAAGAAAATTGCCAGGCATAAAATAGGGCAGTGTTGCCATTTTATTACTGAAAATGAATTTGATTCCATATTTCAACAGGCATTCTCGAAGCATTAGAAGATTGAGCTCTTCCCAGGGAAAAGGCTCCCACAGTACCCCTCTGCCCATCACCTTGGTGCCACTGGATAGACAGGTAGCGATAGAGATATATAAAATTTAGCACGGTGATCAGACAACTACAGTCACAAATACAGCCCGTGAACTTGGGGGAGTTGGGGAAAGGATTGTCAAAAGTGTGTGTCTTCGAATGGAGGCTAGACCCTGCTACCACTGTGACTGGATGAATTCACACATCTATGTCACCTGTCACTTCTCTGCGGCTCAGGTCCAGCTAAAGTCTGTTTCCTGGTAGTAATTAGACCCTCCTGCCACTGCTGCTGGAGCCACCAAAGCCACCTTGCTTTTCTATTGTTTGGCAAAGTATCAGCCTCCACCATCTAGGGGCTGGAGCTCCTGCCTTCAACATTTCCTTCATTTACTTGTGCAAAATTTAAAGACAAGCAAACAACAAAAAATTCAGCCTTGTGGTTCCACGTGTTACAGCCTCCATCCAGAAGGTGACAGACAAAGTCAGTATAACGTGCTTAAGCAGGTGAGGGGTGTGGTCTGTAACCTGGGAGGTCTGGGTTGTGACTTCAGCTCTGTAGTTCCTAAGGGCTCTGCACACATCCCTCAAACTCCCTGGGCACGAGTTTCCTCTAGGGAGAAGGGGGAGAGCTGTTCCCAGTGGATCGTGAAGCCCTTTCAAATCAGTTCTAACATCATCAGTTTAACTGGAGTTCAAAATTGTCACTTTAACGATTGAGGGTTGGGGGGGGGGCACAGGCTGCTTTTAAAATGGTTTCTCAAAGAGCTGGTGACAAGGGCAGTCTGGAAAAAGACACCTCAGCTGGAGAGGAATGGGAAAGATAAAACAGTTTATAGACTTGGCCTCCAGAAAGTAAGGAGTAAGCTCCCATGGAGGAAAAGAAAAAAAAAAAAACAACCAAACAAACAAAAAACAGAAAACGGGGAACAGGAGCCATCACTGGAGAAACTGTCAAGCCGGAAAAGGAAGGATGCAAAGGGACAGCAAGGCTGCACTCAGACACGCACGAGTTTCAAGGCTGCACTCAGACACACACGAGTTTCAAGGCTGCACTCAGACACACACGAGTTTCAAGGCTGCACTCAGACACGCAGGAGTTTCAAGGCTGCACTCAGACACGCAGGAGTTTCAAGGCTGCACTCAGACACACACGAGTTTCAAGGCTGCACTCAGACACGCAGGAGTTTCAAGGCTGCACTCAGACACACACGAGTTTCAAGGCTGCACTCAGACACACAGGAGTTTGAAGGCTGCACTCAGACACGCAGGAGTTTCAAGGCTGCACTCAGACACACAGGAGTTTCAAGGCTGCACTCAGACACGCAGGAGTTTCAAGGCTGCACTCAGACACGCATAAGGTTTTGCTTCTCTGTCCAAGGCAGGCATTTTTAGAACAGATCTTTTTAAATAATAATAATTTTAAAAGGAGTAAAGACGACTCCTCTTAAAGATACAGAACCCATTAACTGCAAAGGAATGACGCAGAAAGGTTAAGAGCTGAAGAAAGTGTGCCCAGATCCACTGAAGCAGGGACAGCAGTAAAACGGGGCCACCATCTCCCCCTCTGTGGCATGACAAAGGTCAATGAAGCAGGCACTCAGTCAATGGGAAAGAACAGCCTTGTCAAGTTGTTTTACGTTTGCTTTGATTACATTTATTTTGTCTGATTATAAGCGTTATATTGCTTAGCAAAAACAATGTTAAAACATTAACCATCACTGGAGACCTGGTTTATTTGGTTGAGTTCATGTTCTTCAAGCAAGTGGGTGGGAAATTCAAGGGTTTCCTCTGGTTCACAATTTTGAACAAATGTCTGCACGTTATAACTTGAGAAGGTTGCTGGGGTAGCTGGTGCACGGGGGAGGCACATAAATCTGGAAACCTGAAAGTCTAACTTGCCAGAAGTATAAAGGTGTTGCATCCAGTGAGCACTCAGTCAAACAGCAGAACTGCCCACACAGCTCCACGGAGAAAGAAGGGACAGAGTGACCACTCAGGGTGACACACTCGAGGGGACAGGGAGCTACCCACGCCTGTACCTACTCTGTATAAACAGAGACACTGTGATGGCAAAGAGGTACTTTACTGAGAAAATGAGAGACAATACATCTTGAATGGGGCCGTAATCTAAATCTTGTCCCTTAACTTTCATGAGTCTTACTCCACAGTGACAATCAGCTTAACACTTGATGATTCTGTACCATTTCTCTTGTGCCCAGCAGTATGTTACCTAGATATTGTAGCCCCAACTTCAGACTTTCAACACACACACACACACACACACACACACACACACAGTTGAATGAAAAATACTTACTTCTAATTCCATATGAATGCAGCTTGCTAATCCATCTCTTGCAATACCTTCTACAGTGTCCCTATTTAATCCATAGTTGTGATTGCCATAATTGAATGTTAAAATAAATTTCCCCTGGAGTTAGAAAAATACAAAGGTTTGCACAGAACATTGCTGTAATATAATGACTAAATCACTTCATGTCTTACTCTCGTGTAATTCTGTAGAACTGAAAAATTGTCACAAGTGCAGAAGAGTAAAAGGCCATGGGACAGTGGAACAGCTAAGCTCTGGTGGCATTCTTCAGAAGCCTCCCTGTGAAAAGAAGGTTTCCTGAAATAGTCTACTGACAAGATGTTTGCAGAGGGTTATGAATGGAAGCTTCCAGTAGATCAGGCCGTGGTGCCTGCTTACCTATTCCCTGCCAAATTCCCACCACAAATCTTCCTCATGGAGGGAGCAAAACTAATGGCTCACCCTCTCCCTTGCAGTTATACCAGCATCCCAGACGTCCAGACTAGGATCCCAATCCTAAATTCCTTGCATTTCAAGATAAAGCCATGAAAAAATGGGTAATCCTGAAGGCTGTTGACATCCTAAAAGCTTGGGAGGGGAGAAAGAAAAAAAGAAAGAAAGAAAGAAAGAAAGAAAGAAAGAAAGAAAGAAAGAAAGAAAGTAAGAAAGAAGGAAGGAAGGAAGGAAGGAAGGAAGGAAGGAAGGAAGGAAGGAAAGAAAGAAAGAAAGGAAAGGAAGGAAGGAAGGAAGAAAGAAAGAAAGAAAGAAAGGAGGGAGGGAGGGAGGGAGGGAGGAAAGAAAGAAAGAAAGAAAGAAAGAAAGAAAGAAAGAAAGAAAGAAAGAAAAGAAAAGAAAAGAAAAGAAAAGAAAAGAGGGAGGGAGAGAGGGTGGGAGGAGAGAAAGTAAGACAGAAAGGAAAGTAGACACAGCCTGGTTTTCCTTGTAAAAATGTTTTTTATTTAAAGTACCCCAAATGTTAGTCAGCAGAATTGTTGCCTGCCCTACAGTCATTTAACTATAAATACCACCCTCTTTGTATATTCTGGAAGCCCATTTCCTGTGTCAGCTGTATTCCTTTTAAAAAGAAAGGAAAATGTAGGTTAAAAAACACACCCCTGAAATTGTGACTTTTTCTTTGATAACATATTTAGGAATCCATTAAGGCCTACCCTAAACTTGGAAGCTGTTAACTGTAGAAGTCATAAAAAAGTGGTTGACCTTAGTAAATGTGCCTTCTGAAATGCATGACTTTAAAACAAATAATGTTCAGGGGTGCACCCAGCCCCATCAAATGGTGGGAGCATCACTAAAAATGGGGAGCAGCTGGGAGTCTAATGTTGCCGTCCTTAACAGCAGCCCAGAGTCTCCTGCTGCCCTCCTGGCTCCAGATGTTCTGCAGATATGTATAGATGACAGACTGGCTATCTGCCAGAGGAGAGATTTTTGGCAGGAGACACAGAGTGCCATTTGTGGTTGGGTGGATTTCCAGGGATCAGGTGTGCTGGGGTTGGTGAGGAAAATCATTACAATCAAAGTTAAAAACTCACCAACACATGTCCTTAATTCTTTTATTCTTTCAATCTCATAATCTCTTTGTTCTTTGAAGAAAGTTCTGACTCTTTTCCATATGTATGTATGCATTTGAATATGCATGTCTATGAATCACCTGGCACGCTCTAGCGTATTTACCATGTATGGAACAGAAAGGTGCGCCTTGGACCTCACCTTTACTGTGGGATCTCCTAAATCTCCAGCTTGCTCACTCACACAGAAGGTTCTGGCTTGTCAATTGCCACACCCATGTGATACTTCTATTAAACCAATCTCTCTCTACAAATATGTATTAATATGTATGCATGTGTTTGTGTGTGTGCATGCACATGTGTGACTATATTTGTATGTATATATGTATTGTATATAAATATATATATTTGTGTGAGTGTAAAAGAGAGATTATACAAGCACATACACACACACCCTATTTACTGGTTCTGTTTCTCTGGAGAGCTCTAATACTCTATACATATCTGAGTTATTTTTCAGGTATATGCTTGTTTACTTCCTCTGTGGACCTTTCTCATAAACATTTTCTGAAGGCATGCATGGTTGGAAGAGACCTTGTATTGTGCATATAATAGAAAAGAGATCTCATTCAACTGATTTGGTAAGCCTTGAGAGGAAGCAGTTCCCCAGGTCTGGGCAGGCACACTCTCAGTGCATGTGGGTTTCCTACTAAGTAGCATTGGGCACACAGAAGAAGCCTCCAGGGTTTGCATGTCTACAGGGGAGGGGGCGCCTTGAAGGAAGGTGACTAAGTATGACTTCTCTATAAAGGGCTGGCGTAGCTATCTGTGGACCGTTGACTGAGAATGATTTGCTGATTGGAGGAAAGTGTTGGTTGAAAAGACACGGGAACATGGGAGAGGGTGGCGGTCCAGATGCTTAGCTATCATAGCAGCTAGGTGGGCCTGCTCGCAGTAGGTGCCTGGGGGTGGGTAGGCCACAGTGTCTGTTGAGAGAGCCAGGCTGTCTGGGCAGGTGGTGCGTGGAGGGGTGTTCTGTGTGCAGAAGGCTGAAAGTGTGGGCATGGTCGGGAGGCAGACAGTGTGTATCATGAATTTATGACTCTCTTGGCTTAGCTCTTTTCACGAAACAGTGTCACATGCTAAAGAAAAGGAGATCAGAGGTGAAAGGCTGATGACAATTACATCAGAGTGATACATGTTGGTGAGACAGGAGGAATGAGTACTTCTCAAACCCATGGGGATTTCTGTGGAGCATTAGACTGTAAAGCTAAACATAGCCTAAAGGTGCAGCAATTTCTTAGAGTGGGGACTGAAACAGACTTGATTACAGATCTCATAAGCCGTGAACATTGGGGAGCAAGTGATGTGGGTGGAGAACAGATAAACCAAACTCCCAGAGGAAATGCCCCACTCTAACAGCAGAATTTAACATCCATGGTGGGATCGAGGTAGATTCCATCCTAGGGCTCTTAAAAATAATGCTTCTTAGTACAGTGAAGACACACCTCAAATCTTTTAAAGGCTGTTAGAAATGTAAACCTCTAGAGAACTTTTAATAAATCAAGCGCACCTGTCAAAATACAGCCCTAAGAAAAAAGGTCTATGATGCCCAAGACACTCTTTGACAAGGTTATGGGGAGGGCTGATGGGAGTACGGGACTTGCTCACATGGTCTTCTCTGTGGGTATAAGATGAGCCCTATGAACACGTACCACGGTAGTCAGCTGTGCGAAGCTAAACTAATGTAATTACACAGCCCAAGTTTAGATGTTCTGTGATTGTGCACAATGAAGGTTTGCGACAGCTCCATTGTTTTGGGGTGAAGACAGAGAAAGAAGGGAGTGAGAAAAGAGAGAGAAGAGATCGAGTACTCCTGGCTGAATGCTGACTGCTCACGGCACAGAGAAAGTCTGGTCCTTCCCTGCTCCTCAGTTAAGTTGTCTAAGTGTTTGCTAACACGGAGGACTGTGGTGTGGCAACACTATGAGGTGTGGTGTAGGAAAAGTGTGGTGAACGGAGATGCTCTTTCTGGGTAACAAAGTTGGAAGTGGGTATGTACTTACAGCTGGGAAAATACATTCAAGTTGTGAGGAGTCCCTTCCAGATGAAGGCAAAGAAGAAGCGTGTGCTTAAGAAAATGCACTTGAAGCCAAAGGACTGTGTTCCACCCTCAACAATGAACCAGATTTACAAAGTGCAAAACATTTCATCTTTACCATTTTAGAAATTACTGTTCCTTAAATTCCTGACAAAGAACATGTATTTCTTACATGATAGAAACAAATCAAAATAAAAACAAACAAACAAAACCAGGGAATAGCCTTACCATGCTCAGCATTTCATCAAAATCCTCTTGGGAAATAAAGTGATAATCAACTCGATCCCCTTCACCAAAGTAAGGCGGTCTTGTGGTGTGACAGGCCCTGAGGTCATAGAAACAGAGCTCAGTCTATTTTCGTGAACTTGAGAGTCACAATGGAAACGCTTTCATTGTGAAAAATGTTTTGAAAATGAAATCGACCCACAGATCATAAATCATAAAGTAATGTAATTGTGAAAACAGTGTGCCTTAGAAGTATTACACTATAGTTAATCACTATAATCTATGAGGATTATACAAATTTTGGTTCATCAATATCCAATTTTTACTTATATTATTTATTGCTTTCTGAATCACCCCCCTTGCCACCACATAATGACAGCTGAAGAAGTATACCATCGATTGCTTTCACGTTCTCTCTGATCTATGAGCATTTTCTGTAGGCTCCTCTCCCCTCTCCGCACACATGGCTGCTTCTCTGTCAGGACTGCTTAAGCACCACTTTCCGAATGCCTCTCCTAACCTCCACTGGTACAGTTTGCAGGTCTTCATGCTCCCACAGCCTCAGCCTGTGCCATCTGCATACCCCACTGTTTGTTCAGGGCCCAACTCTTCCTCCACTTGAGGGCAGAGACACCTCATTCTTCCTGGACTGTGGTTTTATACTGGAATTATGCACAAGTCTCTGTAGGAACACACAGTTCTAGTGCTGAATGAATGCTTAAGTACAGAGGCCTTAGCTATCTATTGTCTTGAGATAGCATCCGTAACTACACATGTGTGCGTGTGCAGGCACACACGCATACACATAGACAGACAAACACACACAGACACACACACTTACTCCTTCCATAATCTTTCCTGTCTTCCCAGCACAGCATAGAGCCAGAAGACTTTGGCCCTCGACTTTGTCCTTGCATTCCCAACACCTGGCACATAGCAGACATTCACTAAACTTACTGTAACATCAGGGAAAATGAAAGGTGTGAGATGCTCAGCTGTGAAGCTCACCATTATAAAGGTGACTACAAAGGTGACCTGCCCAAGGTCACCCTGCAGGCTGGTGATGGCCCCAGAACTCCAACACAAAGTTCCCAACTCCCCGAGATTCTAGATGTCAAAGCATTCTGCCTTCAGAGGAGTAAGTTCTGGGAATGAAACTGAATTTCAGATTCTCTAATAGCTCTAAAACAGGAGCGACAATTGCTGGGTGCTTGGCAATGCTAATTCAGTCACAGAAGTAAAAGGAAGGAAGAGCAGGTGTTACTTCTTATTTTGCAGATGATCAACTGAGCACACATTTATACACAGAGCTAAGTAGCCACACCAGGGTGACTCCAGTCAGCTCCCGTGACAGTACACCAAGCAGGAGGTGGGAAGCTGAGCCTCAAAAGCCTCCACATTGCAAAGTCAAACCCACAGGAGATTTAAAATCCATATGACTGCTCCCTCCCTACTATAACCAAGAACTAACTGTATCAGGAAAGTTTCAGGTCTCAATGTTGACACAGTAGGTGCCAAAAGAGAACACATTCAAAACACGGTGACATGTGTTTTGTTGTTGGAACGCACTGGCATTTCTCCCTTGCCTGGGCAGAGACCTGGGACCCTCTGTCTATTGCTGTCCCTGACAGTCGGGGAGGATAAATCTGTGGCCTGGCATCTGTGGCTGTGCACCTTCAACAAAGTCTTTACACGCTACATTGAATTTACATTTCCCAACAAGGGGATTGAGTGGCAGGGAGTTTTGAAGACTTTCTAAACAGAGACGACACAAAGAAGCAATTGGAGGCAGGTGAGCAGGTAAACAAAGAGAAAGGGATGACAGACTCGCAGAAGCCGTGGGACCTTCTATTAAGAAAGACCTATGATGACCTGTGGGCTTTTCAAACTGTCATCCAATTTTTACATACGGAGACCTTCCCTGTGTGTGTGCTGCCGGAATATGAGCATTCTGAAAAGGAAATACCTCGCAGTGTCTCACCAAGCTCACTTAGGAAAAGCAGCACCAACTGTAACTTGAGTGGATTTCTTTGGGCCATCCTGTCCGCATCTGCCCCTTCCTCTACATATGTATTTCTATGACTTTATTACTTGCTAATTAATTTACTAGTGAAATCCTGGTGCATGATTAAATCCTTGCTTCAGATGGGAGCCAGACTCCCAGTTAGTTTCTTTTACTTTGCGACCAAAGGACTAAGCTGGAGACTGAGGGTAGACTGCATCTCTGGCTATAAAGGACCGAGGGGAACTTTGTCATTCCAGAGCGGGCTGTCATCGAAGCCCGTGGAAAGGACACTGTTGGGAAGGAAGGAAATGTGATTGACCATCCCTACTAATGGCATTCCAAAGTATCTAGGGCAAGGTGATAGGAAGAAAAGCCATCGAGAAAGAAAGAGTGAGCAGGAGGTTGGGGAAGTAGACCATGTCGTATGACTTGGAAGCACAGATTTAGAACCCCAATTCTGGACTTGAGTGCCTCAGGAAACCATGAGCAGGACAGCAAATCCTGTGCTAATCCAGGCAGAGTCTGGCTCTGAGCACATGACTCAGCACACGGTAACATGCCATATCTGTGATTTCTCTCAGTGTGTAGCCCAGGTGTCCACCCAGTGCAAAGACATCAGGAAACTGCTGGACGCAGTTGAAGGGATCGTGAGCACAAGGGAAACCTTTCCTTCCCGAGGCCTTGTCCCAAACTGCCCACCTGTCACCTTTGCTAAAGCACAGCTGGAACATGCTGCTCCCTGCTTAGACACTCACAATGATCAGACCATCTTCCTAGCCTAGTCTTTTGTCTGACCACTTTCCTACTTTTTAACTTAGCTTTCAGAGTTGTTCACAGTGTGCCCCCTCTCTTAACAGAGTGTTTCTGTGCCTCACCAGGACAGTGTCTCCATCAGACCCTACATCCTACTATGCTGTCATGGGCTCCTTACTTCCCTGGTAACAGAATTCAGCCAAGCCTCTTGTTAGACAGCATTTCCTACATCAATTCTATCCAACACTCATTGCTTTATGAAGCCAGGATGGGGCCCATATTTCCTCATTTCAGGTTTATCATCAGCACATGGACCATGGCCATTCCGTATTACTGAATAAGTCAAGGAAACATGCTACAAGGTTGTTACATTCATAGAAAGGAGAGATCTGAGAAAAATGACCTTAGGCTATTTCATACAGCTAAATTGAACTTTAGCTATCTCATGCAGCTAAGCAGCATGTGGTCTTTTACTTTTAATGTTAAAAATAAAAGCACATTAGTAGTCAATATCACAAAAGCTAAAGACAATAAAGGTTATTATAAAGCAGAGATGGGGGGAAGAAGAGTTTGACTTTCAGATCACATGACTGGCCTTCAGCCTGAAGATGGTCTTCTTTATTCAACACGTTTCTAGTCATGGCTTGTATGGTAATATGGGTTAGAAATAGACTTTGAGAGCAGTACCTTGTTAGCTCTAGGATACCAGTAACTAACACAGGTAAAAAGTGGCATCTGACCTGGTTCTAAACCAAAAATAAACAGTAAAACCAAAGCCTAATGTCACGGAACACCCTGTCCAGCGTTGTTGGTTGTACAACAGAACCATGTTCTTTCTTCATGCAGGTTAGTATGTGACAATCTCACTAGTTGTCTTGATCATGCTGCATGTAATTTTAGGAAGAAAAACGCTAAAGAAAAGAAAGTAAATAAGAGAGAAGAAAAGTGGAGTAAATATCTAGGAAAATGTTACAGTGAGATTGTATTTTTGCCATCTTTCATTTAATTAAAAATCTACAATCTATGTGGGATAAGGAACATTAAAAGAAACTATAAATGAAAGCAATGGCTTGTCTCTGAAGATGTGCCTTGGTTTATTTTTAGTTTTAATCACAAAGCGGCAGACCTATCTTAGCTTTCTCCATGGATGAAATCACTAGCTACCTAATGCCCTTCTTTGTGACCCAAGGACATGGTCTTTGATCCAGACCTTGGTGGTGTTCTTAGAATCTGCTACCGGACGAGCCTGGCTGTCTGCCTCCATGAAGATGCTGAGGCCAGTGGGTGGACCTACCTCTGACCCTCCGAGGTAGGGACAGAGAGGGAGGCAGTGCAGCATCTGGTAGCACTTTGATTCTGACCTCTGACTCTAGTCAGAGAAGAGTTGGTGGCAGCCCCAACAGAACATCCATGAAGCTCATTCTGAGGGGTTTGCCACCTCACACCTGCATCAATGCCACAGGGTCCATGTTCTAAGGCAGCAGCTCCTTACCAGGTTACACACCGCACATAGGAAAGGACCTCCGCAGTCCCTCACTAGGGCCTAGAACATGGGAGCAACCGAGTAAAGATTTACAGAATGAGTCCACCCATCCATCCATTTCTCCACGGAGCCATCAATACTTCCTGTTGCTGTCATTTCAGTTCAATTTGCATACATGGCCATTTACAGTGATAAGTAAGAAAGACCAGACCACCAGCTATTGCCAGATGCCACCATGAACGTGACAGGGACGAGAGAAAGCCCTGGTTCCCTAGGTGGCTTTGGTGATCTCTAGTTTGACCTTCCACCCACTGTGCTCAGCTCATCTTGGAGAGCAGGCTGGGTGTCCCCACTAGGCATAATGTCTGCTGAGCTTTTAATGCTAGTACTAACTTTTAGCTTATTTTTGTAACTTTGTGGTATTTCTATTCTCTACTATTTATGTGTAGAAATGGCCAAATGGGTGTCATAATTCTAAGTATCTAAATAAATGGGCCTTATAAAGATGGTATTTCCACTGTTTGAACACATACAGCTTCAGGAAGGGACTTTTTCTGTAATGGAATCAGAAACTGGCATTTCTTACTGCCCTACATAACTTTGTAGTTACATCTTCACCTCACTAGCATACACCACTAATTCCAAAGTAAATACTTTGCCACATAGAAAACTAAAGAGGGAACAGGTCAGGAAATCACAGTTCAACTCTAAATGTGATTTCCAGAAACGTCTAAAACTCTTCTTAGTCTAGTGAGCTGGTTTTCTCAGATGGTTTCTTTTGTTTTCTTTTGTCCCCCCCCCCACCCCACCAACACACCACCAACACCCACCCCACACCCACCAACACCCCACCAACACCCACCTTACACCCCTCCAACACCCACCTCACACCCCACCAGCACCCACTCCACACCCCCCACACCCCACCAACACCCCCCACACCCCACCAACACTCCCCACACCCCACCAACATCCCAACAACACCCACCCCACACCCACCAACACCCCCCACACCCCACCAACACCCCACCCCCATCTCATCAAAGACAAATCTTTTGTCTCTTTTGGCTAATGGCTAAATTCTTCTGTAAATGTCTTACTACACCAGTCAGAGCGGCAGGAGAGGAAAGACCCCCCATACCATGAGAGACCGTATAATCACACCAATCCAACTGTAGCAATTGGTGACCTTCAAGGGTGCACGATGGTGGCTGGGACCTGTGAGAACTTGTCATTTACCTAACACTCATGCCATTTGCCACTTTAAATATAACTTACATAAATTGCTGCATCTGTGTGAGGATTTGCTCAGAGCAGACAGAATTTGCAACCTCTGAGAACTTTGTAGAAGAAAACTATCGAGGTCCCCAACAAGGCGGACGAATCTCCCAGACTTACATGTTAACGGGCATACTTACCCATATCTGAAGTAGGTATTAAACTGTCTGCAGAGGCGGTGGGCGAGTTCTCGTTTCCCGCAAGCTGCAGGCCCAGTGAGTATGAGCATGGGATAAGGAGCGTCCAGACTTGGCAGGGTGCTGCAATGAGATCCAGGGGAGATGCCCTGTGTTAGCCACCTGAACAAGGTGAAGTTTCTACATCACAGCCACAGCTAGTGAGCACGTGCTGGATGCTGGCAAGGATGCTTCCACTCTCCGGAAACAAGATTATAATATGCCCAAAACAACATTTAGGGCTGGAGAGACGGGCCAGGGGTTAATTTCAGTTGCTGCTCTTGTGAGATGACCCAGGTGTGGTTTCTAACACCCACACCTAGCAGCTCACAACCAACTCTAAATGCAGTTCCGTAGGAATCTGATGTCCTCTTCTGGCCTCATAGGCACCCACATACACATGGTGCACACACACATGCACTTGGGCACACACACACATAAACAACATAAAATATAACTTTTGGGGGTAAAATAACATTCAAAGGATAGATTATAATGTAAAAATACAAATTTACCTCAATTTACTTTACCAAGCTTTTCTAGAGGAAAAACACAGTAGACACATTAGCTCCTGATTGCTGATCTATTCCTCCTAGAACTTATCAAAGAGCAAAGTGAGTGAGTTCTGGGGTCAGTGTTTAGGACACATATCTACTGCCCCAGGATACAGGCATGCCAAGCGGGCTTCTGAGTGACAAAGGACGTCACATATGAGCAGTTCCTACATACTGGGCACTGCTGTGCAGTCTCCACACACACACACCATGTGGTTACCACAGGGGCTAAGCACTGCTTCTGTCATTTCTTCACTTGACAAACTGGAGAAAAAAAATATGACAGACAATGACAAACACATGACCAAAAAGTAAAATAAAAGCAACCAAACAAGAAAACTGTTAAGACAATTTAAAAAATATTCCCTATTGTAAAAATAAATACAAATGAAAGCATACACCAAATCCAAAGTTGCACAAAACCAAGGCCTCTTAAAGAAAGGCCTAGTGACAGAACATCAGGGACAAAGCATGTGCAAGATGATTCTGGAAAGCTGGCCACACTAGAGAGCAAAGAGCTAGCCGTGACTGCCTGGCCACTCACCGTTTGTCTTTATCACTTTAATCATGCATCCATCCCAGTGACATCAGGTGAGGGGACACTGATTCTCTAACAAAGCAGCACACAGCTGACCGGGCCAGCTGCCAGGGCCTGCTGTGTCCTGGCACAGTAGGAAGGACAATGGTTGAGTTACATGGCAGTCATTGACGCAGAACTACCTGCTTGGCCTCTGCCCTTCTTTGTCTGGCAGCCAGACATGACCAGGAAATACATGTTTCTTAAACGCTGCTACTGGTGTTTTTGATACATATTCTTACACAAATACAACCTTAAGCATCGAACAAACAGCCACATTAAAAATCAGAGAACAGACCTTCTTCCAAGTCAAACGTACTTTTCCTGATGTACTCAAAGGAAGGATAAATCGTCTCACCCACACGGCTCTCATAAACGTGCAAACAGGTCAATGTTGACATGATTACGTTGTATGTAGTAAGTGTGTCCTGGATTGTGAAATAAAGCACTGTACTAGTCTCTGTAGGAAGCCAACCATCAGGCGCAGAAGCAAATACCACATGAAGGAAAAAATGCTTATATCCAAGAGTTTTACAAGTATTTTTAAAATGCCTTT
This sequence comes from Micromys minutus, assembly GCF_963924665.1. NCBI lineage: Eukaryota > Metazoa > Chordata > Mammalia > Rodentia > Muridae > Micromys > Micromys minutus. Next base: position 46,419,047 of record NC_137953.1, read on the forward strand.
GGGTATTGATAGAATTTCTATACTTATGATCTGACAGACTGTTCAAAAAGAAATGGAGAAACCATGGTAAATCTGTCTTTGGATCTGGAGGTGAGAGACTGGAATCACGTGCAACCAGGCAAGGTGGCTGCTCCCTGCTGGGCTGATGGCGGCTCTGTGAGGGACTAGTCAGGTTTCCCCGAGGTGAGCTGGGCTTCCTTCTGCTCTGAATTCACAGGGTGCTCTCTGGCAGAAGTAGATAACACAGGCTCACGGTTAAGGAAGGGTTAACAATTGACGGTGTGATGGTAAATCGTGATGGCCAGCTTGTTCGGATTGAGAAAGACAGCCCAGGGTTTCAGTGAGGCACACCTTTGGGTGCATCTTTGAGGATCTTCCAGAGAAGATTAACTGAGGGAAATATGACCCATGCACAGTGTGGATGTGTGTGGTGCTGCCTTAGTGACTTCTGGGGCTGGGATAGAATTACATGTCCAGAAGCAACTAATAGAAGAGTTTACGCTGGTCTCATGTTCTTCATCAGGGAGCAAGAAAAACAACAAGTGTGTCTATAAATGGTAGAAATGTTCTGCTAATGAGATAAAGGTCTGTGTTTCTATCCTAGGGAAGAAAAGTTAACACTCTGTATTTTAGAATTCACTGTCCTTTGGCTCAGGCTAGCTAGAATACAAGGCGCCCTATGACAGGGTACAGAGTCAGATCACTCTTATGTCTGAGGAGGCCACCACAGGGTGAGTGAGCGGCACACTCAAGTACACGAGAACAGGCCATGACTGAACACTTGGTCCTTACCTCTCAGAAGACAACAAAGAGCTTCGAAACCGAATTCCATTATTTAATGTAAACCAGCGTTTTGCCTGTGTGTCGTCTGGGCACTATGTGTGCCTGGGGTTCGTGGAGGACAGAAGAGAATGTCAGATCCCCTGGGATTGAAGGTGCAGACAGGTGTGAGCTGACAGATAGTGCAGACAGGTGTGAGCTGATATGTAGTGCAGACAGGTGTGAGCTGACAGGTAGTGCAGACAGGTGTGAGCTGACATGTAGTGCAGACAGGTGTGAGCTGACATGTAATGCAGACAGGTGTGAGCTGACATGTAGTACAGACAGGTGTGAGCTGACATGTAGTACAGACAGGTGTGAGCTGACGTGTAGTGCAGACAGGTGTGAGCTGACATGTAGTGCAGACAGGTGTGGGCTGACAGGTAGTGCAGACAGGTGTGAGCTGACAGGTAGTGCAGACAGGTGTGAGCTGACATGTAGTGCAGACAGGTGTGAGCTGACATGTAGTGCAGACAGGTGTGAGCTGACATGTAGGTTCTGGGAAGAACACCCAGTGCTGTAAACTGCTGAGCCATCTCTCCAGCCCAAGAAAGCAGCTTCCACGGGGAGTGTGTGAGTCACAGAAGAGGGGTCTAGGGAAAACAGCAATGTTCTCTTTCGTCACCCACCCAGAGCTCTATAGATACCTGTCGAAGATCCTCTGTGGCTGCGACATGCTGTTGACAATGTGGGTCATGTGATCCCGGACAGCGACCACTTCAGGGGGAGGGTCATACTTGTTCACTGCAAACACCTTTTCCAGAATGAGAAAAGGAAAGAGAGACATGTTTGTGTCTCTAAAGAAGAAAGGGTGCACCTGCCCTTCCTGCAATTCCTAGATGTGCAAACAGACAGACAAGGTCAGTCCCGTGGCCCCCAGCCTTGCACGCAGTCTCTGGTCAGCTCTAACCTTCCTGGAAACCCAACGAGGTTACTGTAGAAAGCTGAGGAATCCTTTTTCTCTTTTGCTTTATGCTCTCTGGCTTGGGAGGAGCTAAAGAAAAAAGTCAAAACCTCTGAAGTGCCTGATTAATTTTAATCCAATAAACAATCCAATCGGCAGTACCAGAAGGGCTACAGGTGCATTTGACACTAGAGAACCATTTCCTGATGTCCTTCTGTCCATAACTGTTCCCACTCCCAGCCTTGCACCTCTTTACCCCGGCTTTCTCAAGCCAAGGACACAGGCCCTTTCCCTGCTATACAGGCCTCTCTGTCTTTACTATCCTCCTAAAGAGAGTATCCCTTTACTTAATAGTGACTTCCATTTAATTCTCTTAGAAAAATGTTAAAAGAGGCATGTGCCAACGGCCCGGAGTGTGGGATGTGGATAAAGAAGCATCTGGGGCTATTTTTAGTCTGGGCTGCAGAAAGACATGTATGGGATGGATATGTGCCCACCTGTATACCTTCCTCCATTCCCATCTCACACTGGATCTGGTTTAGGAAGCCCGCCATTAGTACTGATTCCTGCTACAGCTGCTGGAGGGAGGGAGGCGGGGGCTGGCTAGCATGCAATAGCTCACCCTTGCAAGCTGTGTGAATCGCATGGACCCTTGTAAAGAGCAGAATTAAGGAAACTACAGTATTAGAGCAGTGATTTAAGCACCATTTGATAAGATCGTGATATATATCATTGTTAACTTCCAATATGACACAGATGGAATGTCAGGCTCTGATTATGTAGGGAAGATACGCATGTTGCAAACCAGCCACAACTGGCCGTGGGCAGCAGGAGGGGCACCTGTACTCCTCACTGCCAGACTTCCCATTGTACCCAGGGAACACCTGGCACTGCCCAGCTTAACAGAGGACTCAATTGGCAAATCCTAGGGCAAGGAACTTGTTCCTAAATAAGGAATTAATTTGCATGCAGCTCTGCTTCTCACTGATTGGTTACACGCCCTGCTGTAGGCACCGTGACATTTTTGCCTCTTTCCAGCAGAAAACACATGGGCAACATGATCCCGTACCTTTTCCTCCACTTTAATCTTCTGCTGATCTAGTTCTGTGAGTCGCAGCAGCATAAATATTACGAAGAACCAGTACTCGGGTTTGTTCTGTAAGACAAGAGGATTGTTGAATAGCTCTCCTCTTCCCCAGGTCGGCAAGCGCCAGCCTTCGATTCTCAAGGCCTCTCAACACTTACTGCCATGAGCCAGTCTTCCAGACCCCAACACAGGGCTCGGCATTTTCACATCTGACAGGCCCCTTTAATTAGCAACCGAGGTACAGAATGTGTCCAGTAACTGACCAAGCCCTTCAAATGCTAATCCCCAAGAGATGGGCAGGAAGGCAGGATTAGCCTCTGCTAGAGGCTGAGCCCACAGAGGTGGGAAGCCCATCTAAGACTCCAAACCCTCCTCTACTAATGCCAAAGAGTTTCACTACTGAAAGTAGTGACATTTGGCTGTTTCTTACGATTTCATTATGGGTTGATTATTTATTGCACTCTTTTGTATTAGCTGGGTTCATTATAAACTTGTCTTACGCTAATAAAATGTCACTTGCTTATGAACAAACTCCTCTTTACTCCCTGCCTGACTTTAAAGCTACTGAGGGGTTTATTTTGTATAAGATGCTTCACCTCCCTGAATAGCAAGATATGGGTGTAAGATGCCTTTCACAGAAAGGAATGTAGAAGAAGTAACTATATAATCGCATCTTTGCTTAGAGTCCCAACACAGAGACACAGGAAATGGAATGCTAAGGACCCTGATTGGATCACTCCGAGTTGGATTCATGAGTGAACTACCACACTGCACCCCAGAAACCTGAATGAATATTAAACACCAAATGAAGCATTTTAAAACTTCTCTTGAATACTTCAAAGTGTTTTGTCAAAGTGTTCGTTTTCGCCATGGCCATTTGTGTGGACGCAGAGCACTCTCCAAAGGTCAGAGTCTGGAGTCTGGTGGCCACCTCATACCTTCCTACTTACTTCCTCTGAGGTGCCTTCTCATTGTCTGCTTCTGTCCCTATCTGCTTTTAATTTTTAATGTCTCTTTTTATTTCTGATTTATCTAGATGTCTTCATACTAGAAAATATCATCCTGAGTGAGGTAATCCAGACACAAAAGAACACACATGGTATGCACTCACTGATAAGTGAATACTAGAAAAAAGCTCCGAATGCCCACAATACAACTCACAGACCATATGAAGGTCAAGAAGAAGGAAGACAAAAGTGTGGGTGCCTCAGTCCTACTTAGAAGGGAGAATGAAATAATCATGAGAGGTAGAGGGTGGAAGGAACTTGGGAGAAAGAAAGAAGGGGAGAAGCAAAAAAGGGGGAGTCAGGATCAGGTGTGGGAGGAGACTGGGAGTTACACAGAGAGTCAGGAAATTGAACAGAGTTGTGTAGCAATGGGGAATGGGGAGTTGGAGGTCTCCACCAGCAAGTCCTAGACTCCAGGAAAGCAAGAGGCTCCCAGGATCCAATGGTGATGACATTGGCTGAAATACCCACAAAAGGGAGGGAGAACCTGTTGAGACCATATCCAGGGCTAGGCATGGCCCCCTGGTTGAGGAATGAGGCCACCTACCCATCTCCAAAATTTTAATCCAGAACTGCTCCTGTCTAAAGGAAATACAGGGACAAAAGGTAGAGCAGAGACTAAAGGTAAGGCCATCCAGAGACTGCCCCACCTGGGGATCCATCCCACATGCAGACACCAAACCCAGACACTATTGCAGACGCCAAGAAGTACTTGCTGATAGGAGCCAGATATGGATGTCTCCTCAAAGGCTTTGCCAGAGTCTTACTGATACAGATGAGGATGCTCACAGCTAACCATCGGACTGAGCATGGAGACCCCAATGGAGGAGTTAGAGAAAGGACTGAAGGAGTTCACAACTGCATAGGAAGAACTCCCAGGGACTAAACCGACAACCAAGGAATACACATGGAGGGACCCATGGCTCCAGCTGCATATATAGCAGAGGATGGCCTTATCTGGTATCAATGGGAGGGGAGACCGTTGGTCCTGTGAAGGCTTGATGCCCCAGCGTAGGGGAATGCTAGGGTGCTGAGGCAGGAGTGAGTGGGTGGGTGGGGGAGCACCTTCATAGAAGCAGCGGGAAGCGGGTGGAATAGAGGGGTTTTGGGAGGGGAAACTGGGAAGGGGGTATAACATTTGAAATATAAAGAAATACAAATAGCCAATAAAAGATTTTTTTTAACAAGATATAAACAAAACGAACACAAGAGAAGCTTCTGTAGTCAGGACTCTGTGGAGGCACACGGAAAGGAGATGGGTAGAAAAAAAACGAACAAAGCCATGATGGACAGTGAGTGGGGCACGAGGGCTGGAAAGGAGGAATAGAGAAACCTAGAAAACTGTCCCCAATCCTTGGTCTCAGCGTTATAACCCCCTAGGGACTGTGTTATTTCCTTCTGTAGTTATTTTATGGCTGCGCCAATTCCATGGCTGTATCTAGGCACATTACTTAAGTGTCCTCTCTAATACCACTTTCCCTCTGTTATAAAACAGGAAGCACGTTCTGTCTGGACCTCTGGGCTCTATTCTCCGATATAAGGGACACTGCTTTACAATTTTAATTAATCTCTGTTGTAACGTTTAGCTCCACCCACCATCTGTCTTAAAGGACCATGAGGTGACTGATGTTCAGATGCCTGATTTCCACAGCCATGAAAGACAACCTTACTTTTCCAAAACAAGTTGCTTTAAGTGTTAGCTGTGTAACCGTTTTCAGAGGGGTGTGTTGGGGAGGGGGGGCTGTATTCACATTCCTGATGCTCCTGATCAAGACTGGCCCCTGTTCCCTCCCTTTCCCAGCCGTGGGGGAAGCAGACGCTCACCTGAACAGGATTCCTCCGTAGATTGAGAACTCGAAGAATAGGAAGATTTTCAATGTACTCTATTTCACTCAGCTCCTTAATCTGTTTGATCAAAAAAAGAAATCCACTGTCAACAGACGGTGAGCAAAAACAATGGGGAACACGATATAATAGGAGCCAATATAATTAGCTCCTTGAAATGCAATTTATTTTAAACATGTCCTGTTGAATATCCAGCTTTTCAATGAGAATATGACAAAGCCATTGCAGAACACAGAAATGACCACATTCACCTCTGTAGATGTGCAAACTCGGGGGAGGGGGGCATTTCCTCTTTTCCCTTTGGGCTGGAGAATGGTAATCTCACTCATGTTGATTTTGAGGAGAAACAAAGTAGTGTGCAAAGGAAGAGGAGCCACCATCCACCCCGGTTCCAGCTCTCCAGGCTCTGGCTTCTCCCTGCAGTGTCTGTGACTGCTAAAGCCTTCTGACTGCTAGGGGATACATCACTCTATGCTTTTCCCATAGGGATTACTTTACAGTGAAAACTGTATGGATTGTTTGTTTGTTTTAAGGTCTTTACGCAACCCTAGCTGGCCTGGGACTCACAGAGATCTTGCTGGCTCTGCCTCCCAAGTGCTGTAACTGAAGGTGTGTCGCACGCCCAGGCTGTGTGTTTAGAACTTCTAGTCGACAATGTGAAGAACAGAAATGATTCCGCAGATGGACAAGTGCCTTGGTTTAACCAGGCTACAGCCTGGGTTACAGCGGTCCTGCGCCCTCGACCATTCTAAAGACACATAAGCTTACTTAAATCTTCTACAATAAACAATTGCAACCTTTAGCAGACACAGATAGTGGATTTTGTAATAAATTAATGTTTCTCAGCAATCTGCATGCCTCATGAAAGCATTTTATCAACAGGTTCACAGATAATTTCTAAGTTATCCAAACCCAAGTGACACCAAAATGCAAATTATCCCAAAACTAAGTCAGGGGTGGACACACATGCCACTTTCAAAGGATGTCATTTCCAATAACGCAATCAGAAAGGTAAAGGCAGAGGTGGACAGCTCCCTGGTTTCATGGCCAGCTTGAACTACAGTGAGCGCCGGGCCAGAGCTGCAGAGTAAGAACAGATCTCTAAAAACTAAGAGCAAAGGCAGCAACAGTGGAGGGGCTGGAGACAGGGCACAGGGTCTCAGAGTACTGGCTGCTCCTCCAGGAAGCCAGGATTCCCTTCCCAGCACCCACGGCGGTCCCAGGAGCCCTGACACTGCCCACACATAGTGCACATCCATGCATGGAGGGAAAGCATCCACACGCTAAAAACAAACACAAAAAAAAGGAGAGTAAGATATGAAAGTCCCACTCTTAAAATTGTTATGTTTAAAAAAAAAAAAAACAGTAGTGGGAAAAAAAGGAGTTAAAGGCAGTAACGTAACAACACAGTGGAAATTAGTTTAGATAAGCATCTATCAGATCCAGAATGGAAAAAGAGTCTCAAGAAGATAAAAATGATAAAGGAGTATATTACAGAAAATGTAGACATATTCTATACATTATTTTAAATGTGCAGCCATGAAGAAAATGATGGCTAAGAGAACAAACTATTCTTTAAAAAGAAATAAAAATTAAAAAAAAGAATGTTTAACCTCAGTGATAACCAAAGGAATGTATATAAAAGGGTGTAGAAGCACCAGGCTTCGTTCCCAGATGGACAGTTTTTAAATGATCCTGTTGACGAATGAACAGCCAGATATGCCTACGATAAGTTATCCAAACCTCATGACTGCAGTGGGAGGAGCAAGCATGGGCTCTCAAAGGAAATCAAGAAGCTTTATGACACCCATTCCCAGAAATGGCATTTCCAGAAATCCATCACGAGGAAATAATAAAAAACGCATGTAACGACAGATTTATGTGTGAGTATATCTACTTCAACATTATTTTAACAACAAGCTGTAAACACAACAAATTTCAATAAGTAAATAATTCAATAAATCCTGACAGATCCATTAATAGATTATCTTATGCTATTAAATCAGATTTTTTTTGAAATATTGGGACAATTTGTTTTCTATATGGGAATTCAATGTCTATTTCACACTGCATACGCACGCACACACACACATACACACATACACACACACATCCTACTTAAAGACTACATAATGAAAAGAAATTCAAAACTTGAAATTATAAAAAAAAAGTAGGAATATTTTAAAAGTCGAAATAAGGAAGATTTATTAAAACAAAAAGCAGAAATGACAAAAGATCACAGTTAAAAATAACTCCCAGCCCCATCCCCATTCCCCAGACACAGCACCACACACTTTTAGGAGCCTTGGAAAGTTCATGATAACCTCAAAACTTATAGGCCCAAAACAATGGGAGCTCATTCGTATGGCTCTGAAGAGGAGACTACATCCAGGGACGGTGAGTCGAGCCTATGATTGCCCTGAAGGCTCCAGAAGAGAACCTTTCCTTGTCTCTCCCAGCTTCTGGTGACAGAAAGCAACACAAACCCAGCCTCTGTGTCTGCTGGAGGAACCAAGTTCCATTCCCAGCTTCCCACATGGAGGCTTGAAACCATCACAACTCTCATTCCACAGGTTTGGATGCCCTTTTGGCCTCTGTGAGCATCAGGCATACACATGGTACACAGACATACATGTACCCACAGAAATAAACTGATGACTGGAAAAAAAAAATAAAACAAAGAAACAACAACAATAATAGCAACAAACCACTGGCATTTGGGCCACCCTAATTCCTAATTCCAGGATGACAGTCTCATCTTGAGAGCACTAACTTCATCCTCACTTTTGTAAACAAGGTTTCATTCACAGTTTAGAAGCGGGGCGGGGGGGGCATATCCTTGGTGGGGGATGTCACAGTTTACCCCTTTCTACCTTGAAGGATTAGCTTCGAAGGGAAGTTTACTTTCTATCTGAGAGAGAGGGGCCATAGTGCAGCAATACACACCAGTTACACTGGAGTGGGGTCCTGATTCTAAAACATACGGGGACATCCTGCCTTACCACCATGCTGGTTGGCCCCATGATCATCCAGTTACCTGTCAACTGACAGTGACTCAAATCGTTTGCAACATTGTCTCCCAGTGTAGTTCAGAAGGTGACTTGAAAAGCAAGGCCGTGGTCAACACAGTGTAAGGTGGCTCTAGACCATCATTCTGGCTAAGGGAAGGAAGATGCTCTCCAACTATAACAAACACCCACATCAAAAGACCAGTACAAAACAACAGGAGACAAGATAACTCTCAATACTGTATACAGCTTGTGTGCTAAAATTACATCTCGGATATTGTAATGGTTTGTATATGCCTGGCCTAGGGAGTGGCACTGTTGGAGTAGGTATGGCCGTGTGGGCATGGGCTTTAAAACCCTTGTCTTAGCTGCCTGGGAGCCAGTATTCTGCTAGCAGTCTTCAGATGAAGATGTAGAACTCTCAGCTCCTCCTGCACCATGCCTGCTTAGATGCTGCCATGTTCTCACCTTGATGATAATGGACTGAACCTCTGAACCTGTAAACTAGCCCCAGTTAGATGTTGTCATTTATAAGACTTGACTTGGTCAGCAATAAAACCCTAAGACAGATATACCTGGTTAAATAATGCACACTACTAAAGTTAGTATTTCCTGTTTCCTTTTCCTATTATGAGTGGAAAGTACTTGCATTACACCCATAGCTCACATCCAAGCCTTGTGTTCTCAAGTGTTATCCCACGACCATTTCAGAAGGGAGGACTTTAGAGTCTCATCTACTGTAACTGTTTTATCAGCCTTGCTGTTTCTTGAATTCTAAGATGCAGTGAGTTAGTGTTTAATGAACATAGTCTACCTTTTCGGCACCCCCTCCCATATAAATATGAGAACCATTTTAAGTCAATCTTCAATGGCGACTTTAGAAAAAGAACAATGAAAGCTATTTGGAACAGAAATTGTACTGACTTTCTACCACACAGATGCAAGGACTGAGGCCATTTATTAGAACTGATTACCTTGTAAAAAGTCACTAGATCTATTCAGTAAACGAATCAAGTGAGATGAAAATCAGCATTAAAACTGTCTTTATTCTCAGACGTCAATCACTGACTTGTGTTGGTTGGTTTACAGCCTAAGGGATGATACAAGTTTGCTGGGGGAAGGTTAAGTTGCTGGGAAAACAACTCAGTCACAGAGCAGTGAATACCTGTGTGAGGCCCTGGTACTGTGCAAGGAATGAAAAATGAAAAGAAAAAAGAAAAAAAAGGAAGAAAGGGAGGGAAGTGAGGAGGGACAAACGAGAAAATTAATTAAATTAACCTGAGATACAGCTCAGTGGTAGAGAATTCAAAGGATTCTGGGTTCAATCCCCAGTACTACCAAAGCAGAGAGGGAAAACAGAATGACAGACAGACAGAATATGAATATAATTTTGAACAGTAAAGGGTACATTAAACCAGATATGCAAACAAGTTTATTCTCAACTCATCAAAGAGACACTATTGCTACCAGCAGTATATAAGGAATCACTTCTAGGTTTTTTTGTTTTGTTTTGTTTTATTTTTGGCTTAATTTTTATGGTTAAGTCTATGGTATTTACATTTATTAAATTACAGATACAACTACATATATTTAACAAGTACAGCATGATACTGTCAAATATATCTACATTTTTATAAAGGCTAAAGAATCATCAAGTGTTTAAAAATGACTGGGTTTTTCAAAAAGTCATACTCCAAGAACTGTTCCCTGGAAACTTGCTAGAGCAGCATACCCAAGAGGCGATTTTTATTTTAATCTTTAGAAGCCAATGTGAAGTCATTGCGCCAACTCTCCAATGTGCCCACTTTCTGAAGCCCCTGAAGCCACGCCCTGCAGCCCACTTCCTGAAGCTTGCAGCTCAATTCCTGAAGCCATGCCCTGCAGCACCAACCTTGTTATCCTCGAGGTTAATCACTTCCAGGAGGTCATGGTTCTCCAGGCCACGAAGGCTACTGATCTGATTGTGGGACAGATCCAGGTTCTGCAAGGCTTTCAGCTCCTCCAGACCTGTGATGGTCTCAATCTGGTTGTTGCTCTAAAAGAGATAAATACAGTTTGTGTTTTAAAGCAGTGTCTAAGAAAATGTAGTGGCAAATCTTCACATTTGAACATGGGTCCCAAATTCTTTAAAAACAAAAACCAATCAGCTGTTCTCTTCCCACCCCCATTTCTGTCATTCGCCTATCTAAATGTCTACACAAATACCCAAGAAGAAAATCCTAGTTTTCCTATCTAAAAGGCCAGAAGGAAGTATTTTCATTTAGTATCTTAATATTTTCATCTTCAGAATAAACTTTCAAGTCAGTCAGGCACTAAGTTGTATTAGCTTTAAAATGCATGATATGATGATGTTAGTGCTTTGACTTTTCAAATTACTTCATATTTTTAAGATTATCATTTATATAATGTCTTTCTTTCTTTTCTTTCCCCCAAGCACTCCCATATGCCCCTCCTTGCTCTTTTTTCAAATCCATAGCCTCTTTTTTTCCCCCACTAATGTTTACTACAAACATATTGCTTGGGAAGTGAATCCCAAGAGAAGGCTGGTGAGATGGGTTGTCTGTGGGCATGTCCGAGATGGATTATTGAGATTATGCTGGTTGAGGTGGAAGCCCTATCCACTGCGGGCACCAGCATTCCCTAGGCAGAGACTCTAAAGAAAGGGAGCTGAGCACTCCCATACCTGCACCAGTTCACTGCTTCTGTGAGTTCTGTGAATCCCACTGGACATGCTTCCTCAGTCCCACTGTTCCCAGAAACAGTGTAAAAGTCTGGAAGTCAGTGTCGGAGTCTGCTGTTTCAGCTCTTGCGTACTACCTCCTCTTTAGCCTGTGCTAGCCTATAATCACCTCCCTTAACCAAAGGCGTAGGACAGAACTGTGTAGTCCTAATTCTAATATACAAGACCAAGGCATCTCTGTTTTCAGGTCTGAGGAGCTCAGACGTCGTGTAAGAGTTCCAGTATGGGAAAATGCCGAGACTAAATTGGATGAAAATCTAGTCATCAGTAATTCAAACATTAGCATTTCTCAATGAGACTAGGAGGAAGTTTCCCGTACTCAGATGGTTATCCACTTTCTCAGTCTCCACACACTCAGAGCAATAACAGTAATAAGAATCATTTGTGTTTTTGAATGTTTTCTAACATACTCTTCATTATTTGGTTCCTTATTATTATGAAAAAAAAATGTCATAGTAAAATTTAACCTTTGGTTTGAGTCAAAAGTCATAAAAAATAATTTCAAATTTTTGGTTAATATTATGTTTTACTTACCCTTAAAACATTCAAAACCTTTAGGCTGAGTGTGATGATGCAGAGGCAGGTGGCTTTCTGTAAGTTCATAATTACAATTTTCAGCTAATATTATATCTTATCTGGCCTTAAAACATTCTGAACTTTCAGGCTGAGTGAGATGACACAGAGGTACATGGCTCTCTGTAAGTTCAAGGCCAGCCTGGTCTACAGAGGGAGTTCTAGATTATTTAGGACGACATATAGAGACCCTGACTCAAAATAAAAACAAAACAAAATTTAAAAATATTCAAAACTTTCAAGGTTGACTTAAGAACTGAAAAATTAAGTTAACGCATTCCCTTTAATCTGAATATTTTCACTGCCAAATGTTTCATGGCACTCTGAATAGCAAGAGCTCATTTTCATCCTATTCTTCATAAAATTTCATTGGAATAATGAGCGAGATTTGTGCTCACTGGTAACTCTATAGCCCTTAAAATATCATAATAGAATGTTAATAATCTTGAAAGGTAGGTTATAGCCTATGAGGGTTTATTATACTGTTCTTTTTACCTCTATATGTTTGAAAAAAAATGTAATAAAAAGGAAAAACCCCATAACCTTATTTGCCAAAGTGAAATCAAATTTTCCTGTTCAGAGTTCAAAAAAGTTATAAAAAGTGAAAAGAGGAAGGAGACCACGCTGCGTTCGCCATATCAATTTAATGTATTGAAATGAGGGCTCAATCGCTCACATATCCAATTTATAGACAATACACGTTCCCGCAAAGGACTGTGAAGCACTTTCTATGTGCAAGACAGATGTAATATTCTTCAGTGTCCCTGATGGCTTTCAAAGTGGTAGACGGTCTGAGCAGAGCGATACACAGAAAAATTTAATTAGATAGCCCGTGGTCATAAAAGAGAGGAGACTGAGACACGTTGAGAATCACAGGATTGCTGACTGAAAACCAGCTAGGTAGTGCCTTTGTCCAGCACTGAGAACCCAAAGGCTCACTCTTGGGCGTAGACACAAAGTTTCTGGGCACAGTTCCTCCAGCCTCAGTGAATAGCAGGAGAAAAAGAAAAAACCCACCACTTTTAGAGAGAAACTGTTTGAGGTAAGTTAAATTAGAAAACATTCCTCATTTACCAGTGTGTCAGGAAGGACCCAACTGGCTTTTACTTTGACAAAGTGAAGTTCAAGGTTTGCAATACAGTGTCACTGTGTTCTAATAAGGAGGTAGTGGCCACGGGCAAGGCGGGAAGCTCCCCTGCTAGCTTTCAGCGGTCCCAGAGAGGAGAAGGGGCAAGTGCTAGTGGTGGATTGTTCTCACCATGTTGCAGGCTGAATTCTCGTCAACAGCTAAATCATGTTACCTTGTGATTCCATGAGTTAAAAATACTGTCAAGATAAACGCCTGAAGCAAACATGTATTGTTTTTAGTTGTAAGTTTTATTCAAATTTGGGAAAAACAATTCTCGGATTCTCAGAATCTCAGTGAAAATAAGAACATTTTCTGCATTTCCTAGTCCACTTGGGTGCTGGGTATAGGAACTAGAACAACTTATCTCATTTGCCGGCAGAAAAAAAAAATAGTAAAAATGCTAGTGTTGGCGATGGGGGGGGGGCATGTGGTTATCAAAGCGCAGAATAAGAGGAATGCACTGTTTTAATAATAACTGTCCCCCCTTAAACATGGGTCATTCCACTCTACTGCAGGTGAATGGGAATGTCAATACAGACAAGACACGGGGTGGGGTCTGCAGTGGAGGCTCGAGGCTGAAATCAGGTGGCACAGGCAAGATCATCACAAGTTCAAGTCCAGCCTGGTCCTCACAGCAAGTTCCAACCAAAATAGCAAAACCACACACACACACACACACACACAATCACATACACTCACCCTCATGCACACACAGAGAGAGATAGACAGACAGAGAGAGATGAGGAGGAGGAAGGAAGAAGAGAAGGTAAATTTCTGAGAAACTTCAAAATGGGGAGTAAAACAGCAATATGCTAAGAATAGCTCTTTGGATAGTTGGAATTTTCCAATGTGAATGGCTTTATTCTATAACTTCAAGTTTTATATCTAATTTATTTGATTCTCCTTCATTCACATTTGTTAACATGCCTTAGCAGGCAGAGAACACAGAATCTCAGGTGAATTATGAAACCTCTATATGCACGGTAGGGGAATGCCTGCCCTCCGCCCTCACTGAATTCCATGCAGGGCTGAAAGAGTCTTTACACAGCACTTTGAGCTTTAAGAGCCAGATGTCGGTGATCTGTGGCTAAGAATTTCTATGTGTATGTAAACAATGTGCACACAAAGCTGAAAAGATGTCTCAGCAGGTAGGAGCACTGGCTACTTTTCCAGGTTCGATTCCCAGCACCTACATGGTGGCTCACAACAGTCTGTAACTCCAGTTCCAGGGGATTCTACACCCTCTTCTTGCCTCCCTGGGCACTGGGCATGAAAGTGGTATGCAGATATTCATGCAGGCAAAAGACTCATACATATAAATTTTTTTTAATTTTAAATGAAAAAATGTACACATAACCCAATACACAGTTTCATGTTTAACACCCTCCTATGAGAAAAAACCTAAGCAATACTAAGAGACAAGCCTCTATGAAATGTTCCCCGCCCATGCTGTGTTGGGTGTAATGAAGGCCAAGAGAGCCTAAAGCTGAGAGGGAAGAGAAAAGGAAGAAGAATCCTGTAAATAAACAACATCAGCACTCTCTCTGTTACCAGTAACCCATAGTGTTAATTTATAAGTATCACGTGTATCTTTGAGACTCTTGGGTCTTAGTAGTGAACATTCTACATTTGCCTTTGAATTTTGGTCGTGTGGCATGCCAGAGGGCTTTAAAAAAGACACTTTCTTTGGGAAATTGCAAGCAGATGGAATCTGATGGAAGCTAAGCTTTTATTCTCAGCACAACTTCCAACATCTAGAGCAAGAGACTAGCACAGATTTGTGTAAGACAGGCCTGCGCTCAGTGTCTAGGAAGCATTTTGTGGTCCATTTGCATCCAATAAAGTGTGAGCAACAATAACAAGCTTGCTATGCTCAGATGTTATTTTCACCAATACAACATATATACTAAAAACTACTTGTTAAAATATACCTTCTTCCACAGCATAGAAAATCAATTGTCTCCGGTTTTTTTTTTTTCACCTTAGATACCAAATATGAAACTGGCTTTACTTGAACATCAACTATTGATCACACATATACAAAGAGACACACAGAGACAGAGCAAGAGAGGGAGAGGGAAAGTGGAGAAGAAGGAGAAGGGGGGGAGGCAGGGAGAGGAGGAGGGAAAGAGAAGCATGCATGCACACCAGACACCCCAAGGAGCAAAGGAAAATTCTAAGCAGTCGTAATTCATATACTTCTACAAAGAATGATACCATATCATACTCACCAGAGAAAGCACTTTGATGGGTAATGCCCCTAAGCCATTGATTGCTGTGATCTTGTTGCCAGCCAGACTCAGGTGGGTCAGGCTGATGCAGTTCTCCAGCCCGGTGATTTCTTCAATCTCGTTGTCTGTACGTGATAACTATGTTTAAGGGAAATGTTATTCAAAGTCTGAGGGCCTGGAGTTCAATCCCTAGGTCCCACATGGTGGAAGTGGAGAAACAATTCCTAAAAATGGTCCTTTGACATCCACCCAAGCACCTTGGAAAACACACACACATGCACACGCACACTAAATCAGTGTTAAATTATCACTAGAAAAATCAGACAAGAGTTTAAATAAAGAAATATTATATGCCCCACATAGGATAAGCCCTAAATCTTGACGTGTTTTTCATATAAAATGTCAATTGTAAAAATGTTAAAGGTATAGCATGTGTATCTCCATGTGACTCATGGTGCTTCCCTCAGGCAGGAATTTGGAAGACAGGCTGATCCTACAGAGACAACATGAATGGGGCTTTATGGGAAGACTACCACCCTCTCCCAGAAGGGGACAGTCCCTCCACCTCATACTGGCTTCTCTTCTCCCATTCAAATACAGAAAGCTGGACGTTTCTAACATCACCATTTGTTGTTTCTGTTCTCGCTGGTCACATTTTAAGTTTATCTTGTGCCCAAACTGCAGTCCAAAGCCGAGTGGTGTAGTCACTGGTGAACCACTGGCTCCAGTGGAAAGTTTTAAACCCATGATCACACAGACAGCTCTTGTTAAACCCAGTGAGTCACGAAACAGAACGAAAATTCGTTAAGTGAAGGAAGGGGGCTTGGGAAGACAGGAGTGACAGGGAGATGAGAGGGGCGTGGTTAAGAAGAGGCAGGGTAAGTATATACATGCACGCTGTCAAAGATCAGTTTTAATTGTTCTAAAAAGGGTGTGAAAGAGCTATTCTTCTGATTAAAAGGCACACATATCATCACCAAATTACAACCACATGGGGACAAGGAATCACATCCTCTCTTTTAGCATAGAAATGGTTAACTCGTGGCTAGGACTGAATTTAAAAAGGTCTGTACAGGGAAAGAGATAGATAAGAAAACTGGACAAAGACATATTACCAAATGTAGCAGAAATTTCTAGGTCTCCCTTATTAGTCCCGGATCCCACTCATGGGCAGAAACACAATTTTTGCAGTGGCCAATATGCCATCTACAATCTTCTATGGGCAAGGTCTCTGCCAAAACAACCACACAAACTCACAAACACTAGCTAGCTAAACAATGACTTTGGATATAAAACAAAGGCCAGCTCTTTGTAAGTATGGACTCTCCTAAAAGATAAACATAAAA
Source organism: Micromys minutus (assembly GCF_963924665.1). Lineage (NCBI taxonomy): Eukaryota > Metazoa > Chordata > Mammalia > Rodentia > Muridae > Micromys > Micromys minutus. Next base: position 46,435,736 of record NC_137953.1, read on the forward strand.
TATAGGAAATAAGAGATTAGATTATCTCACACAGCTATGTATGACATATCTTTGCAGGGAGCAATCTTTGGCAACAAAAACTAAGCCATGGAAACTTCAAACAGCCATCTGCTCAGCATCAGGGGAACAGAGTACCTAAACCTGTTTCAGAACACTAGTCCTGGAAGCTCTTTCCCACCAAGAGGAGGATGCCCCAAAGCCCAGCAGAGTAAATGGATTCAGTGAGCAGGCAAGGGTGAGGAGCTCAAAGACAGGAATCCTAGCAGTGGCATGGTGTCAGGAAGCTTGTTTCTGAGACTCCAGATGCTGCCTCAACTCCCCTGGTACCTCTGGAAAGGTGAGCCTTGCTGTAACCACAGCCCAGGCTCCAGCAGGTCCCACTCAATGCTCAGGGTGTTTTTGCAAAGAGGAAGGGATCTAACAAGCACTCCTGTTGAGAACAGTGCACGTTTCCTAACATTGTCTCCCACCTCCCATGTCTCGCTCCCCATGACACAGAAGGACCTGCAGGAACCCTAGGTTAGGCTCACAGGTGAAGGATATGATGGCCCTGCGCCTGCATAGATCCCACACCCTTTCATTCAATCAACCACGTAATGAAAGCCTTGATGCAAAAACGGCACGAGTGCCTCGAAGTCCTAATGACTCTTCTTTTGTCATTGTTCCCTAACAATATGGCATAACAACGTTTGAGACAGCATCTAACTCATTATACACAAGGATTTGAGCATCCGTGGCGTGGGCATCGGAGGAGTCCTGGAACACACTCCCTGGGAATGGCCACACTCTTCATTGTCACCAGTTTCTTCCCCCTGCTTATTCCAACAGTCACATTAAGTGTCACTACCTGTGGTGATTGCAATCAGTACATGACTGGGTTGTGGCGAGCCACACCTTCCCAGGCACCTTCAGCTCTTTCATCTCCCGTGTCTTACTCTTGGGCCCTTTGTGGAGAGCTTCTTGCCCTTCTTCCTAATATTATCATTTCATGTTCTTTCAGAGGTCTTGGGAGTTGCTGATAAGAAGAAGTACAATCTGATAAGTCACTAAACTATTCCCATGAATTAGCTTAATGGATTAATCCTCTTAGGTGCTTTATAATATTAAAAGAGGGCTATCAGGAGAAAGATGCCAAGAACTGACAATCATCACGGTTGCTTTCTAGTTCTGAAGTTTTACCATGTTTGTGAATAAATCATTTTCAGTGGAATTTTAGATTGTTCTGGAAACCAAGTGAAGGAGCCCTGTGGCGCTTAAGCATAACTTCCCGGCCGAGGTCCAAGGAACCCAACAATATATTTTTACATTCCGGCAACGCTGTCAGTAGTTCATAAACACTTGACATGAATTATTCACTAGCTCAGCATTTGCTCTTATTCATTTGTCTGCAATCATAAAATATGGTTTGGGTGTACAGAAAACAGTTACTGGGAAACAATGCTGAAATCCATCATGATTCTCTTAGTGGAGAGACCCGTGATGACGGCTTTAATCACAACCAAGCCCGAGAGATCTCTGCCACCTTACCCGGGAAAAATGGTCCTTGCCACCCACCAGAGTGAATCTCGAGGAGGAAGGAAATGTGCATATCACGGAAATGGTGGCATTATAAAAGTAGTAATTGCTCAATGCATTGCAAACTGAGCAAACCAATAGGGTTCAGAATAGTCAGCTCTAATCCGCTGTTTACCAGGTAGCTCCAGAAAGGTGACGACCTTCCTGGGTCTCCTGCGCCTCTTCCATAAAATACATAAAATAATGATGAGTCTGGGCGACCTTGAAAATCCTGTCTAGATTTTAAATCCTACAAATCATGTTTTTAATTTAACAAGCAGTCCAGGCGTGTGGGGAAAAGAATAAACTATACCTTTACTGATAGTAAGTGCATTTACTTTATCTACCTTGACTCGATTCTCATCTTGTAATTTAGGATGGTTGTCAATTAATTATCGATTATCTACCCAGGGAAGGACAAAATAATCTAACAGTGACAAACTGAAAAGCTGACACCTTAGAGTTGACAGCAGTTCAAGATGTTAACATGAACTACTATGGTCACTTTATATTACAAGCACAGTTGGTTTAAATTATTTTCAAATGACTCAGTGAAGAGTGTCCAGGCTTTGGGGCTGAAGAGATGGCTCATGGTAAAGAACATGTACTGCTTTTACAGAAGACCCGAGTTTGGTGCCCAGCACCCACATCAGACAGCTCACAACCGTCTATAACTCCAGTTGTAGAGTATCCAACACCCTCTTCTGGCCTCTGTGGACACTGCACACATGTGATGCACAAACAGAAAAGCAGGTACACACACATGCATGCGCACACAAAGAAAGAGAAATCCAGTTTTTAATTCTTAGATTAAATAGATTGTTAAGCTTATTTTTACTTTTAAAATTTTAAGGGGGAAGGGACATTGGCTCTGTTGTAGAACAGTAGCCTAGCATATACAAGACCCTGAACTTCAGTTCTAAAATGTGCATGCACACACACACACACACACACACACACACACACCAAACCACACATCTCTCCTATTTGATCTGCACATCCCTCTACTATGTCTTTCTCCCCTTTGTACATAAATTGTATTTACTTTTATTAAAAATCATCTCTGGGATAGAGAGTTGGCTCATTGGTTAAGAGAACTTGTTGCTCTTGCAGAGAACCCAGGTTCAATTCCTGGTACTGCCTGGAAGCTAACAAACATCCGTGACTCTAATTCCAGGAGATACATCACCCTCTTCTGACCTCCATGGGCACCATGAATGCACACAGTGTACATACGTACGTGTAGGCAGAATATTCACAGACATTCAAGTAAAATAAGGTCTAAGAAGAGTTTTTAAATATCCCTCTCTGCAAACCAGTGCCACCCTTGCTCCAGCCACTGCTGTAACACTCACGATCACCAGACAGTAGCATAGTTTATGTACAGCCTCTCTTCTTGGTGCACACTTAGTATGTGTTCAATCTTGCGGTGACAGCCAACACCACTCTTCTGCAAGCCTCCGGGCACCCACCTGATCTACTCTGCAGAAGTCAGAGGTGCCAGGTCCTAGTGAATGTGGATACTCACCTTTATAAGAGAACACGCAGCTGTTTCTCCAAGAAGATGAGCTACTTTCAGAAGCACAGACTAGTTACAGAGAGGGCCTCTCACTCTGTGTGCTTGCCGGCAGCTGGCGTTTTTAGTGTGCTTAGGATACCTTTGTAGAGAGCACACACGGGGAGAACCCCTTGTTTCCAGTTTCCTGGGTTGTACTGTGAGAAAGTATTAGTCTGGAAGCTGCACAGATGCCTAAAGGCATCTGTCACCAGGTTTGATGACTTGAGTTGGATCCCTGAGACCCACAAGGGGGAAGAGAACTGACGCCCAAATTGTCCTCTGACCTCCAGGCAGACACTTGGCTGTGTTGTGTGCACACAAACAGGCGTGCATGCAAAACAAATTATAGAATGTAATAAAAAAATTTAAAGAGTGATAGATTTCATCATTTTCTCAAAACTGTTACTTACATTTATAGAATTTCTAATATTAAACTATTTGCATAATGGCTCAAGAAGAGTGCTTTGTTTTGGCTATTTGTCTCTGTGGCTTTTCAAACCGTTTTTCAAACATGTTCTTCAAACATGATATGCTCTACCCGCCTATGTTCTGGATTTCCACTGATCTTGATAAAACAATCACTTCTCTTTGTATGCCAGGGGTGAGACCCGACTGCTCTGTCGAATGTCAACATTTAAAAAGAAAGCCTAGTCTCTTTCTGTATGATGTCACTATATTATTGGCATTTATAGAGTGCTGACGCTTTACTTTTGCACACAGAAAGCTAGATTTATTTTTTTTAAAAAAATCAAAACCCTCCTGATAGAAATGATTTGAGTCTTCAGTGAGAGACTTGCTGCCTTTGGCGATTCTGGGCTGCACACTGAAGAGATCTTTCTGGGGTGACCATTCTCCAAACCCGACTCTATGCTGCTCTTTGGGTACCTGAGGCCCGGGGAGGGCCTCTGAGTGCTGAGTCTCTTCTGTCAGGCAAGGCTCTAGGGTACAGTCAGCTGCTTAGCTTTCATGTGTACTCAAACTGTGTAGCTACTTGGTTCAAACAGGCCTTAGGCAGAGCCCAGGGATCTGGATTTCTAGACAGTTCCCGGCTATGCTATGCTGGTCACGGTGGGCAGCACACTCTTCCTCGGAGCCAGAGATGAGTGGATTTCTGAACCAGGGGCTTCTGAACTCCCATTCTCTGAATGTTCGGTACACATGATCAAGCATGACGCCAAGGCTGGATAGGAAGGTGTTGTGTACGTGTGTGCCTCTGATTTGCCATGGAAACATTTTGTTTAAATTCTTATCTGGTGTCTCCACTGGGCTAATCAGGAGCATCATACAACTTGTTCATTCACCAATTACTGTCGTCTGTAAGTCTAAAAGGGAGTGTGGCTGTGTTCTAACACTCCACATATAAGAAAGACTTTCTCTACAAAACACATCTCCAAGATCATCTCTTCTGCAATCTCAGACTTACACAAACAGGCTGCTGCCTCATCCCTGGAATGATACACTCAGGGGTAATCAACTCATGCTCCATTCTGCCTGCCCCTCCCCGAATTCTCAATTGGAGAGGAAGATACTTGCTGAGCAACAGAAGGCATTGCTCTCTTATTACCCAGAGAACATCAGTCCCCGGTGTAAAGAAGACTCAAGCTCATTAGAGCCACAGGTCCTCAGTTAACTCCTTAGGCCCCACAAGCTGAAGTTGGCATTCTGTTTGCATGGGAGCCTGACTCGTGCAACGCATACATGCACATCCCCAATGGGACCTGCACATCAAAAACTGAGCTTTTCTTTTAAGTTAAACATGTTTTAAATATACTCAAAGGGCTGGAGGTCTAGGTCTGTGGTAGAGCACTTAACCAAACATGTCCCCCAATGCAGATAGATAGATAGATAGATAGATAGATAGATAGATAGATAGATAGGTAGATAGATAGACAGATAGATAGACAGACAGAAAAACAGACAGATAGGTAGATGATTGATAGATAGATGATAGATAGGTAGGTAGATGATTGATTGGTAGGTAGGTAGATAGATAGATAGATAGATAGATAGATAGATAGATAGATAGATAAAATACTAAGACACTTTGCTTTATTTAAGAGCAGAGGTATGAACTCCTCTGTAGAATAACTACAAATTTTCTTGATGATAAATCCAGATTTTAAGATTCTGAATTTATATATTTATATAAGGCAAAAGCTTAAGTAAATTTGAAGAAACATGTTCTTTACACAGAATTTTTTTCGTTCTAGAATCAAGAACAATGTTTGTTTTATGACTGCCTTAGTTCCGTGAGTCACGCTCTTTCGGAATTCACTTCTATGGTGTCTTTCCATGTCGTCTCTAACAATGGGTCGCCATCGTCTCCCTTCCCACACTCAAAGGATACTGTCCAAAATCAGTTGAGAGAGAGTATGGTATGCTGACAGGTCATACATTTCAGAAATCTGGTTGAAGGAGAAATCCACCTTCTGGTGACAAAGAGAGAAAGAAGGTTACATGTTGTCTGGCTCTCTACAGTGTTTAACAGCAGAAAGGAAGGTGTGCTCCTGGACGCACACTTAGAACTGACTCCTCCAGGTGCACTAGAGTCAAGTCTTCATTCCCCGGATTCCCCTCTGTCCTTTCTTGTTGGTTTCTTTGCTTTTTCTCTGTCTTTTCTAACCTGGACGCTATAACTGTCACCACCTTGAGAGGGATCTGAGGAGGAAAGTCTCCTCCACGGTCCAGAGGATGGATCCACAATCTGATTCTCCCTCTCCCTCCCGCCCCTCTCCTCCAAGGTCTCACTCACTGAGAAGACCAGGCTGGCTTCGAACTCAGAGCTATGCCTGTCTCTGTCTGGTGTGCTGGGATTAAAGGCATGAGCCACCATGCCCCACCCACTCTCTCTTCAGCTGTATTTAAACTCCCTTGCTCTGCCTTCAGGAATTAGTTCAGTTTCACGCACAGCATCATGTTCCCAATTTTCTCTAATACCCAATAGACCGCATTCACTTCCCCTAAGTGCATGCACATCTTCTGTTCGCCAGACATTGTCACACGCCACCCCTGACTGCCTGGGCAGCGGTCCTTATGACCTCAGGCTTAGCTTAATATCCTTTCTCAAAACATTTGTCAGCAACATATGTTGACCCTAGACTAGAATGAGACTACAAACTAACCAATTAAATAATAGCTTTGCTACTTTCATTTACTGCCCCCCCAAAAAAAAAAAAACTTTTTAAAAAAAGGCAAGAAAATGCAAGAATTTTAAAACAATACATTGGACACTCCATGCAGATGTTACAATCTCATTCTGGAAGGTCTTCAGGCAGATACTGAATAAACACAGTCCTTCTTGTGCCCTTTAAATCCACTTCCTCCCAAAACTGACTAAGATATTAGTTTCCTGGACTAAATCCTAGAAAGCAGTGTAAGGCAAGAGTAGACAGTGGTCAGTTACGTCACCGGAAGAGAGAGCTACACAGTTACACAGTCAGTGAGCGTACGTACGCATGCCTTCGTCAAGGTTGGGGACACCATGCCTTCTATGTACCAGTGATACTGGGCTTTTGGGCAATGTAAAAAGGTTATTGTTTTTCTGTGACTCCCATTGAGACCTACAGCTCATAGAACACACTCACCAAATTAAATGAACAGTTTCACCTACTAAGAGCAAAATGTTTGAAAATAGTTGTTTATCTTCCGTGTGTAAATGTGCCTGTCTGCTCTCCCACGTGTATCATGTAGAAGCGTGGTACCCACAGCAGCCAGAAGGCGGCATCAAATCCCCTGGAACAGGGATTAACAGCCTTTTTCCGAGCCATTATGTGGAGCTGGGAATCAAACCCAGGTCCTCTCTGCATGAGAAGTGTGTGCTCTTAACCACTGAACCAGCTCTTCAGCCCTGGGATCAAACTGTGTTAAGAAACACAAACAAGTACAAAGGAAATGCAGGCTTTCTTTTGTTGGTGGTGCAAGCCTCACCAATATTAAAAAGAAGCCAATCTTCTCAAGTGTGAGAGAGAGTTCCATTTCAGCTTGGTTTATAGAAAACGGTGGACTCTTAGTGGCTCTTCTGTCTCCCCCCACAGATTAACCATTTTGTGCTTTGGTGTTTCCAGTCACAGATGGACCAGTATCAACTGGCTCACAGCATTGTTGGACTAAATAAGATAATGCATTGAAACCAGCAGAAAGCCTAGCGTGGGGCAGACCTCACAGGCACCCTAGCGTGGGGCAGACCTCACAGGCACCCTAGTGTGAGGCAGACCTCACAGGCACCCTAGCTGGGACAGACCTCACAGGTACCCTAGTGTGAGGCAGACCTCACAGGCACCCTAGTGTGAGGCAGACCTCACAGGCAGTCTGGCGCACAGCAAGCACCTTTCTGGGAGACGGGATCGGAATTCTCCAAGAAGTTAGTTCCCTGGAGATGGAACACGTGGTTTGTTTGGTTGATTTGTAAGGTCTTCTGGAGAGGGGGTCAGGGTGAGAAGAAAGTCCTAGAATAACTTCTGAGGGAAAGGTCAGGCTTCTCCTGTAAGCTAACTTTCCTGGGATGTAAAGCAGAGAGGCAGGCTGAGGAGACTGAGTTATTAACTCTGCAAATGCAGCTCTGGAAGTGCTCAGAGCCCCTGTTGAGTACAGAAGGCTCTAAGGGAGCCTCTCTGAACAAAGGAATGCTGCCCAGGCAATAAATGGGGGTGGGGATGCAGAGAATGTCTGTGTGTGTGTGTGTGTGTGTGTGTGTGTGTGTGTGTGTGTGTGTGTGTATGTGTGTCTGTGTGTGTGCATATACGTGCATATGTGTGTATGTGTGCAAGGTATGTGCCTGTGTGTGTGTGTGTGTGTGTGTGTGTTTGTGTGTGTGTTGATCAAAGCAGAATGACAAAATGACTCAAAACTACAGACGTGACCACAGTGTTCTGACATCAGTATGGAGGATGCCAAATTCTTGATTTCAAATAATCTTTCATTTTGGTTCAGGCAGAAGCAGAAGAATTTGGACCTAAGTTAACTAAGTTTATGAACAAAATAGATGTATAATAAAACGTAAGAGTTGTTGTTTGTTCATTCCTCAAAATAATGTTAAATATAATAGTTAAATATTATTTAAAGAACAAAATAATGGTTTTGTTAAATACTTGAGTCCAACAGAAGAAAACTTAGACCATGTTCTCGGGCAATGGTTCTCAAATTGGTGAGACTTCTCATCTGGGAGCCATTTAGCAAGTCCAAAACCCCAGGCCTTTCCTTGAGCCTCTTACATCAGGTATTCTGGCAATGGGACCCACACCCTACTAAGTCTCCCAGTTCCCTAGGTGACTCCAGTGCCGGAAGGCCTAGGACCCAGCACCCTCGTGACCTCTCACAGCACTGCCCATGCACCAACCGCCCTGACAGACAACCTGAGGAGGCTCAACCTCAGGCACAGCTCCCCGCAAACTCCCCAGGTAGAACCTTACTTTCCCAAGAAGCACGGGTGATCTAGGGGAGCAGGAGAAATGGAGCTACACACACAGCAAACTGTTCCCCAAACCACTATTGGTGTGTGATTCACTCCTGCTTTCAGAGCCAGCTCAGCAGCAGGTGCAGGAGACAACCATGGAAGTAGAGAGGAAGCCCCGCCTCTCTCTGGGTAAACACTGTTAAACGTCATAAGCATGTCAATCAGAAGTTCATAAAATTCTTTTTGTAAGCATTCCTTCTGGTGGGTGGTTTTCTCTAAATAAGGGAAGAGGTAGAGGATAGGACAGTCTGACTCCCTAACTGACAGCTGTCACACTCTTTTGTGACGCCCTGGCCACCTTGACAAAAGAAACGTTAGGCAGCCAGCCAGCCTAGCCTTATGCCAACAACAGCCATTCTGAGCATCTCACAGAAGCCTTGCAAGGGCTACCTAACCATTACAGCTCATCGCGCCGGTTCCTGAACGCACAGCTTCAGCCAGGGCTGCTCCACTTCTACACCATACTTTTTGTCACGACTCTAGGTGGCCTTGCGCTCCTCTCCACCAAGGTTAGAGGAGGCTGGCTTCGCTGTGATTGGTCCAACACTCCTTTTCTTGTTCTAGGAGAAGGTCATTGGGGTTCCAGGAGAAAGCTGGCTGAGAGACCTTCTCCTATAGTGGCTCTATTGGTTATATACAGCAGCAAGCCCAGCAACGGTTTCTGGGGGTGGGGGGGTGGGGGGGAGCTGGTGATGCAAAGAGAGCAGCAACAGGGACAGCTGAGCGGTGGTGACAGAAGAGGCATCAATGCGACAGCAGTTACAAATGCACAGCTAACAAGCCAAGCTACAAAAGGTGGCGGGGCATCAGGCTCCTTGATTGCTGAAGGGGCGGCTGGGCTGACTGAGAGAATGCCCAGAGCAGGACTAGGGTGACTAAAGAAACTAGGGGAGACAGCGGCTGAAGCTGACAGAGGACGGAAGGCTGGGAGAGCCGGAGAACGGAAGCTGGCCACTGTCACCCAAGAGTTCCAGAGACCTGTCAGGCCGTTAGAGTCCAGAGTGAGCTACTGCACGTCCTGAGTACTAACACCAGTCACTGTCAAAGGCCGAGGGAAATGTGCTACCCAGGCCTTACTGGAAGCTTTGATGCTGACTACTGCCAAAGGCTATCTAGGAGGCTTGACTTCCCAGGCTCCATGGGAGCGTCCACAGGGCTTGCAGGGGCTCTATCAGCAGAGGGGGCTGCCTGCCACCGCCCGACTCCCCCCCCCCCCCCCCCGTGCCATGGCTGGTGTCAGACACAAGGGGAACACAAGCCAGACAGCAGCACTGAAGGAGGAGCCTGCACTGCTGACCACGACGTCTGGGCTGAACCAGCTGTAAGTAATACAAGCACTGTTTCCCTAAAAAGCCCAAGGTGGATAGGCAAGAGGGCAGAGTGCGCGCTGAGGAAAATATTACCACTTTTTTCAGATAGAATTACCTGCTACAGCCAAAAGAAACACAACAGCCACAGCTGCTGAGAGCAAAGGTGCAGCGTGCGGAGGCTCATGCCTGAACTCTCAGCTTCCGGGAGCCTGAGGTAGGAAGGGAAGGAGTTTGAGGCCAGCTAGATCGGCACAACAAGACCTACGTCTCCAAACCAAAAGTAATAATGATTAATTAAAATATTTTTAACCTAAGAAAATAAAATAGGTGGGCGATGGTGAGGAACACGGTTAGTCTCAGCACTTGGGAGGAGAGGCAGACAGATCTCCGTAAGTTCAAGGCCAGCCTGGTCTACAGAATGAGTTCTGGGACAGCCAGGGCTACACAGAGAATCCCTGTCTTGAAAATCCATAAAGAAAAGACACATGGACAAGAGAACAGAAGGAGCTGCTCTTTGAACGTCAGTTTCCAGCAGAGTTCGCAAGGACGGTACGCCAACGAGCATTTCAAAGCCAGTGACACAGACACACACCTGCATCCCGTGGTGTGGACACTCGAGTTACGTCTACACCCGCCCTCTCTGTTAGCTCTCTGCATTGTTCGAGTGCGGTGGCAACCACTTACCGGATGTGATTAGTGTACTGATAAGTATACCTTGAGATTTTGGGGTGGTTTGAAATTGAAGAAGGTCGTCAGCTTGTTCTGAGAGGCATTTAGTTCTAGAAGATACGGCATGCAGCTCACACAAGACAAATCTGGGGGCAAAAAAAGGTAAAGCAATAAGAATCTAGAAAAAGCCATTAAGCATGTTACTTCAGAACATACATTTTTCCCCAGACAGAATCTCTCACTGTGCAGCCCTGGCTGGCTTGGACCTCACTGTGTAGACCAGGCTGGCCCAGAACTTGGAGGGATCTGCCTGCCTCTGCCTCACGTGCTGGGATCAAACGTGCCCTACCAACTACCTGGCCCGTATTGGAATAAATTTTAATTATTGAGATGCAAGAGCATCTCAAATATTTCAGCTGAGTCAAATTAATAAAATCCGGAATGTGTGAAGTCCTTTTTAAAGTGTAGAACATACAAAAGCAGGCACGTTCGGGGTACAGGAGAAGTCGGAGGGCAAGTAGGAGGTAGAGGAACCACAAGGACACACTTCGTTCTAATGTGTCCTAACAGTGTCTAACACACTGTGAGCTGACTGAAAGATTTCCCTTTCTCCCCTAAGCCCCTCTAGGATGCCTGAGTAGCCAATGGCTGCGGCCCTTTGCATAGCCCCGCTTATTCCTCCCACAATCTGCTAACCCCTAAGGGCTTCAAATATTCGCAGCCTTACAGGAAGGGATGAGAAACTGTAAAGCCTTAGATAATCCTCTTGATAATTAGCTCCTAAACGACTGAATTAGGTCTTTTCGGAAGATTGGAAATACCACAATTAGAGGAGTCTCTGTTGCAAATTCAATTTTGTTGTAGTTGGACTTAATCCTAAACCTCATTAATTATTCGAGGTGATTTAGATCAGTACTTTGTTATTGTGCCCCGACTCTGGATAGGTTCGAAATCACATCTGAGCTCTGCATTTTATCCTAAGCAGATATCCCCAAACTTGATGCTGAGGAGTGCACTGTGCTAATGGAGTTCAGACGCGAGCTGTCCTGGGAAGCAGTCTGCCAGTCTTTGTTGCAGCTGAGGCATTCTGGGCACCAGGATGAGAATCCACACAGTAGATATCAGTGCTTCACCAGAGAGGCGTGATGATAGCACCCCCTTACTCTCTCAGTCTGAAGGACACGACAAACCAGGACAGACGTGCCAACCACCGGCAAAGCCAGGCCAGGCGGCACAGATGCTCGCAGATAGGGTGGCAGGCCAGCTGTGTCTTGGGCAAGGCTGGCAGGCGTGAGAGATGGCTCCGACACCATCCATTTTGGGGATGTTTTGAGTGAGAAACATCCCTCGTAGCCTTGGGCGTTTGAAGGCCTGTTCTCCGGGTGGTGGCTGCTTGGGTAGGTTTGGGAGGTAGGGCTGGCTGTAGGAAGTGTGTCGCCGAGGGACAGGCATGGAGCTTTTAAAAGCCACACACCATCCCAGGTCCACTCCGCTTCCTGCCTGAGGTTCCAGATGTGAGCTCTCCACTCTCAGCTCCCACTGCGGTTGCCATGCCTACTGCCGTGTCTCCATCACTAGGGACTCTAACCCTCTGGAACCTTATGTGCACTTAAACTCCCTCTTCTATAAGCTGCTTTGGTCATAGAACTTATCACAGAAACGGGAAAGTAATTAATATGCCTCATCAAGAGTCTCTGAAGCCAGAAAAATCTCAGCAACTTCTACCTCAGCTCTCTGGATCAAACAGTACCCTAGTTGCAAGCATATATGAAAGAGGTGGTACATTGGGATATTAACATTTTGGTAGAAGTCAGTGGGCCACTGATGGAAGGTTGATTGAGACAAAACCTATGAGGAGGTCAGATCCTTAACAGTTTATACCTATCAGTCCATTAGGCCCATTCTGCCACCGGCTGCGTGTCTGTTAAAGGTGGTCTCATTTCTCTTCGTTTCCCTGAGCTCCTGAACTCCTGCTGGGACTTGTCTTTAATGCCAGCCGCATGGATATCTGCTTTAGAGTAGAAGCATCAGCTAACATTTAGACAGATACAAGGAGATGGCAAATATACCTCATGATCTGTATGAGACACGCATATAGTCACTGAGACACAGTTCCTGGCTTGCTAACTTCTGTGTCGTCCCTCCTTGGTGAAGTAACCTCTTTGTCCACCAGATGGCAGGAGCGCCTTGTGTCTATACAGAGGGCTCTGGACCAGTAGCATCAGTCTCACCCTCCCTTACTGCAAATGTAAATTCTCAGCCCCTACTCCAGTTCTACTGAGCCAGAAACAATGAGGGTGGGGTTTAGCAACCTGTGCGCTATCAGCCCCCACTCTAGCACAAGTGAGTCTGTTGAAAGTTGAAATGTGATCTCCCTCGGGGGTACCGGTAAGATGGATGTCAGTCTCCCAGAGAAAAACATTCTGCTATCTCAGACTCCTGATGAATAAATACAGTGGGTCATGAAGAACCAGTGAGGAGTGACCTTCGTAGAGAGAAGTGTGCCTTTAGTGGCAGGGTGTGAGGCTAAGCCTCTGGCACCGGGCATCCCATGAGGCTGCAGTTTCTTAATAGTAAGGGAGGAAAACCAACCCTGGAGCTGTGGGGTGGGGCAGAGCATAATCAATCTTGCAGGTTCGGTGGGCAGACTACTACTGCCGGTGACGGCTAAAAACGTCTTCCTGATGGTTGGATCATCCCATAGTCTGGGATTTGCTTTAAAGTAACAGGGAGGAAGGGGGACAGGGAGAGTCACATAGAACAAGGTTACTGCTTGTCACTGCTGAGCCTCAGTGCTCAGCCCAGAAGTTTCTCAGCTCGTGTGTTTGTTTGCAGTTTCCTAAAATGTCTTTTTTTTTAAACTAGAAAAGCAATGAAAGAGTCTCTGAACTGGGGCGTTTGAAAGAGTCCAATGTGTCCCCGGCACTCGAGGCCTGAACTCTGATCATTAGTCAGCCAAGGGAGGTTGGGAAATGCAATGGAGACAGCATTACAGTTTCCGTTTAGGCAGGCCAAAGACACAGCAGAAAGACGCTCAGCGGAGAAAGGGGGTCAGAAGTGAGCGAGTACTCGCTTGTATGTCTAGAATGTAAAGGGGAAAATGTATACTGTCACATCAAAGATCAGAAACAAGGAGTAGGCTCTGAAGAAAATCTGATGGTTACAGGACTACATTCGTTAATTGAGAAGAAGTTCTGGTGATAAACACCAGGACCTGAAGCCGGTGTGGTCAGAAGAGTCGGCAGAGCACATGGAGCTGGGTAGACGACTCCCCAAAGCCCTGGGACTTCAGCATTAAAAGCAGCAGACACTAGTTAGGATGGAAATGAAAATCCCAAAGCAAACCAAAGAGGCGGGTGGGGAAAGCCAATCCGGCTGAGCTGATACAGTTCTTGTCTGTCCCTTGGAGGGCCAGCTCTTTTCTGAAGGCCAAGGGGGGTGGGCCTGGGAAACGGGAGAGGGGAAGGAAAAAGACTGTGGAGAGGGAGGGTATGGTGGTCCAGATGTGATGTATGAGAGAATAAAGATAAATAAAAAAAAGGCATCATCAGTCTGCAAGTACTGAAGGAATGTTGACCCTGTGAGGCTCCCTGGATGACCTCACTGTTCAAAGCACCGAAGACCTCACTTCTCTCCACTGGGGTGGGGTGGTTGGGGAGGGGGTTGTAGTGGTGGTGGTGAGGTTGTCATTGTTCTCCCCCCCCCCATGGACAACAGTGAATCAATATGTAAATTGATCTACAAATCACTTACATCAAATTCAGTATTATGAAACTACACTAAGTCCCGTACCCAGCCTGTACATTTTTGCACTGGCTCAGCGATCAATCTCCTCGACCGACAATCACATACCTTCGATTCTGTTTCCCGAAAGGTTCAACTTCTGCAGGTGAACATAGCCACACAGAATGCTGATGTCGATCAGACCGCAGTGCTGAAGGGAAGAAGAGGGGGAGGGGCCTGAATATGGCTTCTCCTGTGCTTGTGTAAGCCTCCCTGGAGACAACGTTGACGGCAAGAAATTCAGGATTTCTTTCAGAAGTATAGAAGGGGAAGAATAAAACCTAAGGCCCACTACCAACGGGATCCCAAAGTGGACTAGAGATCCCACCAAAAGAAAGCATTCCTTCAGAAGAAATACTAGTCCGTCTGGTGTGGTGGTGCAGGCCTTTAATCAATGCAGAGGCAGGTGAATCTCTGTGAGTCTGAGGCCAGCCAAGGTTACACAATACGACCCAGTCTCAAAAGGAAGAAGAAAAAAAAATCTATCGACTTAAGAAATTAATGCTATCAGCAAGAACAAACCTCAGGAAAAGATAAGCAGTTCATGAGAACCCTTGGGGTGGAGTTTGAAATAAAACTTAGAGCAATAAAGACCACATTTCTATCTAACCAGAGAAAAGCACATGCTGGGAATTTGAAGGAGGTTGTAGGGGACATCACGCACCATGAGGATCTCACTAACAACACACTCACAGAGAGAAGCACAGAGGTGTGGCCAGGCCTGGAGTGACGGAGAACCTGCAGCATCCAACTCTGCTGCATCTCTGTCCAAAATTCACACCAGAAAACAGCACCCAGACAAAGTTCGGGTGGACTTAGGAGGGGAATTTGATCCCATGGATAAAGACTTAAACGAGGGGCATACATCACTCTGTCACGGGCAGTAAACATAACAAACAAGATCCAACAACAAAAACAAAAAACAAAAAAAACAAAACGAAAACAAACGGCTCTAAGACAGAGTCATCTGAAAGCAAGTTCTCAGGTGGGGAGTGACAGTGGCTGCAAGTGGCAAACCAGCACTGAGCGCCCGATGTATATCGTCATGGTGATGGGAAAACAGGGAGGGGTGGAGCCTTTAAGAATGCGGGACTCCGGCAGGAGAAAAGATATGTATCCAAGTAATTAGAGGAGTCAAATAAATAATACATCATCATGTACAGCATCAGTAAGATACTGATCCAGAAAGTGTATTTGTTGAGACGGGTTCTTGAGGCCAAGTAATTCAACATGTAATATCTCAACAATAAGGAGGCCAGTGGCAAAATGAGTTAAGCGCCATCCCTCTGGCTGAAGTAAGATTCAAAGGGTTGCTTTTTTTGGCAGATCAACTTAAGGCATGGCACTACATATGTAGAGTACTGGTTGAAATGGTCCTTCAT
The DNA here is from genome assembly GCF_963924665.1 of Micromys minutus. Classification (NCBI taxonomy): domain Eukaryota; kingdom Metazoa; phylum Chordata; class Mammalia; order Rodentia; family Muridae; genus Micromys; species Micromys minutus. The sequence goes on from NC_137953.1 coordinate 46,451,444, forward strand.
GGGCTGGAGAGACGGCTCAGCGGTGAAGAGCACTGACTGCTCTTCCAGAGGTCCTGAGTTCAATTCCCAGCAACCACATGGTAGCTCACAACCATCTGTAATGGAATCTGATGCCCTCTTCTGGTGTGTCTGAAGACAGCTACAGTGTGCTCATGTCATTAATTAAATAATATTTTTTTAAAAAAAGAAAAAAGAAATGGTCCTTCATGGGGCTGCACTAGCTGCTAGAGTGACACCATCCCAAGGTCTTACACAGTGCTGTGTGTACAGGGTGCTGCCCGGATGTCACACCTGAGTGCCTGGGACACCCACAGAAGGTTAGACATGGCCGGGGATAGAAGAATATGGCCTCTACATGCTGAAGGACACATTATGAAGCCAGTACGGAGGATGACACTTCATTAGTCCTTGGGTATTTTATTGCTTCAGATCCGAGGCAGATCCCTTTCAGTTAGGAATGAGGCAAGCCAGAAAGCTCTAGTAAAGTTTCAATGTTCTTTTCTTTAAGTGCATGTAGAATGCATATTTGTACAGGTATGGGTGCATGTGTGTATAAGAGGAAGGTGTGTGTGTGTGTGTGTGTGTGCGCGCGTGCGCACGCGCACACATGCGCGAGTGCACAGATACCATGCTTGATATCAGGTATCTTTCTCACTTGCCTCTCACCTTGAATATTCATCTCGCTGAATCTAGAGCTCATAATTTCATCTTGCCAAGGCCACCACACCCAGCATGACCCGGACTGGAACTCCAGCCTTCATACTTACTCCTCAAGCACTTTACCCATGAGCCATTGCACCAACCCCTTGACTTTTTTTTTTTTTTAATGGAAGCAAAAAGAGCTAAACTATTTTTCTAGTACTATGAGCAACAGTGGAGAAGCTGAAGTGTTGGCGGTCAGCTCTTGCAGCCTCTGACAGTCAAAGTGGAGTCCAGATTCTGTGCTGCTCACAGAGGAGGGTTGAAATCTTGAAAATTGATAGATAACAATAGATTTTTTTTTTTTTTTTTTGCTTTAATGATAGGCATCTTTATGAAAATAAAAGACAGCTCAAAGCTACTTGCTTTTTGACATACTTCAGGGGAAAATCAATATTACTCGGTTCTCTGGGATTCAGAGAGAGTTTAGCTCAGCTTTGGCCGATCAGAGCGAAAATTCTTACAGAGTTTTTGATTGGTTTTACACGTCCAGATTCCACCTCCTGAAGAAAGCATTGATTGCTCTAATATAGACTACTTAGGATGAGAGAGTTCAGAAGAGAGATTAGAGGAGCCAGCAGTCAGACAGCCCGGTTCTCTGAAGTCTACCATTCCTGGGCGCACTGCTCACCAATCTCCATTAAACATGAGGCCCTGAGCACCGCCATCACCACGAGAATGCCAAAGAAGATGAAGGCCCTCCACCCATGACGCCCACCTACAATGATCCCGTCATACTCACAGATAGATTTAGGTTGAGGTAGACCTGCTCTGTGCCACGGCCTGACCACCCCAGTTCATCCAGTGCCTCGGCCACGTTCTCCTCCCTCAGGATCCCGTCATACTCATCCTACAGGAAGCAAATGGTGGACACAGAACTTGCCTTAGAAAGGCAACCTTCGACCTTGTCCTACCCAGCCTCTGTGGGGAGCACTTCCGGAGTTAACTTTGGCTGACATCTTGCTTGTGATTAACGAGTATGGTGACATCTGTCTTTGTTTGTAATTGAGATGTGCGATTATACTCTGACGAGTTCCTCCGCTTACGCATTCGTCTTTGAGAGACTGTCCTAGCCTTAGTCAGACATAGACTGTGTACCATGAACTCACCACGTAAGGATTTGAGTCGTTGTTTATGTTCCTGTTGCTCGCCTTTAGAAGACACTTGCTGGCTGGTGTGGTAGTCACCAGCAGCCCTCCCATACCCGGTTCCTGCATCTCCTTTCTGCCTTTCCTATAATCCTCACTCCCCTAGTCATGGTTCCCACATTGACTGACCAGCAGGCTCTGGCAAGCTTCCAGAGAAAAGGCTGTGTGGGGAAGACATGTACATGCTTTCTCCAGTCAATTCAGTGCTCACTGAAGTCATACCTTACCGGCATGGCATGGACTTGTCAGGTACCACTTCCATGTGATGCTCAAGGCTGAGAGAACACAGTGGCCTTAGGAACATCACTGTTAGCGGCCCTGCCTGTGCAAGAGCTCTGCTATCAACCTGCTAATCCTTCTGACAGCTCTTGGGTAGCATTCTTATCTCCAGTTTAAGTAACCAAGGCTACGAGGTTACCTCACTCAGAATGGCATGGCAGAGCTGGAATGAAATCTCAGTCTGTCTGTGGTTCTGCACTGGGCTGCTTGCCTGCACCTCAAAGGATGTCTGCATCAAGCGAAGACAACAATGCCATGACATCTGGTATTCTTGACGATCAAGTCCTGAGCCACTTTCTAGTTGCTGGTTCTGTACGATTCATCTAAGTTACAAGATGATTTAATGGGTCACTTCCATGAGGAAGCTTGCCCTTGGTCTACAGCCAGTGGATGGGCTTAGCAGCTCCCCAGTGATGGCCGACAGAAGGGACAACACACCAGTCTATGTTGTACATCTCCTGCCCTGAGCTCTGCAGTGGCCAGTACACACACTGACATCAGCAAGATGACAGAAAATGGTCACCATGGCAGCCACACTGACATAAAGTACTTAACCATGACAAGCAAGCATATGAACTGTGATGGGAAAACATCCGCTCGTTAGTTCTCTATTAACCTGAGAGCCAAGAATGCTGTTTGGGTGGTTGGTCCTGAGGACCTAAGTATATAGACTCATGTTGCTCTAAGAGGTTGTTCCCAGGGAATTTTGCCTGCATGGAGATAGTGCATGTTCTTTGGAGTTGGGCAGGTTCAGTTTGAACCCCACAACCTCTGTCATGTGACTTGAGGGAGGGCAAAACTTTCTCTGATCCTCATTTCTCCACCTATAAATAGAAAGTGTGTTTTTCTTTAAAGCCTTTCCAGACACACCATCCCTCCAAAGTAGGCTGCGTTTGGTGTATTGATTGTTTTGGGCTGAAGGCACTTGAAAAACCACCGAACACAAGGAGAGACTTTCACTGAACTGCTTTTATCTACAGAAAGGCAGATCCTTCAAAAGAAACTCGATTGTTATAAATCCCCTCCCCGGGAGTTTCATCAACTGGAGGAGACTGACCCTTATCACAGGAGCAAAGAGAGGCTGACACCACAGTGGGGCAAGCTTTGTCACAGCTCTCATATCTCCCCTCTGTTCTAAGAGCCTGTGTCTCTTTCCATAAAAGCATTTGCCCCCCACCCTTTAAGCGGCCTACATTCCCTCTCCCCTTCCCTGTTAGCATGGTGTGCAAACTCTCAAGTCTCACATCAAAATTGTTTCCAGATCGGCAAGATGACTGACTCAGTAGGTGGAGGCACTTGCCTCTAAGCTTGAGGACCAGAACCCCCATGGCAGGAGACAGCAAATGCCCACAGTTGCTGTCCGACCTCCGCATGTGTGGCACACACAGGAATAAATAGTTATAATAAGACATTTATTTATTTGATGTGCATGAGTGTTTTGCCTGCACATATGTAGACGTTCCATATGCATTCAGTGCCTGAAGAGGACAGAAGGTGTTAGAACCTTTGGAGTTGTGGATGGTTGTTGAGTCACCAGTTGAGTTCTGGAACCAAAGCAGGCTCCTCTACAAGACCAATAAGTAGTCTTAACTACTGAGTTGTCGATCTAGACTCTGCAATGCTTTATTGTAGGATCCGTTTGCTTGTTTAATTTTATTAGTATGCGCATTTTGTTTGCATGTATGTCTGTGTACCACATACTTATCTGGTGCCTTTGGACATCAGAACAGGGCTTTGGACCCCCTGGAAATGGAGTTACAGATAAGATTAGGAGCCACAGTGTAGATGTTAGAAATCAATCCTGGGACCCCTGGAAGAACAGCCAGTGCTCTTAACCACTGAGCCATCTCTCCAGCCTCTCCCCCTGATTCGTACTGGAAATCTAGCTAACTATTTTGGTGCTAGTTACACTGTAGTTATTGGAGGACAATCTACAACCACTAGTTTACTAACCCAGCATAATCCCTGACAACGATCTATAAACATCTGTCCACAAACCCACAGAGAAAGGTGTAGTCTTCACCCTTCAACAAGGAAAACTTCGGTTTGCAACCGATCAGGACCGCTACAAAAACAAACGAACAACCGTGAGAGAAGTTTTTAAAGAATCTTTTCCTATGATACCCCAATGCATGGAACATTAAAAACCACTACACCCATATCCTTAGTCTGTGTTAACCTGCTCAGTCTCACTTTACCTCTGAGGTCCTGCTATGAAAACTAGATTAGGAAGATCATCGTTTTCCTATACTGCTGTTCTCGGTCCTTCCCACCTTCCTTTTCCTTCCTTTCTTCCTGGCCTATTTGGTAGACCTAGTGCTATAAAATCCACAGCTTCCCGCTCTGTGATCCTCTTCCCTGATTCCCCTTGCGATGACCCAATCCCGCACTGTCCATGGTATCTGACAGTGACACGATCGTCCCAGGTCTCTGATACTCAGTGAACGATGGTTTCATCTTAAAGGCTTCATCTTTAGCCCACCTTATATTCCAAGCACTACCTTAGTCCAGAATCTCCCTGCTCCCCTGTAGATACCGCCAGAATACACACCACCCCCTCATCAGATTTTACCTGGTCATGCACAGCACGGAGCCTAGCTCTACCTCAGCTCCAGCTGTTTGCTCTGCTCTTTCTGGAACTCCTGAGTGCAGCTGCTCCTGTCTCTGTAAATAAAACTCAAGGTGACGTACTCATAGGTCACTCCGAGAGCATGGACCATGGATGTCTTCGATGTCTTCGGTCACACCTTCATCCATTTTAACTGTTTGCTGTCACTTGCTTACTGTAACTTCTGAGAGCCTACTCTAACTAGCAGATGTTATACTGAAAACGTTCAGGTCATCTCTTCCTAAATCTATAACTATCCAGAGGTCAGGCACTGTGGCTCACACTGAGTCACTGCTACTGGCAAGGGAGGTTTTCATGCACAAAAATTTGGGTCAAGATACAGTCAAAGAGTGCTTCCTAGTAAGCAATCATTCTGTAAATATTTGTTTAATAAGGCTAAAAATCATTTAATAAGCTATAGGTAACTATTAGAAATGTCGAAATATGTTTTTAGTATCCGGACTCTATTATGCTAAGTATTTAATTTTTTTTTACTGTGTGCTTTTTGTTAGTGTGTTTGTGTACATGTACACATGCCACAGCACACGTGTAGAGGTCACAGAACAACTCTGAGGAGTCCAGTCTTTTCTTCCACTATGTGGGTCAAGGGGATTGAACTCAGTTCATGGAGCAAGTATCTTCACATGAAAAGCCATCTCACCGCCCTATGCTAAACATTTTACATATAGGATATCATTCAGTTATCTTACAAGACAGAGAGTCAAGCCCACATTTTTGGTTCTAGAGTCTTGGTACTAACAAAAGGCTAGCCCACATCTCAGCCACTAGCCTTTCATCCCAAAGGCCGTGCTCCAAACAACTAGTCTCAACTGCTTCCCTTAAATGCACTAGGGCTGCTAGAGTTTGAAGTAGGCTTCATTGCTGCTTATGGCTGCCACGTTATTACTTGGAATCAAGGTAAGATATGGGAAATAAACCACTTGTGATGGTTTGTGTGTGCTTGGCCCAGGGAGGGGCTCTATTAGGAGGTGTGGCCTTGTTGGAGTGGGTGTGTCACTGTGGATGTGGGCTTATGACCCTCACCCTAGCTGCCTGGAAGTCAGTGTTCTGCTAGCAGCCTTCAGATAAAGATGTAGAACTCTCAGCTCCTCCTGCACCATGTCTGCCTGGATGCTGCCAAGTTCCTGCCTTAATGGTAATGGATTGAACCTCTGAACCTGTCAGCCAGCCCTAATTAAGTGTTGTCCTTTTAAGAATTGCCTTGGGGGCTGGAGAGAAGGCTCAGTGGTTAAGAGCATTGACTGCTCTTCAGGAGGTCCTGAGTTCAATTCCCAGCAACTACATGGTGGCTCACAACCATCTGTAATGGGATCCAATGCCCTCTTCTGGTGTGTCTGAAGACAAGCTATAGTGTACTTATATATAATAAATAAATAAATCTTTTTAAAAAATGTTTTAAAAAAAAGAGTTGCCTTGGCCATGGGTGTCTGCTCACAGGAGTTCAACCCTAACTAAGACACCATTCAACATGAATGTACAGTTCTTTACAACTTTTCAGTTCATTCCACATTTTAAAACATAATACCATGAAAAGTCAGTATCAGTATTTAGAATATAACTGGAGGAAATAAACTTTTTCTCAACACAGTCTCCAAACCAGAAAGGGGCTGTCCGAAGGAAGGACCCCTTTTACAGCGTGTTAATAGCATACTGAAGGCAGATTAATGACGGCAGTAATGAACCCATAACCAAGGAGCCTGCTCTAATTAGAATCATAAAGCATGCTGGTGGCTCATTTGTGAATTCCTCCGGGTGGAAGGTGGTGGAAACCACACAAACATTTCAAAGGAGCACAAACACAGCTACAGTTTATGGTAGTCTCTGCTTAAGGCAGCAAAACTATCCAGTGAAGAAAAAATAAATAACAGCCTTTTTGGTTAAGTTTGTCACCATCATCATTGTTTTTAAGGCAGAGTCTCCCTGTGTGATTTCTAGCTAATCGGGAACTGGTTATGTAGATCAAGATAACCTCTAACTCACAACAATCTTCCTATTTCTGCCTCTCAGTGAAAGGGGTGTAGGTAAAACCCCATTGCCAACACACTTCTATTGTCAACCTCAAGCAGCATTAGAATGGAACTAGCCTACGAAGATAGATGTGGAAAAGGAAAAACAAAATGAGAGATGGGGGGGGGGATGGGCCAAATATTCCAAGTACACAAAAGGGCATTAGAGACAAGAGCCCAAGGAAAGGAAGGACACAAGAGGAAGGTGGGGGGGGGGGAGAATAAGAAGGAAAACAAACCAGGAATCCTGTTTGACATCAGGGAGAAAGGTATCATGGAAAGGATGTTCTTGTGAAGAAGCCAATGAATGTTATTATATAATGAAGGAAAAGAAGAAGGTCCAATATAAAGGCAGGAACTGAAATCAAGAAATAATGTTGATTCTGAGTAGCTAAAACAGAGAAAAGTCTAATTGTGCATGAGGGGGAAACAAATCCATTTACCATTTTGGAAAAGAACAATTAACAGAAGCCAACAGACAGGAGTAATGGAATGTAAGGTGGGAAGAAAGAGGAGGGGATGAGGAAGGACAATCAGTGTGTGGGAATACAGTCAAGTGTTAAAGGGAAGTGGAATCCAGTGAATAGGAAATGGTCTACAGAAAGTAGTTACCAGTGTTGGGAACGCTCCCCATAAGCCAAAGGCTCTCCTGACAAAGGGTGAGCCAGCTCTCTCTGATAATGCTATAGCTCCCTTCTTAACCAGAAAGTGTGGGAGTGCTTAAACAAGCCCTTAAATACCCCTAGCAGAAGTAACATATAAAACTTACAAGTTATTTCTTTTTCAGCAGAGCATTTGGATTCTTAAAAAAAAAAAAAAAAAAAAAAAAAAAAAAAAAAATCACCCTGAAGGAAGGAAGAAGATGGATGGGAATAGTGCAGAAGTACTATTTGGAGAGACATATTTGGAATATCAAAGATCAACGCTTGCCTGGTTTGTAATAATGCATGATTTTGTCAGTGCATAATTTTGAAAGCATTAAACCCATACTGATACACCGATCCCGCCCCCCCGTAATAACAATGTGTAATCTGACACATAAGAAACCATGAAAAGAAAATAAATATTTGGAGGGTTTCGCCCACCTCCTCCAAGACAGGAGGTGAAGGACACCAAAAATGGGGCGGGGGAAGTAAAGCCCTTGCCCCCTGGGCTGAACCCAGGCGGAAGGAGTGCAGAAGCAAGGGGGCACTGAGGCAGCCAGACTGGGCGGCTGGAGGTGGGGTGAGATTGGGGTGGGGATTCGAGGGAGAGGGAGGCACACCTCCAAAGTCTGCATTTCGGAGTCCTCTGACTCTTCGGATTCTCCTTCCTCCTGCTGTTCTTCTTGCTCCTCTTCTGCCTCGTGAGAGCGGTGAATGAGCTGGTGGAGGAGATAAGAGGAGGCGCTTCTGAAAGTCCCTTTTGATCTCAGTCCCATGGGAAAAGTAGGCCATTGTTTCTGACGATCTTTATCTGTGAGCGACAATATCGCCTGGGCTACAATGCGAGAGGCACCCAAACCCCTCCGGAAACGGGTCCCTTTCCATCTCGAGGGATTTCTGTCGAAGGCTGCCATCTTGTTTATGCCCGTTGCCTAGGAGACTGACGTTTTGGCCCGTGACGCTGCAAAGAACTCTGGGGGCTGTAGTCGCAAGCTTCCGTATTTGCGCATTCTGTCATAGATCTCTGTTGACGTTCCCTTTTGCGGTCCTCTGCTGCTTCTTTTGTTTTCCTCGTTACGTTTAGTCGCTAGTTTTCTTCCCTTTGCTTGTATTTTTCTCCCCTTTTCTCTGTCCATCTTCTTCGTCTCCTGCTGCCTGTACTTCTTAGAACTTGTTCGCTCGCATTTGATAACATTCACACAGCATCTCCAGTCTGGATCTTCATTCAAACCATCAAACTTTGGAAGGGTTTGACATCCTAATTCTGTCGGTCAGAAAGCTAGTAAAGACAAAATAAATGCACAGTGCCGTGGAAAGAGATGGGGCCGTGACATAGATGATTGAGAAGACCTGACTCCTCTCCTTTTCCTTTCATTGTGGATAACGAACAGAAACTACCAAAGGATCTTTGAGGGCTCCTTTACAGTTAATTTACATACCTGTCCAACCCTCATCTGGCTCTTGGGGTGAAAAAACCTAGCAGTGGAACGGGAGGGGCAGATTGGGGAAGGGATGGAGGAGAGAGAAAGAGAATGAATCAAATTGACATTGTAGTGTATCTGAAGGCCTCTAAAGAGCTGCTAGTATTCCATAGATAATTGTATTGGTCAAGTGACCTGCATCAGTAATTATTTTCATCCCGTTGAACAGTTCTTTTTTTTCCTGTTCTTCTTGCAGGCTTAGAGAACATGGTTTTATGCTAGTGTGATTTTACGAAACCCAAATCCTATAACCTTAAGCTCCACAAAGTAGACACTCCATAGAAAAGCAGAACAAGAACTGTGGTAACTATTATCACCACAGCATGACCATGGAGATCCTGACAGGGAAGCTGTCCTCATCCATCCTCTGGCCTTACTGGGCCATTTCTTCATGCTTCAGTGACAACCATTACAAATACAAAACGATCCTGTCAATGGCTGTCAGGGGAAAAGGAGAAAAAAACTCTTATGAACACCATCCATTGACTATTATCTTTCTTAGTGCTTGAGGGACCATTAAAACTGACATAAAGCTTTCAGAATTTCCTTCCTTCATTATGTTGTGGCTCATAACGGAAAAGGGCACAATGAAAGGTCTCTCTTCAAGGTTTGCCCTGCTCCTTATTTCTTTTCCTAGTGGGTACTGATTCCGACAAGAGATTTCTCTCCAACCTCATTGCCTTAGGGTCTGGCTCCACCAAACTAGGAAGACAAGACGTCTCTCTCTCCTCTTGCAGAAATTATAAAAATTTGAGCCTTATGTGTGTTTTCAATAACTTAGCCAGTATTTGTAGCAGAGGGGACGTTGGCAATGGTAACCTACTGAAAAATATGTTTGATGGTAGTGTTAGGATCTGTCAAAGAATCATTTCAAAATATGAAAAACATGTTTGTATTACAAAGACTACATGGAAACAGCAAAGGGATTGGCCCCGTGCGCTGGGTATTCAGATGCTTGTTCTGTGCCCCAAGGTCACATTTCAGCCTGTATGGGGGCCTTGTATTAACTAATGTGCTGTGAAAAAAGCTCCCCAATCTCTGTTAGACAATAAAAGGCTAGAGCCCAAGACTTGGGAGGAGAGAGGGGAAGGCAGAACTTGAGATCGAGTAGTGAGTCTCGGGTAAGGATCATGAGCACACAGCCAAGAGAAGCTCTCCCTGAGGACAGACATGAAACAGAACAAGACTTAGTTGACAATAGTGGGATATTCATTTGGTTATTAATCATCTTGATTAATAGTCTCACAACCTGTCCAGTAGGTGTGTAGCTTGTAATGAACTCCGATGTGTTTGTGTTGTTTACTCAGGAGCTAGATGGGAAAGAGTGTGGCAGAGACCACCCTCCAAAAATTACATCAATAATTATTCAGGTGAATCAATGAGGAATTGTTAAAGGTGGTAGTCATATTCAGAATCTGTAAGAGAAGGAAGTGTGAAGCAGGTTTGCTGAGTTGGAGACTGTCAAAAGTAACTTTGAGGTCCCAAAGACACAGCCCATCATTCTGATGGAAGCGTCTCAACAAGGCAAAAATGTTAATCTTGTTCAGGTGGGTGATTTAAAAAGAAGGAAGGCTGGAAGTCCACTTGATGATGGCAACTGCTTCCACTAGCTGGAGTCTGACTTTCAGCTCTCCAGATTGGGTAGTTTGTGGTTTTGCTTTTGTTTTTTTTTTTTTTTTTTTTTGTTTGTTTGTTTGTTTTTTGTTTGTTTGTTTGTTTTTAATCAGAGCAAGAGAAATGAAGATGGAAGGGAGTCGACGACTTTAATCTTAAAATGTAGCAGGGTCTTCATATAAACAGAGGTTTTCCTGTGTTGGGGCTCTTAAAACATTTACATAAAAGTCTTACTGGGTGAGGGAGATAAGATCTGAATTCTTTGGTCTAAACACAGGTTTTATAGTTGCGTAACAGTGGACAGAGAAGACTGATGCTTAATATTTCCTTCAGAGACAAAACTGGCTAATGCCCAAGAATATTTTAAGACCTAGCCATCGGTGTGCGACACTGCTGCGTCTTTTGTCTTCTCATCTCCACACCTACCTATACCTTCACTTGAGGGATGGGCCACTGAGGCTCTAGGGAGGTCAACAATTCGTCTAAGGAGGAATGGGGGTCAGTGTGAGACACCTGATGTAGACTGACCGGCATTGCAGGTGGAAAGAAAGGGAGGAAGAAAGGAGGGAAAGAGGGAAGGAAAGAAGGAAGGAAGGAAGGAAGAAAGGAAGGAAGGAAGGGAGTGAGGGAGGAGGGAAAGAGGGAAGGAAGGAAGGAAGGAAGGAAAGAAGAAAGGAAGGAAGAAAAAGTGAAACAAGATCAAATTTCACCAAAAGACTCATCATAAAAATATACCAGTTGGGGCTAGAGAGATGGCTCAGCTCTTCCAAAGGTCCCAAGTTCAATTCCCAGTAACCACATGGTGGCTCAAACCATCTGTAATGGAATCCAGTGAGGTCTCCTGGTGTCTCTGAAGACTGCTACAGTGAACTCACATACATAAAATAAAAAAATATTTACACAAACAAACATACCAGTCAAGGTTCTTCAGTATAAATAATGAATCCTCCCAGAGAATCACTTTTTCTCATGGCCTAAGAACACACTAGACTCTGAAGGAACCAAAAAGTCTATCTGAAAAACAACAGTGATGTTCCTCAAGCGGCCTGAGTTTGAACCGTTCAGTGTTCAACTTTGGTCTTGTTTTTTTTTTTTTTTTTTTTTTTTCACTGATGTGCCTGCCTAGTTGGAAATATACTGTGGTACCTTATTTTAGAATTCTGCACATCAAAATATAAGGTTTTGTCTTTATAAAGGAAGTTGTTTTACCAGGTGTCTGGGATAGAACTGGCAACCTCATATGAACCTAGCCTTTTCTGGGAAGAGAGAAAATGCTTCTGTAAGACTGTCCAATGGGCAAATCTGTGGGGTACTGTCTTGATTAAGGATTGATGTGGGAGGACCCATCCCATGGGGGAGGGTGCCACCCTTGGGCAAGTGGTCCTGAATTCCTTGTGCGAGCTGAGCTAGCCAGGAAGCTATGGTCCTCTACGGCTTCTGCTCCAGACCCTATCTCTTGGTTCCTTGCCTTGAGTGCCTGCCCTTACCTCCCTCCTCCATCGAGAGTGACCTGAAAGTCGTAAGCTGAAATAAGCCCTTTTCTCCCCAACTTGTTTTTGGTTATGGTGTTTTGCCACACCAATAGCAGCCCTAGAGAACCAGGTAAAGAGAACAACTTTAAACAGAGGGTAGAATGTGAGGAAAGAGTGTGCTTTGTTGAAATTCTTCCTGTTAGTATAAAACACCAGTAATTGCATCCATATTCCCATAGCTTCCTGTAAACCAGGACTGTAAACAACTAGCCATGCGTGCGTGCGTGCCTGTGTGCGTGCGTGCCGTGCGTGCACAGATGCTAAGGCCAGGGAAGTGGAGTGGGCTAGGCCAAGGCCATAGAATATGGTCAGCTATATCCTAGAAAACAGAACAGTGGCACTGTAAGTCTTGTAAGCCCCTCAAGGAGGCCCCAGGGTAGGAAGCTGTTGGCAGAGAATACAGTTCCCCCTGTTTGCTAACCCCTTGCTGCTTGCTGGTGTTTCCTCCTTGCTGTTGAGTCTTCTCCTCATTTCTAAGTGCAGCTGGCGTCTTCCTCTGTCTGGAGGCAGCTGTAGCTCTCTCCCTAAGTCCTCACTTTGTTGAAAGTGGAGAGAAGGCAAGGTGGGTCCTCTGCTGCCTAGATTTAGAAAAAGAACCAGCCCAGGAATGTGGGCCTTGAGCAAGGCCAAGGATATGTATCTCCACATTCTGCTCCCCAGCCTCTGTTTTGTGTTGAGGAAAATGGTACTTCTTGAGTATGTTGAGATTGGAACATCCAAGGTATTTGGAGATGATGTTATTGTGGTTTTAAAAGTTTGTTTTAGCATTTAAAACTTTTATTTTGAAATTTTGTATTTACGTTATTTCTCCCTCTCCCCTCTTCTCCTCCAGTTCTTCCCAGGGCCTTCCCACTTCTTTTCAAATTCATGGCCTCCTCTTCTTTAATTATGTTATTGTTTTACATACACACCTCTCTATATAAATGCTACAAGAGTGTGGATGGGGAAACCTCACAAGACCCACTCCTAGATGAAGAGCTGTAAGTGGATCAATGGCTGCTAAGATATGGAGAATCAGGGGTGAGCCCCTGTGATGGTTTGAATGAAATATTCCCTATAGACATTTGTGGTCCTGTTTAGGTAGGTTTGGGAAGTATGACCTTGCTGGGGGAAGCGAATCACGCAGATTGGACTTTGAGGATTCAAAAGATTGTTGCCATTCCCGGTTTGCTTTCTCTGATTCTTGATGGTGGTTCAAGATGTGAGTTCTCCACTGTTCCAGTACTAAGCCTAGTTCTGTCATTTACATTACATTAACAGGGATTTGGGCATTCTTGACCATAAGGTTGCTCTTACTAGTTGCTACTGGAGATACACATAGAACTAATAATGATAAATACTATCTTAGGGTTTTACTGCTGTGAACAGACACCATGACCAAGGCAACTCTTATAAAGTCAACATTTAATTGGGGCTGGCTTACAGGTTCAAAGGTTCAGTTCATTATCATCAAGGCAGGAACATGGCAGCATCCAGGCAGGTATGGTGCAGGAGGAGCTGAGAGTTCTATACCTTCATCTGAAGGATGCTATCAGAATACTGACTTCCAGGTAGCTAAGGTGAAGGTCTTACGCCATGCCCACAGTGACACACCTACTCCAACAGGGCCACACCTCCTCCTAATAGAGCCCCTCCCTGGGCCAAGCATACACAAACCATCACAACAACCAAGCTTAGACTAGAGTGCCATTAAGATGCTTACAGTTCTACCTGAGGATGTAGTTCGGTTCTCAGAACCCATGCTAGAGAATTCACAACTGCCTTTTAACTCCAGCTCCGGGGGGATTCAACATCCTCTTCTGGCTTCCACAATCACCAGTGTGGCAGACCGTCAAACAGACAAATAAAAATAAATCTTAAAAGACCCGTGCTTGTGTGGGAAAGTACAACAGACTGCAGTCAGCCTGTTCAAGTTACACATCAGAATTTCAAAGAGAAAATGGATGATGTTCGGAGAGGCTTGACCGTGAACTGTGTTTAGAGTCTCCGGTGGGTCATAAGACATTCCGTTGCCTGCAAACATTTCTAGGGAACAAAACCCACAACTATCAGAATAGGAAAGGAGCCTGGCCTTGGCCTGTCACCACCCTCAGATACCCAAGTGGGAAAAATTGTGTTTGAATTATTTATCTGATTTATAAAGAGATTTGCAGACACAAAAAGCTCTGCGTATGCATAATATTTTCGTTATAAATAACTAGAGGCTTAGGGTATTTTTCAAAGTTCATTAATTATTGACACTGCCCCCAGCAGCTCTCCTTGGCATGGTTTGATTTTTGTTCCTGACCAAATAAAGGTACTCAAGAGTTCACTGTGACTGAACTTATCCAGGAAGTAATTTATGGTGTCTTCAAAGTTCTGAATAAAAATCATTTTCAGAGAAATTGGATTTTACCTCCTTCTATACTAAGTAGCTCTTCACAACATGCTTTTTCAAAAATATGGAGTTTATCATTTGAGCATCTTTAAGGGTGTACTTCAGTGACATTTGCGCATCTGCCCAGATGTGCCACGGTCTTGGATTCGCACCTTCTCAAGCTGCAGCTGAGGACCAGTTAAGTGACATATTCCAATTGCCTTCATTCTGCTTTCTGACTCTAGGAATTCAGGTAATGTGATGGAAAATGTGGTCAATTTGACCGGACACTGACTCACTGATAGGGCCATCCTCTGGGTGTGTCTGTGAGTGCTTATCCACATGAGGACATTTGGGGTGGGAAGACCCACATGTTAGCATTCTGTGGCTGGGATCCTGGACTGAGACGAAGGAGAAAGAGGCGAGCACAGCCATTCATCTCCCTCTGCTTCCTGACTGAGTGGATGCAGTGTGAGGAGCTCAGAGCAGGGAGAAGGGAACTCAGAGCCCACCCCTACTTCCTCCTGTCAGGCTGGCGTCCTCAGTCTCCCCCAAGGAGAATGGCTAAGTGGGGGCTGAAGATTCCATCCATGAACCTTTAGGGAACATTTCTCATTCAAACTACCACAAGTCACGCCCGCATTCGGGCAAAACAGTAGGATGCTAGAAAAGCAGTGCTTTGAATGTGGGTTTGCCAAGTTCCCTTCAAGATCCTGCTTTCAATGCTTTGGAGGATAGACCCAGAAGTGTGATTGCTAATTACATGTGTGTATATGTATGTATATTCATGTTACATGTCAACATAACTGGGGGAGGCACAACCACAGTATAAAATTTCCATAGTGGCTGTCCTGTGTTGCATTCCCAACCAAACGATCCAGGATTTCCAATTTTTTAAATCTATTTATTTTATGCACAAGAATGTTTTGTTCACATGTGTGTCTACATACCACACGTGTACCTAGAGTTCAGAAGAGGGCACCAGATTTCCTCGAATTTGAGTTTTGGATGGTTGCAAACCACAGCGTGGATGCTGGGAATTGAACTTGGATTTTTTGTTTGTTTTGTCTTGTCTTTTTCTGGATCTGCAAGCACTCTTGGCCACCGATCCATCTCTCCAGCACTAAGGTTTTCATTTTTTAAAAAACATAGTCTACAATATTTATTACATTTTGCTTGTAGCAATCCTAATGAGCATGAAGTTCTACCAAGTTGTGACTTTTGATCTAATTTCCTTAATGATTACTGATACATAAAACTTTTTGTGTTTAATGGCCACTTATATATCTTCTTTGGCAAAGTGTCTATTCAAATCCTTTCCAGTTTTAAATTTGTCTTTTCTTGGAGTTGTAGGAGTTCTTTATATATTTTGTATACTAACTCTTACCAGATCTGTGATTTGCTAGTGTTTCCTTCTAGTGGATTTTGTAACATCCTCTGAAGTGGTCTAGTGTTTGTGGGAATATCTGTTCCCTCGTCTACTTTTACTTTGTTATCTGTGCTTTTAGTGTCATATTAAAATAGTAATTATCAAGTTCAATGTCATAAAATTTTACTGTTTTTATTTAAAATCTGCAGTTACATGCTTACATGATTGACAGTTATGTATGGCCCAGCGACAGAATTTCACAGTCAGTGTAAGTATGCACTAAGAGACGCTCACCACAGCCGAGCTCATTACAATCCTACAAATTTACGGACTGTAAATTTGCTCCTTTTCCTTTTCTTCTTTCATTCATCCTTCCCTTCCTGTCTCTGTCCTTGCCATTCTGTGTATGTGTGTGCATGTGAGTGTATGTATGTGTATCTGTGTATGTGTGACTAAGCTCTACCCTCTTCAGTTATACATTTAAATATGCAATACAGTCTTGTTAGCTATGGCTGCCACAGAATACATCAGAATGTTACAAATCACTCATCTAGCCTGACACTGTGCCTTATGACTCACATTTCCCTTTTGGTTTCTCCTCAAAGCCCTTGAAAGATGGAATTTGCTCTGTTGGTTTAATTTGACTTCTTGAAAGTTGACTATGAGATTGTACATTGTTGTCTTTGGGTGGCTGGCCCAGTCACCTACCCCAATTTCACCTGCACTATTTCGAATGGCAGGTTTCTCTGGCTGTTGTAATGTGCGTTTACACTGCGTGTTCTTTATTCATATTCACTCTGTAGCGTACATTATCTTCATTGTTAGCTCTCACAAGAGACCATTCTGCTCTGCATGTGGCTGCACCAGTTTGCATTCTTACTCACGACTAAGCAAGAGTTCCCTTTGCTCCACAAGCCTGCCAGTGTTTGTTTCCTCATGACAGGTAACAACGGGCACCTTCCTGTATGTCTGTTGGTCCACAGTTGGCGGAACTGTTTGGAAACATAGGGACCCTTTAAGAGTATGGCCTTGCTTAATGGAACGTGCTGTAGGGCAGTGGGGGCTGGGGCAGTGTTGAAGGTTCATAATCTTGTCCCACTTTCTGCTCTCTCTCTCTCTCTCTCTCTCTCTCTCTCTCTCTCTCTCTCTCTCTCTCTCTCTGTTTTCCTGGTGTGCTGAGAAAATGTGATCAGCCAGCTTCCTGCTTTGAACGCCTTCTATCATTCATTGTCTACCATTTCAGACTTGCCTCTGAAACCTGAAGCCCAAATAAACTCTTCTTTCTACAAACTGGCTTTGGTCGCGGAGTCTTAGCAGAGCAGAAGCAGAGCAGCTCCCCTAGGAGACTTGTGGTTTGTAGATACTTTGTCCAACGCACTCTGTCCTTCCTTTGATGTGTGGAAGCATTTAGTGAAATAGTATGGCTTGTCTCTCTTTGCTTTTGTCGGCTGCTTTTTTGTGTCAGTTTGAAAAATCGCTGTCAGGAACAGTGTCAAGCATGTTGCCTCCTGTGTTTCCTTCTAATTGTTTGTTTGTTTGTTTGAGGTCATATGTTTAAGTCTTTGTCCACTACGAACTGATTTTTATATTTAGCGTGAAGTAGGGGTCCACTGTCATTCCTCTGTGTGGACATTCCAAAGTTGCCAGCATCATTTATGGAAAAGATACAGAAGCTTTTAATGCAATGTTTGTCAGCAACCTTGGCCACAGCCTTTCCTCCTTAGTAGGCAAATTCTCTACAGAATTCTGAGTGAGCCTAATGTTTCCTGCTGGGTCCAGGTAGCAATGATATTCGAAAGGAGCCAGTGGAAATAATTGGTCCAAAGAGATAGTCCCCTTGGTACTTCACATCCTGTTTTGAAGTTGCAGGTTTGGTGACAGAGGCCACTTCTGTTTCCCACCCCCATGCCTCCTATTCCTCTTATGCATGGTAGGTGTCTTCACCTAATGGGCCATCCCAGCATCCCATTTTCTTTCTTTATTTTTTCTTTTCTTGTTCTCTCTCTTTCTGCCTCTCGCTTTTATTTCTTTGGATGGGGGAGGAAGTGCCAATGGATAAGTGAAGGAATGGGAAATGCTAGTGTTCTCCTTCTCTTATGTAATGCTTTCTCTTCATAAAGGCTAAGATTTCAGAGGGAAAACATAAAATGAAAGGGCGAGAGCTACAGTGAGTTCTGATTAAGGGACTTCTTAAAAGCTGACTAGTAAGAATTTGTACTATCAGAGATCTAATACAGCTAAAAACAGTACATAAGCTTCCTGGGAGTTAAGCATCAGGCTAGAGTGTAGCTGCCAAGGACAGCACTTACCCAGCATGCCCTCAGCCTGATTCAGGTTTTAATTATTGTTTATATACCATGGAGGCACAGAAAGATGTTTGCGACTTGGGCATAAGAGGCAAACCCATAGCTAAGTGACATTTTATGTCCTATCAGAAAGTGGGTGTCTCTGCAACCACCACAACCAGCAGAGTACTGACCAGAGAGGCAAGAAGGTAATTTGTTTTGACACAGCTAAGTAGCCAGTGTTGGTTCAAACTTTTGGGGATTTGTTTTGGGCCTATTTTAAGCACAGCACAATTTGGTGGATTTTTTTTTTTTCTGGTGATAACTCAATCTAGCGTGTACAACAAAACTTGAGATGTGACTACATCAAAACTCTTTGTAAAGTACATGTGACATCTTCCAGAAAGATGGGTTCTGTAGACTGACAAGCTCACAACAGAGTTTTAGTGGAGGGTGGCGGCGTGCGGAGAGCAGGTTCTCTGTGTCTGTTTGAGGGATCAGGCCTGTGTGTTTAACATTCCTGGTTCTCCTGGTACTTATCAGTGAGTACAAGACCCTCCGTACCTCCCACATCAGAAATCACAGGGAAAGATGGCATCTGGGACCACCTGACGGTTTCCTTTGGTCTTGTTCTTTTCCTCATCTTCTCAAAGACTGTGTCATACCCTAGGCATATGAACTGACTAACTGGGCAAACCCCATTCACCCTGAGCCTGCCCCGGTTATCGACTGACTAACACTTGAATTACATCATCGTGTGGGCCACATTCCGAACCTTCTACCGTAGGGGTGACTCCTGATAGAGTCCCCGTTAGCACACTTGTAGCCAGAGTTGCAGCACCTGCCACGCCTAGCAGCTTCCCTCATTGCTGATTGTGGCTTATGATGTATGTGGCTTCCACCCCCACCATGGCCCAGCAGCAGCTATCCAACTCTGATTGTGTATCAGCTACTTTTCTTTCTGAAGTCATCAACTGCCTGACCAAAGCAGCTTTAGAGGGGAGGGGCTTGTCTCGGCTCACCGTCACCATCTGAGGGCTTACAGGCCACCATGGTAGAAGAGATCAGCAGTAGAAGATCCCACCCTGCAGGGACATTCGAGGCAGGTCTTACCCCTTCAGTACATCTTCTCTGGAAATCCCCTCAGACACACCCAAAGCTGCAGCTCCTTTTTACTTTTTTATTTCTGTTTCCAAGTGTTATCTTTTATTTATGAAGTACAGTAAGCATCAAATATAAAATATATGAAGAAAACCCAAGATGTCGAGTACGGATGCTTTCTTTCAAATAGCCACATAACATCACTCTGTCAACTCCGATTCCCATGGGAATAGGCAGGGCAATGTAACAGTTACAGTAAGAAAGTATGCATTTATTAAACGTTTACTTAGCAGCCATTATTTTATAGGCACTATCCTAAAAACTAGGACCAACTAGGTGGAATGGCCATTTCACTTTTCTTTTGGAGAAAGAAAAATTGTTGGCAATTTTTTTTTTCAACCGACTGCACGGTTCTCAAGACTTGATTTTAAATAGCTGGGGAATATTGCTACAAGTTTTATCTGTTAATACAGGTACATACACGGCATCCCTTCCCTTCCACTCCAGGCAGGCAAAGTAAGCTAAAGTCCATAGGCCCCTTTCTCAGATTAGAAATGTGCCCATGAGTCAAGATAACGAGGCCTTACTGTCTAGGTCATAGTAAACTGGCTTTGTCCTTTGCCTTCTTTGGGACTGATGGAATCAAATGCACGTTTGTTGTCTTTGTCATGGCAGTGGATTGAGGTGACTGTCAGTCATTTGTCATGGTGTGAACATGAAGGGTCTCCCCAATGAGCCATGTGCTGAAGGTTTATCTGACCACTGCGAAGTGATTAGATCGTCAGGGTATTTACTCCTACGTAGATTAACACCTCATGGTTCACATGACACTATTTTGGGGGGTAGAAAAAGGTGAAGTAGCTCCTGTCCCTGCCCCTTCCTGTTTTTCTGCAGCTTGCTTGCTAAGGGCAAGCAGCTTCTCCCATATTCAGACATTTTGGCTTACCTCAAGACCAACTTGTGGATCCAGCTGAACTTCCACGGGGACCTTAGAAACTATGAACCTCTGTTTTCCTCTGACATTTTATCACAATGACAAGAAATCAACATCTCACCTTCAAGAGAAAGTATGTCTACCATGCTCAAAACATAGAAAAATTTGAGTAGAACACTGACCTGCTAAGTGATTTCCAGTGATTTTTAAGTTTCAATATTTTAACAAAAATACAAAAAAATGAATGCAGAACAATTTTCTATTAATAAATAGAGAACTGTCTAGGGTAGCTTATCTGTTTTATTTAAAAAAAATAGTTTGCAAAACACCCTCAAATTCAAAGTGATTATGAAGCATTATTTTAGCAATTCTACATATCCACAAAAATCACAATTAGGAAGACAAAAACGTTTTATTTTAAAACACTGAAAAAACAAATGCCTGTTATCTTGGAAATGTTAAATATGAAAACTGTGTTCTGTGATAGCTAAATACTGTAAATTGTCTTATCATTTTCTCTAATAGCAACAAGAGATAAAGTTAGAGATTACCAAGGGTCTGCTAACCATTATTCAAAGTCATCATCTTTAGCTTCAACTCATGTACACAAGTGAAAGTTCTGTCCAAGCTGTTCCTGACACTGGAGGCTTCCAGTTGAATTTCAGATGTTAAGAAAAGTATCTTCCTCTTTCGCCTGTGAATGTTTGATATTGCTGTACTGTTGGCTTACATCCACTACAGATACTGGTTCTAGGCCAGCCCAAGGGTCTTCAAGCATTGACAACTGAAAATAACTTTCCAACTCATCAGACGTAATTTCTTCTCTTTCACTCCCGGATCCAAATGGTGTAGCTGTCCTTGGAGAACCCTGGGGGAAGGTCTGCTGCTGCCCTGGGGAGCAGCTGAACTGCTGCTGGGACCCGGCAAGGGACCTGGAGTTGGTGGCTGGGTAGCGGCCAGGGGATGGAGACCCGGGACGGGGGTCCGAGAAACTGCCTTCGCGGAGAGTTGCTGCTCCCACACATCCTAGCCCGGGGCCCGCAGGCGGGGCGTGCGGACTGCGGTGCAGACTCCGGTCCCCGTACCGCGGGGAGGGCGGCCGCGGTCCCCTTCCCAGGGCACCCTGGACGCTGTTTCTGCCACCCCAACTTCCTGTCCACGCACTGGGGTCCGGAGGAGTTGGTGGTGGGAAATTCTGTAGGTGCATAGCAGGAAACGAAGCTGAAGAGCTCACTCTCCGACGCCCTCACCGGAACCCCAGCGATCAACTGCCTGTAGCTCCTTCTAAAACAAACACACACCAAATTAACTTTTATACTTTTTTTTTTTTTTTTTTTTGGTGCAGGTGGTCTGCTTGTGTGTATGACTGTGCCCCACATGTGTGCAGTTCCTGTGGAGGCCAGAAGAGGGATCAGATCTCTGAGAACTAGAGTAACATGTTTGTGAGCTACCCTGTGGGCGCTTGGAACTGAGCTCAGAGCCCTTGGAAGAGCTGCGCATGCTCTAAATCCCTCAGCCATCTCTCCAGCCCTAAATATAGCTCCTGAATGCACTCTTCTCTTCTAATCCAATCAAGCTGACAACCAGAATAACCACCATAGATGGAAATCCACTATGTGTGGAACATTTTGTAAGCCCAACCTCTTCCAAAGTTAACACGAGTAATTCCTAAACCTTTGACCTTTCAAAAAGCATTCACTTTCTTTAAAAAATTTAATAGATAAGATCACAGTTTAAAATATAGAGATAATGGGGGTGACACTGGGGAGGGGCCCACCCGATCAAAGGAGAAGTGGGGGTGGGGTTGGGAGGAAGGATTGTGGGAAGGGGTGGCTGAAAGGGGGCAGTGATCAGGATGTAAAATAAATAAGTAAAAATTAAAATAAACTATAGAGATTGTATTCCCGACCAGTTGGCTCCTCCTTATTCAAATAATGATTTAAAGAAAGACATGACTTCCGAATTTGATTCACAGCTGCCCATCCGACCATTTCTCAAAGAAGCTGCCATATCGTCTTAGATAAATCCTAAACGATATTTTATATTTTCATTATGCTTGTTTTTAAAAATGAAAGTAAAAAAGATGAAGTATTTTTCACCGTGGCAAAAAAAAGCTACACAGGCAGAGAATTGGATGTCAAAGGCTTTAAGGAGCAGACACATTATTTAGCTGATGAATTAATGGAGGCTCGTGGAGAAGAGGTAGGATTTTAAGTTAAAGCTGCATAAAAATTAGGTTTTAGCGTCATTAAAATTCCACTTTCAGCTGCTACTAATTTTCTTTTGACCACAAAAGACATTAGTTTTTCTGAGTAAAGAGGGAAAGAGACCCATATTGTTTTACAACTGTACCAGCCCGAAAGGCGCTGTTAGAGGGGAGAGGTTGTCATCTGCCTAGACAGGAAAAGGCATGCAGAAAAAGATGAGAAAAGACAAGAATGTACTGTGACATTCCGATTGTCATCTGGGCAGCATGAGCTAACTGCTCATCCCCAGTCCTAGGTCCTGCTTCAGGGGACAAGCCTGTGGGTAAGGGCCAGCTGTTAAAACAACCATCTGGTTCTGTGCTTTGCTCAAAAGTCTTCAGCTTAAATCTAAGACAACAGATATGAGGGAGCAGGAAGAAGGACCCAGGGGAGTTGGTTCGGGAGAAGAGAGCCAGCCAGCAAGAGGACAGCAAAATAAAGGGCAGCCTGGGCTACATAGTGATACAAACAAATAATTAAATCAAACTAAAGGCCAGTATTAAGACCTCTTTCTCTTCTGCCACTTACAGAGTGCGCTGGACCCAGTGTGAGCATGGAATGAGTCAAATATCATCAAGAGAAGGAACCCAAACTTTGAACAGAAAGATTATTGGTGTCATGTGATGCTGAAGTCAAGTCCTCTTAGCTCTGTGTGGATGTTGCTTTTAGGGCATTATTGACACATTAATTTGCATTGGGAACTTACTTGGGGATGATAGGTGTTCTAGTTAGCTATTCTACTGTTGCAACCAGGACCAGGATGAAAAGCAATTTGGGGAGGAGTCTTAGTTTATAGGCTACAGTCTACTATTGAGAGAAGCCACACTAGGAGCTTGACATGAAAAACAAAGGAATGCTTCTTAATGGCCTACTTTTAGGTTTATATTCAGCTACCTTCCTTGTAAATCCCAAGCCCACCTGCCTAGGAATGGTACCACCCACAGTGGGCTGGGCCCTCCTACATCAGCCGGAAAATTGCCCACAGGCAGATTTAGGATAAGTTTTTTGACCTTCTCTGAAGCAGAGAAGTTCAGAATCTCTCTCCATATTGGGAGGAAAGGAGCATCAAGCAAGATGCCAAGAAGGATGTGAACAGGGTTTGTCACACCTCCCTTCGTTTCTTAGCATTGAGCATTACTCTTCTCCACAGCTTCGCAGTCTTTATCAAACACAGGATATAAGTTTGCTGTCACTGTGACAAAATACCTGAAGAAAAACATACTTGTCTCCGTTTCACATGGTTTTTATAATTCGTGGTTGATTAGATCCACTACTTAAAGCCCAAGTAGACCAAAACTTATAGAACATCTCTATATATTAAGGGAATTTATTGTGATGACTTACAGTCTGCAGTCCAACTCACCCGACAGTGGGCAGCTGTGAATGGGAAGTCCAGGAATCTAGTAGTTGCTCAGTCCCAAGAGGCTGGGTGTTTCAGCTGGTCTTCTGTAGAAGCTGGAGTCCTGAAGAAGTTCCAACAGATGTGCTGGCAAGTCAGTGCAAGCAGGCGAAGAGTGAGTCTTCCTTCCAACCTCCTTATGCAGGCCTCCAGTAGAAGGTGTGGCCCAGATTAAAGGTGTGCACCACCACACCTGGATTTGGAGCCTGCTTTGTTCCAGGTTGACCTTAAACTCAGAGATCTGCTTGCCTCGATCTCCTGGGATTAAAGGCATGTACTACCTTGCCTGGGCCTAAGTTTATCATGGCCACTGTGTCTTGAGATCTGGATCAAAAGTGTATGCCATCCTATGTCAAGATCTGGGTCAGAAGCTTTCAGTGTCTTTCAGCCTCAAATTCTGTTATCACAAGTGTGCAATCCATTTCTGGATTGTAGTTTATTCCAGATGTGGTCAAGTTGACAACCAGGAATAACCATCACAATCCACCCCTTATCAACTTGACATAAATCTTATTTCATATCCAGATGAAACAGTTACCAGGTCATAAATATACCTATCATGATAAAACTATCCCCTGTACAATAGCAAACACATTGTAAACTTAGAAGAGGTCAATGTCCCTTGGAAACATTCTTTTAGTATCTCAACTTAAATATCAATTGATAATCTCTTAACTGATGTTAAAGAAACTGTAAGAAGCACAAATATCTATACAAATGTGTTCTTAACAAAATAAAACAGAAGCATTCGTAATCCTCATTTCTTCATCTGGTCTTGTGCCTTAAATGTTATTTATAACTACCTTCCTCTGCTACCCATTCTGTATCTCCTCCACCCTCTGCAAGCACCTCAGCAGGTCTTGGCTCTTTTCCTGGAGGAGTGACCCACATCTTCCTTCCTGATGGCCTGTGTCCTTTGTCATCCTGCTTGGATCAGGCTGTTGTAGTTCCCACATTGACTTTAATCACAGGACATGGCAGTACTAAGAGACAGCCTAAGGGTTCTCCTGCACTCCAGACATAATCCTTCTTACCTCCATTGTGGAGAGGCAATCCAATTTCCTCAAGATATTCTAGATCTATCACCCCCTCCTAACACCGCTGTTACTCCTTTCTTAGCCAGTCGGTTTTAGGGCATTAGAAGCATAAAATGACCAGGGGAAGTCTGAGCCTCCAGTTCAATGGAATGTTTGTTGTGGCTCCTGGCAGGATCACTTCTCTCTCTGGAACCAAAACTTCTAGGTCAGCAGAACCTAGAGTTGAGGGAACAGGAAGCAAAAGCTTTCCTAGTGGCTCATTAGGAGTGATAATGAGTGGAACTATTCCCTTTTCCACCCTTTTCTATCCCTTGATTCCTAGACCCATGGATCCTGGCTATGGGAGAAACTACCATAGATGCTGATTTAAAGCACATGCTGCCTTCTGTAAAACTCTGTCCCATCCTCCATGCTACTGCCACCTCATTGGCACTGTAACTGTGTCTTCAAAAAGCCATTCCATCTTTCTATCAGACCAGCTGATTCAGGATGATGGGAAACATGGTAAGACCAGTGGGTTCCATGATTGTGGACCCACCATCAACCTTCTCTGGCTATGAAATAAATTCCTTGGTCAGAAGCTGTCAGGGGCCATAATGGGACTAGCTAATAACTAGCAGGCGATCTTCCTGAGATGGTCTGCTTGATATCAGTGATTATTAAGCTCTGTTATAGTGGGACTGCTATTAGATCCCTTTCTGATAGTCAAAACTGCAATGAGAACTCTGCCAGTCTCCCAAGTGTTACCAGTTAATTGTTCTTAGATAGTAACCAGACTTTCTCCTACTCAGAGCAAATGTTGTAAAACAATTAACTAAAGGTCATAAAAAGGGAACTAATGATTTATTATAGGTGCTAGGACAAAGAATAAAATATTAACTGGGCTTATCTGTACAAAATTTCACTAATAACTTAGTTATGGTTCTCGACCTTCTATGAACCCGTGGAGCTGGAACAGGGGATGGCTGTTTAGCCAGATAATTACTCCTAGTGGATATGCATGTGAACATTCTCTGTTGTGAACTTGTATTTCAGTTTATGATTTGACTTTTTGTGTGAACTTGTGATAAACCTTTTAACATGTGCTCATGTGTTCTGAAAGATGTATAAGTGCTGAGGACAAGGGGAGGAGTCAGAACCGAGCTGAGAACTTTTAGACAGAACACTTCTTAGACACAGAGGGAAGCTGGGGAGAATTTTTTCCTTGCCCCACTTAGGACCTTTCTGCTTTCCCTCTTTTTCTTAGATAGTTTTAATAGGAAACTTTTTTTATAACTTAGTAATAAATTCTATAACCACTTCTCCAAGTGTCCCCTTTTCTTCCTTAGACTTGCAACTAGCAGGCTAGTTAGAGCCCACAGTTCCTACTGAGCTAGCACAAAGTTACTTTTTTAATCTTCCACTGTTAGGCTACAGGCGTTAATCAGCCTTTTACCCTTAGAAATGGCAAGAAAGTTTTCTTAGGACGTTTTAGAAGTTATCATCAGCATTTCAGTACAGTTAGAGAGCTAGAATGTCTAGAGACCCCCAGACTTTAAAGCCACACCAGAGTCCCACTCTGTGTCCCCACCACTACCCTCTCCAGGTTGGGAGGCTCCTGGCAAGAAGTAATACTGTAAAGAATACCACAGCAGTGGATAAGGCATCTGCAAGTCCACGGATGGTGGTTTTGACAGAGCATTATGTGTAGGAAAGGCAAATCCATAACCAGAATAGGTATCTACTCCAGTAAACAAAATGTTGTCCTTTTCATGGAGGAAGTGGTCCAATGTAGTCAACCTGCCACCAGGTTGCTGGCTGGTCACCTCAAGGAATGGTGCCATGTCTGGGCCTTAGTGTTGGTCTCTGTCGTAGCTATAACCAGGTCCTTGGTGAGTGGAAGTCCATGTTGTTGAGCCCAAGCATTACCCTATCTCAGCCACCATGTCCACTTTGTTCATGTGCCCACTGGGCAGTGACAGGGATGACTGGGGAAAGAAGCTGACAGTCCACAGAAACGATCATCTTAATGACTTTATTACTGAGCTCCTCCTCAGCGGAAGTCACCTTTCGATGAGCATTTACATGGGACACAAATATCTTCACATACTTTGGAGAGATCTGTCCACACACTTCTTCTCTGGATGTCTTTCTCACCAATTTTCCAAATGTGATCTTTCCAAGTCCCTGATCAGCCAGAACTCCATTAATCACCTGGCCTCCATAAACCCCGATTTTAACTAGAAGGCCACAGTATTTCTTGGGATCTCCTGGAGTCAGCATCAATTCGGAACTAGGATACAATAGACCCCAGAAAGTCTGATTATTTCCTTTCCCCCAGTGTACAGTTACTCTTGTAAAATCTCACCTTCAGAACTTTTGTTTTGGGGATGGTTGGGTTCGGAATAGTAGCTAAGACAATCACATTTCGGATTCTATTGTCTGTCACTCGGTTAAAATGTTCATAAGCTTTGCCCTCATGAGTACAGTTTCCTCCAGTGTACAGTTACCCATTGGTCCCTTTTGGGAAGAACTGAAGAAAGACTAACAGCAAAACTTTTAGGTGTCTTATCAAGGTTCTTCCTCACATGAACTTGGCTATCCCTTCAAGGGATTCTGGGTCTGCGAACTGTGTCGAGTCTGAATTGATTCACTGACCCAGACTGCCTTTTTGCCGAGACACAATGTAGCCTTTCTTTGATAATTTTTCTGCTTATACAGATCAAAGAGCTATGCAGTAGGCTTCATGTCTATTTCATGCTGGGAAACACCGTGACTGATTGATTAGCCAGTACCAAAGGTCCGTATGAGTCATGCCATTATAAAATTCACCTCTCCTGTGCTGACCATTATGGGGTTGGTCATTATGAACATTGTTTTGTCTACACTGTTCATTATAATAACTACGATCACCTTGCCTCTGGCAATTCAGTGTTCATCTTTTATGTGCAAAGGATTCTAACTCAGGTCTTTACTTGCATAGAACTTGCTATGTGAGTCAGGTTAGCCCCAATCTCATGTAGATGCACCAGCTTTTGCCTCCCAGATACTGGGGTGAGAGGCTTAGACCAACATGCCCAGCTCTAAAATAGCCTCTTATCATGCCACAGTTGGTATGGAGGTCAGAAGACAACTTACAGGCATAAGTTCTATCCTCTCACCGTGTGGGTTCCGGGGTTGTCAGGGTTGGTGGTGGTCATCTTACCTGCTGAGTGATCTCACCTCCCAGGTCTCCATTCTTGGTGAAGGCTCCCATGTCACACAGAACTTGCTTTGATCTTGCCAGTCTGTTTTGACATCAGCCAATGAGCATAGAGATGGATGTAAGAAGAGACATCTCATTCTTCCCAGGCACAGAGACTTGGGTTTGCAGTACAACCATGATGTGACATCCTACCCTCTCCTCTCCCCCAACCCCTTTCTCCCAAACAAGTGCTAATCTAAGATCCCTGTAACCAGGACTATCCACCCACTTACTGCCTAGTTACAGATGATAAAGACAGGGGCTGAATACAGTGTGTTATTAAGCAGGCCCATTGATTTATTAATGGAGGGCAAAGCTCATGAGCATTTTCATTGAGTGACAGACAATAGAATCAGAACTGTCATTGTCTTAGCTATGGTTCTGAACTCAACCACCCCCAAAACAACAGCTCTGAAGGTGAGGAGATTCCATAGCACAAGGAATGTGTGGAAACAGGAAATCAGGACAGGGCCACCACTGCGAAATCTCAAAAGTGGTTAGAAAACCAGATGAAGGGTATCCACAGGAAGATAGGAAATGGAAGCAAGCAGAGTCTACACAGTTCTGAGCTGCTGCCCTAGAATGGAAGACCAGAAGCCTCACCTCTCGCAGCACAGGAGTTAGAGAGGGCTGTCAGCAGAGGCTGGGGCGAAGGGGTGACTCAGCCAGAACATGGCAGCCCCTTAAAAATAAAATATGGGTCACAGCCCAGCCCTCTCTAGCCTTCCTCATGGCTTCTCAGGGCAGCTCTGCTAACTTTGCAGTCAACCCTTATAGTCAAGAGTAAATGGATATCTGGTGACCCCATCACAGCACTAAAAGGGGTCACATTTAGTTGGGAAATGTGTGCTGTCTCGCTCTGTAACTTTTATACTGAAAAGAAGCTTCCAGATTCATGAAATTTCCCCTGGGAAGACAAAATCAATAAAGACAGATGCTTTAGGATAACCCACGGCCTAGCTGGAGGGGCTCAACTGAGGCTAGACGGTCTATAGAGTTGGGCAACTGAGGCTATGCAATGTGCTGGATGCTGGGGAAGAAGCTACGGAATGCAGAGGGAGCCATGTCTAGCTAGATGGTAGTTTTGAACCCAACAGTTCTTTTAGCCCAGCGGACTTAGTGAAGTCCCGGTGAGAGAGAATATGCCAGTGTTTCCCTTCGTGAGACTCTCATTGTCTCATCAGGTTCCCCAAGCCTCTTTCCTGCAGTGTTTGTGGAAAAGTAAAGCATTCTATCAGTTTTCCTTGTGAAGTCTATGTTTTGTGAGTTTTTAATATGAAACATGTCCCCTAGAAGGTTCATCCATCGAAGACTTGGTCCACAGGGGGTGGCACTATTCTGGGAAATTGAAGAATCTTTAGATGCCTAGCTAGAGAGAGTATGTCACTGGGCACATATGCTTGGTGGCTGTATCTTATCTATTACATTTTTTGCCTACCATCTATTTGTTTGTCTGTCTAGCGACATCTATCTATCTGTCTATCTATCTATCTATCTATCTATCTATCTAAATATATAGGGGCTGGAAAGATTGCTCAGTAGTAAGAGTGCTGGCTGCTCTTCTGGAAGACCTGGCTTTAATTCCTAGCACTCACATGGTGGCTATACTGTCTGGTTTTGTGTCAACTTGACACAAGCTGGAGTTATCACAGAGAGAGGAATCTCAGTTGAGGAAATGCCTCCATGAGATCCAGCTGTGAGGCATTTTCTCAACTAGTGATCAAGGGGGGAGGGCCCAGCCCATTGTGGATGGTGCCATCCCTGGGCTGATAGACCTGGGTTCTATAAGAAAGCAAGTTGAGAAAGTCAGAGAAGCAAGCCAGTAACATCCCTCCATGGCCTCTGCATCAGCTCCTGCTTCCTGACCTGCTTGAGTTTCAGTCCTGACTTCCTTTGGTGATGAACAGCAATGTGGAAGTGTAAGCTGAATAAACCCTTTCCTGCCCAGCTTGCTTCTTGGTCATGATGTTTGTGCAGGAATAGAAACTCTGACTAAGACAGAGGCTTACAGCCATCTGTAATACCAATCTCATTGGAGTCAATATTATTTTCTAGCTTCTATAGACACCATTCTTGCATGAGGTACATAGTCATTCATGTAAGCAAAAAACTCATGCATTTAATCTATTACTTCATAAATAAATCTATAAATAAATTTTGATTGTTGTGATGACACATGCCTTTAATCCAAGCATTCAGAAGACAAAGGCAGGCGTATCTCTATGACTTCAAGGTTAACCTGTTCTACATAGTGTTTTGCAAATAAGTCAAGGTTACAAAGTGAGACCCTATCTCAACAAAGACAAGACTAAGTACAAAACAAAACAGAACTACTTATCTACATTTTATACTCACTAAATAATAATAAATAATAATCTAAAAATAAAATACAATAATCAATCTAAGCCCCTCCCCAACCACGCTGGGATAAATACGTCCTGCCACCATGACATTCTGCTTCAGTGGGTTTAGGGACCATGAATTGAATTCTCAAAATGTGAGCCCAAATAACAACCTTCCTCCTGTAAATTTTGTCAGGTGCCATGAAAAGTTTGTCTCTTTATAGAACTGTAAGTTAATTAGTATGTTTGCCCTAAACATAACTACCAGTTTACAGTGAAACATACTTCCTAAAACAAAGCATCCAAAAATGTTTAAATCTCACTAGGAACCCGATACTGGGGGCGGGGATGGGGGTGGGGGAGGGGAAAGGAGGCCTTGAGGCCAGACGCAGAAGGAGCCTCAGAGCCCAAGAATTACCTCACAGTTACATTATCATGTGAGATGTCATTTATTTTATCTTCTCTATGAAAGTGTAACATTGTTCCAAGAAAGGCAGAGAGAAATTAGGAGTCTCCTTCTTGCTGGTCTGGCCAAACTGTAAACCAAAGCATTTTCCTTTATCAGTTTCTGTTCCTTAATTTCTTTTGAAGGCAGTAGGTTCATCGTAACTACTGGGTACAGCCCTGGCTTCAAAGAGATGAAGCAAAGGAACCTGTCAGGAGAGACCTGAGTTCTTTTTTTTTTTTTTTAAACGACTTTATTTTGCAAAACAAAGATAAATGTACAGATTTTAAACATTTTTTGCTTAAAATTATACATTTTTGTCAGTACTGTTTTTTCAGACATTAAAATAAATTTTACATAAAACCATGTGAATATATTTTTTAGCCAGTACTTGATTTTTTTCAAGGGCTTGACAGTATGCATTGAAAACCTACTAGTTGCAATAAGCGTAAAGTACATGCAAAACAAAACGCAACATGGAAATAGTCAAAGTCTTCTTGTTTTGTGAATATATGTATATTTTTTGTTTTCTTTATTTCTTGGACTTCATACAGTCTGTGAGTTGTTTCTGGGGGAGTGCAAGCCTCTGGGGTTAGTATCCCACTATCAGTGACTGCATATTATGTCTGTTCTTTTGTGACTGGGTTATCTCACTCAGGATGATCTTCTCTAGATGCAGCCATTTTCTTAAGAATTTGGTTAAGTCATTGTTTCTGGTGGCTGAGTAGTATTCCATTGTGTATATGTACCACAATTTTTGTATCCATTCGTCTTCTGAAGGACATCTGGGTTCCTTCCAGCTTCTGGCTATTATAAATAGAGCGCTATGAACATTGTGGTGCATATATCTTTGTTGTGTATTAAAGTGTCTCTGGGGTATATGCCCAGAAGTGGAATAGCTGGGTCTTCAGGTAGTACTATATCCAATTTTCTGAGGTATCGCCAGACAGATTTCCAGAGTGGTTTTATTAGCTTGCAACCCCACCAACAGTGGAGAAGTGTTCCTCTTTCTCCGCAGCCTCACCAGCATCTGCTGTCATCTGAGTTTTGGATCTTGGCCAATCTGACTGGTGTGAGGTGGAATCTTAGGGTTGTTTTAATTTGCATTTCCCTGATGGCTAAGGATGTCGAGCACTTCCTCAGATGTTTCTCGGCCATTCGGTGTTCCTCAACTGAAAATGATTTGTTTAGCTCTGTACCCCATTTTTTAATAGGGTTATTTGATTCTCTGGTGTCTAGCTTTTTGAGTTCCTTGTACACCTTGGATATTAGGCCTCTATCTGATGTGGTGTTGGTAAAGATCTTTTCCCATTCTGTTGGTTGCCGTTTTGTTTTCTTGACGATGTCCTTAGCCTTACAGAAACTTTGCAATCTCATTAAGTCCCATTTGTTAATCTTTGACCTTAGAGCTTGAGCCATTGGTGTTTTGTTCAGGAAATTTTCTCCTGTGCCTATGTGTTCTAAGGTTTTCCCTACTTTTTCATCTAATAGTTTCAGTGTATCTGGTTTAATGTGGAGATCTTTAATCCACTTACACTTGAGCTTTGTACAAGGAGATAAGAACCAGAGAACTCCTACAGCTGATAAACAAGTTCAGCAAAGTGGCCGGATACAAAATTAACTCAAACAAATCAGTAGCCTTCCTATACTCAAAGGACAAACATGTGGAGAAAGAAATTAGGGAAAAGGTACCCTTCACAATCGTTACAAAAACTATGAAATACCTTGGTGTGACTCTAACTAAGGAAGTGAAGGACCTGTATGACAAGAACTTCAAACCTCTTAAGAAAGAAATTGAGGAGGATCTCAGAAAATGGAAAGATCTCCCATGCTCATGAATTGGAAAGATCAACATCTTAAAAATGGCCATCCTACCAAAAGCAATCTATAGATTCAATGCAATCCCCATCAAAATTCCAACCCAGTTCTTCATGGAATTGGAAAGATCAATGTACAATTTCATATGGAATAACAAAAGACCTAGAATAGCGAAATACATCCTCAACAACAAAAAAAAATCTGCGGGAATCACTATCCCTGACCTCAAGCTATATTACAAGGCAATTGTGCTGAAAACTGCATGGTACTGGTACAGAAATAGGCAGGTGGATCAATGGAATAGAATAGAAGATCCAGAAATGAGCCCTCATGTATATGGTCACCTGATTTTTGACAAAGGAGCAGTAAACATTCAATGGAAAAAGGACAGCCTATTCAACAAATGGTGCTGGTCCAACTGGCACTCAACATGCAAAAGAATGAAAATAGACCCGTTCTTATCTCCTTGTACAGAGACCTGAGTTCTTTACCCTCTGTCTCCCGATAGCCACAGTCAGGGATTACTGTCCTCATTTACCAGGTGACAGAGTCAAGGAAGGTTTGGTGACTTCTTCCCAGCACACACACTACTTGGTGGTACAGAAAAAATTACAAACCTAAGTCTTCCAGGACCAAAGCCCATTGTCTTCACGTCTGTTCAAAACCTGCAAAAGCAACTGACATTTCTTAGGGTTTAAAAAAGGCAAAGGAATGATTAGCTTAACAGATAGAATTAAATACTAGTCATAAGACACCCATGTAGAAGCACACCCCAACAACTGATGACCTCATTGCTGTGCCCCTTCCTTCCCCCCACTCCCTTCTTCCCACAAAAGGTCAACTCCCTTTAGTATCCGTATTTTCAGTGGCCCCAGTCAGCTTTTGCCCACTGACTGATGACAGCCAATCCAGGGGTCTGATTCCTGCTGGTGGTTGGGTTAAGGTGCTCACAGGACAGCAGCAGGCTAGTCACTTAAATGCTGTCAAGTGTCTAGGAGCCATTTCTCTACTCTTATTAAAAGAAAGGTTCACAGGGAGAGATGGATGACGGCTCTTGCACGACAGTTGCCTGGGCCTCTTGAGAGGCTTGCTAGCCTTTTGAGGCCCAAGACCAGTTGACACACAAAGATAGAGCTGTGAACAGCCTATTTGGACCATGGTTACACCCCTGGGGCTACATATCACTACACTTCCCACTATACACACAACCCCAGGTCTTTCTATGGTGTGTGCTTATATGAGTTCATGAGCCTGCGTCTACCTGCGGAGGTCAGAGGAGGTCATTAGGTATCTTACTATGACTCTCTACCTTCTACCTTTGAGACAGGAGTCTCTCACTGAGCCTGGATCTAGGTTGGTGACCAGTAGACCCACCTGATTGACCTCTCTCCAACTCTACAGCACTGGGATTACAGGGGCTCCTGCTATCACACTCCTTTTTTGTGTAGGCACTGAGATTTGAACTCAGATTCTTGTGCTTGCACATCAAGAGTATTTATCCACAGAGCAATCTCTCTAGCTCTATTTTGTTCTTAAAGCCCTTAAACACTAAACTCTCCCACCCTCTTGTTGCGGTAAATAAAAAGGTAACCTCTCATCCCGTGCTAGTGCATGTGGCACAGGTAGGGCCACATGCACTGCGGAGAATCTTTATCTCAACGTGCTCCCAAGTACTCACAGACAGACCCCAGCTTCCTTTGACCCAAGCGGTCTGCTCCGCCTGCCCTGGCTGCTTCTGATCCGGGTGGCCCACGACTGCCCCAGCGTGTTGCTTTCATTCACTTTCCCTTGGCAGGCTGCCGCTACGCCTTGCACACACACACACACACACACACCCCAACTCAGTAGCGGGCTTTGTGTGTCCTGCCACTACACCCTCTTTGAACTCAATTAAGTCGCCTCTTAAAAGAACACACTAAAATACTCATAGCTACCTGTATTTGTGTGTAGAGAAGAATATCCACATCCTCCGCCACGTTGTCTCCCCAGCTCCTTCCCCTCCCTACCTTTTCCTCTGGAACTCAGGATTCTCCTGGCTTCCCCCTCCCGCCTTACAAAAACTTTGTCCCCGCCCCACTCTCTACTGTCCAATCATGTCCTTCCTTTGCTGTGGATCTTCATTTTGTTTTCTCTGGGGCAGGGGAACGATAACTTGCTCCCCCTCTACCTTGTGTTTTATAGGTTAGAGAGCTTTGAGTTTTGTCAGGGAAACTCAGTAGAAATTGTACTACAATTTCAGGACTGGGAGGTTTCCCTGGTGTGTGAGTGTGCGTGTGCGTGTGCGAGTGTTCCTCAATGGTATATTTCCTCCCTCCAGTTTAGCTTCTTAGCTCCTGAAAATCACCAGTGTTCTCAGTCTCAGGATGAATTTAGGGTCCATGGGAGGCAGCGTGGGATTCTGAAAATGGTTGCCTTTGTTCAGGCCAAGGGCTGGCTTGGGCCTTTCATCATTTCCCTTGGTGGTAACTGCCTTTGGATGTTTCCAGTGGTTAAATGGTTACTTAAGCTATTTTGCCTTTCTTTTTCCTACTCTGAGACAGTTAATCACTTCCTATTCATCTCTCATTTGTAATTTAGAGAGCTTTCTCTGTGAAATGCAGAGTGATTTCCCAGGGAGCCACAGGAAACTTCTCTCCCAGCTTCTTTGTGAGATCAAATAGGTACCTGCCAACAAAGGGCAGTCATCCAGTGCTTAAGACTCTCCTGTACAAAAATGAGATAATGCTGGTCTCAGACATCTAGGGGTGTCTTCTTGGGACCCCTATCTACACATCTTCTCCCAGTCTGGCCCCTTTCAGTGTCCTCTCCAGTTCCTCTAAAGTACCAACACACTTCTCCATGGTCTGTATTCTTTGTGGTATTTAATCCGTTTACAAGGCACCCCAGAGTCTTGTCATCCAAAAGTTGCCTGCAATGCTCAAAGGTGTGTGATGTGATAAGGACAACACAAAACGTTAACATAAGTCACGCACAGAACAGGTAGGCAGAGATCATACACCAGGGCCGCGCGTAAACCAGCAGATGTACGCAAGCCTGGCACAGAAGAATGGAACGTAGCAGTTGCTACCCCCTTACCCAGCCTACAGATCATGACCAGCTCTCATATCCCCAGTACCTCTCTCCTCCTTTCCTTCAATTCCATGCTCTACTATTGTTGGGATTCTGTAAACCCCACCCCTCAGTTACCTGGCAATAGCCAGGTAGGCTCCGCCCCAGTGACCTGACACTATAAAAGGGGCTGCTTGACCCCTCCTCTCTCTCTTGCTCTTGCCTCTCTAGGCCTCTTGGCTTCTTGCAACCCTGCTTTCCCCCTTTCCCCCTCCTCTTCCCTTTCCCTTCCCCCCTCTCCCTCCATGTGCTCATGGCCTCTACTCCTCTACTTCTCTCTCTCTCTCTCTCTCTCTCTCTCTCTCTCTCTCTGCCTCTACTACCCTCTTAACTCTCCCATGACCTGAATAAACTCTATTCTGTACTATACTGTCGTGTGGCTGGTCCCTCAGGGGGAAGGGATTTCCAACATGGGCCCCCCAGAGGCATCTCCCTTGCCCCCAGGCCTTGTCACACCTCCATGGGCCATGTGCCCCCCACTCTCTTCATCCTTCCCCTAACATTGGTGCCGTGACTCGGATCGTCATCTTCTAACAACATTGGTGCCCTTTCAACTATACCACCTGTCAAACTGAGAGCCCCACACATGACAGGATCATGCTCCACAGAACAACAACATCACTTTTACAACCCAACTGTCATAATTACCTTTAGACTGCTGTGATGAAGACATGTTGGCCTAGGTGACTTATAGAAAAGAGGGTTTATTTGGAATTACAGTTTCAGATGGAGAAAAGTCCATCGCCATTGTGGTGAGGAGCATGGGCACACGATTGGGTGAGGGCTCATCTCTTAATCCACAAGCAGGAGGCAGAGAGAGCACACTCAAAGTCACCCCCAGTGACACACCTCCTCCAATAGGGCCACAACTCCTAATCCTTCCCAAATATTTCCACCAACTGAGCACCAAGCATCCAAGATAAGACCCTACAGGGACCATCCTCATTCAGAGCAGCATAGTAGCTGACTCTGCTTTGACTTTCTTGTTGTGTATTTTTGCCTCTTTCTCCCCTTTTAAAATCTGAACCATTCTTCTTTTGCAGTGACCTTGGAGCCCATAACTGGCAGGGCAGACCAATAAATATGTCTATGACATGAACCATGTAACAGTGCACTTCACGGGACAGATCATGATGGAATCACTCCCCAAATGAGGGACAGACAATACTGCTAAGACTGAGCCCTGAAGAAAGACACATCTCAAATGGCACCAGACGGCCCTTTTCATCAATGACAATGAAAAACGACTCCTTTGAAAACAAAACAAAAGTCCAAGGGCGAAAAGCATCACTTTCTAATAACCAGACCCGACTGCTTAGAGCCTGACCCAGTGGCTTGTGGTAAACAATTAGGCAGTTAGAGTCTAATTCCTAATGAGCCCCGGTGCCTCACCCCAAATGGCCAGTTTCAGAAAAGACCAGTGATATTATAAAGTTTGCTACCCAACAAGATACTATACACCTCTTATCTATTCAAATATGACCCCTCACAATTGACCCAGAAGTAAATTAGCTGACATAAAAAGACCCCGGTTCTCCCTCAGGGGTGTGATTCTCTCTGTGAATTTGCTTACTATATTCCTGACCAGTGCCTATTCCTTATTAAACATTTCATATCAGTTCTGGTCAGGTAAACACGTTTACCCCTGTGCCCCCAGACTCATCATTCCCAGCATGGTGTTCATGGGAATCCCTTACGGAAGCAGGATCCAGATACTCGCTCCATTAGCCTGACCCTCACCACCGGCTCTGCCAGCTCTGCGGACCCCAGCCTCTTCCTTTGTTTCCCTTTTATACAGCAGCTCAACGTTCGTTCCCACCATCTTCAGTCCCTTTGCTCCTCCAGACACCTTGTTCTGACTCGGGAATTGTTCTTTGGTCAGATAAACTCGGTTAAGTTTATTTTGCTGGGAACTTTAATTAGAAGTATCACCCATTTTGAAGGTGAGGCTGAATCCCTTAACTAGAGAACCGATAAATACTTGGTGTGTATCGGAAGTTTGGGGCGTGCTGCTGAGTCCAACTGTTAAGGGAGAATCTGGGTCCATCTTTAAGCTCTTAGTTTTCTTAATAAAATTACTTAAGAATGGCCTCAAAGGGAAGCCCCAGGAAACACACTTTTTGTAGCATTAAAAACAAACAAACAAAAACAACAGGGCAAGCTGTAATCTCAGCAGCGTTGGCAGCACGGGGTTGGTTGAGGGGGGGGTCATTCACGTGGTGGGCCAGCAGGTACGTGGCGGAGGGGAGCTTGAGAAAAAGAGGAAGGAAGCCAAATTAAAAAAAAAAATCATACTCATGCTCTGGCTAGCATCCTAAAGTTAAACACACACACACACACACACACACACACACACACACAAGAAAAGAAAAGAAAGAAAGAGAAAGAAAGAAAGAAAGAAAGAAAGAAAGAAAGAAAGAGAAAAAGGAAAAGCTTAGCAAACCCAACAGAACCTTGTGGCAGCTCTTGGGGACTAGCCTTGTGGGGTCTGGAAAGGAAAAGCACATTATCTCACTGAAGGGTTACTTACCCGCCCCCTCTCAGCTTAAGTTCCTCGGTCCTCCTGAGGAGTGGTTCCTTGGCCTGGTGATTGACTGGCCCTGGTCCAACCAGATCGACTCCTCCAGGAGGAGACAATGACAGTGCCTCCACTCGGAGGTGGGGCCGTTCTTTCACCTAGGAGACAGAAGTTTTCCCTTACTGGACCTTCCATGGACTCAGCACAGGGCTAGAGGGCCGTGATGTGTAGTAGCTACTGGCCACTCATAACCCAAAATGCGGTTAATATGACTGACATACACTTTTAGGGGTAAAATGCATGCTGGGTTTTGAAGACAATTTAATGAATGAATGAGTGGCTTCAATAATTTAAAGCTTTGTGTTCAAACAATGAGACTTCGTATATATAAAGCGAAGTCTTTTTACCCTTTGAACGGGCTATTAGAATGGTTCACGTTATGACCGGCTCCTGTTCCCTTTCACCTAGATGTTGAGTGAGAGGTTTTGGTGACAGGCCATTCTTGTGGTATTTATTCACAGTTGTTTGGGTCAACAAGCTTCCGTGACACGGGGTCACTGAGGATTCACCTGAAGGCAGCTTTATGAACTCTTGACCACCGACCCTTCTCCTCTGGTAGCCATGGCTTTTCCTACACTGCTTTAAAGAAGAGACTTCTGGAGCTAAAGGCACGTGTCTGCAGGAGGCTGCAGGAGCTTAGTCCTTCTCCATGCATCAATTAAGAGAGCTTTGATGATCAGCTTGCTCTCGGCCTGGAGCTCATACTCACCGGCTAATTAACTCTCCAAAGAAAGCCTGGAGCTGCAGAGCAAGGCTTTTCTATTGCAGCCGCCACTCGGAGATGGTGGCTGAGGGTCAACTGCTGGAGATCCTGCTTTTATTTTTTGGTTCAGACTTTGCAGGACAAACAGCACTTTTTTCTTTTCTTTTATTCTTTTTTTTTTTTTTTTTTTTTTTTTTTTTTTTTTTTTTTTTTGCATAATTTCATTCTTCCAAAGAGAGAGACAGCTCGTTAAAAGCTAGAGCTCCGTTTTTGCCAGGGACTAGATCTTTTTAATACTTGAAAAGAGGAAAACAGGGTG
This sequence comes from Micromys minutus, assembly GCF_963924665.1. Lineage (NCBI taxonomy): Eukaryota > Metazoa > Chordata > Mammalia > Rodentia > Muridae > Micromys > Micromys minutus. Next base: position 46,490,739 of record NC_137953.1, read on the forward strand.
TCTTTGAGCTCAATGGGGGATTTTCTTACTGCCTTGTGTAGCGCCCAAAGTCACACAGAACTTCTACTGAGTAAGTGGCCTCTGGGTTCTGTTTTGTTTGTTTGTTTGTTTTCCCTCCTCTCCTTTCTGTCTCCTTCCCTCCTCTTTATCCCCCTCAAACCCTGCCTCCCCTGAGAGAAGATCAGGCCTCCCAGGGACCCTAAGGGGTTTTATAGTCTCACACCCTTCTTACAGCTCCCCTCCCCCACTGAGGGTCTTATAGCTTCCCTCTCCCACTGAGGACTTTTGCAGCCCGAATCCTCCAGGAAGGAGTTATCTGAGTAGCCCTGGAGTATAGGGCAAAGGTCCTGAGATGCAACCCCCGTTGGCAGCAGCCAGTGGATTTAAAAGTCAACTAAACCCACCAATGCTCACATGCCTAGTCACCATCACTATAGCCCACCAGTTACTAAGTGTATGAAAACTATACTGACTGAGGGCTCAAGGTTGCTTCTCCTCTAAATGTAGGCCACACCAGTGCACTGAACTAATAAACCTCTTGTTTTTACATCAATCCCCAATCTCTCATCTCATTCATGAAAACCTCAAATAGATAAGACTCAATTTGGGTCTTACAAACCAAACAGGGCATAACTGTTATGAAACATAATAGGCACGGGGGGAGGAGGTTACCTGGCAGGCCCGTGCCAAGGTGCCCCCCTGAAAAATCAACATGAGACAAATCTGCTAAAAAGAGGGTTTATTTGGGGGAAGGGAGGGAGCGAAGGCCTGGAGAAGGGGAGGACAAAGAACAGAAAGGGGAAGATGGGCGGGGAGCTGGGGACACGTGTTGATAGTGGGAGCATGGGGTCAGGAGCAGTCCTTTTATACCGCACCAGATGCGGCAGGTAATGGCAGCAGCAGATGATGTAAGCCGTTGCTAGGTCCCTGGGAGGAGCCTAGTGGAATCGCCTGGAAGCCAACAAAACCAAGCTACAATAAGACCAAGGTCTGACCCATACAGGCTCCCCGATGCCTGCAAGTCCCCATGAGTCCTACTCCTTTTGTAGAGCCTCTTCTCCTGGTATGTCGCTGACCCCTCTGGTTCCTCCAGTCCCTTTTCCAGCTCCTCCACGGGACTTTCTGAGCTCCACCTAATGTCTGGCTTTGGAACTCTGCATCTGCTCCCACTAGTTGCTGACTGGAGTCTCTCTGGTATCTTTCGATGATAATTCTGATGGGCTCTCCGGTTGTAGGTCTAACGTTTTGTGGCTCGGTTGGTGTCCCAATTGCCTGGTTACAGGAGACAGCTGGTTCAGGCCTTCTGTGGCCTTTGGGTTCCTGTCCCATGACTTTGAAGAATGAAATTCATGGGCAGTGAAAAGTAGGTTCAGTCTTGTTATAGATTGGTGACAGATTAAGAGCAAGAAAGCAGCGAGCGCCTGTGTAGTCTGAATGGGGCCCTAGAGTGGGATGCCACGGAGCTGCTAGACATTCGGTAGGGTCTGCGCAACCCGGAGCGGCCTAAGTATAGGGAAATGAGCTCAGCGACCCAATTGACCCAGGAGGTGTGGGTGCTTCCAGTTTTAGTCACATCTTCACAGCTTCCAGGCCACAGGAGTGGGGGGTTGAGGGTGTTCCTGGGGAGGGGGGAGTAGAGCAATAAGATCTGGAACCAGAGGGCTTCTGGCATACTTGGCCTCCTGGAGACCCGGGACATCTGGGTTTACATCTTTCTGGCATCTCTTGCCTTCAACAAAAGGGGGGCAGTGTTTGCTTTAGGGCCCCCATCCTAAAACTATCTGGCCAGCGTTTGTCTCGCATTCTCAGCAGATTTGAACTAATAAGCAGGGAAAACACACACCACGGAGCATCCTGAGCCACGCTGAGCAGCAGAGCGTCTCTTCCCCTCTCATCCCGGTTCCCGAAAGTGGAGCGCTGCTTTCCTTCTAGCTGCGAAATTTGCTTCTCTCTGAGGCAAACGATCTATATTTTTGTCCAAGTTCAGCTACTTTCTGGACTCCTCTGCCTGAGGCCTAACAGACACCCCAAAGTCAGTATTTGTAAAAGACATCCTCAAAGTTCCCATGGTGCCCTCCTTCTCGTAGGCTGCGTACATGTGCTCCGTCTCCGACACTCAACGCTGCGTTGAGTGTGGCTTCCCCTCTCTCTTGTGCCTGGCTTACAAACTTTGGCTGAGTCACACCAACTGAAAATCTGGGTTATCCCAGGTTCCATGGTCCAATGGGAAAGCAGTTTCAGAGTTTTACAAAATAAAGAAAGTCATAAACCAAGGGAAGTCTAAGGTACATTGGTGGGCATATTGGGGAAGCAGGTACAGCTAGATGGGGGAGGCCTCAGATGCTATCTGATGGCGGCCTTAGCTTTTGGGGTGGAAGCTAGTGGTCTACTAAGTCCATAGATTTCAGAAGGTTTGCTCTCCTGTGGGCTCACTGCCCAGGTGGAGGTCAGTGAGGTCACACATGCAGGCTAACCCAAGGTTTTATAGAGCTTAGGTGAGGTGTCAGCTAGGAGTTGGGGTTGTGTCCATATTGATTAAAACCTGAGCCTGGTACCCTTGGATGAGTTGACAGAAACGCAGAGATTGGGGGAGATGACATACTGACCTGGAGTTTTCTGCAAGCTGTGGAGGGAGGTTTCTGTGTGGGGTTTGGGGGACAGAGAGCAGCGGGGGCTTCCCAGCATGCGCAGGTTGAGCAGGGCTTCCAGCCTAAAGGTAAGCCCGACTTTTCCCACTCTTCCTGAAGGTCAGGGCATGTCCTGCTCTCTTTAATCTCCTTTGGTTTCCTAATTCAGACTTCCTTTGCTGGTTTCTTTTGTTTGGTTACCAGATTTAGGGGGGAACAGAGCCTGTGCCTCAACAAACTAAGCTAGGTTGCTTGTCCTCAATAATCAGATTAAAAGAGTCAAAAAAGAAACAGGCAATGAATTCAATGGGGTCAAATTGGGAAGAGAGACAGGAGATTCGGTGAAACTCCCCAACCTTGCAAGACCATCTTCGCCTGGGTTAGGGTTTGAATAAAAAGCAAGAGCTATGCATAAGGAAACAGTGTGTCAGGGTGTGGTCCACTGCCCCCCATTGTCTCAGCTCCTGGTCTCTCCAGGAAGGTCACCTAGCAAGCTGCAGGCTTTTTCCTATGTGATCTGTTCCTCTTGCCACCCGCAGGGATTCAGCTTCATCTTTTCTCCACAGGAGATTCTGGGAGGTGGGGGTCGGTATTTCTTGAGGTCCTTTCTTTCAACTATCTGGTAGCCAAAGTATGTGTTTCATTAGAGTAGATTCACTTCTTCCAGACAGATCACTGGAGCTTCTCCGCCTTCCTGCTGTTTGCCCCTTGTCTGTAAGGAGGGGACAAGGGAGACCATCTTCCTGTGGTCTATGCCCTGTGTTCCTGGAGTTTCATAATAAGATAAAAGTAGGCCATAAATCGAGGCATTTTTTCAAATACGTTGCTCCGACTCTCGTGTAAGGTGGGTTATATATAGCAAAACGGGAAGTTAGCTGCTACCTACCTCAAATGCTGTCTGCAGACAGCCTTAGCCTTTGGGTTGGTGGAAGCAGGAAAGGATAAAGACACCAAGAATTATGGGATATGGGAAAAGAAAAGGCTCCTCTTGCTAGGTGAGAAGTGAGAATTCCAGTATAATTAACATTTCTTGTGAGGATCAATGAATGGTCTAGAGAAAATTCCCTTGCCATACAAATACTTAGTGTTAAAATACTGGGATCTGGCATAAGACCAGTGGTATATGACCTTGTGCAAGGCCTCATGGTTTGCTCAGATGTTTCCTGAGACTCTTAGACTATTAAATTTGCTCACATGGCTTCCCCTCCTGCATCTTGTGATTTAGAGCTCTGTCTTGCCAACTGTAACCCTGTCAGGTGTCCTCAGAATCTAGCCTGTGATGTCATGTAGGTTCTGAAAGACCCCCACAGAGGGGAGACCCTCAGTCAAGTCTCGGGATAACATGACCCCCTAAGAACACACAAGAGACGGCCCTTGCTGCAATTACACGAGGTTTTTTTTATTAACCAGTGCACTGGGGTCGAGACTCATATCCCACGCAGGAGTAGAGGAGTCTAACTGTAGGGAGCCGTTTGTGCCACACCCAAACATGGCGCCGGCTTCCCGCCGAGAACTCAGCAAACAGAGCTGTTGCCCAGCCAAGAGACTTAATGCGCATGTGCCACATACGTCATAGCCCGCTCTCGGGGCATACTATTGAGTTACTGGAGGGCGCACCAATCAGGTAGCGACACGAGTCTCCTAGGCATATATAGCAGTGCATTTTCTCCCCCACGTGAGGAGAAGAGGAAGACGGAGGAGAAGAGGAAGATAGTGGAGAGATTGTGGGAGACCCCATGTGGAGGGATGGCGGAGAGATACCACGTGGAGAGAAACTCGGTAAAAGAGATTGCGGGAGATCCCAAGTGGACAGAGACTGGACAGAGAGATCGCACGTGGGGGACTGCGCATGAGAGGTCGCCTAGACAGTAGAACCCGGTAGGGAGTCCCCGGCTCAGAGAGAAGTTTCCTGCTCAAGAAGCCCCCTGCTCAAAGTGCTGTACAATAAAGGTTATCCTCAGAAGAATCTGTTTGTTTGTTGCACGCCTGTTCCTAGCGGCGGGAAGCGTGGGCGCGTGACATCTGACCCCGAGTGGCTGGGAAAAGGGGGTTTTAAAGGAAACAAACCACAACCCAGGGTTGAGGGGGGAGTACATCATCGGAGAATACCAAAAATACCAGTGAAGAATCTCGAGAGGAACATCTGGTTTCTCAAGATTGTTTATGATGTGTTATTTAACTTTTATGTTTTTATGGTCAGTCAGTTTCTGAAACAGCGTCACTGAACTGATATCCTACATTTTTGGCTCTACTCTACCTGCTAGGGGTCTTCTACTTTACCTGTTAGGGGGTCACGATTTATCCTGGTCTTTCAGTTCCTTACCAACCCTTCAAAGATAATAGCTTCAGATTAACCCCGATTTTACATATGACTCTTGTGAAGACCGTGCAGCGAGGCTCTGTCTGGAGCAACCCTCACCCCTGTTGCCTTCTAAGGTGTTTACTTTCTTCCCCAGGCCTCTTTCCTCCTTTTAACCTGTGCTTAAAGTGTATTAAAAAATGGCTTCTGAGAAACCAATTCTGCTTCATGTGAGCTCAGTCTGACATTCTTTTCTGCATCTGTGAGTTGGGGTCCCTAAAAGATAAGGCACCTCCTCTAGCTGCTATAGATTGAACAGGTCTGGTTCCAGTCCACTTGGGGCTGACAGAGCTACTGTCCTGCAGCAGCCTCTTTATCTTCAAATCTGCTGTAGAAGAAATGGCAGGCTCTGACCACCTATGAATCTACAAAACCTCCTTCCCCAAAGGAAATTTTCCAAGCACCCTAAAGTATGAGGGGCTACAAGGATGCATTTGCATAACAGACACATATTAAGTAAAGATTGGAGACTTTGCCCCTCCCCCAACCTGACCACCATCATATGGTATGGGTTACTTACTCACCAGCCTGTGGTGTAGGACCTCCCTTCTTTCTCTGACACCTATAATAGGGACCTCTGCCCGGTTAGTTCCATGGGCCCAGACTCTCTTCAGAGTGTGTGTGTGTGTGTGTGTGTATACATCTGTCTGTCGGTCTTCACATTTTCTCTTGTTGCAGAGGAAATGGGACATCTTTACCTCACCCATTGCTAGTTTATGGCTAAGATTCCCAGAAGAAAACCAGGTTAAAAAGAGAAAACATGCAAATGCATTCAACATTCAAAATATATAATGACACGACCCTTGGCTGAGAGCTCCTGGGCCCCAAAGGAGAACCTACCACCACCACAGTTTTGTCAGACGAATAGAGTATTTAGCTGTCCCCCAAAAGATTAATTAGCACAGTCTCAGCCCTCACCAGAGAAGGGACATGGTTGGTGGTTAATGCAGAAACTCATGACCGGTGAGAGTGCAAAAAATAAGTGTCTGTGGATGACTCAGCAATAAATAATCTGTAGATGACTCGGCCATAAATAATCTGTGACATCATGCATCCTTCCTCGAAGGTGCAGTGGACACTGTTAATCCTGTAGATGCAAAGAGAAAGACCACTGACCCAATCCTGGACAACTTAATGAAAGCAAGCCGTTTTATTTGTGTACCCTGGCTGTCTCTCCCTCAAGGAAAGGTTCAAGAAATCAGCACCAGACATGGGTAAGGTGGGGGTTTTATAGTTCAGGAGTCTGGGGTTTCAAAATGGGGATATTTGACAGGCAAAGAACCAGGGCAACAGTCAGAGAAGCAGAACACAGTGTAGTAAGTTGGTCATAACAACCTCTTGAAGCAGACATGGCTTCAAGGTGGTCATAACAAGGTGGCCATGTTAATCTTTAGAAACAAAGACACCATGTCTGGAAACATTTGTAGTTAAGGTTATATACAGGGGAGGCGTAGCCCAGTCCTTGAGAAAGAGATTTAATCATCAACAGTTGTTTTTACTATAAGATGGTTTTCAAGTTTAAGATGAAGGCAGGCTGGTTTATCAAGATCTCTGAAATAACATGGAGTGGAAAAACTGTGCTAAATAAGTGCTCTACACTGAGCCACGCCCCAGCCTCTCACTGGGGTATCCTAGGCAGGTATCAGAGAGGACGGGGGTGAAGCATCTCCTGACATGACAGAGCCAGTGAGCCACAGCAGTGTGGCTGGCTAGGTAAGCCCTGTGCGGTATAAAGTGGGTCAGCATTTCAGCAGGGAGGTGGAGGGGGGCTCCAGAGAGGCGGTAACAATGTATGCTAATGGACGAGTCTCTTTCCCACGGTACATGCCTATGAGTATCTGGGCAGCACGAATCGGAGGTGTTAAGAAAAAAAAAAAAAGGATTTGAAGTTGAGAGGGGAGGGTTAGGGAGCCATGGAGGTAAAATTAGGAGGAATGGAGTAATATGATCACAGCACACAATAGGCATGTATGAAACTCTCAAATAACTAGAAAATAGATACTCAACAGACCAATGTCACTTATATTTACGTCGCAGAAGTACCTTCATAACCGTATGGGGAAATGTATGTGTGTGTGGACCATTGTGTAGGTTATGACTTAGAACAAGAATACGATCTAAGGGTAATAAACTGGGTGTGTGGGAGCTCAAAACATCCATACATGTATGAAATTTCTTCCCTCCAGCATTAGGCAGGGAAGTCTTCTAAGGAGACGGTCAGAGAGTGGCCTCCCTGTGCTTTATGGCCTGCTTCAGAACAAGGGGAAAGTGCACATAAGCGTGGTGTTAGTGCTTCCGCTTCTCCCTCAGACGGCAAGGTGCCATAGTTAGTAGCGTGCCCTCGTCCACGCCCGATCTCCAATACTCCAAGGTATTAATAACTTTCTCACTGCTGCCGCAAAAGGCAGGGCAAAAGCAGCGAAAAGAAGACTCAGTTTGAAGTTCAGATCCATTCATAGCTGGGAAGGCGTGGCAGCAGGAGCAGGAGGCGCGGCAACAGAAGCAGAAGGCGTGGCAACAAGAGCAGGGGGCGTGGCAACCTGAGCAGAAGGCGTGGCAGCAGGAGCAGGAGGCGTGGCAACCTGAGCAGAAGGCGTGGCAGCAGGAGCAGGAGGCGTGGCAACCAGAGCAGGAGGCGCGGCAACAGGAGCAGAAGGCGTGGCAGCAGGAGGCTCCTGGTCTGCAGTCTCTTCAGAGGATGATGGATGCTGTTTTGATCAGTTAGATCTTTCTCCTTTTTGTTCAGTCCCAGACCGCAGTCCTCCAATGGAAGACTATGGCTTACATGCAGCGTGGGTCTTCCCATCTCAATTAACCCAATCTAGAAAATCCATCACAGACTGCCCAGAGGTGTGTTTCCATGGTGATTGTCAGTCCCATCAGCTGACCTTCCTAAATGATGTCCTGAGGACCAAGGGGTTATCATTTCAGTACGCAGATGTTAGGAGGTGCAGTTAAACCATGCTTTTGGCCAAGCCCAAATGCCGTGCACTTCTGAAAATATCCCTGACCCTGTCCACATTTCTCCACCCCAAGCTTGAACATAATCTCTATAGCTCCTTGCACACTGTGACCTCATAAAGCCTCCATGTTTTATAACAGAAAACTGAAACCAGCACGTAGAAGCAGCTGCTTTGGCTAAACAGCATTGTTGTGGACGTGCAAGGGAACAGAAGCAGGATCAAAGCCCAGCGTGACATCTTGACTTGTGTTGTACATCCAAGCCTGGACAGAAGGAGCAGACAAACTGTGCTCCTTAATCTTCCCTCCATGTAACCTTGAATTACAGTCTCCCTCCACCTCCACACGAGGACACTTACCCCAGGAAGTGAGACCACACCCTCAGCAATTAACAGTGCAAAGATTTCCTGGGCCACAGCTGGGGTAGCAATGTACTGCACTGTCTCACAGGAGAGTGGAGTTGAAACAATGTCGGGTCAACCATGGGCAGGACTATGCCTTGACCAGGACGACTTGGTTATGCGTCCCTCTTCCCTGTGATTCAGCCTACGCCTCCTCTCAGTACCCAGAAGACATGGACGGGTCAGTGCACTGCTGTAATTGGTTCTTTCCCCAATATGTCCATATTGCTTTTTGTCTTCATCTGTTCACCTGACGTACTGAGATGAGTGATTAAGTCTGGCTTGCTTTAGTGCTGCCTTGGCGTCTGATTCAGATATTTGTGATGCTTAAGCCATTTTCTGAAGGGGGTACTGATCTTTACCCGGACAGGAAGCAACACTGCTTCAACATGAATTCTTCTTGGTCCTAAAGCCTGCTGTGTGTGCATGACTATGACTCTTGTACCAAGAGCTAGCGCCACGTTCTAAAGACAGCACAGTGGACTCTGATCTCAGACAGCTGACCGCAGTATCTCCCGTGTCTCCACAGAAGGGCTGGGCTTGTTCCAGCCATGCCCATTCCTGTCAACACCGTCCCCATCTATAGCAGTTAATCTGATATTTTAGATGCAGCTCTCGATTCCCTTTCACAGCCTGCTCAGCTACTTTGTGGTTTTGATTAGGAGATGGTACCCCGTGTGCAAGAACTAGGTCAGGTCACATCATTTAATAAAGCTATCATGGCCAATGTGAGCTCGACACACAAAAGGGAGCAGGGGTGCACAGCTGTACTCTTTGTGGCACAGGAATCAGGCAGTGTGCACTTGGGTAGAGACCTTTCTGATGTCACAGGGTGAGGGATTAAGTCATAATTATGTAGATCTAAATTGCCTTCCAGGGAGCCCATGGGCGGTTCTTCATTAACATCACAGCAGGTCTAATTCTAATGCAGACTGATCATCAGCTGCCTGACACTAGCCTGCAGAAGAGTCAGAATTAAGCAGAGACCTGGGCTGGAGAGAACTTCAGGTGCTGTCTTTCCAGTTGTGTGTTGATGAATGTTGATGAATGTGTATGAGCTCTCTCTCTCTCTCTCTCTCGCTCTCTCTCTCTCTCTCTCTCTCTCTCTCTCTCCCTCTCTCCCTCTCCCTCCCTCCCTCTCTCTCTCTCTCTCTCCCTCTCTCCCTCTCTCTCCCTCTCTCTCTCTCTATCTCTCTCTCTGTCCCTCCTTCCCTCCCCCTCCCTCCCTCCCTCTCTCTCTCTCCCTCCCTCCCTCCCCCTCCCTCCCTCCCTCCCTCCCTCCCCTCCTCCCTCCCTCTCCCTCCCTCTCTCTCTCTCTCTCTCTCTCTCTCTCTCTCTCTCTCTCTCTCTCTCTTCCCATAGTGGCTGACCCCACACATCTGATCCCAGTAGTTGTTGAAGTGCTGGAGAAAACCTACCAGTTGGATTTCTTAGGTAGTACAGTGACAACTCATATTTTATTTCTTAGAAACATTTGTGACTGAGCTGGTTAATTCATATCACCACAAACCTAGACCTCAAATAACTTTTCAAATGCCCATAACATCTGTTGTGCAGTATCATGTGGGGAGGGAGTATCTGGTGGGCCCATGCTAAGGTGTCTCCCCGAGAATCACGCCATACAACAGATCTATAAAGGCGGTTTATTTGGGGGGGGAGGGGAGTGAGGACCTGGAGAAAGGGTAGAGGCAGGCGAGAGTAAACATGTACACTGGCGGATAGACTGGAGCAGAGCCAGGAGGACAAAGAAGGGACCTGTGGGGAACATGGGACGGGGCAGAGGGAGGGAGAGAGTTGAGGTGACAATTCATCCTTTTCTATCACAGGGCTACAGGTGATGGTGGTAGATAATGAGGTAAACAATTGCTAGGACCCTGGGAGAAGCCCAGTGGAATCTCTGGTAAGCTAACATCTTAGTAGATCTCCCCAGGAAGGCAGAGGCAATGGGTGGGTGGGGACTTATGGACCAAAAATGCTGGTCTGATAGGATATTTCTGTCCCATATAGGTGTGGAGGAGAATTTCATAGTTGGTGAGGAAGAAACCTGGGGATTTAGTTGACTCTCATTCTGGGCACCCAAATGTTTGTGGAGAATCTATGAACCAAGAACAACTTCTCCCTCTTACCCTGGAACGACCCCAGGAAACCGCTTTTCTCAAATAGCTTAACTTGAGGGCACTGCAAGGTAGTCCCTGTGAATAACAGTGAGACTTGAAGTTTTCCAAGGTGGGTCCTAACTACCTCACATCCACCTTTAGGATCACCCACCTACATGTGGCCAATTTTCTACACAATTTGAGGAATCTTCAGCTGATTTTACATTGAGCAGCATTTAGCTCCCAACAGAAAGTGAAAGAACCAGGGTTGGGGTCAATTTAAGGCCAGCAGGAAAATCCCACCACAAACCTTGGAGCACAAAGACCCCTCTCTTCCAGGAATAGTAGAGCTAGTTTAGTTCCTGGAACAGCTACAAGCCAAACTGTCAAACAAAGCTACCTACCTATGACTCCCAACTGACCCCCCTTGGAAAGTCCCAAATGGTACACTGACCACAAGTCTGTTTGAAGGTTGCTTCACTCCAGCAATAGTACATAATATCCTGCCTTGTTACCAATGTTCGAATTCTGCCCCAATTGTTTGAATTCTGCTCTTATCAAATGTATACAATCCTCTGTCTGCTCAGGGTTGTCTTCCTCCAGAAGTGAGGTGACCCTAACACGTTGGAATAATAAATCTCCTTTTGCTTTTGCATCGATCACCACCTCTGTGAGTCTCATTCAGGGGGTTCCAGAAGAGGGCCAATTCGAACCTTACAAAAGAAGCACTGAGGTGACAGAGATGGGGGAATAGTCTAAGCCAGCAGGCCGCTAACCAAAGTGACTAGGAGCCTTATGAAGACTGTATCCCCAGGTTCTACCCCAGAGACAGGAGCTGTGGCTTTCTTTCTCCTTGCAATTTCATAACACTAAGTTTTAATTTGCTACAACTCTTTTGCTTGTATGTTCTCATTGACCGCTGTTTACAACTTGCTTTTTAAAATCTGTTAATTTTTTAAAAAAGATTTATGGGCTGGGGAGATGGCTCAGGGGTTAAGAGCACTGACTGCTCTTTCAGAGGTCCTGAGTTCAAATCCCAGCAACCACATGGTGGCTCACAACCAATTTGATGCCCTCTTCTGTGTCTGATGACAGCCACTATGTACTCATATACATAAAATAAATACATCTTTTTCCCAAAGGATTTACTTATTTGTTTTATGTATGTGAGCACACTGTAGCCGTCTTCAGACACACCACAAAAAGGGCATGGAATCCCAATACAGATGGTTGTGAGACATTATTTGGTTGCTGGGAATTGAACTCAGGACCTCTGAGTGCTCTTAACTGCTGAGCCATCTGTCCAGGCCCAGGATTTGATAATTTTGAGGCGGGTCTTACTGTGCCTCTGTACTCAAATGATGTCCTTACTGTAGATTGTCCTGAAGCTGTTCATATTTTAATGTTAATTCCACTTCCCCAAGAAGGGCAGGCTAGTCATGTGACTCCAACTGAACCTTCCCATTTTAATTAATAAAGTAAAGGAAAGTCTGTGACTGGGCGGGGCAAGGGAATTAGAGAGGGCTGAGAGGTCAGAAGAAGATCAGAGGACAGAGGTTAGAGGTCAAGGCAACATGGAGGGATTTATTGATGTTAAAAATCTATGAACATTAAGGATTTTCCAGGTCTAATATCTCATATAGAAGGGCAGTTTGTATCTTTGTCTATTTGATGTAATCTTGTTGTGTAGAGGATTTGTAGATTGAGAGTTGAATATATAAACCTGTATGAAAAGCTATCGGGCTGTAGAGTTGTGTTTGTGTGGGATTTTGGGGTACAGAAATACTCTGGGACAGAGGTGGAGAACAGGCAGTAGAAAACTGCCAAAGGAAGGGAGTTACTCAAACAAGTTGGGCCGTGGTGACGGCTCGGCTCAGACCTGGCGCCGAACTAAAACCGTGGCTTGAGGAATGAGACCTCAGGGCCAGTAAAGAGATGAACGTTTTTTTATTTTTAATATTTACGGCAACACTTTACCCTTGCCTCCTGAGTGATGGCTCACAGGCACACACCACTGTACCTGGCTTGCTTTTCTTTTATTATTTTTAGTCTTTATGTATCAATCTCATAATCCAGACTACTTTAGATCTTTTCTGGAAAACAGATGGTGGGGGTGGTCTAAGTTTCACAAAGCAGAGGACATATCTGTGGAAAAGTCCCTCTAGGCACCAGAGAAGATACCCACATTGTCTGCAGTCAGCTGTCATCATTTTTAAATGGTAACTATTCCACCGTGCGCTGCTCAGAGGGTGTGAAATTCTTCCTTGCATTAAAACACAATTAGCAGCATGGTAATGTTTTCCCATTTAATTCTGTCCTTTGATTGTCTAGAGGATTTTTCCCTCTTTGCTTGTATTAGTTAGGATCTCTGCATAACAAATCATTCTAAGCTCTAGCTGCTTCAGAACCAACAAACAGGACTTCTGCAGGCTAAACAGCTTCTGAGGGGCGAGGGGCGGGAGCGAAGTGTAGACTGCGTGGGTGGTTCTAGCTGAGCGGCTCTTCTGGGGTTCTCTGATAGGGCTTGGCTCTGGCTGTGGGAAAGTCTTCATTCACTTCTTTGCTGGGTCCTGGCAAGGCCAGTCTTTCATCCCTGTCCCTCCTCCTTAAGGCTTACTTGAGTGTCTTATGACTTGGTGCCAGCTCCCCACGGAGGGTGAACTGGGAGGCATAAGCGTATCAAAGACTGCGATGACCCACACTGCCCTATTCACCATCTCTGCATTTCAGGAGAACAGAACCGTGGGCTACAAGTAATGAGAGCAGAAAGAGGTTTAAACCCCATTTTGAAGTTTCATTTTTTTGAACAAGTTGTATCTTTAAAAAAGTGCTTTGCTTATTTTATGTATATAACCACACTGTCCTTGACACACCAGAAACGGCATCTGATCCAATTACAGATGGTTGAGAGCCACCATGCCATCGCTGGGAATTGAACTCATGACCTCTGAAAGAGCAGCCAGTGCTCTTAACCACTGAGCCATCTCTCCAGTCCCCAGAGCAAGTTGTATCTTGTTATTGATATTCTCTATGTGATGAAGTGTCTCTCTTGTGCTTTCTTTTAATCCTGTAGTCATGGTTTCCTTTATTCCTTAAATGTTTTACATTATTTGGTTACATTTTAAAATTTTACTATTATTGTATATACATATATGATACATGTACATATAAGGAAGTGCGCATGTAACTTTGGGGAGTCCATTCTCTTCTCCACTGTGGGTTCCTAGGATCAAACTCAGGTCGCCAACCTTGTACACAGCTCCTGTACCCACTGAGTCATCTCCTGAGCCTACGCCCCATACTCTAAGAGCTTGTGTAATGTGCTAGGTTTAGTGCGCATGACTGTCCATCCACGATCTACCTCCAGGATAGTTTACTGCCCTAGAGAGAAACCCACACCCAGCCACTGAAAAACTGGATGAGGAAAATGATACACCAGGGGGTCCTGTTGATCTTACTACTGTTTGTCAAGAAGCCCTTCCAGATACATTCTGTAAACTAAGTATTCCTGGCCTGGATTAAAGTCTCAGTTAACCAAGTAAAGGGCGATTTCCTCAGGTTACTGAACCAACCAGTCTGCTGTCTTTTCCAAAGGCTTGCATATTGGGTTATGTTCTGAAGGCCCCGGAACTTTTGTAACTTTCTGCTTGTGTTGCAGTTGGATCTCTCCCCAGCACACCCAGTTCTGTACACGTGGCCCTCTCGGTTGGCAGCTATAGGTTGGAGCTTTTCAAAGCTCTCTGTGAACATTTTCTTCCCAACATCTTCTTTTGAATGTTTGATCAAGCTCCCATCAGCCCCAACTGCTACTGCAGTCTCCACCCCTGTTAAGACATTCTGTTCATTGTTTTTGAAGCTAGAAGTTGAATGAGGTTAGATAACATCTTGTGAGGGGGTTTTTCCAGGGAGCTGTAAGACAGGTCACCACAGTGACAATTTTATAAGATGTGCAGATTGAGGAGCTTTCAACACACATTGCCTTTCCAGTGGGTACAAAGCTACTTACTGCCCCAGCAAAAACAGATCCTGTCTCTTTTGCTCTTTCTCTTTCTTTCTTTCTCTTTCTCTCTTTCTCTTGCTCTCTCTCTCTCTCTCTCTCTGTATGTGTGTGTGTGTGTGTGTGTGTGTGTGTGTGTGTATGTGGGGGTGTGTGTCTGTGTGTGTGTCTGTGGGTCTGTGTGTGTCTGTGTGTGGGGTATGTCTGTGTATGTGTGTGGGGGGTGTCTCTGTGTGTGTGTGTCTGTGTGTGTGTGTATGTGTGTGTGTGTGTGTGTGTGTGTGTGTGTGTGTGTGTGGTCCATCTATGTGTACATATGAAGGCTAGCAATCAATGCTAACTAAGTATCTTCCTCCCTCATTCACCATCTCTTTAAAAATACTCTTATTATTATGTGTGTAGGTATCTATGAACACAAATCCATTCACATCCTCCTATGGAGAGCTGAGAGTATCATTACCCTATTATTTCAACCTTTAGAATATAGCTGAAGTGATGCTACACTAATTTAAGGGCTAGTCTTTTAGAAGGACTTCCATTTTGACTTGGGTTTCTTAAGCGTTCTGAGCTATCACCTAAGAAGTCCAATTCTTCTCTGGAATATGCTGGAGAGATCATGGGACATGTGATGACATGGGACAACACACACAGAAACACACACACACTCACACACACTGAGGGGGCAAGAGAGAGAGCACCTCTCAGTTCTTTACCTTGAGATTGGCACTAAGGTATTAGGATTCTGAGAAAAACCATCTTGGGTCTCTATTAGACTGGTCTAGGGGTTAGTTCAGTAAGTAATTCCAGTGGATGTCACATGGGCAGAGGCATCATCCAGACCTGTCTCAGAATCAGGGGACATACTTGTTTTAAAGCACAAATGTCTTGCATTTTAAAGTATGCACAGTACACAGAGATACTGCCTGGGACAGGGAGCCAGTGACCTGTGAGTGTGCGGTAACCATGAGCGAGGGCTCAGAGGCAGACACTTTCCTCACCAGCTGTATCTAGATGGAGCCTCTTAGCCACATAACTATAGGTATATTCATGGCCCTCTAAAGGTCTAGGCTTGTGCAGCATAAAGTCTCATTGGGTGTGCAAGCTGATCACACCCAAGTAGAAAACTCTCTTGTCCTCTTTGGGGTCAGCAAATCCTGTGTGTATGACAGGCAACTCAATATTTAGAAGGCGAATTGCTGGGACATAGATGGGTAATAGTCTAAGCTTCATAAATGCACACTACCAAATCATATGTCAGACATATGTGCTAGCTACTCCAAACTCCTCCCACAGTCCGCACCGGTGCTCCTTTCCTGCGTCCTCTATCGCCCAGGCTATCACCAGTGAGGCAGTGACTGTGACCTCATGGATCATATTATCTCTCTGTGTGATGTCAGATTGCTCATCTTTATGACCACGGTGCCTGACATAGTGTCCAGACAAAATTAGCAACACAATATTATTTGAAAGAATAAAGCCCTGCTAACTCCATTCCTCAGCCCAGAACCTTCTCCGGGCTCTCAGCATCTTTCCTTAGCTATTCAGCAAGTGCCTTGGATTTGTTCTCCACTCACTTCCCACACTGCCCCTCTCTCCTGACACTGCTTCTCTCCCTCTGCCTGTCTTCTTGTCTCACAAATGATACTCCACACAGTTACTCTACCTACAAATAAGGTCTGGTGGTTTGAATGAGAAATGCTGCCCACAGGCTAGTGTATTTGAACACTTGGTGGTGCTCTTTGGGGAGGTTATAGAACCTTTAGGGCATGGAGCCTTGCTGGAAGACATGCATCACTGGGGGTGGGCTCTGAGAATGTATAGCCTCGCCCCACTTGTAGTTGGCCCTCTGTTTTCTGTGTGTGGTAGGAGACGAGATTGCTCAGCTTCTTGTTTTAGCCACATGCTGCTATGCTCTCTCTTCCCTGATGGACTCTTCCTCTTGAGTCTCTGTTAGTCATGGTATTCTCTCAGAGCAATGGAAAAGCAGGCTAACAAACTCATACAGCTTCCTTTGCTCCTTGGCGTTATTCCCCTACGCACCTTCTCTTATCCAACCAGTGATTACATCCTGTCTATTTGATTCCCTGCTCACCTGTGAATAATGCTCAACATAATTCTTGGTCATATACCGTGCACCAGTGATTGAACTAAAGGTCCAACGATTCAATGAGAGGAAAAGGCCCTACACACACAGGTAAGTTCCGGTCAGTGTCAGATGACGTTGACTTTTCAGCCAACCTGTGCAGATCTTGTCTGCCAAACCTGGGGTTTGAGGACCTGAAAGAATGGACAGACTGCAGTGTAATGCTGTAGACAGCCTTATTTCAGCTTCATTGTACTTTTATACTAAATGTAACAGAGAAAGCAGTCATCTAAGGAAGGTTGTTTGAGTTCAGAAAAACTTGATCAGAAAAGCAGGTAAATAAACACCAGTAAGCACATACTAAATATTAACAGGGCAGCCCATTCCCAGAACCTTCCTAGGACAGACCAGTTTGGAGACAACTTCCTGGCATGTATTATCAATTACATCTGGGAAAGCAAGGCAGAGTCCAGATTCAGGTACACTGATCAGATAAGATTCCATAGCTTTATTCTGACATCCACCAAGAATAAACATTGAATGTAAACTGAACATAAATGTTTCTTGAAGGTTTTATAAAACCATGTCCAAGAACACTCTCTGGAATCAAATGCACTTGAGGTAAAGGCCCTCTGCTTTTGTTCTCAGAGCCTCTCTTAGAGTTCCCCAAGGCATTGTTCACCATGGGTCATTCTTTTGACTGTGTTCCAACAGATAAAGCTATGAAGAAAAAGTAAGAAGGAGTAGGATTTAAACAAGTTTTAAATAGGTGTCCAAGTAAGGACTCATTTAGAGGTGAAAACCAAGTACAGAGGAAGGATGGTGAAGGACTGATGATGCTTTGGGATGTTTTTAAAATGTATCCACATCCCCCTCTGCTATGCCCAGTCTGTCTTGACCCTGTCATCCCTCCCATCTTCTTGGTACCCACTTGCATTTCCTTATGCATTCGCCTACTCCGGCCATATTTCTAAGTCAAAATCACATACTCCTCTGCTTGCTCACAATTACTTAGTGGCTGCCTCACATTCCCCAGAGTAAAAGATTAAAATTCATTAAATAATGTCACCCACAAGCCCTTGTGTCTGTCTCCAGCTTTATATCTTCCAAGTATCCAAGTACCCCAGATTAGAACTCAACAATGACAACACCCCCTCAAGCTTCCCTGAGTCTGTTTTTTTCTGATTCCATGAAGAAAATAAAAAGCCAGTGGGTTTTTGTTTTGTTTTGTTTTTTAATTTTACCTTAAGCTGTACTCTGGAGAACCTGGTACCCTTTAAAAGAACGGTTCATTCAGAAAGGGCATGCCTGTGACAGGTTAAAGCATTCTAATCAGGAAGCTAAGAGCTAATCATGCAGATGAGCGGACATTTGTATCCTAACTAAGTGGGGATGGTCATGCATTATTAATAAGCTGAAGGCTAGTGTCATGGTGTGGCTATTAATAGCACCAGCTAGATGGACCCCAGGCGTGCCTCGATGACTGCAAAGCTCAGCACCTTGGGAAGGAGAACTTGTTTGCAGGAGAAGGACTTGCACTAACATGAACTCTTGGTTAGACTTGGCAGGGTGAGGATGTGGGCGTGTGGGAGCACAGTGGGTTGGAGGAGCATCAGGCCACAGAGACAAAGTACAGCCTTGTTTCTGGAGGAACCTGACCCTGCCCTTGTGCTGTGAGGCAGGCCGGGACTGCATCCTAGATCCTATTTTGCAAATTTGAGCAATGCTTTCTAAGGGCAGATGGAAGGATCAGTGCAGATACATGCCCACAACCAAGAAGGTAACAATTCGTAGATGCCCCATTTGGGGAACTAGAGGGTGGTACACTAATAAGGCACCCGTCACCCCAAGATGGCAGCTCCCGAGAGATAGCCAGACTGCAGAGTGACTTCTAGAATTCTCTACTAGAGTGGGCACCTACAGTTTCTCCAGGATTGACATCTAATAAATGAGAACAGTACCATAGAGTGTAGGATTACAAGAGAGCATGAAGCCTGTTTAAGACACAAGTTTTATGGGTTTTATCTTTTCTTTGTTCAGGAATGAAGTGAAAACAAATGAATTCACTGCTTAAAAGTGAAGGTGTTACCCTCCAGGACCCTGAAATCCCAGAACTGACATCAGTCTAGAGCCAGATCTGACTAGGTGGGTCTGATCCTGCTGATAGAATTCCTTTTGTTTGCTTCGGAGTAAATGTTCCAGTAACACGATGGTCGGAGAGCGGGGACGGACTAGAGACTTTCCAAGCTTACAGAGCACGCTGAAAGGTGACCTGTGTACTTGCTTGCTAACCTGTTGTCTGTGGATTGCTCAATTTGTCTTTTACTAGCTGCTGGCAAAGTTGCAGAGAAGGGAGGGGAAGGAAGGAAAGAGAAGAGGAGGGGAGAGGAGGGGAGAGGAGAGGAGGGGAGAGGAAGGGAGAGGAAGGGAGCAGCATCTCTTCTACTTATTCTCAAGGCAGAAGGTGTAGGTGTGGTGCTGGTGCTGAACCAGCTGAGGATGCTGCAATCCATAGGACAGTCTGTACTGGCTGGTTTTATGTCAATTTGACACAAGCTGGAGTTATCACAGAGAAAGGAGCCTCGGTTGAGGAAATGCCTCCATGAGATCCAGCTATAGGGCATTTTCTCAACCAGTGATGGGGGGGGGGGTGTGTCAGCCCATTGTGGGTGGTGCCATCCCTGGGCTGGTAGACCTGGGTTCTAGAAGAAAGCAGGCTGAGCAAGCCAGGGGAAGCAAGCCAGTAAGTAACATCCCTCCATGGCCTCTGTATCAGCTCCTGCTTCCTGACCTGCTTGAGTTCCAGTCCTGACTTCCTCTGGTGATGAACAGCGACATGGAAGTGTAAGCTGAATAAATCCTTTCCTCCCCAACTAGCTTCTTGTGCAGGAATAGAAACCCTGACTAAAACACAGTCCTTCCTAGAGGCTTGGCTATGGAGCAAATCAGATGCTTATTTCACCTCTGAACTCTGAGTGGAATCAGGGACAATGAGTGGCCATCTTGAGTGTCTGCTGGACAGGGTCTGTCTGTATCCAGAAACCACAAATGTGAAAAATACAAGACCATCTTGACAATTCTTACAAGAGCAATCCTTAACATTGTCTATCACACCTGCACAGACATGTGTCTACTGAATCACAAAGGAGCCTGTTTGGTTCCAAAAGGCCTACCACCTGGAGCTTTCTTCTTCTTCTCCCCCCTCCCTTGCACAACTATCCAATATTATTTTTTTTAAACCAAATTCTCCCCCCCCCAATTTTTTATTGGAAATTCTCTGCATTTACATTTCAGATGTTATCCTTTTCCCACAATCCCATTCGCCCACCCCCTCCCATAGCCTCTATGAAGGTGCTCTTTCTCTATCAACTACCCTCTCCTACTTCAGCACCTTGGCATTTCCCTACACTGGGAAAATAAGCCTTCACTGGACCAAAGGCCTCTCCTCCCATTGATGTCAGAAATCATGATGTCAGCTATCCTCTGCTGCATATGTACCTCGGGACATGGGTCTCTCCATGCGAACTCATTGGTTGGTGTTTTAGTCCCTGGGAGCTGTGGTGGGTTTGGTTAGTTGATCATCTTGTTCTTCCCATGGAGTTGCAGACCCTTTCAGCTCCTTCAGTCCTTTCTCTAACTCCTCCATTGGGGTCCCTGTGTTTAGTCTGATGGGTAGAGGCAAGCATCCTCCTCTGTATCAGTATGGCTCTGGAAGAGCCTCTGAGGAGGCATCCGTATCAGGTTCTTGCCAGAAAGCACTACTTGGCATCAGCAATAGTGCTTCGGTTTATTGGGCACATATGGGGTATATCCCCAGGTGAGGCAGTTTCTGGGTGATCTTTTCTCCAATTCCTGCTCTTCTATTTGTCCCTTAATTTTCTCCCATGAAGTTTTGTTCTTCCTTCTAAGAAAGACTGAGGTATTAACCTTCTGGCCTTCCTTCTCTTTGAGCTTCATAAGTTCTATGGATGGTTTCCTGGGTATTCTGAGCTTTTTGAGATAGTATCCACTTATAAATGAGTACATACCATGTGTATTCTTTTGTGACTGGGTTACCTCACTCAGGATGATAGCTTTAAGTACCATCCATTTGTCTAGGAATTTCATGAAGTCATTGTTTTTGATAGCTGAGTAGTACTCCATTGTGTATATGTACCACAATTTATGTATCCATTTCTCTGTTGAAGGACATCTGGGTTCTTTCCAGCTTCTGGCTATTATAAAAAAGGCTGCTATGAACATGGTTGTACATGTGTCCTTGATAGATGTTGGAGCTTCTTTGGGGTATATGCCCAGGAGTGGTAGAGCTGGGTCCTCAGGTAGTTATGTCCAATTTTCTGAGGAACTGGCAGATTGATTTCCAGAGTGGTTGTACCAGTTTACAATCCTACCAACAGTGGAGAAGTGTTCTTCTTTCTCCACATCCTCGACAGCATCTGCTGTCACCTGAGTCTTAGCCTTCCTCTACTAGAAGGACAAACAGGCTGAGAAAGAAATTAGAGAATAGACACCCTTCACAATAGTCACAAAGACTATAAAATACCTTGGTGTGACCCTAACAAAGCAAGTAAAAGATCTGTATAACAAGAACTTCAAGTCTTTGAAGAAGGAAATTGAAGAAGACCGCAGAAGATGGAACAATCTCCCATGCTCATGGATTGGAAAGATCAACATAATAAAAATGGCCATCTTGCCTAAGGCAATCTACAGATTCAATGCAATCCCCATCAAAATTCCAACTCAATTCTTCATAGAGTTAGAAAGCAATTTGCAAATTCATTTGGAATAATAAAAAACCCGGGATAGCAAAAACCATTCTCAACAATAAAAAAAACTTCTGGAAAAATCACCATCCCCGACCTCAAGCAGTATTACCAATTGTGATCAATTATGATAAAAATCACATGATATTGGTACAGAAATTGGCAGGTAAATCAATGGAACAGAATTGAAGACCCGGAAATGAACCCACACACGTATGGTCACTTGATCTTTGACAAAGGAGCTAAAAACATTCAATGGAAAAATGACAGCCTCTTCAACAAATGGTGCTGGTTCAACTGGCAGTAACCATGCAGAAGAATGCAAATAGATCCTTTCTTACCTCCTTGTACAAAGCTCAAGTTCAAGTGGATCAAGGACCTCCACATAAAACCAGGTACACTGAAACCAAAAGAACAGAAAGTGGGGGAGAGCTTAGAACACATAGGCACAGGGGGAAAGTTCTGAACAGAACACCGATGGCATATGCTCTAAGATCAACAATTGACAAATGGGATCTCATGAAATCGCAAAGCTTCTGTAAGGCAAAGGACAATGTCAAAAGGATAAAAAGGCAGTCAACAGATTGGGAAAAGATCTTTACCAATCCTACATCTGATAAATGACTAATATCCAATATATACAAAGAACTCAAGAAGTTAGATGCTAGAGAATCAAATAATCCTATTCAAAGCGGGGTACATACAGAGCTAAACAAAGAATTCTCAACTGAGTAACATCAAATAGCTGAGAAGCACCTAAAGAAATGCTCAACATCCCTAGTCATAGGGGAAATGCAAATCAAAACAACCTTAAGATTCCACCTTACACCTGTCAATGGCTAAGATCAAAAACTCCGGAGCTTTTTTCTTCTTCAAGCTGGCCGATTTAAGCAGCCCTTCAGCTAACAGCCTCTCCCTCAGAAGTGATGAGTTCAGATCTGTTTAATTTGCAGTAATATTTACTTCCACCAGAACAGCAGAGAAGGAGGTCACAAGCTGCTGTTGGGGAGGAGGGTGGAAAACAGGAAAGATGGAGTTTTCTCCCAGGACTATCATGGTTGATGAATGAGAGATCTGGGAGGATAACATCTCAATCCTGAGGAACTGGTATTGCATGTGAGTAACGGAGACATGCAATAGACAAAGGGGGCTGGTTCCGCCAGATTAGAGTGTATGGCCTCCTGTTGGGACCTTCAGGCTTCAGCTGCAATTACTTATGGATAGCAAGTTTTTAAAATTATACATTGGACTTTATAGGAGTTTTCTTATGAATAATTCAAAATAGTGACCTCAGACCTATGTAGATGGGTCTACAAACACTAAGGGAGCTAAAAATAAAATAAAGGGGTAGAGAAAGAAGAGACTTGCTAACTGAGAAGAGCCAGCATCAGTGTGTGTGATGGTTAATTGAAGGGCCCGGGTAGCTGATAAACAGTGTTTCTGGGTCGGTCTGGAGATGAGCACTGAGTAATCCCTAGCACAGAGAAGATCTACCCTCACTGTTTCTGGAGGGCACCACCCAATCAGTTGAACTCTGCTGAGAGAGTAAAAAGGTGCAAGGAGGGGAAATTCTGTCTACTCTTCTGCTCTTAGGCAACGAGCTCCTGGTCTTTGTTTTTTTACCTCCATGGCTTAAGTCAGATCCTTCCACCCTTGCCTGGGCAACACAGCATTGATTCCATAGTTGTCAGAAATTCATATTTGAGCCAGTTCTTACAAGAAAAATCCCATTCTCTGTCTCTGTCTCTCTCTAAATATATATCTATTGCATGTCTGGTAGTCCTTTCTACAGCATCGTTGCTGACAAGTAACATACCTTCCCATATATACCAGCTACAATCCAAACTATCATCTACCAAAGTTCAAGTTTTAAAGTAGGTTATTGGGCTCTCAGAGCATGGGTGAGGGCTTCCTAACGGGAGTGTGGGTGACTCAAAAGCAGCTGCACCACTGGAAAGTCTCAGCCGAGCATGAATGACTTCCCCACAGCTGCAAAGGGCGACGCCTGCCCCTCAGGTAACGCCTGTACCACCGCCAAAGACCATGAAGCCACGTGTAAATTAGGGCAGAATTACACACAGTCCACAGAGGTATAGGAAGGAGTGGCTGGACCCTCCTGGGATGGCCCAACGACAGTCAACCCTTCCTTCTGAGGGAACCTCTACAGACTTGGTCTCGATAGTCTGAGAGTAGTCACAGCCGTTCTGACAGATGGTCCTGCTAAGCCTGAGGCTAGCACACTATGGCAGCTCTACAGAAACAGGGCAGAGCAAACTCCACAACCTTTTCTAACCGAGGTCCCTCCTAAACCTTTAAATACATTTGTGTTGCCATGTGCCTTTTGATACAGATGCCACAGTCAAGGAGCCCTCATGGGCAGAAGGGAGTTGTTCTTTGCCACCGTACAGGCTAAGGTGACAGTCTGAGCCATGCTACACCAGATTCTAGAAACATGGTCTCTGCTGCCTTTGGAGGGAGTGTGAATCACTTTTCACAGCTATTGGCCTCTAGTTCTTTGGAGTTTTGCATTTCTCAGAGTTTTATTTATTTAATTAATTTTTTTGTAGATATACTGGGCCAATGTTCACAGACAGCTAGGCCCAGAGAGAGGCAGAGATGGGGGAAAGGGCTTCTCAAATGAAGCCCAGTAGTGCCTTTCTCTGGGGGCCACAGAGATGACAAAGGGGCTGGAAGAGCCAGCTTGCCAGAGAACATCACTAGGTGGTGAAGTATTTCTTCTGTGACACACTAGACAGAGCATTGGCTGAGAACAGTGAGGGTGAGAGGACTTCCGGTTTGAACCCTGGGGCCATGCAGAGCAAGGCCTGGTGTTAGGTCTCAGGCACAATTCTTGATCTAAGCCTTTGTGTTCTCAGTGAATTGGGCATGATAGTATCTCTCACAGGGTCATTGTAGAGACTTAAAGATTTAACACATATCAGACACATTATGTGTTCAAGAAATGGTGTCTCCCATAATGCACTAGCAATCAATCACAAAATAAAGCATTAACAAGAAGCCATCTAGAAATGGTTTCCCGATCTCTCACAATAAATAAATCCTTGTGATAAAAGCTTGCTTTTCCTGTGTGGCATCATGGAATGTCTAGGCCGAGTGAGCAGGAGTCTGAGGCCCCCTCACCAAGGGATCATGGAAATTCACCTCTTTTTTTCCCTCCAGTTGTTTATGCATACACAAGCTGTATATACAGTTACAAATTCATAAGTGGTTTTTACAGGTCATTGAATTACTACTGCTCCAGGTGTCTGAACAGCCTGGCAGTCCTTTCCACCATAGATGTGACTTTGGCTAGATACGTCCCAACAACACCTCAGGTCACATGCATTTCTCCCCCTCACGCCTCATTCTGTTCACGGAAGTCCTTTCTGCTGTTTGCATCTTAGTTCATTTCCCGAGATTTCTAGCTCAGCTCCAATGACTCTCTCATCTCATTACACTCTTGGTAATTAGCTCCATCTCATTACCCCAGGCCGGCTGGGATAGGATTACTTGTTTCAAGGTGTAAACCTATACGGCGTCTTTCTGCACCTCTTCAAAATCCCAGGCAGGCTTTCTGCAGCAGCCCAAGCAGGACAACTACTTCCAGCTGCGCACAGTTCATTACCACGTCTGTGTCAGGGAAAGAACTCCGTGGTATTCCACATCTGGTCACATGCTTATTAATTATGTACTTCTTTAACAACTGTGTCTAATTAGGACAGAGCTGAGACCTCTGCGGAGCCTAGTGATTCTTTATGTTTTCCTGTTCTTGGTACCTCATTACCCTCCCTCCAAATTATGCCCAATTTGTTTTACATCCATGCCACATTAAGACAATTACTCTCAGGTGTGTATTACAACGGACCCTCTGCCTTTCCACCCACACTTTCTTGACCAGAACGTTCTTTGTTTCCGTAGCCTGTGGGGGGCTAGCCATTTTTTGGTCTCTGCTCACATTTGCCCTAGATGGAGTGAATCCAGCTTGGACTTGCTGAGTACTGGGGCTGGACTCAGGTCTGCTTCATTCTTTGTTAGTCTGTTTGTTCCCCGGTCCCAGGGAGGTGGCCATTTCTGTCTCAGAGCAAGAATCTTGGCTGTAATGGCCCTGGTCCATTTAGAGAGCCTGTGAGGCGGGAACTTATTTGTGCCATCAGGAGCTGGTGAGGCGTGAGGTGCCAGGCTATGCTGCTGAGTGAAGGCATGTGCAAAATTGCCATCCTGAGCTTCTAAAACATGCCACAGCTCACTACTGAGTAGCAGGGAGTCAGGCTGAGGATTTTGGTCCTCAATCCTATGCAATGGCATCCTGAATGAAAGGTTAGAGACTTGAGGGGGACCGTGGACTTCGATAAATGTAAGACCCCAGTGAGTGTTTTAAGAAGCCAATGAAAACACCCAACCACACCGCAAGGACAGTGTGCTTGCCACTGCAGAGGTCCCCTGTCACCTGAGCTCTGACAGACAATCCTATCTTTCTGCCTGCCTGATTGCCTCAGTGCTGAGGAGTCATGGAAACAGCCTGGCAGCGCGAGGCATCAGAAGCTGGTTGCCAACCTGACTTCTCTGTGTGGAGGCTTTCTTTTGCTAGCTATTTGAAATCTATACTAATGACTCACAGGCTCAGAAAACTTTCAGGCAAGAGGGCAGTCCTGAAGACACCTGGGACTTCAGTGAGAGAAGTCTCCCCAGGTAGAGTCCCACCACCAGGTCTGATGTGGAACACTCCTGGAAAAAACCGTCTTTGAGAACTTGGAAACAAATCAGCAATGAGATTAAAACACCCCATTGGGAGGCCAAGTAAAATCACAAAATGTGTTGGGTGCCTTGGGAGACTCTGAGTACAACAGGTTAAGTGAGCGCTTGCCGGTGAAGGACGTGGGTGAAAGCACCACCTGAAGCCCCAGGAACAAGGCTTGTGGATACACATCAGGACAAGCCTGTTGTATTAGTTCTTTTTCAACGACTTTATTCTAAGCATGATGCGGTTGGGAGTCTTCTAGTGTTTCTACATTGGGCACAGAAGTCAAAGACTACCTGTGGTGTGGGGTTGTGGTGAGGATGAAATGGTGGTACATGTCAGTACTCTAGAGAAGGTGACAGTGTTAAGAGGTACTTGCTGGGGACTCTTCGGCTTGGGGAGTTACTTGGTAGAAAGCTGGGTGACAATCTTAGCTGTTCTTCACGGTTACGCTTACTGTCTGTCTCCTAATCCAGGGAGCTGTGACTGGCTGGCTGTAGACAGAGACCCTCTCATACAAGGGGCTGGTACCTCTGTGTGGCAAAGCAGATATCCACTCTTGCACACTTGGAACCACCCTGACCACTCAGAACCAGTGGGGAGGAAAGGAGAAGACAGGTCTAAGCTGCGAGGGTGCAGTCATCACAGGGAAAATTCTAAGCCAAAGTGTCCCGACTCTAACAGCTCCTGACCACTCCTGCCACCCCTGCTTCTTGCAGGGACTTACAAGGGCCATGTTTGAGGCCGCATTCTTCTCCACGATTGTCCTCCATGTGCATTCAACTTCTCCCATCAGGATTCTGAACTACACAGCTGTATAGCCCTCCTTCCTCTCAGAAGATACTGGGAGGCCATCCTGCAGCTTTCAGATGGCTCCTTGTCTCACTGACCAGCTCAGGTTTCCAGCTCTGATTTGGATATGGACTTGGGTTCAGTTCCTACATGCTAGATAGGGTGCCCTCTGTCTCTGTATCTGGCCAAAGTTTAGCAGCATTCGCCACTCATTAGGCTCTTAGAAACATTTGCAGGATAAAGAACACGAGAAAAACATCATACAATATTTCAGCTTCTCAAAACAGTTTTTAATTTTTGGTTATTCCCATCCAGACTGAAGTTCTTAGAGACAGGAGTGAAAATTCCCTCCCTTAGGGTCTGACAGGGGCCTTGAATAGCCAATCTTCTGGCTCTTCTTCCCTCTGTGTTCAAGATGCATCCTTGTTGACAAACTGTTGCTTCCTATGACCTATGAACTTCGAATAGCAAGAGGACTTGGGGGCCTGTGACAGTGCGAGATCCGTAGGGCTGGGAGCACTGCAGACATCCACATTAGGAAAGGGTGGGGTTGTGCATACCTTTAATCCCAAGGGGATCTCTAAGTTCAAGGCCAGGCCTACCTGGTCTACAGGGTGAGTTCAGGACAGCCAGGGACACATAGAGAAATCCTGTCTCGAAAGACCAAAACCAACAAACAGAAAAAGAGGCTTCAGTGGCAGCCACATGGGAAAAACTCTTCCCTGCCTTCAGCTAAGCACACATGAGCTGCATTGCTTTATAGAAAATATTTGTATTGCTTTAGTCCTCTCTCAATTTCTAGCAGTTTCAATGTTTTATTATAATACTAATTGATTGACATTTTCATTGTCAACTTTTAAAGAAGAGTTATTTTTATTTTTTTGTGTCTGTGTACCTGGGGTGTGTGTACTGGTTTTGGTCAGTATTTCATCACAGAATAGTTAGGTAGGCCTTGTCCGTGAGGAGCTATTTGAGTTATATTAATTGAGGTTGGAAGGCCCACTCTGACTGTGGGGAGCCACTCTGGGCTGAGCCCCTGGACTACAGGAAAGGGAGGAAGCTGGCTGGACACAGCACCCGCTACTCCAGGCTTCTTGAGCGCAGATGCAGTGTGGCCACTGCCCCAGGCTCCGGCTGTCACCCTCTCTGCTCTGATGGGCTGTGCCTTGTAAGCACCAACCAAATAAACCTTCCTTTCTTGAGGTGCTTGTGTGGAGCAGTGCTTGGTCACAGCAACACGCCAAGTCACTAAGACACAGGCATGGGGACATGAGGATGCCCTGACAGTCTACCCTGGATGACGTGTGGGATGAAAGTGCTTTCTCCCTACTACTTTCAGCAATAGTTTTATGACGGTTCTTTCTGTTTTTCACTTGATGTGTATGAGTATTTCCGCCTGCATGTGTGTCTGTGCACTGCGCACATGCAGAAGGGGGCTTCAGGTCAGACGGAACTGAAGTTACAGAGGGCTACGAGCCTCCTTGTGTGGGTGTTGAGACTTGAACCCTGGTCCTCTGGAAGGTCAGCCAGTGCTCTTAACTGGTTTTAATACAGAAGGAGTAAAATAAAAAGGTTGTAAAACCAAACAGCAGCCTGCGAACAATCCCGCTATGGTGTGCAATCTGTCCCAGGACTGGGATAAAGGACTGCTGTCTCCCAGCCTTAGGGACCTGTTTTGGGTTGGGAAGCCAGCTGAGAAGCACTTATTTGATTTTGGCAATGGGGACAAAGCAATGTGCATATACTTACTACACTGAACTATAAACTGACCAGGCTAAGATGAGAAAACGCCCACTGCTTAGGCCACAGGCCTCATTGAGTATTTCAGGATGGTCCTAAAACTTAGGTGGCAGTCGGCTTTCCTTCACTCCTTTCTCAGAGTCTGGCAACTGGACGTGGCCTCCTCCCTGTCCCACCCTCATCCCTTAGGAACAGACTAAAGTAGTAGTTAGGGGAAACCTTCTGTACTGGAAACTTTCTTAGCATTCATATGGAAAGGCAAGACTAAAGAGAAAAGAATCTATCACCTACTCACTAAGCATCACAAAGCACAGTCAGCTAGGCTACCTGAGAAGCTAGAGCCTGTGCACACCCCGAACCCCACCCAATGTGCTGCTCCCTGTCACACAGTGGTTATTTTCTTGTCCTTGGTGGCTTGCTTGATGGCAGCTTGCTCACAGATGATCTCCTTGAGTCTCTGCAGCCTGGTGTTCTGGGTGGTCTGGTCCCCCACACCAGTCTGGCTTCGGTGCAGCAGGGTCAGGGCGTGGATGTACTCTAGCTCTGTGTACTTCACACCCTGGTCCACCACCAGGTTCAGGAGCTCATCGGCCGTGTTGTACAGCATCTCGTAATACTGCCTGGGGGAGCAAGACAGAGCAGGTTCAGTGTTTTCTCCATCAGTACTTGCACATTCTGCTATGGGCATGTTAGTATTTTATTTCACAAACAGATACTATCTGGAAGGCAGGCTCTGTCCCTCTCAAACTCTTAGTCATTCATGCATTATCTTACTGAAGACTCTGGAAACATGCTGCCCATCTGTATATATATATATATATGGGGGGGAGGGGGATGCTAGGTCCAGCCCCTGTATTCTCTTTGGTTGGCAGTTCAATCTTTGGGAACCCCCAAGGGTCTAGGTTTCTTGTCTCTGTTGTCTTCCTGTGGAGTTCCCATCCACTCTGGGCTCCTCAATCTTTTCCCCACTCTTTCACAAGACTTCCCCAACTCCCTCTAATGTTTGTCTGTGGGTCTCTGCATCTGTTTTGGTCAGTTGCTGGGTGGAGCCTCTCAGAGGACAGTTATGCTAGGCTCCTGTTTACAGGCATAACAGAATGGTTCATGCAGAACTGCCTGGGTGTCAGGAGGAGTATGAAGTTTTAGAGCCTCACACCCTAGACATGTCCGAGGTTTCAAGCAAGGATCTTTGACAGGAGAGTAACTACTAAACCACTCCCACCTCCAGGATGCCTATGGACCTAGAAGCAGAAGCTACTACAGAGGCCATAAGTGGTTTATAATACTTTTTACTGAGATTAAGCAAAAAGAATTGGAGTTCTTTGCATTATGATATTGATATTTTCATCATTTATCTTAAAAAGCAACACTGAGCCCATCAACCCAGGTGACACTGGATTTCTTTTGAGAAGTCTGATGAATTGTTTCCAGGGAGACTGGCTGGTTTTCTACAGAGACCGCCATTCTTCATGGGGCATAAACAAGACAAAGATGCCTGGAACTCAAGCCCTGGATCTTCCTGGTGAGGACTGACAGAAGGAGCAGGATTTCAGTACTTAAGGTTTCAATATCCTCCGTGCATTGACGACTTTATAAACCCCAAATGACATTCTGAAGGCAGCAGGGAGAATAAAGGAGTTCTCAAGAGCCTCAGATGACAGTGTGCCAGAATTGCAAAGCTGAGTTATTAAACAAAATTGACAGGTAACTGATGGCATATTCTCTATAGTTAGGGGGAAATTCCCCCATAACCGTGATGATACATTAGATCATAAAGAAACATAAATATTTAAGGCCAGAATGAAACGCATTTGTCTTTGAGAAAGCTACCTTACCCAGTAGCGAAGCCTAATAAATGTGTGGAATGGCTGATGTGGAGATGGAAAGGTGCTACAAGACGCCCTAAGGAGAAAGAGGGAAAATGCCCCAAACTATACAACGAAAATGAGCCTCCATGATAAACACTGACAGACTGAAATAAAATCATGGAACCCAACAGGAATGAATAATTGATGGGTATGTATTGTGACTTCAGGAAAATAAAAGCTTGGTTTTTTATCATCAAGCATTAAAACAGCAGCCATTGCTTCCAGGGTACCCTAGCTTATAGCAGATGGCATTGTACGTGGCTGCCTGTGTTGCATTAGTGAACAAAATTGTGCTTTAGATGTTTTCCAGATCAGCCCTTGTAGAGCGAGTCTCTTCATAAAGACCCGTAACATTTAGAGCCGTTAGCTTTGGACTAAGTAGCCTGTACTGAGGATAAAGGAGTTTGGCACCATCCCTAGAATGTGAGTAGAACATTCTAGAACCAAGTATGTGCCTGGCTCACGATTCCTCTTGCTCTTTGCTGCGTGTCTTTTGGTAGCATTTCCCAAAGTATCACGAGTAGACAAAGTGTCTTTGTGACCTTTCTCATCCTGTAATTAAACATTATGACCAAAAGTGACTTGTAGAGGAAGACTTGATTTAGCACATGGTTCTGGCGTGAAGCCACACATTTTTAGTGCAAGCAGTCAGGCACACGTGGGCATACAGATTGCTTGAACCTTTTGCTTTTGTCGTCAGGATCTTCTGACTTCTCTACATTTACACACAAGGCTCAGAAAGAGCTTCAGCTGATGCCTGTCTACCTCCCACTCTGGCAAGGTCAGTTCATGAAAACGGAGGGAGGAATGTCCCCCTAAAGCCATCTCTTCCACTCATGTCACTTTTTCCTGTACCTACAGCCCTTCATGGCAGGTCTGTGTGCAGGAAGGCCCTTTGGGGGCTGGCCTGAATCCATGGTCTACCTTTACCATCTGCCTTGTTTTACTTGGTGGGCTTCAGTCCAAGGCTCATTTCTAAATGGTTTTTAAATAGGTGCCCTGGGGCTCTGGGGGCATTAGTGCCAGTACCCCCAGTCCAAATTCCTTAGAAAACAATAAAGTATTTGCATAAAACTTACACAGTCCTCCTCTGCATTTCAATCTTTTCTTTTTTGAGACAGGCTCTCACTATGTAGCTCTCCCTGGCAGGCCTGGAACTCACTCTGTAGACCAGGCTGGCCTGTTTCTGCCTCCCCAGTGCTGGGGCTAAAGGCATGCGCCACCATGCCCGGCTCTTCCATACATTTTGAAATCCTGTCTAGATTATTGAAATACTCAGCACCATGCGAACACACTGCTGTACTATAGTGCTGAGGAAATCACGGGAATAACAAAGCCCACACACATTGTTTTCTGAATAGTTTTGATCTTTGGTTGGCTAAAACCATAGAAGGCAAAATCTATAGTAAGAACTTGTGCATAGATATGGCTGATGTGGACAGGGGTGGGCTTCTGCTCTGTTTTAGAACTTACTTACTTTATTTATTTATTTATTGTAGTAATATTTAACAATTTTAGCTTGTAGATACACTTGTGTATTCAATCGTCTGAAATAGGTATCACAGTTCACACTGTACACAGAAGTAGCCCAGCTGTAGAACACAAGTGATATGCCTGGGGTCTCAAACTAAAGGATTTCAAGACCTAACTGCCCTCCAGAGACAAGGTAATAGAGAATGAGAGCAAAGTACTAACTGAAAATACTGTCTGTACATAGCTTTTGGCTGTGCTTTGGTATAACTGAGCAACATTCTCAGAGTAACTCAGACCAGCCCTGTCTTCTGCTGAAGTGGAGTTAACCTGCACTGTGGCAGTTCACACTTTGTTTAGACAAACCTCAGAGTTACAGCTGAAGAGCTCCCTACGGACCTGAAATTCAGGGCTTCAAATTTAAACTTTAGTGCTTAACTTTTTCATTTTGTTACCTACTTTAGTTTTCCCTGTTTGTCTGTCCAAGGTGGTAATGGATGAGGTAAGCATTTTTTTAAAAAGTTGGTTGCCTTTCTGATTTATTACTTCCTTGAGGAGGGGATAATCATGTGTTCTCAGCATGGTGTTTTAGAAAGGGGAATTCTCAGACATTGTTGGTAGGGATGGAAATTAGTACCACCATTATGGAAGGTACATAGTAGTCCCACTCTGGGCTCTATATCCAAAGGAAATAGATGTTTTCACGTTCTTCTTTATTGCAGCAATATTGTCAATAGCCAAGATATGGAATTAATTACAGTGTCTTATCACGGAATGTGTGAATGAGGGAACTATGGTGTGTGTACCTAATAGGCTGTTACACAAGAAAGAATGAGGGCTGGAATGCAAAGCTGACCTGAATCTAACAGTATGTGAGATGGCTCACTAGGTAAAAAGGTGCTTGCCTCCAACCAAGGTGACCAGAGTTGACTTCCTGGGACTTAAGTAGTGGAAAGAAAGAACTGGCTTCTTTCAGTTGTCCTTTGACTACCACATGTTCACTGTAGCTAAGGGTGTGCCTGCAGGACGGATACTGCTTCTCTAAAATGTTTAGGACCAGAACGTTTTGCTTCAGTTGATTTCATTTTGGGGACTATATGTACATATAGTGAGTCAGCTTGGTAACTGGACTTAAGTCTAAATTAATGTTTCCTACATGTCTGCTACCTGTCTCCAAAGGCCTTTGTGTAAGAAGGCTTTGTTCTCAAGATGGCAGCACAGGAGTGGTGGGCTCTTTAAGAGCCAGGTCTTGTGTCAGGTCCCTGGTGATGCATCCCTCTGAAGGGACTGCTGTTGTGGAAAAAGAGGCTACCATTATGAGTGATGGATCTGGGGTAGTCCTTACCAGCAATGAGAGTATGCAGGCATAGTGTATTTGAACTTGTAAAATGAAACTCTTGTCCTCAATAGTAACTTGCCTCAAGTATTTCATTATAGTACCAAAAAAGCTGGCTCTTACAACACCTGAAAGGAAAATTTGTGCAATATTTCAGTGGCGATGCAGTTTGGCTGCATCTCCTTGTATGAGGTCATAGGTATCATTTTCCAATTGTGGCATCAGGTTAGTACACAAAAGATTTTGGAGTTTAGAACATTTTAGGTTTTGGTGATGGTTTGCGTATGCTTGGCCCAGGGAGTGGCACTATTAGAAGGTGTGGCCTTGTTGGAGGAAGTGTGTCACTCTGAGGGGTGGGCTTGGAGACACTCCTCTTAGCTGTCTGAGGATGCCCAGTTTGTCCCTGGCTTCCTTTGGATGAAAATATAGAACTCTCTCTCAGCTCCTCCTGCACCATGCCTGGATGCTGTCATGCTCCTGCCTTGATACTGGACTGAACCTCTGAACCTGCAAGCCGGCCCCAACTAAATGTTGTCCTTATAAGAGTTGCATTGGTCATGGTGTCTGTTCACAGCAGTAAAACCCTAACTAAAACAGTTTCAGATTTCAGATTAGGACAGTTTAATCCACAACTGAACATTTCAAGCACTTTAATGAAGACCCAGCAGTAAGGGGCAACTAAGTGATCAAGTGAAACACTGACTTGTTTTCTCCACCTCCTTAATGGTACATACATTAATAAGCATGGAATGGAAAGAAAGAAGAGAAAGGGACCAATTAAACCATAAACGGGATAATCATCCCGTAGATAACAGGGGCACCTACAGCAGGGAGACTCAGCCAAGTAAGGAGACAGCTAAGCCAAGGTTCTGCTTGTCTTGCATGCCATCTTAACTGGCTATGTGCTGTCATGTACCCGTGGGAAAGCCTGAGAAGCTCTTTGCTGCTCTTTAGGCACTGCTGGTAGCTTTCCTTTCACATCATGGAGCTGCCCTTGGGTTCACTGATGCTAACTGTTGCCAAGCAATGTCAGGCAAGTGCATTAGCAGTTGATCTGCAAACACTGTGAACAAGTGTAATCTTAGCCCAGATACTTTCCAGACCAATAATAAAGCAGATGATATTTCTGTGTATCAGAAGAATAAATTAGTGTATTAAAATATAATATAATTGTTCTTATTTATCTTCTCCTTCAAAGAGCTTAGAGTTTATTAAAACATGATTGAAAATTTTAATTTGAAATGCAGCAAAGTTCTTTACATTTCAGGAATGAGAAAAAGAAGGAAAAAGCTAATAAGTTTCAGGCAGCTGATGGCAGGTTTAGATAAGTATTTTATGTTGGGATGGTTTTTAATACTTTTATCAGATTACGCTGGGTTTTGTTTTGGGCAGGCTGATACAGAATGGATTTTAGAAAAGACTTTGCCCATATTCTATCTCTGACAGATGCCATCCATAGGTGTGGTGTGGAATTTTGTGTCTTCAAGGCTTGCTTTGTCTATTTTGGGGCTCAGTTACTTACATTTCTTTTTTTCACCCCATTCATCAATGTTGAAGTAACTGGGGATTTAGCCCAGGGCACAGAACTTCCAGAAGTGTGAAACCTGAAGCCATACCCCAAGACGCCCCAAAGTTGGGGAGAGGAGGGCAAACAATTTGTCATCCTTGTTCTGGGATCAGCACACTTTTGCAATTCTGGGGTGTCCTCCTAGAGACTTGAAACGCTCAAGCCAGCTGTGCTCACTCCTTAGGACTGTGTCATATCAGCACTCCTGATGGGCAGCTGCAGCCAGAGCCTGGTTTTATTTCTCTTCAGAAAGTGCAGCTGCTCCAAACAAAGGGATTCCACTGATGAGAGTCTATCAGTCACCAGGGATGAGTCTGTCTCTGTTGCTGCTGAGATGACAGCAGCTTTCCTGTTACCGTCACTGAAATTCGGGGATTATCTCCCTGTGCTCTTAGCCGGCAACTTGGTCCTCATTCCGCTGATGGAATACATTCTAAACTTATAAATATCTAAGGTTGAAATCCCCACTCCAACAACTTAAGGATTTATATGTCACTCTCCACTATATTGGATAATTTTTTAAATTAAGGTTTCTCCAACAGGGCTAGAGGCCAATTTGTATTTTAAATTCAGTACAATTAAAACTGTGTCTTTGGTCAGAGCCTGTTTATACGAATAATTATTTACTACATTAAGAAGTCAGCTCAAGTCCTTCTCCCATTCTGAAGGTTTTAATAAATATTGATCAGGACCATTTTTGTTTGCACTTGCCAAAGCAATTCTGATGGGTTCATCATCTGATGTTATCAAATAATGAAATATGAAAGAGTGAATAGAATTACCCTCTTGTTCTGTGATTTTTTATTTAGGGCCTTCATTTTACTTTCATAATTGTGTTCGTCTCATACTTCTGCAAATGTTCTTTTGATTACCAAAAGGTGAGCCTGGGTTAAGGAGAGCTATGCTGTGCTGAATAGAATTTTAGAGTCTTTTCAATTAAAACAGTTTATCGGATAGCACTCGGAGAGCTTTCAATTTTAAAAAATAATTTATCTGATATCAAGGGTGAAAAAGGCACATAGTATATTGCCCTCTGGCAGTAACAAAGCCTCAGATTGTTTACTAATTAGTACGAAAAGCTTAAATTATATATTATCTATATTTCATAGACTAGAAATCTGGAGGCAACTATTGGTGTAAGCTGAGAAACATTCAGAGGCCCTGTGGCCCTTTCATCTTTAAGTAAAGCAAAGGAAGCACTAACAAAGTACTGCTTCAAAGGGAGACCTGGCCTTGCTACCAGTGGCAGCCCATCCAGAAGTACTTGAGTCATGCTCTTTGGCCTCAAGAAGCTCCTTTTATTTGCTATTAAAAATAACATCTTGTCTAGGCCTAGATCAAAGGTGTCCATGGCAGAAGTTAAATGTTTAAAACCAAGCCAAGCCTGGGCTGCAGTCTTCCCATCGGCCTTGGCCACTCCTCATGTACCGACACTGGGAAATGACAGAAGAATGATGGGGCAACGGGCACGAGACAGAAACAATGGCTTGGTGCTAAGGAATGGCTAGTGCTAAGGATGGGATGGGCGAGTGAATGGGTTAACCAGGCCTGGCTTCTGAACCTAACCCACCCATCTGTCCATCAACCTACTTATCTGCTGTAGTGCTGGGAACCGAATCTAGAGCCTCACACACGTTCTGGGAAAGAACTGTACTGCTGGGCCATGTATACCAACCGTGGCTTCTGCACTAATGGTGTGAAGATTCTGTCTACCTGGAAATATTTTGGAAGAAAGATCTGTTGAATTGCATGGAATCGCTTGGCTTTGCTCAGAAACCACTCATTAGGACTTTGTGTGGAAGGACAGAGGTAATGCTTCATTACAGCAGTTGACAGCTATGGCAATTCTATTCTTACCACGCAACTGTGGAGACGGCCAGGTGAGGGGCAGGTGGTCTGAGGCAACCTGCTCTCAGGCACCATTTATCAGACTGTCATATGACACTCAGCCTTTCCTCTCTATTTAGAAATCTCAACACTTGTCAATATTGTTAGGAGACTTCTCCACCTAGTATCAACGAAGATCATATATTTCATGATTAAAAGGTAAAAGGCTGGCAGCTGGGTCTAGTGGCACATACCTATAACTGCCCACTTGTGTGCGCGCGCAAACACACAAACACACACACACACACACACACACACACACACACACTACACACACACACACACATACACACTACAGACACATACACACATACCACACAGACACACAGACACACACACAGAGGACACACACACACACACACACACACACACACACACACACACACACGCACACACAAAGTGTTGAGAGAAAGGGGGGAGAGTTGCTAGAGGCAACCCAGCCCCCTCTGAAATCCACGATTCTTTGAGAAGTGTAAGCATATGCAAATCACTAGGTCCCAATAGCAAACACTTGAGGGTGTATTAACTAAACACTTAGGTTATTTATAAAGGAGAGAAAACCTAAATAAACCAAAGCTACAAGATGGGCCACCTGAGATTCAAGGACATGTGACTCAGAACGATGTCAATTAGTAAAGTAATGGAGTAAAGAGGACGGAGCTAATGGAAGTATGTACAGTACCCAGCAGGGCTTCATTAAAGACCCGGAGACTGACAAATGTGATGGATAGCTGTGGGAACTGTGAATTTGGTGGGTGAAAAGACCACTGTGGGTGATACATATTTGGCTGTCAGCAAACTGTTTGATACACTAAGGCTAAAAGTTGTTGCAAGCAAAATGCATTTATTCTGAATGGCTACCCGTGACAGGACACAGGCAGAAATTCCAGCAAAGGGTAATGTTAAATGCAAGTCATCAACTTTGGAGAAGGAAGCATCTATCGAATACTAAGGACACTGGCTGTACAACAGATCTCACTTAACGCCTTAATTAGTGTGCAGGAAGATAAGCAAGCAGTGGAAAGGGCAAATGTTAGCAAACTGGGCAGGGCCGTGGACAGCAAGAAAGAAGGAGAAATAACATAACGGGCTCTAGAGAATTAGAATGAATCATTACCAAAGGAGGTCCATCTTAGGAAGGCCCACATGACTACGGCAGGAGGAGTTCTAACCTCCTACCCTCAAAGGCTGGGAGGAAGTGAGCAGCCTTGGAAACCAGTCTGGCTATGGCTGGTGGGGAAGCCAGGGCTATAAACACAAGGACCAGGTTTAGGGCAAAGAAGCAATGGCAATCTTTTCTTTGATGTACTTCATAGCTCTTTTTCATTTTGTACCATAAGCCAAGTTAAAAAAAGCTCAGAAAAGAACATCAAATGGGAGCAAAGGGACAAAGGGTTGGAGAATCAATTAAAAGAGATTTAGTTCAGTTTCTGTTCAAATGTCAGCCTACAAATAAGCAAGGTTTCCTCTCTGGCCTCATTCTCACCAAAATATATGTTGGTACCTATTTTCACATCTAGCAGTGTATACATACAGAGAACTAGAGACATGGTACAGTAAGTACATTGCTTGAGATCACCAGTAGCCTGGGTTTGTCTGACTTTGGAGAGATACTGAGGGAACAGTTGTTAGTCTTTCTGATACTTTTCTCCTCAGGAAGGGGACAGTAACATGGACAATCGGGCTGTACAAGCATTGATATAGAGATAGAAATAACTCCATCATTCCTCACTGGAGTACAAAGGGGGTGTAGAGAGGGAGTGAGGGGAAATGAAGCTAGTCAGGAAGCTGGTGCCTGATATGAGAGAGACTTAAGGGTCATACAAAGGACATTCCTAGGGGAAGGGATGTGCGGAGACCAAATTAAGGACTGAGTAGCTTTTAGCTTGTCTACATTATTAAAATAGTTATGAACTATTAGTATCAGAAGTTGACAAAAAGAGATTTCAACATTCCTTAACAGAAAGGAAAAACAAAAACAAAAGCAAAGCCAACAAAACTCTCACCACAAAAGGCTAAACACCCCACCTTATGAGAAGCGCAAGAACGCACTACTTATCATTAGTTTCTGGACTGTTCTGTGGATGAGACTGTCCAGCTTCAGGTGTTTTGAGGCCAAGCCTGTGGTAGTGAAGATGGAGAACCTAAAGATGGCAGAAGATGGAAGCCCACCTGTCTCAGAGGCCTCTTCAGCTACAGCATGGGCGGGGCTCCTAAACTAAAGCCTCAGTTGTTGATGACAGTTTCTCTCTGTCAGTCAGAGCACATCAGCCTTGTGGAAGCTTCCTCACAACTTTGAGTCCTCAAACTTAGAGCTCAACAAAACCAATCTCTGAGACAGAGAGGGGCATTCTACCTCAGCAGAAACTACCATCGTCCATATCTTTCATTACTGGGCACATGTGACACATGCTTGGACTGTGTCTAGGCAGGACACGGGATATCTCTTCTCACAGGTCCCTCCTACCCAGCACCTCTACTGTTCTCGCTAAAATGTGTGTGAGGGGCAGTTATCATTCGCAGAGCATAAATGAGGAAGCTGTGACCTCAGTTACTGCTGACAACCATATAAGGAGCTTCAACCTTAACCTGGTGGACATTGACTAGAGTGAAACCTGTCCGGTTCCCCAGAGGCTCACACATTTAAATATCGAGTCCCCTGCTGTCTGCTGTGGGAGGAGTCTAGCTGGAGTCTTACTTGGCGTGGGCTCTGAGAGTTTGTAGCCTTGTCCCACTTCCAGTTTACTCCCTCTGTTCCCGGTGTGCTGCTGAAATGGGATCAGTCTGCCATGCAGTCCCTGCCACTGTGGAACCCTCGGGAACGGAAAGCCAGAATGAACTCTGTCTTCCCAAAGTCGATCTAGGTCTCGGTATTTTTAATCAGAGCAGCACTGTAACGGATACAGTGAATAAGTAAGGGAGAGAGGTAAAAATTTCAGTTAGCCAGAATCCAAACCCTCCTTTACTGACTATTTTTATGTCAACTTGACACAAGCTAGTCATCAGAGAGGAAGGAGCCTCAATTGAGAAAATAAATGCTTCCATAAGACCAGACTCTAAGGCTTTTTCTGAATTAGATATTTATTGAGGGGTGGGGAGGTCACAGTCATTTGTGGGCAATGTCATCCCTGGACTTGTGATTCTGGGTTCTAAGAAAGTAGGCTGAGCGAGCCGCGAGGAGCAAGCCAGAAAGCAGCACTCCTCCATGGCCTGCTTGAGTTCCCGTCCCGATTTCCTTCAACGATGAACAACGAGGAAACATAAGCCAAATAAACCCTTTTCTCTCTAAGCTGTTCTGGTCATGTGTCTCAGTGCAGCAATGGTGACCCTAACTAAGTCCCTCCCAAGTCTGAAACCCTGGAAACATCTGGAAGCTCTGGCAACCAAGGAGGAATTATTTCATAGCAAAAGTAGATGCTGGAGTTTTGGTGTAGAATTGGGATTTGAACCTGGATAGAGTGTCTGGAGGGAAACAAAGTATAGCATGTAAGACTAACCAAAGGAAAATACATTTTAGGAGTCCTGGGTGGGGTGGGGTGTAACTCTGTGAGGAGTAGAATGATGATTTTTTTAAAAAGGACCTTTTATTATTATTTTTTAAGCAAATAAGATTAGTACCAGGATTTTTCATAAGACTCTCTTAAGTCTATATATGATAGGGTCTTCGAAGGTAGAAAATGTATATAGTATTTGCCCTTCTTCTATAGAAAGAGGGCAACTGTGAGGCAGTGAGAACAATCTGTATGTCTCCGTTTACCTGTTTAATGCTAGCCTATAGCCCTAGCTATACTCCTTTAAAAAAAAAAAAAAAAGACTAAAAATAATTTTTAAAAAACCTTAGTTTCTTTAAGGAATGACTTATTATTAGTGAAGAGCACACAAGGTAAAGGAATTTAATACAAGAAGTAACATTTTATTTGAGTTAAAAAATAGCGTGGTTGCAAGGTAGGTTTAGGGGACTTCGGGGAGGCCAGCACAGGGTTACAGGGCTGTCTGCCCAGGTTCCCCTCTAGCTCTGGCACATATGATCTAGGAGGGAAGTTGATGTATAGCCTGCCTACCACAATACATTGTAAAAAGAACTCTGGTGTCTGGAAGGAAAGTAGGGGGCAAAAGCCAGGAGGCAACACAAAGGCTGGGCAGCTGCTTAGAACCTCAGAAAGATGTAAATCTGTGTGTGAAGAGCTCAAGTGTTCATCGAGGGTGACTTTATTTCCCTTGGGCACCAATGGTAATGAAAGGAGGGAACCAGGTGCAGGGCCAGGACGGGCTTGCTACAGTGTGGGGCAGGCGGCAGGGCTTGACTGCTCTGCCCTCTGTGGATGCACACAGAACAAACAGAAGAGCACTGAGCTGAACAGAAAATGTTTGGGATGCCTGGGAGGGGCCAAAAGGAGGCTGCTGGGGGTCCTTTGGTGTTTAGTACTTTTATCCTGATGATGCTCACCTGGGGACACTCACATCCTAAGATATAATCAAGCTGTATACTTCAGATTTGTGCATTCTACTCATTTATGTTGTTTTACCATAAAAACATGGTACCAGAGGCCGGGGCTGTAGCTTAGTGGTAGAACACCTGCTTAACATACAGGAGGCTAAGGGTTTAATCTTTAGTATCAAACAGCAACAACCAACCAAACAGACAAACTCCCCAACAACAAAAAACACAATTTGAAATATGGTGGCACTTGCCTCTTATCCTGGCACATAGGAAGTGTTAGGAGTTAAAAGTCATCCTTGGGTACACTGCAAGTTGAAGGCCAACCTGCGTTATATCAGGAGGCCTTGCCCCAAACAAAAAAATAAAACACCCCCCCAAAAAAACCCCACAACGAACCAAACACAAACACAACACAGGGCTTGAGGAATCTTCCAGGCTAAAGTCCTTGCCTAGCACACACAGGGCCGGGATCTGTGTCCAACACTGCAAAATCTAAAATAAGAACAAAGCCCACACTAGCTCCCTATGCTCTAACCCCTCAAATGAACAATAGGACACAGAAAGGAAGTTGAAAGGTCAGGGCTGGGGTGGGTCCCTGGATACATATTTTAACTCAGTTTCATACTGTAACTTTAAGAGATGCTAATGTTTTGAACTTTGAAAGTGCAAAGCTAATTGAAAGAAGCTAGCTGTAAATGACTACTTATTGCATAATTCCATTTATATGATATGTCCAGAGGAGACAGAAAGTAATTAGTGGTTGCCAGGGGTAGGGCTTGCAGAGGAATGAGGAATGATTGCTAATGGATACAGGGTTTCTTTGTGGGGCAATGAAAATATTCTAAAATTAGCCAGTGATGATGGTTGTACAACTCCAGCAACACTAAAACCCAGCGAATTGCACACGTTAAAAGGGTTAATATTTATGGCATGTAAATTATTACTCAATAAAGCTATTACAAAAATGCAAATTTTATGAACTACAACCCTGACTTAAGTACACAGAAGACATTAGTCCACAGCCAATACTGCTGCAAGCATTTGCCCATTAATCAGGACGTTGGCTGCA
This sequence comes from Micromys minutus, assembly GCF_963924665.1. Lineage (NCBI taxonomy): Eukaryota > Metazoa > Chordata > Mammalia > Rodentia > Muridae > Micromys > Micromys minutus. The sequence continues at coordinate 46,532,934 of NC_137953.1, forward strand.
GTTCAGAGCTTCCCTTTGGTAATTGCAGCAAAGATCTCCCAAACTGACAGACGTGGAAACACTTTCACTAAGTGCCCCTGAAAGGCACCAAAGCCATTTCTGAGGACTCCACACTTCCATAGGTTAAGTGACTGGTAGCCTTTTGTACTGTTCTCAAGAAACATTGTTCTCAAGAAAACTTTATAGTAACAAATAATGGCTAACCCTTCCTAGAAAAATGGGTATGAACTGAGACAGTTCTGTGTGTATAATTACAGAGTAATAGAAAGATAATTGAGCCGAAGATTCACTAATGATTGTGTTAATGTTCATTATTAAGAAGGACATTAATTAAGGGGAGCAATTAGCATCTGGCAGTTACTCCTGCGGTACTCTTTACAGGCACACCTGACTTACAAAGGCTCGTTAGGGCCAGCTACCTGCCTAAGCTCACCTGGTAAAAATGAGCACCAAGATGGGATTTTCTCCTTCAAGACTCACTCTTGATTACAAAACAACAAGTAGCCTGACTGATTACATAGAGCATTCTATTAAACTACTGAGTTGGCCTATAGGGAGAGGGGACCAAAAGTAAGGAGACGAAAACCACGTACATATCAGGAGAAGCTCTGTGGTCTCTTTTGTGGCAGCCCCGTGGGAAGCTGTGGGGTGAGGGGCACACACCTGCCTAGGATGTATTCAGGATGTTGGATGGCTGCTACAGTGAGTGTGGCACCACTGTTGGTTCAGAGGCACACCTTGTAACTCCTTGGCCCTTTGCACAGATGAACTGTGGATTCTTATTCATGGCCAGGACTAACCAGGTCTTTATAGTTGCACCGAGGCTACAATAACAGGAAGGTGGAGGACAGGGCTGCCTGAGACCTCGGAGGTTATAGATTTAAATGTGTATGCCTATGTCTTTTTCTGCATGTATGTGCATAAGTACATGCCAGTGTTTGAGGAGGCCAAAAGAGAGCCATAGAACTGCCTGGAACTGAAATTATAGGTGGTTGTGAACTGTTTGATGTTACTGGAAACTGAACCCAGGCTCCAGCAAGAGCAGTATATGGTCTTAACTGCTGTATGCTCTCCGGTACCAAGGATACAGATTTTTAAAGAAAATATTTACTGATCCCTAAAAGGAAAAGAAGTCAGAACCAAAGGTCAGAGCTGGAACTGTCTAATTTCCTTTATGCTTGCAGCCTTTACAGTCAGAACTTCAATTTCTAATGCTTTAAGAAAATCAGAATGTCATCAGGCACTACCGTGGTCCACCGTGGGGTGGACTCCATGTCATGAGATGTTATTTAACTTTGTCCATGGGTCAGAAACAGAGTTAGGATCTGACCTCCTCTGCCTAGACTCCAAGTTGCTGGTTCCATGAGACCAGGCTTCTCTGTAGGTCAGTATTACACACCATCACTACAGGAGTCACAGAGGGGAGTGTGGGAAGGACGCCAAGAAATTCCTATCCGGAGGCGAAGACTCACCCATTCATGACCACAGTGCCAAAGAACGCCACAACTGAAGGTGCTGCTGGGTGACGCCTGCGTCTTTTATGGGTCAGCAGCAGACAGTTATACCTTGACTGTTCTAAAGTGTCTGCATGAACTCACTTCAGACTGACATTTCTGTTGGAAGTCTGTCTGCTTTACTGGCATACATTTCCAATGTTTTCAGAGAGAAACATTTCAAATGTGGTGAAGAAAACATCAGTTTATGACCCAAATGTCTCTACAGAGCACTTCTTAGGCTGGGTGTGTGTAAACCATTTGGGCAGGAAAACTATGAGGAATGTGTTCAGTCACTTGAGGGGACAAACTCCCAGCAAGTGTAGTCAGGATGTCCGTAAGACCGTGCCTGTCTGTTCTTCCACATTCCATGTGGCAGCGCAGACACTGACACTCAGTCCTTGTTTTAGTACTAATTGGGGATTGTGATCTTGCTGTTCACTCCCATTGTACCTCAGTTTTCATTTCTGGAAACCAATGAATTACGCTACAACTGATGGCACCTAAAAACCGCTGTAATCCATAGGAGAGCAGGAGAAGGAAGAACGCAACATTTTAATAGTATTTCCATGTTCCAGGAAATGTAATTTATGCAGAGAGAGATGAAGAGATGAGGCCCTGGGTCACACAGCTCATTGGCATGAGGCTGGACTTAAATCTGCATCTTTTGAGCCTGAAGCCTCTGCCCTTCCATTATAGCACACTGGCTCAGAGCAATTTCTCTGCTTCCCTGGATTCCCCAGGGCCTCTGTACTAAACGACAGTGTGCCAGGTTACAGATAACTCCCATTTGTTATTTGTTCTTTTACTTTATTTTTCTAGTGTGCATTGTGTCACTCAGCTGGTGCACACACACACACACACACACACACACACACACACACACACAGCACAGTGTGTGCTGGAAAATGTGGGTGATGCAGTTTTATTTCAGTGTCTATTCAATTGGATGTAATGGCAGCTTCATTGTAATAAAAAGCTTTATTATGCTTTGTAATGAAGACACAAAGCACTTAGTAGAAATCACAGTCTTTTAAACTAATCTGCTTTCGACTCTATTGCAGAGATGCAGATACAGAGGAGTTCAAAAAAATGGTTTCTACAAAATGATTCGCCCAGAATAGCAGAATCAATCAGTGGGCATCCAAGATTTGCCAGGGTTCTCGTCTTTTTATTAGGGCTGGGCTGGGTGCTTATCTGTTCTCCAGCCACATGTTTGTGGCAGGTGCACTCTGATCTTTTTGTTTTACTTCTCAGTAAATACCACTGTGCTCTCTGTGATCACAACCTGGTGCCCTGCTCTGTCTACTAGTATATGTATACACTTGCACGTGCATATGCACACTCAAACACACATTCTCATGCATGCCCACAGATCGCTGGCTCAAGGGAGAAAGGGGAATGAGGAATTTAAAGCCTTTAAATAGAGACTGTAGCTGTTGTTGGACTACACACAGATACAGAGTAATTAAAAAGCTCTTCAAAGAATAGAATAAGTCCATTAAATTCAGTTAAATAATTCTTCAGAAATACCACAAGAGAAACTTCTTGCTATTTCCTCCCCTCACAATGACTACAGGAGGAATATCTCATTTTCCAAATGGAACTTTATGGAGTTTCCAATAAGTCCCCTCAGCACTTATCTAAATCTTTAATTAGTTCTATAATATACTGATGATATCAAGCCTAATTAAATTTATATAGATAAGGCGCAATGAAATTCTACCAAGTGAGCTGGAAAGCATATATTAAACAGTAAATTTAATGGTTCAAGCTGATAACTACAATTTTATATCAAAAAATTAAATTCAATTTACATGTTGTATTCAAATTGATTTTGAGTGTGCAAATTATTAGAAAAAATCTCTGAAATATATCAGTAAAATTGCTAATCTAGCCTTCTTAAATATCAGTTATTAATGCCTGCATTTGCAAATAAGCCACACGCATTTGCATTTTTACTGAGTATAATAAAAAATTATCTAGACCTTATGCTATTTTGTTAAAAATATTCAGTAAGTTTTTTTCTTTTTGACCCATGCATAAATTAAAGAGTTGAAAAATGATCATTGGATCTAAAGAAGAGTCAGCAATTCAATATACAGCAAGTAAAGTTATCTTTGCTAACTAAAGCAGTTTATATTGTCCTTCATGGAAAACAATTACAATGGCCAAATTCTCCCTTATAAAACTATCCACAAACGTCTGATGACGTAGTCATAGGCAGAGGAATGTAAACTGGGCATTTACTGTCAGGTTGGGGAGGGAAAAGAAAACAGGCATTTCTGCCTCATATGGGGTAAGAGTACACAACAGCTCATTCCGTTGCCTTGAGCAGGTCAGCAAGAGTAGGCCTCCTACAGTCTATGGCAAATAACTGCTCAGTTAAAGAGCCAACCATACAGACCATGTCATTTTATCAATAATGTTATTGTGCTCAGTCAGTTCCTTACTGAATTGCCTGCATCTTAAAAGCACTAGCTGTATGCATGGCTTGTACCTTTTTCTTGGTTGACATATACAATACTGACAATAATAGGATTATAAGTGTATTTCAATGTTCTCAGAATTACTATCTTTCAGTAATAATGTGTGCACTGATGCCTTTGCCTTTGTTATTAGGAACTTTCCCCAAGACATGTATTTGTTGCTCTAGATTCTAGCTTATCTTTCAAATGGTGATTGCTTTATTAAATACCTACCATCGGCCATATGGAAGCATTATATGGTAGATGCAATTAATATATTAATGACTTCAGAGACCAGAAAAATGAACTGGTCAATTATTTCAGAGGAGAGTAAGGACTTACAGGTGTTTTGGAGGATAGACATTTAAATCTAAATTTAAAAATAAGCCATTCAACTAGGTAGGAAAAAGGCATGGAGGTTGGACCATAAGTCACAGGAACAGGAGAGTTCAGGACAGATAATGAGAGGAGAAGCCATCTGGCTGAGTGTACAAGTATGAGCTAGGTAGAGTATAAACATCTTACCCTAAAGACTGAGCCAGGAAGTTAGTTGGAGAGATATGGGTATAATTATCCCAACCATCTTATTCACAAGGTGTCAGAGGAGGAGACAATGGGATTGTGAACCTCAGCTGAAAGATGCTTTATTCTGGATACGATAGAGTAGTAGAGGTGGGAAAGTAACAGGGACAGAAATGAGAAGTCCTTAGAGGAAAAAAAGAGTAAGTGTAAGACAGAAAATAGTCCATGGAGGGGTGTTAGTGACTTGTGTAATGTCAGGTGAAATTGAAAGAGCAGGTTGGAACCAGGTTCAGTTCTGGCAGATTTTGAAGCTGCTATTACAGAGAAGCAAAATCAGAGTGAACGAACCTTCAGTCTCTTAGAAAGAGCCGAAAACCTGAATGAAGAACAGCAAGGACTATGCAAGGATGATGAAGGAGAAGCAGGGTATTGGCCCAGTTAGACATGGGGACTTGTTTGAGGAAAAAAGACCCTGGGATCCTTTGGCCTAAACCCTCCAGGGAGTGAGAACGCTGGCCCCATGTCACATCTGTTTCTTCTCTTGGACAGCTAAGGAAAATGGCAAGGAAGGCTGGAGAGGCGTGGTCAGGCAAGTGGAGGACTCTGACGGGGGCTGTGTCAGCAAGGAAGGTTGCATTACCTCATCATGCCTATGGCTCCGCTCTCTGATCCCTAGCTGTTTGATTTCAAAGGCGAGAATGAGAGTAAACAGAGAGAGCCGAACAGAAGGGATTTAGGATCCTGTAGCATCATTTGAGAATTTATAAAAGTCTAAGGAATGCATGTTTTATATGCAAACCCTTGCACATTTATGTGTGTGCATCCACACACTCTTTTCTACACAATGTGCACCATAGTACATATATGGTTATAACCCATTTTCCTATCCAACTTTTCTGTGCTCTGGCTGTGTGTGCATTCCTGAGTGCAGGCATGTGTTCAGGGATATGCCTGCCTCTGTCTTCTTGACTACAATTATAAGCATGCTCCATTATGCCTGTATTTCTACATCGGCTCTGGGATTGAATTCGGGTCCCTGTGCTTGCAAGGCAAGTGCTTTATAACAACTAAATTATCTCCCCAGACCCATCTTCCTGTTCATTATTTAGGTCTTATGTTGTACACGCTAACTTTTTTTTTCTGATTATGTGGATTTTTGTCTAGAAGAAAACATAAAGGGGTAAAAATATAAAGGTGGGCAGTTCTTGCCAAGGAAAATAAGGGCAGAACATGAGACACTGGACTTATAGCATACTTCATGGATCTTCATACATGCTCAATGCTTTGAGTCGGCTGGCTGCAATTACCCTTTCTCCCAGCACCTCAGATACAGACCCAGCTAAGCCCTAGGAAGATTTTGATTCACGCACAACCCACGAGTCATGGAAGAGCTCCTAGCTATGGTGGAGAAGCAGATGCAGAGGGGCGCCTGTCTGTGAAATGAAGGTCTGTGAAGCATGGAGGGCAAACACAGGGCAGGAAGTACAGGAAGCCTATCTTAGAGGTGAGTGTGAGCTACAAGACCAGGACCTGGAAAGAGATGCTGAATGAGCTCAAAGAGAATAAAGTTAACATGCTATCAATTCTTTCTCAAAGCCATTAACTTATCCACATAACAGCATGATGCCAGAGAGGCCAATAGTCCCGAAAACCTGACTACATACAGGGGTTCTCAAAGAGAAGAAATGTAAATGGAGGTTCCCAGAGCTTGGTATAGCAATTGGGGAAATATTTTTATTATGTAGTACCTAGCATATTCTAGAACTAATAAAAAATTAAAACTTTTATTGTACAGACTAGCTCTTTCCATGGGAGAAGCCCCAGACTCCACCCAATCAGACTGCATGTTAAAATCCCAAGTCTCACCTGTGGGAGTTCAGCTGGGCCAGTCTGCCTAGATCCACTAATGCTCTTCCAGGTGAGCTAATACCACTCCAGTTAATACTGTGACTCCTTGGCTTAGCTTTGGGAGATGGGACCTATGCTCTATTGTGTGGCAGCAACAGGGAGGGTGAAGGAGATTCAATTACACCGAATCTCATTCCCATCTGCACCCTTTGGAGGCAGACAGAGGAAGGTGGGCCACCCTTCAGCTCCTTCTTACTTGCTGTTCTAGGCACTTTGAGATGAATTCTCTTGATTCAGAATCAGCAGGTGAATCAGGACACCCTGTGGTGTTCTGTTGAGGCACTGTTCTACAGACTGAAGTTAGGACTTCTCATCTGAACACATGCAGTGAAGAAACCAGGAAGCTGAGTCTGGGGACCAGGAAAGCTCTGGGGGAGCGATGGGGACAGTTTACTTCTGCATTGTACCCAAGTGTTGGTGGCGACATTCATAAAGCTGCAGGTACCAAGGCTGCCATGCTGTTGCTCAGTCTCATGGTCTTGATGGGGTGAGGAAAAGGCAGAAACCAGCAACAGACACTGTAAATAACTAAGATGCTCTGTACCTCTGGGCCAGGAGAAAATGCTAGAAAATCAATGATTATTGAGTTATAATCTTACAACGTATTTTATCTACCATCTTGCGTCTTTTGATCATCTGATTTCTTTTTATAATTCAAAGTGTTTGAGTGAAGAAATAAAGTTGCCCTGATCTCCTTCTGGGAGGAAGCCATTCCACTGAAGCGCCTTCAGAGGAGCTCTGCAGGACCCAGCGTAGGGCACACAGCGAGAGCAGCCTGTTCCTTTGACTGAGAAACGTTCTCAGAAGCATGGGTACCTTCTCCCTTTGGTCTTTATCCTTGCTGCTTTCATGTCTCTTCTTCTTGCTGCATTCATGCTTCAATGGGAGTTAAATTCCTTTGCCCAGCCCCTAATATGACTCACTTTCAGATAGTATCAGCCTTCCATAAAATTACAGAAACTAGGGAATCAAGGGCTAGTATGCCCCTGAACATTACAATAGGAAGGGGGCCAGAAAGTGAGTCACCTCCTCCTTGTATACGTACTATTTTCTTAATGTTTCTTTTAAAAAATATTTTATTTTATGAGTCTTATGCCTGTATGTATGTCTGCTTACCACAGTTGCCAGAAGAGGGACTGATATCCCCTGAAACTGGAGGTTCAGAGTGCTGTTTGCCAACATGTGACTGCTGAGAACTGGAACCGGGGTCCTCTGAAAGAGCTGCTTATGCTCTTAAACACCTAGCCATCTCTCCGGTCCACTGTCCTGTTTTCTGCTGCAGTTTTAAACCTCATAATTCACATAGAGTATAAATAAAGTACCTCCAAGCTACGAAGAAGGAAAATAAAGTACTAAAAGCTTAAGACATTTCTAATGGTTACGCAGCTCCTAGCACATTCAGGGGCCAGGGTCCAAACACCAGGATTGTGTAAATAGCACAAGAATCTATGTCTGCAGCATCTATATAGTATGTAAATATTGATAGGTTACAGAATGAGATCCTTTAGCGTATATGATTTATATATAAATGATTGTTCAAAGGAAAAAAATCTGAGGATGCTGAGTTGACACATTAACTTGTATTTCAAGGGAGAATTTCTGAACAAAGAGACTAGACACTGGCCAACGGCCTCCTTATTCTGCATCAGTTCTGTAACTGAGTACAAGGATAACACAGACATTTTCCCATGGATCTGCTGGCACGAACACTAATCAGCTATGAGCATGAGATTAATAGACAACATGTGTAGACCTTATAGTCATGCTGAGGTAGACATCGCTGTTCCCAGGGACTTCCCACCAAATCCAGTCTGCTTAAGACAAGCTTTGAGACGGCATCTTTCATCTGTGCTAGCAGATAGATTGGGGTGTGCGTGTGATAAAATTTTGGACAGTACGAGCCACAAGACATTAGTTGAGGAACTGCTAAAAATGTTTCCCTTTTGGTAAAAATAATACAGAAAAGAAAACACTCTTCTTGCATACGATGCTTGGTTTGGGACTTGAGTATTCAGCAGCTAACCTCAGAGCATAGAAGAAGCTTCTGGATGAAGGCAACATGCCCAGGAGGAGGAGGAACAGAGAGATGGCATGAACTTGGTCCTTTAGTGACATCAACAGGACAGTGACTTACCAGACCTTCGAATCAGCCTATTATGGGGCTTCAAATTATAGGAGAGGAAATATCTATTTTGAAACACATGTTTTAGTCAGGCCTGGTGGTATAAAACAGTACTCAGGACTGGAGACTGAGGGAGGCTGAAGCATCACCTGGAGGGTGAGGGTAGCCTGGGCAGCACAGTGAGACCACCCCAAATTAAAGTCAGGGTTTCTGCTCCAGGTAGTCGAAGCATCCTAATAGGGGCTGGAGAGATGTGGGTGCCCTGGGTTGGATTCTTAGCACCTACACATTGCTTGCCACCATTTGTAATTTCATTCCCAGAGGATCTGATACCGTCTTCTGGCCTCTAAGGGCTGTCTGCATACACACTGCACAGACATATGTACAGGTAAATTACATTCACATAAGAGAAAAATAAAGGGAGAAGACAAATGTAAAGAAAGCATCCTAACAGGTGAGAAAGATCTGGCTTGGTCACGACACTGAGTTCTTTCAGTAGGTCGTGGGTTAGTGTGAACATTTAAGTCATCTGATATTTTACCAGTCTTACCTGTACACACACACACACTGGTTCATGCTGGGAAGGTACAAGGTAAGCCTTATCCTTCATGGACAGAAACAATCCCTAAACCTCTCGAAGACAATTATTCCAAACATTTGTTTTATATGAATTGATTAGTTTTTTCCTTTGTTCTTTCTCTTACACTACTTATATTTATCAGATCTTGCTTCCTTTTAGACCCTTGGTAACATTATTTTTGGGTGTCCCCACTACCCCAGGCTTTCCCAAGGGAGCTGCACCCTTCTTTCCCAGCTGGGACTGGCTCATTTCTGAGTTGCTTCATGGACTTGCCTTCAGTATCCCTCACTGCTCTTTCCTTCTTTGCTTGGACATGCCTTTGCTTTTTTGTTCCCTAGGAGAAGAGCCTGAGACTCTTGTGCTCCTGTGCCTGGGAGGGCAATGTGAGTGCTGGAAAGGTGCCCACAGGTAGAGTTCTCGGGGAACAGTGGAGATCCCAACTGTCTGGCTATTTGTTCCTTCAGCCTTGCATTAGGAGGCTATATTCTGGAGTGCTGATGCTCTCTGTGTTTCTTAACATGGATGCTTCTAAGTAAAATTTCTAACATTTGGGGCGAAGCAGCAATTCGGCTTCTACTGACTCCTGTCTTTAATCGTTTCTAGTCTCACCATCTTCCCTTTCCCGTGTGCTGGTAAACCTGGCACTTGCTCCCATTTCCTCCAGTGCTCCAATGTTCTTCTGGGTTCCTGAAATCTGTCTCTATCTCTGGTTCAATGGTGACCACTTCCTATTTTTTTCCCTTGTGATTCATCCCTTTCTTGCTGTCTGTGTAGTCTTTCACATTGTACCCACCATTAATTTAGACCTGGTAGGCATTGTTAAAAGTGTCATGTGAGACACTGTCATAACACACACACACACACTCTCCCCCTCCCAAGATGGTGTCTCACTGTATAGCTCTGGCTGTCCTGGAATTTACTATGTGGACCAGGCTGACCTTGAACTCATGAGATCTACCTACCTCTGCCTCAAGAGTGCTAGGATTAAAGGCATGTGTCAACACACATAATTCCAAATTGGTACTAATTTTCCAATTAGTGGTCAAGGAGGAGAGATACTCTTACCTGTGGGACCTAAGTAGGCACACTGGGAGAAGGAGGCTATTGAAGCTGTACAGAGCAGTCTTTCATTCCAGAAACTAACAAAGAGACTGTTGGGGTCCACTATGATGGACTATGGTAAACTTCTAAACAGGAAGGATTGTGTATGTCCCTAGGTGCTGTCTCATTGACAGCTACCAGCTTGCACAGGTAGCAAGGTGACTACCATGGTCCCCCCCACCAAAAAGCTGGTGAGCTCAGGCTAGGCTGGTCTTAGCTGGCTGGCATTCTTTCTGGGAAAGTGATAATGAACACTGCCAGGAGAGGGTGTTAGATGGCTCTGAGCCTGGCAGGGTGACAACATCTGCACCTTGATGTGGTATGGAGAGGTGCCAGTCAGTCCCATTAGCAGCAGGAAGATGGTGGCAGGGGCAACAGCTTGTATGTGAGGGTGATGACAGCCACAAACAGTGAGACAGGCTGGGAGCCTCAGACAGAGACAGCCACTGGGCAGCGACAGCAGCTGTAGCCACAGGAGAAAGTGCTGACAGACACAGGCCACACACAGCTAATGGTTTAATGTAATAAAGAAAACTGCTATCCATACGTAGGATATTGCTTTCTAGGTGATGTGGTTATAAAGGAAGACTTCAGCAAGTTCAAAGATGCTCTGTCAAGAAGCCGTTTTCTGATTTCAAAGGCAAAAAGCCTTAGCCTTAGTTTCCATCTCTGTCTCCAGAGACTTAGCTTTCTATGTAGGAAAGTTGGTGGCTGTAGCATGATACGTTCTTTGTCGTCTGGTGGCAACAGAGCCCGAGACCATATTCCCAGAAAGCTGTGGTCACTAGGGGACCACACATGGAACATTTTATGTCATGCCTATAAACTTAATTGTTAAAATGACCACAGTTGGGAGATTCAGCAACACATGAAAACGTACAACACAAACCACTGCAAACAGGAAACAAAGGAATTCCATCACACTTCTTTAGCTGCTTGAACCTGATGGATCTATTCATATAAGGGAGAAGTCCTTCCTTTGCAAATAGGATGTCCTGTTCTAGTGCAAGATGGTCTTCTAGCTTTCAGGAGCTGCCTGTTAGACGTTGAAGTAGAGACAGCTGCCCTGCTCTTCCAAGTGCAACACATGATTCCTTTAGCTCTAAGTTGCTCTGTCCTAATTAGCTCAACTACTTCTTAGTAATAGTACAGACCTTACAGGATTCCTGAAGATGCCCTCCTCTGCAGATTCTGTGAATGCCTTGCCTCAACAATTTGGTTTGTCCTCCCTCCTCCCCAGACTCTCTGTGGGGTGGGGGTGGGGCTGAATAGTTGCGTATCAATTTTTGATCCCTTTATCTTTCCCAGGAAACCAGCTTTATCGAGATACACTTTTTCTAACACACCACTCCCATCTCAGATGTCGGATACTCCGAGGTTTCCATATTTAAAGTATGTGGACTCATCACCACAGTGAATTTTACAATATTTTTCTTTTCTTAAAAGGAAATCCTGTCTCCTTCAGCACCCTGTCCCCATTTCCCAACTAGCCTTATACAGATACTAGTTTACTTTCCGTCTCTTACATGCTGTTTTCTGTTTGGGTCTTTTTAAAAAATTCATTGAGAATAGTGTTTCATAATTCCTTCATGTACATTCAGAATCTATTAGTGATTCAGTCTCATATCACATACTATTGTGATGTATGGCTGTGTGATACACGAAAGTTAACTTAGTGTTTTCACATTTTGGTTACTGTGAAGAATGCAGTTGTAAGTGTTTGTACAGATGTTTCATTTCTCTTCGGTACATACTTGGGAGTGAATCCTGTGAGCTGTATTTTACCCACTTTATTCTTAAGACTCTACACTGTTCACACTACTGCTCACTGTGTGCTCATGTTACTGTAGATAAGCAGACCATACATTCATCTTTCTAACTCCAAGAATAAAGTGACTTTGATATACCTTCAGTAGACAGGGATGTGAATGGACGACTAGCCCCTAGCTAGTATGTCCTACCCACCCTAAATAAGTGAGTTCTCGGGGAATTGCGTCAGATGCTAGAGTAACTGGCACAACTTGGTTTTACTTGGCTTTATTTGGTTTAGACAAATTTGTGTTAAGAATTTCCTAGCAGTAGATGATTCCCAAGGTGTTAAGCTAGAAAACAGTCTAATTCAACAGGCTGTACTATATAGCCAGTGCAGGGGTACGACAAACACACTTTATTTAATGAGGTTACATTATCTCTTCACAGAAAATGAACACCTTGATTTAGGCACAATGTCTTCCCCTTAGTGTAGTAATAAAACCACCAAGAGTATCCTGTGGCCATGAGGTCTGCTTCCTTCTAGTCCCTTCTGAGTCATCCCGAAGACCACTGACGGGGCCTCAGGACCCTCTTCACTTCTACACATGGATTGACCAAGCCAGAATAATATTTTATGGCAGTCAGAAGGAGTCTAGTTCAGGCCTGAGAGAAAGTAAGAGTTTGCACACAAACTTGGTCTTCTTTGAACCAACTGGAGATACATAGATCCTCTCTTCTCCTGGCATTTAGAAGTCATTTCTACCTGATCATCAACTTTGAAGCACAGATTAGAACCTGCTCCCTCGGGGAAGAAATGGTCACTGGAGACAGGAGACTGGTACCAGGTTAGAACCCGATGAGTTAGGTGACAACACTCATGTGCTCATGGGCAACAACTTTAGAATCTAGTCACTTTCTACCTCTGCTCAAGAGTTCACATAATTTCCTGAAAATAATTCTTTCCTATGATAGCTTATCCTCAGATAACCCCAGTTCTTGTATTTGTTTTGACTTATAGTTTAGTAGAATTTAGATGTAATTAATTGTGCTACAGTTTCAATTTTAATTTCCTTAGGGGGGAAAGATTCAAATCAATGTAGGCAGAGTAGATATTTATAGCTGAGAGAGAACAGGGTCATATCAATATCAACTGTTAGCTAATAAAACTAACATTCTGCCTACATTTACTTAGCAACAAGGATGGGGTACGTGTAAAGAGCAAATAGAAGCCACAATTATCACCATGCAAGAGTTTCTGGTTATATGAAAGGAAGCTAGTCTAGTACTGGGGAAGGGTCACATGGCAGTAGTTGCCACGGCATTCTTAGGAACCTGTGGTGTTTAATCTTCATTATCAATGTGACTGGCTTTACTGAGTCACTGAGGTATATCCTTGAGGGTATTCCTCTGAGGAGGAAAGGACTGTGTAAAGGCTGGATTGACTGACCAGGGACCTGATGTATAGAGAAGGAACGAAGCTCTATCTCTAAAAACCAGGAATATGCTTGGCAAAGATGGTGATAGTCCGGGGCCAGGGCCTTGGGAGAGCTGTGACTTCAGATCCTGAGAACCCAATTCTTCCCACTTTATAGGACTGTGGCTATGAGTCCCAAGGGTGCTTATGTGCTCTGTCTATGATGCTCTTGAGATACCTTGTATCCCCCTTATGTGAAATTGTTTGATTATAGGACGCTGGACTCTTATGTTTTATTTTTTGAGACAGGGTTTCTCTATGTAGGCCTGGTTGTCCCAGAATTTACTCTGTAGACCAACTTGGTCTCAAACTCAGAGCTGTGTCTGCCTCTGCCTCCCTAGTGCTGGGATTAAAGGCATGTTGCTACCACCCCCACATGGTTACTGTACTTGTAAATAAGCTTGTTTGGTATAAGATATAGCTTATACCAGAACTCATAATCCCAAAGTTATCTATCTTTTATCTTTCTGATCTCCTGGTTCTCTCTCTCAGGACACTATCATTGATGAATGTCTAGTCCAAGGCACTATCCTGAATGTTGGCAGTACCAACCTATGTACTGGGTCCCAGACTGAATAAGAGGGGAAATGAACTAGTGACTGTACCAGTTTTTACTGCCAACACCAGTGAATAAACACTCCCCTTTCTCATTTCTATCCAGCATCTATTGGCATCTGTTTCTTTGATCTTGGTCATTCTATCGGGGGAAGATGAAATTTCAAAGTAGTTTTAATTTATACTTTCCTGATGGCTAAAAATACTGAACACCATTTAAAATCTCCCTCAACCATTTGTCTTTCCTCTTTTGAGAACTCTATGTTGAGGTCTATGTCTTATTTTTAAATTGGGATGTTTGCTTTCTTGGTGTTTAGTTTTTTGAGTTTTTTATACACTGCAGATACTAATTGTCTGTCAGATGTATGGCTGGCAAAATTTTTTTTCTCATTTTATGGTTTGCGTGTTTATTTGAATTGCAGTGTCCTTTGCTGCACAGCAGAGTTTAGTTACATGTGGTCCCATTTGTCAGTTGTAGGTCTTAGTAGCAGAGTCCTAAAAACTGTTTGTTCATGCTTGTATATTGAAGCACACATAGTCCTTACTTTCTCCTTCATTGGATTCAGGGTATTGGGTCTTAGGTCAAGGTCCTCAATCCACTTAGAATTGAGGTGTATGCAGGCTGAGAGATTAGGACCTAGTTACATTCTTCTACATGTAGCTATACAGGTTGATCATCATCATTTGTTCAAGATGCCATCTTTTCTTCTGTGTATAATTTTAACTTTTTTATCAAAAACTGGGCAGCCATAGGTGGTGACTTATAACTGGGTCCTCAGTCCTAGTGCACTGAGCAATATGTCTGTTTGTATGATGTCACCCCATGCTGTTTTTATAATTATAGCTCTGTAGTAGAACTTAAAACCAAGGATGATGCTATCTTCAGCAGTTCTTTTATTGTTCAAGGTTGTTTGGTTATCCTGGTTTTTGTATTTGTATTTCTAAATGAAATTTAGGATCATTTTTTCAACTTAATGGTGGCAGCAACTCACACCAGAGTTCCCCTGCCACAACAAGACAAAAAAAAAAAAATCCTCATTGAAAAGGAACAAACTGAGGGGCTGGAGAGATGGCTTAGCAGTTAGGAACACTGGCTTGTCTTCTGGGAAACTTGCGTTCGATTCCCAGCACCCACATGGCTGTAACCATCTGTAACTCCAGTATTAGGGGATCTGGCATCCTCTTCTGGTCTTTGCAGGTACCAGGCATACATATGGTACACAAACAGATCGTGTAGTTTAAAGAGCCAGACCTAAGCCACAAAAGCTGGTTGTATAGAAGAAAAAAAAAATACCCCAGTAGAAAGAGAAACAAAAAACTTCCTGTATTGAAATAAATTCAGTATAAAATAAATGCGCAATGCTGGGAAAACAAGATCTTTTGGTGAAGAGGGGGAAAGAAAGGGGAGGAGATGGAGGAGGGAGGGAGAGGAGTATTTACCATTTTACTTTCTTACCTCCAGAGTAGCCTCCAGCTTCTCAGAAGGAATATAAACCAGTAAACTATTATTTCTGGTAATTTAAGTTTATGTTGTTAGCCAAAGAGTCAGAGGACAGACAATATACATCTGAAAAAGGCTTTTCTTTGACAGCAATCACCACTTTATATTTGTATGAGCCTCTCAAACCCTCAAACCCTCACATTCAGAGTTAATCTTAGGTTTCTTGGAGTGGACTGAATTGGAAACAATATATATAACATGCTATAATCTGCCAACTCTTGATTTTCTTACAGGTCTAGTGTTGGGAATGCAGATAAAGAAATCCCCAAATTACTCTTAGTAAATTCATGTTAATAGCATTAGGAGAAAGCTTTCCTCGAAATACATAGTATGCAAAGATGGGTTTTTGCTGTGTGTGCATATGTAACTGTCAGGGTCCCAGTTGTAGAGAATGGATTATTATTGAAACTCACACTTCCATATCTCCTCTGCCTCTTTTATCTTCCTTCTTTTAAAATCTTAAGTTCCAAAGTACAGCTCAGAACAGGCTTCTTCACCATGTCCCTGAATTATTTCAATCTACCATGAATAACATCCTCAGCAGCCTTTCTCTTTCCATAAAAATGCCTCTCTATAATGTGACTGTTCTGAAGTGTCTGTCTACACTTTGGAAGTGTTATTTTTTTTTTTTTTTTTTATTAAACTGTATCCATGCAGCAAACAGCTACTGGCTGTAGCTTCATTTCTTCTTCCTGTGTGTCCAGCATTATCCCCTCTTGATTGGGTAACTGACCTTATCTTTGGAGCATGTTCCCTGAGGTCCAGGCTAGACTCATCAGATCTCCACATCAGAGGTGGACAGGAACTTGGACAGCCCCATCACAGTGCATGTCCCTTCTGACTCTAACAACTTGTTCACAAATGGACACAGAGAGGGAAAAGTCCCTCGGTGAGATTTGCTCCATACTTCTAGGAGAGAGAGGCTAACTATTTGAAGTTCTAGCTATGCATATTAAATGCATCTCAGCTACAATTTTGCTACTACTGGGAGACAGGCTATGTGGTACAGCTAAGTAGATTCAAATAAATGCACGAGAAGAAAAGGAGTCTGTCTAGCTGATACAGTTAGAATCCTGGGATAAAAGCAAGTCTAAATCCAACTATTTCTTGTAAGTCTCAGTTTCATGATTCAGTACATTTTTTCCCCTTTTAGTTTAGGGAACTTTGAATTAGGTTTCTATTCCATGAAACTGATAGAGTCTTGACAAAGACATTGGATAGGTCTAACTGTATCAGGCTGAGCTAAGCGCATTTAACCTGGAGCTCATCCAAAGATAAACCCTAAGGAGCCATGCCTCCCACCATTATGCCTTCATTTAATCCTCTGCTGTGTCAAACCTGGCAAGCTCCGTGACTTGGAATGTTAGAAGTGATTCTTCTAAGGTGCTGGGTCCAATCCTGATAAAGATCCGATAAAGTAGTTTCTGTGTCATGCTTTCAGGGTCTCATGGTGTCATTATGTATGATGCCCTAATAGTGAGGGTTACACTGAGAAGGGGGCATGGTGAGACAATGTAAGGGGATCAAGGGGACCTAAGGATCCTGCATCCCTGCTGAGCCTGGTACTCTAGCTAGCCTCAGCAAGTCAGCAAACCTGTGAGGTAAGCCACCCAAGGCATTTTAGCCCCACTGCCATCAGACAGCAGACTACAGAGAGACCAAGACTTGTCTACGGAAGCTCATGGTGATACTGTGTGAAGGGGTGGCTTCTTACACAGATACAGACAGCAGGGATACATGTGCAGATTACGTAATTAGGTTTTGGTTGGATTGCTAATGTCTATGGATATAATTCAGTCAGGTCTACTCTTAAAAAAGAAAACTCTTGATAGTTATGTGTAAGGTTATTATACAGTTGACCAAGATGAAGAAAAGGGATAGGGTCAGAGCTTTAATAGCAATCCCTGATATGGGAAACCTGGCTTTTAATGCACATGTATACGTGTGTGCCACAATCAGAGTCCTCAGTTATGGAGAAGGGGTTGATTGGAAGGACATTGGGCAGCTCATACTTCCTAGAGAATAGAACTTAGGAAGTGGGCAAGAAGAAGTCATCTAGGCAGCAGCTAGAATCATAACTCAAATCGCTTAAAAATTCCTCTTCAAAGATGGTTCCTTGGACACTGCTACTGGAAACAGGATGCCATGTCTTGCTCTGCTTCAGAAGACAAAACTGGATGCTGGTATCCCACAGCCAGGTCTAGCCTGGTCTCCACATAGGTCCAGGCCTTGATTTCTAGATTTTTATGAAGCAAGGCAAACCCCTTCGAAACCCAAGCAACAAGGAACTCTCTAAACAGATTTAGAAACTAGGTAGTCAAAATGACATCTGTCAATCATATGTAGCATTTTCCTTTTTAAAAAGACTTAGTTTTCTATTGTTATAACAAGAAGACATAGCTCCTTGGGATTTAGACGAAACACACTGGCGTCTGTGAGAATCTCAGCTGTCATCATCTCCACCATATGCTAGGAGTTACTCATCTCTGGGAACTGCTATCGGTCGAACTCTCTCTCTTCAGGCTGCCTGGCCCAGTTTCCTCCCTGACTTGGATGCTGTCTGATGCTGCTGCAGTGTCAGGGCTTTCTAAGGGTCTCACAGCTTTTCATGTCTCATTCGACCCATCAGTGATGGTGATCACAAGACTGGTCTTCCTCACACCTTTTGCGTGTGCTTTGCTTACCCTTGTCTGAGATATTTTTCTCACGGAAGGGACAGATATACGACAAAGCATCTTAAAGAGGGTTTATCCGGGTTCACAGTTTGAGGGTATGTGGGGAGGGGACGGTGACAGAAGTGGGAGGTGGCTGGCTATACTGCCTTGACGATAAAGGGGAGAGCATGTAAGTGCCGGTGCTTCCTGTCTCCCTTCTATCCAGTCTGTAGACTGGTGTTGCCTATTTCACAGTGGCTCCTCCCACCTCAGTTAAGCCGCCCTTTGAGATGACCTCTCACACACTTCCAAAGTTTCTCTCCAAGGTGACTCTAAAACCTGTCAACTTCACGCTCGCCATTCACCATTACACCCCTGCTATCCTTTTATCCAACAGCTCCTCCCAGTTTCTCTCAGGGATGAGAAAAGGCTGCTACACACCTCTCTTAAGCTCTAGGAACACCCCATCAAGTTTTAATAGAGTCAATAAAAGCATCACAGCCGTGGTTTATCTTTTTGAAATAATACTGCATGTCACCATAAGCCATATACCATGACCAAGCTGCAGAGAGACTTGTCACTGAATCATGGTACTGCCATCCACTACTAGTGAGGATCCAGTGCTACTCATTCAGACTTGATTTTCCCGTTTGCAGAAAGAAAATGCTAACCCTTAAGCTTACTAGGTCAGTGTGGGCTTCATTGAGACAGTACGTGTCAACCACATAAGTCCAGTGCCTTACACAAAGAGTGTGCCTAATTGCTATCACTAATAGCAGTGCAGTAACAAAATCAAATCAGATATTTATTTTAAGCAACTTGTTGTTACTATCTAGGCTTGTAGAAAGCTTGGGATGCTATGGCAGAGGTGGAGTTACTCCATAATGTAGCATGGCGGAGGAAGATAACCAGATGCTGCTTATGCTGGGGTGTCAGCTGACACACCACTGACAGAATACAGTAAACACTCAGTGATACAAGTATCTCCATGTAGTTGTGCCCTTCCTTGATGACAGAGAGGGCCTTCTGCATTCAAGGAAAAACATCATGTACTCTAATTGTCACCGCAGGAAAAAGGCCCAGTCGCCCCAGTCAGCATGATTCTGTTCATTAACCACAAACAAGATTCAGAGAAAGATCAGCATTAGAAAGGGAAGAATAAACTTACCATTTCTTGGACAAGAAAGGACGTGGTCTAGGAGATGAGGCAACCCTCTGAGGTGCCGACAACAGGAAGGTTAAACAGAACAGGAAAGCTTAATATGAGGCTCACTGAGAAGATGTGAGTATTTACCGTTCATAGTCTTTAGGGGTTGGCCATCTTTAGTTGGTTAGTGTGAACGCCCCATGATGCATCTGCCCTGGGAGGACTCCTACTGATGGCTGACAGGCAAAAGCAATCTTTCTCTCTGCCCAGGTGAGCAAACAGAGGGGCCAGTATTTTCCAGGCTGACCTGTATGGGTCTTGTTGAATAATGGTGCCTGAAGAATGGAGCTGCAAGCACTGCTGGAAAACTATTATTTTTCATTGTGGGGGTGGGGGCTTAGGCTGTGGCTTAAAAGCCCACCATTTCAGCATGTGCTACTGGTGAGAAGGAGCCTTAAACTCCTGAGAACCAAAATATACCTCTGCACAGCGCACAGTAAATACTGGAGGCTCATCAGGGGAGCTGGTCAATAGCTGCTGGCCAATAGTTAAACCTTTTAACTAAGGCAATGAGCTCCCTGGCAGGCATATGCTTCTTTTGTTCAAATGCTGTTTACGTGTCATTTCCATTTTGATACTTATGTCCCTAGAGAACTAAGAAACCAAGAAATAGGAAAAAAAAAAAGTCCAAATTTCTGAAAAATAAAAAGTTTTCCTCTACCCCATAATTAAAGTTAACAAAGGAAAACAGACAGACTGCCACATCCATGGAGCAGAGGGAAGCCGAGGCTTCAAATGACTGATTTACCACAGCAAGTCATTACTTTATGTTTTTCACAAACATCTGAAACCTATTATTACTTTCACAGCGGCACACATCAACAGAAGACTGTCACCTAAGGGAGAAATGGGGAACTGGGCTGTAATTAATTTCTGGTCGAATATATCATGAAGCCTTTAATGTTGTCAATAAAAAGCTCCAGCCACTGAAAATCCCCAGCTTCTCCCTCCTGCTCAGCCTCCAATACTTCCAAAATATTTAATCAGCGTCTCTATGGAATAGATCGCCTAAAGGAGAATGAGATGTGGTGCTCAGGTCTGCTGAGAAGTTTCAGCCATTGATCCCTCCTCCCAACCTCCACATCACGAGAGAGAAGTCAGTCTCGCGCCGGCCTCTCCTACCCCCACTTGGGGTTTTTCTCACTTCTCTCCATTTGCAGCAGAGGAAAATAGAAAGTGCAGTTCTTTGGAGGAATCTGAACATGCAGATGCCAGGCAACAGAAATCATTACAACAGCATTGGAAGCCTGTGTCTTTAAAGGTTAGAACACAAAGATTAAGAGTGCCCCCCCGGGAAAAAGTGTGATGGCTGATCTGAATAAAGCGTTTCCGTCAACTGGAAAAGCACAGCACAGCAGATGAAGAGCTCCGTGGAGGTGACATTTATGTTTTTGAGTACCCACACGTTTATTCTGTCAATTACTGTTGGGAGTCCACTAAGGCCTTCATAGGTCATGCACAGGTAGTAGCTAGCTTCTATCATCTGCCTTGCTCTTCTGCTGGCATGGTGAGTGAATGCTACAGGCACGGTTGTCACTACGGTATGAGACAGGCCTATACAACCTCTTTCCTCATCCATCCATCCATTCATTGGTTCACACATGCATTATCCGGAGGGCCATGGAGAAGTGTACCTCTCAGAAATCTTCAGTTTCCGTATGGAAACAGATTGGAGTGAACTGTTTTCTTCTGAGAAATGGGAATGGAAGTAGAGCACCAGTCCTCTGGAACCCTTCCCTGGTATGACTGCACATGGCTGCTGATCTAGTGAAAATCATTTTACACATGGGAGAACCTTAGTGAACTGAGTGGAGTTCACTCACTTTAGTTTATATAATGATTAAGGGTGAAATTTGCTGGTCACTCACTAGACAAATAAAATAGACAAATCTTTTCTTGTGTCAGAGTTATGTCCCCATGTATCCATTGTAAGTTGCTAATACTGTAAAATGCACACACATTTACTCTATCTAATCAATGGCTTGTCATGGCTCACTTAACCTAGCCAGCCTTTGCTGCGCTCAGAACACTTACATTCACCTCTAGGTGGGCAGAGTCATGGCACAACACCTCTGTTCTGCACTAATGTTATGCATCTCAGGCACACCACTGAGTATGTACTCAAAGTGAAAAACAGAATTTGTGAGCGTGAGAGGCCTTGGGTGCAATCCTGAGCACCCACCAGAAAATCTGAAAGGCTGGCTAGATATCCAGATCAGCATCGTGTCTTTCTTTGGTTACAGTGGTTGGGGAAGGAAAGGAAAAATGAGGGAGGGAGGGAAGGAGCGACAGGGAGAAGGAAAGGGAGGGAGGGGGCATGAGCCAGCCTTAAGAACAGAGGGTGGCTCTGAGAGTAGGATATTGTATGGGTTTCAAAGATATGAGGTAAGGTCAGCCTGTCTCTAGACTCTCCATGAACTTCCCACATAAGGGTCTCCCGGGTGCCTGCCAAACTGCACTTATCTGCTTGCTGCCTAGGCGACCTCCCAGCCATCTAGGAAATTCTAGGGATAGAGTCAAAAGACTTCCGATGTAAGACGGCATCCAGGAAACCTTTTTCTTCTCTCACCTCTGGGAACCACTTATTAAGATACTCGCTGTCTTAGCAGTGCAGGTATAAGTAAGCATGCGGGAGCAAAGCTGGAGTTTGTCAGGAAAAGGGGTGATCAAGCACTGGCTCTAATTTGTGCTAAGGCTCTGAGGCATAGTCTAAGGCTATAAACAAGTGCTACTCTATGAGAGGCATTTGGGAAGACATTATAAGAAAGTTGAGCAAAACTAACCCTATAAGACCAGGGTATTAAATCTTTTTTCCTTGGAACCCTTTTTAAACTGTTAAGAAGAGTTATCAAAATTACCAGTAAAATCTGTATCTTGATACTTATCCTAAAGAGTTATCTTTACACCCACAGATAAATGTAGTTCTCATCCCTCATCAAACAGTTTCTTTTTGCAGCAGATAGAGACCATTATAGCAAATGACTGGGGTGTGCTCAGCTCTGGCTGACAAATGACACAAGCTCAACACCTAAGGCTCAGGGACATCAAGGAAGAAGGGGCAGAAAGATGTAAGGGCCAGGGAAGCAGGATGTCTGCTGGGTGGCTGTCTTCTATATAGGACAGGAAAGCTGCACCTTAACATATCAACAATATGGAGCTAAACAAGACCTGACCACCAGTTGATATGTGATGTGGATGGGAGACATATCACAAGGACCCCAGCCCTAGATCCTCAGGCAATTAGTGACTTCTAAGATGGGGAGAATTAGCCTTCCCTAGGGACCAGCCCCACAATTGGTCCTTTAACACCCAGTGGTCAGCTCTAAAAATATGTACATGAGCAACATCAAATGGAATCAGAAGGTTACTGTCATGGTTTGTAAATGCTTGGCCCAGGGAGTGGCACTATTAGGAAGTGTAGCCTTGTTGGAGTAGGTGTGTCACTGTGGATGTGGGTTTTAATATCCTTGTTCTAGCTGCCTGGAAGCCAATCTTCTGCTAGCTGCCTTCAGAGCAAGAGGTAGAACTGTCAGCTCTTCTAGCCCCACTTCTGCCTGGATGCTGCCATGATCCCATCTTGATGATAATGAACTGAACCTCTGAACCTGTGAGCCAGCCCCAATTAAACGCCATCCTTATAAGAGTTGCCTTGGTCATGGTTTCTCTTGACAACAGTAAAACCCTCACTAAGACAGTTACATTTATATACTTACATGCATATATACATGCAACAGGAAGAATTAATGAAAAACATCTAGCCCGCAGAAATCCACAGAGATAAGTGGGGTAAATAAAACTAGAAAAAGGAAAAAAAAAAAAAAAAAAGCAAAAAAAAAAAAAAAAAAAAAAGAAAAGAAAGAAAAGAATATGCTCATATTTTAAGAACCTAATTGAAAAATGATGCTTTATTAAACAGAGACCCTGTGTTTACCAAAATGATAGCCTCGTCTTTGCGTGGGTAAGAGCATGTTGAAGTCCAGTAAGCTATGTGTGATATGTATTATTTCACGAACTGGGAACTTATTTAACCTCTTAAATTCTCCCCCTTTTATGCACAAGATGTGAGTGTAACAGCTACAGACAATTCAAAGAACCAGAGTGGAGAAGGCATTTACTACAGTGCACAGCTGGAGCTCAGCTATCCCTACGCTCAGTTACCACTGCAGCGCATCTTCATGAGCATGCATGGGTGATGTACACCACATCTATTGTGAAGCTGCCCTTGTTTTAGAGGAAGCAATTTACCCCACAAGTCTATAAGGCTAGGTATAAAAATTATTTCTTGTCAATCTATTTGTATTTATTGATGGGTGCTCTCTGAAACACATGTAAATTCATGTATACTAAACATATTTTAAGGCCTAGACCATGTTCATAAATACTTTCAATTTATATGAGCCTATTACAAAGAGAAGAAAAAATAAACAAACTACACAATAAACTATAGACACCCAGAAATAATACTAAATGCAATCCTGGTGACTAGTTACAAGACATTTATGATTATGTGGGAAGGGAGAACATGCTAATAAAAATGAGAGTAGTAAAATATTAAAATATAGGAAAAAGTGATATAAAACATTAATATCAGAATATAGAGAATTAGAAAAATCTGGCTTACAAAGAGAATGATATGGGCAGAAACATTAGGAGAGACTTGAGAGCAAAGCTATTTTGTTCATTATGGTTGTGTGGTTTCCTTTCAGCATCTGGGTTTGGTTTGGTCTTTCCAGATTAGGGGGAAAGCAGTTCAGAGGTTTTCTCTCTCTCTCTCTCTCTCTCTCTCTCTCTCTCTCTCTCTCTCTCTCTCTCTCTCTCTCTCTCTGTGTGTGTGTGTGTGTGTGTGTGTGTATGTTTTCAGTCTTGGGAAAATTTGTCCCAACTTTGAGAAAGCCAGTCACATGCGCCTTGGGTGAGATAGCTTTAACCATGTGGCAGGCAGGACTCAGACTAGTTTAAACAGGATAGCTGAGTTATGAGCTAGTGGAAACAAACCAAAGGGACTAGACATTTATTCATATATAAGAAGTCTCATAGTCGTGATTTTGGGGAACTAGTGTGTGGATGTACTTTAGAATAATAACCTTCAGCTCTAGTCCTCTGGTGTCTTCAACTGCTTTTCAAGACAAATGGATCGTATTAAATGAGTGAGGTTGGACCCAGCTGTCTCCACTTCCCCAGTGCTAGAATTGCAAGTGTGGACTACCACACTCAGCCATTTTTATATGGGATCTGGGGACTGAACTCAGGTTGAGCTGTCTCCTTGGGATGTGTTTCTGGATTTTGAACATGTTAATTCCAACACTAAACTTTTACTTATAAAACAAGAAGGGGGTCATCTTCCAGCTTCCAATTTTTCAGTAAGAATTCTACTAGAATCAGTAAGTGATATTTCTTGGGCTTTTTTCTTAAAGAACAATGTAATTTTCCTTTCCAGGCAGAAAAACAGCCTCACAGGGAAGGCTAACTTAATCTCTTAAGCACGAGACCAAAGAGGCACTGAAGGATACACCAACAGCACAATCTGGTGAGCGATCGTGTGTAAGTTATTTTTAATTTTTACTCCTCGGGATCTTCATTACATAATAGCATCTGCCGTCTATGGTAGTCTCTGGGCAATGCCAGTTCCAGCAAATAAGCCACAGTCAAACAAATGCCACTGTCTGCGGAAATCATGAGAACCCCACGTTAAAAACTGACTGTTTTTAACTGCTCGGGCCCTTTGCCACCTATTACAGTGGGAGATCCAGGGACACAGGCCTGGTGATACTGCTCTGTGAGTAACCAAAGAGCAGAGAGGGCTAGGCAGTCCACGGTGAGTATGGACCTCTGGCATAGGGAATCAGGATCCGCCCGGAAAGCCCTGGGTCAAAGTCTAGACACACGGGCACAGGCCCTTGTCAGCGGGAGCCTGGGTTTGCCCAGGAAAGGCAGTGCTTGAAGTTCAACTCTACAGACCCTCTTACACCTGGACCAGAGGGGAGCCTGAGACATAGGCCCAGGGAGAGCACATTGGGAGTCCTCAGAAGGCAGAAAGGACTGTGCTCTTTGGAAAAGGGTCCGTTGTGGCCTAGAGAAAGAGCCAGGTCCCTGCCAGTAGTACTCAGGACCTGTGGCTACGGGACTGAGCTACCAGAACAGCCTCACAAGAGCTCCCACATCTGAGCCCACAATGACAGAGCTGAGTCACTGCTACCAGAACCCACTGCTTGCCCACTAAAAGCACAACACTCAGAAGCAATTTCTTTCCTGAGCCCACAGGCGCTCAGGTCCACGGGAGAGACGGGTGCCAGTCACTGACAAGACCACATATAATCACAGACAAAAACTGACTGTATGTTATCATGACAAAAAGGAAATCTTATTTAACCGAGGCCTTCGCACGTGAGCCATGTCTATGAGAACTCAGACATTAATTAGAGACAGGCGTTTTTCTGGGAAGATTAGGAGGACTAATTGTTTTCAGGCGATCTGTGGAGAATATGCAGGCTGGTGAGGCATGCTCACCTGCTTTCAAAAAGACCCAAATTAAGCCATTAATTAGAGACCAATTAGTTTTTGCAATGTACGAAATCTACTTTAAGTATAATAAACTTAGAGAGGCAAGACCAGAAGAAAATGTATAAGCATAAATGGGTAGCAAAGTCAAAAGGAGGTTAAATTCAAGAAAAGTGACATTATTTAAATAATCTTATAGAATGTCCTTAAGAATACACTCTTAGATATCAAATTATACTCATTTTGTTTTATTACTAAATTTTATTAATAGGTATCTTTTAAAAATATCAGGCAGCAAAAGCCATAAGACTCATCATTTATCAGTTTCCCCTGGCTGCTGGGAGTCAGGGCTAGCTTTATTATCACTACTGAATTAAAGCTACTTCTCAGAGCGTTTAGAGGTCATCATTATTAAAAGACGGTTTGGCAGAAGACTGGCCTTATGTGACCACAGACCCAAAGAGAAACTGGTGAGATAAAGCCCTTTGAAGGGAAGCTTGCAGAAAAGGTTGGAACTGGAAAGGCAGGATGACGGCAGGGTAAAGCTGGTTTAAAAGGACCGGTGAAACAGATGCAGAGAATATTTTGTTTCTGGCCAAGCAAAGGAACGAGTCTGCACAGGAAGCAGTCAGTGTCCAGCCCAGTCACTACAGCCTACTTCAGGAGCCCAGCCCCTCAGATCAGGTCTGTCCTGCCAGCTGCGGGTGTGTCCAGTAGGTGGCAGCATGACACTGCTAATTCTATAGCAAGCTATGCCCTGGTCACTCCAGATAGGAAACTGTAACCTTCCTGTGGAAAACCAAAATAACGTCCCTCTGCCATGAGCCTGCAGAAAATAAGTGTACATAAAAGCCCCCATGGAGGAATTCAACAGTTTTAGCCAGGCCTCGGGTCATTCCTAGGCTTAGCAAAGTACGAAGGTCCAGGACAAAGCAGAGGTCCTACTTAGCACATTTAGATTCTGGGCTGGGCTCCTGCTGGTACCTTGAAGAAGAGCCTGGGAGGTGAGCTCACCTGGGATGTGGATAACTTAAAAAGAGGCACAGCTTTCAGTCACCCTGAAGGAGGATGTCCCGCCCACTGACGGGGGAAGTAGCCTTTCTATTCGGGGAGCAGCACGGCTGTGTGCTCTGCTGGCGTTTATGCGCCATCCTTTCCCGTCCTTGTCCTACGGACCCTTCCTTTTCCTAGGTTGGATGGTCCCATGCTGATGCTTCCCCAGGTCTGTGTGTTTACTCCCATCCCTTCTGCTGTTGTGTCTTAGACACATCTGCTCTGAAGTCCCACAGGCATCTTACACACATCCTCACACTGACACACTGACGTGTGAAAGCCTAGTCCTCCCACTGTGCTTACTTGCTGATTCTGTGCTTAGATGCTCCAGGGTCATCCTTAACTCCGTTTCCTATGCCTTGCCATCCAACCATTACTTAAGTTGACCTAGTTTTTAAACACTCTCACTTCCCATATCTGTTTTTATTCCTGCCAGCTCTGAGCTGAATCATGACCTATACACCACACCTTCTGTATTTTACAATTGATAATATTTACAACCGAGAACCTACTCAGTGGGGCCACTGCAGTGAATGTTACAAAAAGAGGCCTTGCCTATGGAAGTCCCGCTCTACTGCGGGGGACAAGGTGAACAATCAGATATATGACAACAAGAGATCAAGGGATAAGTTAGGGCAAGAGAAATGATGAGGGGTATGTTTTGGGTTATAGGCAAGAAAGTGGCATCCATAGCTTACCCAAAGGGGACCTCACTTACCCCAGGGCTCATCTTTCAGGGTCTCTCACTTCCTGCTTGAATGCTTCACCCAACTCTGGATAACTCCACGTAGTGTTTAAATTACACACCACTTCCTTATAAATTCTTCCTTGATCGTTCACTTCTCAGGATGATTAGGGAAATGTGAAGCTGCGTAGGGTATCTCCTTGACAAAGTTCTCTATTAATGTGGCATAAAACTTGAGCTACTCATTTCCTATGACAAACCATTTGGGACTTTTAAAGCTTTAAAGCTCAACATTAAAAAAAAAAAAAAAACTTACTGCAATATAATTCAGCTACCATACAATTTCCATATTTGAAGTATAGAGTTCAAGATCATTTAATATATTCAGAGTTGTACAACCATCTGCAGAATCTATTTTAGAACATGTTACTCATTCCCAAAAGAAACCCTGAGTCCACATCTTCATTTCCTCAGAGCTCCAAACAGTAACTGCTAGCTCTGAAGATTCGCCAATTTTTGACATTTCACACGGAGTAACACACAAAGTAGCCATTCAGGACCAGCTTCTTTAATTTAGCCTCATGCGTAGAGGTTCACCACATATTATGTTTCATATTATGGCCACATAATATCTATTGTATGGATTCACATTTCATTCACCCATCAGTTAATTCTTAATAACATTGCTATACAATTATGGGAAAAAGTTTTGAGCACATGTCCCTTTGATTTCTCTTGGGTAGAATCTCTGAGCCATATGCTAAGTCTGTTTTTAACATTTTGATGAAGGGATAAACTGTTTTTCAAGGCCATTGTGCCTCTTTTTCCCACTAGCTCAGATGAGGCTTCTAGTTTCTCTATATTCTTTCAACACTTAAAATTTATTTTTATTTTATGTATGTGGGTGTTTGCTAGCATGTATGTCTGCCCTTTGAGTGTGCATTGCCCACAGAGGCCAGAAGAGGGCATCAAATCCCTTGGAACTGGAATTACAAATGGTTGTGAGCCATTATGAGTGTGCTGGGACTTGAATCTGGGTCTTTTGGAAGAGCAGTCAGTGCTCTTAACCAAAGAGCCAACTTTTACACACACACACACACACACACACACACACACACACATTTGGACTGTGCAGGCAGGTTTATCTCAATGTGGTTTTGATTTTCATTCTTCTAATAACAAATCATGCTGAACATCTTTTCATACTCAACATAAATCATCCACATATAGATCTTCATGGCATAAATGTCTTTGACATTTTAATAGATTATTTTTTAAGAAGTTTTTAGTCACACAAAGTTGGAAAAAGTTACTAAGTTAGTATAAAGTTCCCAAGAAACTTATATTCATTATTCCTACTAACATCTTATATTAGCATGGCAAATTTATCACAAGTAATGGACCAATATTAATATATTATCATTAACCACAACCAAACTCCATCTGGATGTTCTTCATTTTTTTACTGTAAACTCTTTCTATTTCAGGACCCATCCAGGATGGGAGAGACATTTAGTTGTCACATACCCTGGCTAAGATAGCTTCACCAACTTTTGTGTTTGTTTGGTTTGTTTCTAATGGTTTGATTTGTTTTATATATGGAGGGTGCTGGTCATGTATTTTAGAACTATCCCTGCAGACATCTTTCTTGGGAAAAGATTACAGAGGTAAAGTGCCAATTTCATCCTGTGGTATTAGAGCTATCCACTGAGAACATGACTCACTCTGCAGTACTTTTCCAGCACCTCAGCATATAAACATCGAGGCAGTAAAGGCTCAGCAGACAGCATCTCTCTCTCTTTTTCTGTTTGTTCTCCCAGCCAGATCTCACTTTTCATTCTTTCTTCTGGATTCAAACCCCATGTGTATACGCTGATGGTTCCCAAGCTTTTCTCTCTAGGCCAGACTCTCCTGCACTCTAGGTTTTTCCTCAAGTCCCTCCCCCTATCTCCATTCATATCCATAAGAGGCATATCAAACATTGAATCACACTCAAACTCTAATATCTCCCATTCCCAAACTCATTTAGCTTTACCCGTAGTCTGGTTCAGTACATTAAAACCTCTGCTTTGACTGCGCAGAAGAAAGTAGTCACTGGTTCTCCCCATCATCCTATTAAATCTAGCCTAAGCTTCTTCTCATTTTTCCTCGGTGCTGATTGGTCTGGATCACCATGGTTCACTTGAAGAATGACTGTTGCTGTTTTCTGATGGACCCTGCTGTTTATATGCTGGTCTTTTCCCCAGGCCTATGATTCTCAGAGCAGACAGGAGGGTTCCATCTGTGACACACTCTCTCTCCATGTTAGAGTGTCCTACTTCTGTCTCATGGCAGTCAGTGCCACTACAATGGCCTCCAAGCTCTTGGCTCCTTTGAATATATTCACGATCTTACTCATCTATTGGCTTTCACGGTCAAGCATACTCCTCTCTCTGGGCCTTTGGTCTTTCAGGAATGTTCTTTCCCTAGATATACTGAAGGCTTGTTCCCACCCTTCCTGTAGATCCCATCCTCTACATATGATCATTTCATTAAGGACTCTTAGGAACATGGAATTAAACCCCGCACTCTTACTTTTTCCTTTTTAATCTTACAGGGTTTTTTTTTTTTTTTGTTTTGTTTTTTTTTAATCACAGCATGTCCGAAAAACTGACATTCTTCACATTTTACCTGCTAGTTTGTATTTTGCCTCTCATCAATGCAAGTTCATCAGAACTGACATTCTCTCATCATCTGACATATTTTACATCTTACTTATCTACTAGTTTATACTCGGCCTCATAACAATGCTAGTTCCTCCAGGGCAGAACCAAGAGAGAGGACACACTTCCAGAAAATAGGTGTTCACCTAATCATAATGTAAAGAAATGTGCTGTTCTCCTTTTTAGAATTGGTCTCATTAATACTTATTGAGTTTTAGCTTTCATTTCCTTATGTTTGAAAGGTTTAAATGAAGATACTTGTCTAAAGAAATACAAAATAGGGATGTCTGTGTGTGGGGAAGGAAGGCAATGAGCCATAACTGTTAGCCATAACTCACACAGCTTCTATCCTCAGACCACATGGAATCTATGGTGGCCTTGGTGACTTGTTTCTGTAAATGAACATGGCAGCCCAAGTTTAGTTGCACTGTGATGGACAGAACTACAGACATGAGCTGTGATAGATGGAACCACAGACATGCATACTTAGAGACCCCAGAACTTTCCAGCTAATCTGCTATGATTTCCTTGGGCAGAGGATCTTTATGACTCTGAAAATTAAATGATGGCATAAAGAGTCAAAATGGCAGAACAATTTAAGAGATCATCACCACGAGGGCAGAGCTCTCAATGATCCTGGTAATGTTCGGGCTGTCTTGATTCTCTGCTCACCTAATCGACGGTGTATGTAGAGACAGTCTCTCCTGTTGGGCAGGAGAATCAACAGAGGTAGCTTGTTCCACATCCCTTAACTCTTTAGTACAGAAAGATGCTCTATTTTTGACCGGCCAGGAATGTGGTAGCAGTGAAAAAACCTACAAGTGCTGTACAACTTCTTGTTAAGTTAGTTTTCTGACACATGGTGACTGAAGATTAATTACTTGTTAGGAGATAACACTTCTATAGTGATTCACTGGAAATCCAGATGCCGTTGTCCATGCTTGATCAGACTCTGCTTGAGGAAGGCTGAGGCTGCTGCAGTCTGTTAGTGCTGGCTGCTTTGGTGTTTATTTTACACAGCTTCAAATGTGGTAGAAAATTAACTCCTACCTCAAAGACAAGGGGAAGATAAGGCTATGAAACACATCCACGTGAGAACAACAGCAAACGAGAAGGAAAGAGACCATGGACTGGTGGCCTACGTCATCATTTTTTGGTATCTGCTGCTTTATAACATTGAGAGACACTCATTGAGAGACACTCTTGCTTCTTATGAGTAGAGAGGAAACTGACTATACCTGTTGATGAAGACTTTCAGGGCACATTGCCTAACTGGTTATTGTGCAAACTTTTCATCAGCTTTGGTTTGGCATCTACTCAATCTCCCTCTATATCTGGTGATCATGTAGTCAGCTCCAAGAACCGAGCAAACAGGACACCTTCCCCATTTAGTAAGGAGAGATGTACACACCAGCCTGCATGATCCATTATAGAATAGGGCTAACATTAGACATACCCTCCATGGTGGCCACATTCACCTTTTGCCCACTCCTTGGATATAATTCAGAAGCCCAACTGTGAAAGGCATGAGTGAGTTGCCATTCAATTATGTCCTGCAGAAACCCTTCATTGGAACATCGCCCACTGATGCCAATCTCAGTGCTACCCAGCCAGAGCTTCATGATGCAGACACTGTTTTTTCAGAATGTGTTTGGGCCCCATACTGTCTGCCAAGAGCTGTGTTAATTTACTTATTTCAGCTAAATAAAAAAAATCATTTAAAAAAGGATGATTGAATTTAGGAATTATAGTCCTCAGAGAATTAGTAATGGCTCTTTGTATCCCTCAGGCCTCCACGTTCTTAACTTCCCCTTGTCAATGTTATTATGGATAGACTAATTCAATAATGAGATCATTTCCCATAAGAGCGGCCAAATAAATGCAGCATTCAGTCACACCTGGTTTCCCTAATCTGAACAAGGAAAGCTTTCCACCAAATTTATCATAAAACATGGAATTTAGTGAACACACACACACACACACACACACACACACACACACACACACTTTACTACAAACAGTAAAAAAACAATAGGGGAAGAGAGAATGGTAGAGAAGCAAGTGGGCAGTGATCCACTAGATTAGAAGAGTTCAGAAGGAATACACTCAGGGCCACTTTCTCAGCAAAGACCCAAGCACAAGTGTTTTTATCATAGTCACAGTCACATGGCACTATGTCATTCTCCTAAATACTCAAAAACTATTTCATAGGAATCTAAAAGTCAAATGTAAAGAAACAGTAGCAATAAACAGGAACATTCTGGACTATTAAAAGCAAGTGTTGTCTAGTTACAAAGGCATCTGGAAATGAAGTTTAAGGTCCAGTTCTAACTGTAAGTAACAGAAGGCGGGGAGGGATCGCTTGTGTACACCACCCACACCCTACAAAACAGTTTCAACTGTCAATACAGAGCCAAGGGCTTGATTATTTATTATGCGATGTGGAAACCAAATAATGCAAAATAACATTAACCCTATCATTTGAAAAAGTGCCTTAAAAGGAAACATTAAGAACTGAGACAAGCAACCTTGAGGAGAAAAAGGACGATGACTCTGCTCCCAGTGGGAAGAAAATTGGACAAGTTTCAACTGGGTCAACACAGAAACAGTGTCCAAACAGACACAAGTAAAGGTGAGTTCAGCATGAGAGAAACAAGATGCAAACCACTGACATCCAAAGTGATTAAAAACAAGTTTCTGTTAATTTATACCATGGATTTGTTCACTTATTGAAAAAAATCATGCTTTCCAGGATTATTACTGTATGGCAGAATGCAATGAATGTATTTTAAGTTACATTAACATAGCTTCAGTTTTGTAAAAAGAAATCATATGCATACGTATGCTAAAAATTCAAACACAAGCAGCATATGTACTCAAAGCTAGAAGGTAGGCCAGGTAGCACTGTCTCTAGGCTAAAGCACTACCTTATGTACCTTGTGAAATGCTGCCAAGAGTATTCTTTTACTAAGAGGAAAAATCACCAGTGCTTTATAGCATGAACTTAAGGCCAGTGAGACGCTGGCTCAGCAGGTAAAGATACTTGTCACCAAGACTGATGACCGGTTCAGTCCCAGAACCTAGGTGCTCCTCTAACTGTAGAGCCTAAGTTGTCCTCTGACCTGTCTCCACACACACTCTACAACATTCCTCCCTTATTGTTCCTTCCTACTCCTGCCACAAAATAAATAAGTGTAAAACAAAACACAATACAACTTAGGTTAGATAGTGGGAAAACTACCCTTTTGAGGAATGTTAAACTTTGAATAGGGTTTTATAGAATTGCTGATTTTGTCACTTAAGAACGCAGCCTCCCTTTCTTCTTCCCTTTTTTCATGTATATGTGTGTGACCTGTGTGACAGGAGTGCATGTGAGTGTGCTTGTTTACATGTGTGTGTGTGTACTCACAAGTGGAGGCCTGAGGTTGATGTCAACCCTTTACCATCTGTCTACCTCACTCAAGGAACCAGGTCTCCTAGTAAAACCCAGGTCTCGGTCTGGGGAGTCTTAGTATCTTCCTCCCAAGACCGGTATCACAGGGGAGTCACCAAACCCACTTTACATGGCGTCTACATGGGTTCTGAGAGTTTGAGCTCTGGTCCTCTTGCTTGTACCACAAATACTTTTTAACTGAACTATTTCTCCAGCCATCTTTCTCTCTTTTTTAAGGATAAGTTGTCTTGTTTTATTTATTTTTTATTTTGCAAAGATAAGCTCATTATAGGCAATAAGCTTCGGAATAAGAAGCCTAGCCCAATATTCCTTCATACCTTGCAAAATCCAAGTCTGCCTCCCGTGACATGGTGATGTTGGTCAAATTCTGCTGAAGAACAAAAATGTTCCTACACATTTTCTTGATGCCAGACTCACTGATGCGCCGGAAGTACTGGGCCCCATTAATGAGGATACAGGAGATGAGGTGTCCCAGACCTGAGGGGTCAGCACAGTGTAGTGAGGAGAAAAGAAGAGAGATATTAATGGCACCAAGCTTAAACTAATGCAGATGATAACTCTTTCATCCTCTACAGGTTTAAATGACTCAAGAAAACATGCATCTTGTTTGCAATGGCTAATCTTACAGTAACTTTAGAATACGTCACAGATTTAGAAGGTGAAAATGGGAAATTTTACTACAGTCAGCCAAATTTGGTATAGTCACAATCCAGCACTGCCATACTCACCTAAAGCCACCATCCACAGGGTTTCAGGAATAAGCCAGGTCGATATAAGCTGTACACATGCAAAGAAAATCCTACTGCATGTGATGATATTCAGAGAAAAGAAGACACGCATACACAGTGATCTGCTCTCTTCTACACATGAGACACAGGAGTGTACACATTTTGCTCTAAACATGATTGGGAGCTGACGTGTGTAAAATGAGTCACTCCTAAGTGAGGCATTATGAGTAGCACTGCACATGGTTAGCTTTCCAGGTGTCAGCCCTCTTCCAGGAACTTGCCAAAATAACAAACAGAAAGGGAAAGAGGAGACCTTGTTACTCGTTCTCTAGGCCTTTTAGGAAACATGGAGTTGTTCCTTTGGCCACATACATGCAAATCTATAAAAATGGTGACACTGTAGATAGTAAGGGGATGGACACTGTTCAAAGGAATACCCCATAATTGTCTCCATGGCAATGTCTACATGCCTGCAACGTCACCTGTGTGCCATGTGCATTACTGCAAATGAGAAAGTTAAGGGTGGGATTCTTGCCAAGAGAATTAATGTGTGGATTGGGCATATCAAATGCTCAAAGAACAGACAGCTTCCCGAAACAGCCAAAGAAAGGATCAGAAGAAAAAGAAAGGGCACTTGGGTTCAACTAAATCACCAATGATAGTGGTGATTAGTGGAAAGCAGTGTTAGCTGTTGTGAGCCATTCCACTCAAATTATGGCCTAATGTATATAAAGAGATAAAGTATCCAGACTGTAAAAAAAAAATAACAACAAAAACAATAATGTTAATATTTAAATTTCAATGCTGCTAATCCCCCCAAAAATTAATTAATAAAGTATGGGCTACTGGCAACAATGCTAATAGATCTCAGCATTGACAACAGAGTGAATGTGTAACAGATAGAAACATAATATTTAGGAAATAGACTGTGAGTTGACTCTTGGTTTCCCAGAAGATCTCTATAGATGTCTATTTGTGGGAGCCTATAAATAATTTGTTCTTACATTTGAAAGATTATCCTATTATCTCCTTTTGTATGTGTGTATATACATATATACATATATTCATATACATACACATACACACACACACACACACACACACACACACACTGCTACAAGGTCTCACATATTTTAGGTTGGCTTTAACCTGTGACTCCTGCCTCCACCTCTCAAATGCTGGGATTACAGGCTTGTGCTATTATGCTGGGTAGGTTTAAATACAGTGGGAACTGACCTAAGGTTCACTACACCAAATGCTCTACCAACTGAGCCAAATTTCCAGTCCTTAAGGAACGTCTTATAGTCTATGAAATTTGGCAGCGGGTTACCTGAGGACACCAATAAACTAGAAGGATTCCTTTTATCTTCTTGGTTATAAGTATCTAGCTTTTTACAGCTGAGCCATCTTTTTAGCACCAGGACTCCCTCTGGATAGTTCTATCTAGGGTAAGGAATGATGGTTCAAGACAATAAAGTAGTTAGAGGTAACTATCTTTAAAAGGTGAATATAATTTTAAATGTTTATTCAGATTGTCCCATTTTAAAAAAGAATGCAAGAACAACTAGCGAATGCAAGAGTCTGAGTCTCCTAATGGGTCTGAACCAGATCAGCAAACAGTACACACCTCAGGTTTAATAGCTTCCTTCTTCTGGCTTCACAATGGGTTTCTACTTGGTCAATGCATTCATTCTCTTCCTTGCTTTAGCTATTCTTAACCAACATCCCTTCAAGACCACAGGCTTGTGTTGTGGATTGTTTCTAATGTAATTTGTGTTAATCTGGCTCTCAAAATCACACAAGAATTCACACATCTACATGTGAGGCATTGATGGTCCCTTCCCCAGCTGGTTCTAATTGGTAAATAAACTTTCCAGTGGCCAGTGGCTGGGCAAGGAGACAGAGTCTGGACGTTAGAATTCTTGGGCAAGGGACCATGGGGAGAAGGAGGTTTTGGGATTACCGTGATGAGGAAGCAGGAAGCGCAAGCCTGAGAGCTGCAGGAGAGAAGCAATGAAACATGCATGCACTGGGGTAGAATGGCCCCAGTGGCCACTTTCCCAGTTGGGTCTGGGGTAGCAGCGATGGAATACAGATTTTAAAAAGTGATAATTCTGGAATATTGGAGGAAAGAGTGTGCTAGCCACAGGGAGGTTTGGAAATGCCTAGCCATTGCGCTGTTAAAATCTTCTAGGTTAAGGCATAGCCTGCCATGGTATAAAACAGTATGATAAATGGTAATATGGTATAGGTGATGGGGGTGTCTCAATTTTAAGATATAACATATTAATAAAATATCATTAAACAAATTCAAGCACATTAGTAAGCCCATTGTGGAGGTGCAGGGCTTGGAAAGAGCACACCAGGAGCAAAGAGACGGTTCTGTGGGATAAGAGAACAGGGGCAGATGCTCTGATAGACGACACAGTGGCTTGAAGCTCAGACAATTGTAAAGGTCATAAGGCTGGCCAATGGCTCACGTCATAATTACTTGCCCTTTTGGGTACAATATCCTTCATAACACATTTCCATTCTCACAGCGCCATTTTAAGAATTTCACCACAGAACAGAATTTCACCTATTCTGGGGCAAGGGTTGCAAAGGTGCTGTTGTACAATGTGCTCAGAGAGCCAGCAATGGCCACACACCAACAGCTTGTGTCATCTGCAGTGTATCACAATCTTTAGACAATGTCCTATCCTGTGTGAAGACACTGATAACTTCTACTGTCCAGGTCCATGCTTTGAGAAACAAATCAAAAGAACATAGAATATAATTTACCAGAGGATCTTTGTTAAGGGCCTGGTTCTTGTGGACATTACTGGGAGGAGTGAGACCTTTAGGACTGAGGTGTAGTGGGGAGCACTGTGAGGAACTGGAAGGGAAATACCTCCAGGTAATACTGCCTCCCACAGCACTGATGATGGAGGTGGCTGAGAGAAGTAGGCTCGGGAGCAGCTGCCCTAAGCTACTGCAGAGCAAGGAATCTGATCACTTGAGCAAGCAATGCATTCTGTGAGAGAAACCTCCCTGCCAAGGACTAGGAAACCAGGTGTCCCTGTCTGTGTAGGTATGAATCTTTTCTTTTTTCCCTCCTTTTTATTGTTTAAAAAAGCTCCTCTCAAGTTAATTTGAGGTCCGCTCTGCACATATTCCCAAGTCTCTGTGGCATACATGTCAAGGCAGGCAGAGGAGAGATGCCAGCATTATCTACATAAAAATCTTCCTATCAGCAGGAGAAGTAGATGTCAGCATCTATCTACCCTTACATAAAGCTATGTGCAGCAGTTCTAATCCAAACACACGAGCAAACAACTCTTCCTAACAAGTATTATCAGACATTTTAAATTCAGACATTCATGAACACCTTTACCCTTCTTCCCTCCCAGGCTCCTAGACACAGGCAGTAGGCTCTGACCTTCAAAGATGTACTGAAACTTGTGTTGCTGGAGGCTGGCACTCATAGCCTCTTCCATGGCACTGATGTCTTTGTTGAGCTTGACCACTAAAGGGTCATAATCCATGCTTTCCACATTGGCAACGATGGCATAGTTCCCCTCTTTTGCCAGAGGGATGAGATAGTGGAAACAATGAACTCTGAAAGAGAATGGGTGGAGCAATTAATATAAAATTTCCACATGAGGTCATGGATCTGCCTGGAAAAGAGCACCAACATATTTGAAGCAGTCATGGTCTTTTTACTTATCCCTCCCACTGGTCTTTTCTTGACCAAAATGCCATCTTAATTATACAGCTGAGTGATCTGAAGCAAGCAGGCATCTATGAGGTTTGTACATTTAACACATATACTCTTGGTAAGAAATAGACAACTTCTGAAAGTCTTTTCAAGGCCAAGATTGTGTGTATAGTTAAGGGGGAGATAGGGGCATCTTTAAGAGATGTTGTTTTGAAGGGTGAGTTTCCATTTTTGATGCTATGCCACCATGGGAGACCACTGGTTTTCTTTCCCAGCTTTGATACTTCTAGCTGTGTGACTTTGGGCAAGATAGTGGAATATTATGCCTCAATTTCCCTTGCAACAGGCATAATAATGACTTCTGCCTCAAAGGGCCCATGCAACGCATATAAAATGGAGTCTGATGTGAAGGAAGCACACAGTAAGAATTGACAACGGCCACTAGTTTTTCATTAATCACTGCTAGTTTATTATGTGGATGAGTCACTTATTGAACATGCATAAATTTGCTAGGAACTATGCTAATACCTGGAACTGTCAGTTTGCAGCATTAAAGACTCCACAGCTTAATGGGGCAGATAATAATAAGAAGGCCTAAAAGAATGATTTGAAGAGAAGGCTCAGGGGCTAAGAGCACTCGTGGACCCACAGAGGACCTGGGTTCAGTTTCCAGCACCTACATGCTGCTGGCTCACAACCATCCATAACTACAGCCCCTCATCTTCAACTTGTGTGGACTTTACAATCACGTAGGAAATACACCTCTAGGTACAACTTTGAGGGAATTAGTGAGAAGGAAAGAATATGTGGTCCCATTCCGTGTCCAGGTGTTGATCCAGGATGAGTGAAAAGGGAAGAAGAAGGAAGCCACTGGGTAGCACTAATACCTCTCACTGTGTTTTGTGGCTGCAGATAAAGTGTGACTGGCCGCCTCAGGCTCTCGCCACCATGTCTTCCTGTCCTGACAGGCTGGATCCCTTCAAACAGGGCTGAAGAAACTAAACTTCCCTTTTAAGTTGCTCCTAGATTTACATAAATATAAATTTTCATTTCTCTTGACTACTTACTTAGAAGTAGGCTTTGCTGAGTCAGGGGCTAAGGGTACCTCCAGTTTTGGAAGAAACAAGCCATGTGTTAGTGAGCTTTGTTATTTTGTTCTCCTACTCACAACACTCTAGTTGTTCTGTATCTTAGTTAAAAAGTTTGTTTTTGGTCGTGAGATGCATTATAGTATCTCATTGTGGTCCCCCCCCCCCCAATTTTTCTAAACAGTTACAATGCTGGACTTTTTTCATGTTGTGAACTAGAAGCTATTTTGGCTCCCCTGACCAGCCAGAAAGAGTCAAGGACCAACCTTTATTTACCTTTCCCCCAATGCTGGGGTTAGGGATTCATACCATATACGACATTTATGTTACACGGTTCTAGGGATTCAAGCTCAGGCTGCCATGCTTGACTAAGAGCTCTTACCACAGAGCACTCTGTCCAGTCTCAAGCAGTATCCATAGGAGGAAATACAAATATAAATGACTATAGTTAAATTTCATTGATTTCAGATTATCCTCACAGCTGTTATTAATAAGTAATGTCACCAGCAAAAAGCCCAATCTGATATTCCTGAGGTAATTGGTAAAGAGAAGAGTGGTTTTCGTTTTTGTATTTTTTTTTTTTTTGTTTTTGGTTTATTTATTTATCATATGTAAGTACACTGTAGCTGTCTTCAGACACACCAGAAGAGGGCATCAGATCTCATTACAGATGGTTGTGAGCCACTATATGGTTGCTAGGATTTGAACTCAGGAACTCTGGAAGAGTAGTTGGTGCTCTTAACCACTGAACCACCTCTCCAGCTCCAAGAGAATAGTTTTGATCAAGATGCAACTAAAGGCTCTGGTCACAGCCCCTCTAAAATGTGATCTTCCTGATGTAATTAATGAAAACTGACCCACCTGGGAGTAAGAATCTTGATTAGTGCAATTAATCTCTACCTTCCAGAAATTAAAATGAAGTAGTATTAGTTAAAATACAAGCATCTATACTCAAGGATCTTTAAACTAGGTTTAAAGTTACGATTGCATAGCCACAGTCGATAGGAAGTGCTAAAAGGCACGAAGTTGATCATGGGACAATGGCTCTGAGTAGAAGTGAGAGGTTCCGTTTTGCTCCATGCAGATCACATGAGAGAGGTGTGACATCAGGTTAGGGACATGGGATGTATAATGTCATCCTAAGCTTTAGAGGCCATCTAAGTCATGGGGATTTTATGCCAGAGTGTTTAGGGATCCTTAAGAGAACATTACAGATTATTAAAAATTTAAAGAATGATGTGTGTATCTCCATATCCACACAAATGCTGTGCCTGAAGCAGACGTTTTAGTTGCCTGGTATGGGTGCTGGGAACTGGAGCTGGGTCCTCTGTGCCGACATTAGTCATTAGGCCATGTCTCCATCCCAAGAGAACTTCAGGCAGTGAACCAATAAGATCAAACGCTAGCTTTGGCTGGAGAAGGAGCCACCTGCTGATAGAACTTGGAGACAAATCAAAGAAGAGATGGGTTTGAAGATTCTGACACACTGCTGGTGATCTTTATTCTACAGCTGAGGGCAGAGAGGAGAGACAGCCACTGCGTAAGGTACTATCTTCCTTTTCCCAAATACCCAGAAGAAAAATGTCACTTGTGAATATAAAATTCAAATAAAGTTTTATTTTTCTCTGGGTTCTGGTGTGCTGTTGCTGGCCTTCCCCTGACTTTGGCATTAAGGTTTCTGCAAACACCGTTGATTGCACAGCAGGATGGTTGATTTTCAGAAAGTGCACACTCAGAATCCCAACAGTGACAGGCGGTTGCTGTTGAACCCACTTAGAGCCCCCCTGATGCTAAGGGAAATCAGTTGATAAAGGTGACATTCTTGGCACTATGGACTCAAATGGCAACTTAATTTTCCTTTTCTAAAGTTCAAATATGAAAAAACTCTCAACAGCTTTTAATGGTCTCACCATGGCTTTCATATCTTGGGGAGGTGTTGCCATCTGCTTTCTGCCTCAAACTCTGGAGAGATACTGCTTGGTGGTTAAACGTGACGTACAATGACATGGGCAAAATGTCAAATGTTCTTTGGATGGGTTCTTCAACATGGAACTTGTAGGACTTGAGAACTTTCTTTTCTCTTTTGCTTTGAACTTAAACAGTATCACAGAATTATATGGGCTATGGATATAAAGATGTTTTTGGGAAAAAAGTAAAAGGTTTGGCACTTGAAGTTGTTTTGGACTTTTGCTGGCACAACCTGTTAATATATTTCACATGGCTTTCATTTTTAATTTGGTTCTTACTGCCATGTTTTCATGACTACAAATGCTAGAGAGAGTATCACTTTTCATTATGCCAGCTTCTGGAAGGGCCTCAGTTATAATCCTCTCTCAGAACAGGATGGGGTCACAATCAGCATTACTTAAGTGTCAGGTTAAGGATGAGGGTGGCCACATACCCTCTCTGGTGGTTTTAATGAGCAATGTTTCACACAGGCTCACGTACTTGAATACGTGGTTCCAGGGTAGTAGTACTATTTGGGGAGGTTATAGAGCCTTTAAGGGGTAGAGCCCTGCAGAAGGAAGTCGGTTACTGGGGTGGGTTTTGAGAGCCTCTCCCCTAATTTCTTTTCCCTGTTTCCTGTGTGTTGCTGAAATGTGAGCTCTCTGCTTCCTGTTCCTGCTGCCATGCCTTATCTGACATGATAGACTGGAACTGTGAGCTAAAAACGAACTTTCTTCCTTAAGTTGCTTTTGGTCGTGACACTTTATTGAAGCAATGGAGAGGTGATTAGTACTACCCTGTGTACTTGCAGATGCATGTGGTTGACTTACAAGTGGATTATCATGTGAAATTGCAGTTTATAAAACAAGTAATTTCCTTTCAAGAATACAGTCTTGTTTATGAAAATAAGAAGAGCTTATTTTTATGAAGAAATTTTATAGGCATCATGACTGGTTCAATTTCTGGGCCCTTTATAACGATGAACGAGACACTCCTGAGGAGTGAGTCCTCTGCACTCTAGCCTTGCACTCTGGGTTCCTACAATGTGATACTTAGCACAACATCTGTTTTGTTTACTTTGTATCCTCACCAATGCTCCCCTCCCCCCCACTGGCAATGGTATAGGACAGAGAGAGTGTCATCACCTCAGCCGGATGTGGAGAAGTCAGTTAGTTCTGTGACCACACCCAGCAAGAGTACAAGAGCAAGGACAGAATGGAGACATATTCATAGAAAACAAATGGAGTGTTGGAACCAGGTTATAACAAGAAATGAAAATTAATTTAGAAAAACTGTGCTTAGTACTCTCAGAGCAACGGAAAAATGATTTTGTATCTAGAGTATTATCAGGCTGAAATGATCCTTTCCCATTTTTAAATTATTGGTAAGCAGCGCTAACAAAGGAGGGGCGGGGCAGAGGTTAAGGATTTCAAAGGGCTTACTCGGATGTGCTGGAAACGGTTTGCCTGGAATTAGCCACACACAAGTCAGTGATTCTGAATGTAGAACATGTCCTGAAACTGCACAATCAATAGCATAAAACCCCAGAAGCTGGGAGAGTAATTAATTTGCTGTTCTCTTGTTTTGCTTTGCAAGCCAGGGTAATGGTCGCCTCAGAGTATTACTGGGTGTTTTCTTTTTTTGTTTCTTCTCTGCCCACTGAATTTATCTATTCATAGAAGATGCTCGCTTTATTTCATTATTGGCTTGAAAATAAATAGAAAACAAATCTGAAAATTATTGTAAAACAAATCAGAAAACACATAGCGAGATGCTTTGTTTCAAGACAAGTTAATATAAGAAATAGGCTCAGGAATAATGCTGAGCACAACTGATTCCAAACCTGCAGGCTACTTCTTTTGTTCCACTCTCAGGGTGCTAACAAGCAGCAGAGAAGTAAAGTAGTTCATTGTGGGGAAGCCAAAGGATGCCAGAAGCAAGCAGCATATAAGGGAGTGATATTAACATGCCTCTAAGCCACCCCAGTTTTAACTGAATCTCAAAATATTCCTCCTAACTGGAAACTAGCTTCTGTTTATACTTTAAAAACATAGATAATAAAAAAAAAATACGTAATCAACCTCGATATTGTTCCAAAAAAAAAAAAAAAAAAAACCACAGAAGAAAATGTATTACCGAGGCTTTCTGATCCTGGGGTTTCAGAAGTGTATATCCAGTGATCTCATAGTTGGCACTGCTGCCTAGGTGTCAGATAAGCTCCTCAGAGTGAACGCCTCATGTTCTTGTACTCTGAAACCTCTGTACCCCTGACCTTTCTACTCTTTCAGTTTGTCCTGATTCAGTGATATCAGGCACATCCAGGGTGATGTAGCCACAAAGGAATAGCTCAGGCTGACCTCAGACTTGGAGTGCTCCTGTCTTACCCTCTTCATTATCTGTCCACTGGCGTTCATGTCTTCTGCACCCACAAATTGCTCTGAACTGGTTGGTTTCTGTGAGTCTTTTCTTTTTTTCCCATTTTCACCATTCCTGAACCCAAGCCAATCTGTTCTACAATTTCTACTTTTAGTACACACCCCAAGTCCTACATCTTTCTACCTTGTCAC
Source organism: Micromys minutus (assembly GCF_963924665.1). NCBI lineage: Eukaryota > Metazoa > Chordata > Mammalia > Rodentia > Muridae > Micromys > Micromys minutus. The sequence goes on from NC_137953.1 coordinate 46,576,690, forward strand.
TTTGATGCTCTGTTTTTTATGCAGTCCCATTTCCATAAAGCATCTAGAACAGTCCTTAAAATAGGAATTACTAGCACTCTTCTATATTGGAGAGGCCTCTCCAATGGCTTCCTAATACACTTAGAATACATTTGGAACTGTTCCCTTGGTCTTGAAGACCTTCAGTGTACATACGACTGCCTACAGTTAGGCCCCAGACTGTTGTTTACATTATTCTACCCACCCTCCACACCTCCCTGTTCACCTGGTTATAAATGTATTAGGCTCTTCTCTGTGTCTCCAACTTGCCTAAACTAACTATGTCCTAGGACCTTTCTGAACGCTGCTGCTCCCTGAAACTTTTTTTTGTCTAGGTTTCTGTTTGGATGGCTACTGGCACTTTACCACATGTTCTGTCTAAACAGCTTCCTTCCTAGTTAACTTGTGTGCCCTTGTGTGCCCTGTATTTTCCAGGGCACCTTTGTCACATGTAGCTACTGAGCATATGGGATGTCCTTACCATGATGCACTATAAGCATAAAATGTGAAGATGTCAATGCTTATCACAGAAAATGAAAAGTAACTCACTGCTTCTGTGTTAACCTTGAGTCAGCACAGTCCGTGTGTGTGTGTGTGTGTGTTTGGCTAAACAAAATATACTTCATTTTATCTCCTTCCTTCTACATTTTCAAATGTAGCTATTGTTTGAGAATTCCTTGCTGAAAATATTTGGGATCAAAAATTTTTGAGTTTTAGAATATATGCACAGACTTATTGGCTAGGCATCTGAAATGCTCAAGTCCAAAGCAGTTTCTGGTCTGAATTTCCAATTAAGGATGCTCAGTCTGTATGAGCAAATTTCCATGAGCTATGTGGCTTGCATTTGCAGTTCATGCTACAAAATTATTTACTTATTTAATTTATTCCTGTGAGCACACTATGAGCTAACAAGTGTGCAGGTCAGAGGACAACTGAGAGCCAGTTCTTTCCTCTCCTCATGTGGCCTCTGAGGATCACTCTCAGGTCAGCAGACTTGAAGACAGGTGGCTTAACCCTCTGAGCCATCGCTGGCCTCTCATTCCGTTATTTATTCCTTTAGCTCTGACTATCTGAAGGCATCTTTGTTGCCTTATGAGGTGCAGGGACCTGCGGTGTTTGCTCACAGCCATGTCCCAGTGTTTAGAGCACTCCCTGGTACAGAGAGGACACCTGATAAAATGCACAACAACGAGTGGACAACTGAAAATGTGCGTCTGAACCGAGTGTCTTCTGGCTGCAGGGAAGGAATAAGGCATACTTACAACCCTTCTCTTAGATCATTCTTTTCCATAATCTCCTCAATTGGGCTTTATGCTTGTTGAAGAGAGGCTTTGTGGTTCTTAGATATAACTTCTTTCTGACTTTTGAGAATATCGATGATGATAGAGGCGACACTTTTGACTTAATACAGAAATGGTACAAATTTTTCAAGATTTCCTTCATAACCATCTAAGGTAAGAACTGTAATTCTCATTTTGAGAGGAAATTAAAGCTTTATAAAAATAATCTGTTATCTGTCCCTGAGACCACCCACATGGTTGGTGTACATGTACAACTCTAGGTCACATGCCCTGGACCCATCACACTCACAGTCCAGCATATGCTCACATCCTTTAAGAGCACTGAATGCCGCTAAACATCATGCTCTGCATAAGGAAAGAACAATATCCACGTAAAAACTAAAGTTATAACCCCCTCGCAGACAACGTGTGAATCACATCACAGAGGGTCCCAACACCATATTTTCCTGAGCTTACTTGGGTCCTACCTCACTTCCAGATGCAAGACGAGCAAGCAGCGGTCAGCCATATCTTGGAAGGACTTGGCAAGCTCACTCAGCGTCTGCATGATCTGTTCAGACACTGGGGGAAGGTCCATGTTCACATGGCTCTCTTGAGCCGGGGAAAGCACTGGAAGAAGAAAGACCAAAGCAATCATTTCATTAGTACCCACAGGCCTCCCTGGAGTGTGGAGTATCTAGTCATCTGCTCTTCTCACCACTTTGGCATTGAAAACAGACAAACTGAGGTGGTCAGGCCTGCACAGAAAGTACTAACTACTCCCCACTGAGCAGTTTATCAGTCCTGCTGTGTTCTTCCTTGTCAGTCCCTTGCTTCATTCAGTCAGTTTACTGAAACAGAGGCAGCTTCTCAGCTCGTGTGCCCTGAACATGTAGCCTGTGTCTCTTGTAGAGTTTTCAAGTTGCTCTTCAGCTTCTGGCTGCACACTCACAGCAGCATGTGTGGGGGAAAATGGCGGCATGAGCCAGCCGACTCCACATCTGAAATACCTGAGCTGACAAAACCCCTGGGGCTGTCTTCAGTCACTTCAAGAATTTTCTTGGCACCGATTCTACTCCGCTCTGCAGCCATCCTCGGGCGTCTCGGAACTAAGTACTGAGAATACCGCTTTTGACCTCTCGGAGGGCTTCCCCTTTCCAGGAAAATGTACCCCATTCTTTAATCACTTCAAATGACTAGACTACATTGCTTCATAATTCTCAAACCCTACTGACAGAAGTATTTCATCTATTCTATCCTGAAGTGTCTCAGAATAAACATTACAGACCAGCCAGTCTGTGAGAAGTGATCACATGGGTTGTTCTAGAGGTTGTGACACTTGTACTGAAGCCTAACATCTGGGGGGTGAGAGAGACTGAGGTGGTCGTGGGCCACATTTAATTCACAGGTAACTTAGGAGCAATGCCAGGCCCTAACAGGGCGTTTTAGGGTAATGGTATATAGCTACTTTCTCTAACTTTCCAAAGGACTTCCCATCTAACTATGGGAATACTTGTGCATTTATATTCTCTGCTGGCATATTTGTGATATCCAGCAATCTAATGTCTATTAAATGTTTGAGTAGATAATGAAAACGTGCCGGATTACATGGAATATTATTCAGCCATAAAGAAAATGAAATTATGAAATCCACAGGTAAAGAAATGGAGTCGGAAACAAACACTTTGAGTGAGGAAACTCACAAATACCACATGTTGCCTCTCACATGTAGGTGTTAGCTTTGAATTGAAACTAGCAAGGGGATGTGAGGGGACAGACTTGTGAGTGATATAAAGGTAGGAACAGGAGGGTAGAGAAGGGTGTATGGCAGAAGGGTAACGCTTGAAAACATAATATGGAAACCTACCAATATAGAAGTTTTTATACACACACACACACACACACACACACACACACACACCTGTTTAAATGGAGTTAACCTATAACAGGGGCACAGTACTTCCTTCAGACACTATAGGCTATAACATAAGAAGCTAAGTGCCAGGTATTATTTAGCTCTTTTTGATTTGCTGGTCAATAGGGGTTCATAGACTATTGTCATTGGTTAGTTACTCTCCAGAGCCTGACTGTAAGCCCCCACTGCTGAAGACATTGGATATCTGAATTATAGAACATGGAAAAATCAAGCTAATAACGATCTGAGTGTTTTTTCCCTATTAGCCAGAATTCATAGTGCTGGAAGGTTCTACGGATTCTATGAGACAAAAAATGCCATCAACAATGTCACCCAGTAAACCTTGTAAGCCATAATAATGACTGATTAGGCAAGATATATGTAATAGTGTAATAATGGTAGGAATGTCAAGGAAGTAATCAATTACTTTCTGCTTAGACTGTAAGCCCAACCCGTAAGGTGGTCCTCATTTCTAGAACCATCAACTAGAACAAAAAAACTGGTCAAGTCATAGCCTACTACTATTATTCTGCTAAATCAACATAGTAAGAAATGTCTCTACATTTTTATCTTTTTACCCATAGACTAATTCCCCGGTCAACCCAAAATAGAGAAGCTTTCTTTTACAGTAGATGGTGATTCATACAAAAGCCACAACTAGCCAACATGCCGAGTCTGTGGAGGACTCATTTCTAAATGTCAGTATTTTTACTTCTGTCTGAAAACTCTTCTCTTGCCAGAGGACTTGGTTGTTCTGGAAGAAGGGTTCCTGGACCTGGGGCCCACAGGATCTGCTGAGACACCACTAACTCTGGAAACACAAAGTCAACAACTGCCCAAGCAGTGTGTAAATGGGGCATCTGTATCGTATCCTTTCCTATAAAGGTTTGAGGTCACTGAGGAAGAGGGCATGGGGGATGTGAGAGTCAGAGGATTAGATGCCTGCAGTGGAACAGTGTTTGCTGGACAGGGCAGCAGAGCTGCACACATGAACCCACAGTGGCTAGAACTGTATGCACAAGGCGTGTGCAGGTTTGAGTCAGCCAAAACTCTAGAATGATGGGGCTCATGAAGCCCCACCTGTATCTGAAGAGCTGCTGGCATCCGATGACTATTGGGAGGAGGAAAGTCTTAGGGTGTGTGGGCTCTGAGTAGCTAATCATCCTTCAGTAGTAGATGGTCCCCATACCTAACACATGCAGGCAGTATTATATAGACTAAGGGTAATAAAACATTTAAAAAGAAGAAAGAAGAATGCACATGAAGTTGTATGTGGGGGATGATGGTGGGGATAAGGAAAGAGTTGGAGGGTGGATTTTATCCAAACAAGTTTATATATGTGTGTATATGAATAGTAAACAAAATATTAAAAGATTTAAATAGATTACTTAGAAAAATACTGAACAGCTATTTCAATTATTATATTATATAGAAGTAGGAATTCTGTTTATTTAAGTTCCTCATGGTTTCTTGGAATCGCCAACAATAATTTGTTCATACTAGTTAAGACTTCTTTTAGTTCTCAGGACTCTCAACTGCTGTACTTGCTTCCTGTCTCTAGCATGTTGCAAGAACCAATTTCTTCAAATATCTCTCCCTTAGTATCTTGTGTAAAGTCGGGACAATTGTGTCACATAATGTTAAATAGGTTAACATAGGAAAACTAAAATATTATCACATAAAGCCTTCCCAGTGTTCATAGAAGTCAGAAACAGTCATTACTACCCTTTAGTCTTTATTTGTTCAAGTTAAATATTAACGACTGTAGCCAGAAGCAACCCCATCTATCTCAAAGCCCAGTTTCCAGTCATCTAGATAGTTTGGCCTGTGTGGCAGAGAGGTCCATCAGTTTTTGCAAGAAGGGCAGTATGAGCTTGGAGCCTAGCCTAGGACCCACTGAGACATCACTAACTTATTTGATAGGGTAGGAGTCAACACTGCCCAAGTAGTATGTATTGTGATTACGTCTTTTCCTATACCATCAAACCCAAAAGAGGGCCAGGAACGTGATCCAGGCATGTAACCTTTGAGGCTGAAGTTCCTTTGGGAATCAGATTCTAAGAAATTAAAACACTGCAGTATAGGAACAAACAAGTGAGTGTTATTTAAGGGAACTGACCTGTAAAGAGGAGGAGAATATAGTGATATGGATTTAAAATTCTAACGATCCCTGCACTACCCTAGCTGTTCACAAACTCACTCTGCTGGAGAGTGGACATAAAACACTGCCTTTCCTCTCAAATGATAATATTATTCATGTTGTTTTATGGCAAGGCAACATCATTGCCATCTTAATGTTTCATGTGGCAGGCTAGATAAAAGCAACTTTAAGTAACATTATTATAATATTTCAAAGCACTTTAGAGCTTTTAAGGCTCTGAATTCCTTTCCTTTGTGACACAAAGTCTGGTCCACAGAACTATCTGTGTTCATCACTGAGAAGAGGCAGAGATTACTCTGACATTGTACTCATGGTCTTAAGCTCCAAAATAATTGTAACTGACCAAATATTATTAAAAATATTTTGGATATAATCTATTGGAAAGTTAGGAATTCTCCTTTTTATTATATGAATGAGTAATTTAACTATGTCAAAATTGACCACTCATAAACTATGAAAAACAAAAAGATAAATACCACAAAACCAAAACCCAAAATAGCATAGGCAAATGGCAGGTTCAATTGCCAAGTCAAGCTGTGTGGAGCAGTGTGGAGTAGTGGGAAGCTGTGCATTTTGTCTGTAAGTTATAGCAAAACCATGACAGATATTTAACAATGTAACTTATGTCTAGAGCTTTCCCTGAAATGCTTGCTTGTAAATTCCTGAAGTTTACGAAGCTTCCTTAAATAAGAAGGCATATATTGATCAAAGAAATGCTGAGTGTGGCAAAGACAGCATAGAAGAATTAACTGGCTCTTAAATGTCAAGTGACAGGGTTGATAGATTCTGTTTACAGGCAGGAAATGAAGTTACTAGACATACACACCTCATACCACACCCCATACCTACACACACACACATACACACACACACACACACACACACACACACACACACACACACACACACACACAGAGCTGCAGAGACTAAGTGATTACATATCTGTCGTAGTGGCTGCTCTTTATTCTGCCACAGCCCCATGTGAACTGAACTTTTAAAATGTTAGCAATTGATCACTTCTTTAAGACATGTCCTCTGAGCAGCTGCTCTAACCATGGGAAAGGTTGACATCTGATCATTCATAATGACACCACTGTGTATATACGTATGGATCATTTAAGTTCCTAGCTCACCCTCATGCTGAGACACCTGGAGCTGTCTCTCTATCAAACCCATTGCTCTACCAGGAGGAAAATGAACCTTGTGCTCTCAAATCAAAATAGCTTCTCTAGCCAAGACAATGGACAAGGCAATTTCATCTCCAATCTTCACTCTAGTGAACACATGAAACGTTCACTATCTGCAGCCCTGGGGTTACAGAAAGAAGTGGCCTCTTGTCACAGTCTGGTAAACCTTCAAGCAGAGTCTTGTGGAGCCCCTCAGAGACTACTGATTTTTGTGGTAACAGGAGCGGGCTGAGGCTGATACCACTCCTTTCTCCCCTCCTCCCTTTCCTGATGTGGGAAGTAAAGGTCAAGAATCAGGTAGGAGCTGGTCTTACTGCTTAACTATTGGCCATCTCCAGCACTGCTGTCTTCAGACTTCCTGCCCTCTCAAAGCCCTGGAATGGAGAAGGTAATAGCTCAGTGGTGAGTGAGGTCTGGAGTCCAGCTTCTGAAATGGCAAGTCCGACTGTCATGGCTAGCCACAAGCCTCTCTTCTTCCCTCCTAAGCCTGTTGGTTTGCCTTACCCCTGCCACTCCCTCAGCTCTAGAACTGTTTCACTTTCCCCTTTGAAGGCCTCAGCATGGACTACAGAGCTAAGGCCTTGAGTCACCCTTACACCACAAGGTGCAATTCTCTTGAGTCTTCTTCTTTTGTTCTAACTGCCTTAAAGCTCTCTTTGGCCCAGGGCTAGTTTCATAACCCACTGACAGGAAAACAAAAACTGAAGAGCAGATCATTGCCAATAGGAAGTTTTTGATTATAATCTCAAAAAAGTTTCCCACAAACTGATGGCAAGGCTGTATTGAGAAGTGAAGACAGCCCAACTAGAAGCTTCCCCTCCTATGGACTAGCGTTCATGGTGCTAGAGAAGAAAGGTAAATCATCAATATCACCTGGTCACAAACCCTGCAACCCACAACAGTGACCTGGCTGCAAGATGTACTGGTACAATGGCAACATAAGTAAATGGCGGCAATCAGTCACTTTTTGACGGCATTTAAGGCCCACTACATGGATGGCATCCATTCCCGACACTGCTCACGTGGCCAAGACCCTAAGATGATAGATGATAGGTCGGGGGCATGGAGGGAAACCTAGCACCATTATGCTGCAAGCATAAAGAAATGCATGACGTCTAGTGACACACTGTCTTCCCATAGACCAGTGCCTCACTCCGCCTTCGGAAAATAACACAGATATCCAACTGACGACGTTCAGAAGAGTGAGCAACTTTGGAGTACTCAGAGAGAGAGAGCATAATGCTGGACGGGTAGGGACATGGGGATGATCTGGGAGGACATGGAAGAGAGGGAAAAGATGATCAAATTATTCTTTTTTAAAAATTAAAATGCTTCCCACCCCACTTCTGTTCCCTGCCATGCAGCTACCTCTTGGTAACTTCCACACTAATGCTACTCTCCCCCAGCCCTTATTACTTTCCCTCCTAAGATCTCAGATTTGTGCCGAGTGGTTGGGAGAGCACTCGACAATTGCTTTCTCTACAGTCCTGCGTCCAATCAATGCCTCAGTGTGCCACGAATGAATTTTTACTTTCACTACATTATTAAACATTTCTTAGATATCTATCTGTAAAATTTAAATTTCCAAACCCACGGGATAGTTTCCTGTACTAATGCATAGAAGCTTTCTGCTACATAGAGCACCACTGACCACTTACATCTGCTTTAGCCGATATCACTTCGTCTCCTGAATGCTCTTCATCCTCTCTGGCATTCCCATCTCTGCATCCTCTTCCTTCAGCCTTCCTCTAACTGCTATGGTTGCCTGGGACCTTTTTGGCTCAGTCTCCCTTAGATCTGTGGAGTGTGTGGGTGAGCTCATACATTTCTGACACCTCTTCTATTATGAGTTCATAAGTGCGTGACTTTAAAACTTCATTTTATTAACTCTTTACAAAAACCTTTTTGTCCATGTACATCCCACAGGCATCTCAAAACTAAACACATATTGCTCCTTGTAAAATTTATTTAAATTACCTTCCTAGCATTGAAATCTAAACTATATTATTATCTTTGACTTTTTCTTTTTCATTAAAGGCCATTTTTTTTTTTTTTTTGCTTATACTAGATAGCATATGTTTTTCTGATGCTTAATTTTTTCTTTTCTATATCAAGTGCTACTTCTTTGGTTTAGACTTCTCATCCATGGATCCTGTAACCAATGTCTCTGGCTCTTGCTTGACCTTTCAAATCTAACAAAACATGAGGTAGACAGAGCTAATTACCTGACACCTAAGTATGGCTCCTTACAATATTTTCTCTGCAACACTTTCCAGTGCTGTGGGTCCAAGTGTGGGCGCTGTAGCCAGGCTTCCCATGCCTGCTGTCATGCCAGGCACATGCTCCACCCCCGAACCACCGATCTATCATTTATCTCTGTAAAACATTCCAGTGTTTCTCAAATGCATACCATTTTCTCTTCTGTAATTCATCCCTTCCCTAAATCTTGCCTTTTGACTGCCACACTTTAAAGCAATCTTTTAATTCTATCATGAGGTTCTATCATTCAATACTTGTGGTAGTTTTTATACTTCTAAAATAATTACTCATTCATCCCAGGGCAGAGCTACTGACTTGTCTATATTTTTTCTCCATCTAACTCTAGGAGAGCAGTTCTCAAATCCCATTCATGTGACTGTTAATAAACTGATTTTTTATTATTAGCTTGTTTCTCAACTAGATCATTAACTCCTTCAGGGCAAGAATCCTATATTTCCATAATTGGTCAGGAGAATAACTGGAGGCATTATATAATTCAATAATGCTCTTTTAGTTAAATTGAACTAGTGATTTTAATTGACTAGCACAACACAACAAAGAATGCACATAATAATCAATTGTAAAGATCGGGAAAATAAAGAAACTCACCATTCTCTCTCTCTCAGTTTTATGGGACAGTATGGGAGGAGAGTGGGGACCAGGAAGCCGCTTGCTATAGGTATTTCTGGGCTGCTCAGGAATCTTACAGATAAAAGCGTACTGCAGTTTTAGTGAATTCTTACAGCTCATGGATGTTTCCTGCAGGCATTGTTGCTTCTTGTAGCCTTTTATTTTTAGAACTGGTCAGTCCACCTTGATACAGCAGAGATTTGGGCCTCCTTTTTTCTACTGACACAAAATCCTTGGCATGTCAAATACTTTGCATCTCTTAAGGAAAGCCAACACACTAACTGTCACGGAGAAGCAATCAGTCGAGAGCATTAGGATGTCTCAAGTGGCTCCACAGCCCAACATTAACCAGATGAAATCTGTTTAGGTCTTAAAAATTAGTCAGAATTGGACTCATTCACACCCAGAAGAGCATCTGTTTTCAAGGATGCAGCTGCTACATTTTCAATGGCAACTTACTGTGACTTCTTTAATTGATTCATATGAGGATGTCCTTGTACATCTGCAATATTATCTAAAATTGTTACAATATTAGCTTAGGCTGCTATCAGCTGTCAAGAAAGTGATAAATTGAAACAGGAGAGATAGTTATCACAGAGGGAAAAGAAAGGTTAGCCCTGTGAATTCATATATTATAGAGGATAGAAAAAGACACTGAAGAATGATCTCAGGAGACTTCTCATTTGGGGACATTTTAGGAGATCAAATTTTGGTAGAGGAATTATTTCTGAATCCCGTTCTTATGTGTACAGAGATGACAGCCACCATATAATGATCTCTGCTCTCACCTGAGATCAAATTACTTAATTTCCAGTCTTCAGTTTCCTATTTAGAAAATTGTGGCAATTACATCTTCCTTGCTCTGAGAGTAATATGTTATTAGGCCTTGTAAATAATTTTGAGATCCTTTGATAGTGTTATCAGGATGAACAGTTTAGAAAAATAAAAATAGGAATAATGACAAGGTGTGTGAAATTAAGAAGTCACGGAGCTGACAGAGTCAGTGGGGATGGTGACAGCAGCCCCGACATCTAACTTCCTTCCTGTCTTTAAATGCCTATGTAATGTGCTGCCACCGAGCCAAGAAGCACTGACCGTAGATTTTACACTGTCAACTATTCATGGCTCCAAGCGAACTTCTGGTGCAGCTTGCTCTAGCCTGTCTTTATAATCTCTGTTCCACCATCCATACTTTTTATCCATGCCCTGGGAATACTTGCTTATCGCCCTCCACTCCCTGCTTTGGGCACTGTAGGCATTCTTATAACTGGTAAGCAACCTGGTTATTTACAAAGCTTCTCAGTCTCTGAAATATGCTAATGAGCTTCACTGAATCAGGCATCTCTTGTTCTATTACCTTCACGTTTTATTAAGAAAAAATGATTCAAATTATTCTAAATGGAAATATATTGCAATAATTTTTAAGCATGTGTTTTCATGTGTGTGCAGGTATGGAGGTCGGAGGACAACCTTGGGTGTCTACTTCAGGAGCACTGACTACCTGTGGGATCTCACTGGCTCGGAGCTCACTGACTGAGCTAAACTGCTTGGCTCCTTCTGGACCCTTCCCTGCAGAACCGACTGCCCTACGTTTTAATGTAGGTACACACTTTCCTGACTACGGATTACTCTTTTATGATACACATATTTTCCACATCTAGGTATACCTAGCTATACTTTACCAAAAGACCTCAGGTTCTGCCACTATGATCAATTCATTTATCAGCAATGATATAATGATTTACTTTCTTGTTTCTATTTTCAAGATAGCGCCTTGTTAAGTACCCCTAGATGGCTGGAGTTCACTGTGTAGACCAGGCTGCAGTAATCTTCCTGATCCTGTCTCCTGAGTGCTTGGATTACAGGTATACACACTCATTTTGTTCATTTATTTAGTTGTTCTTTCCTGAACTTCCAAATCATCTTGTTTCCAGTGTGCATGTGTGTGTCCCCCTTTTTTTCAAGGGTGTTTTTTGAGGCAGGGTCAAAGTCTTATCTTTGAACTTGGCACTTGGTACAGAGTTGGAGATGGTGCTGAACTGACCTTCCAGCTTCTGCCTTCCACACACTAGGGTAATAGATGTGCATAACCACACTCGGCTCGAGTAACCTAGCTTTGAGTTCCTCTGTTATGATTCTAAATAAGGCAGAGTGAGGACATATGTTGGTCCTCTTCATGTCCTTTTCTGTTCAAAAGGCAAAGCTCATTTTCTGCAAATGATAACTAGCAACTAGGTTTAAACTAGCAAAATTTGATTCTGAATCCAGTGTGTGAACTGACATATTCTTTAACCAACAGAATTCTGACTTCAAAAGGATGGGAAGATATCCCTGCTGTTCAGGTTATCCTGCACACACAGACAAGCTTATAAGTAAAGTAGTTCTAGAGATACACCTTCTCTATGAGAATGCTAAGAGATATGTAGCCCAGCTCCTAACCTTTACATTAGTTTGAACAGGAAGTGTCCCCTATTGATTGAGATGCCTGTTCCCCAGCCAGTGGTGCTATTTGGGGAGGGGAGGGGATCTCCAGGAGGTGGGGCCTGATTGGTGGAAGTTGGTCACTAGCTGTGGACTGTTACACCCATAGCCTTGGCCTCTGGTTTTACACCCAAAGCCTTGGCCCCTGGTTCCAGTTCTGGTTTTTCCTGGTTTGCTGTGATGTGAGGAGTCTCTGTCACACATTTCTCCTAACTTGAACTCCATTCTTTCCCTGTCATGGTGAATTGACAACCTCCTGGAACTGTGAATCAACACAAATCTTCTCCCCCAAAAGCTACTGCTCTCAGGTATTTTATCACAGCAACACAAAGGTCACTGTAGATGGGTGCTCTCTTTGGTCCACACTCATGGGAAAACTAGGGCATTCTTAAATGAAAGAAGGGATCCTTAAAAAATCAGAGTGAAGAAAAGTAGAAGTTCATTACCAGGAAGAAAAAAAGAAAGAAAGAAAGAAAGAAAGAAACAAGAATGTGGGAGCCTGGGGGAAGGCTTGGTGTTTTTCTGTTTTCCTGTAATGCAGTCATTCAGTTGATGACACACTTGTGTTATAGAGAGGGGCTCTGACTCTGAAGGAAATGCTTTATGTGGGCATAAGAGGCAGTTATCTTCCCTTCCTATTTGCTGTTTAAATAAGCAAGCCTACATATAGTCCTAGTACAGGGTAACTTCTAAGTGCTTCATGGAATGTTCTTTTGAAAAGTCATGTATTATTTTATAAACAATAACTGTTGGGTGAAGAACATATGCCTGCACTACTCCCTGCACAAGCTGAACATTTCAGTTGTCTAAGATGTTTATTTAATGAGCTATAACCCTCTCAACATCAGAGATCAAAACCTTCAAACTTTTAATAAAACCTCACAGTTTTAAAGATATTGAGTGTGGTTTTCATTGGATACCATATTCTTTTGCTATTAGAATATAACTTATTTTTCAGGTTTTATTGCCTCTTGATCAAATGTCTTTTAAAGATTTATCTTAAGAACTATACAAAGAATCAACAGAACCAGGAGCTGGTTCTTTGAGAAAAATCAATGAGATAGATAAACCCTTAGCCAGACTAACCAGAGGGCACAAAGAGAGTATCCAAATTAACAAAATTAGAAATGAAAGTGGAGGCATAACAACAAAAACTGAGAAAATCCAAGGAATCATCAGATCCTACTACAAAAGCCTATATTCAACAAAACTGGAAAATCTAGAGGAAATGAACAAATTTTTAAACAGATACCAGGTACCAAAGTTAAATCAGGATCAGATAAACCATATAAACAGTCCCACAACACCTAAAGAAATAGAAGCCATCAAAAGCCTCCCAAACAAAAAAAGCCAAGGACCATATGCGTTCAGTGCAGAATTCTTTCACACCTTCATAGAAGACCTAATACCAATACTCTTCAAACTATTCCACAAAATAGAAACAAAAGGAACACTACCCAACTCATTCTTTGAAACCACAATTATGCTCATATCTAAACCACACAAAGATTCTACAAAGAAAGAGAACTTCAGAAAAATCTCCCTCATGAACATAAGTGCAAAAATACTCAATAAAATACTTGCAAACTGAATCCAAGAACACATCAAAATAATCAATCATTCAGTGTGATAAAGTAGGCTTCATCCCAAGGATGTAGAGATGGTTCAATATATGGAAATCTATCAACGTAATCCATCATATAAACAAACTCAAAGAAAACACACACACACACACACACACACACACACACACACAGGATCACATCACTAGATGCTGAGAAAGCATTTGATAAAATTTAACACCCCTTCATGTAAAAAGTCTTGGAAAGATCAGGAGTTCAAGGCCCATACCTAACCATAGTAAAAGCAATATACAGAAAACCAGTAGTGAACATCAAAACAAAATGGTGAGAAACTTGAAGCATTCCCACCAAAATCAAGGACTAGACAAGGCTGCCCACTCTCTCCCTACCTATTCAATATACTGCTGGAAGTCCTGGCCAGAGTAATTAGACAAAAAAGGAAGTCAAAAGGATACAAAATGGAAAGAAAGAAATCAAAATATCACTATTTGCAGATGATAAGTTAGTATACTTAAGTGACCCCAAAAATTTCATCAGAGAACTCCTATAGCTTATAAACAACTTCAGTGAAGTTGTCGGATATAAAATTAATTCAAATCAGTAGCCTTCTTCTACTCAAAGGATAATCAGGCTGAGAAAGAAATTAGAAAACAAAACCCTTCACAATAGTCATAAACAATATGAAATACCTTGGTATGGCCCTAACTATGCAAGTGAAAGATCTGTATGACAAGAACTTCAAATCTCTGAAGAAAAAAATTGAAGAAGATCTCAGAAGATGGAAAGATTTCTCATGCTCATGGATTGGAAGGATCAACACTGTAAAACTGGCCATCTTGCCAAAAGCAATCTACAGATTCAATGCAATCCCCATCAAAATTCCAACTCAATTCTTCATAGAGTTGAAAAGAGCAATTTTCAATTCATTTGGAATAAAAAAAAGACCTAGGATAGTGAAATCTATTCTCAAAAATAAAAAAAAACTTCCAGGGGAATCACCATCCCTGACCTCAAGCTATATTACAAATCAATCGCGATAAAAATTGCATGGTATTGGTACAGAGATAGACAGGTAGATCAATGGAATAAAATTGAAAACCCAGAAATGAACCCACACATCTATGGTCACTTGATCTTTGACAAAGGAACTAAAAACATTCAACAGAAAAAGGACAGCCTCTTCAACAAATGTTGCTGGTTCAACTGGCAGTCAGCATGCAGAAGAATGCAAAAGCTCAAGTCCAAGTGAATCAAGAACCTCCACATAAAACCAGATACACTCAAACTAATAGAATAGAAAGTGAAAAACAGCTTAGAACACATAGGCACAGAAGAAAATTTCCTGAACAGAACACCAATGGCTTATGCTCTAAGATCAAGAATCAACAAATGGGACCTCATGAAATTGCAAAGTTTCTGTAAGGCTAAGGACATTGTCAAGAAGACAAAATGGCAGCCAACATATTGAAAAAGGATCTTTACCAATCCTACATCTGATAGAGGGCTAGTATCCAATATATACAAAGAACTAAAAATATTAGACTCCAGAGAATCAAACCACCCCATTTTAAAAAATGGGGTATAGAGCTAAACAAAGAATTCTCAACTGAGGAATACTGAATGGCTGAGAAGCACCTAAAGAAATGCTCAGCATCTCTAGTCATCAGGGAAATGCAAATCAAAACAACCCTGAGATTCTACCTCATACCAGTCAGAATGGTGAAGATCAAAAACTCAATGACAGCCGATGCTGGTGAGGATGTGGAGAAAGAGGAACACTCCTTCATTGTTGTTGGGATTGCAAGCTGGTATAACCACTCTGGAAATCAGTCTGGTGGTTCCTCAGCTATTCCACTTCTGGGCATATACCCAAAAGTTGCTCCAACATATAATAAGGACAGGTGCTCCACCATGTTTATAGCAGCAGCCTTATTTATAATAGTCAGAAGCTGGAAAGAACCCAGATGTCCTTCAACAGAGGAATGGATACAGAAATTGTGGTACATTTATACAATGGAGTACTACTCAGCTATTAGAAACAACAACTTTATGAAATTCCTAGACAAATGGATGGAATTAGAAACTATTATCCTGAGTGAGGTGACCCAGTCACAAAAGAACACACATGGTATGCACTCACTGATAAGCAGATACTATTAGCCCCAGAAAGCTCTGAATAGCCAAGAAACAATTCACAGAACTTATGAAGCTCAAAAAAAAAAAAAAAAAAAAAAAAAAAAAAAAAAAAAAAAAAAAAGAAAAAGAAAAAAGAAAAAAAAAAAAGGCCAAAATATGGATGCCTCAGTCCTTCTTAGAAGGGAGAACAAAACACTTGGAAGGAAATACAAGGTCATATAGAGGAGCAGGGATTGAAGAAAAGATCATTCAGAGGCTGCCTTATCTTGGGATCCATATGCGGCCACCAAACCGAAGCACTATTGCTGATGCCAATAAGTACTTATAGGTAGAACCCAGATAGGGATGCCTTCTCAGGGGCTCTGCCAGAGTCATACAGTACAATGAGCATGCTTGCAGCTACCCATCAGACTGAACACTGAGACCCCAAAGAAGGTGCTACAGAAAGGACTAAAGGAGCTGAAAAGGGTTGCAACCTCATGGGAAGAACATTATCAACCAACTAACCCCTCCACAACTCCCATAAACTAAAACACCAAGCATTGAGCACACATTGAGAGACCTATGGCTCTATGTGCATATGTAGCAGAAGAGAGCAGTGTCTGGCATCAATGTGAGAAGAGGCTGTTGGTCCAGTGAGGGCACGTTTTCCCATTGTAGGGGAAGCCAAGGAACCGAGGTGGAGAGGGTGGTCAGGAGCGAGTGCATCTTCGTGGAGACAAGTGGAGGGGGAGGAGGGATGGGAGCGGGGTTGGGGGAAGAGGATAACATTTCAAATATAAATACAGAGAGTATCTAATAAAAAAGATTTATCTTGTTTTATGTACATGAATATTTTGCCTCACTTATGTCTGTGCCTGCAGAGATCAGAAGAGGGCATCTGATTCTCTCAGGACTAGAGTTACAGGCCAGGTAACCACCAGGTGTGTACTCAGGATTTAACTCAGTGCTCTGCAGTAACAAGTGCTCTTAACCTCTGAACCATCTTTCCAGCCCCAGAACAAACTTCTTAACAATCACATCTTAGTTTCCTTTTCATTGTGTGATAAATACCTTGAGGAAAGCTACTCAGAGGAGACAGAGGAGTTTCCTTGGCTCACAATTTCAGGTACCACCCATTACTTCGGGGAAGTCAAGGCAGCAGAAACTTGAAGCACAGCACATCCACAGGCAAGAACAATGGCTTGCGTGCTAATGTTCCACTCTCCTCTGCTACTCGTATGCAGACAGGAACCCTGACGAGGATATGGCGCTACCCACAATGAGTGGGTCTTCATAAGACAAATAATGTAATCAATATAATCCTTCACAGACATTATTAGGGACCCCTTCCCAAGTGATTTGAGGTCTTGACAAACTGACAAATGAACACCAATCATTATATATTCTAAGCTTTATTTTCTTTACAGACAGAATCTTGAGGGTTGCTGTGTGGACCACACGAAAGAAAGTGTCATCTAGAACTGTACCAACCAGAAAGCTAGAGGTGTGGACTGGAGATTATCCCTGTCTCTCTCCTGTGCACTTGACCTATTTCATTTTGTACTTTGCCTACCTGCCAAATCCCTAGGAAAGAATTAGATATGTGACAACATGTCTCTACAGGATATAGCTCCTGCTTGCATCCTGCAGAGTGCCAACAATACTTTCTGAATTTAACCTTCAAGTGAAGGACGAAACAAAGAGTTTTATATCCACTAAAAAACAAACCAAACCCATCAAACAACAACCAAACCAACCAACCAACAATAACAACAACTACACTACTACAACACCCCCAATCAACAATAACAACAACAACAACAACTACTACTATTACACCCTCAAACAAAATGAAACACTAACCACCCACAAAAAACCAAAAAGCAAAACTACCTTTACAATGCTTTTAACCTAACAGTTCACTGGCCTGGCTCATCATTCTGTTTCAGGGAAGAAAGCAGAAGTTCCAGGAATGTGAAATCTGGATGAAGAATTATTCCATACAGAAAGAGCTACAGAGAAAGAACAAAGGGAACTCACGCAAGGCCTCCAGAAGATTAAAAAAAAAAAAAAAAAGAGCCAAGTTAAAAATGGATTGTTGTTCTCCTAAACTACGGTGGGATAAGAGGTCAACTTTGTGTCCACAGTGCACACTGCACACAGCAGGGCTCTGTAGAGAGGTGGCTGTACTCAACACTCATAAAACACTGCCTGATGGTTACAAGTTTGACAAGCCCTTGGTCCTGGAGCAGTTAGCTTGAGGTTCTATCTGCATGCAGTGTAAACCAGTGTGGACACATGATTCTCATATAGCATGTGACTGATGATGCAGACCTCAGCCTCTTTCACCTTGGGTGAAACGTTAAAATTGATTTTCCCCTTTATTGTATAAAGGGGAATAATAATCTCCCTGAAGGCGTGGCTGGAAAAAAAGAAAAAAGAAAAAAAGAAACTGAGAAAATGTCATCATCCACTAAAAAGGCAAGCGGTGTGGCCAATTTAGTTCCTTGCAGATATGAAAGAGAAACAGGACGGGCAGCCATGAAATAGCTCTGGTTCTGCTGAATGTACAAGTACAGAGCTGAGTTAAGTCCATGACATGCAGGAAACCACAAATCACAGAGCACCTTAAAATGTTAGGAGAAAAAGAGAGGGGTTTAAGTTTTGAGATAATCTTTGAGGCAAAAATATTAAATAGCGCAGAGAAACATTTGTCTCTGTTTAAGCAGGGTTCCTTTTATGGAGATGGGTGAATGAAAGAGTTTTCTTCAGTTTACAATTCTCAAGTCACACTCCATCACTGAAGGAAGTCAGGACAGAAACCTGAATGCAGGAGGTGATGCAGAGGCCATGGAAGGGTGCTGCTTCCTGGCTTGCTCCTCATGGCTTGCTCAGGACTTATAAACCCAGGCCTACCAGGGCTGGCACATCTGCAGTAGACTACGCCTTCACATATTAATCATTAGGTAAGAAAATGCCCCACAACTTGACATATTATTATTACATGGATATTCCTCCTATATTGGAATTATTTCTTTTCCACTTTTGTTGAATACTTTTTTGTTGAAATTGTTTCCACATTAATATACCCTGATTATGGTTTCTTTTCCCTCTATTCCTCCTGGTTCTTTTCACCTTCCCTCCAACCCAGATCTACCTACTTTCTGTTTTTCATTAGAAAACAGGTTTCCAAATGATACTAAAATATAAGATAAAACAACAAAAACAGATATACCCGGACAAGACAAATGCACAGACACACACACACAGGCACATAGACAGACAGACAGACAGACAGACAGACAGACAGACACACACACACACACACACACACACACACACACACACACACACGGAAAAGAGCCCAGGAAAAGGCATATGAAACAAATACAGATGCAGAGACCAACTCATTCCCATACTCAGGAATCCCACAAAAACACTAAATTGGAAGCAAGATATATACATAAGAAAACATGCTGGCCAAGGTGGGAGGGAGAGAGAGGAAGGGAAAAAGGGAGAAGGAGAGGGAAGGAGACAGGTAGAGAGGAAGGGAGAGAGATGGAGGGAGGGGGAATGTGTGTGTATAAAACAAAACTACAAGACTTAAAAAACAGACACACAACAATAACAACAGCAAGAATCCCACCCTGACATGACATTATGAGAACATTAGGCTCATTTGCAAGTGGTGGAACAGAAAACAACAGTATGTTTCCCTAATACACAGACCAGCTGGCAAACACTAGAAATGGGGACAGAATGAAGTAAGGGGCTTTGTGGCCCATTGTGGCTCCTCCTCATTGAATGCTTCAGTTTGCCTTTTCCATGGGATTCCTTCCAGGCAGCTGTATCACCCATAAATTGGGGTTGAAATAGGAAATAATCATTATTTTCATGATTGGTAGTAGGAAAAAAAATCTATTTTTTTTTATCTTTGTGTTTTTGGTTAATAATGTGATTCCTGGAACAAGAAGGTATATTAAGCACATTGAATGAGACAATGTCCTCAGAAAGACCTGAGTTCAAATTCTCACTGCCTCATATTGTATTTAATCATCTTCTCCATACCAGATTCATCTGTAAGAAAAGGATGACCATCATCTTCACAGGATTCTGATGATTAAATAAGAAAATTTATTAAAAGCTGGAACTCTTTAATGCACACACTTAGTCATGACCAGTAGTAAGTATCCCTGTCACTAACATTACTTATCTAGCAAAGACACGTTGGACTGATAGGTATCCTCCAGAGTTATGTATACATTGGAACATCTGGCCAGCTTGACCCTTTGTGCTAAAGCTGGAGAATGACTGACTGCAGGGAACAGCTAGCAGAAGCCTAGAAACTTGGTCCTCAGATGCCTTCCCACCATTAGAACAATGTGCAAATCCCTGGTTTATAGAAGAAAGAGTCGTCCATGCCATCAGACACACCAATGTCACTGTGTCTAGCTATGTAAGTGCTAGCATCAAGAGGTCAGGAATGCAGAGAAGATTAACCTGCTGATACAGAGCTGAGCTTGGGGGCCTTAATCTTGATGTTATCTCTTTAGTAAGGGCAAGTATGGCCCCCTCTTTAGCATGTGGTGAAGATTAGAGCCGCATCCTTCCCTTCAACCTCCCATGTGTCAGATGTGCTAGCCATACACAGAGTGCCTGCCAGCAGGTAATACTGCATGAGCACACTTCTGTCTTCAGACCTTAGTAACACATGGATGCTGTTCACCTATTCATTCCCGTATCATCCCTGGAATAATTCACAGTCCTTATACATGCTTCCACAATTAACTTTCTTAGAACCTAAATCTTACCAGTCTGTGTCTCTATCCTTCATGAAGAAGCAGTTGTTTATCAGCCGATTTATATAATTACAAGATATTCTCAAGGGCTGGAGAGTCAGCTCCCTGGTTAAGTGATTTTTCTCCAGGAGGACCCAGGTTTGATTTCCAGCATCCATATGGTTGCTCACAACCATTCTCAACTCCAGTTCTAGGGGATATGATGCCCTCTGCTGGTCTCCACAGGCAGGAGGCATAAGAGTAGTGTAGAGATATACACATAGGCAGAACACTCAGACATATAAAATAAAACTAATAAATCCTCTTAGTCTGTGTTTTGTTTTTTTTTCAAAACATGGTTTCTCTGTGTAGTCCTGGCTATCCTGGAACTCACCCTGTAGACCAGGCTGGCTTTGAACTTGAGAGATTCACCTGCCTCTGCTTTCCAAGTGCTGGGATTAAACGTGTATATCACCACCATTTGGCAAAAATAAATATTAAAAAAAGATACTCTTTCAAAATTTAAGTAATTTTGTCAAACAATATGAGTGCTTTTCTTTTCCTTTGTTGTTTCTTCTTCTTCCTCTTCATTCTTTTCCCTCCCTCCCTCCCTTCTTGGCCCTCCTTTCTTGAGACAGTTTGTCTCTATGTAGCCCTAGCTGTCTAGAGCTCAGTACTTGGCCAGGCAGAGCTCGAATCTGACACGGCTTGGCTAGCTGGGTTGGCCAGAGAGCTCTGGAGACCCACTTGTCTCTAATGCACCTCTCTCCCAATCACACATGCCCTGCTTTATCTCTTTGTTGTTATGTGGGTGCTGGGAATCGAAAATCAGGTCCCTATGCTTGAGTGACAGGCACTTTAAGGACTGAGTTGTCTTTCCAGGTCTAAGTCCAGTTCTATTTTACTTGTTTTGTTGGAACATGCCACCCACCATATTACCTTAGACTGAAAGTGAAGGGGGTGGGTCCCCCTGCATATTTGTCTGCTGACAACACAGCATCTTCTCCAGCTGCTTTTGTGGAAGCATAGGGTGATTTTCCAACCTCTTGCCAGTAGGGTTTTGGATTTGGGTTCTGCCACTGAAACTGTTCCTCAAAGATGTGTAAAGAAAAAGAAAGCTTCGTTCTCCCCTTGCAAGGCTAACAAGAGATGCTTTGGCAGCAGCAGAGAAGCCTGCAGCAGCCTGCACTATAGACAGCTGCTTCCTCCATCCTACGTAGGCAGAACCCTGGGTTACATTTCTTGATTTCCTGAAAGGTGACATCTACTTTCCTGGCTTTTTTGCTTCCTTCCAACTGCTTTCTAAGCTCTCTCAGCAATTTTTAAAACATCTATTTTTTTTTTTTTTTTCTGGCTTGAAATAGCTAAACGGCTTTCCGTGTTTCTCACTGTGCCTTGATGAATGAAGATAACCTACTTGCGAGATATTTGTGAACAATGGCAAAATTTGGAACAGGAAAGTGTGAGATGAAGGGTCGCTAAGAACTTCTGGCTTGGCAAAGATCATAAAGCATTTGCTGAGCATACACTAAGCCATGGGCTAGATGTGCAGTACCACACAGGCAGGCACGGTGGCACACACTTGTAATCCCAGGACTTGGGACACTAGAGCAGGAAGGTCAAAAGTTAAGGCTATCTTTGGCTACACAGTGAGTTTAAGGCCAGCTTGGGGTATATGAAAACAGAAAAGTATTTCTAAGCCATGGACCTTGAAAAGGAAGACTGGGCACAAGCCAGCAGGGTTCCGCGGCATTTCCTGTGTCAGCAGCCGAAGTGAGGGTGAAGGATGAACATGTAAGTTAGACATAAGTTTCACAGGCTGATGGGGAGAGGCAGAACATAATATTGATCGGTTATAAGGGACCTATTTTCTTCTTTTCCTTCACTGTTTTAATTGCATGTTCTCCCTTTTGTGCATTGTTTCACCTACACAATCCCTACTTTTTTGGTACCTGTTTAACACTCACAAATTATGAATTATTCTTAGTTATCAATAATACTTTGTAGCATTTCTTTGGAAAAGAGATTCAGTCTCTCCTACAGAAAAGTGTTTTACAGATACTTCTGCTTTCTAGTTTTTTAGAAGACTGTGCCCAAAGTTTCTCTACTATTTCTAAATACACACGTTGGAGATGTAGATTTGACAGACAGCTAGGTTGACGCCATATGTTGACTGTTCATACTGACGTTAGCACAGGCATGTACAGGTGCAGCTTTAATAAGCTGATTTTGGCTGCTCTTGGATAATGTGCTCAGAAATGAGGTGCTGGATCAAATAAATAAGAGCTATATATTTTAGATTTTTGAGGAAACAACATACTAGCTGAACTGATGAAGACATCTCTGTCTCTCCTGCTCTCTACCCACTCAGGGTTTATCCAGTCCTGAGGCAAGATGTCCCATCCTCTGATACAAAATGAATGGAACTGAAGGATGCTATGTTAAGTGAAATAAAACAGACACAGAAGGGCCATGTGTTTTCTATCATACATGGAAGCTAAAAAGGTCAATGTGAACGTCAAACAGTTATTAGAGGGTGGGAAGGGGGCTGGAGGGCTAGAGGGAGGCTGGACAATGGCATTACATGCTCATGTTACAGGGAAGTCACACTGGTTCACAATGGCCTATTTTGTATATTATGAAGATCTAGAAGAGGCCAGAGAGAAACGTCAAGTAGACATAAAGGAGGTGGAACATGCTACCCTGACTGGACATATGTGCTCATTTATGTGTTTTAAAGCATCACACGGCACCCTACAAATATGTGTATTGTATGCCAATCCTCAAAGATGCAGACCTAAACTAAATATACTTCACGGCTACCTCATGGAGCTGCTTGTAATGGCTCTGTAAAGGTTTCCACATAACACTGAATACATCTTCCAGTCAAAATGCTTGTCCTTGAAGGCGCAAGGGATGCTGTAACTTCTGGGGTCCATGGCTTACAAACCAACCTGACACAGCAACTGGGTTAAATACTAAGCATTAAGAATAAATCACGGGCTGGAGAGATGGCTCAGCGGTTAAGAGCACTGACTGCTCTTCCAGAGGTCCTGAGTTCAATTCCCAGCAACCACATGGTGGCTCGCAACCATCTGTAATGGGATCTGATGTCCTCTTCTGGTGTGTCTGACGACAATGACAATGTACTCACATACATGAAATAAATAAACAAATTAAAAAAAAAAAAGAATAAATCACTTCTTGCTGTGGTGGGAGAACTGGGTTCTGATGTTGCCAAGACATTTGGGGCCAGAAATGTTCTTTGATTTCAGGTTTTTAAGTATTCTTGAACATTTGCTTAGATTTTACTGACTAGATTGCCTTCTGAAAAATTTGAAATGCTCCAAAGTCTGGACCTGGTTGCCTATCAGACTGTCTATCATTTTGAAATTTTAGTAGTGTTAGATTAGTGATGCTCAACCTGAATTCAAATTCTCAGAGCTTCCTTCACTGGGTGACTAAGTAGAACTTAATATTCAGAGAAAGAACGAATAGATACTTGCAAAGGACACACGAGCTGAGCTGAAAAATATAGGCCGGGATCCTTCTTGTTCCTTCCTTGTAAGCCCTTGTAACTTCCATCAGGCTCTTCCAATGTGGGCTGCTGTGGCTCTGATTCTTCTGAACCACGCTGGCTCTGGTTACCATCACCAGTGCTCCTGCATCTTGTAGTCATACTGGGTGCAGGAATCGCAGTCAAATTGTACTCAAGGGAGTTCATAGTTTTTAGAATCTCTTTTTTTTTCACTGTGCTAAGAAGAAGAATATCTGCTATTTCCTAACTGTAATATCTTTTGCAAAATGTACAGTTTTCAATTTCCCTAAATTCCTTAGCACTCTTAAATCCATTTAAGGTCACTTTTAAAGAAGCTAAGTGACATCAAATACATCTCTCAGAAGTGTTTCTCACCATAACCTGTCCTGGTCTTTCACAAATACTTCCTTTTCTATAGAAGACAGAACAAAAAGAAAAGTGGTCTTCTGTCTGTTAGCACCAAATACTGTGGCCTCTCTATCTCCCGTACCATGTCTGAAGGTAGCACACACTGCGGCTTCCTGTCTTCAGCAGACAAGATGGTTGCTGGTTACTCTGAGCTTTTGCTTCCCTGACTCTGAACCTATGGCTCACTGTGTATACATGCTCAGCACTCATCTATGGAACACACCTTTTTCTCCCAGGTTTAATCAAAATTTTCTTCTGTTTCCATGAGAATTTTTTTTAGGTGATACCTACACAATGTGTTATTTAACATAAGGACTGTGAAGAATAAGAAACAGGACTGAATTCTGCTAGTAGGTCTCAGTTTTTCAATGGCTGTGTGCTCCGGTTAAATTATCTCACTCTTCAGTGTCACACTCCCTCTGTATTTAAAAATGATAACTGCAGAGTCTATGTAATGAGTTCTTATGGAGATAGCGTGTACAGGGCATGTCTGTGTGCACAGACGGATGCATTAGAGCATTAATGTATTTGGTGTTGCCATTGTTCATTTCTAATTTGAATGTCTGAAATCTGAATTGATAGATTGTTCTACACCTTTCCTAATGTGACTACAGCAACAACCCAGGGCATCATAAAACTTTACCTTCAAGATATATGTATATGGTGTGCAGAAAACACAGATAAAATCTGTGTGTAGATTTGGACTCCATTCTCTAGCTACTATATATGCAATTATTGCAATATATGAAAAAAATTGAAGAAAGCCCCAAATCCAAAATGATTCTTTCAAGTCTTGTGTCTTCTAAGAATTATTTAGCATCTTCTCTTCTCCTCTCTTCCCTTCCCTTCCCTTCTCTCTCCCTCCCCCCCTCCCTTCCTCTCCCTTCTTTTTCTTTTTTATATGTTTGGAAATGAACCAAGGCCTCAAGCATGCTAGGCAAGAACCCCATCACTGAACTATTTGCCTACTGTCCTGACATTACTCAGTACTTTATATAGATTTGATGGAGACTCACTCACCTCTACTCAGAAATTAGAATTATTCCACACTAGCTGTAGGAATTCATTCTGTGGACCTTTTCCACCAACACCAAAATCTGTGGACATTCAAGTCCATTATATAAATTGGTGTTCTGTTTGTGCTGGGCTTATGCACATCCTTTCATACAGTTCATGTGATTTCTAGATTATTTATAATTCTTGATACAATGTAAGTCCTCTGCAAATAGTTACCATGCCTTATTTTTAAGGAAATAATGGCTCATAGCAGCTTTATTACCCAGGTGCCCCTCGGCAGAGGAATGAATACAGAAAATGTGGTACATTTATACAATGGAATACTACTTAGCTACTAAAGACAACGACTTCATAAAATTCGCAGGCAAATGGATGGAACTAAAAAATCTCATCCTGAGTGAGGTAACTCAGTCACAAAAGAACACACATATAATGTACTCACTGATAAGAGAATATTAGGCAAAAAGTTTAGTATACCCACGATATAACTCACAGACCATATGAAGCTCAAGAAGAAGGAAGACCAAAGTGAGGATGCTTCAGTCTTACTTAGAAGGGGGAACAAAATAATCATGGGAGGTAGATGGTGGGAGGAACTTAGGAGAAAGAAGGGAGGGGAAGGGGAAGAAGGGGGGCAGGATCAGGTATGGGAGTAGATAGGGGAGATGTACAAAGGGTAAGGAAATTGACCAGAGGTGTGTAGCAGTGGGGGATATGGAAGTGGGGGTAGCCACCAGAAAGTCCCAGATGCCAGAAAAATAAGAGGCTCCTAGGACCCAATGGGGACAACATTAGCTGAAATAACCGAAAAACAGGAGGAAAAACCTGTAGAAACCATATCTAGAGGTTAGGTACAGCCCCCAGTTGAGGGATGTGGCCACCCACCCATCTCCAAAATTTTAACCCAGAATTGCTCCTGTCTAAAGGAAATATAGGAACAAAAAGTGGAGCAGAAACTGACGGAAAGGCCATCCAGAGACTGGCTCACCTGGGAACCGATCCCATATGCAGACACCAAAGCCAGAAACTATTAGTGATGCCAAGATATACCTGCTGACAGGAGCCTGATAAAGCTGTCTCCTGAGAGGCTCTGCTAGAGCCTGACCAATACAGGTACAGATGCTTGCAGCCAATCAATAGACTGAGTGTGGGGACCCCAATGAAGGAGTCAGAGGTGTGGGGCCCTAAGAGACAAGGAGAATCTGGTGAGTCAAGTTCCTAATTACTGTGAGAAAGAAAAAATGCAGAGCCAGATACGTGTCTAAGGACCCCATTTCCTGCCATATCCCCAAATGGCCAGATAACTAAATCATTCCTCAAAGGGTTTGAGTCCATAAATAATTATGGACTCCAGGATGCTAGGAACTTCCTGCCATATCCCCTAAATGGGTGTGACAGCTGAAGCCAGATAACTATATCACTCCTCCAGGGGTCTCCAATTGTGTGAAAGGACAACTCTGACTGCAAATAGAAAGTAGCAACTCATGATGTGTTAATCCTACCTCTGTAACCAATGCATGCTGTGTTAATACTACTTCACAAAAATGTATAAAGGGGGTGCGTTTTGGGAACTCTCTGTTCCAACTACAGGAAGTCCCCAGTATACTGGAATTATACCACCTCTTGCTATTGCATCCTATCTGTCTCTGTGTCTCAGTGGGTGTGGACAACTCAGAAGTTGAGCCTCCCTGGGGCACAACAATGGAAGGGCTGAAGGAGCCGATGGGGTTTGCAACCCTATAGGAAGAACAAAAATATCAACCAACCAGAACTCCCAGAGATCCCAGGGACTGAACCACTAACCAAAGAGGGACCCATGTCTCCACCTGCATATGTAGCAGAGGAATGCCTTATCTGGAATTAATGGGAGGAGAACCTTTGGTCCAGTGAAGGCTCAATGCCCCAGTGTTGGGGAGTGCTAGGATGGTGAGGTAGAATGAGATAGTGGGGTTCTAGAGGGGAAACTGGAAAAGGGGATAACATTTGAAATGTAAATAAATAAAATAACCAATAAAATAATAATAAAAGGGAATAATGAAAATGAAAATGTCTATACATGTTCAGGGCAGTTGTGTTTTTTAATTTTTTATTGATTCTTCGTAAATTTTGCATCATGTATCACAATCCCACTCATCTCCCTGTCCCTCTGTTTGTTTGTTTGTTTGTTTTTTTCTTGAATGTGTTTGATCTGGGATGGGTTGATGTGCAAGGGAATGGAAGGCTAATTGTGCTCTTTTGGTAGCACACAGCAGAGACATCTTCCTTGTCTTCTCCACTTCCCTCTGCAGTTCATTCTGTAGTATTCTTATTAGTGATGTCTTTCTGAATTTCCTATGGATTACATTTCCCTTACATCTTAAGTCTTTCAGGAGTCTGACACTGATTTTTGCTCTCCTCTTTAGCTTCACTGTTTCTAAGTTCCCCATATGAACACATGGAATACTCCGAACACATGTTTTCTTCATAACCTTCTTTTAATTTTACTTGATTTCTGTGATATATTTTTAGATTACCTATTAACATGGCTAATTTGTATTAATATATCAAGACATAAAGCAAAGGTCATCTTTTCGAGAAAGGCTTGTCTAATATGTTCATTTCCCTAAAGATCCATGCTTCATACATCTCAATCAACATGGTGTGCTCCCTCCATATTTAGCAAGCATTATAATATATTACATCCCTTTGGTCTTTCCATGACTTACTAGCCATATGAGCAAAGACTGGGTCTTGTTTGCTCCAGTATTTACATCCTAGCATGTGGGGAGCATTTTTGGCACCTCTAGACAGTTGATGGCGGGAAATCTTACTTCAGAACAATCTGAAGCTGGTCAAAGCAGGGACCTGACTCAGGTCCTACACCCAGGAAAGGCCAGGATTAAGTACATTTGCATCTGAAGTTCAGGGCACAACACTCAGAATTGAAGCCCAGGGCAGAACATTTAGAATGGAAGCCCAGGGCAGGCACTTCAGCAGATGTAGGTGTGGCAGTCTCTTTGTCTCTTTGTCCCTGATCTTCACACCTGGCCTCCAGAAAGATGTTTACAGGATTTTTGATTATTAACTTGCTTGTTCCCTGACTCAAAACTGATGTTATCTTTCTGTATGCAATAAAAGTGGAAGAAGAAGGCTTCATTTCAGCCTCAAGACTGGCCAAATCATGTTACAATTTTGACTGTCTCTTTTTTTTCAATGCTCGCTCCAGCCCTGGGGAACCTGTTGTTTGACCAAGCTGGTCTCTGACACTAGCACATGGGTGGTATTGCTGTTATAATGCATGAATATGTAAATATCTATAAAAAATTATCTTCCCTGATGAATCCATAAGGTAGTGCTTCACCACTTCTACTGGTAAGTTCCAGGAAGCAAACAATTTGTGAGTCCTTGTCTATGCAGGTGACCCTTGTGGCAATCAAGCTGGTTGGCTACATGTCTATTTCTTTGCTCAGCTGTAATTGATGCCTACTGGACAGCTAGACATGGCACTCCAGGACAGACAGCTGGCAAAGCCAGAAGAGCACAACAGAGGAGTAAGATGTGAGGCAGAAAGAGGAAAGCCAAATTCTTCCCTCCATGTAACCGCAGTTTTAACACTTCCCTCACGATCTGTGACTCACGTAACTTATGACACAGACTTACAAAAAACCCCAATCACACAGGGAACATGTTCAAGTTCTTGCATTTTTCATGTTGATCTAAGAGTTGCTTATTTTAAATTTAAAAGTGTAGGTAGCATCTCCCTAAAATACAGACTACCACATTTGAAAAGTACTCATCTCTGGGAAACATCACCCCCAAAATACCAATCACAGGCACAGTTGACAGACCAGGCTACTACAGTGAGGGGTGCACAGAGCTCCCCTGGAAAGCACAGAGCAGGATGAGGAACGTCAAGCCAGGCAAGCTCTCATTTCCAGCACTACAGCTGACGCGTCATAGGCATCTTTCCTGCTTTCAGGTTTATCATCTGTAATACGGAAAAGAGCTAGCTTTTAAATTAGCTTGGCAGCTCTAGGAATTAGCCTGTGTATGACTACTATAAGGTACAAATATGCAGTGCTGAGAAGGTTTCGTTAGGATGTATCAGGAAGTAAAGGAGAAAGAGGAGAAAACTAGAAATGGGCCCTGTCACTTCATGGCTTCCTTGGCATCCCTGGGTTGCTGGTTTTGAGGAAGGAAAGAGGAATGCCCAGTGAAGCTCAGAAAGTGATGCAAACTCATTTGAGATGAAATGTGATAAGCAGGCCTACCCACAGTTCCATCAGCTTAGTAAACACCAAGCATAGATCTGGTACAGACCGCTACCAATGATAAAGGACCAGCTAAACACTCGATTAGTTTTTCATTTTGTGAATTAATGTCCTTCACGGAGTGTGTACACTAACTGGTAATGAATTGTCTTCTTCCAGCTGCCTGAGGTACTCTTCACTGACTGTGAGGGGGCATAAATTTCACTTGGAAATTCCCACTTTTAAGGAGGTAATCATCCCTTTAAGAGAGGGTCAGTTTCTGTTAGTATCTGAAAACATCTTGCTTTAAGATAATCTACTGTTCTTCTGGGTTTCA
Organism: Micromys minutus; assembly: GCF_963924665.1. Classification (NCBI taxonomy): domain Eukaryota; kingdom Metazoa; phylum Chordata; class Mammalia; order Rodentia; family Muridae; genus Micromys; species Micromys minutus. Next base: position 46,606,629 of record NC_137953.1, read on the forward strand.
CCTGTGCCTGGAGCTGACCTGGTGCCAGAGCACTCTGTACCCAGATCCCTCTGTGAGAGAGCCAATCTCTCAGAGGTGCTGACACATCTGAGAGCACAGGGAAGACCACCAACCCTGCTCAAATTCCTGTCCCAAGAGGAACCCACCCAGAGCACTCAGGCTCAGGACACTGGAACCGAGGTTTGTTCTGAGACAGGACACTTATAATTTCTGCCTGCACTCGGAGCTGAACCTGTGCTACAGTTCTCTATACCCAAACCCCACTGGGAGAGATCTGGTCCCCCAGAAGTGCTGAAACACCAGAGAGCACAGGTAAGACAACCACATTTGCTCTGTGAGCCCCATCCCAAGTCCTCAGGACACAAGAAGAGAGGAACAGTCTGGGACAGGATCCTTCATGTTTCTTCAGGTGCCCTGTGCTGGCTCTGTGTCACAGCTATCTATACCCAGACCCTGCTAGGAGAGAACTGGTCCCACAGTAGTGCTGACACATGGGCTTATAGGAGGGTCAAGCCACTGTCAGAATCAGCAAGACCAGCTAACACCAGAGATAAGTAGTTGGTGAGAAGCAAGTCCAAGAAGCTAAGCTACAAAAATCAAGGCCATGTGGCACCATCAGAACCCATTTCCCCCTCCAAGCAAGTCCTGGATACCCCAGCACACAAAAAAAAAGCAAGATTCTGATTTAAAAATCACAACTCATGATGATTTTAGAGGACTTTAAGAAGTCATAAATAATTCCCTTAAAGAAATACAGAACAACACAGGTAAAAAGGTAGAAGCCCTTAAAATATTACAGGAAACCACAAACAGGTAAAAGAATTGAACAAAACCATCTAGGATCTAAAACATGGTAATAGAAACAAAGAAATCACAGAGAGACAACCCTGGAGATAGAATACCAAAGAAAGAGATCGGGAGTCATAAACCCAAGCATCACCAACAGAATACAAGAGATAGAAGAGAGAATCTCAGGGGCAGAAGAACCATAGAAAACACTGACACAACAATCAAAGAAAATGCAAAATGCAAAGAGCTCCTAACCCAAAACATCCAGCAGATCCAGGACACAATGAGAAGATCAAACCTGAGGATAATAGGCACAGAAGAGAGGAAAGATTCTCAACTTAAAGAGCAGTAAATATCTTAAACAAAATCATAAAAGAAAACTTTCCTAAAATAACAAAAGAGATGACCATGAACAGAAAAGATGCCTGCAAAACTCTGAATAGATTGGAGCAGAAAAGAAATTCCTCATGTCATACAATAGAACACCACATGCACAAAACAAGGAATATTAAGAGCAGTAAAGAAAAAGGGTCAAATAACATAGAAAGGCAGACCTATCAGAATCACACCAGATTTCACAATAGAGAAACGAAAGCTATAAGATCCTGAAAGTCATACAAATCCTAAGAGAACACAAATGCCAAGCCCATGCTACTATATCCAGCAAAACTCTCAGTGAACGTAGATGGAGAAACCAAAATATTCCATGACAAAACCAAATTTACATAATAGCTTTCCACAAATCCAGTCCTACAAAGGATAATACATGAAAAACTCACACAGAAGGAGGAAAATTATATGCTAGAAAAAGTAAGAAAGTGGTCTTTTTTCAAATAACCCCAAAAGAAGATAGTCACTGGTCCCTAATATCTCTCAACATCAGTGGATTCAAAAGACACAGACGAACAGACTAGATACACAAAGAGGACCCAACATTCTGCTGCATACTGGAAACACACTTCAGTGACAAAGATAGACACTACCTAAGAGTAAAAGGCTGAAAAAACAATTTTCTAAGCAAACGGTCCCAAGAAAAATTTAAGAAGCCAGTCTAATATCAAATAAAATTGACTTTTAACCAAGTTATCAGAAAAGATAAAAAAGGACACAACATACCCTCAAAGGAAAAATCCACCAAGAAGACATTTCAATTCTGAATATCTATAGTCCAAAGCAAGTGCACCTCCATTCCTAAGAAAAACCTTATTAAAGCTAAAAGAACACATTGCACCTCATACAATAATAGTGGGAGACTTCAACATGCTACTCTCATTAATGGACAGATCATGGAAGCAGAAACTAAGCAACTAACAGAAGGTATGAATCAAATGGATTTAATGGATATCTATAGATATCTATAGACCATTTTATCCAAAAACAAAAGAATATACCTTCTCAGCACCTCATGGTACCTTTTCCAAAATTGACCATAAAATCAGCAACAAAACAGGCCTCAACAGATACAAGAAGATTAAAATAATCCCATGCATCCTATCAGATCAAGACAGACTAAGACTGGTCTTCAATAACAACAAAAACAACAGAAAGCTCATATACACAGAAGCTGAACAATGAATGCTCTACGCAATGATAACTTGGTCAAGGAAGAAATAAGGAAATAAAAGATGTTTTAGAATTTAATGACAATGAAGGCATAACATACTCAAACTTATGGAACACAATGAAAGCAATGCTAAGAGGAAAACCCATAACTCCGAGTGACTCCAAAAAGAAACTAGAGAGAGAATACAGTAGCAGATTGACAGCTCACCTAAAAGCTCTAGAACAAAAAAAGCAAATGCACCCGAGGAGTAGAAGGCAGGAAATAACCAAACTCAGAGCTGAAATCAACCAAGGAGAAAGTAAAAGAACCATACTTTTATAAAGAATAATAATAAAAAAAAAAAAGTAGTTGGTTCTTTGAGAAAATGAACAAGATAGTAAATCCTTACCAGACTAACCAGAGGGCACAAAGACAGTATTCAAATTAAGAACATCAGAAATGAAGGGGGAGACTTAACAATAGAAACTGAGGAAACTAAAAAAAAAAAACAAAACAAAACAAAAACAAACCATCAGATCCTACTACAAAAGCCTTTAGTCAACAAACCTAGAAAATCTGGATGAAATGGACAATTTTCTGGACAGAGACCAGGTGCCAAAGTTAAACAAGTATCAGATAAGCTATCTAAATATTCCCATAACCCCTAAGGAAATAGAAGCAGTTATCAAAAGTCTTCTAACCAAAACAAGCTGAGGACTAAATGTGTTTAGTTGATAATTCTATCAGATCTTCAGAGAAGATCTAATACCAATACTCTTCAAAGGATTCCACAAAATAGAAACAGATGAAACACTACCCAATTCCTTCTATGAAGCCAAAATTACGCTTATACCTAAACCACAAAGACCCAACAAAGAAAGAAAATATCAGACCAATTATATATATGCAAAAATACTCAACAAAATTCTCACAAACTGAATCCAAGAACATATCACAATGATCATCCATCATGATCAAGTAGGCTTCATCCCAGGGATGCAGGGATGGTTCAATATATGGAAATCCATCAATGAAATTCTCTATATAAACAAACTCAAAGAAATAAACACTTGATCATCTTACGAGATGCTGAGAAAGCACTTGATAAAATACAACAACCCTTTATGTTAAAAGTTTGGAAAGATCAGAAATTCAAGGTCCACACCTAAGCATAGTAAAAGCAATAAACAGAAAACCAGTAGCCAACATCTAAATGGAGAGAAATTTGAAGCAATCCCACTAAAATCAGGGACTAGAAAAGGCTGCCCACTCTTTCCCTACCTATTCAATATAGTGATCAAAATCCTAGACAGAAAAAGTAGAGAACAAAAGGAGGTCAAAGGGTTAAAAAATTGGAAATCAAGAAATCAAAATATCACTATTTGCAGATGATATGATAGTATACTTAATTTCTATCAAATTTTCATCAAAAATTTCACCAAAAATTTCATCAAAGAACTCCTATAGCTGATAAACAACTTGAGCATAGCGGCTGGGTATGAAGTTAATCCAAAAAAATCAGTAGCCTTCCTCTACTCAAAGGATAAACAGGCTGAGAAAGAAATTAGTGAAACGGCACCCTTTACAATAGTCCCAAATAGTATAAAATACCTTGGTGTGACTCTAACCAAGCAAGTGAAAGATCTGTATGACAGGAACTTCAAGTTTCTGAAGAAAGAAATTAAAGAATATCTCAGAAGAGGAATGATCTCCCATGCTCATGGATTGGAAGGATCAACATAGTAAAAATGGCCATCTTGCCACTCTTGGGTATATACCTTGTTCAACATGCAACAAGGACACATGCTCCACTATGTCTATAGCAGCCTTATTTATAATAGCTAGGAGTTTGAATGAACCCAGATGTCCTTCAACAGAGAAATGGATACAGATATTGTGGTACATTTACACAATAGAGTACTACTCATCTATTAAAAATGAGTTCATGAAAGTTTTAGGCAAATGGATGGAACTAATAAATATCCTGAGTGAGGTAATCCTATCAGAAAAATATAGCCATGGTATGCACTCATTGATAAGTGGATATTAGTCCAAATGGTTGGAATTCCCAAGATACAGTTCACGGACCACACGAAGCTCAAGAGGAAGAAAAACTAAAGTTTAGATGCTTCACTCCTTTTTAGAAGGGGGAACAAAAATATTCTCAGGAGGAAATCTGGAGACAAAGTTGAAGCAGCGGCTGAAGGAAAGGTCATCCAGAGACTGCCCCACCTGGAAATCCAGCCCATATACAGCCACCAAAACTAGACAATATTGCTGATGCCTAGAAGTGCATGTCTGGTATAGCTGTCTCCAGAGATACTCTGTCCGAACATAACAAATACAGAGGTGGATCTGTGTAGGCAACCATAAAACTGAGAACAGGTCTTTAGTGGACTAGTTAGAAGAAGAACTAAAGGAGTTGCAGGGGTTTACAACTCCATAAGAACAACAATACCACCCAACCAAAGCTCCTAGGGATTAAATCACTATCCAAAGAGTACACATGGACAGACCCATGGCTCCAACTCTACATGTAGCAGAGGATGGCGTTGTTGGGCATCAATGGGAGGAGAAGCCCTTGGTACTGCCAAGGCTTGATGCTACAGTGTGGGGAATATCAGGGCAGGGAGGCAGGGAGGCAGGGAGGCAGGGAGGCAGGAGGGGGTGGGTGGGTGAGTGAACACCCTCATAGCAGCAGGGGTAGGGGTGATGGGACAGGGAAAAGTGAGGGGAATCCGCAAAAGGGGATAACATTTGAAATGTAAATAAAATATATCCAATAAAGTCAGAAAAATTATTCTTTAAAAGATAAAAAAGAGAGAATGAAAAAAAAGAAAATCTACTGTTTTCTTATAAATTCTGTCCAATGTGTTTTATGAAAAGAAAAGAAAAAAAAGCAAAATAATTTTTCATAGGAATCCATCCATCCATCCATCCATCCATCCATCCACCCACCCACCCACCCACCCAAAGGGCCTAGGTAAGCTGGAAACAGGAAAATACACCCTTGCCAGGTAGTGGTGGCACACACCTTTAATTCTAGCACTTTGAAGGCAGGGGCAGGTGGATCTCTGAGTTTCAGGCCCAGAGTGAGTTCAGGACAGCCAAGGCTACACAGAGAAACATTGGATGACAATAACAGCAGCAGCAACAACAACAACAGCAACAACAAAAGCACAGAAAATGAACTCTACCCGCCCCCAAACAAATCTACCTTTAACCCCTCAATAAACTAACTAGTTAGCAGGGTGTGATAGTAAATGCCTGTAATCCCTACACTCAGAGAAGAGGGAGGGGAATCTTGTAGATCCATCCATCTACAAGAGAGTTCTAGGACAGCCAAGGCTACATAGCCAGACCCTGTCTTACAAAAGCAAAACATCAAAACCAAACCAACTGAATACTTCTGCAGGTCTATTTGTTACTTCCTTTTAACAATAAAGGAAAAGCAGTCTTTTCCTGGCCAAATTTACGTATTCCCTGGCATGGGTGTGGGGTGGGTTCTCTATGCCTTTTCTACCCTGAAAACTAGATGGATATGCCCAGGTCTATGCACATGACAGTGTTTCCTTGTCTGGAGTCTATCACGCTTTTCTTAAACTTTAGCCAGCTCTGCTTCGGCCCATTTTCTGGAAGCCATGCCTTATGACAAAGAAGTCATCTGCCAATCATTTCAAGGTCTGCAGGGAAGGTGGTTAAGAAACCAGAGTCTTCTGATTGTGACAGTTCATTAAACCACTGATGCTCTTAAACCATAGAAACACAGACCTATGATGCTAAACTTAAAAGCCAGGAAGAAAGATGTCATAGGTTCTTCAACTTTATCTGGCTTTGAAAAACAATATAGAGAGCTGTAAGTCTGCCATAAAGACAGGGAGGCAGCCAGTCTTCGTTCCATGACTGGTTCCTTTGCTGACTTCTCTAAGAGGGCTTTGGAATCATTCTCTTCCCCCAAAATTTATGTACTGCCTATTTTCTTAAGAACTTCAAGTTCTTTCTCATATATTACCTCTTATTAGCCTTGCAGGTTTTAATTAAAAAGATTTCACTGGGGAATAGATACATAATAAAAACATCCTCATAAAATATATAAGACAAGTTTCTGTTCTATACTTCACATTCTTAATCTTCATTCCTTCAATGTGAACTACCCCTTTTATTCTTCTCTCTAGAAGAGTCAGTATTTCCTAAGATAACTATAAAAGAAAAAAAAGAAAAGAAAGAAAGAAAAAAGAAAAAAAAGAAAGAAAAGAAAAAAGAAAAAAAAATCTCTGCATTGCTCTCACACATATGCTGATAACAGCTCAGCTTGGCTGTAAAATGAAGTGGACAGGACTCTGTTTCTATGCTCCCATGAGTCCTCATAATATAGCATCTCCATGAGTCATCCACACTGAGCACAGTGCTGGGCACAAGACAGACAGAAAGACAAAGCCAAGAATAAAGGAAGGAGCAGTATATTTCGTGTTTCATGCTGAGTTTATCTTCACCTCTCCCTCCACAGGAGCTCGGGTCTGTCTTTTCTCCTTGACACGGTGATATCATGCATTTAGGCAGAGGATCCCTCTTCCCACACTGCTTTCCTCCCACGGTGCTGTCGCTTTGCCTTTACTGCTGGCCTTGCTTGTCAGAAACATCCCTGGTGAGGACATTTCTTGTGCCCTTGGAATCTCCAGTTTATAGAAGTTAATTTTTAAGGGTTCAAAATTATGTTGTTCCATGTGACACAAACATATGGTTTTTACTTCAATATATTACAACAATTCTTAAGTGAAGCTAATGGTTTTGCTGTAGGTTGATTAGCCTTTATTATTATTATTATTATTATTATTAATTTTCCTTTTTACACTCCAGATTTTATTCCCCTCCCAGCTCACCCTCTGACTGTTGCACATTCCACACTCCTCCTCACTCCCCTGACTCCCTGAGGCCTGCCCACCCCACTAGACCTCCCCACTCCCTGGGGCCTCCAGTCTCCCGAGGGCTAGGTGCATCTTCTCTGACTGAACCCAGACCCAACAGTCCTCTGCTCTGTATGTGTTGGGGCCTCAATCCAGCTGGTGTATGCTGTGTGGTTGGTGATTGCAAACTGGTACAACCACTCTGGATATCAATTTGGAGGTTCCTCAGAAAAGTGGAAATAGATCTACCTGAAAACCTAGTAATACCACTCTTGGGAATATACCCAAAAGATGCTCTACCATGCCACAGAAGAATGGATACAGAAAATGTGGTTCATTTATACAACGGTGTACTACTCATCCATTAAGAACGAGGACATCCTGAGTTTTACAGGCAAATGGATGGAACTAGAAAATATCATCCTGAGTGAAGTAACCCAGTCTCTCTCTCTCTCTCTCTCTCTCTCTCTCTCTCTCTCTCTCTCTCTCTCTCTCTCTCTCTCTCTTTCTCTCTCTCACACACACACACACACATACACACACACACACCAAACAAACAAAACAAAACAAAAAAAACCCTACATGGTATGCATTCACTGATAAGTGGATGTTAGCAAAAAAAAAAAAAAAAAAAAAAAAAAAAGCGCAGAATACCCAAGATACAGTCCACAGAACTCAAAAAGGCCAACAAGCTGAAGGGCCCAAGTGAGGACACCTTAGTCCCACTTGGGAGGGAGAAGAATGAAAGTACAAGGGGGGAGGGAGGAACCTGGGAAGGAAAGGGGACAGGGAGTGGGGGGAAAGGGAAACATGATCTGGCATTGGGTGGGGGAAAAGGACTGAAGCTCTGAGGGCCAACAGAAAAAATGAAAATAGGTGACCTCAAAAGGTAGGCTGTTGGGAGGACCTTCCAGAATGTACTACAGACAGATCTGGGAGGTGAGAGACTCTCAGGACTCAAAGGGAGGGACCCTACATGAAATGCCCTACAGTGGCAAAAGGGAACTTATGGAGCCTACCTCCAGCAAAAAGACAGGAGGGCATCAGGTGAGAGATTAGCGTTTATTAAATATTCAGAATGTGCTCTGGAATATACTAGTAGCACTCATCCTTTTTCACAATTCTTGAAGGGTTTCAAGTTCTGAACACTTTAAGTGTAGTTGCTTTCCCTTTATCCCCCACAAAAGGAAGAGCTCTACCAAGGACTTCCCTGTAAAACCTGCCTCCAGTGAGTCAGAGGAGCTGCAGATGCAGGGAGGGGTTGGCCAAGGCCATCTTGTCAACTGGAAGAGCCTTGAAAGGCAGCCCTGGGCCTCAGTGCATCTTCTGTGTGATCAAGCCCCTGTGTTGCAGTGCCTACCACCCCTGGGTGGCAAAGGCATCCATGTACATAAAGCACGTGAAAACATATTGAAATCCTCTTCATTTCACAATGCATCTGCTCTCAGAGGCTGAATGGGAGATGCCAGGGGAACATTAACTCAGAATTTCCTAACTTGAGTGCAATTAAAATCTCAGCCATAGTACAGAATTAATGTAGCCTTTGAATTTTAAATACATATTATAATTAAATGACACCCATCTGTAGAATATATGAGAGTGCATTTTTATTGAGGATTTCAAACGACATAATCTGTTTCTATGAAGCATAAATGGTTTGGTGCGTGTTTCTAGAAGCCTCAAGAGCATTATATAGATGTGGCGTAAGCTCATGTGGTGACACTCACTTTTGCTCAGATGTAAATGTCTGACTTGTGTTGGTTACAAACTGTATGAGATCAAGGGTGTCAGAAAACAAGAGCGTGGTCTTTTAAATGTTCAGGTTGGCTCTCCACGGATACCACTGGAGGGCTAAGGGGAACAGAGGTTCACAGCAGCGCCTGTCTGCTATGACTAGTGCCAGATAGGGACTGCAGTCCTCTCTGAATGAAGTTTGCTACTGAGCCCAACTAACAATCATGGGCTATAAAGTTGGTTTTGACAGGAAGGAAGGCTTTAGGTTGCTGTAACATTTCTCAGGAAGCACTGCCAAGGAGAGGGTAAATACGTGGCTTTGCATTAGAGTGGCCATTTATTGGTTTCTTGCTGTGATATTTCCACAGTTTGAAGAACACATGGCCGAGACAGCAGGGAGCCTCTGGTTCTACTCCTGGTTGAGGCATCACCGAGCAGGGTGTCTTCAGGAGACACGGTGAGATGAGAGGAAGAGTAGAGGCTCTGTGCTTACCTGCTGTTTAGATCCTGCCTGCACCTTTCTTGGCCTCCATTTCATCCACAGAGAAATGAGGGCACCCTCCCATGCTGTGAGGCTGCTGTAAAGGCTCAGGAAAGATAGCACAGCCATTTTGCCTTGCTGCTGTTCAGGAAATGCCAGTCACAATGGCGATTAAAACCCTAGGCTTGGAGTAGGCTGCCCTAGGTTCCAGCCCTGGTTATAGTGAAAGATCCCCGCAGAGGGGAGGCATTCACTCAAGTCCCGGGATAACACAACCCCCCAAGAACTCACGAGAGACCGTCCTTGCTGCAATTACATGAGGTTTTTTGATGAACTTGTCAAAGGCTTTCTGTTTTTCGGGAACTTTTGTCTCCTCTTTTTCTGTCTTATTTTCTTATATATTTTATTAGACTTTTTAAATTTTTTAAGATTTTAATTTCACATCCATTAATGCTATTTCTAAGGTTTCTTACATTCCAGATGTTTTCTTATCATACTGAATACTGATCTTGTTTCATATGTGTGATGTTTTTACTTATATGTTACAATAATTTTTCTAAGCTCTTTTCACTTTGTGGATAATCCATGTTCCATGTAGAGGACACAAAAAACACCTCATTAACATTTAGAAATCTTGATTTCCTCATCTAAAATCCAAAATATCTTGAACTCTTGGGACCTATAGAAGAAAAATGGTAATTTAGTTTAAGTTATGTTTTTCTACCAGGAATTAATTGAAGACTGAAGACTATAGTTATTTAAAATTAAGGACTTGAGAGTTATTTATTTGAAAATGTCTAATATGAATAGTGTTGTTGGCCTGTTAGTACTCAGCTCATCTTCCTCAATCTGTTCAGGGTCATTCAGATGTTTAACGGTACATAAAATTATCCTGCATTTTAAAAGAAAATTATCTAAAAGAGAACTAACTGGAAAAAAAAAAACCCTATGACCAATCCTTTCAGTAAGATATGCTGCAAGTTAACATCTAGTGAAGGATGCATGAAAAACTTTGGCTTTAGGGAAACACTGTAATGTAGAAAATACTTAATGGCTAAGCATATGAAGACCATCTTGAGCACACCACGAAGAAATACTAAAAAGAGAAATAATTTTCATCATTTACTTTATTTTCTATGGTCTTTACACTGGGAGAAAAACAGTGTACTTGTACTTGTATTATGAGTTAAAAATGTAGTTTTTATTTTTTTTTAAATAAGGAATTTCCTCATTTTTTAAAAAAGGAAATGCCCTATGGGTTAAGCTGATTACCTATAAATAAGAAACATAGTTTTATTCATTATGTATCAGTGGAGTAGAGCATACATAGACCCAATTCTTTGCAGTTTTCCTACTAGGAAATAGTCTTTTCCTGCCTCTTGGCTCTCCAGTGGCTGACAATCAACACTGACTGACAGGAAGTGGTTGAAGTCAGGGTGAACAAACTATAAAAATGGGCTTTGGTATCTAAGCTTCTACCTTTGCCTTCATAGAATTTTCTTGAGTGTTTCCTAATTTGCAGTAGCCAAAGATGAAAGACCACTGGAGAGGAAGGATCTACTTTCTTGAGTGAGATAGCCCTTAGCTGAACCCAGCTCTTTGAAGATTTGTGGAGATAGAGAGTAGCCAGGCAGCTCAATGAACTCTGATAAATATTTGCTTACAAACAACAGAAAATTCGAATTTCCATATACTCCAATAGCATTTTTTGTATGTTTTGAACATGCTATGGTTCACTCTCCAATGCCTAAAGTGGACAGAAGAGCATCCATGCAGGTAGCTCTTCCCTCTGCTTTCCCATGGCACCATCTTTTCCCACCTCATTGCTTTCTATCCTCTTCCACTCACTGGAAGTTATGTTCTAATTATGTTTTATTTTCTGAGATAATTCACAGAGCTAATGAAATAAAACCCCTAAATAATAAGACCACCAGAAGCTATGGCAGTGTTGGGCATGATGAAGCACACCTTTAATAGCTTTAATTCCAGCATCCAGGAGGCCGAGGCAGGAGGATCTCTAAGTGTAAGGCCACCTTGTCTATATAGTGAGCTCCAGGACAGCCAAATTATGGTAGTGCCATTCCTAGAGTCCTTAGTAGCTCTGAGGGCCTGACAGTAAATATCTAAATATCCTAACAGAAGTGATTTTGGAATTTAAATGACTAGTATCTACATATTTAGTCATTTACAGTTTATGCATAATTATAATGTTATGAATATATACCCTTAATATACCTAAAAAAAAAAAAATCAGTCTTAGACAAGTTAAAGCCGGGACAAATGAAGTTCTTAAATGTCTTTCCAATCATGAGAGCTTTAAATAAGAGTAGCCATTAGCTCAAGGCCTTGTTGGGCATCAATGGGAGGAAAGGCCCTTGGTTCAATGACGGAAAGATGCCCCAGTGTAGGGGAATTCCAGGGCAGGGAGGCAGGAGGGAGTGGATGGGTGGGTTGAGGAACATCCTCATACAAACAGGAGGGGAGATGGAATAGGGAGTTTCTGGAGGGGAAACCAAGAAAGGGGATAACATTTAAAATGTAAATTTAAAAAATCCAATAAAAGAAAGAAAAAAAAAAAAAAGCTCTTTATACCCAGACCCCAACTGGAGAGAGCCTGTCTTACAGGAGGGCTGACACATCTGAGAACACAGGTGAGATCACCAACTCTGCTCAATTCTTGGCCCCAGAGCACTCCAGACAGAGGAACCTAAGAGCAGTCTGGGACAAGATTTCTGCTCGTGCCTGGAGCAGACCTGGAGCAAGATCACACTGCATTCAGACCCTGCTGGGAGAGAGCTGATCCCGAGAAGTGCTGACACACCTGGAAAGCACAGGTAAGACCACCAATGCTGCTCTGAGAGAGCCTTCAGGACACAGGAATTGAAAAGCAGTTTGGGAAAGGATCCTGCCAGTTTTTATCTGCACACTGTGCTGAATCTGTGCCACAGCTAGCTCGACCCAGACCCTGCTGGGAAAGAGCTGGTCTCCCAGTAGTGCTAACAAACAGGCTTACTCAAGGGTCAAGCCACTGTCAGAATCAGCAAGACCAGCTAACACCAGAGATAAGCAGATGGTGAGAGGCAAGTCCAAGAACTAAGGGACAGAAACCAAGGTCACTTGGCATCATCAGAACCCAGTTCCACCACCACAGCAAGTCCTGGACACTCCAACACACCAGAAAAGCAAGATTCTGATTAAAAATCACAACTCATGATGATGAGGATGTTAAAGAAGGTAAAAAATAATTTCCTTAAAAAAGTAAAGGGCAATACAAATAAACAGGTAGAACCCCTTAAAAGGAAACACAAAATCAACCTAACTGGTAAAGGAATTGAACAAAATTATCCAGGATCTAAAAATGGAAATAGAAACAATAAAGAAGTCACAGAGAGACAACCCTGGAGACAGAAAACCTAGGAAAGAGATCAGGAGGCCCACGCATCACCAACAGAATACAAGAGATGAAAGAGAGAATCTCAGGAACAGAAGATACCATACAAAACATTGATGCAACAGTCAAAGAAAATGCAAAATTCAAAAAGTTTCTGACCCAAATCGTATCTAGCTTATCCAGGACACAATGAGAAGATCAAACCTGAGGATAATAGGTGTAGAAGAGAGTGAAGACTCCCAAATGAAAGTGCAGTAAATATCTTCAACAAAATTATAGAAGAATACTTCCCTAACCTAAAAAAAGAGATGCCCGTAAGCATACAAGAGGCCTACAGAATTCCAAATGGGTTGGATCAGAACAGAAATTTCTCACATCTCATAATAGTCAAAACATGAAATGCACAAAACAAAGGAAGAATATTAAAAGCAGTAAGGGAAAAAGGTCAAATAACATAAAAAGGCAGACCTATCAGAATCACACCAGATTTCTCAAAAGAGACAGTGAAAGCTAGATCTGGGTAGATGTCATATAGATCCTCAGAGACCACAAGTACCAGCCCAGATTATTATAATCAGCAAAAATCTCAATGAACATAGATGGAGAAACCAAGATATTTCATGATAAAAACCAAATTTACACAATCTCTTTCTACAAATCCAGTCTGACAAAGCATAATGCATAAAAAACTCTAACACCAGAAGGGAAACTATACCGTAGAAAAAGCAAGAAAGTAACCTTTTTTCAAATAACCCAAAAGAAGACAATCACATGAACATAATTCCACCTCTAATAACAAAAATAACATGAAGCAACAATCAATGGTCCCTAATATCTTTCAACATTAATGGACTCAATTCCCCAATAAAAAGATACAGACTAACAGACTGGATACATAAAGAGGACCCAATATTTTGCTGCATACAAGAAACACACATCAGTGAAAAAGACAGAAACTACCTAAAAGGCTAAAAAACAATTTTCCGAGCAAATGGTCCTATGAAAAATGCTGAAGTACCTACTCTAATTAGAAATTGGAAAAGGAGAAGTCAAAATATCACTATTTGCAGATGATATGATAGTATACTTAAGTGACCCCAAAAATTCCATTGGCGAACTTATACAGCTGATAAACAACTTCAGCAAAGTGGCTGGATATAACATTAACTCAAATTAGTAGCCTTCCTCTACTCAAAGGATAAAAAAGCTGAGAAAAAAAATTAGAGAAACAACATCCTTCACAATAGTCCCAAATAATATAAAATATATTCGCGTGATTCTAACCAAGCAAGTGAAAGATCTGTAGGACAAGAACTTCAAGTCTCTGAAGAAAGTAATTGAAGAACATCTCTGAAGATGGAGAGATCTCCCATGCTCATGGATTGAAAGGATTAATATAGTAAAAATGGCCATCTTGCCAAAATTAATCTACATATTCAATGAAATCCTCATCAAAATTCCAACTCAGTTCTTCATAGAGTTAGAAAAAGCTTTGCAAATTCATTTGGAATAACAAAAAACCCCAGGATAGTAAAAACTATTCTCAACAATAAAAGAGCTTCTGGGGGACTCCCCATTCATTCACTCAAGCTGTATTACAGAGCAATAGTCATAAAGATGGTATGGTATTGGTACAGAGACAGGAGGGTAGATCAATGGAACAGAACTGAAGATCCAGAAATGAACCATAAACCTATGATCACTTGATCTTTGACAAAGGAGCTAAAACCATCCGCTGGAAAAATGATAGCATTTTCAACAAATGATGCTGGTCCAACAGGTGGTCATCATGTAGAAGAATACAAATTGATCCATTCTTACCTCCTTGTACAAAGCTCAAGTCCCAGTGGATCAAGGACCTCCACATAAAACCAGATACACTCAAACTAATAGAGGAAAAAATGGGGAAGATCCTTGAACACATGGACAATGGGAAATTTTTATGAATAGAATACCAATGGCTTGTGCTATAATATCAAAAATACACAAATGGGACCTCATAAAATTGGAAAGCATCTGTAAGCAAAGGATAGTGTCCATAGGACAAAATGGCAACCAACAGAATGGGAAAAGATCTTCACCAATCCTACATCCCATAGAGGGCTAATATCCAATGTATACAAAGAACTCGAGAAGTTAAACTCCAGATAATCAAATAACCCTGTTAAAAATGGGGTACAAAGCTAAACAAAGAATTCCCAACTGAGGAATATTGAATGGCTGGGAAGTACCTAAAGAAATGTTCAACACCTTAGTCATCAGGGAAATGCAAATCAAAACAACCCTGAGATTCTATCTCACCTCTGTCAGAATGGCTAAGATCAAAAACTCAGACAGAAGATGCTAGTGAGAATGTGGAGAAAAAGGAGTACTTCTCCATTGTTGGTGGGATTGCATGCCAGTACAACTAATCTGAAAATCAGTCTGGTGGTTTCTCAGAAAATTGGACGAAGTACTACCTGAGGACCCAGCTATACCACCCAAAAGATGCTTCAACATACAACAAGCACATATGTTCCACTATTTTCATAGCAGCCTTATTTATAATAACCAGGAGCTAGAATGTACCCAGATGTCTTTCAAAAGAGGAATAGATACAGAAAACATGTAGTATTTACACAATTGAGTTCTATTCAGCTATTAAAAACAATGACTTCATGAAATTCTTAGGCAAATAAATGGATCTAGAAAATATCATCCTGAGCGAGGTAATCCAATCACACACACACACACACACACACACACACACACACACACACACACACAAATACATGGTATTCACTTGCTGATGAGTGAATATTAGCCCAAAAGCTCAGATCACTCAGGTACAATTTAGAAAAGCTCAAGAAGAAGGATGACCAAAGTCCTTCTTAGGAGGAGGAATAATAATATTCTCAAGAGGAAATTCAGAGACAAAGCTTGAAGCAGAAACTGAAGGAAAGGCCATCCAGTGACTACTCTACTTAGGGATTCAACCCATATATAGCTACCAAACCCAGACAATATTGCTGATGCCAAGAAGTGCATGCTGACATGACCCTGATATAGCTGTCTCCTGAGAGGTTCTGCCAGAGCATGACAAATACAGAGGCAGATGCTCATAGCCAACCTTTGAACTGAGAATCGGGTTCCCATTGGAGGAGGTAGAGAAAGGATTGAATGAGCTGAAGGGGTTTCAACCCCTCAGAAAGAACAATGCTATCAACAACCAAGTTCCCCAAAGCTCCCAGGGCTTACCTACTATCCAAAGCGTACACATGGACAGACCCGTGGCTCCAGCTGCATATGTATCAGATGACAGCCCTGTTGGGCATCAGTGGAAAGAGAAGCCCTTGGTCCTGCCAAGGCTCATTGCCCCAGTATAGGGGATTTTCAAGGTGGCGAGTCGGGAGGGGGTGGGGGCACCCTCATAGAAACAGGAAGATGAGGGAGGTCATAGGGAGTTTATGGAGGGGAAACCAGGAAAGGGGATAACATTTGAAATGTAATTAAAATAATCCAATTATTTAAAAAGGAAAAAAGAGCAAAAGCTGAAAGAATAACAAATAAAGTAAATCTGTTTCCAAGCTAACATTTTGGGGTAGCACATCTCAGCACACTTGACAGCATATTAGCTATAATCAGGAGAGCCTGGGTCCCACTCTAGAGGTAATCAATGCAAGGGACAGGGCATGACTGAGCATTGTGCTGTGCCCCAAACCAGTCTAATGAATCTAAGAACTCCAGTTGTTTATAGGGAGCTAACAACCTCAGCTTATATTAGAATTACTTGGCTTTTTAATAGAGAATAGTCAAGGCTGAGAACCACTGACCTAGAGCCCCTAACCATTTCTTCCTCTGTTTCTGTAGCTCCCTGTATAAGAAAGACTTTGCAGGAGGTTTGCTGGTTCTATTCTTAGAAGCATGGTGTTGACGTAATCTCACTTTGTAGGCAGGAACACCAGCCACTGAGATGCAACACTTGCATGTGTAACAAGAATCTTAGGAGTTATTAGCCTATTGCCCAAAATGGTTGAAAATTAAAGGATTCTTTTTATATTTCCGAAGGTACTAAATGAGAATCAGAAGGTTTTTCTTAACACAAAAGGCTTTAGTTGCCAAATCCATTGAGTGAATATAAAATCAGGTACCAGCCAGTTATCTCATTGCAAATGTAGATAGATTAGTGCAGGCAGCCAGCCACACCTGCACATCCACATGGCTGTGTGGGGTACCAGGACATGTCCTTCTGTTGCCTACTATATGTTTCAGTACTTTCTAAAGTGGATTTGCATCTTTTCATGCAAAAACTCACTATCTTGGTCTTTTTGTGCTTTGTAAACAAAAATGAGATGCAAACCGCCCTGTAGTCTGCTGCAGCGCGAATGAGAAGAAAAGTGTCCTGTGGGATACAGTTCCACTTCAGCTTTGCTTTTGTCAAACCATTAAGCCCGCCTTCTCCTCGTCCTAATTGCATCTGATTCTTTTTCATTAGAACTCTCAGTGTGGTGAAGGTTCGAATGTTTGTGCGTTGTTATCAGACACCCCGCCTCAGTCTGTGTGAGCCTGCCCAGTACGTCTAGCTTCTCTAATCGTTCTTCTGTCCTCAGATTTTCTAGTCACTTTCTGTCACTGCCTGGTGTCAGTCGCCAGCATTTCCTAAAACGAGCTCATGTGTCTCAATGCCTATCATTCTTCCTTTACTGGTGATAGAAAGCCATTGTTTAACTTCATGGTCATGATGTTTACTAAGAAAATTAAATACCATTGGTGACATATTTCCTTTGTGAGTTTCCTACCCAGTGACCGTCTCCGAGTTTGTTTGGTGCTTCTCTAATCAACAGTGAGTGTGCTCCTGTATAAGCCTTTCTTTCATTAAAATAACATCCAAATTCACTGCCGTGCTCTACCCAACTTCATAAGTAATTGTGTTTTGTTATGGCCAAAACACCAACTGCAAATTTTTCCTCTTTTTTTTTCCTCATTAATTGTATGGTGTTTGTTTTTATAAATTCATTGATGCTCATTAACAAGAAAAGAAGCTGCCATGGTCAGAGTGTTTGGTTCTGAGGACACTGACTGCTGACATTAGGAATGGAGATAATTCTTTCCCTGGGTATCATAAGGATACCAACTGCTTGGGCTGCTGTCTGCTTCTCATTGCTATGTGTTATGAGTGTGGACTAATGCCAAGCTTCAGGGACCCCTTAGCATTTCCCCATGTTCCTTTTTTATTTTGAACAACCCTAAATGCTGATGCATAAGAGCTGCTCCCCTTTTGAGACATTCTTACTATGAGTTGCTCACAAACTACGATTCCTTTTGTCTCTCCCCACACAGCTTCTTTTAAGGTAATGTCTAGAATGTGTCCTGTTCTTTGTTCTGAACACATAAGCCTGTTATCAGTCTGCTGGAGTTTTGTGATGCTCTTTGTCTTGTGCCAATTCCTGACTGGGGAGCAGAGCTTCCTCCCACTCTGTAAGGAGGCAGCTATCAATTGCAGAGCTAGAGGAGGCTAGTGCTGTGGGCACTCCTGTGTAATTACGAAGTTCTAAGTATCTGCCCATAAAGAATTATGTGGCTGTTTCTTTGAAAGTGCCAACATTTGTATCCATAAGGGGAATATTTTATTAAAATATGATAATATCATGGATGCTTAAGCATGGTTGCTGGGAACTTCCAGCTGAATGACTGTGTCTGCAAAACAAGACTATAAAATGGAAACAGGAAGAATAAATACAAATGAAAATCTCTGGCAAAGATGGGAGGCAGAAGTTGGAAAATAAAAAGTTCTAAAATGGCATGCTAAAATTGCAGGGCCAGCCTAAGGAGAAGGTGTGAGTTCCCTGGGGTAGAACAGTAAGGATGGCTACTGCCAAGCACAGCTTACACAGTCAATCTAAAGGGATCAGTTTGGCTGCCAAATGGCCCAAATGTTACAGTGAGGAACGGTAACCGACAGGACCTGAAGGCACATGCTGTACTGTTAAATCTTGGCCCCAATCGATGACTTAGGTGCTTTAAAACTTGAGGTGAGTGCAGGAACCAGTGTGAATTCATGACTTAGTGAACCCCACTGAGGAAGCAATGCCTTTTAATTTTGTTTCACTTTTGACACAAAGTTTGGCTGTGTTAGGAAATGTGGTGAGTGAAGAGAAATGAATCTTGACAAGGAATTCGAGAAGTGGAGGAGAGGAAGGGCTGGCTGCTTACATACAAGATATCTTCATCATCGGGTGGGATTAACTGTAGAAAAATATCTTAAATTTAAACAGGACATTATTCACAATGTTTATATGTTTATTGCCAGTGGACGCAGACCTTTCTTAGACTACTAGATGGGTATGCGTGTAAATGTGTATGTGTGAGACAGCCCCAAAGGACAACATAATGACATTGATGGTACTCCACGGTGAGAGCACACTTCATCTGTTTCAAGGACCTTTACAGACATTAACTCTTAACTGCACATTCCTGCCTCAAGCCATAGTTGACAGTTTTACTAAAGGCCGGCCTTTATTCTCTTAATTTAACAAAATATGATCATGGAACACAGAAATTTGGCCATTTTCCCAAGGTCAAGACAAAACAAACAAGCAAACAAAAAATGGTGGCTAAATCTGTTTTCTGGGTGTATATCCAGCAGCCACCTGTAGTAAGGGTACCTCAGAACCCAGGCCAGCATGCCTCTGTTTCCCACATAAACAAACAGACATTCTTAAGCTGTCCCCCATAGTTACAACAAGGTGAAGACTGTGCTGAGTCCCTGGGCTGCCTGGATTGCATCATGTGCCCTTAAAGGAATTGTAGGAGGAAGCAATCTTGGTATCCCCCCACTGTGGTTGGCCCTCCCCAACCCCCACTGTGGCTGGCCCTGTCCCTCCTCACAGTTGCCCCCAGAGGACCTGTTTTTAAAAACTCTTTGTCATGTGTTCAAGAAAAATTTACTCTATTATCTTAAATCTATGAATATAATTTATATTACAAATTATTCAGAAAAATGTAAAAGACCTCTATGTTCATGTGGGGAAAACGAATATGTCAGGTGTGAGTCTCCAAGGCATTGTGTTACTTGTTAATAGTGGTAATTCTGGGCACTAACATCTTTAAACTCTGGCTGTTGAATTCTGACTCGATTTTACTGAGTTTTTACCTAACAACTTAATTCAATTTTTATGAAAGGATGAATAATGGGAACTTTTCTATAAGGCTGATGAAAAACCCAAGTGCTTCATAGAAACCCAGACTATCTGATCTGAACCTTGAGAAAAGCAAAAACCTGCAAATGTCAGAAAGATGCTACATGCCAGAAAGCCCCTTTGGACAAACTCATCTAAAAAAGGTGCTATTTGTAGGTGACTTTTCTGGCAAGTCTGTCAAAAGCTTCTTCTGCAGATAAAAATTCAATAACCTTTCACTGTGGATGTGCCACAATTATCACTCATTTAAAAACAGTCCCTCTAATAGAGCACTTTATCACACCGGACAGTCTCTGCATTGTTCATTATTTAGTGTTTGCTAAGCTGATGGCTCTTCCACTGCACTTTCCTTATCTCTGCTTCTTCAGAATTGGATTTTATATTTCTAAACCAGCCAGATATGACAAGTCATTTTCTTTCCTCTTGTCTTTAAAAAAAAAAAAAAAGACGCAAACTTGATTTCTTTTTTTTCCCCACAATCACCACTTAGAGATTAAAGTTATTGGAAGTGTCTGTATTAAGCAGCGTTGGGACGAGATGAAGGACTGTTGCATTTTAATTGCAGTAGGGTTTCCCCTCTTTATCATTTATTTTCCAGCATGTGCTTAGTTTGTACCTCTTTGGACTCCCACATCCCCCCCTTGCTGCTCAAATGCACAGTGTGTGGTAGGTAAGAGGGTATTGCAAAGTATGATGTGCACAGCCGACAAGGCGAGGGGGTGTTATTTCTGTATTTTAGAGCCTCCGCATGGTGGTGATAAGCAGTGTAAGTAGATCTCTGTAAACACAGACTGTCTCTAAATGAGAAAGTTCCTGGAAGATGATAAAGTCATTAGACTGACACCCCTGGGAGATGTCAGTTCAAACACCATCTCCTCTATGTGTGGCTCTCATTACTGAGAATGTTAACTGTCTTCATTCTGAGAAGTTATACCGCCTATGGTTTGAAAGCATTATTTTTAAAGCAGGCATATACTTCACCTGACTCTGAGCCAGACCTAGAATACATACTTTTAGGTGTTTGTCTTGTATCCAGAATTTTGTCCTGGGCTCTTTCTAATTGGACGCCAAATCCCTTCTCCTTTTAGTGAGAATTCACTAGGATGGTAGATCAGAAAAAGTGGCCACATCTTCCTCCAATGGTAGCTGTGTCCTGGGCCTGCTAGGGTATTATAAGATAGTCTCTCACATTTTTTAGAGAAATAATAGAATTAAATTTAATGGCAGGTATATCTGCATAGTGAAATCATCTCAAAAATGAGGCGAAAAATCCACATTTTAATTTCAAGTTTTACACACTTCATGAATAAAATGAAATTTTCTGTGTAATCTCCCCTCATATACTGATAATAAGAACTTTGGGGACTGGCTTTATGAGAAAAATATTTGCTCAGTTTTTAGAGGCAGGAGGATGCTTAGGGCTTTCTTCAAGTCTGTCTCTGAAAGGAAGTGTGACTAAAACTCCACCATTGTGTCCTTTGGTTAAAGGCACCACAAACCCAATTAATGCACTAGCTCAGTCCAGCAGCCTTTTACATTTTCATGGAAATCTTGAAAGTGTGGTGGAGAAACACCCCCACGAGAGTTCTGCATATGTCACTCCACCAGCCGCTCAGGAAAGGTCACCCACAGACAGATGGCTGCCACAAGTGTCACCATTGGCCAGACCACCTCCTTTCATTTGCACAAAATTTTCTTCGGCACCATGCTCTGATTTTTCTCTCCATTGACCCAGCCCTACCTGTGGAACACTGAAGCAGACGCAGCACCTAATTTTGTACCTCCTTGCCTGACTTGCATTTCAAACCCAGCATAACCCAAGAGAACTGGGCAAAGTACTTAACATTGCTAACATGTCATTTATATTTTAAAACCCAGTAGGATTGCTCAGAGGATCAAGTCAACTAATGTATGCACAACACCTGTTCCAGTGAGCGCTAATGTCTGTGTTCTCCTGCTTCCTGTGACGCTCTTTTCCTTCTGAGATCATTTTACTTCTGACTTTCACTGCACTGCCAGTGTTTGCCCACAGTGTCTTGATGAGAAGTGTCCCAGCCTGTGTCCTGTTTTTGTGTCTCTTCTCCGTTGATGGCTGAGCCAGTCTGCTTGCTAACTTGACTTCACTGTCAAGGGATCTTTCATGTACTTACTGCATTTGAAGCTAGATGTTTGAGCTCTTAATTTTAACAGCTTTCCAAATAACATGTGGTCTGGGAACTCAGGCACAAGGGATGCTGTATTTATTCATTACCATAATAATTGAGACCTGATGTGTAACCCCAAGTTCTTGTGAGTAACTTCTCTGTAGACTTCAGTCTGTCAGGCCATGTGGACCAGAAGAAGCCGTGGTATTATTGTAAGAAGAAAACAACAGTCCACCTATTTCCTGAGCCTTTAATATCAGGAGGTTCTACCTGCATTGGCGTAGGCTTACAGAATCACTATCCTTAAATCATACCCACACTTCACCTGGGCCTAGCTCACACAAGTGACAGGCGATGCATCTCCTTGCTGACCCCTGCTCTGCTGCCTGTGGGCTCCTGAAACACCTGAAGTTGCAAGTGTTCTGATTCTGCTCTTCTTTTAGGAACATTGCCTAGGAATGGCACTTTCTCTTCTTCATTACTGTTTCAGCCATGTGATGGGCAGTTCAAGGCCTCTAAGTACTTTCACACATTGTTCCTATTGTTGTATAAGCATCACCAGCATCCAGCTGCAGAGCTTGCCTCTTTTGAAGATGGAAAGCCTACATATCTATTAAATTATTTCTTTTTTTCCCCACCCCAAGTAACTAGTGTTCTACTTTCTATCTCAAGAAATGACACTGCTTTGGTATTCTCTACAGAATATGTGAAGCAGCACATTGGACTATAGGAGGAAAACATGAGCCTGCTTAGTTATACTTGCTTGTGGATTCCACAAAGGTAGGCGAACATTCTTTGCCTGTTGTTGGCTGCAGCAGCTGTAGTTGTTGTTTTCCTAGTGTCTAGATTCTCAGTTTTCTTTAGATATGTAGTTGTTTGGTTAATTGGTTGGTTGGCTGGCTAGCTTTGAAAATTAATACAATTACATCATTCCCCCTCCTCTTCTTCCCTCCCAACCTTCCTATATGATACCCTCCCCATTCTCCTTCAAGTTTATGGCCTCTTTTTCCACTAATTGTTGTTCTATATGTACATTGATTATTATATACATATATCTTTCTAGATAGAACATATTGAGCCCATAGAATATGACTCCTGTTTCCAGGGCTGGCCATTGGTGTGTTCATCCCCATGGAAGAACACCTCTGCTCTCCCAGTGGTTCTCAGTTGCCTTTAGTTCTTTGTGCAGGGTTGTATCCATTTTGGTAGGTTCATTAGTGTCATCTTTGTTCATCTCAGTGTTTGGGTGGTCATGTTTGTGAGGCTTTATATAGCTTCTGAGGTGACTAGGAGATAGTGTCACTGCAAACTCTCTGACCTGGCTCTTAGAATCTTACTGTGCCCTCTTTCACCTTTCCTGAGGAGTGTTTGCAGATGTTGGATCTCTGGTTTTTACTAAACTCACTTTCACAGAAGAATGTCTTAGAGGAAAACCATTGGTTAAAAATCCAACCAACCAGGAGAAAGTGCCAACCCCTACACTTAGTAGGTATCTGTGAGTTTGTTGTATTTCTGACCCAGAATGACAGCCAAATCAATTATCTGAAATTTGGTCAAGAATTGAAAGGAGTCAAAAAAGTGTCTTCAAATATAGGTTTTTAATTAAAATCCTCACTTCAAACCTTCTTTGCCCTATTTTTATTTATTTATTAATTAAACATTTACTAGTATTTTTGTTGGGGCTATCTTTTTTCTTTTTTCTTGAATATATTTTATTTACATTCCAAATGTATCCCTTTCTCAGATTCCCCTCCATACCCCCTATCCTAACCCCATCCCTGCTTCTCTGATGGTGTTCACCTACCCCCTACCCCGGTCCCCTACTCCGTCCACACCCTAACTTTCCCCTACACTGAGCATCAAGCCCTTGGCAGGACCAAGAGCTTCTCCTCCCATTGATGTCCAACAGGGTCATCATCTGCTACATATGCAGCTCAGTGGTTGGCTGCGAGCATCTCACTATGTTTTGTCAGGCTCTGGCAGAGCGTCTCAGGAGACAGCTGTATCAGGTTCCTGTCAGCATGTACTTCTTGGCATCAGCAATATTGTCTGGGTTCGGTAGCTATTTATGGGCTGAATCCCCAGGTGGAGGAGTCTCTGGATGGCCTTTCTTTCAGTTTCTGCTCCAAGATTTGCCTTTGTATTTCCTCCTGAAAATATTTTTGTTCCCCCTTGCAAGAAGGACTAAGCATCTTCACTTTAGTTGTCCTTTTTGTTGAGATTTTCTGGATTGTATCTTGGGTGAATTGAGCTTTTTGGCTAATATCCACTTATCAATGAGTGCATACCATGGGTGGGGTGGTTTTTTTGTTTGTTTGTTTGTTTGTTTGTTTTTGTGATTGGGTTACCTCCCTTAGGATGATATTTTCTAGATACTTCTACTTCCCAAAAAATTTCATAAAGTCATTGTTTTTAATACCTGAGTAGTATTCTATTATGTAAATGTACCATGGTTTCTGTATCCATTTCTCTGGTGAAGGACATCTGCGTTCTTTCCACCCTTAGGCTATTATAAATAAGGCTGCTATGAACATAGTGGAGCATATGTTCTTGTTGTATGTTAGAACATCGTTTGGGAATATGCCTAGGAGTGGTATAGATGGGTCCTCAGGTAGTACTATGTCCAATTTTCTGAGAACTGATTTCCAGAGCAGTTGTGTGAGCTTGCAATCCCACCAACAATGAAGGAATGTTCATCTTTCTCTGCACCCTCCCCAGCATATTCTCTCCCTGAGTTTTTGATCCTAGCCATGTGACTGGTGTGAGGTGGAATCATAGAGTTGTTTTGATTTTTATTTCCCTGATGACTAAGGATGATGAACATTTCTGTAGGTGCTTCCCAGTCATTCGATATTCCTCAGTTGAAAATTCTTTGTACCTCTGTACCTCCTTTTTAATAGCATTATTTGATTCTCTAGAGTCTAACTTCTTGAGTTGTGGGGGTTTTTTTGGGTTTTTTTGTTTGTTTCTTTGTTTGTTTGTTTGTTTGTTTGTATACATTGGATATTAGCCCTCTATTAGATGTAGGATTGGTAAAGATCTTTTCCCATTCTGTTGGTTGCCATTTTGTCCCAAGGACACTATCCTTTGCCTTACAAAAGCTTTCCAATTTTATGAGGTCCCATTTGTGTATTTTTGATATTATAGCACAAGCCATTGGTATTCTATTCATAAAAATTTCCCCATTGTCCATGTGTTCAAGGATCTTCCCCATTTTTTCCTCTATTAGTTTGAGTGTATCTGGTTTTATGTGAAGGTCCTTGATCCACTGGGACTTGAGCTTTGTACAAGGAGGTAAGAATGGATCAATTTGTATTCTTCTACATGATGACCACCTGTTGGACCAGCATCATTTGTTGAAAAATGCTATCATTTTTCCAGCCGATGGTTTTAGCTCCTTTGTCAAAGATCAAGTGATCATAGGTTTATGGTTCATTTCTGGATCTTCAGTTCTGTTCCACTGATCTACCCTCCTGTCTCTGTACCAATACCATACAATCTTTATGACTATTGCTCTGTAATACAGCTTGAGGTCAGGGATGATGATTCCCCCAGAAGATCTTTTATTGTTGAGAATAGTTTTCACTATCCTGGGGTTTTTTGTTATTCCAAATAAATTTGCAAATTGCTCCTTTTAACTTTATGAAGAGTTGAATTGAAATTTTGATGAGGATTGCATTAAATCTGTAGATTCCTTTTGGTAAGATGGCAATTTTTACTGTAAATTCTTCCAATCTATGAATATGGGAGATCTTTCCATCATTCAAGATTTTCTTCAATTTGTTTCCTCAGAGACTTGAAGTTCTTGTCATACAGATCTTTCACTTGCTTGGTTAGAGTCATGTGAAGGTATTTTATATTGTTCATGACTATTGTGCAGGGTGTTGTTTCAATAATTTCTTTTTAAGCTTGATTATCCTTTGAGTAGAAGAAGGCTACTAATATGAGTTAATCTTACATCCAGCTACATTGCTGAAGTTGTTTATCAGCTGTAGAAGTTCTCTGGTGGAATATTTGGGGTCACTTAAGTATACTATCATGTCATCTGCAAACAGTGATATTTTGACTTCTTCCTTTCCGATTCGTATCCCTTTGATTTATTTTTCTTGTCTAATTGCCCTGGCTAGGACTTCCAGTAGTATATTGAATAGGTAGGGAGAGAGTGGGCAGCCTTTTCTGTCCCTAATTTTAGTGGGATTGCTCCAAGTTTCTTACCATTTAGTTTGATGTTGGCTACTAGTTTGCAGTATATTGCCTTTACTATGTTTAGTTATGGGCCTTGAATTCTTGATCTTTCCAAGACTTTTAACATGAAGTTGAATTTTGTCAAATGCTTTCTCAGCATCTAATAAGATGATCATGTGCGCTTTTTCCTTTGAGTTTGTTTATATATTGGATTAAGTTGATGGATTTCCATATATTGAACCATCTCAAGTTTTCTTTCTTTGTTGGGTCTTTGTGTGGTTTAGGTATAATGATAATTGTGGCTTCATAGAAGGAATTTGGTAGTGTTCCTTCTGTTTCTATCTTATCGACTAGTTTGGAGAGTACTGGTATTAGGTCTTCTATGAAGGTCTGATAGAATTCTGCACTGAACCCATGGTCTTGGGCTTTTTTGTTGGGAGATTTTTGATGACTGCTTCTATTGGAAATGAACTTTAATTTTATACTACACATTAAAATCAGATGACCATGCAGCTAAAATCGCTATCAAGTGAAGAGACCCCAACATATTTTTAAAAAGAATACAATTATATGATTCCATCAAATTTTGTTAATACACATGACAGCTAATTAGTGGTGAGGCCCCAATAAAATGCCCCAAGTACAAAGTCCATTCCCCCGCCCCATGGACCCTTTCTGAGCCAAGAGTTATATTCTATATCTATAACATCATTATTTAACCTGAATAGCTAGTTATGAAAATATTAAACTTGGCTAAACATATGGCCCATAATTGGTATATTCATTATACATATATTTTACAGGTCATTAGAAAGATTAAACAGGCAAAGCCACTTTGTGGTGGGAAAGTAGAGAATTAATCTGGAACTCAGAAGGAACTATCTGGAAAAGATTAAATGAGTCAGAGGCATAGAAAATAAATTGAAAATGATATCAATGATGAGAATGGTATTATATCAGGTAGTTTTCCTTTCTAAAACCCATATGCCTAGATGATCAAGAAGATATCAGACTGAAAATAATGCCAATGTTTAGTAGCAGCTTGGAGAAAATTTATTCATTTTTTCTCAATGATCTCCCACCCTGGGAGAACCTTCCCTGTGTAGAAAGCCATTCACCATGTAAACAGCTGAGCGGATTTCTTTGTGCAAATGAATACTGAATAAAAATATCTTTAATGACAATAATGAAAAGAAGAGAATATCAGATAGACCCACAATGAAGGACATTATATAAGTACCCAGCCAGCACTATTCCCTCAATGTAGCAAGGTTGTCAAGAGCTGGAAAGAATGTATTTTAAGGCCTCTGATCTGATTAAAAGATAACATATAGAAAAGAAAACAAAACAGGAAACTGGGGGGAGTGAGGGAGGAAGAGGGAATTGATCAAAACATACTACATAAGCATGACATCTTCAAACAATAATTGAAAGCAATTGAAAATCATAAGGGAAGTCTCGGAAACCATTAGCCTTCATGAGCTAAAGAAAACACAATGGCTAGCTGTACTGTGATGTCCTGGGGAGGCTCCCAGGATAGAAAACATACACTAGACCAAACCAAAGAAAACTGAAACTATAGACTTTAGTAAATAGCAATGTATCAGTATTAGCTCATTAGTCAAGATTAATAATCTATCTCAATGGAGATGCTAACAAAGGGCACATAGAGGTTCTCTGTACTGTCTTTGAAACTTGATGTCTAAAACTCTGAAACTTTTTCAGAGTTTAATAAAGGTGGATTTAGTAACCTCATGATGGGTCTACTAGCCTGACATGGGATATGATTGTTGGGACTCCTTGACAACTATGAAATAAGTGTGAAGAACAGACAAGAGTCAGCAGTACAACTTGGGTCTTAAGAAAGCCAAGAGGAAATGTGGGCTATCTTTTTGAGTTTTGTTTAAATGAAAAACAAAACAAAACAAATAAACCAACTGAATAGTGAAATAAGTAGATTATAAGATAAATCACCTGTGGTTGTGCAAAAGTAAGTAAGTAAGTAAGTAAGTAAGTAAGTAAGTAAGTAAGTAAGAAAGGAAGGAAGGAAGGAAGGAAGGAAGGAAGGAAGGAAATAAGTAAGTAACAGTGGGACGTTGTTGCCTGAAAATGATGGGAGAAACACATCACTAAACATATCATAGCACTATAGCATTGAACTGTGAGGGCAAGAAGCTGGTTCAATGGGAAAAAGGCCTGTGAGCATCTTTGCAAAGAGAGGATGGATTCCCATGGGAAATATGTCTGATAAACTCTACTGCTGTTTCAGGTTAGTCAATACATTAAAACCTTCATAGATTTAGGGTAGAGAGGCATACTCAAGGGGTTTTTACAATAATGTTTCTTGAGGTTATATGACCACTCACCCCTTCCCTTTTAGCATCTATTAACACCATCAGAAAAAGCAGTTTAGAAAATGCAGGGCCTGTTGGGGAGTGTTACCAGGTTCCCAGACAACTATTTAGACATTTGGAGTTTGCTGCAAGGGCAGAGTATATGAAGTGCTAATGTTAGAAACATCCATTCATCAGTGGGTGGGATGACAAGCCACAGCCATGCTCAACAGAATGACACCACAATGTAGTCAAGTGGTAGAAAGAGGAAATGACATACTAACTAATTTAAATACCCATATAGGCAGTGGCTACTGTGGCATAGTGCAGTATCTAGATATATTATGTTGCACAAGACAGATTTTCTCAAGTAGAGAATGTTAGTAACAAAAAACAAAGGGTGACATATTAATATTGATTACCATTCAAATGAGATATATATGGTATGTACCTAAGGCACAGATATTTTGTTGAGGCATGAGACGAAAATGATGATCAAAACTAATCAATTGAAGATAACCTTGATCTTTTTGACTCTTCTGCCTCTGCCTCCTGAATTTTGGGATTACAGCTAGTGTTACAATCCCTGTTTTATGGGGTGCTAGGTATTGAACCTGGATTTTGTGCATGCTAGGCAAATGCTCCACTGAATGAACTACATTTCCAGCCTGTTAGGTACATTTTAAAGAGAAAAGATTGAGTACTGAATTTTTGAATAGAAAATAATACAGAAATAAGGGACTAAGCATATAGCCTTAATAGAAAAATATCAAATAAGTAGTAATTTTGCTTAAGTAGCACAACACAGTATATAACTGAGGAAGTTCTAGAATCTTAGTCCTAGAGACTTAAACAAAGTCCAAGTAGAATGCAGGACTCATACGAGAAAGCAACCTGGGCAGAGCATGCCCTGGAGTTTTCTTCAGCTCTCTGTATTCTACATTTTAAAACCAACATATCCATATGGAGAGTTGAGAAATAAACTCATTCATAAACAATCACCTGATTTCAAACAACAATATAAGTACACTGTAGAAAAGGCAGTCTTTTCAACAAGCAGTGTGGGGAAAATAGATAGCCACACACTGAAGATTGATAGCAAACACCTATCTCCCACCAGTTCGAAAAGCAAACTCTAAGGAGACTAAAGACTTAATTGAAAGGATGATATGGGACTAATGATAGAAATACCTCAGAACACTAGGATGGATAAGACCCCAGAGCACAGGAGACCAAGGCAAAGACAGACAAGTAGGCTTGCATTAAACTCAAGCTAAACAGCTTCTGTAAAGCAAATAATCAATAGAGTAAACAGACAACCTATGAAATGAGATAACACATGTAATAAGGGATCAATAGACAGATACATAAGAAATGTAAAAAAGGTTAATAGAGAACAAAGCATGCTATACCGAAATAGAAATTTCTTAAAAGAAAACATCGTAGTTCAGTATCACAGGTCAAATCAAAAGCACAATGAGCTGCCCCCTCAGTGTCAGACAGTTGTTAACAAAAGCATGAAAGATGACAGATGCAGTTAAAGAAACAGAAAAGGGGAAGGAAGCCTTGTAAACTGTTGGTAGAGTTGTACATTAAAAAAATTGTTTTGAAAAGCAAGATAGAAAATCTTCACGAAATTAAAACCAGAACTAGCATATAACTTGGCAACCTCTCTCCTGGGCATAGGTCCAGATACACAACAAAGTTACCAAGTTTAAGGGTTGTCCTCACACCCACTTTTATAGACTCATCAACTGTCAACTGATGAATGGACAAGAAAACACCCCTCTCTTTCTCTCTCTCCCTTTCTCTCCCTACCTCTGTCTCTGTCTCTGTCTCTGTCTCTGTCTCTGTCTCTCTCTCTCTCTCTCTCACACACACACACACACACACACACACAGAGCAACACTATTTATACATTTAAACAAAAGGCATGAATAAAATCTGGTCACTTTCAACACCACGACTGATGAAGATCGTTATACCATGTGAAATGAGCTAGGCACAGAAAGAAAGCGCCACACATCTCTCACACATGTACATCTAAAGAGGTTGATCTTACAGAAATTTAGAGTAGAATGGTGACCACTAGAGACTGGAGGATAGAGATCAAGGCTGAGAAATAGGTATAAATGTGGTCCATGAATTCTCCACAATTACTGGCTTTTGACACCCACTGACCAGAGCAGGAGGTAGGATTCCCTGTGAGCTGCTTGTTCTGAGTGCTGGGATCCAAACTCAGGTCCTCTGTGAGAGCAGCATATTAGCTCTCTGAACTAGTGAGTTATCTTTTTATTCTCCAACTGAAAGTATGGGGAACAGATGTATCGAGGGTTGGGAGAGAGAATACCCTCAGGAGATGGAACAGCAACTACGTATAGAATGCAGAGGCACAAAAGTGAAAGCAATGCTTTCTGCAGTCAGCATCTAGAAAAGGGGAGAGAACCCTTTGGCATGAAAAGGAGATGGAGTGACAGAAAATAGAAAAAAAATTACCCTTGGAAATGCCACTCACTTAGATCTCCTGAACCATGTATGACCAACCATACTTTGTCACCAACAGGTGATACTTTCCTTAGAAGGCTATGACAGGTTTCAGGTGGATGAGGATCCTGCTGTCCTTGAATGAAGAAACATTCACTATAGAAATAACTTTCTGCCAGCTGCCTCTAGTCCATTACAGCTGGAATGTAAGTTTAATGTAACCTCACATTTACCATAGCAAATAGTTGCTAGGGTGTAGAACAAGAAATAAGCCTGAATTCCCCCCCACCCGCCCCCGCCATCTTGCTAGGTATCATCTTCACACTATTTAGTCCCTTGGTCTGGAAGTACTCAAGATACTGTAATCTTTTGGTCCACTTTTCAAGACAAAAATAAAGAGCTGTCCTTTGTTATTGTTGTAGAGTCACACTGACATGGAACAATCAGAGGAGGCCATTAGCAGAATCTTCTTTGTTCAAGTGACAGACATCAATGGGCATGTCTCTGGGAAATCACAGAGCTGGCAAGTGGGGGTGACCTGGGCTGACTGCTATCAAGATACAGCAGGTTTGCTTTGGGCTTTGTTTTAGCAAAGGCACCAGAAGTAGTGATTACAGTTCACTTGGGTTTTGAACTGATTTTTAAAACGCTGACAGTTAGTTAAATCACTCACTGGGTGGAATAATCACCCTGAAAGGAACTGAGCGGGTGCAACTTGTATTATAAAATGGAACTGAGTACACGACACAGCAGTAATGGGTGTAGTAGAAGAGATCTTTGTCAGAATAACAGAGATGATTAAAGATGTGAATTAGACATCATCTCCACTGGGTACTCTCAGAGACATGAACACAACAGCTAAATTGAGCAATTACAAAGTTAAGTGTGACTCAGAGAGCATCTTTCCTCCTTTAGAAAATAGTTAGTGCCAAGTTAGTTTAGCCTGTCTGAACCACGCAGTGACTCGCTTTAGAGGTTACAAACTTTTTTGTCTTGTGTAACCCACTGAGAATGCATAGACTATAAATCCAATATGTGGTACCACTGGAAATTAAAAAATGTATTATAACTGTTAGATATTATATATAAATATATGTGCATATCACATGTATATATATATATATATATATATATATATGTATATATATAAACATCTATATTTACACTTAAGCTATGCCACCGACCTAGCAGATCCCTTCTAAACATTACTGAGAAATACACCTGTATTCACAGGAGCCAAAAGACAGCAGGAAAACAGGCACCTGGTCCCTATTTAGAGCTGTGTGCAGTTATCGAAAGGAAAATTAGCTCTGAATGTTAGAGAGAAAGAACAGAGTGGGCCTGGCAGAAAAAAGGGTTGATGTCAGTGGCTGCTTGGGACAGAACTGTGACTGTGGAACTGTCAAGCTGGAGTAGCCTTTCACAGACAGCCCTTTATGCATACTGCTCAAGTACAATACTATTCCCAAATGACCCCAAACCGGTACATTTTCTATTTGTGCAGACTTCTGAGAATTAGGATGTGTAATTTTATAATTTGGTAAAAATATTTTACATAAAGTGTTCGTGACTTTTAAGAAGAAGTCAAAGCACAGAATAGGATTCCTATCCACGCTCTGCTTCCCCACACGCTTTTGCTCTGAATCAGCTGTGGGGACCTGCTCACCACACCAGGCATGAGCAATGAGCCTTCCCGGGCTCGCACAGACTCTGCCTGTGGGCTGTGTTTCAAGGAACAATTTAGTGAATTTCATCCACCCCTTTCCCATTTCTAGGCTGCAATTGTGACTACTGAAAAATAATACCTTCCTATTGGACACTGATAACTCGTCACTACTCAGCTTATAGTCATGGTAAACATGGGCCCTCCATGATAAACATCTTCCTGATGACCATCTGACTGCTCGCCCTGACAGGATGATCTCACTGCTCTTTACCAAGCTTGCTTTTCCTTACTCTGATCCAATCCCTCCACTCACACATGGAAGCCTGCTTTCGTCTTTACCCACACTAGCTGTCTTCGGTCTCTAGTTTAGGTCATGGGTACCCTTGAACCAGAGCTTTTTATGAAGCATGTATTAGTGGGTACAGTGAGATCCTAGCATTTGCTGATCTTGCAGAGAGCCTGGGTCCTGTTGCCAGCACCTACATGGTGGCTCATAGCCACCTACAACTCCGGTCCCAGGGAACCTCTCAATTGCTTTGGCCTCCACAGGTATTAGGCACACATACAATAAATATACACAAATGCAGGAAAAACATACATAAAATAAATCTTCATAAAAAGCACTAATTCTATAGTAATTAAAGTTTATGTGCCTTAAAGCTTTCTAATTATCTTTCTTTGAAGCATTGGCCCTTGATTTAAAAAGGATTCTCATTTTCATTTCAGACCCTAATTCTCACTATCTTAAAAATCTGTGACTATTATCTCTCAGCTCCCACTCCTTTTTCTGAATAACTGTGGTCTCAGTTCTTCTATTTTCTATTTCAACCACTTCTATTAGTGATACGTTTTTATTAGCTTTTATCTAGTTAGAGAAAGAATGTAGCCATGTAGTCAGGCTCTAAGAGAAGTTGCTGGAAGGAAGACAAAGGGAACTGCTTTCTGTTCTTGAGACCCAGTGTTTCTATATTCCAGGGTGCGGTGTTTCTAGGATTTAATATGGAGCCTTATGGCGTGAGCCTTTTCTGGTCCCTCCTACTCCATAGAGGGAAGTGGAGATGAGTTCTTCCCCAGAATCTCAACGTGAGAGAGACGCAGTATGAACAAAATTCAAACGTGGCTCTGACAATCTCGGGCATGCTCCATCAGTTGACAGGCACACACACACTCATATGTCAAATGAAAGCACGTGGACCAGCTTTGCAATCACCCAGAAGCTGCCGTTCTAGGCACTTACTCTGGGATGTAGACAAGTTGGAGAAAGCTGACTTTGTTCTGCCTGCCAACCATTCCAGGCTTTCATGCATGTTGGCCAAAGCTTTGAGGTCACTGACGTCACGGAGAATATCTTGTGGAGGAATGAGCTTGTCACCAAGGTTTCCAATCAGAACTTCAGACTCCTTGCCAAAGGCTGCCCTGGAAAACAAAGCATACCTCCCTTACTGCTTGGCAAAGATCGGGACAGATTTCATGCACTTTGTTTAAAAAAGAATCCAAAGCAAAAAAAAAAAAAAAATATAAGTATTGATGTGTGCTTGGAGGAACAAACACAGAGTCATGCAAAAACAATGCATGGCTCCTTTAACTCACGGGGTTTCCCAAAGCCCACTGTTTTCAAAATGCTCTGAGGGTTGAGGAAGTTACATGGTGCAATAAAGGAGAGGTCAGAAAGGGACTCTGGAGACCACCTGGCTCAGACACAGCAGGGATGAAAATGTTACAATGTTTTTTTAAAGGGAGAAAGGGAAGAAGAGAGGGAGGGGAAAAGAGAGAAGGCAGGAGAGGCTGCTAATATGAAAAGAGATCACTAGGAGTTAAGTCACACATGTGGATAAGCAGAGCTAACACCAGAGGAGACTGAAAGAGGCGCCTTGAGCCTTTTCTAAGTCCTAAGGCTTTTAAAACTCAAAGCAGCTTAGTGAGCAGATGTGGGAGCTCCATTTGAATGGAGAAACACAATTTAAACTTTGAGTAAGTAGTGGGTAGAACATGAAACACAATAAAGAAAATTTTAATGGACAAACAGGCACTTAAGATCTAGTACCGGAGATAAACAGAACTTCAAATCTAGCACCAGATCCAGCACTGTGACAAAACCCTGCGGTGAATCAAGTGCTGGTAAAGGCGTCTGACACCAAGCCATCGCCCATGGTTTTAATATCATTTCAGCAGAAGGTTATGCTCTAAAAAGAAAAAGCCTGACGTGATTGGCTGGTTTGGGTATGCTGCGGTGAAAGGACAACAGAGCACACTAAACTGTGCACATGAAACTTGAGTGTGTTGACACTACCTGTGGTCTAGAAAAGGCACTGGGGGTGACTGACGCTCCGAATGCCACATGTCTAACTAGCTTCCAAGCGATGCTTGGGTAGTCTGTTGCCTGCTGAAGATGTGATGCAGAAATTCCCCGTGTGTTACTTCTGGTAGTAATGGCACCGGCCTTTTCTGAAGTGAAATGAGGATAGGGTAAGGTCGTCTTAAACCTTTTCTCTGAGAAGATATCAGTAATCAAGAAAACACAGTCTCCGTATGTCCATCCCTCAGTTTCACCGCTAGCAACTCACAGTGAACTGTTTCTTGTCTTCATCCCCTGCCAGGGATATTTAAGCATATAACACAATGCTTACACTGTTTAACAGAAACTATCAAGTTTTATTATTTTCTGTCGGGCCGTTGAGAAGGCTAGTTATTTAGAAATGACTCAAGGTATATGCTGATAACTGCACTTAAGTAGGTAAGAGTGAGTAGTGGGAGGTTAAGTCTCAAGGGTTAGTACTGCAATGGAACCTTCCGGCAGTACAAATACTACATAGTGAATTCCTATGACAGAAACACCTGGTCTCCTAGGAAAAGGCCCCTCATATTGTTGAGGTTGAAAATGTGCCCAATGTCAAAATGAAAAACAAACAATCTCAGTAACTCTCCTCATCCCTCTTACACATGTGATACTAAATCAGAGCTGTGTAGGAGACAGCTCTCTGTAGTGATCATGGTGGACAAGGACCACTTTTGTCTTTTCCCTGTCTGCCATGCAGCCATAGTAGCTGAGATACAGTGGCTCTTCTTAGGCTTCAGGAGACCCGGAGAGGAAGTCATTGCTAAGAATAATGGAGCCTAAAGATAGATGGTGCAAGCATATTTGTGACATAATAGATGCCACACCACGCCCCAGACAATACACTTCTGGGCTTTGTATCAGAGTAGAGAAAATGAAGGCCTTACTGTCTGAACTGCTGCCATTTCTACTTTGCTAGTAGTTGCTAAATGCAATTTGACTGACACAATCATCTAATTAGCATAAGTGAGGTCATCCTCAGAAAACTCCCTCTAAATTTGGCTGTCCTTAAAATCTAGTTACTGGGAAGAGCAAAACTGAGTCTCCTTCATGCCGTGAGTACAGCAAACATCTATAATATCTTCCCTTGGGTTAGGCTGTGAATATCTACTTTTCTTAATGTGTCCTTATAAATCAACTTTCCCAGCCCCTTAATCACCTTTGATAGATATAACATAAAGTATTTCTCTGAGCTGGGAGGTTACAAAGCACCAGGGGAAGCAAAGAGCTTTGAACGCCAGGCTTGGAGCCATTGTTATGCATGCAGGTCTAACCCTGGGTGGAATGTGACAACCAAGACAAGTGTATTTATGCAGAAGTCTAATCCATGTGTGCAGGTCTGTGGGCCCCAGGCACTGCATGCTGGTCCTCTTCCCTCAGGATCAGTGACATTTGCTTAACCTCCTCAGACAGGAGAGCAATAGACTTAGAAAAATACAAACTGCCTCATGTTGAATACATAGCAGACATCTCATTTGACAGGAATCCATAATCACCCCCTAACAACCTGGAAGACGCATAGAAACCATGACATGGAGAATAACCGATTGACAGCTATAACCATTTCACACACAAAATCATTCCTTTGAGGATTTGTGTATGTGTGAAAGAGCCTGGTGGAAGAGTTTTATGTGTTAAAATAACCTTAGCGAGATGCCTGGCTGCAGATTTATTTTTTAAACTCTCTGATTTATTAAATTGGGCTATATCAACACTATGGAGTCATTAGAAATTATTCAGTAGAGAACTCTTAATATCACAGAAACTGCTTGGTGTGCCTTATTTTTAGTAATGATATGCAATTGGCTCAAATAAACTATTATTACACTGTGTGCACAGTATATTATAGAAACAGAATAATCCCATATATAGATCTGTAGGAGTATTTGGTATCTATTTGCCAAAGATGTCAACTAGGGGACTTGAATATTTTTTTGAAATTTTCTGTATCTCCCAAACTTTCTTCAGCAAACATGAGAAGACACTTAAGTAGGCATGCTAAGAACCGTAGGAAGGGAGACCAAAGGGCACAGGAATCACAGACAACACAATGACATTAGGAGGAGTCTGAATGTCTTGAGGCTGGCCTTGAATTGTGGCTCCAGTATACTGAAGATACAACCAATGTGTGTATAAATATCTCACCACCAGAATGTTGCTAATGATCACTGGGTAAAAATTATTGCCTCTCTCTAGATCAGAATTTTTACAGCTTTTATCTTTCCCTTCTTTTGAAAGTACATTATTTAATGAAGATATGCTTTTGAAAGCTACAGGCAACAGAAGAATTATGTCGAGAAGGTGACAAAGCAGGTACTTGGTAGTAACAGGTCCTTATCACTGCTCAGAGATACCATGTTTGTGTGTGTGTGTGTGTGTGTGTGTGTGTGTGCGTGTGTGTGAATAGCACCAGGGACAGAAAGCAGAAGTCACAACTCCTATGTTTAAAGAACTGATCCCGTGGAAAGACCCCCTTCATAGCCAGATACCCAACAAGCACACACAGTCTATGAAACTAAAAGAGTGTGTTAAGCCTCTTAAGCTTACATTTTACCACACTTTAAAAAAATTAAATCTCTAAAAACCTTGATCTGACAAGGATTCATTTAAGAGAATTTTGCCAAGAGTGTTAAATCTGTTTAACTTAATTTTACCACACAATTATAATCTTTAAAGAAGTCTATCTGACAAGAATTCATTTCAAAGAATTTTGCAAAGGATGCACAAAATTGTCTCCATTTAGAACTTAAATAATTCTGTTATCTACTGAAAGGAAGAGGAAAAAAATCTGCGTTTTCAGCAGGCTACATGGAATTATGAAAGAAACATCATAAATGGTTTCAAAAGTGATTGATCTGAAGATTTGAGCTATATCAAACATGACACACCCATTTCTGCCTCTTCCCTTGTGCTTGTTCCCTGAGTCTTTTCCCACCATTTCCCAGTGCTGAACTCAGCTCGGAGGCAACGGCCCCCAGATCATGGAGCATGCTGCCTGTAGAGCAAGGACCACGGTGTCAAAATAAGAACAGAAAAGTGCAAAGACCCACGCTAATGGCTAATGTAGACAGACTCCTTCCTTCCTGGACCTGACAGTGCCCAGGTTCACAGCAAACAGGCACACGGGGTATGGGGTTGCCTTCCTTGCCTCCAAGTTTTCTACCAGTCCCTCTGTTAGGTCTATTCAGGGTCTTATCCACAGCCACAATATCTTGTTTAACAATGTTGTTGACTAAGAATGAAAACAGCCTTCCCTGTTCCAGCCAGACTCTCAATTCAGATGGTGCTGGCAAGATATAACAGTGGGATAGTCTGGGCAGAATTCTGCTCTTACCAGTCAGGAAACTACTTACAATATCGTTGTGCTAAAATACTTGACCCAAAGACCAATGCTATTATTTCCCTTAATAACAAGGAAAGATGAGTCTGAGAATTCAGAATTAGAAGTAGAAAGAGTCTCTTTACCCATAAGTAATATTACTCATGGAATTATGGTTCTTTCCCCTTCAGATTTGGGCTAAGCCAGCCTTTGTGGTGCCCAGTTAAAAGTACTTCGGCTAGAAAATACAACAGAGGCTGCATTTAGCTAGAAGAACTTGTTATTGGGCTGGTTTGAACTTCTCACGTGACTGATCCGACAGGCAGAGAAAGAGGTTACTTGGATACCTAGGAATCACCTAATGTTCCAGGGAGAAAGTGACTTGCCTCAATGCAATAGGATTAGCAGGATCACGGATGTACAGGACTGCTCTTAGTAATTTCATGTTCACCAAAAGCAGTACACTAAAGTCATGGTACACAGACAAAGGTAGGCTCATTAGGAATTCAGGTCTCTAAGGAGGAAAGGCTAGAGAAAGACAGGGAGAGCTTTGGCCAGCTGAAGCACTGGCAGCAGGCAAGGGCAATATGGAGCAAGAGACTGCAGTGTGTGCTCCTCACTCCTGCTGTCTTGTTTTGGGGGTAGAAAGACAACAGAGCCAACCTGGCATGCCAAAACAGGTAGCAACCAATGCTGGCTTGTTCTTTACTTTATCACTATTTTATTTATGTTAAATAGATGAACAAGGTTTCCAGTTTCCTCACATCCTTGCTAAATTTGCTATTTCATGAAATTTTTTATTTCTTGTTTTTAAATAAAACCATCCTCATGCATGTATCAGAGTGTTGTGAAGATCCCATAGTTGAATGCAATGATTCAAGAGACTTTGCATCTCTCCTGCAGGGTGGAAAAGTAGAGAATGGTTTCACACATGAATAATTACTCTGAGTAGAAGCATGGCTTTCTATTGTGGGTATAAGATAAGAATGATTAAGAATGAATGACAGAGGGTAGATCTTTCTAGGATTCATTCCTGCCCTTTTCATGGTTCTGATATATTTTGGAAGAATGTAGCATAACCCTTGCTCACTGTTTGCAAGACGCCCAGGCTCTGAAAGCAGAGGTCTTGGTAGAAAACGGAAAGGGAAAGAAAAGAGAGAAGCAGTGTATGTGCCCCACGGTTGTCCGTCTTATCCCTCATAGCCGTGGCTGCCTCTTCTGTGTGGTTCTCTATACTCTACCCTAGCTTCCTTCGGCTTTACTAACGTGTCCCTTCTGGCATTTCAGCTATCTGGCAGTGTGGAGGTCCTATCATTACTGTGGTTAACATTAACATCTCCTGTGTGCTACTCTGATCCCCATTAGCCCTGGGAACCAATGCCTACACTGTTCACTGTAAGTACAAAGTAGATTGCCCAGGTTGCACTTTGGTGTGTGTAAGATTCAGTACTATACCCATAGTAATGATAAATGAGAATTAGATTCTTTGACAAGGTGACTGGGTAGGTGAAGAAAGTAAAACATGCTAATATAAACTATTAAAAATCATTGGAGAATTATCTGGAAGAGATTAAACTGATGAAAGTTATAGCAGCCCAGGTCACCTGCCTGGATTCCTAAAACTACTGACTGGTTCTTATGAGATGTGACAATGACTCTTCCATTTTCATACTTCTGCTCTTTATAACAGAGCCTTCATCCTTCTCAAACTTCTAATTTGTCCTTGTCAAACATGATGGGGATGGCATATCACTGATACGTTTAATCAGGTTTTCAAACTTTGTTTTTCTAAAATCATCTCAGCACAATTAGGGAAGACACTTGAAGTCAGCCAGTGGTTTCCACATGCACATTTACCTGGTCTGTCTTTCTGTCTCTGACACACACATACACACACACACACACACACACACACACACACACCTTTTGAGATGGAACTGGGACAGGGTATGCTAGGTCCTTGGTGTATTCATTGGAATCAAGTCATATGAGGGTAA
The DNA here is from genome assembly GCF_963924665.1 of Micromys minutus. Classification (NCBI taxonomy): domain Eukaryota; kingdom Metazoa; phylum Chordata; class Mammalia; order Rodentia; family Muridae; genus Micromys; species Micromys minutus. Next base: position 46,647,112 of record NC_137953.1, read on the forward strand.
ACACCAACAGCTTTTCTTTTCTTGCATTTTGTTAGATACTAAGAAATAAATATTCATTTTATTATATTTTTTTCAGCTAAAGAAATAACAGGGATTGTGGGATTATACTCATTTAAGGGTAACGGCCAGCAATTAATCGTGGTTGCAGTGAAGCAGCGATGGATAGGGATGCCTACTTGTCCCTTTGTGCCTTTAAGTCAGCATGTTTACTGGACACAGAGCACTAGGCTTGGTGACTTATGATGTTCTGTACATTTAAATCCACACTTATCTCCCTTTAAGTAACTAAGAATTTAGTTTCTATCTCTATGGAGTTTCTTATTTTGGAGATTCATGTGCAATTGCTACTCATACCCAGGCTTAATATTTTCTTTCATTTTGCATATTTTTAGGATTTATCCATATTGAAGGATGTAGCAGTACTTTAATATTTCCATTTTAGCAAACAAGAATATATTATCTGATATATCAATTCATCTATTCAGCATGTGGATTTATGTGGTTGGTAGTTATTATGATGATGCTAAAAAGATTTGTGTACACAGCTTTCTTTTTATTTTCTCCCATGCTCCTCTCTTCCCTCTCCCTTTCCTTCTCAATTTTTCCTCTTTGACAGACTCTTGCTATGTAGCTGAGGCTGTCTTCCAACTCACACTTCTCTTGCATTTGCCTCTTGAGTGCTGAGATTGGAGAGATGTGTCCTGACTTTGCTTCCTCTGCCGTAGCATAGCTGATTTACTCAGGCCTTTGTATGGTTAGGCAAGTGTTCATTCTGCAGCCCTATTTTACTCTTAAGTGATCCAAGGGCTTCATAGGTTTCCCAGAGTCTGAACTAGCTTTAGGATTCTCCTGCCTCAGCTTCCAGAGTAGCTGGGATTACAGGCTTGTGTGTACATGTGCAATGTGACACTACTTGTATACGTTTTGTGTAGATGTATCTTCATTTGTCTTGGTACATACACATAAAGGTGGGGTTTCTGGATTGGATGATAACACAGCCTTTAACTTTTGAGGGAATGTTAAGGGTTCAAAATCCCAAGTTAGCAGCTGTTCTTATCTGGCCTCTAAAATTACAGTAATGGTTTGTGGGAGCAGTAGCTTTGATCTGCATATCCTTGATAACTAATGATCGTGCTGTATGCTTTTACTTTTTAGCAGGAATTTACAGCAAAATTTCCTTCATGCTAGCCCTGTCCTATACTGTATCACAGGTTCAAAGCTACCTCAATAGCCATGAGCACAGTCAGTGCTCAGTTTGCTTTCTATGTGGAAAGCAATGCTCTGCAGCAAAGAAATGGAAATCATTGGGAGAGATAGGCTTGGGATATTTTGTGATGATTAAAAATGGGATCCTGTCAGAAGAAAACAACATTCTCCTTGTATTTATTTAGATGATTTGACATCCCTCTCCCCCAAAGAATAAAAGTAACAATGACTTCGCTTTAGTCATAAAGAGAAAATGTATTGAATTAGCTCCCCTGTCATGGCACAACTACACATGGAAGAAACAATTAAATGGCTGATGAGATGTTGAACAAAAGGCAGCACAAACTGTGATTCCCAAGAGAAGGCAAACGAGGAAGTAGGCACCCCAGCTTACCAACTGGTGACATTACCTAGATGACAGTGCAAGCAACTCTGCAGGTCTCTCTCTCTCTCTCTCTCTCTCTCTCTCTCTGTGTGTGTGTGTGTGTGTGTGTGTGTGTCTGTATGTCTGTGTGTATGTGTATTTCTACTATGTTTGAGTATCTATTCATACATCTATTAATAAGTATAGAATATATTATCAAAGTAGGAAGGCACATCCATCCATCCATTACAATAATATGTTCAAGACTGACACAGAGGACATTCAAGGCCGTTATGATAAGTATAGAAAATTAAAAGAATTGGGTTAATTTCGGAGTATATCATCTGACTATAAGAGAACCACATTACAAATCAATAACAAAATGAATCTGTGCTATCTTTGAACATTTAAAATTTATGTACCACACTTCTAAGTAGCTCACAAAGGAAATCATCAGAGAAAGAGAAAATACTCTGAAATCAACGATAAGGAAAATGCTGCATGTCAACATTTGTGGGCACAGTTAAAGCAGAACTTAGAAAGGAATGTAAAACTGTAAATGCTCACCATAGAAAGAGGAAGAGGAAGAGGATGAGGACAAGGAGGAGGAGGAAGAGGAAGAGGAGGAGGAGGAGGAGGAGGAGGAGGAGGAGGAGGAGGAAGAGGATCAGTGATACCAGCTTTCATCCTTATGTGCTTACAGTGCCTGCAAAGAGTAAAGTAACTTAACATTAGCCAAAAGCAACAGTTAGAGAAATAAAAATCTAATCAGGAAAGTTAACTAAACAACAAAGAGTTTCTTTGTATTAACTGATAAAATAGAAAACCCCATAGCTTCATAAATGGATAAAAAGTTTGGTGATTAATGTGCACAGTGCGATCACACCGACTTCCTATGTGTTTACATAAAGTGTTACTGGGGCACAGCTGCTCTCCTTACCTGTGTGCTGTGTACTATGGTGGCACTCATACAACAACAGCAGAGTAAAGCACAAGAAAATGAGACTACGTGGCTCACAAAGCCAAACGTGCTAAGTATGTATTCTAGAAAGAGGTGGACAGCTTCTGCCCTAAATAAGTGGGTGACTAAAAAAGTGAGGGGATACAAACTACTAATATCAGAAATTAATGGGGGCTATTACCACAGATCCTACAGACATTAGAGGGATACATGGGAATTTTCAAACATGCCCCAGGTCCTTGGCTTTAGTAACTTAGATCAAAGAAATGAACAAATTCCTTGAAATGTTTAATTTATGAAAAGGATTCAGAAATAATAGGATCTATAAATATACACATATACATGCATATTGAAAAGACCAAAATAATAACTAAAGGTTCTCAAAAGGGAAAAGAACAGATGGCTTCATTATAGAATCTTATCAAGCTTTTAAAAAAATAATGCTAGTTCTATGCAAACTCTTCCAGCAAATAAAAACCAGACAAGTTGTTGACAAGAAAGTGAAGCAATGAGGGCTCTGGGCAATTTCATATAATATTAAAAATGTAGTGATCCCATGATCCAGCCACTCTTCTTCCATGTGACTATTCAAAAGAATAAAGGCATATGAAGAGTAGAAGATTTTTATAAGAATTAATGAGCAACACAGCATCATTAATAGAAGTTTGAGTTATAAGAGACTAAGACTGGACACAATCAAATGCTTGTTAGTGGAAGTCTTTATGTGTTGGGGGGAACCTATAGTCTCCCCATACAACAGAATACAAGTCAACCATAAATATAAAGTACTAATGAGAAAAAATGTTACTTCTTTAGAGACAGGAAAGCTGGGAGAATGAAGCAGATGAGGAATGAGAAAGACTAAAGTGACATGCAGTAGCCAACTTTATTCAAAGCCTCAGACAATTTATACTCTGAGGGTTAAGAAAGGTCACATGAGTCAAGTTCTCATGAGTTAATGCAGAATAAAATCACAAGGACAAACCACACATGGTAAAAACATGTTTCCTGTAACAGGCAAAAATGACTAACAACAGAAAGCAATAATGGTAATCTGAAGCAAACTCCTACTTTCCAAGAACAATTCCATGTTTTTAAGAATTTGAGGTCAAAAGACTGGTTTTCTTGGAGTGTTCTCACTTCCAGAACTCTCCTCATATGACCCTGTAACTGGACTGTGTTCTGACAATGACATGGAAGAAGCTCAAGCCGGTAAGAGGAGTGCAATGAAAGACAAATAGGAGTGTGCTCAGTATGAGGCTACTAATATGAAATTCCAGAAACTACTCTAATTAGGCAAAACTAATCTATGATGAAGGTATCAGAAGTATGGATGCTTCCAATGTGGAAATAAGTAATGGATGAGTTTTACATACTTGTTCGAATATAGATCCTGTGTGTGTGTGTGTGTGTGTGTGTGTGTGTATGTGTGTGTGTGTATGAGAGAGAAAAATATTGTCAAAATTCATCAATGTGACCACTAAGATTAGCTGCATTTCACTGCATGTTTTTCAGTAAAAACATAAATGAGAAGGCATTCCTGGCAATATTGTAATGAACTGAAAAGAATGCAGACTTGTAGCATAGTAAGTGTATGAGAGAGAAAGAGGAAGGGGAAAGAAAGGAAGAGCAGCAGAAAGCATGTCCTTCTCAGCAGAATCTCAGTGAAATTTCACACAAAATTTATCGATGGCTGTAGAAACTATTGGTGAATGTTCGTTAGGAAAGAGAAAAACCTATGATCTTAGGGTCTTATATAATTTATATCATTAATAACCATTGGAAGTAAGAGCATCTTTTCAAAGGTGAAACCTGTCAGTCATCACCTTAACCAAATGGCTGTCGCACAGCTGGGCTTCAGGTGTGGTGACAAAGTGGGAAGACTAATCATTCATCTGAATTGTTCATGTAGGAGACTGTTGCAAAGCAACTGTTAGAAAAATAGAGCCTCTGGCCTGAATTCTCATCCAAGGAATCCAATTCATATACAACAGGAGCTGATGAGACTGTGGCAGGTTAATGGAAACTGAATGTGTGGATTTTGACTGGATTTAAAACGATAGACATAACAGTTTTTGGAGGATGAATAGGGAAATATGACTATAGACCAATGGTTTTCAACCTGTGGGTTGTGATCTCTTTGGGGGTTTAAATGATGGCAATTCATAGGGGTTGCCTAAGACCATTGGAAAACCCAGATATTTACATTATGATTTATAACAACAGCCAAATTACAGTTATGACATAGCTACAAAAATAATTTTATGGCTGACAGCCACTACCATGAAGAAGGGTATTAAAGAACCTCTGTATTAGAAAGGTTGAGAACCACTGATGTAGACTTTATATATGAATGAATAATGTCCATTCGAAGATGCTCATGTCCTAAACTCCAGAGACTATGACTATATTGCTCATAACGGAAGACTTTCGTAAACTTAACATGAAACAGTCATCTGGGAAGAGGGAATGCCCATTGAGAAAATGCCCTAAGAGACTTCAAGTCTGTAGGAGGGATTTTCTTGAAGAATGGTTGATTGGGGAGGACCCAGCCCATTGCAGGTAGTGCAGTTCTGGGCAGGTGGTCCTGGGGGATATAAGAACACTTGCTGAGCAAGCCTTGCCAATCTCACTAGCAAGCAATGTTCAGCCCTGGCCTCTGCTTAAATTCCTGTCTCCAGGTTCCTGTGCTACTTGAGTTGTTGCCCTGACTCCCCTCAGCGATGGATTCATCCTCCATGGTATACAATAAAATAGACCCTTTCCTTCAATATTTTTTTTTTGGTCATAGTGTTAACCAACAAACAAACAAAGAAACAAAGCAAACTACGCCAAAGACAGTTACAGATGAGATTAAGAAGGCTGAAGAGGGGGAGAATATTCTGAATTATGTGATGTACCAAGTCTAACTACATGGACCTCTGAGGAGAAGAACCTTTCCTGGTTGTGCTCAGGAAGATGTGTTTCCATAAGGGGTTCCCATTGATCTTTGGTTTGGTTGTCAAAGAGCAACAACCAACAAAACCTAAGAGGTAAGACACAGAAGGCAACTGCTATGGTTGTTCAAAAGTGTCTTCTCTACCTCACCCCAAAGAGCTCCTGGGTATAGCAGTCTCATGCTCCCAGGAGGAATCCCTTGCCATCAATCTACATTTAAAAACAAAAACATAAACAGGGTTTAGTTGGCTATAGAAAAATACAGTCCACTATGGTGGGGAAGACATGTAGTCAGGGAAAGCATGGTGGAAGAAGCAAAGACTGATGGTCACATTATGATCTCCTCCTCCTCCTCTGCTCCTCTTCTTCCTCCTCTCCTCCCCCCTTCCTCCTCTTCTCTTCCCCCTCCTCACTGTTGCTGTCATTGCTGTTGTAGTCGTCCTTGTCCCCTCCCCCTCCTCATGCTATTTATTATTTCATATATGCACCTCTTTTTGAATTTTTTAAATATTTTTTATTGGATATTCTCTGTATTTACAGAGTGCTGACCTTTGGGAAATGAAGGTTTTATACTAGGTATAATTTGTATATATGATGAGAAATTAATGTCCTAAGTTAAAAAAATCTCAACATTACTCACATAAACAGAATTTGTACACATAGTTTCTACCCTTCTCTTCTCAGACTAAGAGATAAACAACCCCCCCCCCCCAATAATACTGTCATGGTAACTGTGGTAAATGCTTCAACAGGTTCAATCCATGAAGACATGTGTGCATATTTTCTTCTCTCAGGTTTTCTTTTTGCCCGTGTACATGCTAGGATGATTTATGTGTTGTGTTCTCACTGGAGAAAGCAAAGTGTATACAATTGAGATTTTCTAGAGGAAAAAAAGGCCAGGGTTACTAAGCTCTGGGGTAAAGGTCCAGATACCACTGTGCTAAGGGCTCACTATCCAGAGGACACAAAGAGCAACATCTTTTATGGAATGAGATGGCAGCAAATTACTAAGTTCTAAGAGTTGGTTTCCAATTAGAGGCTGAGCTCTTAATCACAGGTCAAGGTAGGTAACTTTTTGATAAGTTCAAGTGTATTATTATGGGAGATGCATTAGGATAAAAATCCTTATTCCTGTTTGACTCATCCCTGTAGAATTTCTATGCAAGGAATTCTGTAAAAGTTCTCTGTAATTAGTTTTATTTTAAGCTGCTATTTTCTTCCCCAACAGTGCAACTTTTGTTCTTTGGCCTATATTACTAACAATATATTCAATAAAGAGTTACTTTAAAATTTTCTGGTTAATTTTCAGTTTTAGTTTTTGACACAGGGTCTTACTATATAACCCTGGCTGGCCAGGAATAGGCTATGCAGATAATGCTGGCCTTAAACCCATGGCAGCCCGCGACATCCAAGTGCTGGGATTACAAAAGCCGGCCACCTGGCCAAACCACCCATTGAAAAATGTCAACGTGCAGTGGAGATGGTTATGTTAGCAGCTCTCTGCACTGCACCATTGCTCTCTGCAATGCCCCCACTTCCACCCTGCGGAAGCCACTGTACATGCGTTTTCAATAAGCCTTCCTCTCACAACTGTGGTGTAGCCAGTTTAATACGTGTCACTCCGCAAATGCAAAAGCAAGGATCACACTAAGGACTCTGGTCACAAAGTGTTGAAACCTAATTGACTTCAGAACTGGATGGTTTCAAAATCTACTCTAGGTAGTTTCTGGTTGCAAAAGTGTTGAATTAAATATTTCAATGGAATGTAGAAGTCATCAAAGAGCCAACCATTTTTTTTAAATAAAAGATGTGACTTTATAAAGAAGATATTTGATGCATAAAATAAAGTGATGAATCTTTAAAAAAATGTGCTGTGCAGGCAAACACATTGAAACTAGAACCCTAAGCAGTACCAAAGAGTAGTAAATTGTGCTCAAAATTTGACAAAACAGCCACAATACATGAGGTTGCTTTCTTCTGTAAGGGTACCCTAGTTTATTATAAACTACACATGGAAAACATAAACAATATTGAATTAGACTTTCTATGGTTTTAATGTATAATATTTTCAAAAATGTTATTATATATTTAAGAGATTAAGCACATCATCTCATAATTGTCGTGGACACATATGTTTGTTGACTCCTGAATGGAAGGATTTGGGGACAGGGCAGAGTAGGGCAGGATCACAGCTCAGGTTTAACGCCGCCATGTTTTCTATCTGTGTTCTTGGTACCGAGTGACAGAATATATGGATGCATCCATGGGTAGACTAATCACTTACATGAAGGTGGACTCAGGTTCCAATAAGCAAAAATATAACTGTGAACACAATGGTACTTGATATCACTGGCTCAACTTGCAATGCAAATGCAACACAAGTGCATTCACGAGGTCTGTTATGTTGGGATAAGAGCGATTTCATTCTTTTCTAAGCTAAGCAACCCAAGTGAGTCTGGGCTCAGTGTTTCCTTCACAGCTGAGAAACAACATGAGCATAAGCAGTGGACTCCATCTTGTTTCTTTAGCTACGGAGAGCCACATGTCACATGGGTTTTCTGCCAGAAGACATTGTATGTCACTCACTCACAGTAACATGCTGTAAGCTTCAGAAGTCTGTCAGAACGGAATTAAAATAATCAATAATGACTTATTGTGAGTTGAGCATAACACGCCATGGCTTTCAACTACAGAAAATGAGTACAGGCGTACAGACGGATGCTGATGCAGCGGTGCGCACCCTCCTTTGAGGGTTACGCTGTATTGACAGTTGTGATTTCCCCCCTCCGGTTGTCATTGATTGGAGCAAGGATAACTGAGGAGAGGTGGAGAAGGACACAGTGAGACTGGACTGCCTGTGGCAAATCAAGGCCACAAAGTAAAGAGGGTTTCACCATAGAACTGGGAGGAAAGTGCAGATGGAGGGAGATGAAGGGATACAGACGTCAGAGTGAGGGCATTCGTGGAGAATCAGCGAACTGGCAGTGAATAGTGGCGGTGGCTAAGGTAGTGTGGGGAAAATATGTAAGCAGGTAAGTTTAACATGAGGGAGTAGTGACCACGGCTGTCATAAGGTACACTGGCCTCCTGTCCCACTCCTCCCCAGCTGCAGTTCTGTGTCCCAGAAAAACTCACAATGGCTTAAACATTAGTTTTCCAATTCTTTCAGTGATTATATTTGTCACTAAATAATCTGTTTAAACTGCTAATGGTGTATTGATGTTAGACATTTTATTCTGGCCTGGTTGGGTCCCAGTTAGATTACATTTTTTCCCTCCCTAATGTCTTTGAGGGTTTTTGTGTGTGTGTGGGGGGGTTACATCAATTTTCCTTTGACAATACGACTCACCACACCAGAAAGAATCTGTACACTGCTCACAACTGTGACACTGATGCTCACACCTGTGACACTGATGCTCACCACTCACACTTGTGATGTCTGCTCACTTTTGATGCCTGTGGATCCGTGACACCTGAGCTTCTAGCCCGGGTAAAACATGGGAGGCTGGTGGGAGGGGAGGGAAGGGGGAAGAGTTGTGGAGGGTGTTGAGTCCTGAATTGAAGCTAGAAAGCCAAGCTGGGAAGGCACGGGAGAGAAAAAGGACAGTGCGATGATTGGAGGCCATGCCAAGAAGGAAAACTGGGGATGACCAACAAGGAGGGTGAAAGAATATGGCAGGCTGAGGGCATAAAAAGACTGTAGTGACAGACAAGTAGAGGTTAGCAGGCTTCCTCACCTGGCAGGGAAATTCAGCCTGCAGACTAGCTGCTCAGCCTCCATCGAAGGCATCCTACCCCCAGCCATGACCAAGACAGATTATATAAGGTCAGCTTTTAAATATGTTATTAATATTTCAAATGAGAGAAAAAGAAATAGTGTTAAATTCACACCTAAATGTCAATTATTAAATTAGTTAGATAAACATACAGTATATAAAATAATTAGTGCTTTTAAAAATGAGATTAATGAGATTACGATTTTCAAAAATTGTCTAGAAAAGCTAACCTTTTAGAACCTATATGGGAGATTTTACTGTACTTTTCACTCATTACAAGTTTTTTGCTAACACGAACTTTGATATAAGAAATAAAGCTCTGAATTCATCGAGTACTGGTTAATGGCCTATCTCTTTTGTTTAATTTTGAGACTTAAGTTCGCTTCTCATCCTGACTTGTTTGACTGTGTCCCTATCTATCCATGACGTTCATCTTGTTTAATTGAGGGATAAAAAAAAATTTTAGCAAAGCATTTTCTACACTTGCACTTACTTAATTTTCACGAGTCTGATTCATCTTTCCTTTTCTAATTGCATTTTAAAAGTCATATTCAGGATGTAGAGATAGGGAGATAAGTGTCTGCTTCTGTAGAATGACTTGTTAGGGCCAGCTGACGTCTCTGCCACTGCATTGCTGCCTTCTTCCTTCAGATTTACTCACAGCGCTGCAGTTCCTGAGACCTTCCTTTCTTTCTTTCTTTCCTTCTTTCTTTCTTTCTTTCTTTCTTTCTTTCTTTCTTTCTTTCTTTCTTTCTTTCTTTCTTTTGAACAACTTTATTTTAAAAAACAAAGATAAATGTAGGCATTTTAAGCATTTTTGCATAAAAGTATACAAATACCTTTTTGTCAGTGTTTGGCTTTTTTCCCCCCCAAGGTTTGATAGTGTGCATTAAGGTCTTACTAGTTACAATGAGCAAAAAGTAAATGTAAAACAGGATGTAACCCAGAATTAGTCAAAGTTTTCTTGGTGTGTAAGGATTGAACATAATGGTTTTTTCTTTTTCTTCTTCTTTTTTTTTTTCTTGAACTTCACACAGTCTGTGAGTGGTTTCTGGGGTGTTCAGAGCTTTCTGGGGTTAGTATCCCATTACTAGTGACTGCATAGTATGTCTGTTCTTTTGTGACTGGGTTATCTCACTCAGGATGATATTCTCTAGATGCATCCATTTTCTTAAGAATTTCGTTAAGTAGTACTCCATTGTGTATATGTACCACAATTTTTGTATCCATTCATCTACTGAAGGACATCTGGGTTCTTTCCAGCTTCTGGCTTTTATAAATAGAGCTGCTATGAACATTGTGGTGCATGTGACTTTGTTGTATGTTGGACCGTCTCTGGGGTATATGCCCAGAAGAGGAATAACTGGATCTTCAGGTAGTACTATATCCAATTTTCTGTGGAATCGCCAGACTGATTTCCAGAGTGGTTGTATTAGCTTGCAACCCCACCAACAGTGGAGAAGTGTTCCTCTTTCTCCGCAGCCTCGCCAGCATCTGCTGTCATCTGAGTTTTGGATCTTGGCCAATCTGACTGGTGTGAGGTGGAATCTCAGGGTTGTTTTGATTTGCATTTCCCTGATGGCTAAGGATGCTGAGCACTTCCTTAGATGCTTCTCAGCCATTCGGTGTTCCTCAATTGAGAACTTTTTGTTTAGCTCTGTACCCCATTTTTAATAGGGTTGTTTGATTCTCTGGTGTCTAGCTTCTTGAGATCTTTGTATACTTTGGCTATTAGGGCTCTATCTGATGTGGAGTTGGTAAAGATCTTTTCCCACTCTGTTGGCCGCCGTTTTTTTTTTTTTTTTTTTTTTTTTTCTTGACAGTGTCCTTAGCCTTACAGAAACTTTGCAATCTCATTAAGTCCCATTTGTCAATCTTTGACCTTAGAGCACAAACCATTGGTGTTCTATTCAGGAAATTTTCTCCTGTGCCTATGTGTTCTAAGGTTTTCCCTACTTCCTCATCTAATAGTTTCAGTGTATCTGGTTTAATGTGGAGATCTTTGATCCACTTACACTTGAGCTTTGTACAAGGAGATAAAAAAGGGTCTATTTTCATTCTTTTGCATGCTGAATGCCAGTTGGACCAGCACCATTTGTTGAATAGTCTGTCCTTTTTCCATTGAACGTTTACAGCTCCTTTGTCAAAAATCAGGTGACCATATACATGAGGGCTCATTTCTGGATCTTCTATTCTATTCCATTGATCCACGTGCCTATTTTTGTACCAGTACCATGCTGTTTTTAGCACATCTGCCTTGTAATAGAGCTTGAGGTCAGGGATAGTGATTCCCACAGATGTTTTCTTGTTGTTGAGGCTGGATTTTGCTATTCTAGGTCTGTTGTTATTCCAGATGAAATTACACATTGCTCTTTCCAACTCAATGAAGAATTGGGTTTGTATTTTGATGGGGATTGCATTGAATCTGTAGATTGCTTTGGGTAAGATGGCCATTTTAAAAATATTGATCCTTCCAATCCATGAGCATGGGAGATCTTTCCATTTTTTAAGATCTTCCTTGATTTCCTTCTTTAGAGGTTTGAAGCTATTGTCATACAGGTCCTTCACTTGCTTAGCTAGAGTCACACCAAGGTATTTCATGGTTTTTCTGACTATTGTGCAGGGTATCTTTTCCCTAATTTCTTTTTCCACATGTTTATCTTTTGAGTAGAGGAAGGCTACTGATTTGTTGGAGTTAATTTTATATCCAGCCACGTTGCTGAACTTGTTTATCAGCTGTAGAAGTTCTCTGTTGGAATTTGTGGGGTCACTTAAGTACACTATCATGTCATCTGCAAATAGTGATGTTTTTAGTTCTTCCTTTCCAATTTGTATCCCTTTGATTTCTTTTTGCTGTCTAATTGCTCCACTCAGGACTTCCAGTACTATGTTGAATAGGTAGGGGGAGAGTGGGCAGTCTTGTCGAGTCCCTGATTTTAGTGGGATTGCTTCAAGTTTCCCATCATTAAGTTTGATGTTGACTGTTGGTCTGCTGTATATTCCTTTTATTATGTTTAGGTATGGGCCTTGGATTCCTGTTCTTTCCAAGATTTTTAACATGAAGGGGTGTTGAATTTTGTCAAATGCTTTCTCAGCATCTAGTGAGATGACCATGTGGTTTTTTTCTTTGAGTTTGTTTATATGTTGGATTGCACTGATGGATTTCCGTATATTAAACCATCCCTGTGTCCCAGGGATGAAGCCTACTTGATCATGGTGAATGATCATTTTGATGTGTTCTTGCGTTCGGTTTGCAAGGATTTTGTTGAGTATTTTTGCATCAATGTTCATAAGTGAGATTGGTCTGAAGTTCTCTTTCCTTGTATGGTCTTTGTGTGGTTTAGGAATGAGGGTTATTGTAGCCTCAAAAAATGAGTTAGGTAGAGTTCCATCTGATTCTATTTTGTGGAATAGTTTGGAGAGTATTGGTGTTAAGTCGCTAATAAATGTTTCATAAAATTCTGCACTGAACCCATCTGGACCTGGGCTTTTTTTGGTTGGGAGGCTTTTGATGACTGCTTCTATTTCTTTAGGTGTTATGGGATTACTTAGATGGTTTACCTAGTCCTGGTTTAACTTTAGTATCTGCTACCTGTCTAGGAATTCATCCATTTCCTCCAGATTTTCCAGCCTTGTTAAGTATAGGCTTTTATAGTAGGATCTGATGATTTCTTGAATTTCCTCAGTTTCAGTAATTTTGTCTCCATTTTCCTTTCTGATTTTGTTAATTTGGATACTCTTTCTTTGCCCTCTAGTTAGTCTGGCTAAGGGTTTATCAATTTTGTTAATTTTGTCAAAGAACCAGCACTTGGTTTTGTTGATTCTTTGAATGGTTCTTTTTGTTTCTTTTTGGTCTATTTCTGCCCTAAGTTTGATTATTTCTTGCCATCTACTCCTCTTGGGTGTATATGCTTCCTTTTGTTCTAGAGCTTTCAACTGTGCTGTCAGGTTGCTAGTGTATGCTCTCTCCAGTTTCTTTTTGGAAGCACTCAGAGCTATGAGTTTTCCTCTCAGTACCGCTTTCATTGTATCCCATAGGTTTGGGTATGTTGTGTTTTCATTTTCATTGAATTCTAGAAAATCCTTAATTTCTATCTTTATTTCTTCTTTGATCCTGCTATCGTTTAATAGAGCACTGTTTAGTTTCCATGCGTGTATGGGCTTTTTGTTTTCTTTGTTGTTATTAAAGATCAGCCTTAGACCATGGTGATCTGAAAGGATGCATGGGAGAATTTCAATCTTCTTATATTGATTGAGGCTCGTTTTGTGACCAATTATGTGGTCAATTTTCGAGAAGGTCCGGTGAGGTGCTGAGAAGGTGTATTCTTTTGTTTTAGGATGTTATGTTATGTAGATATCTATTAATTCCAGTTGGTTCATAACCTCTGCTAGTTTTACAGTGTCCTTGTTCAGTTTCTGTCTCCATAATCTGTCCATTGGTGAGAGTGGGGTATTAAGGTCTTCCACTATTATTGTGTGTGGTGAAATGTATTTTTTATGTATGCAGTCTGATAGCCTATGTGTTTTTATTGGGGAATTGAGTCCACTTATGTTAACAGATATTAAGGAATAGTTGCTGCTGTTTCCTGCTATTTTTGCTTTTAGAGGTAGAGTTGTGCCTGTGTGTCTTTCTTCTTTTGGTTTTCTTGCTTAGGTATTTTCTTGTTTTTACTAGGATGTAGTTTCCCTCCTTATATTGGGTTTCTACCTATAATTTGTTGTAGTGCTGGGTTTGTGGTCAGATATTGTATAAATTTAGTTTTGTCTTGGAATATCTTAGTCTCTCCATCTATGGTGATTGATAGTTTTGCTGGGTACAGCAGCTTGTGCTGGCACTTGTGCTCTCTTAGGGTCTGCATGATGTCTGTCCAGGATCTTCTAGCTTTCATAGCCTCTGTTGATAAACCGGGTGTGATTCTGATTGGTCTTCCTTTATATGTTACATGACCTTTTTCCCTTACTGCTTTTAGTATTCTTTCTTTGCTTTGGGCACTTGGTGTTCTGACTATTATGTGTCGGGAGGTATTTCTTTTCTGGTTCAACCTATTTGGAGTTCTGTAGGCTTCTTTTATGCTTGTGGTCATCTCATTCTTAAGGGTAGGGAAGTTTTCTTCTGCAATTTTGTTGAAGATATTTACTGTGCCTCTTAGTTGATATTCTTCCCCCTCTTCTATTCCTTTTATCCTTAGGTTTGGTCTTCTCATTGTGTCCTGTATCTCCTGGACATTTTGGGTTAGGAGCTTTTTGGTTTTTGCATCTTCTCTGACTGTTTTGTTTATGTTTTCAATGTTGTCTTCAGCCCCCAAGATTCTCTCTTCCATCTCTTGTAGTCTATTGGAAATGCTTGCTTCTGTGACTCCTGATTTCTTTTTAAGGATTTCTACATCTAGGGTTGTCTCTTTTAGTGTTTTCTTTATTGTGTCCATTTCCGTTTTAAATTCCTTCTTCCATTCCTTCATCTCTTTGGTTCTGTTTTCTTCTAGTTCTTTGAGTTCTTTGAGTGCTTTTCTTGTTTCTTCTTTAAAAGCTTCTAATTCTTTATGCTTTTCCTCCAGTTCTTGTTTAAGGATCTCTATCATCATCTTGAGGTAGGATTTTGGGTCTGAGTCTTCTTTTTCTGGAATGTTTTGCATTCCAATGTTTGCTGTGATGGGAGAGCTGGGCTCTAGTGTTGCCAGGTTGTCTTGGTTTCCCTGGGATATGTTCTTTTGCTTTTCTCTTGCCATCTTGTTTTCAGTGATTGGTTCTCGCCTTTCCCTTGTTCCTGGCCTGTGTCCCTTGATCTCCACTGTTCCTGATGGAGGATGGTCAGAGCACCTGTTCTGCACCTAAAAGCCGCTGGCTGGGAACAGAGAGCCCAATGCTGGGTTCCTTTTTCCCTGGATCAAGCCAGGCAGGGGCATACTTTCCGTGTGCTCGGCAGAGATCTCTCTGCCCCCTGGCTACTCAGAATGCCTTCTCACCAAGCCAGTGTCCCTGGATCTCCTCTGTTCCTGGTGGCGGATGGTCTCAGCGCCCCCAAAACCTTTCAATCGCTGATGCTAACGTTATGTAGGTGCCTTATAAATTTCAAGTGCAACTTTGCAGAAGATTGTTGAAGCTATACTTTATCCATATTGTTTCTATACATGAATATATTACTAACTTTGCTTCTTCCATAATTGTCTAGCCTGAGCCTCATGAAGAAACCTATTAGGGCTAAAAGACAACTGAAGAAAAACCAAAACAAATGAGGACAATGCAGACTAGCTAATGGCAGCCATGTCTGAGGACCAGAACCCAAGCCTGTGAGCTTCTAGAGGGAAAGCGGGTTCCCAGTTGGTGCCATTCTCAGCTCTATATTGTGTGCTGCTTATTTGAGACAAGCTGACTTTCATTTCATTTACAGTTATTAAGGATATACTGTGTGCTTTGAGGATTCCACAGAAGGAATACAAAAATGCCAATTAACTCTCTTCTTTTGTTCTGTCTCTTTAAATTAAACAATAGTATATAGACCTCAAACTGAATAAAAACTTAGAAATCATTATAGTCAATCACTGAACACTGAAACAATACTTTCCTGCTATTTAATCACCTTGCCTCCAAAATTCATAGCAGAATTAAAAAAACAAAACAAAACAGACAGTGAATGTGCCAGTCCCCTGATCCTGCAGAGGCCATCGGGAAGGTTAGCATCTAGATGACTAAGTCACTAAAAACACAAAAGGGATGGCTCTTCTTAACCCCTCTTTCCTATCAGAACCACACCCTCTACTTCCCCAAGTGTAAGCCATAATTTTATCTATTTTTTTTTTTTTTTTTTTTAGATTTTATCTTCTTTGTATCTTCTGCTCCTTACCAACAATGGTCATTTCTATTTTCTTTGCTTTGGACAGACAGATTAAGAGGAAAATAAAAGAAACAGTTTTTAAAAAACAGTACTGGATTTAATATACCAATCTTTCCAGATACATCCTGATACATACTGTTTAAAAACTTGCTGTTGGAATAAAGAGAACCCCCAAAATGCAATATATTAAATAAGACAGAATAATAAAAAATAGAGTCATGACACATGTCTGTGATATTTGCAAAAAATAAAAGATAAAAAATGAAAAGCTCTGTCAGTTGAGATTAGGACAATCAATGAAAATGAGGGAGTAAATCAAAAGTCTCAAAGTATACATTCTTGACCTAACTTAAGCCTGGATGACCACAGTGTGGTGGCTCTGGGGGACAGACTTAGCTAGGTTTAAAGCCCAGCTCTGTCACTTAATGGCTGTGTTATGAAGAAGGTTCTTTCTCAGTCTCCTCATTTGTTGAGTGGGAATGGTAACATGTAGACTCATGATGTTGCCATATACTGCCAGGCACTGACAATCCTTACTGTTTTCATTATCTTATTGGTCTATAGAAATACTGTTTATACTTTATTGTCAGTCTGCTATAATTCAAGACTACTCTGTAGGTTTCACACTTTCTGTTTGACCTTTGTCTCTTAACTACTGAGAGCCTAGTGTGCCACAGTAAAGCTTCCAGAGCTGGCTCTAGAGGAAAGACCCTGCTCTGGAAAACACAAGGGCCATCAGTGAAGAGGGCAGCAGGTCTTGGGGATCTGCTTATGATCACTGCTGATCTCCCTAACTCCTAGACAGCCCAGCTTTGTCTTGTTTTACTTCCTTCAAAACTCTCCTCCTGTTAATTACACTAACCCAAAAGCAGACTCTTAATCAGTGGACAGATAGCTATTTTCTCAAAGGATGTATACAGACACACACATCCACCCACACCCCCCCCCCACACACACCAAGACAGACACTTTAATCAGTGGGTAGATAGCTATTTTCTTAAAGGAGGTATACAGACACACCCACAGCCACACACACACACACACACACACACACACACACACACACACACACACACACACAAATCATGACAGGCACAAAGACAATGAGCTAGAGAGCCTGCTTTTAGCTCTTTGGGAACAAAAGGGTAGCTTTTTTCCCCCTCTCTATTAAAGCCCTAGCTTGACCTAGTTTTTTTTTTTTTTTTTTTTTTTCTCTATCTATTCAAAGCTGAAATAGGAAATAATACATCTTTTTTTTCAGTTAAAAAACAAGAAGAGAAAAAGACCTCATTTAATAATGAAGAGCGCACAGCCTTTACTCAATGCAAAGGGCACTAGAATCTATATTCATCTGTTCGCAAATAGTCTTCTGAGCTTTAATTATCAGAGGAGAGTAACTTCCCAATGTTTTTGGCTCATGCAGTGCTATATGGCACTCAATGTGCTAAATCTGGCCCTCTGTCAACTCTAGTATGCTGGAGCATCAGTGAAGGGTTTCTCTCCTCCTTACAGGGTTTCTACATCTAATCTAGAAAAAGAATGGGACAGGTTAAAAGGAAATGAACTAGTCACATCTAAATAAAACACACCTCAAAATGTTTTCTCTCATAACAGGGTTAATGTAATTTGCTTGTCAAACTATGCTCACATGCAAAACCATGGACAAATCTTTTAGGCATAACATTCAATAAAACAAAGCAAGCACTATGACCAAATTTACGAGAAATTAAACTCTGTTGCAGAATGGGCTCCTTTTGATGGTAGATCTTTGGAGTACATTAGAGAATTTGATATTTTGATCCACTTGTATGGGCGTAATCATATATACTTCATTGGGACAAAAATGAGGAAATAGAAGTATAATTGGATTTTCCTTTGGGTTTAATATGAAGACTAGTCTGATTGAATGATCAAAACAAGAATAAAGAAAGACAGATCCTTAATTCTAGCTGTTCTAAATCAAAGGTGGTACGGGGGGGGGGGGGGAGGGTCCTTTCCTGGTACATTGTTCTCTTTTCTGAAATAGAACAGTTTCCTTTTACACTGAGTTTCAAAAGGTAACTAATCCAGCTAACTAACAACCTTCTTACAAGCATATATTGTGATGAAGTTCTTATGTAAAAATAAGCTGAGAAACAATGTGAAGACAGTTGCTCATTTTTAGTAACCTAAAATATCGTTGAAAAGAAATTATCTTCTAGAAATTGCTTGTAATTCAACTGCCCAGGCTGATAACACGGTTAACTGATATTCGCAATAAGAAGGAATGTGCTTACTCAGACCACTTGAGAATGTGGTAAAATGATGATTTGACAGTAATTCTGTAAAAGAATAGCACCTTGGGGCTTGCTTTCTGTATTAAGGTCAGTTGATTATATCTACTTGAGCTCTAATCGATCCTTCAATCATTCATTCTCTCTTGTGGTGGGAGATATGAGGATATTCTGCATGGCTGAACTCATGAGAACATAATTTCAGTTGGGGAAGGTTTAGGTTGCAGGAGAATAAAATTAAAGTTTTTTTTTTTTTTTAACCAAAAGATGCTGAGGAACCACTACATCAAAGTTTCAAAGGAATATTCCCCTGTGACTGTTTTGTAAGCAAATGTTCTTACACAAAATGCCCTACTCATAAAATAAATAATATAAACTGCACTTATTATTATAGACAATCTCTTCAGTGAGAGACAGCATTGAGTGAGTAAACAGGCAACCTGTCAAGTGGGAGAAGACTGGCTTATCTGTGACGAAGGAGTGACAACCTGGTATTCTACAAGTCACTAGGAAACCCACCCCTAAACACACATGCACACACAGTAATTAAAATTTGGCAGTAGATTTGAAAAAAAAAACAGCATGAAGACCAATAAATATATTAAAATGCACAAGAAATTGTTCCACATCATCTGAGAGAAACGTATACTAAATGCCATCAAATTACCTCAGCACACATAGGAATAGCTAGCTGATAGACAAAAGGGAGATATACAGCCTTCATGACACACAGGCCAATAGGAGCTCTGAGAGACCACTGTGAAGATGGAACTTCTAGGCCTACTTTTGTTTTTTTTATTTTTTAAGACATTTTAAGTTACGTGTATGTGTGTATTTATCATGTGGCTATTTGTGGATGTAGGTGCCTGAAGAAGCCAGGAGAAGATGCCAAATCCTCTGGGACTGGAGTAATAGGCAGTGGGTGCTGGGAACAGAACTTAGGTACTTTGTAAGATCAGTTTGTGTTCTTAATGATTGGGCCATTGTTTACAGCGCCTTAAGAATACTTTAGAAAACTGAACAAGTGAACCACAGAAAATTGTGCACACTATTACCCAGCAATTCAAGTCCTAACATACACCAAAGAGAAATGTGCACAGATCTCACCCAACACTTACTGTCCTACAACTTTTCAATCACAACTATGTAAGAGCTAAGATCAAGAAAAGTTTATCTACTTTTAGAGAAAATAAGACATGCAGGATGTGAATACAGTTAAATTTATGAAGAGTACATACTTAATATTTATATGAGTTACTTTCTGTGATAAAATACCATGATGAAAACAGCACATGGAAGGAACAGTTTACTTTGGCTATGGTTCTAGAGGGAGAATCCATGATGGCAGGAAAGGGCAATGAGAAACCATAAACATAATGCAAATAGAGTGAATGAAAAGTAGGACACGGCTATGAGCTTTTAAAGCAGGCTCTGGCCTGCACCTTCTTCTAAACCTCCCCAAACAAGGGCACCAACTGGGTACCATGTATTCAAATACCTGAGTAAATGGGGCACTTTCTCTTTTTGAGTGGGGTGGTTTTTTAATTAAATATTTTATTTATTTACATTTCAAATGTTATCCCCTTTTCAGCTTTCCCCTCCTGAAGCCACCTATCTCATCCTCCTTTTCCCTACTATGAGAGTGCTCCCCCATCCATCTACCCACTCCCACCTCTCTGCCTTGGCATTTCCCCACACCGGGGCATTGAGCCTTCACAGAACCAAGAGTCTCTCCTCCCACTGATATCCAACAAGGCCATCCTCTGCTACATATGCAGCTGGAGCCATGGGTCCATCCATGTGTACTCTTTGGTTGGTGGTTTACTCCCTGGGAGCACTGGGGGATCTGGTTGTTGATATTGTTGTTCTTCCTATGGCGTTGAAAACTCCTTCAGCTCCTTCAGTCCTTTCTCTAAAACCACCACATTATCTAGAGGTTCAATCTACATTCTGTCAGAGATGAGCCTATTTATTGTTTGATCATAAATGGAAAGTGAAGACAATGGCCATTATCTTAAAAAATTATTTATTCGCAATTTTGGATTTTCCTTCTTTCTTTTTTCTCTTTCTCCTTTCTCCTCCTCCTGCACTTCCTCCTCTCTCTTTTTCTTTTTTGACTCTGGGTTATATGGTCAGACCAATGGAACTCACTGTACACTAAAAGGTAATGGATCCCTGACCTCTTCCTCAGTCTCCCGGGAGCTGGACTTCAGTTGTGCTTTACTAGCTCTTGGTCTTTTCTTTTTAAAAGTGCTTACCATCTATTTCTTTTAAAAATCATACCATCTATTTCTTCACTTGCATAAACAAAAGATAGTAAGAATGAACCTAACTCTAAATTGATAGAACATATTTTACAGTGGTCTATAGTTATATAAGTGAAAACAGTTTACTGTTGCAAGCCAGATGTTTAAAAAAAAAAGTGCAGCTTTATCAGATTCCATGGCTTAGATAAATCCAATGTACAACGCCGAATGTTGAGTGATAATGTTAAAAGAGAGACCTTACTTTTGTCAAAACAAGCAGAAAGCAGTGGGGACAATAGTCAGTGTGAACAAGCGTGGAGTTAAAGACCACGCTTGGAGTGCTGTGACACAGACATCCTCTGAGCAGTTTATCTGACTCTAGGTTTGTCAAGACAGGGTCAGTAAAGCTTTGCTGAATAAATGAAGAAATGATTGTACTGTACCTGTATAATCTGAGACATCTTAGACCAACTTGGCAATGCTTCAGATTAGATGCACAAGCCTTTCTTGCTGACTTTTGAGCCCAAGGCACACTTGGATGGGGAAGGAGGTGGGTGTGTATGTGTTGGATTTTTCCAGTTCAAGTAACTGTCTTTTGATCTTTAGATTCACCATCATTTGAAAAAGACTTTGTTGAATATATGAGGTATTCGTCCCTCTGTTTACCATAGATTAGAAAGTAGGCATTTACCTTATGAAGTCTTCTTCCTCCTCTCTCTTAGGTCTTAGCTGTTTGGGCTGAGCCATGTTGGTCCAGTTCGGCAGAGACTTCAAGAGTCTGCTGATATCATCATCTTTTGCCCAAGACGCACTGATGACAAGTTTCTCTTCTGACTGGACAATGCTCCTGAAAATGGCCACAAAGAAATAGACATGTTAGCATCATATGTTAGCATGTTAGCACTCACAGGGAGTGGTTTCACCTTTTGCTGCATAAGAAGATGTGATATCTGTCTCTCATAACACAGTACACTGTCGATGTCAGAGAAGTGATGTCAGAGAAGAGATTCATAGGTCTCATGGCTGAAACGCCACACACAGATTTATTCTCAGTTTCTAACTTGCCGGACATATAAGCTGATTATGTTATCACAATATTATCATTATACCATAAACTGATAATATTGATTGCCCATCTTATAAGTGTTAATAACTTTTAATGAACACAAATGTGTAGGTTGGGTTTTTCTAGAAATGCTCAAACAAAAAGTAGGACAATAATATTTTTAAAATGCCATTTGAATGAAACAGCAGTGGGAGCTGAAAGGTGACTTAAGTGTCTCTACAGATGGTCCTCTGACTTTTTAGTTTGTGCTACCATTAGTTCTACTTGAAGGTAGCTTTTGTAATGGACACGCCTCTATTCAAAGCTAACCACCATCATAAAGACAGCCTGTGTCCCAAATGTCAGGCAGGGAAAATCTTCGATTACAGCAAACTCCACTGGGCTTTGGCTAGTGACCTGGAGTTGACAGGCCTCTATTCCTTTAATAGGGCCCATGGGTTCACTATTAACACTGCCCTTACTAGAAAGTACCTGAAAAGTCACCTTAAATGTTCAATTTCAACTTAATTAAAAAGCCCATCTTTCTACTCAACATTTCTGCCACCATAGCTGATTTTAAGGGTCTAAAAAGTCTCCTTAGCAGTACTTCCTGACAGAAGTGACATTTCTTATGGAATGTTAATGAACTGGACCTTCTTCTGATGACCGAGTCTCCAGTCTCTGGAGGCTTCTCACATCACAGGCAAGGATATATTCAGGTGCTAAGAATTACGCCATACATTTTCAAATAAATATAAATGGTACTTATAAGAAAAGAGCCTCGACTGAACAGATAGTTCAATATGAATAAACAAGAAAAGATGAGGCCTACAAATCTTTACTCATTGCAGCCTGGCCAAAGGTACCATGGCTTCCTATTGTGACAATACTGCCCTGGTTCATTTTTAGAAAGTCAGAAAAGGAGAACTATGGGTGACTGCTAGCATTTGTCTAGCTTGCTTCAAGCAAATGTCTGAGAGAAACTGGTCTGAGGTATAAACTGACAGCAGAGTCTTCTCCGTTCTTTTACATGTGTCACGGGTACCCCTTATGCTTGCTTCTCTCTCCATTTCCTTACAATCTGACTTTTATATCCTTATACTTGCAAATCTTACAGTGTGATAGCACTTCAGATTTATTACACTCCACTATAGCAAGCCCTCAGTGTTCCTAGGCTATCTGAAAATGTGTCTCTGGCAGTTCTGTCTCCCCACTGACCTTAGTGGTCATTTAAATTAAGTTTGTCTTGTAGATCCTCACTGCTAACCTCTACATCCCTTGTGTCTGACAGAGTGCATAGGGCACATACTACACACTTAAAAATTATCTTTTCAGCAGGTGTATTTGAAATATATAATACTAGAGTATTATTCAAATTCATCTTCATTTGTTTCTAGTTATCTCTTCATTTAGACTCTTGAGAATCCTACATCATTCACACACACACACACACACACACACACACACACACACACACACACACACACATTTCTTTCCACAGTACATTTGCCTAGTTTGTTAGTTTTTAAATAATGCATAAATGATATTTCTTCCCTGACCCAGAATTCCTATCTTCCAAAGCTCTACTGTCTTCTTCAAAAACATTCCAGCAAGTGATCACCCTGAGAGTCTGAGTTTCTTGTTTCCTCTCATGGATAAAACCATCCCTTGTGTAATTTCTGTACAGAAGAAGCTTCCACCTTGTGCTGCTGTAGACGCTGGAATCATCTCTTCCTCTTCTACCTCTCCCTGTGTCTGACACCATCCTGGTCCCTTCAGTGTCAGTCGTCACTTGTTTCTGTGGGTATACTTCTTCATTCAGGGAATATGGAGAATTATCTTCTTTTTTAGTTTGATTACCAATTAGAAGTATTTTTAAAGCTAAAGACTTCTCTCCCATTTTGTATCTGTTAGGAGCAGGAAAAGGGTTTCTGAAATCTATTCAATCTATTTTTGACAGGTAGTTAACATTTAGTCTTAAGCCAGCTGCAGTAATGGTCCTCAAACCAACATTCCAGTGATGTTGATCTACTCTATGCACATGTCATAATCTTAAGGCTCTTTGACCGTTCTGAAGCTTATAATATTTAATTCCCCCTTCTCTTTCTACATCTGCCTTTTCTTTTTATATCATTTCCTCCTGGTCCTACTCGTCACCTGAACCCGCTTGGGAGACAATGTGATGGCTCTTCTCCTGTGCCCATGTCTTACACACTGAGTCCCACCAGCCTGTGCATTTCACACTTGGGAAGCTGGTCTTCTGGCCAGCCTGGTGACTCTGCCTCTCACATCTCCAAGGGAAGCCCCAGTTCCCACTCTTGATTTGTATTTGAAAGGTTAACTAGAGAGCTCTTGGTGGACAGTTTCACCCATATTTCAACAACGTAAAATGAACCAAAAGGAATTCAGCTATTTTCTTTTCTCTCTTTCCCATTAGACACCTGGCGTCCCCGATTCTAGTCATTCTATAATTCAGTCGTCGGGAATGCAGTCTTCTTAATCACCAACAGTGACCACATCCTGTCAATTCTGTCTCTTTAATATCTTCTGAACAGTCCTTTCCTTTCCAGATTCACTGCCATTAATTGGCATTTAAACCCTAATCATTTCTCGTGTGGACTTGGCAGTGACTTGGTACCTGGGCTCCTTGCCTGGAGTTCTGAGACCATCAGTAGTGCTCAACGCCAGATGAGTCATCTCTATAAACTAAGACACAATGAGGAGATATCCCTTTCCTCGGAACTCTTTAAACACTCCTGCATACAGAACAGAACCAGACAGCAGTGTGTGGGCTCACCAACAGCTCTTTTGTCCCCATTTGATCAATTCCAGGTCATTCTCCTATGGACATTTGCTGTATATTTTATCCAGAAGAACAGTTCTAACGTTTTAAAGTGGGTATTAGGTTTAGAACCTGGGACAAATGGCTGAAGTATCCATTTGACACACCAAAGCACACACTGGTTCCCAGGTTCTCCCGATATCCCTCAATCCCTTACCTGTTACAGGGCCCTCCTGGCTGGTACTTCCCCACTCCCACCCTAAACGTCTCCAGCCCTGGTCTTCCCTATATAATCAAACCATTTGGTTACTGGCTCTCTTTGTACCTTTGGGCCTCCTGGCTGCTTCACCTGGTTTTCCTGATCTTCCTTTCTCTCCCTGATCTCTGCCCATGTCCACTCTGGACTCTCCCAGATGTCTCTGTTTCTGGCTGTGCCCTCCCATATATCTATAATAAACTTTCTCCTCCACTATACCTAGAAGCAGCCGTATCCCTCCACCCCTCCCTTCTCTTTCCACTCAGTGGAATGTGTTGTTTTTCCCCTTTCTAGCTACTACATCCTCTTAAGGTTACTTTGGTTCCTTCCTTACTATTTGTGTGTGTGTGTGTGTGTGTGTGTGTGTGTATGTGCGCATGAGCGTGTATGTGTTCAACTCTCCCTATACTAGAAGTTTTCAGCCTTTACTGGACATGAGAATCACTTAGGAGAGCTCTTAAATCAAACCAAACCAAATAAAAACCTGGATGCACAGGCCATACCTAAGACTATACAAATCCGAATCTAGGCGGGAGTAGCATGCAGTGTGTAATCTGTAAATTTCTCAGGTGGTCCAAACTGTAGGCTAGGCAATAATTCTCTCTCCTCAATGCTTTCTTTCGTTTTTCCCTTCCTCCTTCTGTCACCACTTTGTCTCCCCTCCCTTTCTCCTCCTCTTCTTCTTCCTCCCTCCCTCCCTCCCTCCCTCCCTCCCTCCCTCGCTCTCTCTCAAACAAACTAGGAGCACAAACTGGATAAATGCTCTGAGCACAGTAAGCTTCTGGTCAGTTCTTGTTCTTAGTTCTGAGCATGATACCTGGACTCTGGGAGGTATGCAGAAACTGAGCAGGAACTAAAAGTAAGCCTTCTTGCACTAATCTATGTTGGATCAGGAACCGGCTTTACAGTTGCAGATGGCCTTCGAATCCACTGATGGAGGTAACATCATCCATATGTGACAGGGACCGTGTATCTGTTGCCTCAATAGCCAGACACTGCCAGAGTCCACCTGGCTCACCTCCCACCTAGAGGTTACATCACAACCCTCCTGACCTGCACCCTCTCTTCCCCCTTCATCTTCATTGCCACCTTTTGCCCCTTCCCCCACAATAAACCTCTTAAGTGGAACTGTCCTGGTTTGGTGTGGTCTGTCAGGATGTGAGTCCTGATTCTAACATAGTAATCCAGGCTACTCATTAATCTGAGGTCATTTTAGTGGGTTCCATTTCCCTGTACTTAACAACTCAGACCAGTTTGTATTTGGACAAACCACAAAATTACTCTGTGCCTCTCTAAATTTATTATAAATCAGGATTCCCGAATAACAAACACTCCTGTTTCCTTCCAAAACCTTAACAGAGGAAAAGTCCTCACTCAGAAAACAAGTGAAGCAAGGGGCAATTGTTGACAGGCCTGGCCCTGCAGGTCTTTCCTAGGTGGTCTATTGTGTGAAGAGCCTCCTTGCTTTCTCAGTGAGGAGTTTGCTGACTTTATCAGCACATGGTGAAAAGACACAAAGCCAAAACCTTTGCTTTTGTAAGGGTCGCCTACCAGGCACTTAGCATTTCATGGTCTGCAATGAGACTGGCAGACTACGGCTTGTAAATCCCACTGGCTCACCAGTTTGTCTTTTTATGTCCTAGAAGCTATCTAAAGTTAGCTGCTTTTAAATGGTTTCTTAAAAATTATAGTATTTTGTAATGTTGGCAAATTGCATAAAATAAATGTCAGTGTCATGCCCAGAAGGAACCTGAAGGGTTCAGTTCCCTTTAGAGCCCCATTACAGGTCAAATGCTGCTTTGTATAGTCAGAAAGTTCAAGCCAAATTCATTTTTCCACTTCTTAAATCCTGAGCCACATCTAGCCTGTCCCATGGTTCAGGAAAGTGATCGAATCCATATCTGTGAGACAGTATCATACATTTCAGAGGGGTATGACTACGATATTCTATTTTAGTACTTCATGGAACAAAAAGAAACATTATCTGAGGTGTTCACTGTGTTAAAGGTACCCAGACAATTTACTTAGATCCCTGAAAAGCACTGCTATGCTTAAAAAGTTCAATATTATATTATTATATATTATTTTAAGAAGAAATGGTATTGGTAATTAATCAAAATGCTAATATACACTGCTCTCAAATATAGTATATTAATTTATATTGGAATAAAGATAAAGCCAAAAAACAATTCTAAATACACTAACCTGACATACTGATTTCCTGTAGGAAATAATTAAAGGATAATTTTCTCTCAAATGGCAATTGTCTTAGTTTTTTATTTTGTAGGGAATCAGATCAAGTATGTTATAAAATTCCAGGACTTATCTAAACAGGGCCCTGACATCCCCAAAAATAATTCTGTAGGAGGAATGGGGTTAATCATTCCAACCAGAACCATAATCTACCAGTTAATTCACAGCTCAGTGGGCAACAGACAGAGCCATCTGTTTAACTATTTGTAGGCTTCCCAGAGGGAAGAGGAAAATAGGCATGTCTCTTGAAACAGGTGATAGGTTGCCATGAGAAGAGTCTACCCTCAAGACATGGCTGAGTGGATTTCATTCAGAAAACATCTGCTGATGTCACCTGGCTTCCTCTCTGGAACAGTTGGGAAGTACAAGTGTGTACAGTCCCTAGACACAGCTGGGGGCTGAGGCTTTCCTTAGGTAAACAACCAGGGGCAGGTGGGACTAATTGGATTCAACTGTTTTGTGACAGCTAGGGTATGATGCTTACTTTTCCAGACTGAATCCTTCAGATATTTCAAAAGCTGCAAGCCAAGTTAGACAAAGGAACCATGGACAAGGCTGTATCAAAGGAAGCTGCCCTGAGTCCAGTTTACAGACTAGGAATGTGATACCCAACAAACAAGTAATAATGATAGTGAGGGAAGAAGACAGCCAAACAAAACCAACAGTTCTAAAATGCTGGCATTCGATGCATTCTTGGAGAGCTGACGTCACTATTGGCAGGTGTGCACCTACTGATGAGCCCACCATGCTCCCGTGGATAGCTCCAAATCCATGGTAACACAGCCTGGTTAAACTCAGTGGTTTAACTCCTGGTTAAACTTACCAAACGAAACCAACAGACATGAATATGAGCAAGGGATTTTTGGGAGTGAGTGTGGGGGAGTAGATAGGGATGGGGGAGGGTGGGGGTTGAGTGATCAGTGTGTGCTACATATCAAATATCAAAGAATAAATACAGTTAACTCAAAGCAAAGGAGGTAACTGAAGAAAACAGAGGAGACAGGGAAGAGAAAGATGAAAAGGAGGAAGATGGTGATAACAGTAATAATAATTAAGATGGACCACAATTCTTTGGAGAAGACAGAAATCCAGGTGGGCTTTTATAGGTGAGTGTGTCTTAGTTGAGGTTATTACTGCTGTGATGGAACATGACCAACAGCAAGTTGGAGAGAAAAGGGCTCATTTCACTTATGCTTTCACAGAATAGTCAGTTATCCAAAGGAGTGAGGGCAGGAACCTGAGGCAGGAGTTGATGCAGAAGCCATGGAGGAGGAATGCTTGCTGTCCTGAGCCCCATGGCTTGCTCAGTCTGGCCAAAGGGTGGTTCCGCCCACAACTGTCTGGACCCTCCCCCATCACTCAGATCAAGAAAATGCCTACAGGTTATCTTATATGGAAGCATTTTCTCAATGGAGGCTCTCTCCTCTGTGACAACTCTAGCATATGTCAAGCTGACATAACACTAGCCAACGCAGGGTGAATACTTCTTCCCAGAAAACACCATTGCATATATAATGGAAAGAATTAAAATGACTCTAGGGAAGGAGGGCTTAGATCTGAGTGTCTGCCAAGGTAGTAACTCTTGGAGATCATTTAATAACAATCTTCAAATAGGTAAGTTTGCATGGTACTGTTCGTAATTGACATTTTAAGAAAAAGAATTAACACTGTAGCATAAGCAGAGCAAAAATGAATGTGAGATGTGCTTCAACTGTCAATGCTCAGATTTTTCCTTTGGCACACAAATTTAAATACAATCTATGTTTGAATATCCTTAATATGTTTATTGAAGAACAGACTGAACTTATCTTTTCATGTCTTCTTATTGCACTTAGGTAAAATCCAAACCTCTGGTTTAAGATCCTTTATCAATATCTCGGTTGTACATTAAAATACCAGGAAAACTTTTAAGGCTATATTAAGGATGTTAAGAATATATTAAAGGTATTAAGCTTAGTCAGAAGCTGGGTCTAGACCGGGCCCTGAAGTACTAATAGCATTCTCCTGTGCAGTTAGAGAAGCCTGTAGGAGGAGCTGAGCCAAGCAGGCCCAGTCATAATGTGCAAGCTGGCACATGCACCACCGATACTTCCTCCCAGAGCCAACCTAAAATCTACTGGGATGGCTAGAGACGACTGACACTGGAGTAGGACATGGAACAAGCCAATAAGAAAGAGCAGCACCACACTTGGCTACTTGAGATGCCAATGAGATGCTGGGAACTGGGCATAAATGTTGGCCCAGTTCCTGCAATAAACAAGTCTGCTTTTGCTACTTGCTTGACCACAGAGTCTGTGTCACTGACTCTGTGCCTTCTTACACCTGCCCCCAAGGGTCTTGGTCCCAGTCATAAGCAACACAAGCCCAAACCCCTGCTCCTGTCTGTCTCTTCATACTGGCTTGTCTCTGCCGGGTATGTTCTTTCCTCTTCTCCTTCCCATCCTTCTCAAGTGAGTCCAAGCATCACATCCCCAGTGGGGTCTTCTTGCTCCTTACCCAGAAAACATGTTTTTAAAAACCAGATCCTTCTATTACCAAAATCCCCTTTTCTTCTTTGTCACGTGATCATTATCTGTCTCCTTCAATTAGAATGAAAAGCCCTGATTGCCTAACAAATTCATTTCTCCAAGTTTAGCCTGCAGTAAACCTCTGCATATACAATTCCTATATTCTCAGTTGACAAACTATAATTGTAAACACAGAGTACAAAGTGGTCCTATGAATATAACATGAAGCAAGCTAACATTATCTACCATCAAGGACGTATCGTTTTTCTAAGGAATCCATTTGCAGCTCAGTCGTTATTATTTACTAGATTCCCCCACAATGTGTAATATATTCCAACAAGGGTAGGGGAAGCCTTTTCATCCAGTTGGGCTTTGTACTGTTTTCCATCATTACTCTAACTTCTTCACCAACCATCTGGCGACCACCACTCTACCCTCTTCTCACAGACTCAAGGAAATATCTGTCTGGCTTCTTGTCCTCAGTACAGTATCTGTCTATTCCATCTGTGTTGTCATAAGTGGAAAATTTCTTTTTTAAATGCTAAATAGAACTCCCTTGTGGATATACACCACATTTTCTTTCCCATTCATCTGTTGATGGACTCTTCGGTTGATCCCATAGCCTGGCCATGTAAACAGTGTTTTATTGAACTAGGGAGTGCAGACGTCTTTTTGACATATTAACTTTAACTAGGGGAGTAAACATCCAGAAGTGGGGTTGCTAGATAAATTTTTATCTGTAGTTTTTTATTAGCTCCATTTTGATTTTTCCACAGGACAATATGAGTTATACTCTCAGCAATAGGGTATAGGTAATCTCTTTTTCCTACATACCAACTAACAGCTAAATTCCATCTTTTTGGTAACAGCCTTAATAATTGCTGTGTGTCCATTAATTTTAAATGTGCACTAATTAAATAATTAGTAATTATTTAAAAAAATATGTTGGCCATTTATACATCTTTTGAGAAATTTTGATTCAGCCTTCTTAGTAGTCTTTATTTTGTTTTGCTATTTTGTAAGTGGTGTAGGATTTGAAACCAGGGCCTTTAACAAGGTAAGTATACATTCAAATTACACCCTCACACTCTTTATCCACTGTTAATGAGATCTGTTGTTTTGGTTTTTAATATGGAATTAAATTTCCTATACTGTTTTCTACCAACTACTAATAAAATGTATGGCTTGAAAATATCTTCTCCCAAGTGTAGGTTGGCTCCTCACTCCTCTATTTCAGTGTTCAGGACTTTTTGTAAATGTATTCTCATTAGTCAATTTTTTCTGCATTCATTTTTCCTACTTTGGAGTAGGAAAATCTAAAACTAATCTAAAAAAACACTTTGCTATAGCAACCCCATGGAATTGTAATTTTGTTTCCACATGTAGGATTAAGCACCTGCACTTCCCTCTTGTGTGAGATACACCACCTCCTCTGCTTCGGACAGGTCCCCCCACAGCACTGCTAAAGATGGTCGTGTCCTCCCAATATGAATTCTTGGCACTTCTGTCAAAACTCAATTAACTGTATACGCACGAGTGCATTTCTGGGCTCTCAATTCTATTCTTCTGGTCAATGAGTCTGTTTTTATGTCAGCACTGTGGTGTTTTAATTACTATCACTTTGTAGCTTAGACTGAAATCAGGTAGAGCAGTGTTTCCACTTTTGTTCTTTTAGCTCATGACTGTCTTGGCTATTTTTGGTTTTACTTTTGTGGTTCCACATGAATTTCGGGTTTAAAAAATAATTCTACAAAATATATATATTAAGGACTGGGACTATATATGTACAAAAATATGCAGTAGCACTTACATATGGCTGTGTATATCTGTAAACCCCAAGACAGGGAGACAGAAATAGGTGGATTCCAGGAACTTGCAGGCTTTCCAGGCAAGCCAAATGGTGAGCTTTCAGGTTCAATGAGAGACCCTGTCTCCAGGAAATAGGTGGAGAATACAGATGAAGACAGGACATCCAATTCCACATTGTGAACATGGTGCACGAATTAACACTCTTGTTTACATACAGCAAATAGTGCACTGCACACACACACACACACACACACACACACACACACACACACACGGATTTTAAGAGGCATTGAATCTGTACGTTACTTTGGATAGTAAGGCCATTTTGTCATTTTCACAGAACGAATCCTTTCCACTAACCTATCTGCCAACAGGGGTTATTACTCCGGTCATTTGTGCCTTCTTCCGTTCCTTCCATTCATATGACCACATTTGTTCTGTTCAGTTCGTAGGGCTTTCATCTCCTTGGTTACATTTATTCCTAAGTGTTCTTTGTAGTCTTTGTAAATGGACTGTCCTCCCGATTCACTTTCATTATGCTCATTCTGAGCGTACGGAAGTGTGACTACTTCTGTATCCTGCGATCTTACTGGATGCTCTTAGTGGTCTAGTAGTTTGTATCGGCGGGCTCTTCAGGTTCTATTGTCTGCCAGTGTCACTGACCGTGCCATTAGCAAAATGCAGCAATTTTACTGCTTCTGGTTCCTTCTTTCTTTTGCATTTTTTGCCCAGTATCTCATTCTGCCCAGATCTTCGAGCAAATGATTTTAATTTTCACCACTGTATATAATGGTACTGTGGACTTACTATGTGTGGCTTAAACTGTGTGAAGGTGTTATCCCTCCATTCCCTCCACAGCACAGTTGCATTTTCAAAAAGAAAGAACCTGAAGTTTGTCAAGCATTTTCTTTGCATCTAATGAGATGGCTACATGGCTTTTGTTCTCCACTCTGTTAATGTGATGCATCACATTTATTGATTTGTGGATGCTGATGTGTCTCTGCATTCCAGGGATAAACCCCACTCGATCATGGGGAATGATCCTTTGCATGTGCTGCTGAATTTGATTTACTAGCACTTGAGTTGAGAAATCTTGTATCTGATTGTTAAAAAAACTGACCTATAGTTTTCTTATCATACAATGTCCTTGCCTAGTTTTGGTACTAGGGCCTCAGAAACTGAATAAATAAAGTAACTGATTTAATGATGGAATGATGTATTTGCAGTATAAACAACAGGGACACAACAGAAGGCATAAAAATATCTTCTCTGTGACATCAGCAAATATCAACAATGCTACTAATGAATGTAGCAATAAGCAAGTTGCTAACACAGTATTTATCATAGGCTAGGCGCTGTTCTAAGTTTTTTACACACATGCTAGACCTTTTTTTCCTTCTGTGTGCATGTAGGTACCTGTGTGAGTATGGTATGGCATGTATATGTATGTGTGTGAGTATATATATGTATACATGTGTGAGTGTGAATGAGTGTATATGTGTGATATATGTGTGATGTGTATCTGTGGTATATATGTGTAAGTGTGGGTGTATATGCTTGTATGCATGTGTGTACTATACATGTATATGTATGTGTTTTGTATGTATGTAAATACATGTGTCTGTATATGGTCTGTGTATGTATTTATGTGTGAGTGTGATATGCTTGTGTGTATGTATGTATATATGGTGTCAGTGAATATATGTATGTCTGTGTAGTGTTTAGTGCGATGTATGAATATTGTAGCTTGTAAGGGTGCATGCCTGTGTGTGCACTCATGGAGATGCTCTATCACTTTATACCATATTTAGAGACAAAGTTTCTTACTGAACCTGGGCCACCAGCAAGACCTAGAGATTGTCCTACGTCTGTTCCTGTCTTCCCCAGTACTGGCTTTACAGATGAATGTGTGGTCATGTCCGACTTTTTACTTAGGTTTTGGGTCTGCATGAAAGTATTTATTCTAGAACATCAAACACTTCTGCTCACTGAGTTCTCTCTCCACCCACGTTCATATTGACATAACAATTCTGTATGGTAGACGGGTTTGTCACTTCCATTTGTTAGATCAAAGACCTGGTCATGGAGGTCAGAGAACCTGCCCTGAGTCAGCTGACTGTTGGGACAGATCTGCTGCTGGTCTTCTGGAGCCTGGACTGCTTAGAACACTGTAGTCCCTCTAAGCCACCTGAAGCATTTTCTACGTTTCCCATTACGTTTTAACTCATTGTTGCTTATTTGGATTTTGAAGTCAGTCAGAGTTACCTTGTAATGCATGCACTACAACTTCTACACTCTGTCCTTCTCCACGTTATTAACCTTTCTGAACCTCTCTGTTTTTTCATGGGTAAGGTAAGGAGAATCCAATTTAACAGAATTGTTGTGAGTGACTAGATAAGCTAATGACTTATAAAGTCTTCTGCACTGTGAGTATGCACTTGATTTTTTCCCACTCAGTCCAGGTTCTTATTACTGTGTATTAAGGTTACTGCAATAGGTTCCTATCTGATCATAGTAGACTGAGCTAGGCAAGAGAAATGAGGTTTGCTGCTTCCTACCAAATCTATAGGACAAATGGTTAGGGGTCAAAAGATGCAGCTAGTGCTGCTGGCATAGTGAGTAAAGTGAAGGGTTCATCTGATCAGTAACCATGAGTGCCCAGGATATGTTATGCTAGTTCTCGGAGATAACTATGTGCAAAAAGTCACAGTAACTTCCTTCTAGAAGCTGACAGTTCAGACAGTGATTTCTAACCAGTAACATATATAACAACTGCTTTAAAAAGTATAGTTGCTCAGTGGACCTAATGCAGGAAACCTATTATCTTAATATTTCTCCTAATAACTTGTGTGTGAATGTACACTTGAAGAATGCTATGAAAAAGAAAACAAACACACATCACCAATTGATCAAATAACATACACAATAATGTAACTCACCAATGGGATAACTTCAGAAGCACATTAAAAAAGTTCATCTGACTCATCCTTTCTATGAAGCAGATACTACATATTTTATAACATCCATTGTATATATTTTATGGTGTGTGATGGTTTAAATGATAATGGTCCCTGTAGACTCACATGCTTGAATGTGTAGCTGTCAGTTGGTGGAACTGTTTGGGAAGGATTAGGAGATGTGACCTTGGAGACGAGGTATTTCACTGGGGGTAGTTTTAAAAGACTCATGCCATTACTGGTGTGCCCTCTCTGCCTCCTGTTTGCTATCTGGGACGTGAGATGCTCCTACCACCATGCTGTTGCTCCACTGTCAGGGACTCTCACGCTCTGAAACTGAAGCACAATCACATGCTGTCTGCTATAAGTTACTTTGGTCATGGTATTTTATCATAGCAACAGAAAAGTAACCAGTATACAGAGTGTTAGTGCTGTGTGAGTCAGTCTTCACAGGCCTAGGAGAGTTAGAGCTAGAAAGACCTTCACTGAGGGTTCCTCTGGCTCACAACTTTGCTTTGTCTTTTGTTGTTGGTTATTTTGTTTACATTTCATTAGTTTGAAAATGCTCAAGGTAGGCTCAACTCTATTCTCAATCCTACGGATTATGCATGGGTATTGAAGTACTTCCTGAGACTGAAGGCACCCATGTATGGTCATTTCTGCTGATTAACACAATGGGTGTTGTAACTGCACTTGGACCATGCTGTCCAGCTCACCTACAGAAGTCATGTCAAACTTCCCTTCCTTACCTATCCGCAATCCTGTCCTTGTTACTATCCGCTCACACTCCTGTGTGCATCCATTCATCCCTTCTACTTTACTGCATGTTCTTCCCATTCAGTCTAGAAAAGGCCTCCTCATCCTCAACAAACATGTCAAGGTGCCAACAAGGTGTCATCCCAAGCTGGATCTGTTGTCATCACCCTTTACCAAGAGTGCCCTTAGCACTCTGGAATGCTTGGGATCAAATCCAGAGCCCCCTGAATGCTGGTCAAATTCTTTTGCAACTCACTGAGTTCATGCTCAGCTTGGGAGTATGTTATGTTGTAAGGCATCTTCATACTTTAGCATGATTTCTAGCTCCTTTAGTAGGACACAGTGAACGGCTGAAAGGTGAGTTCCCAGCTGCTTATAACTCTCCGGAGTATGCTGTGTCTGATATCACCTGAACCAATAGCAGAGGTTTTATTTGTGTTTTCTACCAGGTTCACCATTATGGTTTTGTGTGTGTGTGCGCGTGCGTGTGTGCATGCGTGTGTGCGTGCGTGTATTCTACCAGCCACTGGAGAAAAAGTAATGAACTGATACTAAATTAGAATAAAGAGAAACTTTAGAAAACTGTGACTTCCAAGCATTAAATGACTCCTTGGGGACAGATGGAACTGCTGGTTGAATCTCAGGGCATAGAGGACAAACACAGGGAGAGAAGCATTTGGCTTGGAGGTAGCAGAGTAATAGACAGACTGCCTGACTGGGAACATTTCAGAACTCACAACTGAGTTTACCTAAAGCTCCAAGGGGTGGGAGTAATTAAAGTTCTTAGTTCCCTTGTAGGGAACATCTGTATCCCAAGCATGTGCCATGACATCATTCCAGAGCAGCCTTTCTCTTGAGCACTGTGTTCACACAGGCGCGATGTCCCTGACCTTTCCTCAGATCTTTAAACCCACAGCTCTGCTCAGGGTCTCTGGAGAGCTTAGAAGACAAACTGACTCTCAGCAGAGGGCATTGTGAGCTTAGGGATTTGACAGCTCCTGTGTGAGATCTGCTGAGAATCTGGGGAGAAACCAGACTGCAATGTTTCCCTGCCTCCTCCCTCCTTCCTTCCCTAGTGTTACAGCATTTTGGATGATTTGAATTGTGCATGGCTTTCTATTTAAGTCAGTCATTTGCTGGCAGCAAAACTAGAACATTTCCTGTTTTTCCTCTCACTGTAATCAGGATTTGGTTGTCCAAATTAGGACTGCCCTAATTACTCCTCAGCAGGTGCCAATCCGGGGGAGGGCAACAGACTGGAAGAGAGGAAGTAAGGACATCACATCTTCAGAGTCACTCAAGAAGAAAACACAAGTTCCCTAGATTCAAAATCCCGATTAAGTCACTGAAACACACTGCATTGGGTTGTGTGTGGAGAATATACACACATGACCATGTGAACAAGTATACAGATGGTTTGCTACTTAGTTGCCTTCAAAGGTTTACACATTTGCTTTCTCCAGTCATAAATCATAGATGAATTCACGGGTGACCCATAGTCCAGGAGCCATATGCATCACTCCCAGTCAACCATGAGCACGTAATAATCTGGCAGTGCGAAACAAGAGTGGAGACTTTGTCTCTGCCTCTGTCTGTCTCTGTCTCTCTCTCTCTCTCTCTCTCTCTGTGTGTGTGTGTGTGTGTGTGTGTATGTGCACATGTGTGTGCTAGCTTGTTTCCACAGTGGTTCAGTCTCTTAGATGAAAGAATCAAGATTGTATTTTTAGGAGTGCCATAGACCAAGAACCCAAAGCAATGGCTGTGTTCTAAAAGAAACAGGACATAGGCTTAGGCGGTCAAGGGCTGCCAAGCCTGATGACCTGGAATCTTTTAGTCAGGGTTCCTACTGCTGCTATAAAACACCATGACAAAAAGCAAGTTGGGGAGGAAAGGGTTTGTTTGGGTTACACTTCCATGTTACAAAGGAAGAAAGTTAGGACAGGAACTCAAACAGGGCTGGAGCCTGGAGGCAGAACCTGATGCAGAGGCCATGGAGGAGTGCTGCTTACTGGCTTGCTCAGCCTATTTTATTACAGAACCCAGGGCCGCCAGCCCAGGAAAGGTACCATAGTGGGCTGAGCCCTCCCTACCAATTATTAATTTAAAAAATGCTCTACAGGCTTGCCTACATCCCCTTCCTTTGGAAGCATTTTCTTACGTGAGGTTCCATACTCTCTGATGACTTTAGGTTGACACAGAACTAGCTAGCACGCCAGAGTGTCAGCTGGAAACCCTCAGGGTAGAAAGGAAGAACTGATCCCACAAGTTGTTGTCTAATGGTGATATGAGTACCGTAGTATGTGCACATGTGGATACCATCCCCACAGTTAATAAATATAATAGTAGATAGCAAACACAGGTATCTTGGGAAATATAAATGCAAAGAAATAACTGAATTACTAATCATAAGAGTTCACAAGGAACAAAACTATTTGAATTTCTTCCTAAAGCCAACCACTCTACCTGTAAGACCCCACCCTTGCCTACTTCTTTCCCAACACAACTTCAGAGCCTCCCTTTGTTTCACATACCAACCACTTTCTCTCTCTACCGCATGGTTTTCAAATATAGATATGTATGTATTCCTCTTTGGAAACCACACACCAAGTGAAACAAACCTCCATGTGACCTCGGTTCTCTAGCAACTACCATGTTCCTCTTGTCCTCTCTAGTGGCTCTACCTACAAATTAATGCTTCACTTATATTTATCATTTCTCTATCTATATTTTCCCTTTTCGTCCCTTCCATTCTGGTTTGTAGCCTAATGCCCCCTAAGAACACCTCATGATGGCTCCCAGAAACCCACTGTGCCAAAGATCCCACTCAGTCCACGCTTCGACCAGACCCGGCAGTGGCATCTCACCCAGTGCATCCTTTTGCTTGGTTTCCACATTATTATTTTTTTTAATTTTCCTGTTTCACTGGCTATTGCTTCTCAGTCCCTTTGGCCCTTACTCCCCACTTTGCAAACTTCTTAGGTGCAGACGTTTGCCATCTGTGTCATGGCTATCTATACCGACACTTCAGATACCCCTCACGCCTATCTATCTCCAGGCCGGAGCTCTCCTTTTGATAAGGATAGCCAACCGCCGCCTTCCTGTACCCATGTGAATACCTCCTAGACACTTCAGATTTACATGCCTGTCTATGTGCTCCTGGATCTGCAATATTCTTTTCCTCAGTGGGACTTTATTCAGAATTTAAAGGTAAAGATGAGAGGGTTGTGGTGACAAGTAGAATATTATCCATGTTGGATATGCATACATTGTCTTGGAAGATGTCGAAGCTGTATCAAGAGGCTTAGGCTTTACAGTGCACAGTGGCACAAGCCTATAATTCCAGTACTTTGGGGGCTGAAGCAGGAGGATCTTCTTAGGCTACCCAGTAAGTTCCACACCTGTCTCTATGACTAAAACGACAAACAAAACAAGCCAATCAAACAAACAAAAACTCTACAACTAAAAGTACAAGGTCAGGTTGAAAACACCAGAAAGAAAAATGTTTCTGAAAAATCAGAAGCTGACAAATAACAGCTGTTGTGGGCCAGAATGGGACTCACCGCCATCGTCAATATTACAGCCGAGTCAGCTGGGGTGTGTTTCATCTGCCCGCATTTGTTAGCAAAGGAAGTTAGGGCAGAGAGGCTGTGTCCTGTCTGAAGTCATGTAATGAGTAGGCACAAAGCTGCCATTTGCACTACCAGTAGGGCTTGCTCCTGAGCCAAACCTGGGGTCTCTCTCTCTCTCTCTCTCTCTCTCTCTCTCTCACCCGACAAGGTTGGCACAAGAAACAGCCGCTAAGTTTTCAACTTAAGCTGTTCATTACATGTTTTCCTACCTATAAAGACATCAGGCTCTAGAGGCCTGAGACTCAGAGGTTAGCTCAGAATTCTGATGACGGAATGAGGATGCAGAAATATCTCAATAGACCCAGATGAGGGGTTAAAAATAACATCACATTCAGTGGGTGGCTGTGAGATCTTTAGTCTATGTTTAGAAAGTTACCACAGTTGAAAAGAAAGATGTTTTCCCCTTGTTTCTCTTCAACCCTTCCCTTCCCTCCCCAGCCATCAGTGGCCTGGCTACACAGATCTAACCTCTCCATCTCCCCAACCTCATCCCTAAGAAGCACTCTCTGATCTCCCACCCCTTCTCTCTCTCCAATCCACCTAAACAAAAAGCAGAAGAGCCTCCACAGAGCTTCGATGCACCTGCTACTGCCCTCTACCTTCCCCAATCCTTACCAACCAACTGTAAGACAGGAGCCCCTGACTCTGCACTCCGGAGCCCCCTTCTCACCCACACTCATTCACTTGTTCTTCCCTGTCTACTCTCCCAACCACTGAGATGTTGCCACAGTTCCATCCCACCCTGCTTACGCCTCTCTGTTTCAATCACATTCATCTTCAGACCAGTTCATATCCTTCTGGAGTTCTTGCTGCCCTCCATGATTCCTAATGTAAGCTTACAGTGTGGCTCTTCCATGTGTTCCTGTGTTTCTTCTCACAGCCTGATACTGTGGGTGTATCATTCCATTTCTTGTCACACACTATTTTTTCTCTCCTTTCTGTGACTGGTTAACTCTTTCTATATACACATTTTGGAGGGAGGGAGTGAGGGAGAGGAAGGGAGAGAGAGAGAGGGAGAGGGAGGAAGAGAGGGAGAGAGGGAGAGGAAGGGAGAGGAAGGGAGATAGGGAGAGAGGGAGGGAGAGAGAGGGAGAGAGATAGAGGGAGAGGGAGGGAGAGTGGGAGAGGGAGAGCAAGGGAGAGAGGGAAAGAGGGAGGGAGGGAGTAAGAAGGGGGAGAGGGAGAGAGGGAGAGAGTCATGAGGGATGCTCAGTGAAACTCCATTCAGTGCAATGACAGGATACAAAAGTAACTGGCTCTAGTCTTGGCTCCTAAAGGAAGCATGTGACAGTTCTGTTTTATCATGCAGAGCACACCTCAGTGACCAGTCTAGGCTTAGGGGAGTCCTTTTTAATATGGATAGTATCAGGCTAATAACAATGGAGAATAATGACTGGGGTGGTTTAGACCCAAAGAATGCCAGATACAAGAAATGTTCACAATGAACTGTAATGAACTAGAGATGAACCAGAATGACTATCTTCACAAATATGCAAGATTTTCATAAAATAACTATTTTCACAAATATGTGAGATTTTCATACAACAATTATCTTCACAAATATGTAAGATTTCTATATGTAAGGAATAAAAATGATTTTGCTCTAATAAAAAGAAGTGAAATTTGAGTATGTATTTTCAAAAGGAATTGTGGGAGCCTGGTCTCAAGATGTTTCTCTGTTTCTTGTTTCAAGATGCCAATTGCTGGCTTCACTGGGCATTTCTGCTTTGATAGAAAAGCCTTTGCCAGAGGCTCATAGCAATGAGAGCACATGATCTTGGACTAGTGCCCCAGATGTGAGCTAGAATAAACCTTTTCACCATGCAGGTTAATTGTCCAAATCATTATAGTACCCAAACCTGACAAATACATACTGGCTTCCAACCACTTAACATGTTGAGAGGAACTGATAAAGAAGGCGCCAAACTCTAGGATCTTAAAACTTTCCTGTCAAATAATTAAAGCAACAATAATCTAAAGTACCTATCAGTAGAATTTAGATTCCTTAACCAATTACTTTATTATAGGTTATTTATTATAGTGCAACTATAAGCAATATTCATCAGCATTATTACTGGTGGGAAATTATTTTATGCTAATAATTAGACATATGTATATTTAAAAAAATCTTGACATTTAGTGGTGGTTCCATACAAACATTATTTTAAAATATTTCATTGCTTAAAATTGAAGTTTCAAAGTTTAAATGTTTTAAAATTCTCATTTGGTAGGTGACACATTGGTACAACCACTTTGGAATTTATTTCCCCTTGGAGTGAGTCAGAAATTCCAATTTCAAACAAATATGTTAGGTCAGTGGCTTCTGCAATTTGTGTACCAACTAAAATAATTTGTAAAACTACAGTC
Organism: Micromys minutus; assembly: GCF_963924665.1. Classification (NCBI taxonomy): domain Eukaryota; kingdom Metazoa; phylum Chordata; class Mammalia; order Rodentia; family Muridae; genus Micromys; species Micromys minutus. The sequence continues at coordinate 46,688,068 of NC_137953.1, forward strand.
TTCTCCCCACATATTAAAGCTCACATGGTTGTTTTCGGTATGAATGTAAATGCTTGCAAAAGTCAGGCCTTTTGCCATATCATAAACACATTTATAAAAATCACTATTTTAATGTTTCCAAAGACTAGAAGTAGAAACATTGTTTTCTTTTAGGTGCAGAATCTTTACAGTTAAAATCCTGGTATGTAGAGGGTAAACAGATGGGTACTTGAGTTGTGTGTGGGGTGGGAAGGTGGTGCTTGCTCAAGGACATAATCTCCATTAGATTTAACACATTTTTAAAAAATTGGCTGGGTGTAGTGGCTCATGTCTTTAACCCAACCATTCTAGACACAGAAGCACATGATCTCCGAGTCTGATGTTAGTTCCAGGACAGCAAGGCTACACAGAGGTATCTTGCCTTGAAAAACCAAACCAAACCGAACCAAACCAGACCAGACCAGACCAGACCAGACCAGACCAGACCAGACCAAACCAAACCAAACCAAACCAAACCAAGCCAACACCTCCAGCCCACAATTTGCTTAGGGGATTTTAAATGTTCACATCATACACATTAAAAAGTCATATGAGGTAACATATATCAATTAGTTGACTTAGTCATTACATATTTAAACACTGAAACATTTCGTTGTTTCCTAAATAGCTTCAAGTAAAAATTAAAAAAAAAGTACTTAATAGAATCTCAATCTCACGGGAATTTGAAATCTTCCACTGGATATTTATAAAGATACTAAAAGCTCCGTTTATGGTCCTTCCCCCCTCCTATTTTGAATACCATTTGTATTTTATTTCTTCACTAAGTTTTATTGTATAGAATACATTTTTGTGCTTGAAAAAATTGCTTATTAGGTTGTAATTTTCAAAGCAAATTTGTATTCACTTGTTTTGAAATTGAAAGTTACATTTTCTGTTACTACAATAATATATTTTAATATTTTTAATTACTATGATGATTATTTGTCTGCAACTGAATATAGAAATATTATTAGTATATGATTTTAATCTAATATATTGGTATTTTGATGAATATAAAAAGTAAATATTGTTGGGAGCACCACTCAATGGGATGAGGACCTTTTAAATTTTAATGGAGGCATGAGATGATGGCTAAATCATACTTCCTGCTGAAATAAGAGACTTGAGTTCATGGAAGTGATGTCAACCTTTTACATGACTGCTTTTCCTTACTCCTGTAGAACTCTCAGATCATCTACATGTCCCAATCTTGTTGTCTCAGACCCTGTTTTGGTCAGTGTCTGTCTTCCTTATTTTCTATGAGTTCCTACTTAGGCGATTCTTATTGTCTCCTCTACGGCAATGCCTTCATGGTTCTCTCCACGTCCATGAATGTCACCTTCTGCATTAACTTCTCTGTGGGATTCCACACAGATTATGACTACGGATTGTACTGTCCCTCCCCATCCTTAATTGCATGTCATATATAATTTAGTATTTTTTTCTCTTTTTTCTGCAATTGTTTCAAGTCTTGCCGTAATTTGTTCCTATTAATAGTTTTCTGTGTGAAGTGATATGATCTTGCCATGAGCTCCAGATGATTTATTGAAACCAGAAAAAAGAAACCTGAGGTCTAACAGGTTTCAAGTTCATACCAGAGTTTTTCTCCCTTCAACTGATAGTAGGCGGCCTTCAGATCAATGTCAGTAGGAATGTGTTTGGAAGAATGACAACAACTTTGTTTGATAGAGCATTAAGAGTTTTAAACCGCTCTATTATCAGAATCTTTTCACTCACCAAGTGGACTAATCAAGACCTGAAGTTTCCTTGAGGAAGACACAACTTGAACTTCTAGGTTTCAATGGAAATTAGAGCTGACCCCTGAGCTGAGCCATCATGGTCATCTTAAGGGTCTCTGTCCCTTTGCTCCTTTTGTTCCCTTTGCAGTGTGACAGTGTAAGAACCTAACAGACCATCTCTGCGATGCTGTTATCAGGGACATATGCAAGAAAGGCAGTGTTGCCAGGCAGAGCTACTACCAGGCTCCACTGAGTCAGAATCCCCACAAGGGCCTTACCTGTAGGCCGTAGAGCATGTGTCCTTGTATTCCTGGAGCTTCACACACACCATGTTGAGGAACTGATCTGAATACGCACTCAAGTCATGCATCAGGTTCATGAGGTCTTGTACTGTCTTCTCCACGATGACTGTGCTCTGGAAATGAATAAAAAAGAGAGGACACAGAAACCATGAGATTTCTATTTAGGAATAATGTACAGGACAAGCAAGGTCAACTGGAAGGATGTGACGGCACTTGGCCTTCTTGAGGGTTTGTAGCACCTAAAAACATGAATTAAAATCAACAACCAAATAAATATCTCACAAGAGCTAGTCTTTCAAAGACCTGAAAGGCACTTTCTCAGAAATGGCACAGGATAGGGATTTTCAAAAAATTTTGTGGACTTCATGGCACCTACAGATGTATCTGTTCTGTTTTTTTCTTCTTTTTTAAAATGGTGCTAGGGATGGAAACCAGGATTTTGCACTCTCTCCCTGAGCAACATTCCCATTCCTTGCTGTTTTGAGACTGAGTTTTGCTCTGTAGCTCATGTACATATTGAACTCATGAGACAGCCCAGAATGGCCTAAATTAATGACCCTCCTGCCTTCATTGCTGGGATTATAGGCTTCAGTAATCACTACTGGAACTTCTTTTTGGTTTTAAGAAAGAATGTTCATAGTGAATAGAAGCCTCATTTATCATCTTCGGGATTTATTACTACTTGAGTAAAGAGCTCCTAGAGGCAGTGGGAAAAAAAAGACTTCTATGATTTATTTTAAATTTCAAAACTACCACTGTATTAAGAACAAGTAACATTTGGTCATAGCTTACATCTTGCAGTGTTGGTTGCAAGTGTTGTATCTTTTGAAAGTCACATAATATGGGTTATCATAAGTGTTTTTGGGTTCCTATATGTACAGGGCACAACACTGAGCAGGTCACTTGCTTTACCTTAGTTAACCCTTTTAGCACCCTGTAATTACTGTCAGCAAAAAGAGGAGTAAACAGGCTGAGAAAGATAAAACAGGAAAGCAAGAGCTCCAGGCTCTGCTCATTTTACCTCCTCTTCTACTTCAATACTAGTCCTGAGTTCTGACCACATCCCATTATTTTTCCATGAGTTTGCCGTGCTTCTAATTTATTTCTATTTCTATAACAACCAAAGAAGATAGCCAGCTTCCAGAGAGAAAGACTACTTTTTCTCACTCTGGAGTTTGCCATTTATAACTTACTGGCTGGGTTGCTTTGGGCATGTGCTAAGGTTGCACATGATGGTGGCATGTGGTGAAACTCAGCTGCTCGAGGAATAGCTGGAGCCTAAGAAGGGAGATTGCTGCTGGGCTCCACGGTCTTCTGCAAGGACATGCCCCCAGTGGACTGGAGACAGCCCATTCTAGCCAACGCTTAAAGCTTCAGCAGCCTTCAATAGCTCTTTTCAGAGGAAGGTTCTTGAGGGCAAGTCCGCAGTCAAATGGTAGCACTATTGTCAGCATAGGTGAAGACGGGCACATATCTTCAACACAGGTAAAGATAGACTATGACTTTAAAACTGAAATGAAGAACTTCCAAGATTAAAAATAACAGGAAACCGTCTTAAAGCTAGAGCAGTATATAGCAAGTTAGCGTTACTTCTGAAAAGAGGAACAGTCAATAAATTATGTCTTTGAGAAAAGACTCAGGTTTTTAAACAATTATTTCTTGACTCTTGTAACAAGAGCAGAAGTACATTGAAGTAAATATTAATCACATGCCTAGCACCCTAGAATCCTTTGGTCAATAAAGAGTTTGTTATATATTTAATAAAATAGAATCACACAGGCTACAGCAGAGTTAGCCATAAAAGTAAACATTAAAACGTACTTTTAACAGTCTCGCAGTGGCCTAGGAAAGAATCAAAAAAGCATTTTATTATGCTTAAAGATACACTATGGAGACAGGATTTTAGATAATTTTCCCCTAAAAATAAAAAGATCAGATAAAAGTAAATACAATGGAGGATTAGCTTGAATTATGAGTTACAGTTGTATGCTTATTTGAGATGACTTGGTGGTAGAGGCTTCTGTCTCCTATGCCTCCCCCTCCCCTCCCCTCCCCATCCCTACTGAAATAATTAGAGGGAGAGAAGAAAGGAACATTGTATTATGTTAGGCAAACCTCATAGGAAACCAAATTACAGTCTCTATAGAATCCTCGCAAGTTCAACTTCCCTTTCTGTATTGATTTTGAGATTAAAGCTCTGCAGCTTCACCCTGATCTATAATCCCATTCCTCTGTATGTGTGTGTGACTGACAGGAATTGATTCCGCCTGGCTACATGTCCCCATGTTAAGCATCTAAAATCCTCATCCCAATTCAGAACACAGGATATGCTACAAAATGTGGACAGCAATTAATAAAGCAGAGAGGAGGCAGCAATCCTCACAAAGCCTGCTTCAATTCTGAAGCACTGTAAGATGAACCTGAGATTACTCTGATCATTAGGAGAAAGGGCCTAGTTCTATCCTCAATTACATGATTGGTAATCAGCTTGGTAGCTTGGGTAGCCCCTTCCTTTACTATGACTCAATTTAGTCCACTAATAACAAGGATAATTTGCTTCTTTATTGGCCCACATGACTCACGTATTCAATCTGTGCATTGGTGCTTTGACACTGGCTGAATTAGTAGTGTATAACTGTTCTCAAGGGTTTGCAGGTGTGTCTGGCCTTCACAACTAGATTATTAGATTTCAGAAGCGACTGACGAGCCCCCTTTCCTCTTCTTCATCTCCCATCCTTCCTTCCACTTACTCATCACATGACAGCATCTTCAGAACTAAGAAAAGAATGCTTGCATTGGAAATGTAAAATCTTCTCCCTGAAAGTCGCATAGGAAAGGGATATAGGAAACAGGCACTTGCAGCTTTCAATCTCTTTGGGTGAGGGAGGTTTGCTCTACATCCACTGCAGTGCTTTGGGGTAATAAGAACGGAACTGACAGAGTTTGGAGGAGATAGGATGACTGAATAGTCTCTGGAGGTGGAGGTACTGGAGGTGAGCAAGAAATACCAGCAGGGACTAACGAGAAAGGCACAATTTAATTCCAATGGCTGTGCTCGACATGGCCCCTATGTGATGCTATATGATTACATACAATTTCCGAGCTATTTGGTTGGTTTACCTTGTCACCACAGCACTCTGGATAATCAATCACTACATTCTCTTCAAGGAAAATGAAATTGCACTCTGCAAAATAATGGGAATTTTTATGGGGAGAAGGTCTACCTTTTTCAAGAAGTTACAACAATTTCCAAATCAGTGGTTCTGATAGATAAATGCTGGAAATATTAAATTTCAACAAGGTCAATCCTGGTTTTGTTTGAATTTTTTTAAAGCATAACCATGGCTTTACTGGTGCAGTATTAATTTAGAAGTTTGCCAATGTGTGTATAAGGACTTCATAAAAAGTAAAGGTGATTTTTATTCATTATAATTGCTATTAAATGCATTTTTAAGTGGTTTATATTTGTTTAGAAACAGCTAAGTTCACAGTTCTTACAGCCTATTAGCAGGTAATGAAGTCTGGGCGTGGCAACAAACAAGGGGGAAAAATCCCAAGACCAATAATGCAATGGCAACCTGCTATGAACTATAAGCATCAGAAGTTGATGACCGGGCTACAAGAGTGCCACAAGGCAGCTGTTTGGTTCTGCATTGAAAATAGTTTATGTAGAGTTAAGGTGTAACTCATTAGTAGAACACTTGCCCAGCATGAGGGTGGCCTTAGAGTTGATCCTAATCAATGCACAGATAAAGAAATAAACCTTATGAATAAAGAGCACAGTTTTGTGGTTGTTGTTCTTTTTTTTTTGTTTGTTTTGTTTTTGAGACCCAGATTACCATTTGCCAAAATTGGGCTTCATAAAATAAATATAAATATTACTATTATAGAAAGTTGGCTCCATACTCAAATGCTTTGGAAAATGATAAGATAAATAAAACTGAAATTCTTTCTATATTGGGAGACTTGAAAGCCTTCATATGTTAAAGCTACAATGACTCTTGGGGTAATGACTATAGTAGGCTATATTTATTCTAATTAATGGACTTAAAAACTCAAGACATGAAAACATTTGTCCTAGACCATCCCTGTACATTTGCTGAAAATGTATTATTTATAGGCACATTTTCTACAGCAAGTAGGCTTCATGACATGCTTGGACATGCAGAGGGAGAATTTTAGGGCGTCTTTTCCCATCAATACAACCTGCATAGTTTCGGCTTTCCTAGCCTTCTCTCCAGTTCCATGCAATCCCTTGCTTAACCATCCTAGGCTACCAGTCATCTTACGCTTGTTTCCAGCTAACCCCTGCCTCTATGCCTTCATGCCCCTAGACCTTTCTGTCAATAATGTTCTTCCTATGACATGAATCCCTTTCTTGATTCATTGGCACAGGAGTTACCTACTTTAAGTGTCCTCTTCTGTGGACTCTGATAATCACTGATTCTCTTGGCTGTCTCATCCACTAGACTATAATTTTAAAAAATAAATCTAACGACCATTACCTCACATCACTAACACTGGGCCCATATACTAACACAATGTAGGTTATTTACAAATTGTATTTGATGAAGTAATACATAGTACTTTCAGAAGGGGTGAGCAAAAACAAAATCACACCCCCACATATCCCCATATGAATAATCATTGATGGGATCAGTTAGAATAGTAGCCTTCCTTCAGGGGGTAGACTGTAATAGGGAAGCAAAGGATCTTTTGGGTGCTGATATATTTGGAATGGGTAGCTACTGCAGGAATAAAAGTACAAACTTTTTCTGTACATAAGATGACTGTCCTTTACAATGTGAAGTTTAACGGAATAGGAAACAATTTTAAGTTATAGTTGATCATGTCTCTCACTGCCATCAAACTCTTTATCGGGCTAGGCAGATGTTCCTCAGATAACTCAAAAGGCTCTTTGCATGGCTTCCACTCTTCATTTCTAGCCTCTTACCACCCCACCCTTGATCTGTAAAGTTCAGTGATGTTGGACTCCTGTCAATCACCACGAATATTTCAGAGTCTTATTATTGCCTAAGACGCTCTGTCCCTTGTTCCCTTTACCTGGAAAACATTCTCCCTTCCATGTTGGAAGATTCTTTCTAAGCCCATGCTGAGAGGGGAGGGGAGATTTCCTGCTAAAAACACCCAGAACATCTTAGATTTGTTTTCTATAACATTTCCATCCTTTTAATTGCTTTCCCAATGGTCCAAAAGATTTCTGAAAAGAGACGAGATATATAGGATTGGACGCACAAAAGGTGCTCAGTAAGTTCCTTAACTAGTCTATACAATGGTTCCTTTTAGCACCACACTGAGGAAGATGACAAGTAGGTAACTGAAGATGTACTCTGAAGTTTGTTTCTTAATAAAAACATCTTCTACCTACAGAAAAACCAGGAAATGACCAACACAAGACTGACCATTCAAAGAGGATAGAAAAGTAAAACTGTAATAGAGTGCGATGCTGCAGAGCAAGGTAAGGTAAGGGACCTACGAATAACAGTTGAGCAGTCCACTGAACAGTCGGATGAATGGAAATGGGCAGTTATAGAAGAGTGTTTGGCATCTGATTGTATGGGGAGAAATCAGAATAAAGGTCATCAGTAGTGACACTGTTAGATGGAAGCCATTTGTGCTAGACAAGTGCGAATATGTGTGTGCTTGTGTGTGTGTGTGGCGGGGCGGGGGTTACTGAAAAAGAAATCTGCTTGGTGGTACATGGGCAGATGGGAGACTTCAGTTTTAAACTATTCGATCCACTCACTGCATAAACAAATGGGCACTCCTCCAGAAAGTTCTAAGATTGATCCACCCCTCCCCCACACCTTTCTCCGTGTCCTGTTTTAATGTCTGTGTTTTTAAATGTGAAGATTCAACACAATTACTGAAACTTAATGCTGACCACCACTTAAGAGCAGTCTAGTGAAGATTAAGGAAATTTAACTAATTCATTAAAGAGAAAACTATCTTTTCTGTGTGCAACACTGGACTAACTGAAGAGTCAAGGCCAAAAAAGGACAGTATTTCTGCCTCCTTGCAATTCTAAATGAACAAGTAAATGTATCTGAAATACAGCAGGGGTATAGAAAAAGAGTTAATGGTACTGGGCAGATGGTTGGACAGTGTTAAAGAATTTGCAGCTGAATTAAGTGCCAACATGACAGTTTTTATAGGCTGAACAAGAGGACCAGCAGAGACCCTCAGGTTGGTGAGACGGTGTGCAGGTGAACTAAAGCTGCATTCTAGGCTCTGAGAGTCCTTCGTGATGAGGATGGGGGGGGAGTGGAGGTGCCAGAAGAGCAGGCTGAGAGGCTGTCAGAAGCCAACTCTTTATCAAGTGTATATGTAGAGAGGACTAAACATTTTAAAAATGTCTCTTCCAAAAACAAGATGCAGCAAATGAATCCAATTTAATGTCGCTCATCATCTGGTGACCTACTTCCAATGTACAAAGAGGCCTTCAAAAAGTTCCACTTCTCAGAGAGATGAAGAGTAGTCAAAGAGAAACATTCTGAAGCTCCTTCAGCAGGCCAAAGAATTAAGCCGGATTTATAATTGTCTCAGAAAAAAAATGATATAAAGTTTTGGAGAGTCAGAAAAATACTAGTTTCTTTAGAATTCATATAAGTAATTACACAAGCTTATTTGCTCATTAAAACCTAGGAGAAGGAGACAGTCTGATGACGTGAGTTTGTTTCCTTCTTACCTTTTAGGGAGTCTTGTTCGGATAAATAATGTGCTTAGAGACTAGCTGGAGCTGAATTTTCAAAACATAATTTCTTAATTATAGATGTTATTCCTAATTTCTTGTTTGACTTTTAGACTTTGGATGTCTCTCAAGGGCAACTGTTCTGGAGTGTGGAAGCACAGTGTTATAAGTATGCTGCAAGTGCTGTAGATCAGTCCATCTGAGATGAACAGGTGAGGCACACAGATGCACCTTGAAAGCATATGGAAAATTGATCATGATATTTGGAATAATTTAAATCTGTGTCATGACCTTGATTGACTGCATAATTAAAGTGAGAAGGCAGCATGGGAAAATGAAATACTAAGTTTTAGATTAGTAATTGTTTTTAAGAAAATAACAGCAGATCACATTCCATTATTCTTATATATCAATATAATTTTATTTTGTTAAATGATATGTAGGGAGTAGTATAGTAGAGGCTGCTGACCAATCTTGATCTCTCTGTCAAGAAGCATAACAGTTTATTCCTCTCCCCTTCCAGTAATGCCCTGAGGCCTCTTGATTATTTACTTTCGATGAGCTCTTCCTTTTCTGAAATGACAACAGATCAACCTTGGCCACCTCTATTAGTTTTGACTTCCCATTCTATTGAAATACTTTATACTTGGGGAAGATCATCTATAAAATATCATTATAATAAAGTATGTACTGTATCAGCATTTCACTTCAAACAAAACAGAACACCACAACAGCACCAACAGAAACCAGAGGTAAAGAAAAAGCACAGAGGAAGAGGATTAGCAAGAACACTGGACTGTAAACAAGGCCGTTCTCCTAGGCCCTCATGGAAGAAGAACCTGGAGGATTTCCCCAATCATCAGAGCTGTCCTTCATAGCTGTGCATTGCTAAACAGTCTGCCCAAAGGGCTGAATGTCCCACATTCTACAAATGGAAATAAATACATTTTGAAAATCCCCTTGTTAGTTTCTTACCATAACAAACACTGGATTTTTAAAAGCTAATGTATTCAAAAGGAAGAAATAAAGCAGCAGTAAAAAAGCAAAAAGACTTGAAAGGGAACTGTCTAGATACGTTTATGGAGAATAGAGAGATTCTGAAAGACAAATTCTGACCCTTACAGTTCTCAAGTGCCCAAAATGATTTCTTTCTCTTGTTATGGAAATAGCTACAAGTGTAAATATAATTTATGTTAAGATAAACATGAATTATAAGATGTGCAGCTATCTTTCAGCAGGCAGTACACCCTAAGCTGGGGTCAGTTATGAGCCAGGTACTATCACAACGCTGCTGTAGGATGGAGCAGTGCCACAGTACACACACAGCACAGACCTCCTATCTCCTTAAGGTTTAACTTTTAAAGAAACAAACAATAAGGTTATAGTGAACTCTACACACTTTATATGCATTATCTTATTTAACTATTGTTAGTCTTATTTAGGCACCAACAAGGTACATACTAACATTCTATTTTACAGATGAAAAAACTGAGGGGCCAGGTTCTACAAGGTACACAACACACAAATACAAAGTAATAGTTCCATCTAGTATTTGAATCCAAGCAGCCAAAATACACAGCCCAACTTCCAATCACTGTTTTTGTTGCTTCTACTGAACTGTACTTGATGGCCTAATGTCTTCGGTAGTCTATGGTGGTAAGGAGAGGAAAGAGACAGTTGCTAGAAAGAGGCCACAAAGGATGGTGTGATGTATGCCACTCAGTAGGTACACAGGATAGGCAGGGAGGCTGATCAGTCGGATGTTCGTTTGGTCAGCTTTCTGCGGGCATGGACCTTCAGTGCCGGTAGCCAAAGGTCTATTCGTAGATAGCTCAAGTCCTCTGTTAAGCCCTCTTTTCTCTTTTTATTTTCCCCCAAACCCTGGCCTTTTATCAGTTTCACCAGGAACTGATACCTAAGATGGAAAGACAGACTGGAAGGGCACGGGATTAAAATTTCTTCAAGTTGGGTCTTAGAATAATTTCCCATGCACTGCTATCAACATAACCGCTACTCTTCCTGTTCCTGAGAACACTGCACACTGTAAATATCTCATGTAAGATCCTAACAGATTGTGAGAAAGTAGAACAGTCATTAGCCTCCCCATTTTATAGCAAGTCTAGCACTCAAAGCAGTTTACAGTTAGAGGGTTTGCAGAGGATGCCAGAACACCGAGCTGCTACAAAGGTGCTGGGACATGCTTAGATTTCTTTACATTTCGTCCATTCTCAAGCCACTCTGACTAGACTTCATCATATGGCAACGCATCTGAAATCACGGAAGTTTGTTCCTTAAGGTAGCAATATTATTCAAACATTTTATGTGATTTTTGTCCTTTTAAAGATTAGACATCCTCAACCATTTCTGTTAGGGCCAACTAACAGAACCAAGAATTCAGAGCAGATCTTTTATTGTTCTTGTGTTAGCAGAGGTAGGGTGCTCAGCAGGAGGTTCCAGTGACTTACATCAGGACATGATTCATTAGGGAAGAGTTGCAAATATATAAATCAACATGTCAGAGGAGGAAGACAGGGTGGGCCCAATGGAGGATGCAAACTTCATACAAATTTGTTCCACACTGTGCAGGCTCACCTGTCTTTGGTGGCTCATACCATAGAATAATCAATTATGCTGACAAGCTTCACTACAAAGTCTTTCAGCCTGGGTTACTCAGGTACCTCTTAGGTGAGATCTGGAGCCCTCTGAGGAGGAGAAGGAATGGGAAGCTTGGCTTCCAGTAAAGATGGAACATATGGACCTGTTCAGGGGAGAGAGCAAGTGTGCAGTCATCCATACATGTAAGGGGAAATTTGTTCAAGGGGAGATTACAACCCAAATACGCTCTGCACTAGGAGTGAAAACACTGGAGGACTAATGATTTCTAAAGTTGCTACTCATTAAAAAAAAAAAAAGAGTCTGGCAGTTGTAATCAGCATTCTAGTTCACTCTAGGAACAAACAAGTATTCTATATGACCTTTCCACATTGGACAAGTCAGACTGTGTTGCAGGTACCCCAAAACTGAAAGACTAGTCAACAGGAGAGCTGGGCTTCATTGTGATTTTCCTGTTGACCGACTTGGGAGAGTTGACTGAGTCTTTGTCCCTTTCTAGATTTGCAAGGAGTGGGATATTCTTCACGACCCAGGATCAGTTTTAGGTCACCTTCTAAGTTTTCAGCCCAAGTCATTCACGCTTCTGTTAGGCTTTAGTTGCTGGAGTGTATTATTTAAGAGGAAATGGACCAAAAATGAGCTTGGAAATCCCCATGATGCATTCCAATGAACTAAACTCCAGGGCATCCTGCCAAAGCTAGTGTGAAAAGATCGGTAATAGAACCACCTACACACTGCCCAGGGAGGCAGCTTTCCTACCATGCATAAGAATAGTAAGTAGTTAAAACCCAGAATATTGAGGCTTTGCAGAACTTCCTTCTAAGATAGTCTTCACACAGGAAACAACTACACCCCTGGGAAAGATATAGTCAATACTAACAATGTACAATGCTTTCTAGACAGTACGATTTTGTTAATCAGAAAAAAAGGAAGACGAGCAGAGATCTAACTTTTTTTTTGTTCTTGAAACAGGATAAAGCATAAAAATATCTACAGTATCAGTGTTTACAAGGGTATGAATGTTTAATGCCCCAGAATAATAATTATGCCCAGGGAAGTAAACTAACTTTCAATTTCTCTCTTTCCCCCTCCCCCCTCCCTCTCTCTTTCACCTTCATTCACTGATTTTCTGTGGCTCACACTTGGACTGAAAGGCCTAATTAGTGAACTGGAGCCATTGTCACTCTTAGGCGTAAGGCATCAGTCACAGAGTGAACTCGGCAGACACTATGTTTAATAGGACAAATGCCAAAGCACAAAGTTCAGTTATGAACTTGTAAGCCAACATGATGCTAACTTAGGGTTTCCTATTTCTATTGCTTCTCACTGGACTGTAGATGAGAATGGAAACAGACTCAGAATTTCAAAAGCAGGAGATGCAAAATGCACAAAGACTCAGCTGTCATTATTTTGTCTTTGGTTTGCTTAGTACAAATATTTAAAAATACAACATTAGCACAAAATTCAAATGCATTAAATGAAACTGTTCAGTGGCCTTTTACAGTGGGAATCTTAGGAGGAGGCACTTTGAGAACATGCACATATAATTTGGGAAGAAAATTCTAATGATTCATAAAATTACCATGGTTCCCATGTAGCTGAGAACAATAGAACCCACAGAAAAATACAGACTGAGCATTCAAATCATTATAATGGCCTTTCAGTTTTCTCTTTTAAACTCCCTGCTCCTGTTATCACTTGAATTATTTTTTAAATGAAAAGTAGAATGCCCTTGCAGCCCATTTTCTTCTTTTATTGTTTCTCTTTTATCCTAAGAATGAGGGTAAAATGAAGAGCCCGGATCACTGGAGACTTCCAGTCAGACAAATGCGTGCTCTGGCTCCCGGACTTGCTCTTTTCATAGACAGACACCCATCTTGCACTCTGTCTCCATGGCATTTGTGCAAAGCACATTTGATTTCGAATAAGTACCTCAAATTTGTGACAACTGAATTTCTTCCTTTAGTAAAAACTAAAATTGATTTAATTGCTGAAATCAAAATGGGAATTTTCTAAGCATTTTGAAAAATGTTTCCTTTGGGCTTAAAGTGTAGCTTAGAGCTTGCCTACCAAACATGAGGTTCTGAGTTCAACACTTAGATGGGGGATGGGGGAGGGTTGTGATAGAAATAAAATACTCTTTACTTCCCTGGTACACATATTTGCAAGAAAATACTAAAGTTCATGTTATAGATGTTAAGTTTTGTGATGCATTCTTAAATATAACTCTTTTTCTTCTTATCTGTCCCCATTCCTAATTGCTACATTTTCTTTTTAAATTTCATTTACCTTTCTACTAGCTTCCAGTAATTATTATTCTGTTACAGCCTTAGGCAGTTTCCCTCTTCTTTCATTTACACATTTCATAATACCGTCCTTGACTCTTACAACTCAGTAATCTGGTGAACAAAGGAGCAACTGCCAAGTATTTATTCATGTTATTTGAGACAAAGTCTCATTATATGGTCTAGACTGGCCTTGAACACATGATCTAATGTCCTAGATTTCCTGGTGCTGAGGCTCTATTTATGAGCTACCACATCCAGCTTACAAGCACTTACTTCATTTAAATAAATATGCATATATAGCTTATTGTAATGTTGAAATTTTTCTAGGTATTAGAAAAATTAACTTATACCTACCTCATAATAATCCTATGAGGTAAAGACACCTGATCTATATATGGGTAATGAGACTAAGAATAAAAGAGTCAGTAAGAAGCTAAAGGGGATCCCTAGAAAGTGTGCAGCTAGATTAGAAGTCATTTAGTCAGTCTGTCTCCGCTGCTCTTGACCTTAACTACTGCAAGGCAAAGACCATGAAGCAGTTGGTAGAAGTGATGAGAAGTAGATAAGAGAAATAGATGGCTGCTTCGTTGGGGATGAAAAGGAAAGAGAGCCAGATTAGAACATGAGCATAAATTCAGAGCAAAAATCTGGGCGTAATGGTTACTAAAGTCAAGCACCAAGGAAACCTAAGGTAGATAGAGATATCTTGAATAGAGAACTTTGACATCTTGAAGAGAAATGGTAACTGGGGTGGCTCAAGTTTATGGGCAACTGGTAGGAGCAGAGCCAAACATGCCTGGCTCTGATAGATGGGTCTCCTGGAGTTGGAAGGCCATAACTTGTGTTCCCTGACTTTGGTTACATAAGCAGTTCTAATATGGTAGATTTTGGGCAGCCAGTGTGATATCATGGAACTAAAACCTGGGTAAAAACACACAGCAGCATGGGTAGAGCCACAATAGATTCAGATACCTTCAAGAGCAGGAATATTAGTATAGTCTAGTATAATAATTAAATCTGGTTGATCGCACTTATTATCATTGCTGTTCATGTTACTGATTTTATTTTTCATTAATTGCTTTTTTAAAAAAAAATAAAACTAACCAGTTCACAATATTTCTGAGACCAAGCTCTTGGGGATGAGGGCAGGAACATGAGTAAAATTTGCCCCTTCCTCCAAGAATCTGCTATAGCCTTCTTTTAAGTTTTTAGTCCAAACAAGTAAACAACGAAAATTAGTCATCACCACCAGAGAAAGCAGATTTGAGATACGTCATAAAGCACCACATTTATAGTGAGTCAAAATGCTAAAATTATGTACAAGAAAAAAAACATGACTGGGAAATTCAATGATGGAATTTTTTAGAAAACATTGAATATAGCATTGAGAATACTTTCATGGCAAGCTCTGAGATAGATAAAGTATACCACAGAAGCTAACTAGTGACAGAAAGTGTAGATAGTCTGCTGAATGTATTAAAGTTTCCCAAGTCAAGGCCAGGGTCCAGCACATGGTCAGGCAAGACTTTCACATGTGATGAATTTCCATAACACCTGTTTCATAAGGTCTGAGTATCACTTGAGTACAAAGGGAGGGAGTGAAGTATATGTTAGAGGGAAAAATCTTAATGGTGAAGATTCTGCCTATTTCTTCTGATGCTTAAGATTTTATTTGAGAATGAGTCCACCAAGGAAGATACATTAAAATATTTTTGACCTGCAGTTCTTTCTGTAGTTTTTGCTGAGTACAGTGCAATGTGGAATTTATGTATAAAGCACTTATCAAATGTATGTTAGACGGAAAGATTAGGGCAAGGTCCATATCATTACTCCAAACTGCCAGATAATGAACTGTTTTGCTAATTAACACCTGGACATATAATTATAACTGGCAACTCTACATTGCAGAGTGCCTTAGGTCAAAAAGCTTGCCAGCTTCCAGATCACAAGTGGCAAGAAGTGGCCTGCAGCAGAGCTAGTTAATCCAGTTCTCACCTTGGTAACTGCACAGCAGAGGCACAGTAGTGCTTCAGCTTGGTTAATGGGAGACTGGAGCCCTTTCAGTTTCACTGAGTGCAGAGCTTCCATTCCTCTGATGCCCTCACACTGGACAGTGGCATTATCTTCTATAGCGCTCTAGTTTAGAGAAGGGAGTCTACTATGCTGCCATATTTGATATGCTATATGGGTACAAAGAAATAGAATAATTATGTCCAAAGAAACTCTTTTTCTAGAAGAAACGTTTAGTACTTCTTATGCATCTACCATCAGGGAAGCACTGTGTTGAGAAGATGGAAGAATACAGGAACAAGATGTGTGTGTATGTGTGTGTGTGTGTGTGTGTGTGTGTGTGTGTGTGTGTGTGTGTACATGCATGTGAAGGCCAGAGGTCAAAGATGTTTAATCTTTCTCAATTGCTCTCCACTTTTCTTTTTCAGACAGGTTTTCTCACTGAAAGTGGAGCCTGCTGGTTAGGCTAGTCTGGCTGACTAGCAAGCCCCCGGGATCTTTCTATCTCTACCTTTTCAGCACTGAGATTACAGGTGCCTGTTGTCATATCTGGATTTCTTTTATGTGGTTCCAGAGACCCAAATTCAGGTTCTCTTGGTTGTGAGAAGCATTTTTACCAACGGGGCCATCTTTCCATATAAGACTAGCTTTTGACATCTTTATTTTTGTGGTACTGAACCTAGGGCCTTAATCATGCCAGGCAGGTGGTATATGAGCTATTCACCTTATCTTCTCACTTACTTATCTCCTTTTTTATTTTAATTTTTAGATGGGGTCATCCACTGAAGCCCAGGTTGGCCTGTAACTTGTGATCCTTTGGCCACACCCTCCTAAATACAAGGATCATTTTCCTATACTTATTTGGAGACTAACTTTTATTACTCTTATAACACTTCTATGCCAGAAGGTAGAGTATATGGTTAGGTAAGGTAGGGCCATGTGTGCTCTTGGTCATTTGATTCTCATAGACTTCAACTTAATGATGAAGTTAGGGAGCTTCTGAATGGCTGAATTCAGTGTTCAGAAGAATGTAGCTAGCCAGCGGAGCAGTTTGCAGTGTCCCTCCTATACCAAACTTTGCAATTTCTACACATTATATCTGAAAATACCAAGTATCAGGCAAAACCTGGACCTGAAGAGATGTGACAATCTAGTTTGGGTCAACAAGAAGATGATAAGAAAGACGTAATTATATACAGTTCACTGAGCTTGGCATATTTTAGACTAGTACTGCAGGCGAGTTGGCATCTTTGGTGAGTTGTTAGAGAACACCCTACAAAAGCTGAATTTTCCCAAGTATGAGCAGGAGGGAAAACGAGGGTAAGTCTTACACGCTCCTCTTCAGCAAGAGTTGGGGTAGTAGGTATAGGGTCTTCTGAGTCAGGGCACAGGTAGCAGGAAAGAGATGTGTACAAAAGGGATTAATTTGCTGCCAGATAAAGAAGGAGTCTGAATATACATGTCAAATATCACTAAAATGACATTTAAAAATTATCTTTTTTTCCAAGACACAAACAGGTAAGAATTGGAACGAGAAAACAAAGGCTACTGAATTTTAGAAGCTGGAAAGCAGATTGCCACGTCACTAATAGATTTAAGGAAATAAAATCCTGTAAGAGTAACCCCAGCTATCCTCCATCTTCTTCCCACTGTTTTCCTGGATGCTAGTACCATACCCAGGCCTCTAATCTCCAGAAAACAGGGCAGAACACCATTGTGGGGTCAGCTATAAAGGTGAGACCAAAGACATGTGTCTTGGTTAGGGCTTTCATTGCTGTGAAGATGCACTCTGACCAAAGCAACTCTTATAAAAGACAACATTTAATGGGGGCTGGTTTTATAGGTTCAGTCCATTATTATCAAGACAGCAGCATAGCAGCTTCCAGGCAGGCATGGCATGGGAGAAGCTTAGGGTTCTACATCTTGTTCTGAAGGCAACTAGGAGAAATCCACTCTCTTCCAGGCAGCTAGCAGGAGGGTCTCAAAGCCCACCCTCACAGTGACTCACTTCCTTCAACAAAGCCACACCTAATAGTGCCACTCCCTGGGCCAAGTACATTCAAACCACCACAATATGCATATTGGATCAGATCTTCACAGGTCTATGACCTCAGCCCCAACTTGTGAAGTACAATCAGGAGGATAAGGAAAAGCTAAGGAAATCCAATTCGTACTCTGAAGCACAGAAAGTATCTTCTTTAATCAAGCACTCTGTAGAAGCATTACTTCTCCAATGTCCTTGGGCAATTTGGTTGCCTAACTTATGAAAACCAAAATAAAACACCATCAAATGCATATAAACTTAAAAGAAAAAGCAGTAAGTAAAATGTCATTAATACTCCTTAGAAACATAGTAGTAGATAACTCTCTCTCTCTCTCTCTCTCTCTCTCTCTCTCTCACTGTACGACACAAAGTACAATTTTCCTTTAATGAAATCAATCATGCATTTGCTCTGCACCATACTAAATCCATTCATTCTCATTTCCTTTGCACACTCATCTGTGAGGCACCAAGAACTTGTCTTAGGAAATGGAGGATGTTTCCCACTGCGATAACACAGGTCACACTATCTATGCATTTATGTAAATGTGGCAAGTAACTCGGTCTTAACTGCTCCATGAAGCTGTATGTGAGAGACACACAGCACCTCCTTCCTAACCCCTGAGAAAACTAATGAAGTCCCTGGCTCTCCAGGAAAGGAGGAACAGCTTCCTTCCCTCGCTGCAGAACCCAGGGCTCTGGGAGAGGGAGCTCTGGGGCTACCCTCAGCATAAGGGAAGAAAGAACTGTAAGCTTTGAAGAGGATGAAAGTATAGGATCAGAACATTTACGGAGTGCTAACTGACAAAATCTGCTTTGGTAGAGTCTGAACATGTTTTTCTCCATGAGACACTGCATGAGTATTGTAAAGCTCTGAGGTGAAGGTTCAAATGTAAGTACTGAATGTTAGGCATGCCAGCTAGCTTTACTGTGGTAATCATTTTGAAAAAGGTACAAATTATGAGGTGGCACACCTTAACAATATACAATTTGTATATAGCTTTTTATTTGTAAATTACTCTCTCACAAAGATTAAGGGAGGGGAGAGCCTTCAAATCCTCAGAGAATACAAGCTCTCAAATTTACAGATGAACAAAAAAGAGTTATATTTTAGAATGTTAAAAGTGATAAAAAACAAATAAGAGGGTACTGGCAGAGCTGAATGTCAGCGGAGGAAGGAAGTGTCCCGTCTAGATTAACCAACTGCTGCTGTGCAGCTTGCATGTCTGAGCGCCCTCACTAGTAACAAGACAGCATCTCACCAGCATGGCTTCCCCACTTTCCACAGCTCTTCCCACCAGCACACTCCTGTTCATGGTCTTAACTCACCTGCCCTTCATTCTTCATCCCATCTGCACCTCTAAGTTTTGTTCATCCCGAACAGCCAGTCCATAGGCACAATAAATACTTCATACATACAATAATCTGTCACCATTCAGTGACAAAGTAGAGGTGGCTCTGGCAGAAAAAGGAGTGTGCACCCATTTCAATGATGGCAAATTGTTATGCAAGTACTTTCATGAGTTTATACAACTATTCCATCTTATGTCTGGGAATAACAAAAACCAGTAGATTCTTAATGCTTTTAGTTCCTAAATTACAAATAAACCACTTCATAAGATAATGTGAAGCCAGGGCTGGGCATTATCTCAGTGACAGAGCACTTGCCTAGCATTCGGGGGGGTGGGGGGTGGGGTGGGGAGTGAACCTGAAAATCAAAAATGTTCTAGAATAAAGAGATCTGACTAAAGATCTGTGGTAAACTACAAGGGCTTTGGCTTCGGAACCTAGGCTTATAACCATCAGTTATGCACCTTGAAAGTTCTACTTTATAAACTCATATATGTACACATACACCAACCTAATTAATTTCTTAGTTACTTAGGTTCTTTTAAATTGTAAAGTTTGAGAGCAGCATTATCTTCTCCAATAGGAAGGCTCACATTCAGAAAGCAGCACTGTTCCTGTCCCTGTGTTCAAGTTTAAGAGTCCTATAAGCCAAGCTTCATGCTGTTCACTTCACTATGTATCAAGACATGTGTGACAGTGTCCAGCATGGAGTTAGCAACCAGAGGACAAGAGCTTCTGATAATTCTTCAAATGTTACCTCCATTAAGGACACACCTCTCCAGAAAATAGAATAGGGAGGGAAGAGAAGAATAACTGATCCCTATTTAAAAAAAAACAAAAAAGGAGAAAGGGAGACACAGATAACTGGAGAGGACGCTTACTCCGTTGTTCAAGGCTATTGAGTTCAAGGCCACATGAACATGCTGCCCATTCTTCAGATTTCTGACCTTGGGATTTCTGCTCTCAGGGACCTGATTATCTGGTTTAATCCCTGTGTTTTTACCTTATAACATGGAAGTCATCTAGATCCATAATGACCATGAAAATATATGTTCTGTATCTGGAACACATAATCTGCTTAGGAGATCTATTATCCACAGTTATAGATGGTCATGACATGTTTCTCTCTGTTTCCTAACTTGAGTGTATCATATTTTAATGAGAGAAGGGAATGATTTGGCAATGTACTATTTATCAATATGCATCAGATTGGTATTTGGGAAATTATTAAAAACTAATGCTTATTGAAAAAGTTTGGGGGTTAATAATGATGTAATGATTCCTGTCAAGTTTCATTAATTAAGGAGAACCATTGAAGCCTTTCTGGTCCAAGAGAGGGAGTATAGAAGAGTAAAAACATCACAGAATCAGAGAAGAGATGAACACTAGATTCTGATCTACCACTTATTATGTATGATATTTATATAAATCATATAGTTTCCATCTGTGAGAAACAGAAGAAACACCATATCTTATGGGGGGGGGGTAATGGACAAAGTACACAAAGGCAAAAGTTGAAATGCCACCTTAATGAATAAATCATTGATATCATCAATTTACACATTCGAAACCAAATGGCAGATCCAATCAGCTTTCTGAACAGGAAACGGCTTGGCCGAGCTTCTCTGCTCTCGTTCATCAGAGCCACACAGCCAGCAGCGGTGACAGAGACACGGTCAGCAATCATCCAAGTATCACCCGATGATGTAATAAGAGGAAATCCTTAACACAGCCCAGAGTCAACATGTGAAAATTACATGTGTTATTGCTCCTGATCTAAGGAGGAAAAAATACCTTACGGGTTACCCATTACCTTAGAAAAAAACAAACTTGGTTGCTCATATAACTATTTGGTCAATATGGCAAATTGTGGATTACTTCAACTGCCAGCCACTAGCATAGTGTGGCAAAGCTGGGAGTTTATCCAAATAGCCAAGCTATTTCAGACTAGATGGGCTCCTCTAACATGGCCTTGATTTTCTTGGCAAAACGTTTAAATAAAATAAATAAAGAACTACAAAACAATTACCTGTGTTGCCAAATTATTCATTCATGATCACTGAAGCTCCTGAGAGGGTTTCAGTTAACTGTTGCTTTAAATGTTAAATTTCAAATGCTTTTATTCATATATCTTTGCCCTGTTAAAATTTCTGTACCACCACATGTTAATATGATACAGAATATTTCTAAAAGCTTTCTCCAATGCTTGCTTCAGTTTTTAAAAAAGAAAAGTGTGTGAGATTGGGGATGTTTCCCAGAGTTAAAGCCCTTGCCTGGCTTCTGTGCTGCAATAGGCTTAATCTGCAACACCACAGAAACAAACACACACACACACACACACACACACACACACACACACACACACACACACACACACACAGAATTCACATGCATATTTACATAAATTGAAAGGGCAACCTTGACTTTTTGTACATATCCTTAGAAACCTTAGAAACAAGCCATGCATGATTTTCACAGCTGGAAGCAATGAGTGAACTTAACTAAAGGGCATTCTTTTGTTGCAATTAGTACTTCTGTTAGTCAATCAATCAATGCAAGAAATAAAGTGCCCTGGGAATAAAGTCCTTCTTAATGAACTCTCTCTCTCTCTCTCTCTCTCTCTCTCTCTCTCTCTCTCTCTCTCTCTCTCTCTCTCTCTCTCTCTTTTTCTCAGACAGAAGTAAAAGCCTGAACACACAAGCCAGTGCTGGTGCAGACTTTGTGTTTACAGGATCATTTACAAAACTATATACATAACCAACTGTGACCAAATACCTTTTCTTAGATTGTAATCATCTGAAAATGAGCATGTCCTGGTACAGCACTGAAGAAGAATCCCAGGCACACCCAACTCTGTCCCTTTGCCCTTCTTTCCCTTGACACGAAAGGCACTGCCCTTTAAGTTGGTGGGGTGGTGGGGACTTGTTAAGGCTGTGTGGGCTTTGGATCACCACACCACGGCTGAAGATCAGGATCTCCATTCCAGACGCTTCCATTTTAAAACAAGGTTCATGGGGCAGCTTTTGTGCACCCACACTTGAGAACTGCTAGTTTGGCAGGTGGCAGTTGATGGAGAAATACTGGTGATCGTGGAATCGGTGGAAGGGTATTCTCACGAGAGGTCAGGCATCTAATACCAGGGATGCTGAGAATCTACGTGAGTAGAGGACACTAGAATTGTCTGAGTTACGAAGGGCCCTCAGATATACTAATAACTGCAAGTTGTTGAAAAGAGCTAGATCATGGGATGCTGTGTCCTCACTTTAAAGGTTCCATATATCGTCAGGACACAGTGGTGTAAGGTCTACAGTCTCAGCAGTTGAGAGGCTGAGGATGAAAGATTGCAAGCTTGAGATTGACTTGCATCACAAAGCAAGTTCAAGTCCAGTCCAAGCTTCAGCATGAGATTCTATCTCTTAGAAAAAAAGAATAAATCAAGTACTTTGCATAGGGCATCGCCATTCATGGTTCTAAATAAAATAAAGAATTATTTTTTGTCAGAAAACTGGGAGTCAGGAGAAAAGCAGCCACACGTACTTGGTACTTCCATGCCTTGGCTCTCCCCAGTGACTTCTTACCTAGTTAATCTTTATTAGCTCATCAACACCTCGGTGATGTTAGTCCTTAGTATGAAAGCCAAAACAGTGGGCATTAAGACATATGCCTAACATATCTGCCCAAATGTAGCTGTTTGCACACCCCCTTCTTCCCTCTCACAAACCGCAAAATGAACTCATCAGAGTCAGCAGAGTCAAGGTCTTCCATTGTGAAATGGCACTGGGTAGCACTGAAAAATCCTGGTCTTTCCCTTTTTTGGAACTTGTAATCTGGAGCTCTCTCGTACTCTGTTGGCGTGACGGTATTGTGTAGAAATGCTTTGTAAATGAAGCTCAGAATGAGAAAGCAAGCTGTCCAACATTAACCAGCCTATGTGGCCAGAGGTTCTACCTGCATAGCAACCCTGGGCCTTGTTTCTGACACACAGTCTGCAGCTTAGAGCTAGGATGCTCTCAAGGACACATGGTCTTTTTCTCCTGTAAGCTTTAAATGTGCATGTGTCAGAAGACAAAACACTTTGCCCCCAACCCAAATCAGCATTGTATAGCTGGATATGGGAACGACTGCCGGATTTTCACCTCTTCAAATGACAAATGGCAATCCAACAGAAATTCCGGATTCATTATAAAGATTTCTCTAGTTTGCATTCTGGCTGTTTGATAGATCATTACACAATTATTTGCTATATAGTTCTGCATTTTATAGCTTCCTCATATTGATCACTAATTGTACGTAACAATTTCAGAGTAATTTTTATCCAGCATCTTATTTTCTTTTGTTACAATCTTGTATATTGAAGACATAATAATTTCATTATTTTCTAACTCCTGAAAGTCAGAGACAAAACCTCCTCCATTAGGTCATTTGTTCTAGGGTTTGTGGTTTCACTTTCTTAAAAAGCCAACCAACTACTTAAACATTCCCAACTGATCATGAATGGCCTGAAAGAATCTTACCAGCCCTCGCCTTCATTCCTGTGCCAATGACTCCAAGCCACTATCCTGTGAATAAACCCATTTACATCTCCTAACACCAGCTGCAAGTAGGAAATTAAAACAAATGGAAACTCAAGCATGGCAGCAGTTCCAGTGTGGGTACCAACATCCAAGAGATGCTCATCCATTAACCAAACAGCAGCACTTTCAAGCCCAGTGGGGCCAGTGGCTCCCTGCTGAGAAACAGAAATTAACTTTGCAAGGAGATAATTCATCTTTATTTGGCTGTCATATTGAGACAAGCTCTCTGGGTGAGATGGTAGGAAAAGAGGGAGCAAAGCTCCTGACAACACAGCCTCATGTAAAACAAAAGCTCATCAGGAGCAAGGTAGAGCTGAAGACAGATGCTCTGGCACATGACCTCTGGGACATGTGCTTCAAGTTCAGCAGGAGCTGTGGTGACATTTGCCTTTCGAGGCTGCATGAACAAAAAATGACTTGTGATTTAACTCAGTTATGAAAGGAACCTTAAGTGGGGACAAAGGCACTCCCGGGGGATGGAGTTCTGCAAAGTTTGGAGAGAGGAGAATCAAGTAACTATCCAGAGGCTGCCAGAGATAGCAACAAATATCTGGAGTAGAAGGGTTTCATGACTGAAATGAATCCTGGAAGTGGAGAACAAGCTAGCAGATGTCACTTCAAGTTCAAATTAGATGACGCATAAAAGGTGCCTAAGACATTGTTTTGACCAATTTGGAGATGACTGAATATGTGGGTTTTGATCAAGGGGGTGAAAGCAGAAACTGATTGATACCAGGGATTGAGCACTGCCCAAGAGCCAACATTTCCCAGAGTCTCTCCATACCCTCAAGGAGTTTCAAATACTTAAATTATAAAAGGCATTCAGGTGCCCTCCTCAGAGCCATTTGTCTGCTTAGTGCTAGTATAACATCACAGCAGCAGATGGTATTAATTCCTGCAGAGTATTTCTGGCTTTAAATGAGAATCTGTAAGGCCACTTGAATCAGAAGCCATCAAGAAGCCCAAGGATGTGAAATTGGAGCAGCTTTGAGGATTTCCTGAATTGACCATTGTCTTTTGATTTGCAGTCATTTTTACAAATGTAAATGATATCCATGAAGTTATCAAAGGAAAAATATAATGGCAGATGAAAATACACATACATTCATTGCAGTCTCCCTACAGTCACAGAATTTAGAGTAACTGTGAAGTAACAATTCAATTACAAAAGAGGTGATATTATATTGTCAGTAAATATACCAGAACTTAGTGTGCCCTATGTGCTGTTCCAGTATAATGATCTCTTGTAATTTGCTAAAACAGCATGCATATACTTTTTGTGATAGTACCAATAACCTAAACATATAAGTAAACATATAAACTTATACACACATATATGTAAAATATAAATATATATTTATATACACATCTTTCATATGGAACCACTAATTCCCATGCTGGTGCTCTAAGGGTCAATGCAGTATTTATTTTTCCATTTTACAGATATGGAAATTAAGGTTCAAGGGAGTTGAGCTTCCTGTGAAAGGTCACATATATATTTCTAAGAAACTGGTCTCACATCTAATTTAGAAGCCCACGTTTAAAGTTAATATTCAGGTAGGATTTTACCTTACTAAATGCCTTACCCATAATTTCACTAATTCAATATTTCTCACAGTTCTTGAGATAAATATCTCAGATTACAGGTAAGCAAACCCAGGCTCAGAGTTGAGGGAAGAGACCTGTTTATATGGTTAAAAGTGACAGCGCCAGTAGCTTGCTATCAGGAATCAGATTTAAACCAACACTGTCTCTACTTCAGTCTACATGGGTAGGTAAAATAACTGTGAACAACTATCACAGTTTGGTCATAATCTTTTCCTTATCTGAATTCAAAGTGGAGCTAACTACTGTGAGCAGCAGAGGGAACACAGGAGATGAAGTAAGGCCCACTTTCTTATCACTAATGCTTTGACCCCCATCCCAGAAAAAAGGGCACGCACTATGCTTTCCAGGCTTCTCTGACGTCACTAATATGTCAGCATTGCTTGTAAACCAAAGCTCGGGCACGTAGGGGCAGAAGATGAAACAAGTGCAGTGTGACTCCTCAGATGACAGTCACACATCTCCAGATGAAGTTGTGCAACATGCTTGAGTACCGAGGTGAAACATCAATCTTCCTCGACCTGTAAGTGGAACACGTGTGGTGGTCATGGCTGCAGATTTCACTTTCCATTCCTATTAGAAGGAATCTTCTAGGCTATCTGTTGCAGTACAAAACAGCAGAAATTTGCAAGTGGAACTAAGTTCATGTTCTGGTTAAAACTACTGAACTATTCCAGAAAAGCTGGTCATTGAGGCAGACAATGTTCTGTATCAAACGCCTAGGACAGAGCAGGCCATGCAGCAGACACTGCCCACTCTTCTCTGCTGGTAGGACCTATCTGGCGATGCCTTTAGGAGAGAGGAAGCCTGAACTGTCTGAAAATCCGGCAGGCCTGTGCTACCATTTCCTCACAGGAGAAAGACATGGTGTGAATCAGAGAAGCCTAAGGACCCGGGTAATGTATTGCACGAGTCTCTAGCCGAGGGTCTAGATCAGAAAGGCTTCTTCTGTAATTAATGCCAAAAGGCAAATTCTTCTTCTTCTTTTAATTAGTTTCTAGGGAGTAAAGAAAAGAAATGGTGAGGGCGGATACACCTAAGTAGAAGAAATGGCTGTGAGGGACCATTTGAAGGTAGAGATGGGGTGAGAGTTTAGAAAGCTCCAAAGTTTAAAGTGCCTCAGGGTCCCATACAGCATCTAAATTTTGCTGATGGCTGCACTTGTGTTTTAAAAATAAAATATCTGCTGAGTAGATTAAAGGAGAGAATTGAATTCCCGAGGCTCCGATTACCTTTCGTTCTGCCAGTTTTTATCAGCAGTGATCAGTAAGTATGTCAGATCTGATATAAACCTCTTTCCTCTCACACTTCTTTTTGCTTCACAGCATGTGAAATACAAGATTAGCCCCACCCCACCCGTTGGTGTATATGCCTTTAAACAATTGAGCCTAGCTGAAGAGAATGCTAAGACAAATATCAAGGAGTTTAAAGACCAACTGGGTAGGAATATGAGCAGCAGACACAACACTCTCCTTTGGACAGCACTGTCCGACCATGAGCACCCAGAGTCTGCCTTCACAGCATTACCATTGCTTCATCCTGAGAACAGAAAGCTGGGTGCTTAGTGACGGTTCAGACGAGGACACTTCTTGGAACCAGTTAACCATTAGACTGAACATGAGGACCCCTATGAAGGAGTTAGATAAAGGACTGAAGGGTCTGCAACCCCATAGGAAGAACAAAATGATCAACTAACCAAACCCACCACAGCTCCCAGGGACTAAAACACCAACCAATGAGTACACATGGAAAGACCCATGGCTCCAGTTACATATGCAGCAGAGGATGGCATTGTCTAGCATCAATGGGAAGAGAGGTCATTGGTCCAGTGAAGGCTCATTTTCCCAGTGTAGGGGAATGCCAAGGTGCTGAGGTGGGAGAGGGTTTGGGAGAGGGAGCAATGTGTGGGGGATGGGATTAGGGGAAAGGGTATAACATCTGAAATGTAAATACAGAGAATATTCAATTAAAAAAATTCTAGAACTTCTTTGGAGGAAGAATTGAATTCATTACATCTAGCCCAAAGAAGAAAATAATAACAGAAAATAATAGTAATTTGGCTGAAAAGAAAGCCAACTTGCTTTGCAGACATTTTTGATGGAGAAGCAGGGAGACCTTGTTTTCACGTGTTTACTCTTTGAAGGAGAGAAGGCAAGTTCCCTGAAGAAGCTCCTGGAAGCCAAATGAGATGGGGTCTGACACGGGTCCTGGGCAGGGAGTGTAAGTAACCAGGGAAGCTCTGGGTTCTCAGTCCCAAGCCCTCTATGATTGGTAAGTCAGCTCATAATGAAT
The DNA here is from genome assembly GCF_963924665.1 of Micromys minutus. Lineage (NCBI taxonomy): Eukaryota > Metazoa > Chordata > Mammalia > Rodentia > Muridae > Micromys > Micromys minutus. The sequence goes on from NC_137953.1 coordinate 46,715,612, forward strand.
GTACTATTTTCCACAGAACTCCTTGGTCCATTTGGTCTACAATCTCTTACAGGAGAATATTTCATTGGGGAAATAGTATTTTTTGTATCTCCTTCTGTAATATGCTACTGTAAAGAGTTCATTTCATGTGGAAATAATGTCCTCCCAAACTTATTTTGACCTTGGAACCAGTTTTCACCCAGAGCCTATTAACTACCTTCAGGATGGAGCTCAGGAAACATGTTCTGTGAGAGGTTAGACTCTACTGTGAGAATGGTATTCTGTTTCCCCTAGAATGCCCTAAAGTGCAAAATATGCTAAGATTTCTATTTCTGCATTCTTGTCAGTGTCAAAGCTTGAGGTGGAAGGCATGGAAGAATACAGTATCCATAATGGGGTTTACATTTTCTGCAATTTCATCAAAACAAATAATCTATATATCATAGGGACTGGAAATGTTTTGTTGAGTTAAAAGAACAGAAGCAGCTCAAAAAATTGACATTATGCTGAAAAATAGTTCCCGAATATATTTATATTAAGAGTTATTTCTCTGAGCACTATGCCCATGAATAACTCACATATACTTAGTTGCAAGATATTGAAAACATTAATATTTAATGTGCTCAAGAGCTTCAGAATGAACAGTCATAGTATATAGTTAAAGGCAGCCAAAAGGAAAAAAAGTACTATGGGAGTTTTAGAGAAAGAAACCACTTTCCTTTGTTTTTAGGTTGTATTAATTTGGTAAGAATGAAAAAAATTGGGCTGATTTATTCAGGCAATAAATATTTAAATATCTGTGTTTGGCATCAGAGATGCAACACTGGGTGAACAAAGACAGTTCTCTACCTTCAGGAAGCACATAACTTGTGAAAGAAGGCAGACAAAGAACCCATTACAATAAATTTAATAATAACCAGCGATGTGTTGGGGATGTGTTTTATCTGTTCCTAAGGGTGCAATGTTAAATTTTTAAGGCTAAAGTGAGTCAGTTAGAAAATGCATTTGTCATTAAAATTTATATAATATAAAAAGACACAATTAATACATGTAATAAAAGTTACAGTAATACTCAAAAGCATATTTGCTTTTGTCTAAACACACTTTTGCTTAACAATGTGTACTGAGTGACCTACCATTAGGAAGCTGTAAGACAGAGGCAGATTTGGATTAGGAACAGCCTCAGATTTCAGAAAATTTTACAGTTGAGAAGCTAAGAGTTCCAAGATAAGAAAAAAGTAAAGCTAGCAAACTGTCACTCCTTCAAAGACATTTTAAAAGCTGGTATTATTAGAATAAGAACAAGCACACTTCAGACCCCAGAGGAAAGCTGAGATGTGCCTAAGGGTGGGGCTTGACAGTTGAAGATCAGAAAATGGGTATTTCAGGTGGGGGGGGGGAGAACTGTGGATGTGTAAGGGGTCAACAAATCAACAAGTATGTTTTACGGATGGTGGGATTCATGGCTGCTTTTCAGGTGCTGGTTTCACCCAGAGATTTTCCTCATGGAACAAGTTAGCACATAAGCTTCATGGTTTACAACATTGTTAGTACAAAACTGAGTGTACCATATCCTTGGCAAGTTCAAACTCTTGGGAAGGTTTAGACTGATGAGAACAGTAAGTACTCACCATCCAACCAATTACCAGGGTTGATGTTAGGAATATTGCAGTTCTGGGGTCTCCCCTGGGCTCTTCCTGAAGAAGCCAAGCATATTCTCTGGCAAAAGGGGCCACAGTGCTCCCCTATGATAAGCAACACACTGCTAAGGTTTCCCACTAGAAGCACGTTCATATAGATATCTTTAGGTGTAATCTAACGTCCAGTGTAGGGCTCTCTCAGGGTGTGTGGGGCCCTGGTCCCAACCCATAAGTTCTAAGGTACTCTGGCATAATTGTGAGGAATCAGAAGTGAATCGTAACTCTCTCTCTCTCTCTCCGGAGAACAGTACTAAAAATACTTGGTAAAAGGATATACATGTTCATGAAGTTTTTTGGAGTGAATAAACATTCACTGATTGAACTGTATACAGGAGGCAAAAGGAGGACTGCTACCACAAAGTTTATAAATAAATATGAGATGATGAAGCTCACTTAAAATCAAATCACAATAAATTAAGCACTAGCTTAATATTCAAAATCTCGCCACTGTATTTAATAAGCTATGGCCCACCAGCAGATCTGGCCTACTTTTGTAAACTCTGTTTAATTTACTAGAACATGGATGGACAAGAGAGTTTTGGTTACTTATGGTCTCTAGTGCTTTCGTGCTGTAAGAGCGAACCAGAGCACACAGATGACCATTAACTGCTGGTGGTGTTCCAATCCTGATTAACACAATGCAAGCACAAACCGCACACTCTGCTTCACCCGAGGCCTGACCGAGCTGGGCAGCACTGCACTATGGACTTCAGGCACTGCCCTCTCCACTGCATGGAAATCTGCGATCTGAGATGGACTGCTCATGCCTGAATAATGAGAAGTATGGAGTATATATGCTAACCCAGGAAAGATTTCAAAATATTCTACTAAATGTGCATTCTTTTGCACCGTCATAAATTCAAGAATTGCCTAGTCAAAAAACATGGTGCCTTTTTGTCTAGAGAATACAGGCGAAGTATCTGTTTATTGGCTGGTAGAAATCTCAAAGGCATGGTGTCAAGCCTGGGATGCATGCTATCAACAGGGTTGAATTAAGGGTGATAAAGGCTGTGGTTAACAGGTACTTGGATATCTTCAGATGAGCTTATGATTTCTAGCGGTTAGTATTTTCTGGTGTTTCCAAGAAACCAAAGAAGGAGCTGAGTCGATAGATAGCACTAAAGGTTTTGAAAGAATGACTGAAAGCCCAAGGTGACACAGCAAGCACCTGACAGGAATCTAAATGGATTTTATGAAATTCCAGTCTCAGCTTGCTTCTTGTATTGCCTTTTCTCAAATTTTCCTTCACTTCATCTCCTTTATTTGTTTATTTTTGCTTGATTAAAGACCAATTTTATAGACATAAATGTGATTTCCCTTTTAGGAGGTATAAGTGAAAGATCTCCTATATGTGCACAGGTGTGGTGTGCTTGGGTATAGAAACAGGAGATGGTAGTTATCAAGGAGTCACTGCCAAAGCTTGCTCATTTATTACACAGAACCAACTCGGGTCTTCTGTGTTCTTTACTGTCTTGTAAGTCAGAAGAGTTCCACTAGCCAACCAGAAATACTTCATTTCCCTACATTCCTAAAAGGAGTATCAGTGGTCTGATACTATTGCAGCAAAGACCAGGTGACTGTCTGTGTTCCTCATGAGTATAAGACGAACCTGTGATTTGACACTGTAATCACAGTAAAGATGTCCTTTAGCCCACTGTATGCAATGTGAAGTGTGGAGCTTGATTTCAATGAAGTTCCAAAGTGCTAGTCAGGAAAATGACATTGGTTCCATGAGGAAAAGTCGCATGGCTAGGTGTTGAGTGGGGGAGAAGTTTGCAGCGGCAGGAGCTATAAGCTGGAGAATGACATATGTGAAGTATTTTTGTCACTGAACCACATGCCAATATTATTTATTCCCGAGAGAATTAGATAGCAGACAGTTTGGTTGGGCTCAGTCTAACCCACAAGCATCTTCAATTGGGAAGAAGACAGGTTGTGCTCTGAACCTGGCTTTCTCTTTTCTAGTTGGCTCACACTGGAGGCCCATGCATTTCAACTCCACAGAACCCTCCCAGTAGTCCATTTGGTGTAAGGCAGACTAGGAACAGGATGTTCATCGACCATACAACTGTACTTACTATGCTAAATAAAAGTGATAAAGCATATGTCTACCTAGTTAGAGTCTGCTGTTATCCCTCTAAATAGATAACAAGATTTAGTCCTTTAAAACAGAGAAACCCACAGCAACAGAACTCAAATTCCCATAATATAGATGCTACCTACAAACACACACACACACACACACACACACACACACACACACACACACACTCAAATACACACTCACACACACATATACTCACACTCACACATGTACACATACACCCACACACAGGCACAAACATATATACATATTCACACACACTCACACATACACATACTCACACTCACACATGTACACACACACTCACACAAGGCACAAACATACATACACATTCACACACACACACACCTCAATTACAAATATCAAGATATACATTTGGGGAAATGGTTAATCAAAATGAAAGTGGTCTGCAAAAGCCATACGGATACCTACTACTTTGTAAGCCAATTGAATAAAAAATGTTAAAGAGTCAGAAGATACCCAGACAGCCATGAGTTATTAAACAAAATCCTCATTGCCACACATGAGTAAATTCCTTATGAGTTGTTAGTAAGGGAGGCCGTAGAGGTTCTTATCATTCACCTTGCTTACCCATCAGAACAGACTCATATGAGTACTTTCCTTGCAAGATACAGAGAAATCCAACTGGGAGGCACTATCCTTCCTAGATTTCATAATACTAAGAGGCACTTTGCAGTTTGCCAAGGGAGAAAAGGAGTCAGTCTTATTTCCCAGTTGTAAACCCTACAAACTACAATAACAACCTGCCAGTCAAGACATGCATTGGTGCAAATATGGTGGTAACTGACCATTCTCTGATCGGACTTACGGCCTGCTCCACAGGAGAAAACTCATGTCCCATACCATGAACTCAATCGATATCCCATGCATCGGGAACTCTCAGATCCCAGGTAGTGACTTACTGTAGTTGTCCAGGTGAAGTTAAATGGTTCCAGATTTCATTCCAAATATTTATATGTACAGACAAATCTTACACCCAGTCAAAACCAGAGAAGCTCAGTCTGTGATAACGGCGGTGACTGCAGTTACCCATGGCCGCTCAGTGTGCTGAGAATAAGTGATGGTAGATCCCTTAGTTCTAAATAGGACACTGTGCCACCCCTTCTAAGGCTAAGGAACACTGTGCACAAGGAAGAGGGAGAGGAATGCGAGTGGCAGAAGATCTGAGGGGCTGTGGGATGCCATCTTCTGGGCACTATGTGGCCACTGCAGTCATGATCTCATGGTAGGTGTGGTTATTCATCCTGGGTGGGGCCAATGGTGCTGGGAAGTACTCACAGCACTAACCTACCCCACTGGCTACTGGCTACTGGTAGATTCTGGGGGACAGGACGGTACTGTCTTTACTTGTGTACCCACAGGTGAGCCATCAGGCTCCAAAGGGCAGTTCCAAGCCCATGGTCACACAGATGTCCCTCCTCAGACTCAGGGGGTCATGTGAATGTGAAAAGGGTACCCTAAGGAGGATTGGAGGTCGGCAGGGATGGAGAGAGATATGAGAGGGTGGCAGATAACTAGAATGTATTATGCATATATAAAGAATTTTCAGTAAACAAAATTTAAAATGTTATATAAAAAGATAAGTGAGTTATATCTTTTCAATAAATACATCTATTTGATAGGAACAGAATCTATTTCAAAGTAGAAAAGAGTTGTGGTTTTCATTTGAGGCAAATAGGTATTTTTTTAAATAGATTTTAGGAGATTTTTTTTTTTAAGGAATTGGCTCTGAAGGAGATTTTGTTTGGATGTGAAAATTGAATTGAGTCTGAGGAAAAATAAGTAGTGACATGGGTGAGGGTATGAGGAAGAGGGTGAGCAGCAGGGACCATACACCCAAGGTAGTCAGGATGGAATTCTCAACTGCAGTGGCAAAGGTCAGTCAAGGGAACGGTGTGCAGAAGCGCGTAATGTTTTCAGGTAGTTACTGGATGTGAGCAGGGTAAGAAGATGGGAAAGTCAGCAGTTTTCTTGGTCCCATGGTAGATCCTGGTGTTCTATCTATAGCCATGTTAGTGACTATGAGGTTCCACTGCACAACACCCTTAATACATGCAATGGACTGAATGCTTAGTTTTATATATATATATATATATATATATATATATATATATATATATATATATATATATATATATATATATATATATACCATATATATTATATGGTTTATTCTGGCTTATAGCTTCAAGGGATCATTCACTATGGTGAGAGAGATAATGGTTTCAGGCAAGGAAGGCCCAGGAGCAAGAGCAGTAAGGCCCAGTTCACACCACATCCATATTCAGGGAACAGAGTGACCAAGAAATGAAGCTGGACTACACGTCTCAAAGCTTGATCCCAGTGACCATCTTCTATCAATGAGGCTCAAGTTTCCATAATCTGCCCAAACAGTGACACTGCTGGGGACCCTGTGTTCAAACACAGGACCTTATTGGAGACATTTCAATCTCCACAGTGAAATTCTAATCCCACAGCTTCTGAGAAGTGGTTAGGTGATGGCAGTAGATGATCTCTCTGTAATACAAACTCCTACTCAGAGCCACCCGGTTTAAATATATATATATTTATTTGTATAGTATATTAAATGGACCATGATCAAACCCACTCCTTCTACTTATTTCAAACTTTTCTTTTGTTTATGAAAACTATTTCATCAAACCTACACACACACACACACACACACACACACACACTCACACACACACACACACTCATGCACACACACACACACACACACTCACACACACACACTCACACACACACACACACACCCAGGGGTGGGGGAGGAGGGAGGGGAGGGGAGGGGAGAGAACACATGAGGGAGCTATGGTTTGAAAACACTGAATGTGTCATCCAGCAGTTAATGAAGCTTGGTCTCCAGTATGCTATCAGAGATAGAAGGGGACTCTTAGACATCTCTCCTAGAATAGATTAATGGAGTTCTGGTGGCACTCCAGTTAATTCTGACAAGAACAGACTGATGTAAAATGCAGCAAGCCTGACTTTTTTTTTCTTTTTTCATCTTAGTCTATGACCACTTCAACACATGCTTTTGCTATTCTGATACCACCTGTCATGAGGTCCTCATCAGAGACCAAGCAGATAGAGTTGGTGATTTACAGATCTTAAAATTATGAGCGAAATACACCTGTCTATAATGATTTTGTTACAGTAACAGAAAATAGACTAATGTATACATATGCCAAATGTTTAGCATATGAACAAATATCTTAGTAAAGGAGACATCAAATAGAAAACACAACCCAAAAGACATAAAACTTTCTAGTGCCCTAAGTACTTCCCTGCTGTATTCAAAGCTGTCCCCTCCTACCCAAGGTGACCTCTGCAGTGCCCTTTATAACATAAAATACACATCTTTGAATTCCATAGCATTGCTTGGCATATCATACATGAAGTAATGCATCACGCGTTCGTTGTGCGGTGCTTTAACGGACAGCATGTATGACAGCGGTGGGTGATGGCATAGGTCTACAGTCCCAGTGTCACAGCTGAGGTCGAAGGGACAGAATTCTAGGCCAGCCTATATTAGTTTAGCAGGAAACAGTCTTATGAACTAAGAATGAAAACACTTATGAAACCAATCCCATATATGTGTAACGTGATTTGTTGATTCGTTTCATCATGGCATAGGAGCCCCCTTTGGGTATACAGACACCGCATCTGCTGTCCTTGCTAAGCTAGGTCACTACATCCTTCTCAAGGTCTCTTCCTCTGCCAGCAACATGCTCCTACCTTTTGAGATTCATTAAATCTTGTCACTTTTATAAAATCTTTTTTTTCAATGACTGACAAAGTAAAATTGATCATCATACTCGCACGATGCTTTGTATGACTGCGCATCATGATGTTGATCTGCTAGTGCGTCTTCTACTTCCTGATACTGAAGTTGAGGGCAGGATTCAGTCGTCATGTGTATTGCTCTAGTGTCTTCCACGGACTGTACTGTGTTTTGAGTACACACGATACACCTCGGCTAAAGTTCAGAGAGTTAGGTAACTTCCAAATATGGTGGGAAGAAAGGGAGGGGCAGAGGGGAGAGCATAGGGTGTAGATTTGATTATAACACATTGTATACACGTATGGAACAATCAAATAATAGGTAAAATATGATTTAAAAAGTTCAAACATTTCTGAGGTTAAAAAACCACTTAAAATGTCAAAGAAACAAAGTTCATGCAATTTACAGAAACAGGCAGATTGAAAAGGCAGATCTAGTCTACTGGCCTGAGGTTCAGAAATTTGGATTGTAACATTCACACAGAGCACTCACTCATCACGACAGGATTTGGTTATCGGCACAAGTGTTCCATGGCTGACATCCTAAAGCACTCCCAAATGGGTGACAACCTCTTCTCTACTGCTCTCCAATTCAATGACCATTTCCTATTACTGGTAGAAAAACAGACCAATGCGGAATAAGCCTGCCAAGGAAAATGCAGGGGAAATGTATAAGAGCCTGCGCTTTTACCAGAGCACAGTCTTTACAGCAGTAAGCTGCACTGTCATTATCTCATTACAGTAATTTCAACACTTGCTCCTGTTAACTTATTAAAAAACATTTTACATCATTTTCTTCATTGCAGGCACAACAAACTATCTCATTACCTAATACGGATCATCGCCAAGTGCTATGCCGAGGGTGTGATGGAGGAACTGCACACAGGCAGGGAAGTCGGACTGGAGAGAGGCAAGCACAGAGCACAAACAGCCGTAAACCAGTAATGCCAAACAGGAAAGGGTTCCAAAATGCTGGCCCTGGAGCTGCTCGAGAGGGACATGCTATTATTCTTCTCACCAGGTTCTAAGTCCTTTAGAAGACAGAGATGATGGTTTATTATAAATTCATCACCACCCATTCATTCTATACATGTGCCAAGCACTGCAAAAATGCCCTAAGTGATGGGAACTTTAAAATTAAACCAACAAAACGAATCATTTCCAACACACTGTCTAAAGCAGGGATTGGCAAAACACAACCCGTAGCCAAGTCCAGCTGCTGGATTTTTTGTAAAGAAGGTTTTATAGCTCACAGCTATCTGTATTCATTTACAGTCTCTGCTTGCTTCTACACTAGAAAGGCTCAATTATTCAAACAGAGATGTCAAAATCACATGGGCTCATTTTTACTGTCCAGAACCTGTAGAAAAAGTGTTCTGACCCAGTCTTGCTGCTGGACTAGTGGCCCAGGAGCACGAACTCTATCAGAAGGCCTGATTAGAAATGAAGAGCGGAGTGATCGCCTACACCAGTGGATCAAAATGAACACATGAAGGAGATGCCACCCTCTATGATGAACAAGAGATTGAAAACATTCACAGCATCGATCCAATGAGTACAGTCCTAAAGATAATTCTCCACCCACGAAAACAGAGTGGGCTTATTATCAGATGATATATTATTGCTAGACAACAGAGAGCAGGGTTCTTTGGACAGAAAACAAGGAGATAGTGGCAATCCAGAAGAACCATTCCTAGTGCTATGTAGGGGACAGAGTCCTTATGTTAGTCTTTGCCACCAGAGAAGATAGGACATGTGCAAACTCCATCAACTCAGACAGATGACTTTCTCCAAAAGAAAACTATTTACTATTGAAAACTGATATTGGCCCCATATCACTTTCCCAGTACAAAAACAAGTAACTAAAAAACAGATTTGCTAATTTCAACCAAGTTCATCTGGTTGTCATACTCATTTCCTTTTCCTTAAATACTCCATTTTCTCTGTAACAGGAAAATTGCTTCTCCAATAAGGCAATGGGTTATGACTTGCTCCTTGAAAACAAACATGCTATAAAATCCATTTAAAATCTCTCTTCTATCATGTGCTGTTTGCATTTCATTTGTAACAGGCAATTTGCTGTCATTTGGGGCTTACTTTAGCCAATGCTATAAGGACCTGACAGAGATGAACATTATTTCTTCTTAAAGTTATAAAGTCTTCCACTGTATTTCACATCTTTATACTTTCTGCCTTTGAGTTAGTTAAGTCTGACCACATACAATTCAAATACAAAGAGATGTAAACAGGAAATATGTGAAGGAAAAAGTTTATGATCTTCTGTTCTAATCAATGTTAAAAGGTTAGACTTGTGTAAACATATACCAGAATCACAGGTCTTACTGGAGAAATAGCTTTACAGGCTAGTGAAAACCACAACATGCAATAATTTGACACACAAAGTTATTTCTACTCTGATAACAACTAGCACGTGCTCAGACAATGACATTTTCTGACCTCAAACTAACTTTGCTTTGAACTATGGGACATAGCCTGTAGGAAGTATATCCTGGAAATAGGGGTCAAATCTGAGTGCTTTGATTTCAGGTGTGGTGATCCAACTTTGGTCTCAGCAAATTTATACCCTTTGTGGTGTCTTACTCTTCTGATCGAATCTGACAAAGAAGAAAGATGGCCGCTGCTTCGGGGTCTTCTGAGATGTCACAGGCAGGAGTGTACCTGGACCAGCACTGTCATGTGGAGACAAGATGTTGAGGCTCACCGACATCAAGCACACTGCTTCATGCCAGGCCTCATGTGGGCAGCTGGTCACCAGGAAGTACATTCCAGGAGGACAGAGCCTTCTATCATTTTAATGTTTTGCATTTACCAAGTCTTGGAACACAGTAGGCATCTACAAATTGTTTACTCAATGTACTAAAAACCTCTGAATTTCAATTTAAAAGTTTCTTCTATTGTACTATGCCTGCTCATGTTTAACAATGAATTAATCTCTCTTTTATCTTTTTAAAGAATCAGAAGTCACATTTCAAATTATGCTTTTACACAGGTATAATTAAATCTTTAAAAGGTGGGATGGCAACGAAATTAGAGGCTAGAGTGTAACAGACATTTTATAACCTGCAGATGTCAACAGCAGGCAGCTCCCACTCTACTCCGCCTCCTCCTCCCCCACAGTATAACGACAATTATATTTCAGGGTGAATAATATAATTATCCAAATGAAACCAGGAAGAAAAAAATGCATACAACATAAAAGGATTAGCTGCTCTAGGACTTGTGGTTGGGAGAGGCAGGAGGATGGACCCAGGCTGATAATTTTATAAAGTAGCCATCAATTATTTAAATCATTGTGACTTTTCAGACAGCATTCTGGCAAGGAGGAAAAAAAAAAAAAACACTGTAGAAATTTGAAAACCACAAATTAGAAGAGAAATGCTTGTTATTTGGTTTTGGAGTGAAACGTGCTCTGCCTAGCAAAAGGACCAAATGGCAACGTCATTCTACAAGAAGGGCAGTTAAAGATGGTACTTCTCTGGGGTTCAACAGAAAAAAATATCCTTCTTACAGGAACATCAAAGTGCTAGGGGGAGGAGTGTGTGTGTGAGTGGGGGAATACGATCAGGATGTAAAGTGAATAAGCAAATTAATTAATTCGTTAATGGAGAAACAAAAATATCCAAGTACTATTAAAACCAACAGTAAATAAATTTCTCAATGAACCAACAGCCACATTTTAAGCTACCACAGGTAGAATACATAGAGAGCTAAGCCAGAATGAGGGGACCAGAGCCTCTATCACAGCTGTCAGTTCTCACATGTAGAGCCTAGCTCAAGGGAAGCAGATAAATTATTTTCTAAGGCACATCCCAGCTTTAAAAATTCTATTAAAGTGTAGTCTTTATATACGTATACACCAAATTGTGCTGGGAAAACTCATTCAAGAAAATTATATAAAAAACTAGTTTTAGACAATATTATGTAAAAGTAAATGACTTGTCTCATGTATATGCTTGATGTCACAGAACTGCCTGCCTTATCTATTATATTTCTACCGTAGAAGTAAGTTTGCCTGTGACTCAAAGTGCAGGTTGGAAAAGAAAGAAGAAAATGATCAAAATAACCAGTCACCCCCCCTTCTTTCTGCAATTGCTTGAAGCATCTGCATTTGCTAAGCTGCTGTAGGGAAATTGATTGTTTCTTCACAGGCTTTGGTTAATACTCATGAGGTAAATCTAGTCAATACTTTCATGAGCCAATTAGCTTACTTTCCATCTAGATTTAACTAGTTGAGGAAAAATAAAAATAGCTCAAGTCAGTCACTTAAAATGATTTTTAACAAACAATCAGATTTTCCACAGAAAAGTGGGCATTATAAGTACATAACTAACCATTTAAATAATTTAAATGAAATTTTAAGCAAGTATACAAGCTTTATATTCACACACACAAGATTAAAGAAAATTCTCAACAACTTTATGAGCAATGGTTTTATAAATTACAATTTATCTTTCAAATTTTGTTTATAAAAACAAAGTCTTTAAGTTATTTACATGCTATATACAAACATCTTCTGATATCTTCTGCTAATGGATTTCTTGTCTGGCTGGTAAGGATGGTGTTCCTGTGCTAACTTTACCCCTGCCATTTCTAATTGCCTAGGTTCTTTCAAAATAGTAGGCACAGGATACTATGTGTTTGTCATGCAAACAAAACTCTGCAACACAAAGACAAAACGTCAATGCATGTAATTTAAAAAAAAAAAAAAAAAAAAAAAAAAAAAACCTGGATGCCATGGGATCTTATGACAATGTATGCACCAACTGGTTTGGGGGTGGTAACTTGGTAGCAGAAGACCCTGACAGGCACTGCCTCAGACCAGCAGTCATGGTTTCACATCAATAGTGATGGGTCTGTCCAAAACCACACAGTTCTCATGAGGTCAGGAGAAAGGACAAATCAGCAAACTTTGTAGTACAGTCTACAAGAGACCTCATCATTAGCACATGAAATAGACATACCACTTCTGTGCATTTACTTTAAGTCAATATAGCACTGAGACACTTGTACATCAGTGTTTATTGCAGGACCAGTCACAACAGTTATGGAACAAAGTAGGTACCCACAGCAGAGGAATGATGCCAGCCATAAAGAAGAACGCCATTGGTGGGGAAATGGCTACATGGAGATCATCATGTCAGAGTGACTTATGCCAGTCTCAGAAAGCCAAACATTGCATGTGTTCTCTCATTTGCAGCTCTTAGATTTTATATAGTATATATAATCATACATGTACATTATGACAGGAAAGAAGTGTCCAAGGGAAGAAAGGACACCAACAGGGGTAAGAAAAGGCCGGGAAAGGAGGTTTCTAGGGAACATGCTTAGTGTACTAATATACACTTACATAAAAATTGAGAAAAAAAAACACCAAGAAATAAAAATAAAATTGACATGGCTATTAAAAGGGGACAGCAGGGACCTCAGGAGACCTTCTGCATTGTCCTTACCCCTTTCTGTGTGAAAAACTACAAACAGAAAGTTTATTTTACAATATAATAGTGTTTCACCTGACAAACAACATTAGTTTGCTTTTGTACACCTTTGACAACGCTGCTGGCCATTCCATTTATTCATTCAGTCTGAACCTACTATGTGCTCAAAATGTCTACTGGTCTATGGTAATATTTGAAAAGATGAAAGACAAGGGAGACTTTGGTTGGGAAGTGTAAAGAAGTTAGCAGACAGTCCAGCCCTTACTCAGTTCAGGTTGCTTGCTGTGGTATAGCTTTGGAAGCCATGGACACACAGCAAAGTCACCACAGCATTTCTGCAAGTACCTGATAGGCAGCCTTGACCTTGAAATAGCCAAGAGGACAGCCAATTCAGAAAAGCCTTATGGAATAAAAGGGGGAAAGCAATTAAGCTCCTGTAGTTGAAATCAGCCAAAGAGAAAGTGCTGTGTGTGCCCAATGAACAAGGTAGAGAACGGCTCATTTAGGTTCAGTTATCTGAATTTGAATTTGTACATATTTGCAAGTGAATACCCACAGTATTCTGGACTCCACAGATAGGACCATCCATCATGGGAATAGCTGTAACCATGAGGGGTAAAAGAAGATAGAAATGGGGAAGAAAAAAGAAAGAGAAACCAAATAGAAGCCGAGATGGATTTTTCTTCTCAAAAGACTCTATTTCTAATATTCACAGTCCAAAAAGGACACAATGACACAGATAACCTGTTAATGAGTTAGCTGTGGGTTGTCTATTCCCCAGGGCAGGATTTCCAACTGACAGAGCTTGTGTGGATCTAAAAAGAATGAATGAGTAATTGAATGAGAAATGTACAGCTTAATCTTTGAGTCCATACGGATGTGCTCTGGCTGATGGCTGTTCTTGTGGACACCGACGTGATGAGCTCTGGCCTGATGAGGCCTTGGTGGCAAAGGAATGAAAACCCAACAGAGGCTTGAGTGCAATATATATTCCAGGAAATCAGTTTGTTGAGTTTGTTTGGATAATTATAACACTCCATCAAAGGAGTGACCTCAAACACCGAGCCTGGGTTCACCCATCTCAGGCAGTTCTGACGTCCTTGCTCAGTGCTTCAGTCTAGAGCAAACAAAACATTCACAGAACATTCTCCTGTTCAGGACAGTGTGACTAGGTCCCTGCATCAGCTGTCTCTAGGATGCCAGATCTCTGACTTTTATGGTATCTGTAGCTGGTTAGTCACAGTCTTCTTCAAAGGACTAGCACTTGAGGACTTGCATTTCCTAAAACCTTTCATGCTTCCCAGTCCAATATCAACAGGAAACTGGCCCATTTAAAGCCCAAGATGGCCTCGGGGATGCTGTTTCTGGCAAATCTTGTTTATCACTCTCCTTCTACTTCTGCACACAGTCAGTTTGTCTTTTCAGGTCACTGAGGATCTTGCATCCCCCCTTTCAGGACACTTTCTCCACATGTACACATCCCACAGCACTGTTGAGTCCTTCAATGTTTCTTGATTCTTAAGGCTCCCACCGCCTCTTCACCTTGTACAGTGCCTGGCTTCTGGACGTCACAACTGGACTGTCCCTATCCATTTTGTTTCATGACACTCAGAGATGAGACAATAAGTCTGGCATAGGGAAAGGATTTAATAAATATTGCCATTTAGTTTCAATAGCCTTTTAACACAGGGGAATTACTCCACTGAATCCTGTCATTCTTGTCACAGGCAATGTACCAGATTTCCCCAGCCCATTGTAGATGCCCACACCAATATTAAGTGCAGACAAGTTGTGCAGGAACCTTGAAAAGCAAGAAGGAAACCAGCTGCTTTCCTTGAACTGTTAATCTGTAAAGGGCCATTTAACTTTCAAACTAAGATAGCCTTGTTGCTCTTCACTTTCTCCCTAGAATGTCTCAAAGCTGGAGTAGCAACATACAGACAGGGCAAAAATTACTTAGGCTAAGAACCTCCAAAATTCCCTCAGTATAGCAATTCTCTGTCTGTCTCTACTCATCTAGTTGCTATCAGGAATCTTGCCAGATCAGCAATTTCCTCCTACGAATGATAACTATCATTTGCTTGTGTTGTTGAGCCAGCCTTTCTCTCTTCCTAGTTTCTTTTTCTAAGATGCTCTTCCCGTTCTCTAACATTGAAGGAAAAGAAATAAATCTAAAGATGCCTTTGTTAGCACATAAAGTCAAATATATTTCAGGCAGAGGCAGCCTTCTAAAGCCCTGAGTGACAGAGTGTTAATGCAGCTTCTTCCCTGTCAGCAGATCTGTCCTAAGTCATTACCTTCTCTTCTGCTTATCCACCAAACAGTGGCCGAGGAAAGATCAGAATGGACAGCAGCCACTCAATGTTTCAAAATATTTATCTCAAACGTGGCCTGATGCGTGGAGCAGTCTAGGTGACGAACTAAGCTGGCCATCAGCAAACCCAGCATTATTCATGATAGAAAATAAATTCAGACTCTCAGCTTAACGCTCAAGGCTTATCCCTATATTGATGTCATTTTAAACAGCCTTGTGCTCAGCAAGCAAAGCTGGTAAACAGTGTTACTAGCTGTGATTACTTCCCATCCAACTCCCTCATGATGAAACCTACTAGGCTTTTGTTTGTACTTTTATTCTTAAATGAACCTATAACATATGAGACTGGTCTCTGAAAACAAACATTTAAAATAATTAAGGATCCCTATAAAATACACATAGAAATAACTATACTTTATTTTCTTTCTTTCGTTCTTTCTTTTCCTTCCTTCCTTCCTTCCTTCCTTCCTTCCTTCCTTCCTTTCTTTCTTTCTTTCTTTCTTTCTTTCTTTCTTTCTTTCTTTCTTTCTTTCTTTTTGAGAGCCAATAGAAAAAAAAAACACCAATGTTTATTTCTAGCCTCTCTGCATTACTATGTATACTCTATGGAAGTTGGTTTAAATATAACCATTTTTTTCTTCTCATTTTGCAGGAAGATTTTTAAAGAAGACCCATTAACCAAAAACTTCACTAAAAACAAACAAGAATGTATTCTTTTATCCTTCAGAGATGAGAGTAAACCTTTAAGACTTGTTATACATACTGAAGTTGTTCATACAGTAGGTATGGTCTACCTGCATATAAAACAATTTTTCATCCATGTCCTGGCCTTCTGAATTAATGTTGATGAAAACAATTCCTTTATCATATAATATTCACAAAGTGTCTACTTTCAAATGAATATGAACTGGTCAGTTTCATGAGAATGTTTAAAGGAACCTTTTAGACTAGCGCTTCCAACAAGTGAGTGCTTCAAAGAAAGCATGGATGCTCCCACTCACTGTGGCATCCACACATTTCCATTTTTAATGTCCTGTCGATAGTGAAGAGTTGGAGCTGCATTTCTAGAATAGCTGAAGGGAAATTAGAATGTGCAGGCTTACTTATGCTATAAAACCAGTATGGAAGAACGATAACGGTAGAATTTTGGAGAATGTGGATGTTCAGGAGACATGTTTTTAGCTTTTAGGTGTTTAAAATATTTTCATGAATTATTCAAAAATAGTTTATTAGTTATCAAGTTCTCATGTTGATGGTTTAATAATGTATCAGACAACACTGGAAATGCTAGTGATGTGTTTGAATAGAAATGCCTCTAGCTGGTAGCAGTGTTGTATGAGTGTGTGGGTAAGGAAACCTTCCTGACATGGAGCCCTCCTGGCAGACATAGGGACGCAGGGTCAAGCTTTGAGGGTGAGAGACAGGCCCTGCCTCTAGTCTTGTTGCTCCTTGAATGCCAACACTAGGAATGAAATGCAGCAGCCACATTCTGCCTTTCT
Source organism: Micromys minutus (assembly GCF_963924665.1). NCBI lineage: Eukaryota > Metazoa > Chordata > Mammalia > Rodentia > Muridae > Micromys > Micromys minutus. Next base: position 46,732,486 of record NC_137953.1, read on the forward strand.
CACCATGATTGGACTCCCAGGTCCTGAGCCAAAGTTGGTCCTCCTCAGCTTCTTCCTTCAGGTATTTAGTAACAGAGATGAGAAAAGCAACTAGAACAATAAATGAGGCTTTTCCTTTAATAGGGACTATTTCTACAGTAACCGTCTAAGCACCAGTCTCCTTGATGCTTATCAGAACAAAGGGAATATATAAGTGAAGCCATAATGGCTGTTGTGAAATGACTCAGAATGTGGAGACTCCCCAGGCCCTGTTGGACACACCATACCCACTGATACTTCCCTCCTTGTCTAATGGTAGATGAAGGGAGGGAACCTTGGGCAGGTGTGCACTGGAACTCTTTCTCATTGGTGACACCAGACTCATGCATTTCATGCTTTCCCACCTTACCACAAGGAAACTTAATAACAATTACTTTCAAAGAAAGTTCTGAAGAATCAACAGAAATGATATAAAAATTAAAAAAGATCTAAGCCAGCAATAGGGTAACAGTATACAAAAAGCACAACTGGATTAACAAGGAAATGAGGACACGGGTAAAGTAACAAAAGGCTTGAATTGCTCAAGTACACTGGCAGCAAAGAGCTGTGTGTGAAGCTATGGTAACAATCCAAAGACAAGAACACAGGGACTCCTGGTGCCCAGTCTCCCTGAATAAAACCACTAGCCACAAAAAACTGCTTAATTGAGGCTCTTAGTTGTTGTGAAAAGGCCAAGTTAGTGAATAAATAAAGTATTAGGAATTAAACTCAAAGAAAACAAAAAGTGTAAAGTGGTTTGTATTTCTTTAGGTATTGATGCACACCAAAGAATGAGATTGGATTCCAAAATGCTTTCTTTTATTAATCATAGTTTTTTGTTTGTTTGTTTGTTTGTTTTTTTATAGTGAGGACATTAGAACCATGTCTAAGAGCTTGGGGGTTGGGGGACCAATTGATCAGGTCTTTTTCAACTTAATGATTTTCATGATGCCTTCCAGCAGACCTTAAATGGAACTAATCTATTTATGCTAATAGAGGCGAATCTCTTCTGTGCCAGAGTGGAATAGTAGAATGGCAGCACTGGCTGTGATCAAATGTCACTCAAAGGCAACATTCTTCATAGTAACACAATCTGATCAGAGGAAAACAATATGCTGTTGCTGCTATCCATACATTCGTGGGAAAACAGACAAGATTACTAGCAGTGCCTTGGTCTACCTGGGAAGATAATAAGTTTGGGCATCAGTGTAATTAACTCCAGCAAATAATTATACTGAAAGCAGCTGTATCTAACATTGCTTGACTGGGATTCCTGCAATCACCCACTTATCAATAACTTTCACTTGTAACCCTTTGACTCCGACAATTCAGACTATCCTGGGCGTTTGCTTTAACAGCAATACTTCCACACTGATTCCCACGGCCTCCCAGACTATACCTACATGGAGCTGCAGAATATGACCTAACTTGGAAACAGGTTCTTTGTAGATGAAATTAAAGCTCGGGATAGAAATACACAAGACTAGGAAGCTTTAAATTTACTCAGCCTATTCAACAAATGGTGCTGGTCCAACTGGCACTCAGCATGCAAAAGAATGAAAATAGACCCTTTCTTATTTCCTTGTACAAAGCTCAAGTGTAAGTGGATCAAAGATCTCCACATTAAACCAGATACACTGAAACTATTAGATGAGAAAGTAGGGAAAACCTTAGAACACAAAGGCACAGGAGAAAATTTTCTGAACAAAACACCAATGGCTCAAGCTCTAAGGTCAAAGATTAACAAATGGGACTTAATGAGATTGCAAAGTTTCTGTAAGGTGAAGGACATTGTCAAGAAAACAAAACGGCAGCCAACAGAATGGGAAAAGATCTTTACCAACTCCACATCATATAGAGGCCTAATATCTAAGGTATACAAAGAACTCAAAAAGCTAGACACCAGAGAATCAAATAACCCTATTAAAAATGGGGTACAGAACTAAACAAAACGTTCTCAATTGAGGAACACCGAATGGCTGAGAAATATCTGAGGAAGTGCTTGACATCCTTAGCCATCAGGGAAATGCAAATCAAAACAACCCTGAGATTCCACCTCAAACCAGTCAGATTGGCCAAGATCCAAAACTCAGATGACAACAGATGCTGGCTAGGTTGTGGAGAAAGAGGAACACTTCTCCACTGTTGGTGGGGTTGCAAACTAATACAACCACTCTGGAAATCAGTCTGGCGATACCTCAGAAAATTGGACATTATACTACCTGAAGACCCAGCTATTCCACTTCTGGGCATATACCCCAGAGACACCTTAGTACACAACAAAGATATATGCACCACAATGTTCATAGCAGCTCTATTTATAATAGCCAGAAGCTGGAAAGAACCCAGATGCCCTTCAGCAGATGAATGGATACAAAAATTGTGGTACATTTACACAATGGAATACTACTCAGCCACCAGAAACAATGACTTGACCAAATTCTTAAGAAAATGGCTGCATCTAGAGAATATCATTCTGAGTGAGATAACCCAGTCACAAAAGAACAGACATACTATGCAGTCACTGATATTGGGATGCTAACCCCAGAGGCTCGCACTGCCCCAGAAACAACTCAGAATGTATGAAGTCCAAGAAATAAACAAAACAAAACAAAAAAATCTTTACACAACAAGAAAACTTTGACTATTTTCATGTTACATTTTGTTTTGCATGTACTTTGTGCTCATTGTAACTATTGGGCTTTCGATGCATACTGTCAAACCTTTAAAAAGATCAAGTACTGACTATTCATATAGATTAATGTAAAAATTATTTTAAAATCTGAAAAAAAAGTACTGACAAAAATGTATTGTATAATATTACGCAAAAAATGCTTGAAATCTGTACATTTATCTTTGTTTTGTAAAATAAAGGTGTTAAAAAAAAAAGAAAGGGTATAATAAAAACCTTTTGTAGATATGGGAATATGGTATGTGTTTATTATGGTGGTCGTATTTAGCTGGTTAATAAACTTATCACAACTTATTGAAATTTACAGTTAAATTAGATTACTTTTTGTCATCAAAATTGTATTCAAAATATTTGCTTTAAAATATAAGTTGAAACGTAAGTGCAAATAACTAAAATTTATAAATCAAACACTAAAATAACAAGTTTTATTTATATGTTAAAAAAATTTACTGACAATATCCTTATGAGATCCAGACAAATAACAGAGCCAGGGAAAGGTAGTGCTAAGGAGGCAGAAACCTTAGTTGTTTCTCAAGCAAGAACAGCAATATCCTCTAGAAAGGGCTCCCTAGAGCCCTGGAAGAATAGCAGGTGCTGATACCTATAACAGTGACAGAGCAAACTGTTTAAGGTTTTCAAATATTTATTTGTTTGCTTGTCTGTTTGTTTTCTGTGCACACATATATATACTACAGTGTTTGTATAGTGGCCCAAGGACAACTTGCAGGAGTCAGTTCTCTCTCTTGGGTTCTAGGGTTTGAACTCTGGTTATCAGTCTTGGTAGCTGTTAAGGTTTATATATGCTTAGCCCAGGGAGTGGCACTGTTGGGAGATGTGACCTTATTGGAATAAGTGTGTCACTGTGAGTGTGGGCTTAATACCTTCACCCAAGCTGCCTGGAAGTTAGTCTTCCACTTGAAGCCTTAAGATGAAGATGTAGAACTCTCAGCTCCACCTGCACCATACCTGCCAAGATGCTGCCATGCTCCCACCTTGATGACAATGGATTGATTCTCTGAACCTGTAAGCCAGCCCCAAATATATGTTGTCCTTATAAGACTTGCCTTGGTCCTGGTGTCTGTTCATAGAAGTAAAATCCTAACTAAGACAGTAGCAAATACCCTTCCTTACCTAGTCTTGCTGGCCCCACAGAATAGGCTTCTTTTGTTTTAAGCCACTATGTTACCCTGTTTTTGCAGTGCTAGGAAACAAATCCACTGACTAAGAGTCCGGAGTACCACATGCTGCTACTGGTTTCCTCCAGCCAGCAGAGGGGATCCAGGAAGAGGACATGGTGGAGCTACAGGAGCAGCTCTTGCTTGCTGTCAGGCTAGGATAGGGGCACTAGCAAAGTGACTGGGTATATGTCTAGAGCGAATGTAGGTTGGTGGGGAGAGCAAAGCAGCCTGAAAATCCATGGGAAGATGGCAGGATGCGGAAGAGCAGTGAGAGAGGTCAGAAAGCCCTAGACATGAGAGCTAAGGAGCAGGCAGGAACTGACTTAGAGTGCTTGGTGCTGAGACCAGTCTCATGTGGTACAAAGAAGGAGGTAGAGTGTGTTCTAAGTCATTATCCAACTTAGTCATTATCATGTTCCTAGGCCAAAAAAATTATAATTTCTATTTTCCAGAAAGAAATAGGTATGGAGAGGCTAAATAATTTGGTCTAGGTAAAGAAGCTGTTACGTGATATGGCTGGAATTCATTTGTATGCTATTCCAGAGCTTCTGTATAAAGCTTGGTTCCCTATATACAGTTGAGCACACTATTACAGACCTGGTAATGCCTCAGCAATAACCAGGTTCTCCCTCTCAGGGAAATCAGTGATTATAGGCAGCAGCAATCTTCAGAAGTGGTGCTGATTCTGGCTGAATGCTGAGAGCACTGGGCATCTTGCAGGGAGTCCCTCAGTCCTGGCCAGCTGATGGGAGTGTGGGCAGTGGTGCTTTAAGGGAGCTTCCTGGATGACTTTAATGGGTCATGTTCCTGAGAATCACTGCTCAAAGTCAGCAGGTGGGAGTAGGAAGTGTGGCTGGCAAAGGAGGAGGTGAGAGTTTGCTGTTTGCAGGCAGACTGTAGCTATTTTACTTTTCAGAAGTGACTCTGGCAAATGCTGGGGCAGTGAAGAAAATGTAATATGCTTTAAATGTTTCAAGACGGCTTACTGTGTTACTCACACAGCTTATGTTTGTTCCTCCAGTGATAGGGAATTTGAGCCCGAGAAGCTGTTGCTGTCTTATATTGCCCTTCCTGAGCCAGAAAACGTGGGCTCCTGTCTTAGGAAAGCACTTTGTAAAATTCTGAAATGTGCTAGACTAGGAAACAGCTTTTGCCACTGTGGCAAATAGTGTTTTTTTCTTACACTGTCTGGGTCAGCATGAAACAATGTAGAATATTTCCTTACTGTAATGATGGTTGCTCACCACAAAGCTAAGCACACATAGCAGTAGGTCTGGAAACTCCTTACCCAAGGCGACACTGAAAGATGCTTCTTCAGTCTTAGATTACATTGAAATCGTGTCCAGGGCTACTTCAACCCTGGAATAAAGTTTGGGAGTCTAGTTCTCACAAGTTCCCAGATGAGCTGCACTAGTCTGGGGCACTGCTTTTCAAACACAAACATAGACACCTCAGATGGTGACATCATACAAGTGCAAGCTAAGTCAGAGGTCTGACACTCTGTCTACAGATAGCTCTCTAGCTAGCCATAAAGGTAAAGATATAGCAGTGGGTGGGAGAGGAGACTTTCCGTGGATAACTGATCTCATGGGTGTCCTCCCATTCAGCGGTTTCACAGATAAGGAATAAAAACGTGAAATATTGCTACTGTCAACCAAAAAACAAACGAGCAAACATCAAAGAGTATCTACATTAGCAAATAACAATACATAACAGAACTAAAATTGAATCAGAGTTTAATCTCTTCCCTCATGTCTATTCTATGCATTGGAAATCTCTAGACCAACTCAAAGTCCAGAATGATGATCATGAAGCTTCAAAACATAGTCACCCACAATATGGCTTAGAACACTGAGGAATTTTCCTAAGAGACCTCCCTAGTTTAACTTGAATCAACAAGCTTAGTATTATAAGAGTTGAGGTCATTTTTGCAGGGAAAACAGTGTCAACCTCTTAGAAGGCTACATGAGCCAAACCTAACCCTGGCCTTACACTGAAACACCAGAGGTTAAAAAAAAAAAAAAAAAAAAAAAAAAAAAACTCTAATGACACTCTAATTTAGCAATGTGTTGGTTTTGAAACTCAAGATTACGGATTTTGTACCATTAAGGAAGGACACATGTCTTTGCAGTAAGGAAAGCATCATGCACATCCACCCATTCATTCATACATTTATTAAATACTAAATATGAGGACAAGCAGATGACCTGAATTTGGTCTTCATGGCCCCCATGGTGGAAGGAGAGAACCAACTTTGGCAAGTTGCCCTCTGATCTCCATATATGCACCAAGGCCTATGTGTCTACCACATGTGCAAATGTCATTTTTATAAATATTTTTAAATATTTTAGTTATTCTGAGTCTATTCTGGAAACAGAAATCTAGGAGAGAACCAATGGTAACAGCTATCCAAGCTCTCTGTGTACTGTAAATGCTTTAGGACAAGGCAGATGGTCCTTTCCTTCACTCTCTGGGAGGCAGTATGGGACAGTAAAGGATTTGGAGCAATGCTCCTCTAACTAAGGCAGCAGCCCAGCATCCCCACAATCTGTTGTGAATATACACTTTCATGAGATACAATGAAAATTAGTTACTAGAAAAAGAAATTCAAAACCTAGAAATATATATGATGAAAGTCCTAATTTATTAGATTCCCAGACAATGTCAAAGTGCTAAGAAAGATTAAAGTGTCTAAATGCTCATTCTCAAACCTGTGTCTGATGGTACAGGTACATAATCCTGAGACGATGATTTGTAAACTGATGTAGAACACAGAACTCAGGACTAGACTTCCTGGATGTAAACCAGTCTTCCTTTTGCTAGCCAGAAGACTAGTGTAGGTAATTAATTCCATTCTTTTCTGTTTCTTTACCATAGACCATCAAAGAAGCGCCTGCCATACAACCAAAGCACACATAAACCAGTACACATAAGCACTTGGCAGAAGGGCTGGCTCCTAGCCAACACTTCTAATGTGCTAGCCCCATTGATGAGCAATATTACTTTGGTCATTCCTTCTCATCCTGCTGGGCTATGCCATTTGAGGGCCACATCTAGCACAGCATTTCACCCACAAAATGGAGCTTGCTAGTTTCTCTCCTACTACCTTTCTCTCTTCCCTCCATGGAAACAACCATGGAAAGTAAAGTTGCCAGTGCATGTCAGAACCCCAGTTGTGTCTCGTCATGATACTCTGCCTGGGCTGCTCAGATGCCATGTTGGAGGGGCAAAGGCAGACCAGTTGGTCTCCTCACAGGACAGCATACACTTCACCTGCCTGTCCTCAAAGGTGTGAGAGCAGCACTGAGACTGCTGATGATGATATGGCTGCTGCTTCAGGGAAAGAGCACATTGCTCGCCAATGTGACCCAAGAGCAGCACCGTAGAGAAACCTCTTCACACGCCGTGTGACTGAGTACTTTCCCCACTCGTGTCTCTCACAGATTGCCCTCGGATCCCTTACTAATATGTCTTACATTCTTAGTAATTTATTTAATCCTTTTATTTACACTCCAGATTTCATTTCACTCCTGATCACCCCCCTACTGTTCCACATCCCATACTTATTCCCCCCCACCCTGCCCCTGTCTCCATGAGAATACTGCTACTCCCTAACCCCACCACACCAGACCTCTAAACTCCCAGGGGCCTCCAGTCTCGTGAGGGTTTGATGCATCTTCTCTGACTGAACTCAGACCCGGCAGTTCTCTGTTGTATATGTGTTAGGGGCCTCATATCAGCAGGAGTATGCTGTCTGGTTGGTGGTCCAGTGTCTGAGAGATTGGGGGTCCAGGTTAATTGAGACTGCTGGTCCTCCTATAGGGTGACCTTCCTCCTCAGCTTCTTCCAGCTTTTCACTAATTCAATCACAGGGGTCAGCAGCTTCTGTCCATTGGCTGGATACAAATATCTGTATCTAACTCTTTCAGCTACTTACTGGACTTTTTGGTGGGCAGTCATGATAGGTCCCTTTTTGTGAGAATTCCATAGCCTCAGTAATAGTGTCAGGCCTTGGGGCCTTCCCTTGAGCTGGATCCCATTTTGGGCCTGTCGCCGGACCTTCTTTTCCACCCATGCAGTTCATGCATGTCCTTTTGGGTCTGAGTTACCTCACTCAGGATGATATTTTCTAGTTCTATTCGTTTGCCTGCAAAACTCAAGATGTCCTCGTTCTTAATAGCTGAGTATTCCGTTGTGTAAATGAACCACATTTTCTGTATCCATTCTTCTGTTATGGGACATCCAGGGTGATTCTAGCTTCTGGCTATTACAAACAAGGCCACTACGAACATAGTGGAATATGTACCCATGTGGCATGGTGGGGCATCTTTTGGGTATATTTCCAAGAGTGCTATTGCTGGGTGTTCAGGTAGATTTATTTCCAATTTTCTGATGAACCTCCCGGTTGATTTCTAGAGTGGTTATACCAGTTTGCAATCCCACCAACAATGGAGAAGTGTTCCTCTTTCTCTACATCTTCACCAAAATGTGCTGTCACCTGGGGTTTGGAACTTAGCTATTCTGATTGGTGTAAGGTGAAATCTCAGGATTGTTTTGATTTGCATTTCTATGATCACTAAGGACTCTGCATTTCTTTAGGTGCTTCTCAGCCATTCAAGATTCCTTTATTGTTAATTCTCAGTTAGTTCTATACAACATTTTTGTTAGAGATTTTTCTCATTTTCTCTTTTATTAGATTCAGTGTATCTGGGTTTTATGTTGCGGTCTTGATCTGCTTGGACTTGAGCTTTGTGCAAGTTGACAAATATGGGTCTATTTTCATTTTTCTACATATAGACAGCCATTTAGACAGCACCATTTATTGAAGGTGCCTTCTTTCTTCCATTGTATATTTTTGGTTTCTTTGTCAAAGATCGTGTGTGTTAAGCATGTGGTTTTATTTCTGGGTCTTCAATTCTATTTCACTGATCAACCTGTCTGTCTCTCTACCAATACCATGCAATTTTTCTCACTGTTGCTCTGTAGCTTGAGATTAAGTAGAGTCGTTTCCCCCACCCACTCATGGATTGGCAAAATTTACATAGTAAAAATGGCCGTCCTACCAAAGGCAATCTACAGATTCAGTGCAATCCTCATCAAAAATCCCAACACAATTCTTCAAAGACATGGAAATAACAATTATCAAATTCATCTGGAAAGGCAAAATACCCAGAATAGCAAAAACAGTTCTTAACATTCTTAGTTCATATTTTTTAAGACCCACTCAACCAGTTTTCCTCATATTAGCTACCTACATTTAGCTGGAAATATAAATATTAAGTAGACTTGGAGATACCCTTAAGAAACAGACATTTTATAATGGGCAATCATGTTAGAAGAACATTTACAATTGTTATAAAGAAAGAGAAATTTTCAGGATGGAAACCTCATATCTCGGGGAACAATAGATTTAATAATCATATCTCTTACTACCTTGCTTCTTCAAAAATGTGCAGTTTTGATATACAAAAGAAGGTAAGACTATAATCATATAACAAAGCCAGAATTGTAGCTCTGAATACCAACTTGGAGGTTAATAGCTAGAATGACCTTGGTCTTAAAATCTCCTCACTTGTGTGAGAGGTCAGAAAGAGAACAGGTCAAGTGGAGCTCTAACCTCTCTCAGATGGGAATAATTGATTTTAAGGACAAAAGACACAGTTGCTAATACAAAATGGTGGATGACAAGTTTGATTGTGATCTGACAGGTACATCATGGACTTCTCAGAGGTGACATTTAGCTGGCAGTATGCATGGTGCAATATGTGTTTATGAGTTTCAACAAATATTTGCTACGTAAGCTGAAAATGATAATGTGAAAGAAGGTGAGACTTTAGTTCAAATGGAGAATCATTAACAAAGAAATAACTTACAAAAGTTGGGTCAGTGTTGAGAGAAGGAGCTAGGGATGGTGAGGAATCAGAAACTAGTAATAGCAGAAAGCTGAAGTCAAGGATTGAGGAGGAGAAACTGTGGTCAGGGCCCAGAGAGAGCTGGAACTACAACTCTTCATGAAGCTTCATTGCCCAAAGTTTGAGGAAGGAGCCATTCAGCCTCTTTCTTCTCTGACCTTCTGCTTCCTGCTGCTGATCCCTCCCAGTAGAACCCACTTGGCAAGATGGCTTTAGTGGTGCAGCTTATGAGGGTTGGCCCCAGCATACATGGGGAAGGGGGAGGGAAAATGGGACAAGGGACCTGGATAGGTAGAAACTTTCCAGTTGACTTGAGACATTCGTTCAGATTCAGATCGAATCAGTAGAACAGCAATCTGGAAGGGAGACTGAGCAGTGAAGACACAGCTGTGCCATCCCCCTCTCTGCACATCTCACCAAGAGCAGGTCGAACATGACAGTGCAGACGAACAACTCCCCTTTTGTTGTTTCTAGTGCATTTCTTCCTTATCACAGAAGATGATTATAATTAGATAACTCCTGAGAAAGTTCTAGCATGTCCCCTAATTCTAACGCACAGACTTTACCTAGTTAGGTAGCGGAGCCAAAGAGAAGAGTGAAGCAAGCGTGGCCCCTCCACGTACACAGCTCCACTGAAGAGCTCAAACCTTCTATATCCTGAGCTCCTCATATGGTGTAATTTATGGAACAACGTGTTTGTTCTCTGTTCTCTTCTTCAAACAGAGTCTCACTATGTAACCCTAGGCTGGTCTGCAATTCACTGTGTGGACCAGACTAGACTTGAAATCATGGAGAATCACCTGCCTCTGCTGAAATCAATGGTGTGAGTTACCACACTCTTCTTACTGTTCTTCTTGAAGCAAGATTAATGTAACTGTCAAAATATAACCACAACTCAAACTTGTGATTTGCTTTTATTTTCTGTGTATTATCATTCTATAAACTGTGTATAAAATGTATACCATAGGTCTGTAAAACAAAAATATCTATTGTCAGATAATTTTTAGGGCCCAAATGCCAATGTTCAGTATTAACAAAATCATCACTTGCATTAAATAATCTGAATTTTAACACCAGTTTACTGGTTTAAATTCTCTGAACTAATCTAGTTATTTACATGAACTACCTAAAAAAATGGCTCAAAGGACTGACTTTCCACCAGTGAGGTTACATAGGGTACATATTTTTGTTTCTGCTAATCCTTCCTACTCTGGGATGCATTCACCAGTGGAAAAACAATTTTTTCAAGGACAAATTCTAGACAAATAGTAAAGAGTTGCCTGGATGTCAATGAGACTCACCATCATACATAGTCACACTATCTTTTTAAATTCCCTTCATGATCTTAAGAATTTCCATTATCCAAACTATATCAGACTTTAATGTCCCTAGTGCCTATTTAAGTTATTTCTTCTTGTTTGTCCCTGTTAGACACAGAAGCAGATGGTATTTTTTCTTCTTTTTTAAAGGCATGACTCTTGCCAATTCATAAACAGTGATTAAAGAACAATAATTTGTGGGCTGGAGTAGATAGTTCAGTGATTAAGAACACTGACTAGTCTTCTAGAGGACCTGGGTTTGATCCTCAACACTCACTTCATATGACTTATACTTAATTGTTTCAGGAGATCCAATACCATGTTCTGGCCTCTGCAAGCAAAAGGCACATAAGTGATTCAGAAGTACACACATGTAAAATACATTTTAAACAACTAGGAAAAGAGCAGGTTCTCCTTACTACCTGTAGAAGAGGTCTCTGCACTCCCAGAACCTTCATGGTGTCTGCATTAGCTAGGATCTTCAAGGGGTCTGAGGTTTTGGTGACACCTTCGATTTCCTTGTTGATCTCAGCCAAGACCTGATTAAGAAAGATGCTCTTGATATACATGGTGAGAAACTCCCGAAGAGGACACTGTTTGGCAGGGCCAAGTCCCAAGGCATGCTCAATCTCCTGAATAAATCTAGAAGACAAACAGAGAAAAAAGGTGCTTAAATAGATCAGAAAAACATAAATATGACAAAACATATCAGTATCTGTGGGTTTAGGCTGTTTCCATGGAGACAGCAAGGACATCATTGCATCTCAACACAAGTTTCAATTTTTTAAAAGACAAGTTATTTTAATAATTAAATAAAAGAGAATGAAACAGAAAAGCATGACTTCTATTCAGGGTATAGCAAAATACTTTTGATTAATTCTCAAAAGAAATAAGACTATAGGAGTCAAAGGAAAAGTATGATGAGCAGAAAACAAAATTATAGGACAAATTAAAGGGCAGACTCTCAAATAGTGCACATTTCTCATTGAAATTGCTTATATATAGTTTGTGAGACATATGAGTCTCTTTCATTTATGATGATTCCAAGTTTGCAGGCTAAGAAAGGGAAAGAATAGGAACTGGAAGATGAAGGAGAATTTCAACTTTATTTTTAATGTTCTATTTCCTTTATTCGAAAATTTATAGTGTATATACCAGATTGTTAACAGTTGTTATTAACCCGTGGATGAATACATATTGTTTTCAGTTTTCTGAAGAGGTACTCTTGTTTTCCGTGATTTATTATATATAAATTTAATGTATATGTAGCATATAAATTTACTATATATAGTTCAGTTAAGTAATATCAGCCCCCAAGACATAGCTTAAATCTTTTATTTTGTTTTTTTATTAGATTACTCTGTATTTACATTTGAGATGTTATCCCCCTTCACAAAGGTACACTCCCTCCTAATCACCCTCTCTACTCCATTGATTTGGCATTCCCCTACATTGGGAAAACATGCCCTCCCTGGACCAAAAGCCTCTTCTCACATTGATGCCAGATACTGAAATATTCAGCTACATATGCAACTAGATCAATGGGTCTCTCAATGTGTGCACAAAGGTTGGTGTTTTAGTCCATGGGAATTTTGGAGGGCTTGGTTGGTTGATAATGTTGTTCTCATGAGGTTGCAATCCCTTTCAGCTCCTTAGGTCCTTTCTTTAGCACCCTCATTGGGGTGCCCATGTTCAGTCTGATGGTTAGCTTCAAGAATGCTCAGCTGTATGTATATGACTCTAACATAGTCCCTGAGAAGGCATATCTATCTTGTCTGGTTCCTGCCTGTAAGTACTTCTTGGCATCAGCTATAGTGCTTGGATTTGGTGGCTGCATATGTGGTGGATCCCTGGGTGAGGTGGCTTCTGAATGTTCTTTTCTTCAATTTCTGTTCATAGCTTAAATCTCATAGAATCACAGTATAGTTAACATCATCCATTCAGTGTAACTACATAAAGCCAAACTGTGATGTTATCCCATCAGAATTCTGCATATAAATAGCTGCTGTGCACTTCGGTCAGGAAACAATCACTTCTTTCCAGTCTATTGCAAATGGCCATTGTGTACTGTGTATTCAGTTCATATACAGACAACCAAGCATGTGGTTATGTTGTCTTCCCGTCACCAAGTGAAAAGGCCATATGGCATTTTATAAAAAACAGCCAAAATAATTGGCTAATGCAGATAAAATACAGAAACAAAACTAGAGGAGATGACACTGGCAGTGAGAATAGGACTGTGTGCAACTAATATCACAGAAGAAATACATGGCCACACGGTGTGGACATTGCCATTTCAGAAACACATGGAACCAAAATAAAACTCTTCAATAAACCCAGAAATTGGTTGTGACAGGAAAGAGGGCCAAGGCTAAAGAGGATGGTTCACCAGACAGAGCAAGTAATGCTGAAAAGTCCTGGAGGTATTCTATAAAAAAATGGATAAAATGCTCACAACTGACTAAAATGTAGAAGCATAAATGTTTGCCAACCACAGAAAAGATACACACGCAGACTCACAAAGTACACGCCATAAAGCCACAAGCACCATTCAAGTACATTTCAGTATTTTTAAATCACTTTCAGTGTATTTCCAAGGTTCCAGCTACTGAGCATATATTAGATTGCAGTTTCGCTGCTTTCCAATTCCACATATGTTTACAAGTGACAAAGTCTTTAATGTTTTGACAGAACTTTCTAGAACACACAAACTAATTCTGAATACCTTGCATTGTTTCCTTACATGGTCAGTTTTACAGTTCTACAATGTGATGCAAAGCAAGGGCTGCTTGTAATGTTTGCTCAGGAAAGAGAAAAGAAAATCACGACAAAAAAGGTGCATATAACTAGAAAAACACATTTTCAACTTATATCACACATGCTGTCTAAAAACAACATGAAAAACCCAAAGACCTTAGAAGACAAGTGGTCAATAGGAGGAAGGAAGCCTTTAGAATAAGAGAAAAGCGATGCTCATAAAACAGGAAAACCTCAATTCCATAATAGGACAATTATAAGATACTGCAGCATTCTGATTTTGGCACCTATGTGATAGACCACATCACACAGGTTGGAACACATCATGTGTTGATGTGGGGGGAAGGAGGTGTCTTCCACCAGCACTGCTCTGAGGAGAGGCCGCTCAGAGCACAGGAATCGTGCTGCAGTCTGGTGGAAAAGCACACATGGATTTCCTTTCCACCCAGAAACCACTTCTGGGAAAAACTTTCAAAAGCTACAGAAAAGAAACAACCTTAATGATGATCAATTAGGTGAACATGAAAGAGCTGTGGTGAAGGACGGACTGGAATGTTCTGTTCCTGCTTCTGCTCTCAAAAAGCTTTGACTACTGGATATGAAAAGTTCCCAGCTCACAAAGTTAAGCTAGAAAAGGGCAGTGAAGATCAATGTATATTTGATAGTATTTTAAAAAGTTACGAGGATTGTATATTCTCATTATATACTTTATCATGGAGTATCAAAAAAAAACCCAACAGGAATCTCAAGGAGGCGGATGAGATGAAGTCTTACATGTGGGAATGACAATTTTCAATAGTTACTTAAAAAATGTTTATTAGAAACTGAAGGGTTAGCTAACTAGATTAAAATTAAATTAGGAAAATTTTAAATTGCCTACACATATCACAGACTAAATTCTGCAAATTACTTTCTAATTAGATCACATTTAAAGTTTAATTCCTCAAGTTCTGTTGCTAAACCTTAACTGACTCAATAAATGAACTTACCACAGACCATCTCGCTATTCCATTGATTGTGCACCCCTCCTGCCCCATTCTCCACCCCTAATCGCCCTTGTATGTGTGAGCACATGGATGACTCTGGAAGTAAAGGGAGGCGATCATTTCAGGTTATTACAGTGAAAATAGTGACTCAAGGAATTCTGGAAAACAATGAGAAATTGAGACAAGACTGATTTCAACGGAGACAGGGAAAAGAAAACCTTGTGAATCTTTAAAGAGACAGTGAGTAGAAGAAAACCAGGGAAGTGAGAGACAAAACAAGTTAGTGACCGCCAAAATTGATTTTTATTGGATATTCTCTGTATTTACATTTCAGATGCTATCCTCTTTCCCCCAATCCCATCTCCCTCCCATTGCCTCCATGAAGGTGCTCCTTCTCCTAACCACCCTCTCCCACCTCAGCACCTTGGCATTCCCCTACACTGGGAAGATGAGCCTTTGCTGAACCAAAGGCCTCTCCTCCCACTGATGTCAGAAAATGCTATCCTCTGCTGCATATGCACCTGGAGCCATGGGTCTCTCGATGAAAACTCATTGGTTAGTGTTTTATTGCCTCGGACCTGTGGTGGGCTTGGTTAGTTGATCATTTTGTTCTTCTCATAGGGTTGCAGACCCTTTCAACTCCTTCAGTCCTTTCTCTAGCTCCTTCATTGGGGTACCCGTGTTCAGTCTGATGGTTAGCTGCAAGTATCCTCCTCTGTATCAGGATGGCTCTGGCAGAGCCTCTGAGGAGGCATCCATATCAGGTTACTGTCAGTAAGCACTACTAGGCATCAGCAACAGTGCTTGGATTTAGTGACTACATATGGGATGGATCCCCAGATGAGGCAGCCTCTGGATGATCTTTTCTCCAATCCCTGCTCCTCTATTTGTCCCTTTATTTCCTCCCATAAGTTTTGTTCTCACTTCTAAGCAGGACTGAGGACAGTCATAATTTTAAGAGATCCCAATTCCATACTTCCTCTGAATGTTTCTGACTCCATGGAACTTGCAGAAGAACCCTACCATGGGCATTCTGGTCTTCTTGGGCTAGAGGAAACTGTTACTACGCTTCTATCTGCTAAAAAACAGATGAGAAAGACTCCTTTCTTTAGGATCTCATTTGTTTCCATTAGAAGAACTAGAAAAAGCTTTCTTAACAGAAGTACTTATATTTTCTTTTCCAAATCTTTACTAACTGTACAAACAAACTTTTTACTAGTCACGCCTGTTCTTAGAGTGACAGAAATCTTTAATTATCCACATTTTATTTCTCTTGTGATGTATCTGTCTCTGATGTCCCTAAAACAGGAGATGACTACAGCAGCACTGGTAGAGGCCCATCACGTTCAGAGAGCCACCTCTCTTAAACAGAAGCCACTCACTCCCTACAGCTCACACATTCATCCAGGACAGCATCTCCAGGTTGATGTTACATTTTTGACTTGAGGGAATCCACTCAACATGTTTCCAAATCTGCTCTCAGGGCTTTGAGGATCTCAGCAGAAAGCATGAAACATGGAAGAATTAAAAATTAAGGTTGTTTTCAGACTCTTCTTTAGTCAGAAAGTAGGAAGAATGGTGGTTATCAGAGTCAGGATGCCACATTCAGTTAGACACAAGAAATAAACTACTCAGAAGATGTACTGTACAGATGGAGACAAAAGTTAACACTTGGTATATATGGAAAGCACACAATAAGATTTTAAGTATTTTTTAACCACAAAGTAAACATGTGAAGGGTAATCATATGTTTAGTTCATGTTAGTCATTTTATATCATGTTATATATGCCTTAACATGCATATACTTTTTGAAGGTAGGAAACAATATATTAATTTACTTTCAAGGAAACAAAAACAGAAAACATTGGCAAAACCAAAATGGACACAGTAGGTTCCCTCTCTGCTAGCTCATTAGCTCAAATGCATGCATATATATTTAAACATTAAAATATGCAAATACATGGATGATCTGTGCTTGTTTTGGCAAGAATGACAGAAAGACTGTTCCTACATGCAGCACATACTGAATAAGTGTGGCTGTGGCTTTAAAAGTTAGTGTTCCCAGTGTACAAGTGTGAATGAGCATGGAGATCTCTGGTAGGACACATTGATAATTAGATTAAGACTCTGAGCAAACAGTATAGTAAGGATGACTGAAGTGGCCGGAAGTGAAGTGTTACATACTTCCCTCACACCTACCTCTGCACAGAGCAGACTCTTGGGCAAAATATAGTGAACAAGATACAGAGCAAAGAAATGCATCTTTTTATCTCAAACCATAGTTCTTGAAACTAGGATGAAATATTCCTGACAAACAGTCCCCTCCAGCCAAGGGTTTAGATTAGAAGTTCCAATGAACAATTAAAAAGAGAAGTAAAAGTTATCCCTTGTCCCCACCACTCCAGAGTCACTGGGTTCCTCTTTGTGAAAGAGCATTCAGTAAGGCTGTCAGATGTCACTGCACCTTCCTTTTGCACAATATGGCTGTTCACACCACCTTCCTCACCCTTTTCACAGAATGGCAGAAATTCAGTCTGTCACGTGAATTAGCACATTATTAAATGAACATCTGTTAAGGAACATTAGTGCAAGCTTTATTATATATAAAACATCTTCATTCTGCTTCTGGTGAGCTATTCCCACAACTACAAGTATTTTAAGTAGCTCCTGATTTTTTTTTTTTTTTTTGGGTGGGCAACTTTATATTTTATTTCTTATTCCCCTGTCCCAAATCCCTACAAGGTTGTCTGGTGTTTTGTTTGTTTGTTTTCCCTAACAATAAGCATTTTAAAAATGGTCTGTTGAACATGAGACAAGGAGGAATAGAGGTATAGAGGACAACCATCAAAAAGTCCAACCTTCCCACCAAGGCTCCTCATTAGCTTTATGGGAATTAAAAAAAAAAATCATTGAATATTTAATAGTGTCAAGAGAATCCCATTAGGAATGAAAATATTTCACTCCAGAGTTAAGCTAGAACACAGATGGAACCAGGTGAAAGGGGTGTTATGTAATCTCTGGAAGTGCGGTCACACGGGGATTTCCCAGACATTCTAATGATGAGCCTGCAAACACAAACTACAGGTGCATCTGTGCACGGGAAAGGAGACAATGAGAATCACAGGGAAGGATCTGCACAGTGCTGTGTGTGGAGTACCTAATTATAGGATTTGGAAGACTGTTCTCCAAATAAGCCTCCTGAAACAAAGGTTGTAAATCAGGGAAAACCATAAAGCAAAGGATAAGTGTACATAACTAATTTTCACTGAAAGTTTAAAACATAAATCTTCTTCCCTAGATTTAGTATTGACAGCTGTGTATTTGTAAATATTAAACTGGACATTTCCGTTTCATATTATTAATTAAGGGAGCTTTAAAAGTCTGTACATATATAACTGTATTTTTTTTTAAACTGATGTTTTCTTTCAGCAAGTTATTTGTTCTGGAATACAGAAATGAGCACACCACTGCCTACACTTTCTCAATATTTTAAATAATTTTCATCTTGACATGGTTCCTATCTAGCAAATTTATAAACTAATTAAAACCGTATTCAGTTATCCCAAGCCCCTTGCTCTGCCTAACCTCCTGATCACATATCCTATGTTATTGTAAAGCATCATTTTTGCTTTCATTTCAACCAAAAAATTAGGCCTGGCAACAGGTACACATAGTATCAAATATAGAATGTCTACCCTACTATAGACATGCAGTCTTTATTTAGAAAGAAAATAGCTGCTTAAAGTAGACTTCTAATAGGACAAGGTCTAGTCAAAATCCCTACTATGCTTGATTTGTATAGATGAATATGTCAACCTAGAACCCAAGTAGAGTCAGAGATTATTCCACGACATGAGCTCATCCTTGTACAAAGAGGTGACAGTGGCTATACAGACTGGTGGGACTCTGGACTCTAATCCAACTAAGGCCCTGAGAAATGCCCGGAACAACACGTCTGCAAACAAAGAAGCAACACAGCACATGTGGCTTAAGGCATGTTTCATATGTACTTGATATTTCTCACATTCACACGTAAGGCAGAGCAAACCGGAGTGAAGAAGCCCCAGTAGAAATGATCTAAAATATAGTCAACTTACTGGTATTACCTGAGTAAAGAAAGATCGTTTCGGAATGATTTACAAGGAACTGGTTCAGAAACATCAGCAACAGGCATATTTAAGACCATAAATCAGTGGAACATGAAAACTGAAGAAAAATCCATAAAGGTTAATGCACATTGGAGCACATCTGCCTCTTAATTCATGGGAGTGGGCCACTGGCACACAGGGGAGAGACTCTCCCTCAAGAGTCTGTAATTGCTTGTGCTGAGCCATTTGTATATAAAGATTTTCTGGGGGAAGCACAAAGTCGGCTCATCATTGCAGAGCTCAGTGTGTCCTCCGCTCGGGCCCCTGGGAGAGAACCTGCTGACTAATGAAATCAGAGGGGTCTGGGCGCTCTAATTTGTAATGAGTGAGATTCATGCCTGGGCATTAAGGAGAAACGAGCTAACAATCAAGTAGTGAGAGAAAAGAGTATTTCCTATGAAATTTGGACTCTGAAGGCTTACAGGCAAATTTAACTTTCAAAAGTCTTGCCATGAGTGTATTGCAGATGATTTGAGACTATGTTTAAGTGCTCCCTACAGACTGAAAAGCACTTTAGGAGAAATGAAGTAAGCTTGTTTAAAATGACAGCTGTTAACACTTTAAGCATATAATTTAGAAATTGAGATGAGACTTAAACTCTAACCCTTAATATAAAACAAACTTTCTTTAACCCCTTAAGATGCAAACAAATAAGTCAATAGTATGGACTACTGAACCAAGGTCCACCGCAAGACAATAGTCTTTCTACTCTAATGGGGTTCGATTCAGTTTTGTTGTTTCAACTTACTTTACTTAAGTTAAATACATTCTTATGTTATCTCATAAAGGACAGAGTTGTCAAAAATTTCCAAGAAGAATTCAGCAGAAGCAGCCCACCAGGTGGCCTAGCCCTGTGAGTACAGCATAGTTAATTCACTCTTCTGGTGCTAGAGATCAGTGGCCTTCAGACACCAACACAGAATGCAGGAGAACATGGCCAACCTTGTATCTGTTGCTACATCAGTATTAATTACTGTTTACAGCCACAGAGCTCTTACCATATCTGGCTCACAGAGCTTCATATGGATTCTTCAATAGGAATTCAAAGGCACTTTAAGAGGACTGCACTAATTTCATAGCACAGCACTAAGATACCACATAGAGGCAATGCTGCGTGTAATCAGTGGGCTTTGTCACATGGGCCTTTAGATGTTGCAGAATAGAACACTTCTGTAACTGCCAGTTGGAAGCAGGAAGGATGGCGTCACACATTAAGACACTTTCTCAAGATCAAATAGCTGGGAAGTGATAGGGCGAACTTTTGACCTTGGACAGCATGGCTCCAGAGACCATGCTGGACTTGAGACTGTTCTAACACTCTACTACTTCTCAGACATTCAGCTCTAGGGTCAAGATAGTTGAGGTGGGCTATCCAAAGATAAAGGATCACACTGAAGTCTAAAGTATGTGGATAGAAATGATACCAATCCTGGTAAGAATATTTTAATAAATCAAAAATAAGAATTCACCTTAAAATATATATAGTAAACCTTATCTTGAGTTTAAACTGCTGGCCCCAAACCTGCATTCGAAATTACCTGCAAGGTACTTTCAACTGGATCTCCTCCTGATAATTC
Organism: Micromys minutus; assembly: GCF_963924665.1. Lineage (NCBI taxonomy): Eukaryota > Metazoa > Chordata > Mammalia > Rodentia > Muridae > Micromys > Micromys minutus. The sequence continues at coordinate 46,753,074 of NC_137953.1, forward strand.
AAATTATGTCTCACCTGGAAGAACTCTTTACTGCCAAGTTCCCATTGTTCTTACAGTTCTCTCCTATGATTTCCATATGTATACCATTATTATCACCCTGAGTCAAGCTTAAAAAAATCATTATCACTTTCTCCTAACTTTGCTATTTATGAAAGAAACTTCCAGGTTTAGAGGCACTCGCTCTGTATAACGTTCACATATGGTCATTTGCTCATCACATTCCTTATCTGGGCAACATCTATGGAGTGTGTATCTTATGGTATCCATGGCTGCAGGTGCTAAAGCAAACACAGTGAACACAATGTCCTTGTAACCCTCTGGGTGAGGAGCCCTCAGTCTACCAGGTACAACTTCCTGGAAAGAGGGGACATTCCACATTCACTGTAGGTACTATGGTACTTAGTAGGTATACATATACCTGCAGTGTCTAGCCTGCACAAAAGTAAACCTAGTGTTTTTCCTCATGACGATCATGTACTATTCTCAGGGCACCCTGACTCTTCTAAGTTGTGGCAAAGCAGCTAGACAGAAGGTTTACAAGACTGTCATTTTTTTTTTTTCACTGCAGCCTTTGGTTAAGGACAGATTCCAAGCATAGAACATTCCCTGACCTCTAAGCTACTTGTCTTCAGTGGTAACTTACGCACTTTCTTAGTTCAGTACTTCACAGAACTCCTCACTTTCCCACCTGTCTCTTCCTCCCTGGTAACACAATCACATGCTCCTTCAGAGCAGTAACTATGTTTTATGTATCTATGAATCATGTCTGAAGCATCCAAATTAATTTACTACTGCAGTTAATAAGTACTCTAATAAATAATAGTATTGAATTATTATTATTTTTAGCTTACTTAGTCTTGGAAGTGGTCACTATGCATGGGTTACTTTAGTTTTCTGTTGTACAGATAAAAATGGTTGGATAAACAAGATGATAAGAGAGCTGAGGTGGTACAAGAAATATAAGAACATGTAAAATAGATGATGCATGCATTGTGTTAAATGTATCAAAATGAGGCATTTAAAGACAAATTATCAGTATCTTAAAACTGAGTCTTGAAACATCTGTGGGAATCACCATCCCTGACCTCAAACTATATTACAAGGCAATTGTGTTAAAAACTGCATGGTATTGGTACAGAGATAGGCAGGTAGATCAATGGAACAGAATAGAAGACCCAGAAATGAACGCTCACACATATGGTCACTTGATTTTTGACAAAGGAGCTGAAAATATTCAATGGAAAAGGTACAGCCTCTTCAACAAATGGTGTTGGCTCAACTTGCAGTCAGCATGCAGAAGAATGAAAATAGACCTTTTCTTATGTCCTTATACAAAGCTCAAGTGCAAGTGGATCAAAGATCTCCACATTAAAACAGGTACACTGAAACTATTAGAAGAGAAAGTGGGGAAAACCTTAGAACACATAGGCACAGGGGGAAATTTCCTGAACAGAACACCAATGGCTTGTGATCTAAGATCAAAGATCATCAAATGGGACTTAGTGAGATTGCAAAGTTTCTGTAAGGTAAGGACATTGTCAAGAAAACAAAATGGCAGTCAACAGATTGGGAAAAGATCTTTACCAATTTCACATTTGATAGAGGTCTAATATCCAATATATACAAAGAACTCAAGAAGTTAGACTCCAGAGACTCAAACAATCCTATTAAAAAATGGGGTACAGAGCTAAAGGAAAAATTCTCAATTGAGGAATATTGAATGGCTGAGAAGCATCTAAGGAACTGCTCAACATCCTTAGTCATTAGGGAAATGCAAATCAAAACAACCCTGAGATTCCACGTCATACCAGTCAGAATGGCTAAGATTCAAAACTCAGATGACAGCACATGCTGGCTAGGATGCAGAGAAAGGAACACTCCTTCACTGTTGGTGGGGTTGTAAGCTGGTACAACCACTCCGGAAATGAGTCTGGCCGTTCCTCAGAAAATTAGACATAGTCCTACCTGAAGACCCAGTTATTCCACTTCTGGGTATATACCCCAAAGATGCTCCAAGATACAATAAGGACACATGCACCACCATGTTCATAGCAGCCCTATTTATAATAGCCAGAAGCTGGAAAGAACACAGATGTCTTTCAGTAGATGAATGGATTAAAAAATTGTGGTATATTTACACAATGGAGTACTACTCAGCTACTAGAAACAATGACTTTATGAAATTTCTAGGAAAATGAATATATCTAGAGAATATCATCCTGAGTGAGGTAACGCAATCACAAAAGAACAGATATAATATGCAGTCACTGATAATTGGATACTAGCCCCAGAAAGCTCTGAATACCCAAGAAACAACTCACAGATCACATGAAGCTCAAAAAACCAAAGACGAAAAAAGTGGAAGCCTCAGTCCTTTTAAGAAAAAAAAAAAAAAAAAAAAAAAAAGAAAGAAAGAAAGAAAAAAGGAAAAAAGCAACAACAAGTGTATAGTACCCACTCAGAGTGTGGTACACCTAGACCCTAAATCATTAATAACTCAAGAGCTAAGAAGATAGACTTGTGGCAATTTTTGGTACTTAAAAATCATTATGTTCAATCTATACACACCAAGAAAACTTTGACTATTTTCATATTACCTTTTGTTTTACATGTTCTTTATGCTTATGGTAACTAGTAAGATTTCAATGCATACTATCAAACCTTTAAAATATCAAATACTGACAAAAATATATTCACATAGTTTTATTCCAAAATGCTCTTAAACATGTATCTGTACATGTATCTTTCTTTTTTAAAAATAAAGTTGTAAGGAAAAAATAAAACTGAAAAAAACCTGAGCCATGTTCTCCCATGTGAAACTCAGTGAATTTGGTGTGATCTGAATAGCACTCAGATATCAGTAACTGAAACCAATCCTGGCAATAATACTGGAAATATATCCAAAAAAACGTGCATACATGTTGTACACACATGAACACACAGCTGTGACTGAATGCACAAGATGTGCACAAGATCAAATCACCCCAAACTTCCATTTGTGGAGTAGGGGTACATAAATTTCTATCCTAGGCTCCCCAAGGAGTGGGTAGCAACGGATACCTGTGTGTGGGGGGGAAGACATTTAAAAAATCAAGTATGTGTCCCCTGAAAGGTTGCCCATCTGGTGGTTAGCTCTACATCCGTGCCCACACTGGCAGACTACGTGTCCACAGCGGGTAACAGAAAGAGCACGGGAAGTTGGGAAGGAAGAGTGGTAGTGGGATGGGAGTAGGTGAAGGGAGGGAAGGGGAGATTCCATTTGATCAAAAAACATTATGTGCATGATAAAATTCTCAAACACTTTAAAAAATTTTTTTAAAAAAATATGGCAGACAGGCTACTTGGTTCTCTTTCAATATTCCTTACATGGATGGATTTTTTGTTATGCATCGTAAACGGATGCCTTAGAAAGCTCAGTGTGAATTATCTCTAATGTGCCCATTTGGCAGCTAACCTTGGTCGTGGTTCCATGGTCTTAGTCTAGATTATGTCTTACCATTCCATATGTACTATTACTTGATTAACTGCCAACCTGAATGCACAGCAACTTAAGAAAAGAGTACCTGCAAATTAATGTGTTATACCCAGCAAACAATTATGGGATAAACCTCAGACACATAGTACTGATTGAATCCTCAGCCTTACACTCTTCTATCTTCTGTCTTGTTTTTGAGAATTTGATTCAATACAACTCAACCATGATCATTTTCTCATCCCATAACACCACATGTGTTTTCTAGGACAACATGTTTAATTAAGCATCATGCAGAAATTGTCACAAAGCTGGCATTGTACAGAGGTTTAAAGTCCTTCTTGGACTTACTCCAGTTAGTCCTTTCCTGCTCGGAAAATACAGTATTTTCTGGATCACGTTTTAAATTTTTTAATTAAATTATTTTACTTATTTACAATACAAATGTTGCCCCCTTCCAGGTTCCCTTTCTCTTCACCCCATTCCTTTATCTCCTTTGCCTCAGAGAAGGTGCTCCACAACCCACCCCTCTCCCTCCCCCATCCATCTACACCACCCGCCTCTGCACAGCATTCGCTTTCCCTGGGGGCATCAAGTTTCTACAGGATTAGGTGCATTCTCCACACTGAGGCCACACAAGGTAGTCCTCTGCCACATATGTGCTGGGGGCCATAGACCAGCCTCTGTATGCTCTTTGGTTTGTAGGTTAATCTCTGGGAGCTCTGAGGGGTCTAGGTTAGTTGATACTGTTGGTCATCCTATGGGGCCACCCTCCCCTTCATCTCCTTCAATCCTTCCCCTAACTTTCCCTTAGGAGTCCCGGATCTCAGTGCAATAGTTGCTGTTAAGTATCTGCATCTGTTTCAGTCAGCTGCTGGTAGAGCCTCTCAGAACAGCCATGCTAGTCTCCTGTCTGCCAGCACAGCATGGCATCAGTAATAGTGTCAGAGTTGGGTTAGGATGGATCCCAAGTTATTCTGGTCACTATATGGCCTTTCCTTCAGTCTGTGTTCAATTTTTGTCCCTGCATTTCTTTTAGACAGGAACAATTCTTGGTCAAAAATTTTGAAGGTAGGTGGGTGGCCCCATCCTTCCACTGGGAGCCATGTCTATCTCCTGGATGTGTCTCTTTAGATTCTAACTCCTCACTGTTGGGCATTTGAGCTAAAGTCATCCCCATTGAAATTTGGATCACTCTGAGCTATGCACTATTCTCTTAGTGTTTCAATACAACAAAATGAGATTGTTTAATACTTATAAAAATAAAAAAGTGATAAAAAGTGAACTAAGCTGAGTGCTTTATAAGCTATCCTTTCCAGTGTTTCATTGCTATCCATCCTTTTCCAGAAGCATCAGAGAGCCTACAGTTTCATAAACATATCCATTATTAGCCAGGAACCAGTCTTTTACTACCACACAAGTCCATTTCCTTCAAGTTCTTCTCAGTAAAGCTAAGTCAGATTTTAAAATTCTGCTCACAAAACCACAGTGTGCAAAAGTGCAAGTTATCACATTTGAACATGGTCAGAAGGAGGAGTGTTCCCTGTCTGAGAATCTGCAGGTAGATATGTATCAATTAATAACATTTCCAATGGGAAAAAATCTTACAAAAGAATTTTTATGGTAATATTATCGGTCCCCACAGAATCAGTATTATTGTGGTGGTAAATACTAAAGCACAGAACAGATAGCACAGCTGTGCAATAGTGAGTGCCTGTGACTACATGACTCGGCTGTCTTACACTTGTGGGCTGCATGCTGCTACTAACTGGAACTGAATGTACAAGAGACAGCAAGGCCTATAGAAATTGTCTGGACAGGAAAAAAAAAAAAACCTGCAAAATCATACCTGATTTCATTTGAGAAACATTTTTTATGTTGTTGTTTTCAAAGTAATGAGAAAAATTACAGAACATATGCTTTATCATAAGATAAATAAAAAGTCTACCTTGGTGTAAAACTTGTTTTAAAAAATTTCTAGTGTCATATTAAATGTGTGAAATAATTTCTAGTAGTTATATGAACAATGAGTTTAACCTTGATACGGTTTACATATTAGCATAATGGTGAAGAGAAAACTTCACTGTCTCAGGTGAACTATGAAAAATGACAGCAACAGGCATGACAGACAAGTACAAACAGGTCTGCACTCGGCATCGGTGACATCATTCACTCTTGTTAATACCATGATGTTCTTGGAGCAGAAGTTGATAGATCGTCTTTGTTTTTAAAGAGGGTGTAGCAGCATCTATTTCACTGATTTAGCAAAATGCTTGGAAATAACCACAATAGATCCTGGTAATGAAAATAACCGCAAGGGTGATGGCAAAACTCCCTAATATATGACTAAATAACTCGGAGACTATTTGCTGATTATGACGACATTGTATTCTAAGAGCTAGAGATACCAGGTCCTCTGAGGCAGGCAGAAATCACTGCAGTCATACATAAAGTGTAGACCATTGCTTATTGAAGATTTTTACATAATCTAATCTTATTCTGCTTTAGGACTCATCTGACACTGATAATTCTTTCCATTTACACATGATAAACCTTCAGTTCAAATAAGCAATTTGCTGGAGTTCACATGGCTATTAAGCTTAGAGATTTTTGTCTTGAATCAAGTTTTGGCTTCTAAGTAGCTTATCCTTCTTCTTTAGCACATCCTAAAAGTGCTATAGGCAGAAATACAGAAGAATATAACACTTGGTCCCTGATTCAGTTATTGTGAAATCCCCATAATAAAAAACATGAAATGCTATATTTATAACTAAGTTACAGATATTCTGATCGTGTTAGATGTTTTTGTCTGCACTAGTAAATCCTCAGTGGTCTGATGCATAATTTTTTGTTGAAACAGAATGTAAGATTCATCCATAAGAGGAACAAGGTGTAAAGATCCTATAGTCCTGAAATTATTTCTACAGCAAAGATCCAAGAACAGGACAACACGACAGGAGTGATGTACAGAAGTCCAGAAAATGTGAGAGATGTGAACATCACTAAGGTTCCACGTTTTTAGGCCAAATACAGAATGCAAACCTTTTGCCCCAGTTCAGTGTTAAATTCTCCAATGTCAGAAGCAAATGAGTAATTAGAATATGTGAGTTTCTCTTTATCCTGGCCAACCATTTCCCCTATTAGCACAATTACCCCACTAATGAGATTAAATTTGGTTTAACTGGAGGATTATTTTACTGTGGAGCCCCCATGGACTCTGGCTCCCACAGGATCCACAGCTCTGTTGATGCACCCACCTAACATTCATTTAGTATTGAAAGCCAAACGTAAGAACTGGGCCTGCACAGTAGAAACACAAGGACTTTTGTTTATATTGAAAAAGAGCCTCGTTTAGTCAATCTGAATCTTCCTAATACCCAGTGAAATATTTATTAATGAGTATCAGCACAGCAAGCCAGGGCATCTTATTTGCATTAATTTAAACCATAAATAATTGAAGGTAGATTTCATTCCGTAAGTCAGAGTTTCAGAAAAAGTCCTTAGCACGCCGAGTAAAGGAGGCCATTAGTGAGACGAAGCGTGTTAGGAGTTGGGGGTGGTAGATGTTTTTGCCCAATCTTAGACTATGTGCATCATTTCTCAATTATACATGATTCATTATCCTGCTCTGTACAGGAGTCACAATAAGCCACTGGCAGATTTTCCTCATTTCTCCAGGTCAGGGTTATAAAGAGCCTATGGCAGGCAACATCATTCACCAGGTTGAGAGATTTGAGTGTTACCTTTATCTACTTGTTTTCTGTGTACTTACGGTGAAGCATGTCCAGATGCCACAATGCAGCCAGGAAACCTGTTCCTTGAGAACTTAGGCTAAAGACATTTGGAATTGAAACAATTAGAATAAAACCAAATCAAAGGATTGCTAACTATGGCGGTGAAGGAAAGCTGGGGAGTAAGAACGTGGGGAGTTGAATGGAACAGGAAATACTGGCGTGTACTATAGCTATCAAGGACAAATTGCCATGTCCTAATTATGTATAATATAAATGTAATACTCATATACTCTTACTTAAAACAGTGTGCTGAGTTCTGAGTTTTAAAAATTCTTACTGTGGGTTGTGATGAAGAAAAAATATCCTGACCTCATTGACCAATAGGGGGAAAAGCCTAAGGATTACACAGGAGAGAGGCTGTGTGGTGTAGACTGCTGTGTAATTCATGTGTACATTTCCCAACTGTCTGGACACTGGGCTCTTTGAGGGAAGGATGTGGGTTCAGTTCATTACTATGCTCTTCACTGGACCAGGCAGTATGTGCATCAGTAAATGCTCACTGAAAGCCTTCTGCATAAAGTAAAGTGTGTCAGCTCTGAAAATGGCCATGGTGAAAGCAACTACTTAGGGTAGGCTTAGATAGACATGTGTGTGTGTGTGTGGGGGGGCTGTGTCTGTGTGTGTCTGTGTTGTTAGATGGTGGTTTTTTAATCATGATAAGAGATATACCTTCATTCTGTGCAGTCTCTAATTCATATTTCTAAGTTTATATATTCTGAAACCATTCAAAAATTCAAAACAATATTGCTGCTGAAATAGACTTGGGCTTCTTATTAGCTGGGTTTGCAGTAATGTAGAAGTGCAGTGTGCTTATTGAGTATTCATAAAGAGTAAATACAGCGTTCCCACCCAGTGACAGAGCTGCAATGGGAAGAGGGAGTGAATGATGTCTTACTCATAGCCAATGAGAAAAGGATCATTTCCCTCCATTTCCATGCCCCACTCCCCTTGGGTATCTCAGGAATAAGCACCATTGTTAAGAAAGCAGTGGTGAGTGGAAGGAGACCAGCCTGTCTTCCTGTCCTCAAATCACCTTAGCCACCACTCCACGTCCTTCGTTTGCCCTCACCATGCTCAAGTATCTGCTCTGTGTCCCCACAGGCTGTGATTGCTGGCCAGTTGCCATGCAACAATCCTTTCACTCAGCTGGAAAAGACAGACTTAACCAACTTCAACCCTAGGCCCGTGCCATTCTCTTCCCATGACAATTTATGGACATTGAAATGCTGAAAGGGAACAAAGGCGGAACAAGACCTTAAAATTTGTATGAGCTGCTCTTAGATGTGAGAACTGATGCGTGACCAGCGCTCTGCACTGTTGTTGTTGGAGACTAGAAGATATACGGCTGCAATGTCCTAACACGGCAGCCAGTTGTAATTATAACTCTCAGTTAGTCGGGTCAAGTAAACTTCAGAGCAATGACCAGGGGATTTTTGTGAAATGTTTCCATGAATAAACTTCTTTTTGGCCATTGTGCTTACGATTGCTTAGATTTTGGAGACAATATAAAGAAAACTTTATTATCAGATACCTGAAAAGTCAGTGCAGGAACATGGTGCTAATGTGACTAACTCCCTACAGTTCTGTGAGGGAACAGAAGGGTTATCACTGAAACAAAACTGGAACATCTACATTACTGGGATTGTAAATCTTTCATTAAGAATTATGAACATCCTAAAAACCAACCAAAGAAACACACAATCAATCAAAAGCCCTCTATGGCTGTTCTAGGTCTTGGTACACAGAGGGAAGAGGTTCTTTCTTTTGGCCAATTAACTCTGTACAAGCTGTAGTCATAAGAATGCAAAAGGAAACAGAATAGTGAGAAATCAGAGCAGTGTGGGATGGTGTACACTATTTGTTTTCAAATATACTAGCAGGATGCAAATCTAAAGAAGTCAAGTATAACTTGAGAGACTCTAAGGGATGACACCTAGGCAGTAGAAATCATGTTAATATTTCAATTGTTACAAAATCTTTGAGTCCCTTTCACTAATTTTGCCACCTAAACTAATGTTGCCAACAGCCTTCAATGCCATGCTAGGGGTTTATTTGGCAGGAATGGGTTCAATAGTAAGTGTAAACTTAAAAAGGAAGCAAAGAACCCTGGATGGGTGGGTGGTGTATAGAATAAAAAGTTACCACTAGTTGACTCAGCCAGTTATTAGTGTTGTAATCTGTTGCTCTGAACTCAATTCCACTTCAGTGGCTTCACTATTTTCGGGTAGTAAAATACACCAGTTACCTCCACACAAGTTCTGTCTCCTAAACTACCTTCAGTTCTGTATATGCTCTTCACCTGGATCTTTAACAATCCCATTGCACAGTGGCTTCTATTTCAGTACTCCTACCTCTCACACCGTGCCCCTGCCCACTCTCTAGCTTTGGTTATATAATGACTTCCACCTATGATCTGACCCCACTGTCTCCCCACACGTCAGAAGTGTGTTCCTTTGCTTGTCGTTTCATGAGGATCTGCACTGTTTTTCATCCTGGACTTTTTGTTAATGGTTCTGTCCATTCAGAGCACATTTCAGTAATGTTTCAAAGCATTTGCATTCAATATATATGAAACCAATGACATATGGACTGGCCAGGAACAATGTAAGTATAGTGAGACATTTAGTCTGTGATGTACTAAATGAAGATATGTCCCAGGAGAGGCAGGACAGGAGACATAATCATAGTTCCCTCGGTCAGAATCAGCTCCTGGCTGCCTTTAATACCATCACTACCCAACTGCTCTGAGTGTGCCTGTGTGACCTAGTCTTTTAGAATATCCATTTATGATATAACATAATGCTTTCACAAGGCAAATACTTTGTCTGGGGCTTAACTATAGGAGAGGAAAGCTGGAGGAAATTCTAGCTGCGCTGTGTTTACCATCACTAGCAATTTTCATGGGTTATGACACAACATCTGATGTTCGGTCTAGGTACATGAGTGGATCTTAACATCCATAGATGCCTCTACCTGTCTCTCAAATGTTCCGCTTCAGGCTTATTGTCTGCAGTCCCATTAATCTCTGTCTCTCCCTAGCTTCCGTAGACCACACAATGCAATTACGAGTTTCTACCTCATCCCTCACTGTCCTCTGCTCTTTCTCGTGTGATCATCTCTTTCCGGTGCATTTTCATTTCTCTGGATACAGGAATTGCATTTTTATTTTATTATTTTATTATTTTTTTATATTTCCCATGGTTCCTAACACAATTTTTTGCCCCTAATATTAAGAACTCAGAAGTAATATCTTTTGGGCAATATGGTATACAAAAATATAGGATTTAGGGTCAGCCAGGCCCAGGGGCTTCAGATCTACAGATAGTTAACTATGAAACTTCCCTGACCAGGCCTTTAATCTACAAACGAGGAAATAATGTGTGCCTTGAGGGATTACTGTTAGGTTGTCAGTGATGTATGCGTGGTGATACTGCCTTACATTTGTGCGATGAATATAGTAAGTGTCGCACCACAGTAATCATTACATTATGTAAAATTATAAAAATTAATTTTGTTCATTTATAAATCTGCCAAATCAGTTAATAGTAGACTATTTATAATGAGAAAAAAAATTGCCTATAAGTAGTTTGTCTCCTCAGGAAAGAATTTCTGCAAGAACAACCAGTGACTCAGTTTACAATGGTGGAACGCTGGGGTATTCTGTTTATGACATTGTGTGGCTTACAATAATCTTGCACGTCTATCAGTACCCCTAACTTGCAATCAAGGAAGACTGAGGAGCATTACCAGGCAAAGGAAGCTGTCTGTAATGGACAAAAACAGGGTACTCGAAACTGATGGGTGCTTTATCCAGACACTCACAAGATTCACTATTAGCAGTCAGTTTCTTAAGAATCTTAGAGAAGGGCTGACATAAAAATATCTCTCTAATTAACTGTCTCTTCCAGCTGCCTTCTTTTTCTCCACTGTAGTTGTCACAATCTGATATGACATATATCAATTTGCTGTTTACTTCCTATTTGCCTCAGTGGAATGTAAACTCCCAGAGAACAGCTCTTTTGGCCAATTTCCAGCAGTATATCTGGAACCTAGGAAAGTGCCTGGCACACTACAGGAGCTCGTTAGAGGCTTGCTGACACACACATACACACACACACACACACACACACAGACACACACACACACACACACACACATTTACTGGACTCCTCTTTAGTTCTCTCCATGATCTCCAAGGATAAGAGACACTAGGATAGAACAAGGAGGGTTACAACATTCCCTGGCCTGCTTCTGACTTCATAAACCATATCTCTGGTACTTGGTTGTCAGATAGTTCTAGCCACAGCTGTTTGAAGAAGAAAACTCACAACCAGCTACACTTCCAAAGCCCTATATTTTGCTCACCCATGTGATCCCAAATCTTCATTGTTACCTGAAAACAAAGCAGAATATGTGGAAGAAATAAAAAGGTGGTTATGTAGCACGACACTGCCCTCGTCACCCTTCCTCAATGTCTCACTACAACTGTCTCACAGCTATGCCTGCAAAGGAAGAAAGACAGTTCTTGCAGAGAATAGCTTCAAATTTTCCCCTGAGTTATCTGCAGTAGCACATTCTAGTATGTTCAAATCCTGCAGCTCTCAATCTGTCCCTCTGCAAAAAGTAACATATGCTCACAATAAATCTTCAAAATGGCTCTATTAATAGAGTGGCTGGAGTGACAGCTTTATAAATGGGCCCCATCTTTATGCAAACTGTGTTTTATTAGATTGCATTATAATGATTTGTAATAATACAGAAATGAGTTCTGAGAACAGGAGCTCCAAACGTTCTTAAGCTGGTCAGGGGTTTCAAAACCCATGTATTCTGTGTGAAGGGCAATGTATTCCAGGAATAACAGACAACATCAGACTAGTTTTGTTACACTGTATGCTTCTTTGCCTGTTTTTTTCCCCAATAAGATAATAACATTCTAATAACTGGCTTTGTGTCTGTCAATCCAATTATGCCCTATTTGGGATATGCTGACGCTCTATTAAAGCGGCAGACAGATGGCAGAGTCTTTCATTACTCTCTGACTGAATAATTAGCTTCCTAGGCACATAACTAGGGAGAGAGTACGTGTATAACGTCAGTTGCCTCCCACATAAAACCAAAGACATAGATCACCAAACATAATCTTCTTAACACGTTGTTGGGGCAGCCCATGCCTCCACTGGCAAAGCCTTGAAATTCATCCTTCAGTCTACGGAGGACCCCACCCACCCACCCCAGCCTTGGGTGGCAGCTCTCTGGCCGTGGTTCACTATAGTCCTTTCCTCAGTTACTCTGATTGGTATTCAGTCCAGGAAAACCACAAATTTTGCTAGAGATTTAAGCGATGTCACTTTGGGAAAGTAAAACAATTCTCTCTGTAGACCGAATCTCATTAAGAAATGTAAAAAATGAAACATTCACTAAAATACACTGACTATGGGAAAAGTTGAAATGGAATTTAACTGAAAACTCTTAAAGCTAGATGTTTGGATGCCTGCAGTACATTAAAACATAATCATCATAATTTTTAATAAAGTTATCATGTAATATTTACAATTAGGAAAAGAAGTAACATATGTCTTCCATGTTGGCCATTCTATCCTGTAACCATCAACACCAAGGAAGTGTTCCACACTTACTTGTTAATAAACTCAAGGATGTTTCTAAAAAGTTGTTTATGATGATGGTAAGAGTTAAAATGAGTTGGAAAATTACTTTAAAAGCCAAACACAGTTGACAGAGCCATATTCCTACTCCTCTCCCCTCCTTCCTTAGCTCTGTTATTGAGATCTCATTGTTGTGGTCAAGTTCTAGCTAACTATTTGGAGTTTTATATCTTCCTGGGATACAACTTCTATTAGGAGGCAAACAAATTAACATGAAGAATATATATTATCATAAAATATGACCTAGCAATCAGAAGGCATATATTACAATGTGAGTGCACTTCTTATAACTGTAGTCCTGAACCTCAGTTTACTCACAAGACACTGTGAACTTAGCTTCATATTCCAAGGTTCAATATGGGAGGCTGGTGTAATTTGAACCTTTCCCCCCAGCTTTCCCAGTTGCTAAGAGTAATTCCTTTGGGGCTGTAAAGAGGAACTGAATCACCATTGATATCTTATTATGAATATTCATTCCCAAAGGCCAGAATGACTAATAAACTCCCAGCTGCAGGGAACAGGGGTCAACACACTAAAACAGCACTAAAAGCAGGAGCCATCAGTGCGCTAAGCCACTAAAGCAGACAACTTTATAGCTCTTTAATGACTATTACATTTTCATGGCTTGGTTAGAGGGAAAAGCAACCCATTAACCATTGTTCTCTCTTTCTAAGTATCTTTATTCCTTATTCATTGAACATAACAGTTTATTCAACAATGGTTATATATGAACTTGTGTGTGAAATATCTAATTTTTAAAACGAAGGTTTCTGAAACTGGTCCTTCCAGTTTGACATTTAAGAAAACACACACAGTGAATAGTTGAAGCCCTGAAAACAGAGATTACATTGGGAACTGTCCCCTTTGGCTACTGAAGAGACAGTGTGCAGGGGCCCTGGACCAAGACACACTCAGGCTGGGTAGTTTCCAGGGAACTGGTAGAAAGAAGAGAGGAGCACGTGGGCTGAAAGGAGGTGGTTTCAAGGAGCCACCTTTCAGTACTGACTACACAATGGCATAGCTTATAATGTTCAAAATTCCACAAAGAGCAAATGTGTCAGAGCAGTAGGCTCTGTTCCTGGCTCAGAGGGAGCCGGGTAGTTTCACTGCTACTGTGCAGGGGGTGGCCATGGAGCCAGGCTATCACGGGTGCACACAACTGTTTACCATTTAGACTGGCAAAGAAGTGCTTATGTGCTGACTTGATTTAGACAGCAAAGATGGATACTCTAGGTCAGTCTCCTCTATGCATATGCTAGGGTTGCTTTAAAGACATGTATGTATTTTTTTTTCCATCTAGGGGTCAAAAATGTTAGAATACTCATGGAGAATTCAAATTGAAAGTTGAACTTGGAAAAAAGTAACAACAGAGCAGACACAGGAGGAGACTACGGCAAACCTTCAGAGGTCCCAAGTCCTTGTCACCAGCTCCTCACCACAGGAGGAGCATGTGGTGGGCACTGTCCTGTGCATACAGACCTGTCATTGTTGTGAGGCTCAAAGCTATTGTGTAGTCACATATTTGAGACCTACAGTTTAAAAGTTACACTAAATACCAGATAAATATAATCAGCAATAACAGAGGTTCTCATCAAATCACTAGGATAAAGGCAACGTGAAGAGAAAAAAAAAAAATAGGTGAAAATATTCCAAGGCTTCCTACACAGGCTCCTCTTTGAAGATTTTAGGGCCATTTTCACAAAGTGTTTACATTTGCTAATGTCCTCTCCTTGTGGCTGCAGTGAAGAACAACCCTACTAATGGTCTCAAGGCAAGAAGGGCACCTTGGGATGATGATGCGCCACCTGGTTCCCTACACTGGAGAGCCTGCGAATCCTCTCCAACAACCCACAGCTGACAGACTGCTCATCGCTACTCTTTGATATCTCCTTCTGAAAAACTCTAAATGCACACTACTTTTATAGACTTTTCCCAGAACATTAAAATCATCTCAGTTTTTACAGTTCCATTTTCATTTGGGGATAAAAATGCATATTTTACAATAGCTCCACTTACAGCTTCATCATTGCATGGTAATTTAGATTTTTGCTCTTTGTGAACAATTTTCTTCTACAGCAGCATTTTTATCTTCTGTATTTTCCAAAAAATAAAATGTCTCAGTTGTAAATAAGTAATCAGCTTCCATGGACAATGTGGAAATCACCTCTGGAACACTGTAAGAGATGAGACACTATGGGTTGTTTAACTCTGATGGGCATAGAAAGCAGATGTAAAACCCCTTCAGTTCTGAGAGAGCAGCCAACGCCATGAAAGAAACAAATGAAAGGGTGTCGGGGCTCTTAAACTAGGGCCTTTTGTCCAGGGTCTGCAATCTGCCTGATGATGTGCATAAAAACCACATGGGTGTGAGAAC
This sequence comes from Micromys minutus, assembly GCF_963924665.1. Lineage (NCBI taxonomy): Eukaryota > Metazoa > Chordata > Mammalia > Rodentia > Muridae > Micromys > Micromys minutus. The sequence goes on from NC_137953.1 coordinate 46,768,377, forward strand.
ACAAGCCTTTCCCAGGGTCCATGGTGTTATCAGGCATCAAATCTGGTTTTGACCATCACTGATGATTTTCTCTAAAACAGAAAATTCACTCAGAGTCCTATCCACACATGAAAAACAACACTGAATCACATCTTTATACCTACAGACATAAAAGTAAGAAGAAACTGCACAAGTAAGCTTTATTTAGAGCAATGGGTGCTTGATTTTGCCATTTTAAATAATATTTTTGTTTTACAGATATTACATATCTTAGGGGCTGGAACGATGGTTAAATTGCTTGCTGTGCAAGGATGAAGATGTGAGTTCAGATTCCTAGCTCCATGAAAAACAAACAAACACACACCAACCCAGCTACAGACCCTTCCCTGTACAATGACGGCCTGCCAGCAAGATGTGCTACTACAATATTACCACAAGGCGACCAGCCGGTATCTCACTGGATTTAAGACCATGATATTATTCTTGTGTCCAAGACCTGAGAGCACACAATCTAGAGTTCTAGGGGAAAGCCAAATACTACTGTTCTGCTAAAGGAATGTCACAATAAAATCACCCCTAACAACACTGTGCTGTACTCATATTTCAGGAGAATAAATACAGAGACTCACAGCCAAACAATGTGCTGAAAGAGATATCCTGCAACACTCAGTCCTGTATAGGATGTTCCCATCAAATCCTTCCCCTCAGAACTCAGGGAACTCTGTGGTAGAGGAGGTGTAAGGGATAGAGGGATATAGAACATCAAGGAAGCAAGGCCTCTAAAATTAGCAGGAACAACAAACACATGAATTACCAGAGACTGTGGCAGCATACATGGCATCTGCATACATCTACACCAGATGGGGGTTCTAGTGCTAACAGAAGTGGGCACAAGGCCTTGTCCCTAATGCAGAAGTTATCTCCAAATGATACCTGCTCCAACATGAACAGTCTCACTGAGGATTCAGAACGCTCTTAAGGGCAGGCCGCATGCCCAGCAGTAGATGATCAACACAAATGAACTCAACGGTATTTTTAGAAGTTTTTTGTCTGTCTGAGCTTGCTGTCTCTCTCGCCTTCCTTCCCTTTCTCTTTACCATACAGTTCCTTTGTACATATATATTAGACTTCTAGTTTTGTGGGGCTTTTACTGGTTTCCTGTGTGGCCGAATGTATGTATCACTGTTTATATTTGTTTCTTGTGCTTTTTTTCTGGGGGGGGGGGTGGACTCTTTTTTTCTGTTTGTTTTATCCTATTCAGGTTTGTTTTATCTTATATTATTATTCTTTAGATGTCTGTTTTCTAACCATAGACAGAAAGAATATATATTTGTTTGGGAGGCGAGATTGGGAGGATCTTGGGGGGGCTGATGGTGGGGAAGCTGTAATCAGAATAATGTGTATGAAAAAAATATTTTCATACAATTATTCATACAATATACAAATATTTCATACAATTCTCCTGCAAAGCAGGAGAAGGAGGGGAAAAGCCAGGCATGGTAGCTTGTGCCAATAATCCCACAGCTAACAAGGCAAACAGGAGGATGTCAGAGGCTTGCTGGTTGGTCTTGCCAAATTGGTGAACTCCAGGTTCAGTGAAAGATGGTGTCTCAAAATAAATAAATAAATAAATAAATAAATAAATAAATAAATAAATAAATAAATAAAATTGAGATGGCTAGATGGCTGAGTAGAAAAACCACCTGCTTTGCAAACCTGAGGACGTGAGTTCAAACCCCTAGGACCCATGTAAAAGTAGTGTACAACAATGTGTATCTGCAACCCAGTGCTGGGGAGGGGTAGATACAGACAGGGGGCCATGCTGCACTTACTTGGCAGCTAGAATATCTGAAACTGCTAGTCTCCTGTTTAGTGATGAAATTGTTTCAAAAAATATGGCAGCGATGGAGGAAAATACCTGAAGTTGACCTCTGATCTTTACATATGCACACATAGATGACTGCATCTGTACACATATGGAGCTTATAGTTTTGAGATGACCATGGACCAAGTAGCTCTGGATTCAAGTGTTGGTTTTGGTATTACTGTCTTCTTAAAGCAAGGCACTTATCTGGCATAATTTGCAGCAACCCAAAGTAATTGTTGAGCCAATCATTTTTTACTATCATAGAGACTTTGTTTCAAAATACTTTGCATTTATTAAATAGTAAGTAACTACTAAAGCAAATTAATTCATTTATATAACTGCCAAAAGGAATTCTGTCTTTCCAGTAGCCATTTATCCAATGACCCAATCAGCAGATACTAAGGTTCCAATCATATGTGACACTGTACTCATGAGATGCCATGCACACATGTAAGTTGAACTGATACGGTGAGTACTAAGGACCATAGAGTAAATGCTTTATTCTGAACGAATAGAACTTCAGCTAAAATATAAACTCAGGCCTTGGTATTTTACAACAGCCTGTGAAGAACATTTATTTTTCACAATGTATTGAAAATAACCTGTGAATTTTACCAACTTAGCAGACCTCTAGGTACTGGGCACCCTCAGTGTGCAGCTGTACAATGAGGTCAGCTGCTAGATTCCCACTAGTCCTACAGTGCCACACGGCACAAGGCCCTGTGGAAGGAGGACCAACTGGTCAACACAGTTCCTAATTCTCAGCTCTAATAAAAAGATACTTCAATGATTAAAACATTCCCCATTTTCCAATCTACATACATGTCTTCTTTCACTAAAACCAAATTATGCCTCCAACTAAAGTGGATATTTAAACTGATAGTTCAATTGATGTAATACACATCTCCCTCTATGCTTCAGAAAGTTGAGTTTAAATGCCTTTTTGATTACTAATTATTTTCTAAGTGGGTTTAATGCTTGGGAAAGCTACTGAGACTACATGCCTGAGAATGAATGCTTTCTGTTTATTTGACAAGCAAGTTCCCCAGTGCCCCTGGCGCCTGCAGCTGAAAACACTACCTGCAAACCAGAACATGTATGACTTCTTTTTGTAGAGATGAAGAACAATTCTGTCATACCATCCTCCCTTTACTTACTAGCCTATTGTAAACCCCAAAGAGGGAGACACCCTAGCTCTGGGAATGGCAGGTGCATTACAGGAAGAATTTACCTAATGATTTACTTCCAACTTAGTTCATGTGGCCATCCACAAAACACAAATTTCACAACACAGGGCTAACAATTAACCATGGTAGAGGCATACAGCTCCCAGTTTCTACCCGCTGCGTAAGTTCTGTCATTTTAGAGCAATTTCAGGTGTTACGGGAATCACCTCCACAATTCCAGGAAACTGAATCACATTTTTGCATCATTTGCTCCATTCTTCTCGGTGCTTAGAAACATGTAAGTGCCCAACAGGACAGGCGGAGACTCTCATTAGCAGCTTAAAGCTTTAGGACTATTAGGCAACCTCAGGTGAAAACATGTCTCAGACTTCTCCAATGCAAATCAATTCATTAAATTTGTTTCTTGTCTACAATCTAATGCATGCTCTATCACCCCTAAAAGCCTGTTTCTCTTCCAGCTGTGGGAAGCATAGTTCACCAACAACCTCTGGCTCCCTGTGCACTTCAAAGCGAGCCAACTCTTATTCTGCTGGGAATATCAGGCTGAGTTAGTCCTAAGTTGATTATTTACAGGGCCGGAGGCAGATTGGGACTCCCTGAGGAGCTGCCCAACACTAATGGCGTCAGGTTTGTTACATGGAAATAATATTTCAGCTAATTATATAATCCAATGGATGGAGCTCTACCCCTTCAAAGCACTGTGTCCTTGGACACTTAAACATGATGATCAATGTCGAGCACATCAGGATCTCCAGAGAATTAGAAGTGAAATCTCAGGATAATGTGTTTGTGATGGTTAAAACTCCTATCTTACACGAAAAATCTATCACTATTTTTAACAACAAAGACTTTGACACTAAAATAGCTTATGTTTGAAATGGATACTGGGACTAAGTAGCAGACCTGCAATCATCACACAGTTATTGTGGTGACATAACTTTCTAAACAAACACAACAGCTGGGGTAGAGTTTGGTAATTTGATCAACTACACCTAAGTTACCAAGGGACCGAGAACTTCTTAATATGCCTGCTAGACTTTCCAGTACAGTCCTACCATGCCTGGCTAAACTCCTATCTTGACGGTATTAGGAGGTACATAATTTAGAACTATTAGGTTTGAATGGGGTCATAACGATAGGGTAAGTATCTTAATAAGAGCACACCTGAGGAAGATGGCTGTTGTGCTCTCCCAGGAGGAGATACACCAAAAGCAGCTATCTTTATGCCAGGAGGAGCATTCAGCAGAAACAGATGGTACTCTCATTTCAGACTTTAAATGCCAGAACTCTAGAAATGTAGTATAAGCCACGCAGTACATGGTATTTTGCTTTAATAGTTTAAGATGATTAAGACATAGTCTTAAGACTTCATCTAAAAATCTACAGCACATATATGGCGAGCAATTGAGTGAATTAACACCTAAACTGTACTCAGTGTATTACCTGACCCAACATGACTCAATACATGTTATTTATAATTACTGTTGTTATTCATAAATTCTTCCTATGTTACAAACAAAATTCTTTGTGTCTAAAGTATGATCATTTTGAATTTATTTACAATCTTGAAGTCTAACTGTATAATAGTTCCTTCCATGTTGGTCTTATATTATCAACTAAAGCACAGAAATCAGGACCCAGTTTGACATCTTTAGTTTTTATACTTTTATCTCAATACTCTAAGCAGAATGGATTCTGAACACATATAAATCAAGTAATACCACTGAAAGGACAATAAAAGGGGAGGGGCTAACAGTCTCTCTTCTATTTTCTTCCCTGACCGCATGCACATGCAGGAGAATGTTACTTTTTCCCATTTTTCTTCTTGTAATTAAAATATAATGACATCATTTACCTTCTTACCGTTCTTTCACCAACCCTTCTCCTGAACCCATACACTTTCTGTCAATTCATGGCCTCTACTTCTTTAACTGTTGCTAAACATGCATCCTGGTAGAGCCAGAATTTGTGAGTGGTCATTGTCTTATTTAGTATCAGTGTTCCATACTTCTCAGGTTCCAAAGATGTTATAAGAACTGTTGTTATATTTCCAGGACTTAGACTATGCTAGACAACTACTTGAACCTGGTCCATATTGTACTAAATTCTTGATGTGTTCTTAACCAAATCTAATCCCCAAAACACATGTGCTTTTGAGGAGACATCTGTAGTCTTCTTCTTAAAGGACCCATAACCCCAGAAAAGTAGATTTTTTGAAACCATTTATTTTAATGTGTGGCTTTACTGTTCCTCCACTGATTTGTTCACTATTATAACATGGTTGGCCAACATGAGGTCAGTAACATAGGAGTGGATGACAACTAGGACTGTAAGGCAGAGAATCTTAGGAGGTTTCTATCATTCTTGTGGGTTTCCTATCACAGTATCCTTTCAAAACTACCTTTCCCCCTTCAGTATTACATTTCCTTTGTTACTTTTTTCTTCCATCTTTTCCTTCCCTCTGTTCTTAGGACTGAACCTAGGGCTTCATCCATACTAGATGCAAGTCTATCTCTTGGCTATACATCAGCCCTCCATTTTCTTTGCCTGAGTGAAAACAACCCCTTACTGATTACACTGGTATGTAAGGAAGAAGTTGGGATAGAAACTAAGACTCTGAAGTTCTAAGTGTAACACAAGTTCCTTCTTTCCACTTTCACCTTTTCTTTTAAACTCTGCTAAAGATGTAAGAATACAGATGTGCAGAGAACATGAATGAGGGCTTTGGGGAAAGGGGGAATACAGAGTCCTCTATAAATACAAGTAATGCAGGGCCCTTCCTGTCTAACCACAAGTTCATCCTTCTAGAAGGCTTGACAGATTAACTGAGACATAGGAGGAATATACTATTAGGAGGTCACATGCTACAAATATTTTCGGGAGTGGCTGGAGTAGCACAGCTAAGAGCATAAAAAACAGCAGGCAAGGAGTTACTTGCATTTGAAAAGGCAAACAATGATTTTAATGGCTCTATTTTAAAAAGCAAGCCCAAGTGCAGCTGTGGATCTTGAACAGTTTGTTCTGAACCACATGGCCTTCCAGGCTCACAGCCTTCCCACTATGTTCCATGTTCAACTGGTTTGGAACAGCTTTCCTGAAGCAACTGTACAGCATGCTAAACTTGGGATCTTGTAACACCAAGTGACACTTTTCTCTCTTTAATGGGATAATTTAGCCTTCTGCCTTTCATAGTAGATGCATTAAAGACTTGGTGATGTCATTTAATTATGGACTCAGAACAAATCTGAAAGCGTCATTATAACCAGACTCTGCTGTCAGCTCCCAGGAGGAACCCACTAGCAAAACTACACACAAAAAGCATAGTCTATGCAGAGGAAAGGGAAAAAGATTCAGGCCAAAGATGATGTTTAATCACCTGGATATTGATGTTTGAAATTCTCTATATGTAATTTCATTAGCTGGAGATAAAACTCAGAAAGGCAAAGACTAAGGATCCAAATTAGAAAGCAAATAAATGGTCAGGTCAGTATGCACACTATGTAATTTTAAGGTGTATTTATCAATTAGAGTAATCAAATTAGGATATCAAAGGTGTATTTTTCTGTCCCTTTAATGGTCCCTTAAAGTCTTAGCCACTAGAGTTCAATACCTGCCATACATTATCAGTTCTTACACTTGACCTATTACATAGTGAGAGATGATGACAAATAGGAAAAGAACAAGGAAGAGGCCATGTGCTCATCAAATAAGAAAGCACTGTAAGAAAAACTCTAAGTTTTTAATATTTAATTATGAATAATATAGGAAATGGAATAAAATGCTTATAGATGATTGCCTTCTATTATATAGAAACATGAAGATGAAGGCATGAAGAGTTTATCACTTCATAGGTTGTCCAAACAAAGCAAACTAAAGCCCATGACAAACTGATATTTTATGTACTACATGGAATTTTCTTTTCATGCAATCAACCAAATACCTGAGAAATTAAAACACAAAACACCAATACACACAACAATATGTTAACAACTGAAAGCATGTCAGCTCCACATGTGCTAACTGATTTTGAGTATATGCACTTCTGGTTTATTGAGAGAAGAAATAACAAAGCCAGCATTTTAAGTTTGCAAAGCGTGAACCTTCTTTCTTTCCAAATCATTTATAGTTTTAAAGCAACCGTCAGGCAATGATCCCTGACACGGACTCTTCACAGTTCACTGGATGTGTGCTTTATCACACTCCCTCGGTGCATCGAGAGTTCAAGAACATAAAGACTGATGACAGTTTGGTATGATTGAGTGAGATGAACACGTTGGTTCTCTGCCACCAGGAATCTGGTAAATTCTTTGTTCCTAAGAGCATACCTTCTACAGGAATGGAGAACGGTATGGTTCAGGACCAGGCCTTGTGAGGATGATGCCACACACAGCAGTGCTTCAGATGGAAATGTGAAGTTCTTTGTGTGTTCATGACTGTAATACTCTTTCAGAAATCAATTACAGTCAAACCCTAGTTTATTGATTCATCCAATCTTAGTAGTACCTGATAGTTTATGCAGCAATGAGACTTAGACAATGAAGGCATAGATATTCTGAAATTTTCAACTACTAGGAAGCAGTTAACAAGGTAAAAATTTCAAGATATGTAAAGATTCATGTCCATGGTAAAAGATCTATCACAGAAGGTCTTCAAAATTATTTATTGAGGGTCACTGGTGAGGTGAATCAGTGGTTAAGAGAACTGACTGCTCTTTCATTATGTAGGAACATAAGGATGAAGAATCTATCACATTGGTAGGCTGTCCATAGAAAGCAAACCGAATCATAAAAAAGTAAACATATTTCATGATTCCTAGCACCTACACACAATGGCTCACAACTGTCTATAATTCTAGTCCTAAAGGATAAAAAATTCTCTTCTGGCTTCAGGAGCAACACACACACACACACACACACACACACACACACACACGTATGTATGAATGCATATACCATACAGACACATATGTAGGTAAAACAGCCATACAATTAAATAAATAAGTAAATAAATAAAAATAATTTACTGGATGCTATGATATCAAGTACCATAAGAATGAACATTTGAGTTTCATTTCTAGTCTTCAGAGAACCCCTATGACACTGATATCACTTCTGTGTGTATGTGTATTGTGTGTTTATTTGTATGTATACTTACATTCGTTCTGTTTAAGTCTTCTAAGTGTTGGGATTACAGGCATGAACCATGAGGCCCAGCCACATTTTTCTCGTTTTAAAGATGAAGTACAGTAATTTGCAGAAAGCCACTAGGGAATTGAGGGACACAGCTTGAATTTAACCCTGGTCTGTCTTGATATTTGAGTCTTTCCGGTCTGGCATGATTCTTTCCCATGCCTCAGGCTTGTGACTAGGGTAAAATCCATTAGTGCTGTGCCCTTTAAGTCAAGACATAGGTCTCCAGAACCTTCTTTTGTCCTGTATATCCCACAATACAATTCGTCTTTGATATCACCCTGGTCTCCATGCATGTTCAATTATAGTATTTACTCCAGCACTAGAAACATTTCATCTAAAGTAGCAGTCATCCTTGGCATTAATTTAAAATATTTCAGGTATATTAGAATGTGACTTGCCCTAGGCTCTCTCTACTTCTGCCAAAGGTAATGCTGTGAAGAGGGCTCTTGTGTTGGGATCATTTTTTTCTACCTGTATTAGAAACTTCTCCTCTGACAGCCTTCTCCCTTCCTGAGCTGAGTCTCATCTGTTCAGGCAGATTATTTCAGAAGAGGCTTCTTGCACAGTGAAATCAACATGCAGGGAGCATCAGATAATTTCTAATTGAATTTTACATCACTTTCATTAATGTTAATGCCCTTAAGGCCCCAAGGATAGGTGCATGTGTGTGATCTGAAATAATCTAACAGTTTTATAAAACCAAGGCAGGATATTTGCGTATTTGTAAGCCTAGGGGCCCAAGCATCTAACTAGTATGAATACTAGAATGCTTGCACACCCTCAGAGGTTACATTTATTTTAGTAAACCTAGATATGCACAACCATTTTATTTCCTATGCAGCATTTTGACAAATAACTAGTAGTCAGGATTGATGAATTCCTCTGAGCTATGAAAGTTAACATGGTTTACTCAAAAGCTTAAGAGATACTGGTTGCAGTAAACACTACAATTCAGTTATGACAACTGGCAGTCTTCTGTTGCTGAGCCAACCTGGCTGTCTTCATTCCTAATACAAATAGGTAGAAAAACATCTCAAAAGCTAGGATCACAAAGACACAGCTTTAATAGGAAAACAGAAGCCACAAGGTCATAATTAAAACTAGCATAGGTGGCTGCTGACAATAGACTAACCGAGCTGTCATACATCACACAGCGTGTCTGAGAGGATGCCTTATTTGTGTTTTGCAGCTGGTAGAACTAAAGTCAGAGAACATGCCCAAAGGCATAAGGGCTGTAAGCAAGCCAAGAGCAGTTGGGAACTTCATTCCAGTTCAATGACCATGATGAATCAGGGATGAGTTTCATGGAAATGCAGAGGTAGAGAAGGTGAATTCTCTGCAGACATATTAGGTTCCCCTAAAGATTTGGGTATATGGGATTTGAGGGCTGCTATCATCAAGATCTAATTAGCCAAGCTATTGAATGAATCAGCAAAGTTTTGAAAGGAAAACTTTCTATCCTCATCTTTATTCTAGTACTTGCATTCTACAGACAGAGAAAAAAACCTAGAGAGGGGAAATGACATCCTCAAGAAATGGATGTTGTATGTGTCACACATAGACCTTATGCTCAAATCTACCAACTCCTGCTCTATTGTTCTTAAGGGGAAGAAAGGTTTTCTTTGGCGTACATTTTTTATATCATAGTCCATCACTGAAGAAATTCAGGGCAAGAACCTAACAAGGCAGGAGCTCATGCAGAGTGCTTGTTGCACACTGGCTTGCCCAGACTGCTTTCTTACAGAATCCAGGATCACCTGCAACGGGCTGGGCCCTACAGACTTTCCTATAGCTCAGTCTTACGGAGGCCTTTCCTCAATTGTGTGTTTCCTCCTGTCAGATGACTCTAGCCTATGTCAAGATGACATAAAATGAGCCAGGACAGTGACCCAGACCTTTCTGGGGACTCCCAGGCCTCCATGTCCCATCACTCAGAAGATTGCTGGGATTACAGACGTGTTATCCTGTCTGTCTTTTGTATGGGTTCTGTACATCTGAACTCAGGCCCTCATGCTCCTGTGGCAAAGCACTTTACCCATGAAACCATAACTATCTTCAGCCTCTTATGCTTCTAGATGTATACTGGTACTATAGAAATTGACATTAGCTTTTAGAATCAAAGCACAGTGGGAACATATTCCCACCTGAGCTTCTATCTTAGGACAGGAGGATGCTGGGAAAGAAAAAGAGACATGGCACACAAGATTTATTTGTATGAAACTATTTTGATGGACTTCTGTTGAATGTGGGGAGTGTTTTCAAGCCTTAGTAAAAAGGCTGTCTTCCTATTAATATGAAAAGCCAGCTAAAATATGTGCAGCCAGTTTAATGACAAATTCTCACTGTAACACATAGATGGGGATGCTCACACTATTCATCTTTCCCTTTCTAGACTTAGGAAAACAAAACAAAATTTTATTGACGTGGCACTTCTGACAAATTATATGACCAAATTGTAATTAAAAGGTTCTTAGAAAGTAACAAAAGACATTTCAAATATGAAGAGAGTGGGATTTAAAAAAGCATATTAACTATAAGTGCTAGGGAATTAGGATATGCTTTGGTCAGCAGAGATGAAAATACAGCTAGCTGGCTGTTACACACTGTTAGTAACTACTAGTTCTAACATTACCCTAGCAGCTAAGTGGCTGCTTTCTGTATATGTGGGTCAGTCTCTGACCTGAATCTATACGTCAATACATGGACTTTCCTGAATGATCCAGAGGCTGAGATGAGTTCTGAAGTTTAGAAACTGTGGTTCCCAGGCATTAAACTGTGTCTTTTGTTTTCCTATTCTTTGAATACTACAAACCCACATTTTTTTAACCGAGCACTGAAGCACAAATAAAGAGTTAGTAGTATTGAGAAAGTCATTAAAAAGAAAAGAAACACCATTTTTATAAAGGAGGGCATAGTACTTAAACTTTTCACTGATAGCATGAAGAGGGCAGTAGGCTTAACTGTGAGTATCTGAAAGCAAACCCTGTCGCCAAGCTGAACAAAATTACCTTTCCAATGCAACTCCATGGTAAAAACAACAGCAACAAAAATGAACATGGAGTCTAAGGGTCATTTTGCATCCAAGGAACTTAGGGATGAGTCAGTCATACACAGAGATAAATCAGTAGATGGCTTGTTGCTTCAGTTTCCCTTCAGTGTATCAAATCTCCTCTGTAGTACAGAGATCATAGGATGCTTGAAGGTTGTTTACTTGAAAATAAAGAGGAAGCCAAACCCTATCATATCTGTTAAAGGAGGGAGCCTGACCACAAAATAATTAACACTGTAACAACTTACTTAAGAATCTCTGCTGCAGCCCATATGAGGCTAAGTCAGAAGGAAAGAAGCCCTGTTAGCAGTTTAGCAGAATTAAATTAAAGGAGAGGAGGATCCTCAGCAGAAGGCCATACTGCAGACTAATCAGGGATTAGAGAACACAATTAGTGCCTGAGTAGTATTTGTGATACCACAAAGCAGAAAACAGTCCAAAACCTTGGATTTGCTCTGACACTCTGAACAATGGCAGGAAATGTTAAGTGGTTACAGTGTCTGGAAGGAGGTAAGGTCTACAGTGAGCTTATATTTTATGCCAAGTCCCACACAACATTGATATTACTATTAATAACAACAATAAATTTCAGAAAGACTTGGTTTCCTTTTGGATTCCTTCATTAAAGAGCCACTAAGACACTAACCAAGAAAGCTGCATTTTGGGTCAAAATTCCCATTTTTAATATTTTGGACCTTGCTCTTATACTAATCACACTTCAGCTTTGTCTAAAATTTAAATATTTGGAGTAGCATGAGAACTATGCTTGTCAATCAAATGTAGTTTGTCATTTTTTTCATAATGATTTTTACTTATTAAATAGAAGATTGGGGTAAAAACTATTAAAGACATGGCTTGCAAACATCACTGAACTATAGGGATGGTGTAATTCCCAAAAAATAGAATACTACATGGGCTGGGCATAATACCAAGACAAACATTTTACCTGCCATGGAAATAGTCTTATGTATATCACATATCTATATGCATAATAAATTACATACATTTCAGAGACAGCTCTAATAACATCATATGTATCAACAAGCTTACTCCTCACAGAAGGTGGCTGTACTGTTCTTGAGTGACGAGACAACTTTCCGGAGCTCACACAGCTACACAGCTTCAGATAACTGGCCATGATCTGAAACCAGTCTGGTTCCAAGTCAGCATCCCCAGTCTTTTCTAAGGCTTTATCTAAGGTCTGTAATCCCAAACAGTTATCTAAACTGAACACTAGATCCTAATCAAAATTCCAAGTAAGGCATTCCTGATTACCTCAGCATTTTTTTGTTTTGTTTTTGTTTTTTGAGATAGGATCTCACTCTGTAGCCCTGGTTGGCCTCAAACTCACAAATCTGCCTGCCCCCCCCTCCCCAATGCTGAGATTAAATGCATATGCCACCATGCATGGCCTCAGCCAGCACTCTTAATACTGCCTTGCCTTTTTATTTAAAAGAAAAACATTGGGAGTGTAGAGTCACTTTTTACCACCTGAGAAAGGATTGCTCCAGGACCCTCAACAGAAAGTAACTTACTGCCACATAATGACTCTCCATCTGATCTAAATAGAGGGAGCAGCAATGAGGTGACTTTAAAATGTCCTCTTCACATACACCACAAGAAGGGGACTAGCAGGAAGAATGACATGCATTTGGGTTTTAGTTAGAGATTCTAGTAGGAACAAGAATGTTTATGATCCTAACAAAACTCACCACACAGAACTTACAATCCCTTTTTTACTAAATATTCAACTACAGCAGAAGATACTTACATCAACATCTGAAACTACAAATGATACCATTTTTTTGCTCCTGAAGGCAGTCTTGTATTTAAGAGATTTTAAGAACCTTTTTTTGATCATTTGTTTTTGTTTCTATTGCAGTTACTTTCTAGAAAGGTACAGGAGCCTTTTTGATTCAGGACAGTTTGTTTCATGTTTGTTATAGCACAGTGAATTACAGGTAAGCACTCCATACAAAGGAGTCAGCAGGGCGTGAGTAGAGTGGGGACAAGTTTGTGGCACCCAGCCCGAAATCAAGAAGCATAAAGACCTAGAGTTTTCGAAGGACATCACTGAACACCCAAATCAACAGTTTTCTGAACTTGAGCCAAAGTATTTGGCATATGAATAGGCTTGTTCCAAGCCAAATGTTAGCTCTTGAACATTTGACGACTCCTAAAAAATAATATGTTGATGATTTAAAAGGACACAAATTAGACATGAGTCGACTCTTTCATACACTAAAAACTAATGAGAGTAATAAATGAATCATGTCTACATTCATAACAGACCCTTATTCATCATTTACATTTTGAAGTCCTTCACTCACAAAAAGGTCAATCAGCCTTCTTTGATGGTCCCTTTTGCCACACAAAGCAATTGGGCTTGGGGCAACATGTGCCAAATGTCTGAAACAAGAGACAAGATGTTCAATTAGCTCCTGAAAGAAGACTGAATAGTGAATGAATATAGATCTGAAGCTCATGTACAAATCATATTACTGAAGCCAGCGGTGTGAGAAAGGAAACTCAGGGGCAGTCTCTGCAGCACACCCTACCCTGCTGTTTAAAAGAGCAACAACACAGAGACATCAATACCTGTACAGTTCTTGATACAAGGCAGATGTAGAAGACAGATTCCTGTCCACCAGTAAAGAGACAATATAAAAAAGAAACCAAAGAACTCAGTTTCCTCATTCTTAAAGTAGATACTGTAACTTGTTCCTTCCTTTGCCTCTTAAGTCAACTAGGAATAGAGATGCACCTTGTTTTGTCTGGTTCTATGATCTGAGTGTGTTTTCTCTATATATTACCCAAGAATGTCTGAAGATATTAAGTTCACTGAGACTAGGAGTGAAAATAATATAGACATAACTCAGGACTGAGTATAACTTTAGGTTCCCTTAACACAAAGCCTAACTATATCCTAGAAATACTTGTCTGAAAGTCCAAGAATATAAAACATCAATTGTTTTGCAGATACCAGAACGTTAAAAAATAGTCATCAGATTATGCTTATAGGCATTAAGGTATCATATCCATCTTGCTATATGTGCACACAAGGAGGAGTCACAAAGGAGAAGGAAAAAGTCTGTGGGGTCAAGGACACCTTCCAGAAGACATGAAAAGGAAAGAAGATTTCACATATAAGCTTAGTCATATTGATGCTTTATCCATGTGTTATGGTTTGGGTGAGAATCTATCTATGTATTCAAGACCTAGACTTCAGAATGAGTGGTGCTGTTAAGAGCTTTAGGAGGTGAGGCCAGTCTAAAAAGTAGTCCTGGGGGTTATGAGCTCAAAAGAGATTGTGGATTCCACTCTTTTCCTTATCTCTTTGTTCTTTGCTTATAATGCAAGTGCTCCAATGAATATTCCTACCATGCCAGAGGTCCAAAGAAAATGGTGCGGCTAGAACTTGGAATGGAACCTCTAAAATGGAAAGTGTAAACAACCTTATTCTCTATAGCTGCCTTAGGCATTCTGTCACAATGACACATAACTAACATAACATATTAGTCTACTTTACTACTGTGATAAAGACCATGACTAAAAGAAACTCGAGGAGAAAAGGGCTCGCCTTATGGGAGCAGGAACTGAAGCAAAGATGATACTAAATATGGTTTCTATGGGCCACAAAGGTTTTTGTTGTTGCTGCTTTTTTAAAATAACCCATGTCCACCTGTCCAGGGCGGGCACTTCCCACAATAGGTTGGGCTCTACCACAGTAATCACTGATCAAGAAAATACTCTACAGACTTGCTTACAGACTGATCTAATACAGGAATCTCAATTGATGGTCCTTCTTCACAGATGACTCTAGCTCATGTCAACAACAACAATAAAAACAACAGCAAACATACTACACTATTCTCCCCTCTCATCCACAGAACCCGAGGAAGGTTTATAAGATTCAGATAACATCAGTGTAATTTGTATATTCTACAGATGCACCTACTGCATATTTGGCAAATAAAATTAATTTAATCTCCTGTCTAACTTATTAAGGATAATTAGCTATAAGATAAGAGTATAAGGGCGATGCTACAATGTGTACCTAAATTAGAGCACTGTGTTTGCATCTCACCCTATGGGGATTATCAAATTGACTGTTGTATTGAATGGCCTGACACATGGCTTGAAATCATTCTTCGTGCTACAACCTACAAATGATCAACCCTTACAATGGATATGAAAGACTAACATTTGTATTTCATCCATGTTGATTTCAATTTCTGTAACATAAAGGATAGGCATACTGCAGAGAAAAGACATAGGAAACCTTGGCATGCAGCACTATATAGTAAAATACTATACAGAGATGACTTATTTCAGATAAGACAAACCAAGAAAATCATAAAAATATATTGTTTTGGAAAATTGCCATAACTGTGGCTCTGTAGAGTTTGATCTACTTAAATCCATGAGACCTGAAGCCCATGGGTAAAGGCACTGCTCTGTTCAATTAACCTGTATCTGAGTGAGAGGCTATAGACGTTGTTCAGGTAAACCAATGACTTTATTTAGTCAACTAATAAAGGGAAAGCTGAGGAGAAAATGAGAGTCCTTAGGGAAAAATACTTACAGATTCTGAATTAACACTGTGAATTTTCCATGAGCCCCAGTGATCTTTGAAACTGGTTCCAAGATGAGCTTCTTGCAGCTCAATTATTTACCTAAAAAATATCTAATTCTCTAAAGCCAATCGAAATACAAACTCCCTAGTCTATAAGTTAAGGATCATATAATATGCAAAAGCAAAGTAAAATGTTTAGCTTGAATAAAGAAGAAAGTTTACATTTTCCCTAAAACAAACACGCAAAAGTCAAATTAAGTGTCCTCAAGGTTTTAGCTTAACATCTATGGTCAATATGCTGCTGTCTATCAATAATTTGAGTTAAACATCGAAAACTGGAGAATAGCTAACAACCTTAGAGCAGACAGGCAAACACTGGAGCAGTGGCTGAGATCTTGTATTTATCCAAGGCACCAGGCAGAGAACAAAATGGGAATGGGATGGACCTCAAAGCCCACCTCTAATGATACACCTTTTCAAACAAGGTTATACCTATAACCACTCCTAAACAGTTCCAAAAAGTGAGCATCAAAAGTTCAAATGTATGAGCCCATGAAAGCTAACATTATTCAAACTATCACATAATGTTACCATAAAGGAAAAAGAATTTCAAATGGTTTAAAAGGAAGCCCAGCAAATACAGATTAACAGACTCTGAAACAGTTCTGCTGTATTAGGGCTTTATATTTATTTACTTTTTCATTTTAAGTTTTGGTATAGTCATGGGAAGATGTGGGTAGGGAACAGGAGTCTGTGCAATTCTGTGCTATATTTGGAAGTCACTGCTCCAGAGACAGAACTTATGGCATCTCATGGTGAAAAGCTTGCATATGTGCACATTCTGTGAGTGGGCATTTCCCTAAATGAAGAAAGGGAAGGCTAAAGGACAGCCTGTAAAGGACATCCCGAGTTTCACAGGCAAAGGGATGGAACTAGGAAATACCATCCTGAGTGACCTAACTCAGACCCAAAAGGTCATGGTACATACTCACTGATAAGTGGATATGAAGCCAAAACTACAGAGTACCCATGATCCAACCCATAGAACATAAGACGTTTCAGAAGAAGAAAGGCCCAGGTGAGGATGTTTCCATTCCACTTAGAACAAAATAATCATGGATGGCAGAAGGAATGAGGGACGAGAGTGGAAGGGGGTGGAGAAAAAAAGAGGGGCAGGATCAGATGTGGAGGGACAGAGGAGAGAAGCCTAGAGAGCCATGAGAATGAATGGAAATATGCAGCTTTAAGGGTAGGGGTGGGGAGGTAGGAGAAACCCCTAGAAAACTCCAGAAACCTAGGATCTGAGAGGCTCCCAGGATTCAGTGGGGGATGACCTATTCAAAATGCCCAACAGTGGGGAGATGGAACCTGAAGAGACCACCTCCAGAAGATAGACAGGGACCCCAGTGGAGGGATGGGGCCACCAAACCACCTTCAAAAATTTTTACCCAAAATTGTTCCAGTCACACATATAGCAAAGGACTGCCTTGTCTGGCCTCAGTGGGAGAAGATATTCCTAATCCTATAGAGACTTGATACCCCAGAAAAGAGAGAAGCCTGGGAAAAGGATGAGGTGGGGGAACACCCTCTTAGAGGCAAAGGGGAAAGAAGATGGGGTGAAGAACTCTGGGAGAAACTCTGGGTGGGGGCAAGGCAGCATTTCAATGTAAATGAATAAAATGATTAAAAAGATTAGCACCATTTCCAATTAGAAAGGGAATGGGAGCCTCTGTGTGTGCTCTTAGCATGCACTTAGAAATGCTCCTGGTATGGTAAAGGTAAGGAGGACAACACACCTTTGCTGGAAATCCCGGACTGTATCTTGCCCAGAACGACTGCAGCTGTTAGGTTACTCCTGTATCCATCTTACAGACTAACCCACCTTAGAGAGTCCTGTGATTGGTCACAATCATCAGAATAATAAATCAGGAGTCAATGCTTCTCAGGGGAAAGATACCAGTCTACAGCTCCAGACAATAAATTCAACTCACTGTAGGATCTTAGTCAATTATTTTTGGGTCTCAAATGTCTTTATAAAGAAAAAAATTGGATTAGATAATCTCTATGAGCCCTTAACATTTTGACAATCTAAGATTTTAAACTGCCACAAGAAAGAATTTGTATCTCATGGCTTAGTTTCCTAAAAGTTATACTTTATTGACTTTTTATAATGATGAACAGAGGTTATGAACAACCTAGGATAACAACCACCACAGGGGTTACCCCAATTTAAGGTTGTTCGCAACAGAAAAAAAGTAACTTCAATTAATGCACTGAAAACTGTATGCAGAGAGGGACTTGGTGGTTTGAATTGAATACTGAAGTGCTCTGTGATGCGATGCTTAAGTTGTATAGACAGTGGCACCTTCCCGAAGACCAGGTGTTAGAGACTGCTGTGAGGGATGCTTCTAAACATTTCCAATGCTGCAGTTACTTCTTGGTCTGCAAAATGCATGCCTGGCATAGCCCGCAACGCAGGGCACATACTAAACAGAAGACAGGAATGTGCACCACGGCTGTATAATTGTTGAACTTGTGCCTCATATATTCATAGTTAATTTTGGCAACCGCTTTTTAGTTACAGGAAGGGGGGGGGGAAGAGGAGGGGAATGACTTCTCCTGTCCTTCAACTTCCCAGAAATGTATTAGAAATGACAGCCTATGATTGCTGCAGACAGTATCTAATTAACTGTCATTATAAAACACATGTCAGAGCCTGGGGCCTATGAGGAATCTGATGTCTAATTTCTTTCCAGAATAATAAGAGTCTTCTTTGAAACAACTGGTGAATGGATTTTGTTGTCTTATTAATCAAGTGATTTCCATCTGACCCCTTCTTTTCCTCCTGTACCTCATTCTTTCCCACTGTATCCCCTCCACTAACAACTTGGGAACTCATTTTTAAGACAAGGATAGATGGAAAACAACTTTGTGCCACCCTCTGCCTTGGCAATCTCAATGAGGAGTGACTGCAGAAATATGACATGGAAATGGAAACTGTTTGTAAAAACTATTAACTCAATAATGGAACAATTATTCCTAAACAACCATGAAAATGACTTACAAGCCTTATTTTCTCTCATTTTGCCATACCACAGACTGCAATTCTATTTTCATTCCTATTAATTAGAACAAAGAATTTAATCCTTTTCTCCTTCTATTATGCAAAAACAAGCATGGTTATTAGGAAGCTATCTAGTTTCTAATTAATTTTATTTAGAAATGAGCTGCAGAGACAGAATCATTACTGATATGTTCTAACTAGAGGGTTAAGATGAAATGGGGCCCGAATCAACACAGAAAGTCAGTAATTTTCCCCCACTTTATTTTTTCCATTCACAAGATTACTCATCTGCATCCTGCAACCAAGTAAGCAACATTAACAAACAGGACTGAATGAAACCAGACCAAAAAGTGTCAGCTGATAGGCGTTTTATGAGTAGCAACAAATAGCACATTCATGGTAACTACTCTCTGTGCTGCCCTAGGGTGGGTACAACATCAATCTATAACCATTTGTGAATTCTGGTATTGGGAATCAGATTACCATTCTAATTAGTGTTGCTGGTTAAAAGACCAAGTTGCAGTTTTTAATACTGGGGTACAATCAGTGTGGAGAGATGGCATTAAGGAAAACAGCATAGAAAAGTCAGCGTACTTTTTCATATTAGATATATGTCCAGTGTTGTTTATGAGCCTGTTTTTTTTTAAACAGGCTAACATAATTAATAAGTAATCATTAAGTAAACAGAAGGTCCAAGAGAAAACAGTAAGTATAAAATTGTCAGACAGACTCTCCTCAATAGATATACCTGTTCCCATCTTCCCGCACAGGAGACATTAGTTGGGCATGGAGAAACACCAGCACCAAAGGTCTACAGATAAAGGTTCAACTTGTGGAAAAGTCAGTTCTGATGGTTACTGAAGTTTAGCTGCAATGAGGCATGCCGGAAATGTGGGAAGGTAGATCCACTGGTGATTACTACCAGTGAAAAGGAAATCAAGCTGTGAAACTTATCCAGATGATGAAAAAAGATAATTATATTTTTAGATGTTATGATCTTCACTTTACAGTCAAAAACAGTCACTTGCTTCCACAGCCAATACAACTGAGTATTCATTATAGTGAATCCTTATATCTGTTTATCCAAGTATTAGTAAGTGACTTCGACTTTGAAAAGCATAATCTGGCCTGTATATTAGATTTTCCATAATATTTATCTAGTACCTTATATAGTGCTGAGAGGTGATCTACGGTTTAACAAGCAAACAGACTGTTTGCTAAATGAACAATAAAATGGCAAACTTGTGTCTGCCCTCATATCTAGTCATCCCTCTATGTAGCATCTAGTCATCAGTAACTATGCATCAAGGCACCGTGCTGACCCTGCTGAATATGCTGCTGACGATGTTTATCTAGGAAGGGGAGAAATATGTAGCAGAGGAGTACATTAGCAACACCAGAAAACCTGTAGTTTACTTGTAGACTTTTTGTTCTTTCTTTTTCTTGATAAATGACAATTTTATTTAATATGCATAAAGAGTGATAAAAAACCATTCCTAGTTCTAGTAAAACTGAACATTTCAATTAAAAAGCATAGTAGTAAGTATACTTATTAAATACCACTCTCTAAAGTACAGCTTTAAAACATCAAACATGCCTTTTAAATTTCAGTACAATAGATCCAAGACCAAGACTACACATTTCATGCATCAAGGCTAGATTACAAATTATCATAGTCATCATCATCTTCACGTTTTCTTTTCAGTACATTGGCTGACTCACTGGCTGCATTTTGTGATACCATATTAGTAGTATTAAGAATGTTTTTGGACCCAATAACTGGTGGATTAATAAGAATATTCTGAACTGCTGATGTTGGTGGAATGGAAGCTTTGACCGCAGGGACTGAGAAGGAGGCATCTGCACTGTAAACCTCTGCCCCGTGAGGGACATCAGAGTGCCCACTTTAGCTGAAACAGGCATGGTCTGTGAAGTTGCTGTGCCTAGTGTGGGAGTCCTCAGCCTAGTAGAAACTGAACCAACACTTAGCCTGGGAACCCTTATCCTTCCTGCAGGAGTAGGTGCCTTGTTTTGTAAAGACTTAAGCCTATAGTTTGGAGCAGTTAAACAGTTTCTATCAGGTGGCAATCTAGGACCTGAATATGGCTTGATCAATGGCAAAGGGGTTTGATTTCTTTATCTTGAAATATTTAATAAAAAATCTTTTCGGGGAGGAGAAGTGAAAGATGGGTCAGCACGGCACTGGATTGCCAGTAGTACACATCTACATCGACAATAGCTTCCTTAGCATGGCTTGAATAGATTTTAGCATCATCTAGAAATATGTGCACATATCGGAAGGCACACTCCTGCATCTGATTTATAACTCTGGGCTCATATTCTGTAATCCCCATATCTTCAGGATTTGTGCCACCATCTGTGCATCTTTCGGCATGCTCTTGGGAGACGCCATCTTGTCAGACTCCCTGATATCTGGTGATCAGACTTCCCGAGCTCGATCTCCCGCATTAATGTACTTCAGGCCTGATCTTGATGCAAGTTCTTTGCCTGGTGTGGCTTCCCCAACCCCTGTTGTACTGGTGAGCAGGCTGTTCGGAAGCTTCATAGTCCTCCTTCACACGTAGCCAGCGCCTTGGCTTTTGCGCCTTCGTTCTTTTTTTTTTCAAAAACTTTATTTTGGCTTTGATTTTTGTGTGTGTGCTGCAGGCATTGCCAACGGTGCTTGGAGGTGGAGTGTGGATCTCTGGAAAAGCAGCAAGAATCTACTCCATGTCCACTTTTCTCTGTCAACAAACTCTTCCTCCTTTCTGCCTTTTTTTTTTTTTTTTTCTGTTTCTACTGTTTTGGTTTGAACCATCACTTCTCACCATGTTTATAATATGGTTTCATAACTTACACAGAGAGAAATCTTTACAGTAAAGATGGGATGATTTTGCTCAAGGCCTTCCAGTCCTCCTCAGCACCGAGGTAAAGAAAAACCTCCAGGAACAATGTGAAGATCTCCATAGTGAGGCACAGGGTGACCACATTTCCTTTGTGGCCTTAATAAGTCAGTCTCTTCAGTCATCTGCCCAGCTCCTTGACCTTAGTTCTGTCTAGATACTCAGCACCACTTTAAAACCTTCTCTGCTGTGAACCTTTACCTCCCCGAGGGAAAGTGTGTCATTTCTTTCTCTTTTCACCTGCTCACTTTGCAGGGTTACAATTCCTTTTATAAAACTTTAAGGACCATATAAAGTTCAAATCTCTGAAAGGTTATGCAAGGGATTTGAATATATTCTCTAATTTCTTGAGATAATTTAGGGTAGTCCCTTATAATCAAGCCCACGCATGAATATTTTAAGAGGTACAACTAAGTGCCATGTGTAGCCTCTTATTAGGTAGACCAGGCACTATGGCTACTTTTGCAAACACTAAATCACTCACCTCTTACAGCATTTTAGAGCTGGAAATTGTGTGTAAGAGATCAGATATAATTGTTTTTGTTGTTTGTTTATTCAACAGTGCTGGGGTTCAAATCCTTGGATATGCTGTGCAAATAAATGTTCTACAGGTCAGTTTGACCTCTGGGCCTACAATTGTTTTTCTCAAGTTTTAGCAGCTACATGTAAGATTTTAAAAATGTATCTCAAGTGCCTTCAATAATGTATAGCTATTATTAACAAAATCATACTTGCAGAATAAACATTAGCTCTGTGTTGCATATAGTTCACTTCCAATGTTTACTATAATAACTACTGTCACTGGCAGTCAGTTGGGGTATACAGTGAGAACAGTCTACTTTCCAAGAACACAGAGGATCAAAGAGATGTGCTTCAGCCTGGCAGTTGAAAGCCTGTACTCAGGAATCAGACAGACCTTGGTGGGAGTTCCTGCCCTTTCATTACAAGCCATGTTTGATTTCCCAACTCTTAGTTTATTTATAGATACACATTGGATGTTATCCTGGGTAAGCATAAGTTCAATGAGAAAAATAACAGTGAACAACTATGATGGTTAAAAAACAATTACAGAAACATTTATGACCCACTGGAAACAGTTAAAGGGGCCATGAAGATGGCGTCCCACATAGAATGTCACACTTGATGATTTCACTAAGTATGTCAAAGCAATGATTTATTCTTTCCTGACGTGTAATTTAGTTATTTTATTAATGTTCATCTTGGCAGAGGTAAGCATGTTTAAAATGCACATGATGAAGCCAGCAAAACAAAGGCCCTCATAGTAACTAGAAGAAAAATGAGTCTGTGCTGGAAAAAATGTGGGAGGTAAAGTAGAAGTGTGAGGCTCCCCGGGGTGACTGCTAATGACTTCTAACATGGAGGCACACAACGAACAAACACTGCCTCCTTTGGATAGAAAACCCCCAAGTTAAAAACAATAAATGAAAAGTTCAAAACTGTCTAATCCTGTTACTGGTCTTCTTTAGGAAATAACATTGGTAGACTGCGTTTAGACATTTCCTTCCTCATTAGAAAATTAACCAAAGTTTCTCTCTAGTAAGGTTTTTGTTCCTTAAATAAATGATAGTTCTTCACAGTTGCTAATAAAGGGGATTATCAGAATAAATCAAGTGTCCCTCTATGAGCTACATGGCTCAAGGCATTGATGTGTGCAGACAGACCTGAAAATTGGAATAAAAACCAGACACAACCTGAGGATAAAGAGACTTGATGGATCAAATGCATATCTTGCTTATTGTCTTAGAGAAAAATGGTGCATTAATAGGAAATAAAAGCTTCCATTTTATATGGCTGACAAGTTCAACCGCTACCAAACACCAACATATGGCCAGTTTTATAAAGAAAGGCCAGCAGTTGTCAGCATTAAAAATGAAACCAATATAATCTTAAATAATTAGTAGCTTCTTATGTATTTTCACACTGAATTCTCACAACTATTGTGGTAATCATTAAATGTAAAAACGGAAAGTGATCTTCTGAAGGTCAACAACTGGCTAGTGAACGCTTACACAGCCTTGAGTATGGCCACCCATTCTGTGATATATCTGATGACCACTCTAGGAGAAAATGCAAAAGATTTGCCCAATTTCCAGTTCATCCTCATGGATGCACATTCAGTGTCATGATCTCTACTATGGCATTCTCTTTCCTGCATCTGCAATCTCTTCACATTTACTACAGTACAGTCAAATTATCTCCTTACTTACCAACTCTGTCACTAGACATCTAAGAAGGACCATGTCCTTTTTTCTTGCATCTTAGACTACTAGTTTCCAATCAAACTGTACCTATTACATTAAACTGGACAATTATCCCAAATTCAGCATCAAATTTTAGGAGTTTAATTAAAAATGTGATTATACAGGTATTAGATAATACTTTCCTATGAGGCTGGTATAATAATAAAGTTTGTTATCTACATTTGGGCTTTAGATCCATGATATAGCTACTGTTGTAAATGAATAGAGTCAGCAGTGTGTTATAAACTCTAGGGATTCATCACTAAAGTGTATAGTTTGCATATTTACAATTGACCTTGGAATTATTCCAGGTGTACAATGTTTAGACATAGCATTCTTCTTGATTAAAAACTATAGTACCTCATCTTACCACTAAATTCCCCTATTATCTGTTCACTGATTCATTTCAGCCCATCCCATTTTCAACTTCCAGGTTCTGTCTGTGCCACTTAACACAGTCAATGTATTAAGGAATGTTTGCTATTTCCTACCCTCTCTATGTCTTCTTTGTTCATCTTTAATAGGCCCACTAAGAGTTCAAGTAGTTGGAGATTCCTTTCCACTCTCAGCAACCAAGTCACAAATTGTTAAACCCATCATTAACGAAGTTCCTCCAGGATTGGTCTAGGAACGAACATAACTATATAGCCTTTATGTAGTTGTATATCCTACTGAGCTAAACATAATCTTTTACAACTATCAATGCCTTTATTTTCAATCTAGAGTTCCTAAGTATCTGAGTTGGAAGAGTTTGTATATTTGACTATTAACTGTTTGATGTTTCGGGTGGAGGGCTACACCATAATTTATTATCATTTCAAGCACCTGCCTCATACTTGACATATGGACACTCACTGTGAATTAATTAAAAATATTTCAGTAGCTTTAAACTATGGATCTCAGATGACATGATTTTTCAGATGTGATTTGGAAGGGCACAAGTAGCTCTTATGTTTCAAGGACGGAAATTATATCTCTATGTTTCATATAAATTGCATATGGATTTATGTAACATTTCAATAGAAAATATCTTCTACTGCTATAGAAGCTTGAAAGGCACTGATTTTGGCATCACCTGTCTTATCTGTTAACATATTTGTCCTTTGAAACAGATGGGGGGATATGACAACAGAAATTCAGCTGTATGTACATAGTAAGTTTAAAATATGACAAATGTCCTAGTATCATAAATATAATAGATGCATATTGTGAGCTAAAGCTTTATTTGTGTTATTTCATTTGACCATTTCTCTGTGCTTATGACGCCATGCCTTAGAAATAAGAATTCATAAGCTTAAGCAATTAGCAATTTACCTCAAGAGGCACATTTTAAATTCAATTTTCTCTGGATCAAAAATCAAGATCTTCAGATAGCAAAAGAAGTTTCTGGTATGAATTACAGAGAATAATAGTAAGAATGACACAAAAATTATCAGCATGGTCTAGAAAGACAGAGCTACTTTTAAATGCAAAGAAAACAAACCAAGGTGACAACCAGGCCTGTCCACAAAATGGAAAGTTAGTTAGGTGTGACGCTTACACCTCTAGGGGATAATCCACAAAGGTCTTTAGTTGAAGCTAGCCTGGGCTACATACAAAGAAAGATTCTGTCTTGGAAATAAGGAAGGAAGGAAGGAAGGAAGGAAGGAAGGAAGGGATAGATGGAGGCAGGCAGGCAGCTATGTGGGTAAGAGTTTCCAGCTTCCCAGTATGTGAGGAAATCTTCCCCAACACACACTCAATGTGTGACAAGTGATGGCAGAGTGAGGTTTCTATAGAGGCACAAGAATGTCAAATCTGAGAAAGGAAAGAGACCATAAAAATGGAAAAGACTCAAGTCCACTGGGAGTTCACGTTTAAAATTAATGATTTACAACCATGAGACCATGTATACACTAAGGATATGGATAAGCATAGCCACATGACTGGAGCATGTGGATATACTGAGGGTGAGCAACACTTGTCAGTCTACAGATTCTAAGCACTAACACGTCCCCCTTTCTGCAGTAGGCAAGAAGACCATTTAAAAAGGCGTATAGATTCTCCTTAAAGGGTGACCATGTTTCTCTCAGAGGATGAAACATATAGAGCACCATTTGAGGGTATAACACTAAGCTTTACTCTAGAACCTTTAAGAGTCCCAATTACTACCTGACATAGAAACTATTTTGTTGAATTTAAAAGGTCCAAACTTCAGTGAGGTAGATAAATATTTTTCAACTACTGTTCTAATGAAATGTCACTACTATTATTTTAGGAAGCATATGAAATTAGAATTTAATTTAAATAGAAAGTGAGTTGCTTTCTTTTGAAGAATTATGCTATTGCCTGTGTTAAGCAAATAATAATTAACATGAGTACACACAGTTATAATTAGAAGGGAATTTAATTAAACAAATATGCCAACATAACCAGATGCATGACAAAGTAATTGTAATATGCCTTGCCAATGTATTCCTTCCCACTTTATAGTCTTACATAGTAATTATAAAGCTATCTCTCCTTTTTTTTTTTTTTTTAAATAAGAACAGAAATTCTAAATGCAAGCGCTCTAAAAGCCATACTTAAGTAATGGAAACAACTTACTGATCAGGAATGCCAGAGGAAGCAATCAGTTCTTCCAGTAAGAACTTGTACTCTGACCCTGAGGATCTGGTTGGGTGGTTTATTTAGCCCAAACTGAACATCACCAGCCTTCATCCTCTCTTCAAGTTTAAGAGGTTGTATGCTGGAGAGATCTTGATTTTACTTAATCTCCTTGCCAAAAACATTTTCTAGAAAGGAAAACAAATCATCCAGAAAGAGTCTGCCACTTTGAGTCCCAAGATTCCATCTCACACTAGTCAGGATGGCTCAGATCAAAAGTTCAGGTGACAGCAGAAGCTGGCAAGGATGTGGAGAAAGAGGAACACTCCTCCACTGTTGGTGGGATTGCAAGCTGGTACAACCACTCTAGAAATCAGTCTGGAGGTTCCTCAGAAAATCGGACAGAGTACTACCTGAGGTCCCAGCTATACTACTCCTGGGCATATATCCAAAAGATGTTCTAACATACAAGAAGGACACATGCTCCACTATGTTCATAGCAGCCTTATTTATAATAGCCAGAAGCTGGAAAGAACCCAGATGTCCTTCAACAGAGGAATGGATCCAGAAAATTTACACAATGGAGTACTACTCAGATATTGAAAATAATGACTACATGAAATACTTAGGCAAATGGATGGATCTAGAAAATATCATCCTGAGTGAGGTAACCCAATCACAAAAGAATACACATGGTAAGTACTCACTGATATATTATCCCAAAAGCTTGGACTACCTAAGACATGATTCTCAGGGCACATGAAGCTCCAGAAGAAGGAAGACCAAAGTGTAGGTGCTTCAGTTCTTCTTAATGGGGGGGGGGGGCAACAATACTCAAAGGATGAAATACAGAGACAAAGTGTGGAGCAGAGACTGAGAAAGGTTATCCAGAGACTGCCCCAACTGGGGGGGGGGGGCATCACATATACTGTCACTAAACCCAGACAATATTCCAGATGCCAAGAAGTGCATGCTGACAGGATCCTGATAAGGCTGTCTCCTGAGAGGTTCTCCCAGAGCCTGGCAAACACAGAGACGGACGCTCACAGCTAACCATTGGATTGAGATTGGGGTCCCCAGTGGAGGAGTTAGAGAAAGGACTGAAGGAGCTGAAAGGGATTGCAACCCCATAGGAAGAGCATCAATATCAACGAACCAAAGTCCCCCAGAGCTCTCAGGGACTAGATCACTATCCAAAGAGTACACATAGAGGGACCCATGGCTCCAGCCACATATGTAGCAGAGAATGGCAGTGTTGGGCATCAATGGAGGAGAGGCCCTTGGTCCTGTGAAGGCTAGATGCCCCAGTGTAGAGGATTGTGAGGGTGGGGAGGCAGGAGGGAGTGGGTGGGTTAGCACCCTCATAGAGGCAGGGGAAGTGGGGATAAAATAGGGAATTTCTGGAGGGGAAAGCTGAAAAGGGGTTAACATTTGAAATGTAAATAAAAAAGATCAAATAAAAGGAAAAAAAAGGTTAAACCATGGGCAGATTACCTAAAGGATAAACTGATGAGTCACAGGTAACTGCAAAATAACCTTTTAGCCAGGCATTACGACACATGTGCGTAATACCATTAGTTAAAGGTTGATAGGAAAAGATGACATTTGATGTCAACCTGGGCTACTCAGGAATCGTTGACTCACCAAACCACATTAAAATCAAACATAACAATAAAACAATAAAATTAAATATGTTTTCATGTTTATTATCAAGGAAAGAAAGTTGGTGTATTCATATAAGAGCTTCCTTACATAAAATATTATAATGTAAAATGAAGGAGACTAATGTAGAGAAGATAAAAAATTTAATTTTCTCATTTCCAAAATATGACCAAATATAAATTTTAACATCACAAGGGCCTGTGACACACATAAGTGTTAAAACACTACATTTCCTTCATATCATCTATATATTCAAAAGCTAAGATGTTTTCACTGAGCAATAAACAACGGATTTGTGCATTAAAACAAATCTGAATTTGTTTTCACAAATCTATCACTCTTGGCATTACCCCATTAACCTTGCATTTCCAAAACATGAACAAGACACTTGAATACGTAATATAATCTGTACTTAAAAGCAACTATTCAGCTCTCTACATTTTATGATATATCATAGATTACAACTAACTCAGCAGTATTCAGTCGAGAGGAAGGTGGGCTAGGGCCACATGCCCCAGAGACAGATTCCATTTAAGTCAAAGCTCTGACATCAAGTGTATGCAGTTAAACTGTTGTAGGTTTCTATTGCTGTGATAAGGCAGCAGGGCCAAGGCAATTTCTAAATGGAAGAATTTAACTGGGTTTATGCCTGAGGGGTAGCACAAAGACATCATGGCTGCAAACGCAGGGGCTTTACATCCACAAGCAAGAGGGTGGGCTGCGGTGTGCCAGTCTTTTGAAATCTCAAGTCCACCCCGTGACATACCTGTTTCATCAAGGGCCACACTTCCTCATCCTTCCCAAACTGTTCTACCAAGTGGCGACCAAGTATTTAATCATATAAGTGTATTGGGCTATCCTCATTCAAACCAGCACAAGTGTGAACGCTTCCTAAGCAACAAGACATACTCATTCTTGAAAATGGTATAACCAAGGTAGGAGCAACATTCAACTTCTATGTAGGCCTAGTGTTCTCATCTAAAATATCCCTCCTATTTCTACTCTAGCTGATGGCTAGACCTGCAGCTGCTGCTGAATGTGTATCTATATTCAATTATGGGGAGACCGAGGCCTGGGAAGTTTCAATGACCTACTTATTTTGGATGATGAAGCTCATGAGAGGTCATAACACAGCTTAAAAACTAGTCTTTAGATTTTGAATTTTTTGTTTCTTGCCACCTTCCCAAAGTCACACAAAGGACAAATGGATGTATAACTGAGTAATAAACATCATTATTCTCTAGATTACCACCAGCTTGATAAAGATTCAGAATGCCCAGCAAGGTGAGCTAGTGTTAGAGCACCTTACCTGGAAATCACCCTTAGTTGAAATTACTAACCTTATCATGATTGCAAATATTACCTACGTTGAAAATTCAAAGGCCCTGCTGCATACAAAAAGTATTAAGTGCATTTTCTGACTGTTTCACAGGAAATCAGCAAAATCATGAAAAGGAAGTTTTTAGATGAGGTTCAAACCCCTTTTTAATGACACATTTACCTCAGAAAAATGGTAGTAGTCCTAGGCCAAACCCTGTCATCTCACACTGATTGGAACCCTTATTGATGGTTAAAATGGATTTTCAATGACTTAGAGATGTTCAATGAAACATCCTTGAGGCTTCCTGTACTGCAAGAGTGGGGCTTCACATTCTGACTAGACAGACGGGCATCACAGGTATCAGAAATACATTATGAAGTGCTATGGTACTAAAGGAAAACCTTACCAACCCTAGTCAAAAACAGTATTTTCATTTCTGCCAACATTAGCAAACTACATAGAGGTGTGGGAGGGGTGATGGAAAAGAAAATGAGCATTAAGGTAAGCTGGCTGCCTTGGACCTTGTAGTGTATCTGTCTCCACTGGCCCCTCATTTAGTCTTCCCTGTAAGTCCTCAGTTAACGTACGAGTCGAGACTTCCCTTGCTCACATCACACACAAAGGGAGAAGGCACAGGGGAAGAGATCCCACTGATACAGAGAATCTTTTCTGTGTTTGCATGTGTCAGTACTACTTGTGAACTTAGAGATACACAAGTCTATGCTTTTAGGTGAACATGCTAAACTTTAGCCAGGGGGAATACAGACTTCGTATTCCAACAAACAATGATTTAATGTATCCTCTCAGATGATAAATAATATATTTTACTAAGTCTTAATATATATTAATAATATAAAGTAATATATGTTTAAATGTAGAAATTGAATGACAAAATGAGGAATACAAATAATTATTTGTCAAAAATCAAGACAATGTTTTGGTGTATTTTTAAAATAATTTTCTATGATTATAAATAGATTTATTTACAATTATGACCATAATATAGATTATTCTCAAATTATTCATGCTTTTCATTATAGACATTTTCAAGTGTCTTTTGGTAAATATATTATAATTATTACATAATGTCACAATATGGACATATTATGGCTAACAGATAATCTTCCTAATGCTACATATTTAGTTTGCTTCCAATTTTTCTGCTGTGTAAACAAACTGTGATAAACACATTTGTAGAAAAATATTTATGCAAATATCACTGCACTCCCTAGGTATAAATATCTATATATGAAAATCACTGAGTTTAAATATTTTCATATTCACTGGTTATATTAACTAATGTTGCTACCAAAAGAGTTGCAAAGACTACTTATGGGCTTACAATCTGGCAGAGGTAAGGGTATAGTTTCTTATTTAAATTTCAATTCTTAATAACTCCTTCCATTCCTGAATTTCTTATATATTAATAAACCAATCATATCTAATCTTATGTAATTTTTAAATCTTTAGTGTATGAGCTTTATAGGTAAAACATACTTGTAAACTTATAAAAAGTAATTTTATATTATTCAAACCTAAAAACCTAAATAGTTTTATGATTCATTACGTATCAATAACATGGTCAATTTCTGAAAGCATGCTACATAATAGAATTTAGCTTATTTGAGACATATTATATACATTTATGGGAAAAGGGCAAAACACACAGCAATATTCTCAACAGTATCTCTGGCCAGAATCAGAGCCCTAGGTTTATAACAATAAGCACAGATGTAGATAAGAAAGATTAAACTAAAGAGCTAAGCTCAGCAAAGCACGAAGGAACATCCACAAATCTAATTTTTTGCCTTTTCCCATAATTTTTTTTGAACACCACTTTAGTGAAGTCTCACATGAAGAAAGAGAAGAAACATTTTAATAGCAAAATATGACCCAAATTGACTATTTATGAGGGTAGGTAGGTGGGGGAACCCGGTTTGCTGATAACTTAGTTTTATTAGTAAGTTACCTAGGGACATTTAATTAGCTATTAGAACAATCAACAAAGCCCACTGTGCATTAGCAAAAGCAAACACTGGCCATGCAACAGAAAGAGATGGAAAGTTAGAAAAGCACCATGTGTCTCTCCATCTTTTCAGGCAGCCTGCACCTAGCATGGGTACTTTCACCTGCACCAACTAGACGAAAGCCAATCCATGAGCCCACTCCCTCTTTCCTATCGAGGGCCAGCTCTACGTATCTTCCCAGTTCTAAATTCTACTGTTAGAGACGACTATTGACAGTGTCCTTCCCTTGTAACTCTAGCAAGAGTGCAATGCTGTCAAGGGAGACTATGCAAATCTTCTAAAGTAGGCTCTTAAGCACCCTTAAACTCTCACACATGCAAGAAAACACACAGCTTTTTATGAGTTTCATGAGATTCATATGCTTTAGAAGAAGTGTTATCCCAGCTAATTAAATCATTTCATCTGTGTGGCTTTATGCAATTGTTGGGATTTCTCCAAAAATGTTCCTTGGGGTATCTTCTGCTTACACTGTTTTGTTCTAAATTTCAGAAGTAAACATCAATAGAGGATGATAATCTCCCTTTAAGACTTCTTAATTAGAGAGGGTTGGAGCCCCAACAGGTTTCCTGTTAATACTAAATTCTTAGTGTAGTGACTTGCTCACTTATCATCAATAGACTGAATTCAGATTGGCTTCTGAGGAGGGCAGTAAATTTGTCATTCTGTTTGTATATTCACTTGTAAGTCTGGGCATTATAAGTCAGATAATGGTGGCAGAAAAACCCAATAGATGATGTGTATTGGTTTCTTTTGCTGGAAGTTTGGTGTATCAGTTATTTCTTGAAGAACATTTTTCTTGAGGATGTTTTTGTTATAAAGAATTTTCTGCTCTCTTGATGTAAAATGCCTCTTTGAAATCAGGCTGAGGACGTTAAATATGATGTATGATAGTTACACTCTAGGTTTTAGGGAAGAACATTTGGTAAGATGGAGAGAGTTTTGTGAAGATCTTGATCCTGGCTTTGTTAACGATGTATTTTCTAAGTGCAGTCCTGAATACTACAAGGTCAAAACTGGTAGAGGTGACTTGGGGCCCTGGAACAGGAAGTCAAAAGCACAGGGCCAGATAGGTTATGCTCAGATTCTGAGACCCAAACAGGACAGCCCTCAAATGAACGGATAACACATTCTCCCAACTGATTCTTACTCTAGGAATGGACATTCTCTTACAGGAAAATAATATACCCATCCTTCCACATGTTGAAGAGCATAAAACGTTACACTCAAACGTAGTCATTATTTACAAGAACTGCAGCACGATTTCCATAGTAATGAAAACAAGTCTTGAAAGGTTACTTTTTCATTAAAGGGACTTTATTAGCTACTTTCCTTTTAGTTTTGACAAAATACCTGGCAAAAGCACCTTAAGGAATTAAGGAATTATTCTGAGTCACAGTGTGAGGGCACAGCCCATCTAGGTGGGTGCAGCGCGGTCAGCAAGAGTGCGAATAGCCACTCACTCTGGGACTGCACTCAGGAAGCAGAAAGAACGGGAAACCTGTGCTCTGCTGGCCTTCTTCCTTTGAATTCGGTCTGGGACCCTGCCCTCTTGCCACATTTAGTGTGGGTCTTCCCGTATCAGTTACCCTAAACTAAAACACAGGATATGTGTCCAGAGTGATCCTGGGTCCTATCACACTGACAGAAGACAGAGCTCCTGAATGCCTTTGTTAGACAAGTAGGTTTTATTTTGATACCCAAGTCTGACGTGCCCACATGATTTACCGTGGGCTTTATGAGAAAACTCTTCCACAGACCTGTGTATCCTACAGTGTTCTGAAAGCAGGTTTTGCCTCCTGTTGGCTTTACTTGTGTAGGATTTTCACTGGTCGTGGCACTTTGTTGGTTACTCTGTGCTGACCTACAGCTGTGTCATTTAACTTCTGTTTGCCTATGTGTTTGCTTTGTGCTAATGGCTGCTGGTCAACCAAACAGACCAGTCTACCCTCCTATCACTTTTCGTCCTCTATATTCTTTCTTAAACCACACACACACATGCGCACACACTCATTCCATAACAACCAAGGAGAAATAAGCCATCCACCTTTCTCACCAGTTCTCTCTGAGCATCAGCTTACTAGGACCTCTGCCGTTTCATAGAGAGACTCACATAGGTGACAGTGGGACAATGAGCATGTATATCCTTCTACGTGTGGTTTCATGAGTCGGCCAGTGAGGTGTGAGCGTGCCCATTTTCTCCTTGAAGTCCTGCTTTAGCATTTCTGATTAGCTGCAGGAGACATTATCTTTGGTGACATAAACCTCCAAAAGAAAATGACCAAATGATTCTCAAATACTATAAATTTGAAATTCAAGTCAGTATGTTAGGTAGCTTTCTAGTGTATTTTACATATTCTTTTCAAAATACCTTCTTTCCTACTTTCTTGGTGTTGCAATACTAGAGTAACACCCATATCACACCTCATTTAAGGAACACCTACAGCTTGATTTCCATGTAATTTCCATAATGTTTCTCTCCTATGTTTAGGGCAGGACTAAGACAGTAGTGGATTTACTACTCTGTGTGATTGTGCACAGTGGTATTTTTAAATAGAGAGGATCCACAGCTTTTCCACATCCTTAATGGCCTGTAAGAAACCAAAAGGTGAGACACTGATCAAGCCTTTAGAAATCCATTACACACCGAAGGGCATGGTCACTTTCATAAAGCTAAAAGGCCTTGAGAGATGAGCATAACCAGCACCAATTCCCTCACTCCATAGGTCAGGAAATGGAAATTCAGAATGGCTAAGTGAATCTGAAATAATTTTTGTGAAAAATGTAACCTTTATCTTAATAAAAGGTGGCAGTGCAGGTTTCCTTAATCTACTTAAACACGCCCACCGTCTGCCTTAAATTATACACAGGTGAAAATACTTGAGAGTCATCGAGATAATGATTATAGTCTATTTTCTATAATTAGGGATATTTTAAATAAAATATAATCACAAAATTATGTAGAAATATAAAAACAATATAAAGAAAATAAAATAAAAATAGTACATGAAGCATTATGAAAATAAGTTTTAGTAAAAGATCAGGATAAAAATAAAAAATGTTTCCCCAATCAAGATGAAATAGGTTGTATTTTTTGTTGTTGTTGTACTTTCAATATTTTACCAACCGTTTAACAGGGAGAGCCACCATGCAGAATCAGCACACACATTAATCGGCAAAGATAGATGTAACAGAGAGAACGGAGGGAGTACCGTTCAGAGCAATATTCCTGCTGCTGTCAAGAAATGAGAAGAGAGAAAGAAAACCATGTCAGGCTGGGCACGAAGGCTCCTTGAAATCCCATCACTGGGAAGGAAGAGGCAATAGGACCACTGAGGATCCCAGCCAGGGCTGGACAGTAAGGCTGCTGGGAAAAGCTGAAAACATGAATATCTGAGCAGTGGTGTAAGAAACCCAGGGGTTGAAGACACAGTGAAGATCAGAAGGAAGATAAATACGGTTCCTGTTTGTAGATCCCATGGTACAGGAGCTTTTATTTTCTATAATTCCTCTAAAAATTCTCAACAAATGTCTTACTGACCACTTCAAACAGACTCACTTCCCACCCCCCAAGTCCTTATTAGCTTACTAGTCATTAGACATACGGTTCAAAAGGCTGCACTCAAGTTTCAGCCTGGTGACCTGGTATGGTAAAGAGGATCCTGATCCGGGGCCTAAAGCCAACAGGGTAAGGCCCAAACCCTGAGGTCCTCACCACCCCAAAACAGTAAAGGCAGGTGGTGTTACCTATGGATACACCACTCTCAGCTAAGGGAAGTTATACAAGACAAGGTCATCACAAGGTCCTCCAAAACCCTAGAAATAAGACTGACAAGGCCCTATAATTATGGTCATCTACTTTTGTCTTCCTTGTTACCCCATGAGAAAGATCCCAAAACCCCAGGATCTTAGATATAGAAATTAAACAAGACCAGGGCTGAGGCACTCATAGGCAGTCTATCCATTGAAACCCAAGCTACCTTCTGTGTAGATTTCTGTAAAATATTACTTCCAGAGGCGAGTAGACCTTCTGGAAAATTCTGTTTGCTGTGGTTGTTCTTTAAAATCTAGGGGTATTGAACCTCCTCTTTACAAGATGAGGAGGACTCTGTATGACAATGGGGGGATTTGTTGCTTCTATGCCAAGGAGTCAGGATAAATAAAGAATTGCCATGACTAGAGACAAACTGTATTGATACAGAAGAGAAATCAATAATCTAATGGCTGGTACAGGTCTTTGTTCTTCAAGTCCCTTGGTTAACTACTTAGTGTCAAAACTGGGTCAACCATCCTTTTGCTCCCAGCACTCACTATAGGACCCTGCTTACCTAGCTTCCTACCTAGCTTAGTAGAACAGAGAAAAAATTCTATCAAACTGCTAGTGCTAAGAGGACAATATACTACCCCACCCCACACCCATCCCCAGCTGAGTCCCTTATTTGACTCATGACCACAGAATGGACAGTGGGAATAGAACAGGGCCTCGACCACAGCACAACTGACACAGTAATAGAAGGAGAGTATCCAGGCCTTGCAGCCCAGCTCACAGGCAGCAATGCCCACCAACACAGAACCAAAGACCTAGTCCATCTGCCACAGCAGAAACAAAGGCAACGTCAAAACTCCCAGGATGACCCTAGGAAAGTCCCTTTTTGGCTTCTATAGTTCTGCTTCTTCCTAACTGGTTTTGTTAATTAAAATGTGTTACCCAAGGGTATTGGCTTTATGCATTAAAAGGCAAAAAATCACAGTGGCTGGGACTGCATGATTTGGGTGATATCCTCATGTAGTCACTGTCTGGCTATAAGACTGCACATTCTGTTTGGAGAGTCCATGTGTTCTATAAGGAGTTACCTCACAACACTGTCAGCATTTCAGCTAGCACCCAACACCGTAACTCCCTCTGCCATGCTGCTAAGCTCCAGAGCTACTCAGTCAGCTCATGCATTCCTTTTTCAAGTTTCTTCAGCATTTAAAAGGCCCAAAGTTCAAACCTTAAGGCCTTCTCTGGAAATCTGCTCTCACTATCTTCATTTCAAAGAGAGGCTCTGCCCAGAGTAAAACTGGGCCTCTTCTATCTCCTTCACTTCCAAAAGCTTGTATAAGACCTGTGAATTCTGCTGGTAAGAACTCTAACCCCTGACTAACTAAAGGACTCTTGCTTCAAGACCTTACCATTGTTCACAATATAATAAGTTGTTCTCCCTGTCACTGTTTTTTTGAAACCGTAAAGCCCAACTACAGTGACACACTTCCTTTAACAAGGAACTAACTAACCTACTCCAAGAAGACCACACCTCTTAATCCTTCTCACATAGTGCATTATCTGGGAGTGATCAGATATGAGTCACCACAGTAAACAACACAAGCTTTTGTCTGACACACCTTTAAAGCTAAGTGTCTCTGCTTTCCTTTACCCATTTAAAGTTCAAATCAGATCAAATCTTTCTGATTAGGTTTTTCATGCAATGCTCTTTAACTTATTAAAAGTCCAAGGTATGCCCCTATAAAAAAACAGACCTTCAGGCTTAAGATTTGACCTCCTGCCCCAACGTGATCATGCCCCCCAATATGCTAAATATTTAGTAGCTGCCCTGAGAAAATTGTAATTCTATAAACATGTATTAGAGTTTTCCATCTTTTTGCTTTCTGAATCCCAAATCCCCAGGTTGGAATGTGCTTCTTTCATCTGGAGAAATTCTTGGCATTCTGACAGACTTAGCATCAGTGGGATACTATTCATGGAGAATTCCCTGGCCTTTCCTAGCTAGAGGTCTGTCAAAGCTTGAACTATAATTCTGTAACATCAACTCCAAATAGGCTGTATGAAAGAGACAGCTACATAGCTCACTTCCAGAGGTTTTGTTTGTTGCTTGGATATAGCATAAGCTTAGCCTTGAAGTTCTTTTTGTGTATCTCTTCCCTTGTCAACATATCAATTATTGATCATGAATCACTTTTTATATGCTAGCGATCACAGAAGCAAGCACATTTGATTCCCTATCTAAGGACCACAGTAGGCTGGTAGAGTGAAAGAACAAGCAACTACAATGAGAACTATAGTGTTGGTCTAAAGAAGAATGGTTATTTCAGCTTCTTGATGCTCATATACCCAATAGATGAAAGAACTCTATATTTATACAGAGACTGAATATATTTATTTGATAAATAAAGCCCATTTACAAAAAGATTAAGTTGTTTGATTTTTTTGAAAGAGATGGGTAAAATGCTAGAGAAAACAGCCAGATTATTCTACAGAAAATAGATAAAAAGAACAGTGTTGTACAACTGGCCAGACCAAATCCCTGAGAAATCATGAAAAACTGTGTGACTCATCACAGTATGTGGAATAAACAAAGCCCAGCATGAGATATGGGCACCTGTGGTATGTGGTGGTGGTGGCAGGAGGTGATGAAGCCAACTCTTTATCAAAGGCTAAAAGAATTGAGAACTGAGACTCTGATAAAGGAGTTTACCAGACTTGCTAAGAGCAGCCAAGCATCCAAGAAGTCAGCATTTATCTGCAGGCCAAGTTGGTATGAGACTATGTAAGCAGTCCTCATCTTTCACCAAAAAAAGAGGCTGTGAGATGGTCTTTGTGTTGTTCCTATGGTATGCTCTTCCTGTTTTAGACAGGTCATTGGTTATTTACTTTGTCTTTTCCTCTGCGGATTATGGGTTTCAAGGCGACATAGACTATGCCTCGCATCACTGTACCCTGGAGGTGCCACTGTGTTAAGCATTGAGTAAGTATTCAGCACATGAAGGGAAGACGAGAAAAATGAAGGACACGAAGGCCCTGAAAGATGAGCCCCACTGCTCTCGCTTTATGTTGAGAACACCGAATCTCTTAACAGCAAAAATAGTAGTGAGCAAAGCTGGTGATACTTACCACACACTTTCTTCCTTTTAGACCACACAGTTTCCCTCATAAAGCAACTAAAATTAAATATGTAAGTGTTGAAGAAACACAAATGTTCCTCTCTTATAAGAAAGACTTACTGGTAAAGAATTTAGGTGTTGGCCTTAAACTAAACTGGAAATTTCCCAGATGCAATAGTTACTTTAAGTGAAAGGAACAGTATGGAAGAGGACAGTTACAAGGGCTTTTGGAACGAGTAGAAAGTAACACTTATGTATATTATAGATTTGCTTTAAATCCCATATGGCAAGATCTGTACATGAAGCTGTGGATTTGATGGAAGTAGAGAAGAACAGACACTAAAGTTCTTCACTGCTCCACATGAACTCATCTGCTTCCTTGTATACTCCCAAGTCTGCCTTCCTGGCTAAATTCAGCCAGAGCAACCCAGTTAAAAGGAAACCAAACAGTTTGTAGGACATGGGACACCTCATACATGCTGATGAGTCAAGTTTGGGTGGGAGAAATGTTAACAAGGAGATATCAAACTATTTTGGGCACTATGTTTTTCCAGGTCCTTCTTTGCTAACCCATCCTGCCCCAGATATTTTACTAATTGGAACTTCACATGCAAGCAGAATTCTTAAGCTGTAATTTGGTACATCTGCTTAGAAATGTGACTAGAATCTCAAATGCTTTCATTTCATTGTAACGTTGGAAATAGTGAACATTCGTGTAATTACAAATAACTACAAGAGATATGCTAATAAATGTCACTTTGTCAGGAGAGAAGGAAGATAGACCACGACTTTCTGGAAGCAACTGAAGGGGTTTCGTGACCATGAAATATGCTGGGCTTCCAAATATTTTGAGGGCCTTTTATAAAATAAGACATCAAAAGATTCCACAAACCAATTCAAGAAATAAGTACTTTCTACCAGAATAAACCTGGATATGAATTACTACCAACTTCTGTGCAAATATTCTGATTGATTTTGAGAAAAGTCTGTGTTCCCTGAAAGCGGGTCCTCTCAAATCTTGCCATTGGTAGCGTTCAAACAGCATGGGTGCTTCCCCGTCAGGCACTATCCTGACCATGATTTTAAAGCTAGATCCCTCAGAGCATTAAGGACTATGATTGTTTGGCTTTATACTCACAGAATAAATATCTCCTCAAAACTCCTCAATACTACAACCATTTTGAGTGCCAATGTGATGTCACGTGGAACACTGGGTATCAAGTAGTAGGTTTATGTTTCCCCAAGCTCCGATGTTGCTCTGCAGGGTGGCAGTGACATGAAGGTGTGAACTTTTAGCAGGTAGGTTCCAAATGCTGAGTGATGTATCATTAAACAGTTTCTTGCACAAAATTATCTAAAATCTTGTATAAAATTAACTCTCTAAGGCTATGGTATATAGAAAATGCTCATTATAAATAAGGCTGCTATGAACATGGTGAAGCATGTGTCTTTATATGTTAGAGCATCTTTTGGGTATATGCCCAGGAATGGTATAGCTGAGTCCTCAAGTACTAAGTACTATGCCCAATTTTCTGAGGAACCTCCAGACTGATTTCTAGAGTGGTTGTACCAGGTTGCAACCCCACCAACACTGGAGGAATGTTCCTCTTTCTCCATATCCTTGCCAGCATCTGCTGTTATCTACCTGAGGTTTTGATCTTAGCCATTCTGACTGGTGTGAGGTAGAATCTCAGGACTGTTTTGATTTACATTTCCCTGATGACTAGGGATGATGAACATTTCTTTACGTGTTCCTCAGCCATTAGATATTCGTCAGTTGAGAATTCTTTGATTAGCTCTGCACCCCATTTTTAATAGGGTTATTCTCTGGAGTCTTTGTATATGTTGAGTTCTTTGTATATATTGGATATTAGCCCTCTATCAGATGTAGGATTGGTAAGACCTTTTCCAATTCTGTTGGTTGTTGTTTTGTCCTAATGATAGTGTCCTTTGCAATTTTATGAGATCTCATTTGTATATTCTTGATCTTAGAGCATAAGCCATTGATGTTCTGTTCAGAAAAATTTCCCCAGTGACGATGTGTTCAAGGATC
This sequence comes from Micromys minutus, assembly GCF_963924665.1. Lineage (NCBI taxonomy): Eukaryota > Metazoa > Chordata > Mammalia > Rodentia > Muridae > Micromys > Micromys minutus. The sequence goes on from NC_137953.1 coordinate 46,808,983, forward strand.
TTTCCCACGTTCTCTTCTCTTAGTTTGAATGTATTTGGTTTTATGTGGATGTCCTTGATCCACTTGGACTTGAGCTTTGTACAGGGTGCTAAGAATGGATTGATTTGCACTGTTCTACACACTGACCACCAGTTGTACCAGCACCATTTGTTGAAAATGCTATCTTTTTTTCCACTGGATGGTTTTAGCTCCTTTGTCAAAGATCAAGTGACCATAGGTGTGTGGTTTATTTCTGGATTTTCAATTCTATTCCATTTTTCTATTTAGACAAAGCTTGGAGCAGAGATTGAAGGAAAGGGCATCCAGAGACTGTCCCACCTGAGGATGCAGTCCTTATACATTCACCAAAGACGAACACTATTGCTGATGACAAGAAGTGCATGCTGTCAGGAGCCTGATGTAGCTGTCTCCTCAAAGGCTCTGCCAGAGCATGACAAGAGGTGGATGCTTGCAGCCAACTACTAAACAGCGTTCTTAATGGAGGAGTTAGAGAAAGAATTGAAGGAGTTGAAAGGGTTTGCAACCCCATAAGAACAACGATAAGAACCAGAGCTCCCAGGGATTAACCACTCTCCAAAGCATACACATGGACAGACCCATGGCTCCAGCTGCACATGTTGGGCAGAGCATGGCCTTGTTGGGCATCAATGGGAGGAGAAGCCCATCATTCTGCCAAGGCTTGATGCCCCAGTGTAGAGGAATGTCAGGACGGGAAGGTGGGAATAGGTGGGTGGGTGGGTGAACACCCTTAGAGACGCAGGGGAAGGGTGGATGGCATGGGGATACCATATGGAGGAAAATCAGGACAGGGGAAAACACGTAAAATGTGAATAAAATATATCTAATAAAATCAGTTTAAAAAAGAAAATGCTTATTAATTCTGTACTTAGACTTATGTCCCATCTCTAAGATATGTCAATAGATCTAAAAGCTCTGAACCAAAAGCATCAAGCATTTTGAATAAGGAATACCACAGCTATAGCCATTGTAGAAGACAGCCAAGAATACTAGATTTGCTAAGCCTTCATCCACAAGAAGCTAATTAAACCCAAAAGGAGTCTAATACCTCTAAAAACCATGGGTTCAACAGACACCTTGGAAAAGTGTTTTAGGCCAACAATTCTTAAACATATTGAGTTCTGAATATATTGAAATATAAAATTTCAATGATAATGTCTCACTATTAGTGCAAGAAAATCTAGAATCTTATCCCCCTGGGAAGGAGAAGTAGGAAGCAGGTATCATGGAAAATAAGAAAGCATGGCATCTGGATCCTCAAGTAATTTTAATAGCCCAATGTTTCTCTTCTGCGGATTATCAGAAAATCACATTAGTTTTGTAGCTTCCCATCACTTCGTACATATTTTAAGAACTTCATTTTACTCTCAGATGCTTAACTGCTTCATGACATCCAATTCATTGATAAAGAAAGAAGGCCACCAAATAAGGGAAAGTGACTGGCTTCCAAGGTGCTATAAACGGAGAGGTGTAGCTTTAAAAAGAAATAAAACATGATTTAATGTCAAAATTGCAGCTTCTATTCAATCATGCTCAGAGTCTGAGTAGGGAGACTTACGGCATGGAATAAGACAATTATATCCTAATTTCAGGTCTGCCAGATTATTTATGAAGTTTTTAAACATAGGTCACTTATCCATCAGGGCGTACAAACCCAATTACAACTACTAAGCAGTCCATGGAGAACTGTCCCTCCTTATCATCTGTCTGGCTTCCACTGGGGGGAAAAATCCAAAAGTGAGGACAGGGACTCTAATACAAAACAAAGCAGGGCACCAGGATCCCCTGTATGTACTTTCCAGCTAATGATGTTAAGTCACTACCTCAGTGAGCCACTTACAGGGATGCAAACCAGACTGCTTACCTAAGGAGACCACATGCCTGAGGCAAAGCCTCCAGCCAGGCTCCAGAGCAAAGCTGCCATGTTACCTTTCAGAAGTCTGGTAAGTAAGGGAAGCCAAGGAGTCTCAAGTAAAAAAGGGAGAACAGGCTAGAGAAAAGATCTACAGAAGAGCCTGCAAGGCCTCTGACTGAGATTTGGCAACTTAGGTTTTAGAAGTGATTTATTCCTTTCACAGTCTCCATGGTCTGACCGTGTGTCAGCTGATTGTGTGTGCAGTGTGGTTTAACTGAGCACTTGTTTTCCTTTTGGGAGGTTGGGGTAAATGAGTGTGTTTATGACGAATCCACAAGTTCTTGACCTTTGACTCTGAATCTCCCATACATATCTTTGGATGTTTGCTCCTGGAGAAATGTATGCACTAGCTGGTCCTCTCGAGAGAGAGGAAACAAAGGGAGGCCTTTGGGCTTCTCTAGATGCAACCGTTCCTATGTCATTCAGTTATGAGACCTTATTACTATTCCTTATGATATTTATTACTGTAATAAATCTTAGCTATAGACACAACAGCATGCTGAGTTCCATATGCAGTTCCAGTGAATACCCAATGCAATTCTCAAACGCTTCATTATATCTTACATCAACTAAAGTGCAATGGGCTAGGCATACACTCATTGGTAGTCTTCCTGCCTGAAATTTGTCCTATTTTTTTTTCATATCTTCCTAGATTACTGACAAGTATTAATATAATAAAAAAGTCATACTTCCTAGAAAAGGATATCGTCCTTTAAATCTAATAGAGTTTTTGTCACAATGCCATTGGCTTTATTATATGATCTAAAGTGTTTATTCTTTTAGTGGAAATTCAAAGCCAGGAAAAAAGATTGATCAGGGTAAGAAGTAGATGGGAGGGATACAGGATTTGTAGTGTTTCCAGCAGCATATGTCAGCACTTCCCAGGTCTGCAAAGGAGCTGGACTACAAGAGGGAAGGGTTAAGAGTCATCCTTACAGGAAGAGAAAATCTACTGGTCTCCTCTCAGACTCTATAGCTTCTTCTGTAGGAGGCCAAGGAGTAAATAGTTAATGAGACATTCTAAGTCAGAAAGAGCCAATTTTCACTCAACGTTCAGAGGTTGCAATTATGTGGGAGTAGCAGATAGGCAAGAAAATAATTAATATTTTCCCTTACTGTGTTTTCCCCTGAATTATACAGATGTAAAACACTGCCTCAGAGTAGGAACAGTTATATTAAGTCTGAGGGTAAGCCATAGAGGAGTTAAGTTGATGCTCAGTTGATTGACCGAAGTAGCTCAAATCACCCTTACTTTTAACCACAGTAACCTGTACATAAGACTATTACCAATATACACTACAATGTATGTGAATTTCAGAGCCAATTCATAAATTATTTTGTTTGACCTTCAGAAATGCCAATTCCTGAGTAGATCTCTGGTTTTTTTAAAAATGAAATAATGAAAGAATCCTGCTGGCATGTATGTCCTTATTCTGGATACTACTTACAGAAAGAACTGCTTTCAGGTGTGTTCCCTGCAATATATTCCCATCTCATGTAAAAGCAAGCTAATGGAGCTTAATACAAAGAAATAACAGTGCTTAACACAATGGGATCGCCAGTAAACTTGGAATAAAGCTAACATGGGCTGTGGAGCAGTAAGACGCTACTGGGTGATCCTGCGCATGCCTGTCACTGTGCGTTCCTGTCGGAATGCTGCTCCAGGCACTTGCTTATGGCACACCTCAATCAGGAAGCCTCCGGGGTAAACCTGCCCTTCTTCTAAATCCTATCTTTTCTGAATTTACCTTCTTTTTCTCATCAACCCTGTCTATCTTCAAAGGGCTTCAGGAGGACTCTCTTCTGCAAAAAGAAAACTCCGCACTGACTTGTAAGCATATGATAAAATTTCTTACTGCCAATGTGGTGGTTGAATCAAGGACCATGTGGAAAGATGGGTTCATGTCTATGACTTTGAAATTTTGCAGCAGCACATGAAAAGGCTTCTGCATTCTGTTTGAGTCCTGCCTGTGTGAGCTTATTGGGTCCTTACAACTCTGTTGCACTGAGGCTTCCACATAAAAGTGAGCACTGAGTGACAGAGCTGCCAGAGAACTGTGTGCACCTCAGAGTGCCCAGGCCAAGCTCTACTGGAAAGCAGATCTCTGGGAGACAATCAAGTGTGTCCCTTCATGGCTGAAGGACAGATGATGGAGTCTTTGATGAGATACTTAGTTGCTTAGGAAGCTGAAAGCTTACTAGTATGGGACGTGGAATTGGGAAAAATCGATGCTGAATGAATCACTAAAGGCACCTTTAGAGCCAGGCTACACTTTTTGAAATGAAGTGCCAGAATAACACAGTGTTACTTACCATGATGCTTGAAGGGAAAATCTAACTAAAACATATCTAAAGCTTTCTGTGCACCTTGGAACTTAGAATTCCTATAACCAAAAGAGAAGTCCTTTCATTGCTCAACTATGAGAAATTAACCTACCCATTTTGCTAAATGGATTAAACACACACACACACACACACACACACACACACACACACACACACACTTCTTGTTTGATGCCTGACCTTGAACTAAATGACTACTTTGCCATCAGTAAGGCTAGAACAGTGCTTACAGCACTCCCCATTCCATCTATTCTGCTAACATAACTAGAAGACATAAAAAAAGAAGAAAATAATCATTTATTTTCCAACAAATACTTACTAAAAAGATACACAATACTATTAGCCAGTATAAGGCCTTTCACATAAAAATGTGTTCCATACAAGAGACCACAAAAACAAAGTAAGCAGATCAGTAAAATATTGTACATTGTGCTAAGTAACTCATATTCAGAAAAGACAGTAAAAAGAAGGAATGGTTCTAAAACAAACCACAATATTACAGACACATTACTAGGGGTCTTTATCACATCAGAACTGTTTGTATACCTGTGATTACATATCACTGTATACATATTTGTTTCATATAAAGCTCTCTCATTCACATTTCTGTATCATTAAGTACGCCTTATGAACATTTACTAATGCCTCTTATTCTTAAATAAAAATTAAACAGTAAATTTGCATAACTCACCAAAGGCTACAGAGGTCATTTAAAGGCAGAGCTGAAATGTTTTAAGTTAGAAACAAAGCAATGCAGCAGACCTGCAAGTCAGGCAGGCAGTTAAATGAGTCAAAATTACTATATATTTACATCACCAGAAGGCTTGCACACTTTTCTTCTATTGTTATTTTGTATTTAGTACCCAAATTTTTACAGAAACATTAAAAACAAAGAATATGGAGGTGTGATGGAAACAATAAATATAAAAGGAAAAGTGTGTGTGGGGGGGTGTTTTTGAATCTTCTTTGAAATAACTAAATGAAATGATAGGAGAGAAAAAAATAACTTTCCAGAATTTTCCATGTAAGCCAGAGAGACAGCTTACAGTGCCCGAGTTTGATTTCATAAAAAGCCACATGTTGTGGCTCACATCCGTAATCCTAACCCCACAGTGAAGATGAGTGGTAGAGGCAGAGATGTCTAGAGATGCACAGACAGGTGAGACGAGAGCCAGCTCCTGAATGTCTTCTTCTGACTTCCATATGGACCCTCACAGCCAAAGATAAGTTACAACTAAACATTTTCCTCAGAGCTAGGCATGGCGGCACACCTGCAATAAGGAAGCTGGAGGATTGTACGTTACAGATCTAACATGGGGTACATAGGAAGCTTCTGTTTAAAAAACAGTCGTATACACACACACACACACACACAGACACACACACACACACACACACACACAGCCCTCTAGGGCCAGGGAGAGGGCAGTGGGGTTTAAGTATTGTGACAGGGGAGGCTAGAAAGGTTGTGTAGGAAGCAGGAGTCTTCTAAGAAGCCCTGGCACAATTCTTAAAAAAATGCCAAACTCATGCTGCCCATCAGGACAGAGTCCCCTTGCTACAAGTTCTCCATGTAACAGATCCGCAGACAATCTCAAGTAGTAGTGGAATGACAGAGGCAAATCACCGCAATGGCTCTCAGCAAGCCTGGCTTCGTGGGCCCCCTCTTCCCTTTCCACCCACACCACAGCATCTCTATCAGCAGTAACATCCGAATTCCATGCCTGAAGAGCACTTTCACACATCAACCTCTAGAACCTTAAAAAAAGGAAATGATGTAATAAAAGACTTAAGAGTTTTAAAGTTAGACTGCTCTAGACCCAAACACAGGTATTACCACTCATTTCTGATCAACAAACATGGAGGGTGAAGAAGGGGCACTTGGGGACGGTGATGAGAGTTCATTATTTTTTTTGCCAGTGTGCTATTCTATGCTTTAGACACAGCAGGTGCTCAATAAACACCATTATATCATACTCTTTTTATCTCAGTATTTCCCGTGTATTTACAAAGATCTAACTCTCTTTTACACTTTTTTTTTCCTCCAAGAAAAATGTACGAGGCAGATGTTTAACAGCTATATATCAATAGTGAATGAAATGATCTAAGCACATAATTTGGTTATAAAGTTTATAAAGTGCTTTAAGCTGACAGAAATGGTGCACATACAGACTGTAAATGGACATAAAACATAAAATATTTCTCTAACCAAACTATTTTTTTTTATTTTGAGATTTATCACTCCCAAAGGAGGGGCTCCTTTGATATTTCCTTCCCCTATAAGGTAGATGGCAAGGTAACGTGATAAGAAGACATGGGGTTTGTCTGTTTAGAGGACACAAATACCCACACAGGTCAAAACCAAGACGTGGCTCTCTGCCTCGCAGATACGGTTCACTCCTAAGGAGTTCCTAAGTGGGCCGGCATCCATGTTGCTTGTACCCAGAGAACAACGCTTCACTACGGCACAAAGTAGCCAGCAAATAGGAGATTTTTAGTTAGCTGCTCACAGTTTTGTAAAAGGTAGAATTAAATTTCCAGAGAAATCCAGATGCTGCTTTCTAGGAGAAATTCCCCTCCTGTCTTCCTCTGGAGCTTGGATACATGGCATGTCATGGTGCTTTTGAGTGGGCTCCTGCCAGTGGTGCAGAGGCTGATGACAGAAACAGGTACGGACAATGGCACAGCTGCTAATGGGGACGTTTAAATCAGCGCCTATTCTTTCCCTGCCATCGAGCAAAGCCCCTTGACTGCTCTAAAACAAATACAGCTTAATTTTATTTCCTGCTGCCTTTGTACAGTTCTGACATGTCCTCAGTCAAACACGACCCCGTCCTTCAATCAGGCCCTATTTTTCTAGAGATGAGGAAACAAGAGGAAGCTAAGGCAATTATTGAAAACTCATAAACAGCAGCTTTAGCCTAATTACCTTGACTTTCCTTTTTAATTTTTCTATCGATTGTCTCCTGCTAATATGTGAGTATTGACTGAGCTGGTAGAGCTGGAGCTGCTGTGATAAGAACAGATGCCACCGGGAAGCAGACTGTAATTAGGAGGCCTAGGACTCCTGTTTGGAATCACACATGCACAGCCCAGGCTCTCTGGTTGGTCCCTCTGAAGCAGCAAGCAGCTTCCTTCAGCATGGCTGCTGTCTGCTGCGTCTCTGCCACCAGAGGGCAGCTGGGAAAAGAAAAAACTAAGCCATGTTCTTTGTTCCTCTTTTGATTTTAAAATAATGTGCTTCCCATATTTCTTAGCACATTATCTATCAAAACTCCCTGGTCTATATAACCCCAGGAGAATGAGGTGCCACTGTTTTGAGGGTTAAAAAGTCATTTTTTGTTTTTTTTCCCAAATGCTACTAGATTAAGCCCCAGTGATAAACTGGGTGGTTTATCTGAATATTCATGTATCACTGACATCTGCTTTAACAACTTTGGCCTTTTTTTGGTCTTGAAGATGAAGAAAATTTCTGGCTTTAGGGTATAAATTTTGTTTTAAAATCATATATAAAGTCTTATGTTTTAAGATATATCTAAGTTTTCTGTAGCAATAATACTACCTTGTTTGTCCATCACCTGAAATTGCTATCACAGTGTGTGTGGCTCACTATGAGGAAACAGTTTAATAAAGCTGTATGCTAGGTTTCGTAGGAGTCAAATGACCCCAGCAAACCAAGGTGTCATGTTTGGTTCTGTTCTACTTTATCTTCTTCAGAAACCCTGGGAAGAAACCAAGTAGTAACAATTAGCAATGTTTAATGAACTTAGAATACAGCTGTGAAAACTGTGAAAAATGTAAGCATGGATAAATCACGAGAAAAGGATAGAAAAAAATATGAATGAAAGAAACATTAGACAAAAACAGGAAGAAAAATGGAAGGCTAGAGACAGACTCAGCACAGACAACTGGACATCAAGCCCCCAGAAATATTAACAAAGCTACATGAATGACAAAGGTGCATCCATTATGAAGTGACAGTTTTACATACAGTGGGAACATTAAGTAAGTAATAAACTGATTTATATTAAAATAACTTCACCAATACCTGAGGAAATCAATGTAATCCTCAAGCCACAGGCATATGGATATCACCCATCAGATCAGCAATCACAATTCACTAGAAGGTGCTGAGAAACAAACTCATACTACAGTGTGAACAAATGATTAAAACTGTATCAAATAATGCCATAGGTGTCCGTGATACGGATTTCAAATAGGATTTAGTGAAATCATGTTTGAAGTAGCTGGCATAATACTTCAGGTTCAGAGTTGGAAAACAGCCTAGGACTTTACACGACTAGATGTACAGGTATAATACTGTGCTCTGCACGAGGCTTGATTAGCACACTTGAGTGTTCTTTCCAAGTAGTTCAAGGAAACTTTTCTAGGATGCTACAAAGTCCCAGAGGGTAGGTACAAATGGCAGGTATAATTTGGGCTTTCTTTTTACAAAGGTCTAATGTAGAAAAACAAGTAACTATGATATGATATGAACCACAATTATATAAGAACAAGATGTTAAGACAGCTAAAGAAGGAAAAAAAATTACTTTTCAGTCCTGTTGGAGCTATTGTAATGAATAATTGAGAAGGCAGTCAGGAGAGAGGGAAAGTTGGAGCAGTGGGTACAGGCAGGGCCTGGGACCTCACAAAGGGAAGCAGAGAGATTAGCCAGTACTGATTAGAGTAGACATGTCATCTTTCCAGGTTGGTAGGACTACTGACTGTTTTCTTTTCTTGCCTTGGCAGCTTACATAGCACCTTCTGGTACTATGAGTCAGGATTCAGGACTGTAAGGTGAGTTCCACCTCTATCTGTGCCTTCCTATATCCATAGTGTGTGGTATTTACAGCAATAGGGACTTACTTTCAAGTCCAGAGAGGCAACCAAGGGCAATGGCAATAGTCTGTATTATTTGAGAATTAAACTTAGTTGACCAACATCTGGCACTCATGTTTTTCCTAGAGAGTCTCTGGCTCTTGAGGGAGCATTATCACCCTGTGTGGTATGACATCATTAAAAATGTGTGTTGAACTGATTGCTGAGGACCCAGAAGAGCCTCTGGAGCACTCTCCGACCTGAGCCCATGAGTGAGTTCACACTTCCTCTCCATTATCAGAGAGAGACCATGGGGAACTCTTGGGGAGCAGGTAGCATGGTGCAGACTGGGAATGAACATTTCTGGCACTTATCTGTGCCCAGAACCAGAGTTGGTCCACCACCATTGGAACTCTTAGCCTACCCACAGAGAGCTGAACACCCAGGAGCAATCTCCCTCCTCAGCCCACGGGCCCACAGGCCATACAAGCTCCAGTCAGAGACAACAAGATCACCTAGAATCACAGATAATAAGATGACAAGAGGCAAGCACAAGAACCTTAGCAATGAAAACCAAAACAACCTGGCAACATCAGAACTCAGTTTTTCCACTACAGCAAGTAGTGGATATACCAACACACCAGAAAAACAAGATTTGGATTTAAAAATCATACTCCATGATGATGGAGGTCCTCGAGAAACGCATGAATGACAAGAGAACCAGAACACACTTAAACAAGTAGAAGCCCTTAATGAGGAAACACAAAAATCACTTAAAGACCTACAGGAAAACACAACCAAATAGGTGAAGGTATTAAAAATGGAAATAGAAACAAATAAAAAAAAAAAAAAAAAAAAAGACAACACTGGAGATAGACAACCTAGGAAACAGAAGGAGTCATAGATGCAAGTATCACACCAAGAGAATACAAGAGATGGAAGAGAGAATCTCAGGGGCAGAAGATAACATAGAAAACATTGACACAACAGTCAAAGAAAATTCAAAAATCTAAAAGCTCCTAACCCATAAGATTCAGGATATTCAAGACACAATGAAAAGCACAAACCTAAGGATAATAAGTGTAGAGAGAGCTAAGACTCATAACTAAAAGGCCCACTAGATATTTTCAACAAATCATAAAAGGAAACTTCCCTAACATGAAGAAAGAGATGACCACGAACATACAAGAAACTTACAGAGCTGAAAATAGATTGGACCAGAAAAGAAATTCCTCCCAACACATAGTTTTAGTTAAAACACAAAATGTTTAAAACAAAAAAAGAATATTAAACGTAATAAGGGAAAAATGACAAGTAACATGTAAAAGCAGACCGATCAGAATTACACCTGACTTCTCAATAGAGACTATGAAAGCTAGAAGATCTTGGACAGACATCATACAGACCCTAAGAAAACAAAACATGCCAGTGCAGGCCACTATACCCCAGCATAACCATCAATTATCATAGATGGAGAAACCAAGATATTCCAGGACAAAACCAAATTTACACAATATCTGTCTAAAAACCAAGCCCTACGAAGGATAGTAAATGAAAAACTTCAACACATGGAGGGAAACTACACCCTAAGAAAAGCAAGAAAATAGTCTTCTTTCAACAAAACCAAAAGAAGAAAAGCACACAAAATTCTATGTCTAAAAACAAAAATAACAGGAAACAACATCATTATTCCTCTTAATGTCAATGAACTCAATTTCCCAATAAAAAAACAAAGACTATCAGACTGAATATGTAAACAGGATCCAGCATTTTGTTGCATACAGGAAACTCATCTCAGAGACAAAGACATCACTACCTCAGAGTAAAAGGCTGGGAAAAACTTTCCAAGCAAACGGCCCTAAGAAACAAGCTGGGGTAGCCATTCTAATAGTGAATAAAATAGATTTTCAACCAAAAAATATAAAGAAAGATAAAGAAGGATACTTTTTACTCATCACAAGAAAAATCATCAAGATGAACTTTCAATCCTGAAAAATCTATGCTCAAAATACAAGGGCACCAACATTCATAAAAGAAACCTTACTACAGCTCAAAGCATATATTGCACCACACACAATAATACTGGGAGATTTCATCAAATGACAGATTATGGAAGCTGAAACTAAACAGAGACAGAGTGAAACTAATAGAAGTTATGAAGAAAATGGATTTAACAGATACCTATAGAACATTTCATCCTAAACAAAAGAATACACCTTCTTTTCAGCACCTCACAGTACCTTCTCCAAAATTGACCATATAGCACAAAACAGGTCTTAACAAATATAAGAAGAAAGAAATAATCCCATGCACCCTATCAGATCACCATGCACTAAGGCTGGTCTTCAATAACAATAAAATCAACAAAAAACACACATACACATGGAAGCTGAACAATGCTCTACTCAATTATAACTTGGTCAAGGAAGAAATAAAATAAGAAACTAAAGATTTTTAAAAAATTTAATGAAAATGAAGGCACAGCATACCCAAACTTATGGGATGCAATGAAAGCCGTGCTAAGAGGAAAACTAATAGCTCTGAGTGCCTCAACATTAAAAATAAAAATAAAAATAAAATAAAAAAAGAAGAGAGACCATATAGCAGCTTGACAGCACACCTGAAAGCTCTAGAACAAATAGCAGATACATCCAAAAGCAGTAGAGACTGAAAGTAATCAAACTCAGAGCTGAAATTAACCAAGTAGAAGCAAAAAGAACTCTACAAAGATTCAACAAAACCAGCAGTTGGTTCTTTGAGAAAATCAACACAATTCATAAACCCTTAGCTGGAATAACTAGAGGGCACAGAGAGCATCCAAATTAACAAAATCAGAAATGAAAGGAGAGAGATGACAACAGAAACCTAGTAAATTCAAGAAATCATGAGACCATACTACAAAAGTCAATACTAAATTTAAAAAAAAAAAAAAACTCTAGAGGAAATGGACAATTTTCTAGACAGATACCAGGTGCCAAAGTAAAATCTGGATCAGATAAACCATCTAAACAGTTCCATAACCCCTAAAGAAATAGAAGCAGTCATTAAAAGAATCCCAACCAAAAGCCCAGGACAAGATGGGTTCAGTGCAGAATTCTATCAGACCTTCATAGAAGACCTAATACCAATACCCTCCAAACTATTGCACAAAATACAAACAGAAGGAACACTACCCAACTCATTCTTCAAAGCCACAATTACTTTCATAACTAAACACTTAAGAACTATATAAAGAAAAAGGACTTCAGACCAATTTCCCTCATGAACATTGATGCAAAAATACTCATTAAAATTCTTGCAAACTGAATCCAAGAACATATCAACAGGACCATTCACCATGATCAAGTAGGCTTCATCCCAAGGATGCAGGGATGATGCAATATATGGAAATCCATCAACATAATCTACTGTATAAAGAAACCGAAAGGGAAAAAAATCCACATGATCATCTTATAAGATGCTGAGAAAGCATTTGACAAAGTTCAATACTCCTTCATATTAAAAGACTTGGAAAGATCAGAAACTCAAGGCCCATATCTAAACATAGTAAAAATAATATACAACAAACCAATAGCCACTATCAAATCAAATCATGAGAAACTTGAAGCAATCCCACTAAAATCAGGGGACAAGAATGCCCACTTTCCCACTACCTAACTAATATAGTACTGGAAAACCTGGCCAGAGCAATTAGACATCAAAAGAAAATCAAAGGGACACAAATTGAAAAGAAAGGAGTAAAAATATCGGTATTTGCAGATGATAGGATAGTATACTTAAGGGACCCTGATAATTGTATCAGAGAACTTCTAGAGCTGATTAACAACTTTAGCAAAATGTCTGGATGTAAAATTAAGTCAAACAAATCAGTAGCCTTCCTCTACTCAAAGGATAAAAAAGCTAAAAAAGAAATTAGGGAAATGGCACCCTTCACATTAGTCACAAATTATATGAAATACCTTGGTGTGACCCTAACCAAGTAAGTGAAAAATGTATATGACAAGAACTTCGAATCTCTGAAGAAAGAAATTGTAGAAGATCTCAGAAGATGGAAAGATGCTCATGGATTGGAAGGATCAACATAGTAAAAATGGCCATCTTGCTGAAAGCAATCTATAGATTCAATGCAATCCTCATCAAAATTCCAACTCAATTCTTCATAGAGTTAGAAAGAGCAATTTGCAAATTCCTTTGGATAAAAAAAACCCAGGATATCAAAAAGTATTCTTAACAATAAAAGAACTTCTAGCAAAATCTCCATCCCTAACTTCAAGCTGTATTACAGAGCAATAGTCATAAAATCCACATGATACTGGTACATAGACAGGTAGACAGATCCATGGAACAAAATTGAAAACCAAGAAATGAACTGATAAACCTATAGTTACTTCATCTTTGACAAAGGAGCTAAAAACATTCAACGAAAAAAGGACAGTCTCTTCAACAAATGGTGCTGGTTCAACTGACAGTCACAATGCAGAAGAATGAAAATTGATCCATAGTGCTCTCCTTATACAAAGCTGAAGTCCAAATGGATCAAAGACCTCTACATAAAACCAGGTACACTGAAACTAATAGAACAAAAAGTGGGGAAGAGCTTAGAACACATAGGCAAAGGGGAAATTTTCTAAACAGAATATCAATAGCTTATGCTCTGAGATCAGGAATCAACAAATGTGATTTTATAAAATTGCAAAGTTTCTGTAAGGGAAAGGACACTGTCATTCAAACAAAACAACAACCAACAGAATTCAAAAAGGTCTTTACCAGCTCTACATCTGATAAAGGGCTAATATCCAATATATACAAAGAACTCAAGAAATTAGACTCCAGAGAGTCAAATAATCCTATTAAAAAATGGGCTACAAAGCTAAACAAAGAATGCTTAACTGAAAAAAATCAAATGGCTGGGAAGCACCTAAAGAAAGTTCAACAACCCTCGTCATCAGAGAAATGCAAACAACACAACCCTGAAAATCTACCTCACACCAGTAAGAATCGCTAAGATAAAAAACTCAGGTGATAGCAAATGCTGACGAGGATGTGGAGAAAGAGGAACACTCCTTCACTGTTGGTGGGATTACAAGCTGGTACAACCACTCTGGAAATCAGTCTGGAGGTTCCTCAGAAAATTGGACATAGTACTTACTATCTGAAGATCCAGCTATTCCACTCCTGGGCATATACACAAAAGATGTTCCAACATATAACAAGGACACACGTTCTACCATGTTCCTACCAGCCTTATATGTAACAGACAGAATCTGGAAAGAACCCAGATGTCCTTCAACAGTGGAATGGATACAGAAATTGTGGTACATTTACACAGTGGAGAACTACTACTCGGCTATTAGAAACAATGACTTTATGAAATTCCTAGGCAAATGGATGAAACTAGAAGCTATTATCCTGAGTGAGGTAACCCAGTCACAAAAGAATCCACATGTTATGCACTCACTGATAAGTGGATACTAGCCCAAAAAGCTCTGAATACCAAAGAAACAACTGATGAACCTTATGAAGCTCAAAATACAGGAAGGACAGAAGGTGGATGCCTCTATCCTTCTTAAACGGAAGAACAAAACAGTCATGGGAGAAAATAGAGAAATAAATAGAGGAGCAGGAATTGAAGAAAAAAAAATCATTCAGAGACTGCCTCACCCAGGGATCCGTCCCATATGCAGGAACCAAACTGAAGCACTCTTGCTGATGCCAAGAAGTGCTACTGGCATGAACCAGATATGGATGCTCTGGCCATACTGATACAGTTCAGGAAGCTTGCAGCTAACCATCAGACTAAACTTGGGGACCCCAATGAAGGTGCTAGAGAAAGGACTAAATGAGGATAGCTGAAAGGATTTATAACCCCATGGGAAGAACAACATTACCAATGAACCAAACCCTCCAGAACTCCTAGGGACTAAAATCACCAACCAATGAGCACTCATGGAGAGACCCATGGCTCCAGTTGCATATGTAGCAAAGGATAGCATTGTTTGGCATCAATGGGAGAAGAGGCCTTTGGTCCAGTGAAGGCACATTTTCCCAGAGTAGGGGAATGCTAAGGCACTTAGGTGAAGGGACTGGTTGGGAGAGGAAGCACCTTCATGAACGTAAGTTGAGGAGTGGTGTATGGGAGAGGGGAGAAAGGGGATAATATTTAAAATGTAATACAGAGAATATGCAATAAAAATTAATTTATAAATGTGTGTCATATTTATTTATTCTTTGTGTTTCTGAAACATATCATTAATATTATCCTTCCTTTCTCAGTTTATATTGCTTCTCCTCTGCCTCCTCAAGTTACGAGTACCACCCTCCTTATTGTTCCCTTATAGCCTGTGCAAGATTCCCCCAGTGGTTTAAGAGTGGTACTATAATCTTGGAAGTAGCCAACAGCTGTCTAATTGGTCTTAAACTTGTTCAAGAGGAGTAAATTCATTCCTTGTTCTACAAACCTAACCAACCACTCACAGATGGAGATAAAAAAAACCCTAGAGGAGAATCTATTATAGCCATTTTCCTAAATAAGTAGAATTTATAATTGTATTCTAAATATGTAAAACATCAGGTGAGTTCCTTTTGTAGCACATGAAAGCACTTGGTCAAAATGCAGGAAATAAGCGGCAGGAAGATAGGCTGTCCAAGGCAAACTGATACACTTGCATTGCAATCCCTACATCTAAGACTCAGAGAACATTACAGAATACAGGGCATTCAGACTGTAAGAGCCAGAGGCCCATGAGACCTGCCCCTAGATCGTGTCTTCTAGAAATGACAGAAAAGCTATACCCACAACATCTAAACAATATGATTGGCTAAGTAAGACTTGAATAATGCCACCTCTAGTTGACAACAAGCCAACCAAGATTTCACAGGGTCATGCCCAAAATGAAGAGTTACAGGCAACAGATCAGTGACTGCTGTCTAAGACAGTGAGAATCAGTCTTTTTCAGGGGTAAGACTGTTGATAGGTTATCTAATCCCAGTGGCCAGCCCTAAACACAAGCACATCCAAGCAACCCTGAAATTGGGAGGCAGTTGAGGGTCATGCAGGGATTTGAAGAGGTCAGAGGGAAGGGTGAAAATGATGTAAATACAGTACTCATGCATGAAATTCTCAAAGAATATAAAAATACAAAAGGATAGATTTGTGTTCTGAAAGACAAGGGGCTCATGGGTATCTGTATGTGGGAATACCAGGATAATTTAGAGTAAAAAAATAAAATGAAAAGTAGAAAGCCATCTACCAGAAATAAAAATATAACAGCTTTTACTGACTTTCTAGTTGTAGTGTCATGGGAAGAGGTTTGAGTTTTTGTCAAATGACTTGGTTCAAGTAATAACTACTCTTTAGTGTGTATGTAACTGTCTTATCCAGGATTATTTCTGCTGAAAGTATTATAAAATTTGATGAAAGTGGTAAGTAGGCAACAGAAAACACTTCAGCTGTTTTATTTAGAAATGATTTAATATAGGGAATATGCTACTCACAATAATATAGAAAGCATTGGTAGAACAGGGAGTAAGCTACCTTTCCAAGAAATAATTCCTAAATAACATGTGAACAGTGGTAACACTGGCATAAACTGTGACCTCTGACATTGTTAGCTAAGCCATGAGTTGCCACAGCAAAACCCACTCCTTCATTCCACAAATCAGATGAATCACAAAGACATTCCTCACCCAGGTCCCTCTCCCAAACCGCTCAAGAGTGTATCTGTTTGGAGAAAGCTAACTTATTCCTAAACACAGCAAGAAGATACTTGAAAATGCCTACAAAGACACACAATACAAAGACACACAATACAGAGACACACAATAACACCTTATAAAGCTTCTTCAGTGCCAGATCAGGGTATGGAACACAGGCTGAGCAAACAAGGACAACGCCGAGGTAGGGCCACGGCAGAATTACTTGCCTTCTGGCTAAAAAGCTCAGGGTCTTTTCACTTTTCACTTATTAGCAGACTTAGACTGCAAAATGGATGTCACAATTCAACACAGCACTTTACAAATGACACCACTGATGGGAACAAACTGGAAAATTCTTCATGTTATCTTTCAATCAGACACAAAAGACCTACGTTGTAAGGGCATTAGCAGACTTTTCCTCAGACGTGCTGACCATGTTTCTCACCACTGCTACCACAAGCATAAGTGCTAAGGAAACTGTAAGGTAAACCATGAAGAGCCCCGAGGGTTAAAAGAGCCGAGACTTCCCCAAGCATGTCACCATGCCGGAGTGTAGCCTCAAGCATGTAACAAAGTGAGAACTGGGAAGAAGGGTGGGTATGGATGCAGGCAGCCAGGGGTGCAGGTGAGCTGTGCACCTTCAACTCAGTGTCTTCGTTCTTTCAATCCTAACACAAAGTATGTGCTTACTTAACTGACTGACTAATTTAACTAACAAGGTTATCAGTACCAAGATAACTAGTGCCTACAGTCTGAAATTATTATCTGATTGAGGTAAAAACTCTGGAAATAGGGGGAAGTACAGGCAGGTATAGAGGATAGTGAGGAAGGAGATTTGTCAGGAAAGGAAATAATTGTCAGGAAAAAAGTGATTGGATAACATATGTTTTTCCCCTTTTATTTTATATTATTTATTACAGAAAAGAGTTAAATCATGTCTTATGACAGACATTAAACAAGCCTTGAAAGTTCCCACCTGGGCGAGATTATTTGAAGTCGTTGTGTTCATCGACAAAGACTTTCACAGTGGCACTGTTCTGATGACAGAGAGCATGCTGGTCACTCTTTTTGCAAGTAAAAATGAATCAAGAACGTGAAGTTTGAGGGCCAAGACCTGCTATTAATGCAGCTGTTAATAACCACACAAACTCTCCGTTATAGTGTGTGTGGCCTACATGCAGGGTACAAGGGAATGCATATCAATGCACCCATGCCCAGGTCTAACATTCTATCCTCAGAAGCGCTCACTTCATACAAGTATAAGGGTAGCAAGGATCGTTACCTAAAAATACACTTTCCATGTCCCCCTGCTTGCCAGAGATAGTTCATTGGATCAGACTACATTATATCATAAATTATTACTATAGAATCAATATCATAAATTGGTTATGAAACTTTCCCTAACATCTTCATATATTTATTATCTCCACTGGTTATTAGAATTTTTCACCCATAAATACAATGAGCCATGCTAAAAAACCCTCAGCTATATGATCGTATTAATGATTACACACAAACATACACACACACACACACACACACACACACACAGTTACAATTTGGTGGTTTTTGTATTTTGAGGATGTTGAGCAAGTTTGGACTATAGAATATTAGCTTTTTGAATAAAAAATAAGTTATATAGAAGGTTTTTGTGATGGCTATTTCTGGTTGTCAAATTGACTACATCTGGAATAAACTACAATCCAGAAATGGAGGGCACAGCTATGATCCAGATCTTGAGACTGGAAGATACAGGCTTCTATCTGGTTCTCGACATGGAGATCTTTAGACATATTGGCCATGAAAAGCTTAGGCCCACAATTAGTACAGGCCTTTAATCCCAGCAGTCAGCCTGGGACAAAGCAATTTCCTGATCTAGGCATGGTGGTACACACCTTTAATCTGGGCCACACCTTCTGTTGGAACCTACTTCTTCAGGATTCCAGTTTATACAGAAGACCAGAAGAAACTCCAGCCTCATGGGACTGAGTAACTTCTAGATTCTTGGACTTCCCATTCACAGCTGCACATTGTTGGGTTAGTTGGACTATAGACTATCAGTCATTCCAACAAGTTCCCTTAATATATAGAGACACTGCATAAGTTCTGTGACTTCAGAGAGTCCTGACTCATTAGCTCTGTTGTTATAGGAGCTTGTGATGTGCAATTGGGTCAGGATAGGTGCTTTTATGGTTTCCCCACGGCATTAGAGTACGGCAGGACAGGAGCCTTCCCTATTGGTAACAGAATGGCATAGGAGGGACACTGGCATGCGAAGGGTGGCAGTGGGGCACTCTGATGTTGCTACCAACTGTGTCTCAGCACCTCATCTGCAGCTGTCACTCTCGTCCCTGCTCCATTTTCAGGAATGGCTCCTCAGCCATACGTGTGCCTCTCTGCCGGGGTTATCAGTTTCTGCTGCACTCACAGCAACAGGGGTGGAGACCATAAGGACAAGCAAACTCTTGCTCAGAGTACCCAGATCATCTGTCTTCACTAACTTCTATCACTTTCTTCTTCCTGGTGGCCTGACCTGCAAAGTACTGGCTCCGGCATGATTTGTGATGAGCAAGTTTACAGAAACTGTTTGACCTGATCCTACAGCTGACTAAGGTAAGGCTATCATGATGAAACTCACATTGTGTACACACATGCCCATGTATGGTTCTAACTTTCATATACCAGGGAACATTATAAAGGAGCCACTAACAGCCTCAAATATATTGATACCATTGTTTAGAACTGCTGAGAAATACCATTGCTTTCAAGGTAGCAGTAGAATACTTTACATTTAATATACAAGGATCACAGAAAGAAATCAAAGTTGAAGAATTGAGAAATCACAATCCTGGCTGTTCAGCAGAAGGCTTTGCTGCCCTGCAGGGAAACGCACATTCTTTTACTAGAGCAGGTATGGGGAGAAAGGCAGCAGAGGTGGGAGTGTCAGGTCTTAGACCATGGAAGGAATTTGCATTTATATTACACTTCACAGCTCATTTTACACTTTCGGATCTCAGTTCTCCTTCAATCTCCCTTGGACCAGTTAGTTTCCCTCTCTTCCACTGCTACAAACTATGAATGCAACCAACTATTTTATTAAATGCCTTCTCCATAAGACCCAAAATGCATCTAGAGCGTACTCATTTCAGCGACCCGAAAACAGAAGGATTCCAAAGGCATGGAGAGAACATGGAGAGAACATGGAGATGTTTTCCCGGGAGGGAGTTTGCAAGCATGCTGGCTCACACAGTGCTCAGGCTCCTTACCCAACAGCCAACAGCCCCGAAAGCTGTCAATAACACCATCTTCAAATGGGTAGCCAAAAGTTCAGAGAATTCCTAACCATTATCACTTTAACAAACATTTTAAAACATGTTCTCTAAAAATGATGTATATAACTAAAAACAAAGTCTAAGCTCATCTCATCCACAAGGAGAAGTACAATATACTCTCTGTCTAACTGCAATGATGGCTCCCTGCAGAGAATGCCCTTGGAAGGCAACACAGACAGTAAAAAGTGATCTATTATCCAGACGCTCATACAGAGCTCACTTTCCTAACTGAATTTCCTCGTCTCTGAAAATGTTGTATTAAGTACTATGCCATTTCCAACAACGCCTAGAAAGGTAATGATGCTCTACATCTAATTTCTCAAGCCTCTCTGTGTCTGCTGGCATTATAAGTGAATCATTAACAGTCTCACACAGACTGGCACTGTTGTTCGCTACTGATGAGAAATTCCATTTTTTTTTTTTTTTCAATAGAGCAGAAGGACAATTTGGAATTGAAAATTGAGGGACACCAAATGAAAACAAGCAGCAAAACAAAAACAAAATGAAGAACCCCAAACAAAGAACAAAAACCAAGAGTAAATGGAGTCAACTTTCTAGGACATTTGTTTTGTCAATAAATTCAAATATTAGATATCCCAGAACAGAATACACCAACAAGCACCAACAAGCACCAACACACACACACACACACACACACACACACACACACACACACACACAGAGAGAGAGAGAGAGAGAGAGAGAGAGAGAGAGAGAGAGAGAGAATACTACCCAGATCTCAAGCAAAGCTTGTGACACTGTATCAGGATAACAATTAGCTACAGCCATCTGTTAACATGTACACACACAAGAGTTATGTGAGATACAAGCAAGTAGAAACTTCAAGCTAGTAGCCCATGCAGAATTTTGAAGTATATAACACAAGAAAAGTGTATATAAGCTAGGATATGTATGACACAAACCTCCCTGTCTATGATCTTGAGAAAAAATTTAGGTCATAAGACAAGGGGCTGTGGACAACTGCCAGCAGCCCCATCTAGGGACAACACGGAACGTGTGGAAAAATGCTGGCAGGAGTCTTGAATTTCCTGCTAAATGTTTGCATTTCATTATGGCCAATAAGGAGACTTGGAAGGTTTTAAAGGATAGTGAAAAGAATTGTGCCTGAAAACCCATACTACAACACTGTTGGATCCAGTAAGGACTGGCTAGGAACTTCTAACAATCATCCATACACACCCAGAGAATGATGAATGGCTGTGAAAATAGAAAAGGAATAGCAAATTAAGAAGTAATTTCTAATATAGGATGCATAGGACTGAGGTACTAACTGGTCATGGGAAAAGGAAGATGAGGTTGAAGAAGAGTGTGATGGATACAGGAGAGACAGCTGGGGAAGCAGAAGCTAGCAGGGAAAGTTGGTAAAACAACACCCTTCCTGACATGGTGTCAGTGGCAATGGAGGAGGAGAAGAGTGTGCACAGGCAGTCAGTGTGTAATGGGGGTGGTGACTGTGGGGCAGAAATCAGGTAGATAGAATCTGAGCAAAAAAATACCATCACCAGTCGAGATTACATAAATGTAGTGGTCTATTATTTGGGCAGATTGTGACTGGGGACTAGGAAAAGGGGCACAAAGAGAGGACTGGGAAAGCAGGCACCGAGAAAGGGAAAGAGGAAAAGGCAAATGGCTCCCACTGTGAGCACTTCTGAAGGTAAGGAGCTAGAAGGCAGAGGGACAGCTGGGAGGTTACTGCACTGATGGTGCAGAGGTTTCCCCCTAGATGCACATCAGAATTCTCTGGATGAGTGGAAAATGATCAACAGATGCTTATTGCTGACTGATTAAGTCAGAAACTATCAGGATGGTTTCCAGGCATCAGAAGATTTCACAGCAACTTCTATTCAAATACAGCCAGGGCTAAAATTTGCACAGAAATGTTCCAAGACAGATTGAAGTCAGTGGGGAAAAAAAAATGGCAAGAAGGAGCCTAGTCAAACTTTTCAGATAAACTTGGTAGAGAAAAGAAGGCAGTGTCTTAGCAGATTGTAGGTGAAGAAAAACTTTCTTTAGGGTATGAAGAGAATGAACAAGCTGATATGTAGAATAAAAAAGATATGACAGATATAGAAAACAAATACACGCTAATACAGAGGGTTGAAAAAAGAAAAGTAACAAAGAATGGTGCTAAAAGTTTGGAGAGAACATAAAATTAAAAGCACAAATGGGAGCTTTGCCTCACATAGAAGATGACTTAACCCTCAGAAAAATACACAACAGAAGAGAGACAGACAGAACCCCAAGTAGAGACCAGCAAGATCTTCCCCTCAAATAGTGGATTAATAAGATGGTAGAAACAAAACACTGCTGGATCTAAGGACAAATGGCGCGATATTACCTTCCTCTGTTGGGAATAAAACAAAGACTATTACATAGATATAACAGCAAAGAAGGCTCAGTAACCTAGGTCCCACAGACTAGACTCTGGAAACAACAGGACGGCTAAATACAGTAAGGGCTGTGAATGCGGCACAGTGGAGAACACGTGTCTAATAATGAGAGGATTGTATGGTCAACCCAGCAGGGGAAAGGATGTCATATCTCAAAACATAAAGGCTCAGGGGCCTTCATTGCTTCAGTTTTTTTCTTTTTCTTTCTTTCTTTCGTCTTTTTTTTTTTTTTTTTTTTTTTTTTTTTTTTTTTTTTTTTTTGGTGGTTTAACATGTGAGCTCTTAGCTTCTCTCTCCAGCCACCTTGCCTGCTAGTTGTTCCCCATGTCACACTGGACTCTAACCCTCTAGATAGGTAAGACAAAAACAAAAACCCTCAAAACAAACAAAATGCAGCCACCCACGCATTCATCTAACTAAAGTAGGTTCACAAGCCTAAAACCTAACGTAGGTAACTGGGCATATATCTTCATGAGTAAAGATCAGAAGGATGCTACATGGAAAAAACTTGAATAAGATTATAAATCATCAGTTGGAGGTTTATATAAAGTGGCTTCAAGTCAGATGCCAACTGTTTAACAAAAAAGGAAATGGACTTATCAAAACAAAGTTTTATAGCACCCACAGTGAATGAAGAACACTAAAATCTGATCAAAAGACTGAGACAGGAATGGTTTTGAAATTATTATCCAATATTAAACTAGAACCTTTAAGAAATACCGACAATGAAGTATGAATCATGGCTTGTTAATTCTCTACAATTTCAAAGACTTGCATGAAGCCCTTACAGGAAAATAAGAATGTCAAGGAATCCTGAGCTTTTCAAGACATACCAAAATGAAGAGAAACTGGGGGAAACCCTCTAAAAGTAATTTTTTTAATAAATAGTCTAACAGAAATAATCAGAGATCATCTACAATTTCAGCCTCATACGCATATTGAAAAGATGTGAAGAATTATCATGAGATAAGTGAACTTCAATGATTTCATTTATATTCTGCCAGATCCTGTTTAAATAAAATGGAAAACCAATTTATGAGCCATCACCATCTCCTGCTTAATGTAATAATGACTGGATGGCCTTAAAAGGCTTAATTTTAAAGTCTTTTTAGGACTTGGGAAGTTCTCATCGATAGTTTGAGTTTTAGAGTGTCACCAATTTTCATCCTGGGCTGTTAACAGAAGCTGTCCTGGTGATACAATAAGGCTTTCCTGTGGACAACAAACAACTTAACTGTCCAAGTTTCATCTGCCGAAGGCACTATTGTCTAGTGCTTGGCAAAAGGTTTGTATAAAAATCTATATATTGAGTTGTGCAGAAATGAAATAAAGTCTGAACAGTGACAGAATGTCAATTATGGAGCTGGTAAAACAGCCCTGTTAAAAGTTAACTTGTTCACTTTTTTTATTCTAGGCATATTTATATTTAAATATCATAGCAGGGAATGCCATTAAGTCAGAAACACTTAGATAGCTGACATAAACAATATATCTATTAATGTCTGTAAAACTCATTTTATCTACAAATACTCTGTTATATTTAAGAACATAATTCCTAAGTTTCCTAGAACATTTATTAAGGTAAAAAGCAAAACATACTTATGACACACCCATTCTAAAGCCAACACGACAAAGGCTTATAGAACGTTAACTACATAACTAGGAGGGAAAGTGCTTGAGCGAGGTATCCTCCCCAGGGCTTCTGCTGGACTCCATGCCCACTATCTCAACCAGGAAGCTTTAAGTATGACGAGACTCACTACCATTGTCTTTATCTTTTTATTCTTGTTCTCTGTTATGTTGCAAGTTTTATAGCTGGAGAAATCGGTGTGATAGCTTTTAATTATGCCCAGCAAGACACAAAGAATGTGAAATTAATGATGATAAAAGGAGCTGAGAGTACTAGGCATCTTTAGATTTGGGTCCTCCATAATAGACACAGAAGCTGTCAACTGGGATATGGAGAACTTCATTAGCGGATAAAGTGTCCTAAAGTCCTAGGTAACAAAATGGTGATGGTAGCGGATGACATGACTCTATTTCCCGTCTTTGAATTGTAAGCACAGTTAGATGGTTAAATTTTTACGTTTGGTATTGTTCAATTTCATCACAATAATGAAAATCATTAAATGTTTCAAACACTAACAACCTCTTGTTAACATTGTACATCATTAACTTTGAACAACATTGTTGTACAAATGATAAATTACTATAGGAAGATATTTAATGAACGTGAGGAATTATGTTAAATGTGCTGCTTTTCTATTTACATATGACTCATACTTAATCTGAAAACCCTAAATCTTTTTCCCCATTTGCGCAACTAGATCCAGTTCATAAGGAATATAAGGCCTTTGAAATGATCACATGAAGTAAAATCAAGTCTAGTAGATGGCAGCAGAATATATGAATATCTCCCATAACATTTCATAAAATGAGTAAAGCTCTTCATACTAGTGTCTATGAGTCAATCCACACTAAACTGAAGAGGAGACGACTCTACAAAATATCTATTTCTAAAGAAATACTCATGGAATATGCAAGATTTATATAGTAAAAATGGCCATCTTGCCAAAACCAAGCTACAGATTCAATGCAATCTCCATCAAAATACCAATTCAATTCTTCATGGAGTTAGAAAGAACAATTTACAAATTCATTTGGAATAACAAAAAAACCCAGGATAACAAAATCTATTCTCAACAATAAAAGAACATTTGGGGGAAACACCATCCCTGACCTCAAGCTGTACTACAGAGCTATAGTGATAATAAACTGCATGGTATTGGTACAGGGACAGACAGGTTGGTCAATGGAATAGAATTGAAGAGCCAGAAATAAAACCACACACCTATGGTCACTTGATCATTGACAAATGAGATAAAACCACTCAGTGGAAAAAAGATAGTGTTTTGAAGAAATGGTGCTGGTCCAACTGTTGGTCAGCAGGTAGAAGAATGCAAATTGATCCATCATTGTTGTCTTGTACAAAGCTCAAGTCCAAGTGTATCAAGGTCCTCCACATAAAAACAGATACACTGAAACTAATAGAAGAGAAAGTGGGAAAGAGCCTTGAACTCATTGGCACAGGGGGAAATTTCCTAAACACAACTCCAGTGGTTCATGCTCTAAGATCAAGAATTGATAAATGGGACCTCATGAAACTGGAAAGCTTCTGTAAGGCAAAGGACATAATCAATAAGACAAATCAGCAACCTACATATTAGAAAAAAAATCCTCACTAACTCCACATCTGATAGAGGGCTAATTTCCAAAATATATAAAAAACTCAAGAAGCTAACCACCAAAAAACCAAACAACCCAATCAAAAAATGGGGTAAAGACCTAAACCAAAAATTCACAACAGAGGAATCTCAAAATGGTTGAGAAGCACCTAAAGAAATGTTCAAAGCCCTTAGTGATCAGAGAAATGTAAATCAAAACAGCCCTGAGATTCTACCTTACACGAATCAGAATGGAAGATCAAAACCCCAAGTGACAACATATGTTGTCAAGGATGTAGAGAAAGAAGAATACTCCTCCATTACTGGTGGGACTGCAAACTGGCACAACCACTCTGGACTTCAATTTGAAGGTTCCTTAGAAAACTTGGAAATAGATCTGCCTGAAGACTCAGCCACTCTTGGGAATATAACCAAAAGATGTCCCACCATGCCACAAGGGCACACATCCCACTTATATTCATAGTTGCTTTATTTGTGATAGCCAGAAGCTAAAAACTACCCAGATGTCCCACGACAGAAGAATAGATACAGAAAATGTGGTTCATTAACACAATGGAATACTACTCAGCTATTAAGAAACAGGACATCCTGAGTTTTGAAGGCAAATGGATAGAACTAGAAAACATCATCCTGAATGAGGTAACTCAGACTCAAAAGAACGTGCACGGTATGTACTCACTAATAAGTGGATATTAGCCGAGAACAAAGACAAAAACAAAAACCCAAACAATCAAACAAACAGAATAGGAAGGATACAGTCCACAGAACTCAAAAAGGTCAACAAGCTGAAGTCCCAAGTTAGGACACCTCAGTCCCACTTGGGAGGGAGAAGAGAGAAACCACAAAGGAGGTGGGGGTATAGTGAAGGAGGAACCTTGAGAGAAATGGAACAGGATTGGGGAGTTGAAAGGGAAACATGATCCGGTATTGGGTGGGGAAAAAGGACTGAAGCCCAAAGGGGCAACAGAAAGAGGAGAAACAGGCTACCTGAGAGGTAGGAGGTTGGCAGAGACCTGGGAGGTGAGCAGTTCTCAGGACTCAAAGGGAGGGACCCCAGATGAAATGCCCTACAGTGGGGAGAGGCAACTCATAGAGCCCACCTCCGCAGAAAGATAGGGCTGGATGGGGTTGCCATCCCACAGTCAAAACTTTGACCCATAATTGCTCCTGTCTGAAAGAACTGCAGGGATAGAAATAAAGAAGAGCCTGAGGAAAAGAAGGCCCAGTGATAGGCCCAAAGTGGGATCCTGCTCAGGGAGAGGCCCCAAGGCCTGACACTGTCACTGAGGGTATGGAGCGCTCACAAATAGGGACCTGTCATGGCTGCCCTCTGAAAGACCTAACAAGTAGCTGAAAGAATCAGATGCAGATATTTACATCCAACTAATGGGCAGAAGCTGCTGACCTCTGTCACTGAATTCGAAGGAAGCTGGAGGAAGCTGAGGAGTAGGGCAACTCTGGAAGAGGACCAGCAGTCTCAATTAACCTGGACACCAGAGATTTCTCATACACCAGATCACCAACCAGATAGCATACACCAGCTGATAAAAGCCCCCAAACATATGAGGACTGCTGGGTCTGGGTTCAGTCAGAGAGGATGCACCTAACCCTCAAGAGACTGGAGGTCCCAAGGGGTATAGAGGTCTAGTGGGGTGGGGGAAGGTGGGGACATCCTTGAGGACACAGGGGAATGCAGGGAGGAGGTATGGGATGTAGAACAATTAGAGGGTGGACTGAGAGGGGAATAAAATCTGGAGAATGAGTGAAGAATGAATGAAGATTAGGCCCATACTATTATTTTCTCCAAAGTCTACAGCTTTTATTCCCTTTGCCTCCACCAGGAAGAAAGCAATCCCAGCAGCCAGGACCTCCGTCACATGGTGCAACACTTCATTCGTAAATGTCATTGCTTTTATACTCAATTGGGAGACTCCTGAATTAAGATCCAATTAATCTTCTTCCTTGGGCCAAGAGACTTGTAAATTTAGCCTTAAGAAAGCCAGCTTTCTTATATACCATGTTGAGCCAGGAAGCTATCTCCAAACATGAGCGCGTTTTAGGAAAAAGCACACAGCACTGACTATGACTGCCATTCTTTCTTTTATACTGGCATCGAAAACATGAGAATAGAGATTATAAAAAGTCTCATTAAAATAGGATTCCAAGAAAAATCTGTATCTAAGAACCATATATCAAAAAACCAAACCAAACCAGACCAGAAACCTTCAGAAGGTCTTGCTATCTTTCCAGGGACCTAAGAAGGTATCTGATTCCATGACCCCTCCAGCCACAGGTGACACACAGAACACGCTGCACTGCCCCCTACAGCCCATCTCCTGCCTGCTCCTTGCTATAAATGCATTTATCTGGGCTTATCTTCCAGGTAACTTCTGTTTTCGAAGATGTACAAATACTGACTTGAAAGGTTTGAATTAAGCTAGCATGATGGGACCAGGTCCACTAATGAGTAGCAAATATGAATTTTCCTTTAATCATTTCATAATAAACTAGCAGGGTCACTGTCTTCTCAAAATTAAGAGTTTAATAAAATGACATAATTGTATATATGCTCAATATGCAGTGACCAAGTCAGCAGTCGCCCGTCACCCATTCTTACATTTCTTCTTATAGCCTACCTCAAGTTTTTAGTTTATTAAGTTGTTTTTATTCATGTTTAATATATGTACATTTTTGTTTTCCTTAGAACTAACTCTAAGAAGAACAGATGAAAGTAGAAAAATCAGTACCAATGATTATCTGAGAATCAAAAAGACAGTATGAAGCCATCCTCTTGTACCTTACATGATGTTTGAATGGTGATGGCTTGGATGACCTCTACAGGCACTGGAGCTGGAGGGTAAGGTAAGAGAGACCCACAGGAGACAACCCACTGTGCAATAAATGAACGTTCCAGTGGCACCTGTGCTAAAAGATGCACAAGGAGAGAGCTTGTGAAATTCCAGGTCTACATGTTAGGTTGGGTCAAATGAAGACAAAGAGAGACTAGGGAATAGCTGTGTGTTAACGGACTAGAAGATGTCAGTGGATCAAATACAACATGTAAAAAGAACTCTTTTTAGCTCACTGATAAAGAAGTGGGGTAAGCACCCCAAAGTTAGTTTACAGAGCAGAACAATTGTACCTCATGTCACTGGAGAAAATAATATAAATTAAAAATAGTGAGAAAGCAATAAAATAAGGAAAGTTTGTAATAAATATCAAGATAAAGTAACGATATATACAGCAATTTCCCAAGTGAAGCCCAGAAAATCTAGCCTAAATCTAACAAAGAAAGGTATTTTTTGACTGATTCTGTATATTTTAAAAAGTTTGAGATGATCTATAACTCACAGCTCTATCTACAGTTCTGAAATAAAAGGTGGTCTTCAGTAAACTCCATTTGACAACATCAATGGAAAGACTCAATAAAAATCTCTCCAGTACATATTGTTACAGAGCTAGCCTCCTCAAGGCAACTTCCCACAGTTACTTTCAGGAAAGAACAACTGTGCGTCTTTTTTTGCCTGAGGCTTGCAATGCCATTAACAGAAATTTAGCACCCCATGTAACTTTCCCAGTCCAAGCTTTACAAAGCCATTAACAGGAGACTCAGCACCCCATGTAACTATCCTACCTGATGCACTGCTATAAAATTTTCACATATCGTTTTAAAGTCTAATGAAAAGTTACAAATATTGATTTTGGCTACAGCACCTCATTCTATGATTCTCTGTTGATCCAAAATAATATGGCACTTGGGGACAAAGGAAGAATCAGAAGATATCATGCTGCTACCAAGTGGCAAAGACTTAAAGGGACTTCAGCAGGAAATGCAGAGTACAAAATGGTAAGTCCAACTGTAGTTAAGGCATAAGACTGAGTACATGTGAAGCAAGCAGTATTATTATAGACATAAAAACATGGAGAAAAGCAATAATCTTTATGAGTCTTCCTTGTAAACATTTGGTTGTCAAATTGTTTACATTAAAAATGTTTTAACTTGGTCCACAATATTCACAATAAACTAATAAATTTATTACAACTCATATCTCATTTTCATGGAACACTGGTCATTTTTCATTGAAAGTAAAGAAATGAGGCATTCAAAAATTTTAGTTACTTAGCAAACTTAGAAGCAATTAATACATAGCATATGGAAGAAGAGGTATTTTAAAACAAGGTTTTGTATAGCACAGTCAATGCGCATATCAATATTCTACTAATGTTCTGCACATGTTCCTAGGGGTCTAAAATAACATGTGTGTATTAAATCTTCATCTGAGATAAAATATAAAATGGCTTTCATGGCAGTGGATTCATGGCATTTACACTAAGGTTGCAAGTGTGGTTTAAAAGAAACTTGCAGAAAGAGGACAATGTGCCAAAAAAGACAAGACATTTGAGTAGACACAAAATAGATAAACAAGATTTCCATAG
This sequence comes from Micromys minutus, assembly GCF_963924665.1. Classification (NCBI taxonomy): domain Eukaryota; kingdom Metazoa; phylum Chordata; class Mammalia; order Rodentia; family Muridae; genus Micromys; species Micromys minutus. Next base: position 46,839,199 of record NC_137953.1, read on the forward strand.
AGACTGAAAGAGAAAAGACATTTTAAATAGAGTATCAATACATGAAAAGATGGAGAAAAGCAGTAATCCGTATAAACTGAGAAATTCAGGTATAGGGCTGTTGGGCTCCTATAGGTGATGTGGTTGGCTATGGCCATATTAAAATATACACGGCTAAACAAAGCTAGGGTCTTATGTATCACAACTTAACAGAATCAGAAGAAGCTAGTGTATGCTCAGTGACGTAGTGACCAAACACATGTGGCCAAACAATCACCATGTTCCACATGGCATCTGCTAAGTACCAAAGAATCCTGTTTACTTGGCTCCTGGAACAGCACTTCCTGCTGATGTCCATCCTTCTGTCAGTCTTCTTACCTCCTTTCCCGTCCTTCACAGAGATCTGCTGTACAGCAGCACTCAGAATGCTTCTTCTTAACACCTCACTTCAAGAACCCTTATTAACATTCAGGAATACTATTATATTTGCTAACTATCAAATATTTACTATAGCCCAGATATTTCTTTTCAACCTCAAACTTCTTTTAGCTGTCCTAGTGATGTCTTAAGCAAAAACAAGGCCAAAGTAAATACCCTATTCCCTCCAAAATCTGCTGCTGAGTCTTTTCTCTCTTTGTAAATGGAAACTTCACTTTACCAAGTGTACAAGGCCACAGGCTTCAAGTTATGTGAATGTTATGCCTTTTATGCTGCCTGCAATCTGCCAATAAATTCTGTCAACTCTACTCGCAAGGATGGTCTATTATCACCAACTCAAGTAGACCAGGAGTCTGAAAACTAATGCCTACAGAGCAACAAATAATGTCCTATTGAAAAGCAACCGCCCTAGTTCACTTACATATTGTCAGCATGCACATGAGTGGATTTAGCAGAGGCTACATGACAGGAAAGAAATCTAAAATAATTTAATCTGCAAGCCTTAGTGGGGATGACTACAAGAATTATCATTTATTACTTCCGTGTCTGTCTCCTTACATATGTTCTTCACAAGGCAAGCATTGAAAATGTAAAACAATTATTGCCCAATAAGCCAGACATTTCCTAAAAAATGTCATTTAAGTTGCATTAAGTTAAAGTCTTTAGTTCTTTAGGTTCATTAATTACATTTCAAGTGCCCCATAAAGGTGTCCTGGCTGACATACTGGACATTTTGATTATAAAATATATCTGTCATTGCAGAAAATCCTGTCATCTAGCTCTGGTTTAAAACCTGGCAGGTCACATTCCTCTACTTCTCTAAACCCTGTAAATGTTTCTATTTTTATTCACCGTCAAATTCTTAGTCATAGTCTTCTATGCCATTCTCCAACTCCACCTCCAACTACCACTCAGCCCCATCTCTCTTCTTTCTCTTCACTTACCAACCAGTCTGTTTTCACCAGATCCTCAAAGGTTCTCAAAACTCCAGTGTGTTTCCCTAGGGCACCCTGCACATGTTACTTCTTCCTAGAATATCTGGCACTGATATCTTCTTTGACATTCTTTTATTTCTTTTAAAATCTGTTTATTTGCTCCTCCAGAGACCATTTTGTTTGTTCTTTGGTGCATTTCATTATATCAATGACTCTTTCAATAAATATCTGCATTTTGTGATGTATTAAAAAAATGATAGATAATGGTATTGTCAGTATATGTGTTTCCCCATAGAGTATAAGATGTAAAAATGCAAGGTTTTCTGTTTGTTGTTCAATAACAAACCCCAATGCCCAGAGTACTATCATGTACTACAGAGGCGACCTCATGAATGTTTCTCAAATGAGAAAATGAATGAATTGATGGATACGAAATGTCCACAAAGAAAACTGCAGAAGAATTAAGATGTAAGTTTTCCCTTGAAATGGGTCTCCTTGACCCATATGCCACTCATGGGTTAAAACTTTTACCAGTTCCTTCCAGCAAATCTTGGATTGGTGGAAATCTACTTCTGGAGTTGAGAAAGTAATGACTCCACATCATCTATACCTTGAACTACCTGACAAGAAAGGGTGTGTTTGGAAACACCTGTGTTAGAAAATGAAACCTGACTTAGCAACTAAATAAATCTGATGTCAAGAGGAAAATTCAACTCAATCCACTAGCCTAGGCTCAGTTATTAATCTATCATTGTTGACCGATGTATCATATATCTACCAGTCTTGTCTAAGATTATTTCGCTTTATATAACTCAGGGTTTCACTGAGTTTACTGCCAGTTTTAGGGAAGTTTGGACCAATGGTGCTATGCATGATTCTGCATTTTGAATGGTGGTAAAAAAATTTACATTGATTTTTAGAGGACACAAATATTTGAGTAAAAATTACTGGTGATATTTAAAGGCCTAGAGTCTAAACTGTATTGAACAGTCATTTCCTCTGTTTGGTGTAGCAGTTGCATGACACCAAAGACCTGTGGGATCAACAGCTTCTGAACTAGTCATAGAGAAGCAGTGTGGCCATCATCAGAGGTCGGTAGTATCTGGTTCCTTTCCTACCCCGAGTTTGCAGAACCTTTACATTCTTCCCAAGGGAGAAACTGAACTGCTTTCCCCTTTAAAAAGTCTCCAGAATCTCCCCATAAGTCTAGATAAATGCACAGGTCACAAGAATAGACCCTTGGGTGAAACAGCTGAATGCACATGAAAAACTGGTTTACTCTACCTTTATGTCTCAAACTCTATCAAAGGATTTCCAATATTTCATTGCAATAAAAGAAAGATTTGATAGATTCCAGCCTCAAATTAGATAGATCTTATCAGGAAACAATGAGTTCATTTGTCTCTTCAGTATTAACCTCCTCTTCTATGTCCCAAATTGCATCCCATTTAGAAATTCCTGTGTCTTAATTTAAAGTCACAGTGTTAAAACTCAACTGACTTGGGGAATGTGCGAGTCTGAGGTTTTACCCTATCTGCAAGCAATTAAAAAGTTAGCATGCCACAGATTCACAGATGCTGGCAGACCTAAAGCAGCTAACAAAGGAACCAAAAAGAAACTACTGAATGAGGTATTTCCTCTCCTTTGGCAATAGTCATAGCAGCATTAAGGTTGCTGCTAAGTTCCCACTCAGGTGCAAGGTTGAGCTTCTGCTCCTGGGCATATTACCACCTTGTACTGAAAAGGGGAGACAGTACCCCCAGCCCCTTTTTAATCAAGGATAATGGATTTCAGAATTAAAATGGCTCAATCTCTGCAGTAGAAGGAAAATAAAAATAATCTTTTTTGTAGATAAAATGTTTTTTAAAAAGAATTCTCCTTGTAAAAATAGTCCTCGATAAAAGCAAATTAATGAGTCAAGAAGAAAACCAAGTGAAACTTCCAACCCTACAGATTTACCCAACAGTTACCCCTTAAGGCAAGGTCATAGAAAGTCCTAGTGTCTGTGATTGACTATGAAAGTTCACACTATATGTTTTACATTTTAAAAGTCTTACAATTTGATCACATATGATCAAAACTGTCTCCTGGCATGCTAAGTAACACTATTAGAAAGAGAAATGTGACCCTTTTGATTCTTCAACTTCTTTTCTGGCATCTCAATTTGCCCATGCATTAAAAGAGGTTCTCTATCATATTAATGGTTCCAATTACCAGTTTTGATTCTTGGTTCTTCCCCTATGCATCTGATGCAAGCTCAAAATAGATAATATTCCAAAAGCACGGCTGATGAAGCTTCAGAGTATTTTTCTTCATAATAAGCTCCTGTGAGTATGGAAAAGAGTGTACTTCAAGGAGATACTACTGCTGTTTTTCTTAGTCTTAATGAAAATATGGAAATGAAGCTGTATCCTATCCCATCTGCACTGAGAAGCCATCAGTTTAGCGACGAAATGAGTTTTCTGAATTTCAAGTTCCCTTCCCCCTTAATTGGGCACAGATAGTAAACAAAAGAGCAGCTCCACCAGAAGCCAAAGAACAGAACCAAACTTCCACCTTAGTACTATACCACTATTCACACAACTCTAAAAAATCTTAAGAAATTCTATTTTAAATAAAAAGTAATTCTTAAATTATCAGATTACACCTGGGTCCAAAATGGCAATATATTACTTTCATGATAGAATGCTAAGATTGCCAGAAAATCCCTTCTAAACTCATGTATTATTTTGGGCAGAATGATCATTTTTATATCAACAAGTGGTCTTAAATTCTATTTACTAACAATGAAAATATTATTATTGGCAAAACCCAACAGTAAACTGCTATACGTGTCACCAACAATGTAAGTAAAATGTCATCCTATCCTAACAGTTCTTTTACTCAGACATTTAACTAAAAAGGAGAGGAATAGGAAATATACTCCTGTTAATACTGGTGGAATACTATTATAAAACCCAATTTAACTTTATTGTGGGAGTAGATACACTCAAGTCTCTTTTAAAAAGTATTCTAGGCCTGAGTAAGAGATGAGAGATTAAAAAAAGACAAAGAAAATATCACCCCAGGAGGTTCTCAGTCCATAGTGGTGATAGTGAGCAACATAGTAGACAATTAGTCACAATATTAGAGGCTGAACATCTACTAATTCACAGCTCCTTTGTCATTCATCTGTGTACCAGCTATTCATCATCCAATAATCCATCCTTCTACATCTATGCCCCTACTCATCATCCATGCATGCATCCATCCATACATCCATCCATCCATCCATGCATCCATCCACCCATCCATCCATCCATCCACCCATCCATCCATCCACCCATCCATCCATCCATCCATCCATCCATCCATCCATCCATCCATCCATCCATCATCTATCCATCATCCATCCATACACCAATCCATCCATTTCTGGGAGAAATCTATTTCTAGGAAGTACTAGATTGGCAGGGTTGGAGAATAGAATGCAAAACAAAACATTTCCAATATGTATGGAACGTTGGCACCCTACATTTAAAACATTACAGCTTGAAAGAAATGTGCTGTTCTAATTCCATTAAATCAGAAGTCACAAACACACACTTCAGAGAAATATTGCTGTACATGTTGCTTGTTTTTATCAATGAGTTGTACTAAAAATAATTTTATATTGATTTATTTGTTCTTACAATGCTAACTAAGTCTTCAGCCACGACTACAATGGAGAGGAGCTGATGAACAAGTTCTGATGAATACCGCAGCCAAGTCTATAAAGGAAAAATTAATGGCTAATGACAGACTGAATCACATCTGAGGCCAGAACTTATATCTATGGCTTACTGAAAAATTAACCACTTTTAGTCTAAAAGATCTTGTTTTTATATTATTTAGCTTTAAATTTATTTGAATTGCTTGCCAACACATTATTTTTAAAATGTCCAATACATATCATAGTTTAACATGAAAATCTTCAGTACTCTAAGTGGAGTGGAAGATGAATCTATAGTGCTGTGGGTAATACAGTCCATAGGTTAAACCCAATTCTTTCCAGAATATACCTTTCTCTGATGGGACTAGTCTGCTCACAGACATGGATATGTACCCACACAAGTTTTCTCACAGTTGGCTTTCTTAGGGGAACTTTTTGTTTCAGCTAATATTAACTAAAACTTAACAACAGGCTAAATTCCTGCACAAGTTTCATTATAATCCTACAGAGGAAAAATCAGTATCACTTCAATATCATATTTCAGAGAAGTTAGGGACACAACTAGATAAGGTGATGTAACTAGTGATGAAAAAGCCAGTACCTGAATTGAGATGTATACCTCTGGGTTCCAAATGCTTAGCCATGCTAGCAAGAGAAGAGAGGTTCTCTGGTAGTGACCGTAGAGCTCACCCAGTGTTTTATAAGCATATTGGTTTGGCCAAGAGAGCAACTTCCTTCCCCAGATGTAATGAATTCTTCACAAAATCCTTTCTCACTGCCTGAAGTCTAGATACTTAGCAACTGACATTCTCAGATTTTTTTATGTATGTATGTATGTATGTATGTATGTATGTATGTATGTATGTACGTATTTATTTATTTTTGTAGGCAGCTGGTTCCCAGAGACAGTGACTCCGTCTCATTCTTGCCCTATGACTGGTTAGAACAGCAAAGGAAGTTGTATCTACATGATGGGTTCAGCAGAATCCAAGTTGAGTGCGCCTGTCACTTATGTTGACATAAGAAATAGGGAAACAATGCTTTTCCTTTCCTTGCCAACTGGGCCTATGTTCTCCCCCCTGCCCCAACCAGTTTCTTAAGTCCTCCTGGATAAGATGGAGCAATTGGTTTATTGCTATTATTTGGTGAGTGGAGACTTTGACAGCTACCAATGAATGCAGTCGCTTTACTACCTCTACTCCAGTGCCATTTGGCATAAGCCTTACCTCCTTATACAAAATTTAGCTAAAGTTCCATTCTCTCAGTTAAGAAGCTCCCTATTCTCTTTAGTGAAGTGGTTCCTGGTCTATCAAAAAAGTAAATCACTAAGATATATTCCATTCTTTTGATAATGTAGTTTTCTCAGACATATATTCCAATTTCCCTGAAATTGTAGTTTCCTCTAGGGAAATTATATAACCATGTTGTAACCATATAAAAAACAGGCACTTTATATCCCCCACATCCCTGTGTCTGTATGTCTTCTCGATAAAAATTTATAAACAATATATCAAGAACTTTCTTGGGTACAAAATTCACAAAATACAACTTTGACACAAGATGCTCCCAAACTGTCAAAACGAGGAATATAGAAACAATGCATTCTAACAAGATTAAGCAGAAACACAGTGACATTGGTAAAAATAACAGATGCCTCACAAGTCAGGAGGCACACTCAGGCACTCGTGTACACACAGAGGGAGACACACTCAGGCACTCGTGCACACACAGAGGAAGACACACTCAGGCACTCGTGTATATTCACACAGAGGGAGACACACTCAGGCACTCGTGCACACACAGAGAGAGACACACTCAGGCACTCGTGTACACACAGAGGGAGACACACTCAGGCACTCCTGTACACACAGAGGGAGACACACGCAGGCACTCGTGCACACAGAGGGAGACACACTCAGGCACTCGTGCACACACAGAGGGAGACACACTCAGGCACTCCTGTACACACAGAGGGAGACACACTCAGGCACTCGTGCACACACAGAGGGAGACACACACAGGCACTCCTGTACACACAGAGGGAGACACACTCAGGCACTCCTGTACACACAGAGGGAGACACACTCAGGCACTCGTGCACACACAGAGGGAGACACACTCAGGCACTCCTGTACACACAGAGGGAGACACACTCAGGCACTCGTGCACACACAGAGGGAGACACAGATAGAGATGAGAACACAGGTGGGTAGCGAGAGGAACAAGGAAAGGTGGAGATGAGGAGAAAATAGAGAAGAGAGGAGAGAGAAACAGAGACAGAGAGAAAACGCATCAACATCTAGGGTGGCCCTGATAAAGTGGTCTAAAGAGGGTTCCTTACAAAACCAAGTCAAGAAAATCCCTCATGTCCTCAGGTATTCAGTAATTTGTAGGATCTAATCCTGGTCACTTGTAAATGTGCATATTTCTCCAAGATCCACAGTTTTCCTACTGCTTATCAACCTTGAAATACCCAGATATTTTCCTGATTTCACTCTGAATGTCTCTTTGGAAGCCACCTACATGCATAAGAAGCAAGAGTGCCATTTTTAAAATTTCTAACAATCGTCTTCATCCGGATTCTTTCTGTTTCAGATTGCTTTGTTTTTCTGGTGCTGTGTGCCAATTCTAAACTCATGAGAAACATCAAGGAGAATGAAGTAGTTTTTATCTGGACAATGAAACCAGTAATAAAGTTCGTGTTTCAAATAACATGGCACTTGTATGAACTATGGTCAATTGAAGAACCATCAGTCTGGAATTTTTTCTTTTTAAAGACTGCTAAAAACAAGTTTCCATTTTAGATATTTTCAATTCCATATCTCCTTTGAAAAGACCAGATTAGTACTAAAGCCATTTTACGTCTTTCAGTCTAATAGATGATGCCAACTGTAAAAAGCATGCACTCTGTGAGCACGAGGGACTTTTCTAGATTATTCACAAGCAGTGCTTGCTGTTTTCAAGTTTTTTGTAAATCTGTATGTGTAAACAGGTTTCCTTTGCCCAAGATACTCTCCCATGAATTGTATAACAAGCACTTGCATTAGGTTTTTAAGATTGCTTCTGTTACAATATTGAAAGTTCCACGAATACAAATCTTCTGTCAACCATTCCACCACCTTTCCTGGTGGGATGATATTCCATTATATGAATATACCATTAATTTATCAATCTATCTGTTGACAGATCTTCCGGCTAATTTTAGTTACTATGGTTATTGCTATTCGAAATCTGCAGGCAGATATATCTTTTTTTTGGATCTCCCATTCTGATTCTTTTTGGAAAATATACCTAGGAATATTAGTGTACATTTTATACAGTAGAACTTACCATACAGTTTTTTGACTGAACCACATTATTGAATATATCCTAGAAGAATATTCAACATGTAGCAGACTACAGTAAATGTCTTAAGGGTAGCACTGTAAACAAGAGCCAACGAGAACGGAAAACATTCATTAAATTTCATTCCTATACAAGGCCTGTCTATGCAGTCCAGGCAGGTTTCAGCCTGCAGCACTTCCGCCAGTCTCCTGAGTTCTGAGATTACTGACTTTAATATTTTTCAGAAATAGGTAAAAAAAATTCTTGCTTGTGGCAAAATGTCTTAGGCACACTCCTGTGGCAAAGCTAATTGCTTTGATGACTCAGCACTACGTATAAATGAGTTTCCCGTTGGAACAAGAATAATACATCTACCTGCCAGAAACTTCCTGATTAAGAAATGTGCTTTCTGAAGTCAGAATGCAAGTAAGCAGGAGAAGTCAACTTTGTGGTCTTATGCTCAGAGAAAGAGGGAGGAGGGCTGCCATGAGTTCAAGGCCAGCATGGACTACATAGTAAATTCTATGCCAGTCTGGGCTACACAACAGCATTCTCTCTCTATTAAACAAAAACAAACAAAACTAAGCAAGTACACGAAAACTAACAAAGCAGCGTGAAGAGAGAAGCTAAGAACAGGCAGGCAGGGATAAAGAGAAATGAAGACAACAGGATAAGAGTGGTTGGCAGAGATGCAAGAAAGTAGGGAAACTAGAATGAGGGCAGGGAGTGACAACTTAAATAAGATGGGAACAGAAACCAAGCAACAAGTCCATCTCCAGAAACCTGGAGTCAACAGTGGGGAGGAGTTGAATCAGACAGCATACTAGAAATGCTGGTCATCCTAGCAGAAAGGGGTCTAAAAGGTTAGTGTTTAAAGGAACACAAAGGCCCTATTCCAGCCTGACTAGAATATAGTGTAGTTGGTAGAGAGCAATAGATTGGGATCTGGGGTTATAGATCAGATAACAGGACACTTGGCTATTGTGAAGAAACTCCTGGGTTTGACCTGTAGCACTGCATAAAGCCGAGTATGGTGTCCACTCCTATAATCCCAGCATTTCCCCAAGTGGCGGCAAGGGGTGCAAGAGATTGATGTCATCTTTCAAAACATAGTTCAAAACCACCCTGGACTGTATGAAATACTGGCCACTAACAAACAAACAAACAACAAAAAGGAATGGATACATGTTTCATTTTTCTAAGTAAATGCTTAGGAATATACACAATAATCGCAAAGTGTAGGTAACCGGAAAGTTCAAACATTTAAGATACTGGTTCTCAACCTATACGTCAAAACCCTGTTGACAAACCTCTATCTCCAACAATATTTAATTATAATTTATAACTGGCAAAATTATACTTATGAAGTATAGCAACAAAAAAAATCTCATAGTTGGGGTTATGAGCACTATATTAAAGGGTCACAGCATTAGGAAGGTGGAGAACCACCACATAAGGGGAAATGTGTACTTTAAAAAAAAAGGAAACAAAACATGTAATTTCTCAAAAGAGTTTAGCTAGTTTTGATACATTGTATCAGAGGTTTGAAAGTGGTCAACCTTCATGCCAAGTCAATGCTTAAATTTTCATTCTGCATTTACACGAGATGATTTGAATGTCTGCCATTTTCTAAGTTTGGTCTTGGTCACTCTTGTGATACAATGGATACCTCAATGTGGTGCTGTTATGCTTTAAAGGTTTAATCTTCAATGATTCTGATTATATTAGACTTAGGCTCAGTAAGAAGATTCTGGAATACCTAGATACTGAGCAGAGCGTAACACAGTCCAAAAGAGCATATAGTAGCAAACAGGGACGAGAGACAAGAGATGCGGTCCCTGGTTAGGTAGAGAAGCATGGGCAGTAGTTAGAGAAAATGATAACAATAAGAGGCTCCCCTAAGGAAAGCCTCCAGCAAGGAGGTCTCCCAAATGGCTGCTGTTATGAAAAGACTAAATGCTTGGGTATAGCAAAGACTTTTTAACTTTTCCCCATTCTTTACTAGATGAGCTCACTGCAGAAAATGTGAGCAAACGTAGCTCTACAAGTATGCCAGGCTATTATCATGGCACTAACTATAGGTAGGTACAACTAGGCTGAGAGTCTCAGTTCCTGCAAATGTAGGGGGTCTTATCAGTACCCAGCTGAGACTATTTTCCCTATAAATATCCCTGAATTGCTTAATACCATGTACTTTGATGACACACTCAAAAGTGGTCCTGTGTATCTTATCAGTGGGTTTCAGTTTGTGCATCCTTGTATAAAAAATCCATGAAACTTTCTCTCTTTTGAGTTCTACTAAATCCATTTCTCTCTCATTTCAGTTTCAGCATTGCAGTCCAGCTCTACAGGTAGCAAATTGAAATGTTTAGTGGTCCATTGCAGACAGATTGAATCTGCAAAGAATACGGCAATAAGAAAGAAGAAAGGCATCAATATCATACGGCAAAGCTCTCACCAATGACAGCGCTGATGCAGGGTGAGTGATTGAGCATTTGTTAAACTTCTACCATTGTGAAAGTAACCTATTATTTTCCCAGTTGTATGCTGAAATGCCTCAATCACTGACAGAACAAGTCAGTGAAAAATGATACAGTTCATTTTCTATTGCTCTTCTTCCATGCAGACAACCTGGCATATGGTCCCCTCCGCCTCTGGACTCAGTTCTACCATTATATGTTTAATTTATCCCTCCTCTGGTTCGTTCTGTAAGAATGTCTGGTAATACTGATTGCTTTTGCTTTACCTTCTCCTTTTTTGTTTAACTAGCTGTTAAAGAAAGCCTCATAACATGACACCGTTTTCTGGCTCAGGACTGCTCCATAAAAAAATGATTCAAAGGACATGGTGCCCTGCGAAAGCAAAACAAAGGGGAAAAGAAAGAGCAGCAAGCAGGTACCTGGAAGAGCATGCTTGTCTCTGACTACACATGTAAACTCTTGCCCCATAGCAGTGCACATCTGCAATCCCTGTCCCAACATAAGCCACAAACACTGCCCTGACTCAGGGAGTCAGAAACAAGACACTGAGAAAAGTCTGCAAGATAAGATGCAGAGGCAGATGAAGAGAAATGACTGAACTCCAAAAGCTGTCCCATCCAGCAATGGAAGCCAAACCGTGACAGATTCTTCCCAAATGTGCTGCTCTGAATGCCCAGTTACAAATATGGCTGGATTATGAAATGCGTAAGTCATCACTGAGTAGAGCATTGTTCAGCTTCGATGTATTTGTGGGCTTTCTGTTGTTTTTGTTATTGAAAACCAGGCTTAGTCCATGGTGATCTGATATCGGTTGATATCTGTTGATCTGATATCTTGTAACTGTTGAGGCCTGTTTTGTGTCTGATTATATGGTCAATTTTGGAGAAGGGACAATGAAGTGCTCAGAAGAAGACATATTCTTTTATTTCAGGATGAATTGTTCTATAGATATCTCTTAAATTCATTTGGTTAATAACTTCTGTTAGTTTTACTGTGTCCCTGCTTAGTTTCTGATTCCATGATCTGTCCACTGACGAGAGTGGGGTATTGAAGTCTCCCACTATTATTGTGGGAGGTAAAATTTGTGCTTTGAGCTTTAGTAAGCTTTCTTTTATGAATGTGGGTGCCCTTGCATTTGGAGCATAGTTGTTCAGAATTGAGAGTTCATCTTGGAAGATTTGTCCTATGGCAAGTATGAAATATTCTCCTCCTTATATTTTTGATACCTTTCGGTTGAAAGCCAATTTTAGAATGGCTATTCCAGTTTGTTTCTTGGGACCATTGCTTGGAAAATTGTTTTCCAGCATTTCACTCTGAGGTAGTGTCTGTCTTTCTCACTGAGGTGCATTTCCTGTATGCAGCAAAATGCTGGGTCTTGTTTATGTATCCAGTCTGTTAGTCTATGTATTTTTATTGGGGAATTGAGTTCATTGATATTAAGAGGTATTAAGGAAAAATGATTGTTGTTTCTGGTTACTTTTGTTGTTAGAGGTAGAATTATGTTTGTGTGGCTGTCTTCTTTAGAGTTTGTTAAAAAATTACTTGCTAGCCTTTTCTGGGGTGAAGTTTCCTTCCTTGTCTTGGAGTTTTCCATCTATTATACATTGAACAGTTGGATTAGCAGAAAGGCATTGTGTTCATTTAGATTTTGTCATGGAGTATCTTGGTATCTATTCAATAATAACTTGGTCAAGAAAGAAATAAAGAAAAAAAAACTAAAGACTTTTTAGAATCTAATGACAAGGAAGGCAAAACATACTCAAACTTATAGGACACAAAGAAAGCAGTTCCAAGGGGGAAATCTCATAGTTCTGAGTGCCTTCAGAAAGAAACTGGAGAGAACATACACCAACAGTTTGACAGCACAACTCAACACTCTAAAACAAGAAGAAGCAAATACACCCAAGAGGAGTAGAAAGAAGAAAATAAACTCTGGGCTGAAATCAACCAAGTAGAAACAAAAATAAACTATAAAAAAAAAAATCAACAAAACCAGGAGATGGTTCTGTGAGAAAATCAACAAGATAAACCCTTAGCCAGACTAAACAGAGGGCACAGATACAGTATCTATATTAACAAAATCAGAAATGAAAAGGGAGACATAACAACAGAAACTGAGGAAATTCAAGAAATTATCAGATCGTACTACAAAAGACCATACTCAACAAAATTGGAAATCTGGATGAATTGGACAATTTTCTGATAGATAAAAGGAATTTTTAGGTGAAATGACCCAAAGTGGGGAAAGAAAACTTGTAGAGCCCACCTCCAGCAGAAAGCCAGAGCATCAAGTGAGGAACGGGGTTGCCATCCCACAGTCAAAACTGTGACCCATAATTGTTCCTGTCTGAAGGAACTGCAGAGATGGAAATGGAGAAGAGCCTGAGGAAAAGAAGGTCAGGCAACTGGTCCAAAAGGGGATCCAGCTCAAGAGGAGACCCCAGGCCTGACACTACTTTGGATCACTCACAAAATGGACCCAACACGGCTGTCCTCTGAAAGACCCAACAAGCAGCCGAAAGAGTCAGATGCTGATATTTACACCCAACCAATGAACAGAAGCTGCTGACCCCTGTGGTTGAATTAGGGAAAAACTGAAGGAGGATGAGGAGGGGAACCCTGTAAGAGGATCAGCAGGCTCAGGTAACTTGGATGCCTGAGATCTCTCAGACACTGGACCACCAACCACACAGCATACACCAGCTGGAATGAGGCCAACACACATACAGCAGAGGACTGTGGGGTCTAGGTTCAGTCAGAGAAGATGCATCTAAAGCTCTAGAGACTGGAAGCCTCAGGGAGTTTAGAGATCAGATAGGCTGGGTGGGGTGGGGACATGTACATGGAGACAGGAGGGTGGAGAAAAAAGTATGGGATGTGGATCAGTTGAGGGTGGGTCAGGAGGGGAATAAAATCTGGAGTATTAATTAATTAATTAAAAATTACAACAAAAAAGAAAAAGTTACGAAAGAAATGCAAATGGTTACTAAGTTTTTTAAATCTACAGGTGAAAGAATAAGAGTTTAAGTAATCATTTCAAAAACGAATGGAAGCCTTTGAGTTGCTGCAAATTAGATACTAATAACCATTTGATAATATGCAGGTCCCAATGCAGCGCACAGACAAATTCTCTTAAAGCATTTTTCACTTTAGATGTCTTTTTTATTTTTAAAGATTTATTTATCATATATTATATAAGTATGCCATAGCTGTCTCCAGACACACCAGAAGAGGGCATCAGATCCCATCACAGATGGTTGTGAGCCACCATGTGGTTGCTGGGAATTGAACTCAGGACCTCTGAAAGAGCAGTCAGTGCTCTTAACCACTGAGCCATCTCTTCAGTCCTGTAGATGTCTTAAAGAAATGTTGGGCCAAGAAATTAAAACTTTTAAACTTTCTTAGAGAAAACATAATTATATTAAATCTTAAGCAATAAACTTTCTTTGTGGCCATAATTATAGTTGACAAAACTAAATCAGCTTGGTAATTTCCTGCAATAAATACTATGCAGCAAGTAAAATGAATAAATAAGATATTTTAATGATAATGGAATAATTCCATATGTTTCTGAATTGTAAAACTTAATATACAAATTAATCAGAACAAAACCACATTATTTGTTTATTTTTAAAGTGCATATGAATTAATTCCAAAACGTTAACAGTGGTTGTGCTTATGTAATAAGATGTTGAAAAAAAAGAAAAAAATTCCAACTCAATTCTTCATAGAGTTAGAAAAATTAATTTGCAAATTCATTTAGAATAACAAAAACCCAAGGTAGTGAAATCTATTCTCAACAATAAAAGAACTTCTGGGGGAATAACCTTGAGGGAATTGACCTCAAGCTGTATCACAGAGCAATAGTGATAAAAACTGTCACTATGAAAAAAAATAGTATTGGTACAGAGTAAGGAAGGTAGATCAATAAAACATTTTCATAAAAGAATTGAAAATCCAGAAATGAACCCACACACCTATGGTCACTTGATCTTTGACAAAGGAGCTAAAACCATCCAGTGGAAGAAAGATAGCATTTTCAACAAATGGTGCTGGTTCAACATGGTCGTCAGCATGTAGAAGAAAGCAAATCAGTCCATTCCTATCTACTTGTACAAAGGTCAAATCCAAGTGGATCAAGGACCTCCACATAAAACCAGGTACACTGAAACTAATAGAAGAGAACGTGCGAAAGAGCTTCAAACACAACCCAGAGGAAAATTTCCTGAACAGGACACCAATAGCTTATGCTTTAAACAAACAATCAACAAATAAGTACTCATAAAATCGAAAAGCTTCTGTAAGGCAAAGAGCACTGTCAACAGGACAAAATGGCAACCACACAGATTGAGAAAAGATCTTCACCAATCCTACATTTGATAGAGGGCTAATACCAATATAGACCAAGAACCCAAGAAGTTAGACTCCAGAGAATCAAAAACCCTATTAAAAATGAGGGACAGAGCTACACAAAGAATTCTCACCTGAGGAATATCAAATGGCTGAGAAACATCAGGGAAAGGCAAACCAAACCAACCCTCAGATTCTACTTCACACCAGTCAGAATGGCTAAGATCAAAAACTCAGGTGACAGCAGATGCTGGCAAGGATGTGGAGGAAGAAAAACATTCCTCCATTGTTGGTGGGATTCCAACTGCTCTGGAAATCACTCTGGAGGTTACTCATTAAACTGGACATAGTACTACCCGAGGACTAGGCATATACCCAAAAGATGTTCTAACATACAACAAGGAAACATGCTCCACTATGTTTATAGCAGCCTTACTTATAACAGCAAGGAGTTGGAAAAAAAACCAGATGTCCTTCACCAGAGGAATGGATTTAGAAAATGTGGTACTTTTGAAAGTATTACCAAGCCAAATGCTACAGAATGACTGCTCTTAAAAAAAATACATGCACCACAATGTTCATTGCAGCTCTATTTATAATAGCCAAAAGCTGGAAAGAACACAGATGTCCTTCAGTAGATGAATGGATACAAAAAATTGTGGTACATTTACACAATGGAGTACTACTCAGCTATCAGAAACAATGACTTAACGAAATTCTTAAGAAAATGGATGCATCTAGAGAATATCATCCTGAGTGAGATAACCCAGTCACAAAAGAACAGACATAATATGCAGTCAGTGATAATGGGATACTAACTCCAGAAAGCTCTGAACACCCCAGAAACAACTCACAGACTGTGGGAAGTTCAACAACAACAACAACAAAAAAAATATACTTTAATTAAAATAGAACTGTATCACATCCCCCTTTCCTCCCTACAGCCCCTCCTAGTCTCTCTCCTATCCCCTCAAATAGCCTCTTTCCTATATTATTGTTACATATATATATATGTGTGTGTGTGTGTGTATGTATATGTACCCAAAATACTTAATTACAACCTTGAAAAATGTATTCGTATACTTTTATGCAAAAATGCTGAAAATGTGTACATTTATCTTTGTTTTTTAAAATACAGTAAAAAAAAAAAAAGGCAAAACCCCCAAACCAACCAACCAACCAAAACAAAACAACTAAACAAACAAAAACCAAAAGAAACCGACTAAACAAACAAATAAAAACCCCAAGCACTTTCCAACCACATTAAACACTCCCCTTGGTAAAGTATTTTAGAAAGCTAGTGGCCACAAGAGGTGGCCACAGACCTATGGCAGCCATGTAGACAATACGCACTATCTGCCTTTCATGCTGTGTGGCTACTAAGACCCAGTGCTTTTACTGTTTTCTGTTTGCTATTTCTGTGGATGAACGTAGGGAACTCCACACATGAACTGTGCCACTGCATTGAACTTCCATCTAACTTCCATGTGAATTGCTCATGGGGCATTCCAGACAGCACCCTGCATCCTGCTGCAGTGTGTGATTCCTGTTAGACTGGATGGTAGAAATGCAGCAAGGGCTCATCAGGACAAAAGCCTCGAACTCTTCGTGTATTTTACTTTAGGGAGAGAGCCACTTATGCAGAACCCCCCATGTTTCCTCTTGGACACACATCCTTCCTTTCCACTGTCTCTTCTTAGTCTAAGTGGTTATATTTCATGCTACTGGGTAAAACTGTCAGTACATCTATATCTAATAAGAAGCATGACTTCAGAGTCTTGATTCAACTTCAGAACTATTCTGAAGATGATGGCTCATTAGTGAACACATTGGGGATTTAAAAATGGTATTTTATAAATAATATAAAGCACAAAGCATCAAAAAAACTGACGTATAGCTATCATTCTATATCTAAGATATAGCCTATTATCACTATAAATAGGATTTGAAATTTCAGGAACTCAAATTCACCAGAAGCAAGTGTGGTATCATGAAATGTATTTCAGAGATAACCACGTGCAGAAATGGAAGTGCAGCTCCGTGGCTGAGCATCGTCATTACAGAGAGGCCTCGTGTTAGATTCATGGCACCACGAGTTTGTAAGAAATTAGTAAGTAAATTATATCTAAAGTCAATTTAAAACTGGGAAATATTGATTCCTCTGCTTCTATTTAACATCTTTTGTACCTATACCAGCAGCACATGCACTGAAATTCAATCAAACAGATCAGATAAGACTAGTTAAGCCCTGGCCAGTGTTACATCCTTTACAAAGAGTCTGGAACATGGCTCAGTCACAGAGTGCTCACCCAGAATGCAAAGGGCACCTGGTTCTATCTTCAGCCTGGCAAACTAAGTAAATGACAGCAGCCATTGACCCTAAAAGGCCCTTAGAAGGCATAACTTTATAGAGCCAGTGAGATGGTTCTGTGGGTAAGAGTGTTTATGACTGGAGTTTGAGCCCCATAATCCTCAAAGTAGATGGGGGAATCCCTTCCCGCAATCTGTTCCCTGGCTTCCATCCTGGTGTGCCATGGTACCCTCCTATGCCCCATAATAAAACAAAAATAAATAAATAAAAGTTTACATCATTTTCTCAACACATCACAGCTATGTATTTATACAGTTTTTTTTTTTTTTTTTTTTAAGAGCAAAAAGCATCCATATAAATCTTTCAGTGCTCAAATGTTCCTGGCAATTCACTAGTGGCTCACTGACTATCATGGCTTCGAATGTACCATGAGCAGCACCTTTTTTACTTTTATTTGGTTAAAGGAAGACAGAAAGAAAACTATTTACTGTAAACATAAACATAGTATGGATTCTGACTTACTGGGCTAGAGACAGTGAAGCTTGACTATGAAAAAGCAGTCCAGAAATGTCAGTCTGTTTGCTTCTCCATCATCAATGCGTCAGGGTTGAAGCCCTGATCCCAAATGTGACAGTATTATCAGTGGGGCTTTGGGAGCGTTACAGGCCGCCATAACAGAGGCATGTCCATAGGAGACACCGAGGTGAGCACTTTCCTCTCATCTTAGTCATTTCTTCTTTCTCCTCCTCTCCCACCTCCTGCACCATGAACTAATATGAAGAAATATATATGCAAGCCAGAAATTGGGCTCTCACCATTACCTAACAATGTTGGTACCAGGATCTGAGCCTTTGGGCTACCAGTGATTTAAGGAATAGTTTCTGCAGTCACCCAGTCTGACGTAGTTTGCAATGACAGTCTGAGTTACAAAGACATCTTAATAAGCTTATGTCACACTCATATTAATTGGGCAAATCAACCAATCGGAAATCGTTCCTCAGAAAAGTTTATGTCACAGCAATCCGCACTAACTTATGACTGTTAGTGGAAAAGCTTGTGGGACTAAGGCATGCTTCTAACTTAAGCAGGCTCCTGTAACCTAGACAGGCAGAACATTCTTTCCCAATCTAAGAAAAAATCAGCAAGTCTCAGACTTTCTCTTTTGAAAATTTTGAATTTCAAAACTAGAGTTTCTGTTTACAAATTAGGAAGTTCTTTGGGCACATATTCTTGTGCTACTACTTATATTTTTTAGCTAACTGTCTTATTTTTCAATTTTGTGTTTCAACTTTACTTTCCATAATAAAGAGGCTGTCAAATGACCTATGATTTAATCACTGGATTATTTTGACAATTCTTATAACTGTTCCCAATTGGATTGACAATTATCTACCTTGTCCTATCCAATAACAATAGATATGCATATATACATATGTATATTTCCTTAGCAGTGTGCAATGTCACTGGCAAATCTAATTAATAAATCCCTATGAGGTGAAGGCAGGCATATGATGTAACTGTTTAACTGCTTGATAACACTTAAATAATTTATTCATACTAAAGCTAAGAAAATAAGACAAGCATATACTGTTTTTCACAAAAGACAAATCTGTATATGTACACATACACAGTGGCCCTAAGTGATATTAATTCAAACTACTGAAGGAAAAAAAATCTTAGCTCTAAGTCAGATCATCATGTCCCGGATGCTGAATTATATCTATTTAAAATTTCTGAAATCCAGGAGTAGAGTTTACTTTAAATTATTCAAGAGAAATGAAAATTTGCAATAAAGGTTCTAGGAATTTTGAACCTTTAGGTGGAATAGTTTCTAGTTCAAGATGATATCTACAGTTCATTGATGTCGATCTCAGCATTCTGACGCTCAAATCCATCACTTCTGCTCATCTTACCAGACAAGAAAGTTATACAGCCATTACCTTTTAAATGCTCTTTGTGACATTTATATGCACATGTGTATGCCTGCTCTTCTCCCTAAGCACTTCATGTGCTCATGGAGGCCAGAAGGGGACATGGTACGGGAGCTGGACTTTTCTGGTTTTGAATACCATATATGGCTGTCTGTACCTGAACCTGTGCCCTTTGTAAGAGCAGCAACGGTCACTATTTTCTAAATCCTATTTCAAATTAAACATAACTATTCCAAATGTCCTTTCATCATTAAACTTTAATTCAGGAAAGCTTAAGATTTGATCAAATTCAATTTCTTAAATATGAACACTATTAAGTTAATATTTAATATCAGGGAAGGGCGTCTCTACTCTTTCGCTGACGCAACATAAATGCCAAAGGAAGAGCCGCGATATTTCTCAGAAGAGATTTGATATTCATATCTCCATCTGAAAAATAATTGTCACATTACCTTATCTCATGCAACAAAAACATAACTTCAGCAAAACAAGTGAATCTAGATTGTCTGTTGCTACGCAAATGATCTGACATGCATGCACATTTGGAATAAGGCCTGTTAGCAAAGCAGATTTTAATGCAAAGCCATTAAGTCCACAGGCTAATTAAGTAACTGTGTGTCTTCCCAAATACCCTTCTACTGATGGGCGAGTGTGCACAAATTCATAAAACTTTAGAATTATTCAAAACTGTGAAGAAAATGAGCTGACAGATTATTTCACTTTTTTTTTTTTTTTTTTTTTTTGGTTTTCAAGCAAGGTGCAGATGACTTTGAATTAATGGATTTGAGACAACACCCTAGAAAATAGATAATAAGCCTTCTCTAAATTTTATGTTTATTAAATGGTGGCACACAAAGAAAAATCAGAGTAAACTTAAAGAACAGTTTTGCTTACATGTAACTGTGGAAAAACAGGAGTTATGCTAATAACCCTGTCAATGTGCATGTTAATAACTGTACTTAAATACCAACATTAAATGAACAAAAAAAAAAAAAAAAGGAAACAGAAAAAATGTAACTTTTATTAGCCCACATTTTCCCCAAATCCATCCCCCCTCTCTAGACCATGAGTCCAGTTCCATTTTGTGAGAATAATAACCTCCTGGGGAGGACATTTTGGCAACAGTAGTTTATTGAAAAGTATACAGGATTGAAACAAATGACCACACTGTCAGACAAAATGTAAGGAGCAATCTGTATGGCTTCAGCAAGCTATTTACTTCCTCATACCTCAGTTTTTCAAGGGTCACAATAAATCTATCAGTCAACAATGTAATGTGAAATCATTTGCTCTCTACCACAGTGGAAAATAATACATTTTATTCATTAAATCAAAATAAATATTTAGTGAATATGTCTCAAACTTTACCCTATAGTATCATAATCACCAGAGAAGAAACTAAAGTCTAAGAATTGTTTTCAGTGTTCCCTGAGAAATTATGATACACTTAATTCTAGGTCAGTGTTGATCAGTTTTGTCAAATAGCTAACAACTAAGGCACAGTTGCTCCCCAGTTCAGTAACAAACAAAACACAGGAGTGCACTGGGATATTCTGATATCAACAGCAACAGAGTCCAACATACGCAGAGATAAAATGTAAGGACAAGTGTGAATGTTCAGATATAATTTATGTCATACCTTAAATGTTGCTGGTCAGTAACTGTGTGGAGAGAGAGAGAGAGAGAGAGAGAGAGAGAGAGAGAGAGAGAGAGAGAGAGAAGAGAGAGAGAGAGACAGAGAGAGAGAGAGACAGAGAGAGACAGACAGAGACACAGACAGAGACACAGAGACAGAGAAGGAAGGAGGGAGAAAGAACTTTGTACATAATATATATGCATACATACATACATATATATGCTTAAGAATCACTGGAAACAGACTCTGGGCTGTAAATGGGACACATACATTAAAGCCACCACCACCAAGACTCAGGGAACATTGCTGACAAAGAGATGGAAAGAATGGAGACTGAGAGGTGAGTGAGCATCAGAACTATAAAATGTGGTGTTCTGGACACGACATGCTTTTGTATACACCAATTTACAATAGCTATGGTTACCAGTACATAACCTATAGAAATTCTATCCAGGCAAAAATCTTGCACAAATAGGCGAATGACCTCCAGGCCACAGCCCTTACTGAGTAGCTATTGAGAATGGATTGTTCATGTGTGAGGGAGAACTGTACTTTGTTGAGGATGTGACCACTGGTAAGTTTTCCATACTCCAGTGGATGGCTCCGCGTGTGCATGCACACATAGACACGCATGCACACACATACATAGGAATTAAAATTGGGAGGGAGTATATTAGCAGAAAATGGTCTCTGCTATGTGGAGTGTACTTATATGTCAGTTTTCATTTAAAGAACAGTATTGTTTTACACAGTGCCTCAGAATAGCTATGTCACATAAGATACATGGAGATGTTTTTAATTATTATGTGATTTGATTCATGCAATATCATTGTTGCATAACAAAGATGGCTCTATAATTCCATTTTCAACTTGTAAAATTCTGAGAGCACAACAGATATCACTTGATAATGCTAAAAGCAGAGTTGCTACCACTGCCACGATTATCAACACAGACTGATTCAAGATATTAATGGCTTAGATTCACCAACTTGTTGGCAAACAGTTTATGATTTTATTATGACAACTTATCGTTGAATGATACCAAGCTTCTCCACACTGAGAGGCTAATTGGAAGGAATTCAACTCCTAAGAGCTTGAGATGAGGAAATGATGAGTCAGTGTCTTGAATCTAAGCTCTTGCTAAATGCAGAGGACTGGGATCGAAGCACAGTGGGAAAGCACTGGGCTAGCACGCGGTCCACCCTTGGATCCATCGCAGCACCATGTAAAATGATGGCAAAAAGCAGATCCTTTAACTGTGCCCTTTGCAAATATGGTCAGGTCAGAGATGCACAGCCTAGACGTGATAAAAGGAAACCACAGTTCCTTAGGAGGAAGGGGAAGAAACTGACATAATATCAAAATCAAACTTATAATGACTGTTTGATACATCTAGGGTAAAATGCAAAGGCCGAGAATGACACTCTGGGAGTGCCACCTTTATTTCTCATTATTTGTATTAATCATTCCATTCGTTTACATTTTCATTGATATTCCCCTTCCTGGTTACCCGCCCAGCAACCCCCCATTCCACCCTCCCATCCCACCCCCTCGCCCCGCTCCCCCTTTCCCCTATGAGGGTGCTTGTCTAAAGATGGACAGAGACTGAAGGAAAGGCCACCTTTGATTCTGTGCTTCCACAGGCCCAGGTGAGGCAGCTATTTACATTTCTACAAGTTCACAGGAGGCTGGTCCAGAGTCACACTCTATACTCCCTGACAAGCATCATCTCTGCAGCCTGGAAAAGTCTGTACACACTTGGCATTTTCACTGAGCCTGGATCAAAGGCAACCTATTCCTGAGCCTCTCTAAACTAATTTTCTGTTCACAGAAAACCCCTCCTTGTCCTTCTCTATAAAGAATCAGAATGGACTCGACCTACAGTAAATGGCCTCTTTTCTGTTCTCAGTGCCTAGACCACAGATAGCATCTTATCTCTTTTCATGATTAAAATTCACATGCCAATCAGGAGAATGAACAGATTCTAGACTTAGACTGCCCTACGCAAATCTGGCCATGTGACTCTCTGTGCATTAGGAAACTACTACCTGAATTCTCTGAATACTCGTTTTCTTGCTTACAAAAGGGCATCAGAAAAGCAGGCATCACAGGACTGTGGTGCAAACTGAACCCAACAATGCATTGAAAGCCTTTAACAGCACTCATGTGGCACAGGCCTGCATTATATTCACGGTAGTATTAAGAGAGACTAGTGGCTGACAGGGAGAGGATGATGCTGTTGATGAAGACAATGAAAGAGCACACACACCGGTTGCCCATTGGGATAAACTCAGTGCTCTGAACAAAGATTGCTAACTTAGGACAAACAGGTAAACTTATTAGTAACCATTTTAAAGGCATCACTTCCCAAATTCAACACTACCTCATCTATGTAGTGGAGACCCTGTCTGACTATCCTCCTGAGTGGCCACACTCTTTATCCTTTCCATCTTGACTATCTGGCCCTGCATTGTGCTTTCTTATTCTCTGAATTTTTGCTTTGTTTGTTCACTACCTGTGAATCCCCATTATATTCAATCAGAACTTTCAATCATTGGTCATGTCTGTGTGGTTTACTATTCCATATCTCACATGCCTAGCATATTAACAAATACTCAGTAAATATTTTCATTAGAATCCTGTTCATTCTGTTCTGTTGCATTGTTAGTGCACTGCTGAGATGCTTGTCCGTAACTTTAATTTTTCTAAATCCTATTTTTAATGATGGTTCTTAAATGCTTTAACCTTCTTTCTATTTTACCACTCACTGGAGGTAGTGGAAAAGAAAGGATACAGTGGGGGGAAGGGGCTAGTGGGTAGTGGAGGGTGTGGGTGGACGAGGACAAGTTTAGAAGGGTTCTTCGGAGTAACTCCTGTCTGTGTTGCCTGGAAATCAGAAGTCCAGCTCACAGATCAGCAGGCAGCAGCAGCTTGATCCACTGGCAAATACCTCACAAATGCACCAGCAGCTCAGTTCAGTAGAGTCAGGACAGCAACAGTGGTGACCACACCTAGCAGAGAGCCAGGCCTCAGCCTTGGCTCAAGTCAGAAAGAGGGAACCAGAGGGACACCAGGAGAAGTTCATGGCTGTTCCTCTTTCAGGGAAGCAAAGATCAAGACCACCCAGTGTTGCACAGCGAGCTCTACCAGCCAGCTGGGCTCTGTCACTCCGCGGAGTTCTATTTACCGTCCAAACAGCCCATGTCCTTCTTGCGCCTTACCTCAGCATGGCTCTTGCCTCAGCAGTGCATCCAAAAACTCTGAGTCCTTGCAAGTGGCAACAAGCTGCAGCTCAACTACATAAGGTAAGGCAGACCGACACATGCATCTCGTTAGCAAACAATCTTTCACAGCACGTCTATTCATGTGCTTGCTTTAGCAGAACACCTTTTCAGTTGTGTCTCCTTCAGCAAAATATTCTTTCACACCTCTGTCCATTTCAATGAAATGCTCCTTTACATGTTTGCAATGTGAAAACACTATCCAACCGATTTTCCAAAGAACCCTTAAGTTTCTCTTATCGTTACATTACAAAGTACCATTTCCATGAATAAGCTCTCTAGAAGTTATTAACTTTCAGGAATACTTTGAGAAAATAGCTTATTTTGTATTATAGGTATAAGGAATTATAACAGAGATACCTATATCTGTTGAAGTAATTATTAAAAAATAAAACCGCTATTGTCTTTTCCAGCCCAAGGTCTTACTCCTCAGGCCTGACCCCGATATGCAGCCGTGAGCACCTCTGGTGCCCAGTCTGAGCTACTATGGCCCAACTTGTCTATCCTCTTTCCTGGTTCCTTTTCTCCCATACCCCTAACTCTGCTTCTATGAAGGTGATCCCCCTCCCACCCACCCACTCCTATCTCAACACTCTTGCATTCCCTTACACTGCAGAAACCAGCCTTCACAGGACACAGGGCTTCTCCTCCTCTTGATGCCAGACCCTCTTCTTATAAACCTGAAAGCATAGCATGAACTTGTCTTTATGAAAGGGGAATAATTTTTCTTGTACTGCATTTGTTCTTATCAAGGGTCTTGCTATGTAACCTAGCATGGCCTTGAACTCACCATCTTTTAACTGCAGCTTCCCAATATGCAGACTGATAAGTTTACACTATTAATCTGGATAGAGAAGCAAGCAACTCATCACTACTGGTACATAACTCAATGTCACAGCTCCTACCTTGCTGTATGATTACAGTATTTATCCACCTACCATAATAACTTAACACTTGAGCCTACAGTTAGCGATAATCCTGACAGGATGTTTTTCCTTTGAACGATTTTCCATCTACTATTCAGAAGGGTAGATGCAGATCTCTAGTACTCCTTATGCATTTAGGGTTGAGTTAAGCTTATTCCCTCATAAAGCCTTACTGTAGCTCCACCCAAATGAAGTTCTCCAATGCTTTAGAAGTGTCAAGGACAGTCTTAGCCTTAATAATCCTTCAATTTTCTCATTATTGTAATAGCAAATGGGATTAGGCCACAACACCCCTAGAATTTTATATTATGTATGTGTACAGAGGGGAGATGGAGGAGAAACTAGATGAATATTAAAGCAGAAGGCAGGAAGTGGTCCAGTAAAATGCCTGTCCATGGTCATGAACAATCACCTCTAAAGAGACAACTGTTTTTCAAGAAATGCTGAGTGTGCTGGCTGTTTGCTTAGAGACTAAAAATATAACTTTGATACTGTTTTCCCCCAAGCCAGTTGATTTAGATTAATAATTTTTTTGAGGAATAACAGAAAACAAGAAAGACTGGGTTGCAGGTGGAAGAGGGTGACATAAGAAACAACAAATGCTTCTAAGGAACTATGAGATGAGCACAATATCAGGACATTCACAGAAGGAAGGAACTGCTTCCCCTGTAAATAAGAACTACTTAGCGACTCCAGACAGAGTCCTTCAGTCTCTTCTCACTCGCACAAAGAGGTGAGAAAGAAAACACCTCCTGTCAAAGAAAACAAGACTTAGGCCATAGACAACAGATCTCAGGGTCTGAACCATTACAGGTCACATATGAAAACCACTTTTCTTTAAGACTGTAGCTTGTAGCCCAGGTTACCCTTCAAAAACTTTCAATTTCTCTACCATTGACTCTGGAGTGTTGGAAATACAGGTAGGTATTTGGGGAAATATTGGTGTGTTTGGGAAACATATCAACATATATGGTGACGGTTTAAAATGCTTCTAAGACTGACAAATTACATTATTTCAATATTGTAAAATATTTATGTTTTTGTAAACATATCTAGGCTATGTTCTAATTCCAGAACATTCATCCTACTGACACCAGAAAATACTAATAGCTGAGAGAACAGAGTGCCATGTCTTTTCTCATTAATCCCAAAGGAAGAAAGATCATCACACAATATTCTCATTTCTAATGTTAAGTAAAATAACAAGTCCACTCGGACCTGAAGTAAATATCGTTAAAGTACTATATACCTGGTGCCACCTTTGCAATTTGGCAGTTTCTTAGAAAACTGAATAGTTCTCCCTCAAGACCCAGTTATCCCACTCCTGGGCATATATCCAAAAGATGCTCCACTATACCAAAGGGAAACTTGCTCAGCTGTGTTCATAGCACCTTTATATGTAATAGCCAGAAACTGGAAGCAACATACATGTCCCTCAATTGAAGAGTGGATAACGAAAAAGTGGTACATCTACACAATGGAATACTATACAGCTATTGAAAATTAAGACATCATGGATTTCACAGGCAAATGGATGGAAATTGAGAATACCATGCTGGGTGAGGTAACCCAGACGCCCAAAGGACATGTATGTTATATGCTCACTTATGAGGATATTAGCCACAGAACACAGAACATATGAGGCTGCTAAGAGTTTAGGGCATGTATTTTTTTCTGGAGAATAGAAAACTTTCAAAGAACTGTCGCCCATTTTAAGTGGACCACAAAATTCTGATGTTGGTTTTTGTTTATCTTTGTTGTTGTTGTTGTTAATGGTGGAAACTGAACCTTCCTCATGGCCCAACAAATAAAGTAAGCAGGGCTCAAATGGGATTAAAAAGACTGAAATGGCAAATATGGGCCTTCATGGGTCTACAACTAGGTCCTCTGTGTATATGTTATGGCAGGGAGCCTGGTGCTTTTGTGGAACACCGAACAGTGTTAATAGGTGTATCTCCGAATTTTTTGCCTGCTCTTGAGATACTTTTTCTCCTATTGGATCCTTGTACAACCATGCTATTAGGGCTTTTGCCTTCTTTTATTATAATTTGTTTTCTCTTGTCTGGCTGTAATTTCTTAGAGGCCTATTCTTTTCTGAAGAGTAAACAGAGGAGGAGGAGTAGATTTGGGGGAAAGAAGATATGTGTGTGTGTTGGGGGCAATTGGGAAGAGTAAGGAAGGGGAAAGGAGGGGAAACTGTAGTTGGGAGATACTGTATGAAACAGGCATCTATTTTTAATTTTAAAAAGGGGAAGGCAATTTGGTGCTCTTTAAATTACTAATCACTGAAAATTAAATTTAAAACGTTCCTTTTTAAATTGTGATTCATAGTCTTTAGATGTATGTTATGTACATTATAAAATCAAACTGTCACTTTGTATTTAGGAAAATTATAAAAATTCAGAAAAAAATGAAGAATAAACTAAATACTATCTTCAACTGTGAAGGATAGATGTTATATCTTTCATTTGTAAAAGTCATGGTAGAGTACCTAGAGACACCTGGAGTATGCCCTGTAATTTCACAGGTGACCTTAAAATGACTTGTAAAGAGTTGGTTCAAGTACAAGTGTCACAACTAATTAGATGTTATTCTAACAGAACAAACTATCTTTAGGTAGAAAATGTCCCTCTGTAGCTTTCAAAACAATAGGATAAATTGCTAACTGCACACATCTAATGTGTGCACACTGGGACATTTGCTCAATCTGTTAACAGTTCTATAATGGAAATTCCTGTTTTCTAGGACTTTTGTCTTTATCTAATCTTGTATATTTAGATGCAATGAGAAAACATGTACAAACTTTTCATATTATATACATTATGTAACATAACTTACAGAAATGACAACTATTTCAATAGAATGCATAAAACTCTTTTCC
This sequence comes from Micromys minutus, assembly GCF_963924665.1. Lineage (NCBI taxonomy): Eukaryota > Metazoa > Chordata > Mammalia > Rodentia > Muridae > Micromys > Micromys minutus. Next base: position 46,867,362 of record NC_137953.1, read on the forward strand.
CTGCATTTTCTGAGCTTTCCAGTATTATATAGAAGAGATCATATGCTACCTGGAGACATAAATGTATACTGGGGTAGGACCTGCAGATATAATTTTTCTGAAATTATTTTCATAATTTAAACTTAAATTTAAGCAATAATTAATGATCAGTGAAAGACTAACATTACAACATATTTTGAGATTCAAAAGCCACAATATTAGTTATAATTGCTAAAATAATAAAATTATAGATCTCTCATTCTACTATTACAAAACTCTTAACAATTATTTATTTACACACACACACACACACACACACACACACACACAAAGTGGGAGCTCAAGCTATGACCTACTACCCCATATAAAATCAGTACACAGTGAGTTAAATTAACAAGTCCAATGTAAAATAAACCACAAACTTGATATTGATCAATTCTGCCTCAAGCACAGCAATCATGGATTTCTATCTTTGAAAGTAAGCTTGTTGACCTGGAAGAATGAGAAACAACAGTCACAGTGATTTTACTCTTTCTAATCTGTCTGATAGCACTAACAGAATGTGTCAGCTGGAATGAGGCATGTGATGTAAACACATAGGAAGGATGGAGAAGCCAGGCCCAACAAAGAGAGGCAGGAATTATAATAAGCAAGGAGAGATGACACTCAAGAGTCAGTGCTCTCCACACTCAGATGGGAAATGAGGTCTTTTAGACGAACCCCCATTATTCACACCAAGTTGCTTATAGAAAAATATTGCACAGTTCTGCACAAGAGATGAAATCCATGTATCCTCTTGTCACGTTTGTACCAAATCCTTTCCTTCCACAGTTTGAGAAATAACAATGTGCTCTGGGACCCAGCTGAGAACCTGAAACCTTATGGGGCTGTAAAGAGGCCTTAACTACTACTTGCTGATGAAAAACTTTCCAGCAGTGACATTATTCCATATATCCCTCTCGTATAATATACCACAAATCACGAGAGTGCTACTAGGGCTAGGCCCTTGGTAAGGGAGTATTAGGAATTAAGTATTAGAAATTAAGGCAAAATGCTTGGTCTCTATAATTTGAAAATTAAGGCTTTCTTTTTCAATAAAGAGGCTGTAATAGTTGCAAAGATCAAATAAATTAATATACGTAATATTCATAAGAAGTGCTAACATTATCAGTGTACAACATCTACATGGTTCCAGAATATGCACTTTTCAAGTGTGCTAATAGCATTTATGTTAACCAGTATACACATATTTGATTTTCTTACCTCAATATAACCATTTGTGAAACTTGCACATTTTTTAACAATCTTCTACTGCAGACATTTTAATATAATTTTTCATGGTGAATGGAACCATGTTTTTGAAAGAATATCAATTTAAAGGCAATGGATAATGCATCTGTCAGAAAATAATCTCTAAAGTAGCAACAAACTAAACCAAAATTGTTCAGAATGTGCAGGCTCTGTGCATGTGTGTGTGCACATGTGCACTGCTAGGCTTACACAGCATATTGAGATTCAACACTAAGACCTCTGTCATACTAGGGCACATCCTCTGCCACAGAGCTACAGCCCCTTTTAGAGTTTTGATGATACAGGTTACATGATGTTCACAATTATATACAAATGAATATGATACACAATATACTATTTCTTTTTAAAGAAGCTGTTATATTCCTGTATGAGACAGAACTTTATTTTTAAAGAGTTATTTTGAAATAATTGCACCATTACTAATTGTCTTAGTCATGGTTTCTATTCCTGCACTAACATTATGACCAAGAAGCAAGTTGGGGAGGAAAGGGTTTATTCAGCTTACACTTCCATATCTCTCTTCATCACCAGAGGAAGTCAGGACTGGAACTCAAGCAGGTCAGGAAGCAGGAGCTGATGCAGAGGCCATGGAGGGAGGTTACTTACTGGCTTGCTTCCCCTGGCTTGCTCAGCCTGCTTTCTTATAGAACTCAGGTCTACCAGTCCAGGGATGGCTCCACCCACAATGAGCTGTACCCTCCTCCTTGATCACTAGTTGAGAAAATGCTTTACAGCTGGATCTCATGGGGGCATTTCCCCAACTGAGGCTCCTTTCTCTGTGATACCTCCAGCTGTGTCGAGTTGACACAGAACCAACCAATGCACTAACATTGTGCGGAATTCCTTATAGATGCTTTCCCTTATTTAATCATAATACAGTTCCCAAGACTGCAGTTAACACAGGCATATCCTCTTAACAAACCTACAGACTTTACTATCGTGTCTACTGCTCAGTTCCACTCCTGCATTCCCTCTGTTGCAGGACACAATCCTTGAGGCCACACTGAATTAAGATGCCACTCTACTGGGGACATGAACATAGAGTGCCTGCAAAGTGGTATCTCTTGCCTTTGTAATAATTACTAAGGATGAAACTCAGTTTTATTTTTTCTGTGTGCATGGCTATTTCGCCTGCATGTTTGTCTCAGTACTACATGCATGCAGTGAGTGACTGAAGAGGCCAGAAGCTGTCAGCTTCCTGGACTTGGAGTAACAGGTGTTTGTGACCCACCATGTGAGTGCTGGAAGACCTAAGCCATCTCCCCAGCTCCCACTTCTTTTGAAAATTGCCCCCCTCAAGCATTGCATATGTGAGAAGTGGGTCACTCTGTAACAGGAGGGAAAAACATTTCTCATCTATCCCTAGGTGTAGACGGAGACCTTGGTAACAAAAGATTTTTTAAATAAGTAAAACAAACAAATGCATTTGAATTACATTTTGGTGGCATGAGACCTGTGAAAAGGGAGAACACACAGAGTAGTGAAATCTGTTCATGCTTCTGCTATTAGACACAGAAAAACACAGGAGCAGAGAGTACTTACTGCCCAAAGCAGGTATGCCTCAAAGTCATAAACTGAGTGGAGACTTAGCAAGGGAGGTCTGTGTGTTCAGTGCCTGTGTGGCTGCATCCTGGGGGATAAAGATGGCCCTTTCCTCTTAGCACTCACAGGGCTCATTTCAAAACAAAATCTGATGTGCTACTTATGGGATGGTCAGAATATTCGACAATCTATGACCTGCTTCAGTGAAGAAAGGAGGTGAGGAAAATTATAGAAAAACCTTCCTGATTCTACTGCTTTCAGTAAGCCCATGATACTATACTGGGGTAGGCATCTGGAATCCCCTCAGTGTCTAGCCCAGCTCTAGAGCAGGGGATTAGGTTTTATTATGCCCACGTAAACGAAAGAAAGCTGCCCAATGAGTGAAAAGGCCACAGTTCATTTAGCCTCTTCCTTTTCTTTAAGAGGCTGGTCTGGGATTCCTGGGGACTAGAGAACTTCCTATTACATCGGCTATCAAGTGGCCAGGACGATAGGCATCCAACAGTGAGCCTGGCGTTAGTATTTCTTGCCTTGTAAGGCTACTTGTAAGTTATAAAATGGTAATGTGTAAGGCCAATGTTAAATTCTGATTTGCATGTATTAGTAACACAGATGCATTCTCATTTGGCTGAACTGTGGATCAAATACAAAGGAGAGACACAGACATTATTAGACACTGATAAATAAGGGGCAATGAAATAAAAGGTAATAAAAAGAAATTCTGCCTTTATCTAACCAATTAACTCGGACTTATATACAAAATGTAAGTCCTATGTTCATGGCCAGGAATTCAGTCATTAACTTTTTTTTTTGCTTTAATAATAGTCTTTTACTCCATGAACGTAACATTTGACAATATGGTTTATATAAGGAAAATGGTGACTTGGTAAATCAAAAATACTCATTTAATCAATCAGACAACAAATATTTCAGAATCAAGAAAAATGAACTGTTACATCTAGCAATTACATTGCCTATTCATTTTAAAGCTATATAAAGTCTTTCAAAATCCTCTACATACATAGAATACTTAGTTCCCATCTAACAACAGGAATGAAAGATGAGGCCCAGTAAGCACGTAAACATTTTTTTACTGACAATTTTGAATTATTAAGTAAGTACATATCTGTATTTTTATAAACACAAATCTTTCTCAGCATTGCTACAGAAAGAACATTTATTTTTAAATTAATACAAACTCGGTACAGGCCTGGTGAGGTTGTGCATTGAGTACCCAGAGCACACAGAGTGCTTGGTGGTGCTTGTGGAAAAGGGTCCTTTCCGGCAGCATTATTTATAATAGCCAGAAGCTGGAAAGAACCCAGATGTCCTTCAGTAGATGAATGGATACAGAAATTGTGGCATATTTACACAATGGAGTACTACTCAGTTATTAGAAGCAATGACTTTACGAAATTTTTAGGCAAATGGATGGAATTAGAGAATATCATCCTGAGTGAGATAACCCAGTCACAAAGGAACAGACATAATATGCAGTCACTGATAATTGGATACTAACCCCAGAAAGCTCTGAACACCCCAGAAACAACTCACAGGCCAGAGAGAGAGAGAGAGAGAGAGAGAGAGAGAGAGAGAGAGAGAGAGAGAGAGAGAGAGAGAGAGAGAGAGAGAGGCCAAAAAGTAGAAGCCTGAGTCCTTCTTAGAAAAAAATAAATGTATAGCAAGAGTGGGGTACACCTTGACCTTAAATCATTAAGAACTCAAGAGCTAAGAATATGGCCTTGTATTTAAAAATCATTACGTTTAATCTTTACACAGCGAGACAACTTTGACTATTTTCACTTTACATTTTGTTTTACATGTACTTTATGCTTGTCGTAGTTAGTAAGGTTCCAATGCAGACTATCAAACCTTTAAAAAAATCAAGTACTGACAAAAATATATTCACAAAATTTTATGCAAAACTGATTTTAAAAATCTGTAAATGTATTTGGTTTTTTAAAAATAAAGTTGTAAAAAAAAAAAACCAAAAATACCCCACAAACAAACAAACAAACAAACAAACAAAAAAACCCTCATTCCTCTTGAAGCAAGTTTCCATCCCTGAAACAGAATCGCAGGACCCTTTACCTGCTTTATTTACATGAGAAACACAACAGAAGTGACTTTTAAGACCCTCCACTACCTAATTTCTCTAAGCTACAGCCATTGATTCTTTCTAAGTTTATTTATTCAAAACAACAGCACAAACAATTCTTTTTTCTTGGGTCAGCAACTTACTGAATTAACATCAATCATCAAAGGAGACAGGGCTGAAAGGAAGATGGAAGCCCATTTTCTCAGAGATTGATTTTTTTTTTTTTAAGCCAAAACACACAGGCATAAGCAAGAGGCTATTTACCATCAAAAAGGTTCAACTTGAAAGTCACAGCCAAAAGGGCACAGGAAGAGTGCTGCCTGGGTTCTCTGAAATCCTAAAGAAAGAGTATGTTGTTGCTTATTTGTTAATTATTTGATTTTTTTAAGTGTTAAGCAAGAATTTGATTTTCATAAAAAGCCCACCTAGATAGCTTAAGACAAGGAAAACAGTGTCTCTGATGGGGAAGGATCAATGTTGGTGTTTATTACAAGGATTTCCTAATGGCTCTCTCAACTCTCTTTACTTTCTTTGATGTATTTAATGTGGTAAAGTTCATCAAAGGCATCTGTGATCAGAGCTTAAATGTATTTAAATACCTACCTTTGGAGTGTCTGAGAGGTGATTTGCTGTTTAGGCAAAAACAAAAGCATTCTCTGAAAACTCTGATTTGCTTTTTACTAGGAATTCAGCAGGATTTTTTTTTTTTTCCTCATAAGCTGGGCAGTGAGTTCCTGTAGGAAAATGAAATCAGAACAGCCAGTATTCCAGAGACTGCTCTAAGAACTGGAAAAGCAATTGGCTCATGTCTACTTTACAACCTATGGTGCTGGGGTAAACTTTTTCCTTCCTAGAGCTTTCATAGAGATTTATGGAAGGCGAGGAAGGCATTAGACAAAACACATGAAATGCTGGCTGTTGACAGTCTTTATTTTAGGCACTTAAAAAAAATTTTTAACCCTATTGCTATTCTAAATTAGAACCAGAAAATAAGATTTTTCTATTCTTACATAGAAGAAAGACAAAACAACAAAAACCAAAAAAAAAAAAAAAAAAAAAAAAACCAACAAGCATTAAAATGCACAAGGCAATAAAGATGGAAAAAAAAAACCTTATAAAATTCTGAAAACCAAAGTGTTTAACAATTTTCAAAATGGCTCGTTTATAACATGACTGTTCATTTTCTTTTTAAAAGATTTATTTTTATTTATGGGTACACTGTCACTGTCATCAGACACAACAGAAGAGGCATCAGATCCCATTACAGATGGTTGTGAGCCACCATGTGGTTGCTGGGAATTGAACTCAGGACCTCTGGGAAAGCAGTCAGTGCTCTTAACCCTGAACTATCTCTCCAGCCTGACAGTTCATTTTCTTAGAACATTAGGAGTATAGGTAGAGTAGGTAGACTTTGCTTGCTTGTCTAAGACAATGAGTGTCCACAGAGGCAAGATCTCCATTTACCCAAGCATTATTACAAAAGTAAAGTTCTAGTAGTGTGAAAACAAACAGCTTTCCCCAAGAAGGTTTTCACTAGTGATGCACCATGTCAGTTCCCCTTCTCACCATCATCACTGTTGACTTCCTCCTCCCTCCGCACTGACACGGAGGTCTCCAAGCAAGTAGGAAAACAATCAGGGAAGAACAGGAGAAGGAGAGATGCAGACCTAGATTAGTGATATAATGTGGAAATTTCATAATGAGACACACACACAGGGCGGGGGTAAGATCAGGTGTGTGTGAATAAATTTCCTTATGACCTCTAAGGAAATTAAATAATTTCAAAATAAATGTAACCTTGAGAATCACTTTAATAATGGGGTCAGCATGAGAAAAACAGTTGGGAGTAAATTGCATTAAATTATTTCATTGTGACTGAGCACACAGGGTAATAAGCTGTGAACAGGGTAATTCCATTCTTACACTGTTTGCCAGCAAAGTAGGACATTGAGAATTACTGAGCCCTGCTCAAGTTCTTATCGAAATGAGAGGTTCAATGAGTTACTGAGGTCCCTCCATGTTTTAGAACTGGAATTAGTATGTGACATAAGGCAGGCAATCCATGGGGCAGCACAATCCACCAAGTCAGTTAGACATGAGGCTAAGTCTAAAGAAGGGCACTTGTGTTTTCAATATATAGCTTTGTTAGGTGGAATCTTTTAATGTTATATAATACACATGCATATACTTATCGATAAGCAGCTTTACTAAGACATACATCATAAAATTAGAAGTGTTTTTATACGTTGCTATTAACTTCAACAAACAGGAAAAAACTGAGACACAACAAGAAAAACAATAAGAGTTAAATGATTTCTGAGAACGAGAGGCTATACTGCTGAACATATTATAAATAAAATGATGACTATAAAATAATTATACATATGTCATATAAATCCCAATTCATTAGGTGATACTAAGCTCTCAAATGTAACTACCTCCCTCACACAGAAGCTTAAAACACACCAAATTCTTCTGCTTAACAGCCAGAGTCCATCATATTAAGTAAACTAGAAAACAAAGAATTTAAGAGTACTTGCTGGTTTGAGTAGCCACAGAATTGAAAGAAAGTAGAAATAAAATTTTGCTATATTAATTTTGAAAATGTTTGGTGAGATTTAAGCCATCAGTGGGAATTAAAGAATGCTTTGGAAGCTGAATTATACAGTGAGGAAAAAGCCAAAGCAAAAAACTAAAGCCACACTCACTATGCAGTGGAAACACACATGAGACTGTGGGCTTTCATTTGGGCCTGGGTAACTTGAAGGCCATCTTGTTCTCTTCTTGGTGTATGCATAAAAAGACATATGAGAAATTCTATCAGAGCCTCTTTGTGGAGATCAGTTTGGCCTTGACAAAGAAGAAAGTATCTAAGGAGGAACTCAAGGAATAAATCAAGTACAGTAAATCTCCTGGCTGTAGCACTTTATTCCAACGGGGCTAGTAGAATTCCTGAATGGCAATACACCGAAACCTGCCCATGTTTTTAAGAATTGTAATGCATTCTTAACTATGACAAAACTTAACTATTAGAAAAGAAACTATTACAAAAATGTTATACTCATTGATACTTAAAAATATGAAACAAAGATATTAAAAATCATGAGTGAGTTTTATTTTCTGCATAATAAATCAGGAGTTCAAAGAAAACAGAATAACAGATTTAAGGTTATGACAGACACCAGTGCAAATAACAATTTTTAAGGTATTTCACTTTCCACACACTGATACACATACTCAAGACACAGATAGACAGATACACACACAGACACATAAAATACACACACAAACACAAAAAATACAAACACACACACACACATAGTGCCATTTAGTACCTAGAATATTTCCTGTATACAATGACTATACGATACATAAATATTTTTTGAACAGGCAACTGAAACTCTTGCTGGATGCAGTGGTGCTCTATTCCGAGCCCTTGAGAGGCAGGGAAAGGAGACGTGTATGCATGTGGCCAATCCAGGCCACACAGCCTTAAGACCCCATCACCTCCCTCACTACCACTACCAACACCTCCACAACTCACCCTACTAACTGAATGAATTACATCAGTGGCTCTATTTGTCAAGTTTAGCTTCAAAATTTCAGGTTCCTGGAGTAGTCACACAACAAAATCAACAGTGTGCTTTATTCCGAAGTGATACAGGTTGAAATAATTAATAATACACGTGCAATGACGAACTACCAGGTGAGAAAGCCTGAAAGTGTTAGGGGAAATTCAGAAGCTGAAGACATAACGAGTGAGATTATTTTACAATAAGATAGATTTTGTCCAATACAGGAGCAGGGATTTCAGAAAAGATCGTCCAGAGACTGCCTCGCCTAGGGATAAACCCCACATGTGCCCAATAAACCCAAGAACTATCGCTGATGCCAAGTAGTGCTTACTGGCAAGAACCTGATATGGATGCCTCCTCAGAGGCTCTGCCAGAGCCATACTGATACACAGGAGGATGCTTGCAGTTAGCCATTAGACTGAACACAAGGACCCCAATGAAGGAGCTAGAAAAAGGACTGCAGGAGCTGACAGGGTCTGAAAACCCATGAGAAGAACAAAATGATCAACTAACCAAACCCACTACAGCTCCCAGGGACTAAAACACCAACCAATGAGTTCTCATGGAGAGAACCATGGCTCCAGGTGCATATGCAGCAGAGGATAGCATTCTCTGGCATCAATGGAGGAAAGGTCTTTGGTCCAGTGAAGGCTCATTTTCCCAGTGTAAAGGAATGCCATGGTGCTGGGGTGGGAAAATGGGATTGTGGAAAAGGAATAACATCTGAAATGTAAATGCAGAGAATAACCAATAAAAAAACTGGGGGAGAATAAAAAAAGATTTTGTCCAAAATAAGGATACATGTCAAGGACCTAGCGCCCCAAGTTAAGTCTGGTTTTTGAAGCTTTGCCTCAGTGACCTTTCTTACATGCCCCTCACCCTTACACTCAAGATACAGCAAAGCCTAATTATGCTTACCCAGGTCTTCAATCGTCCAATCTGCTCTAAGGTAAAAAAAATCTATGAAGTAGATTGTTTAGCCACATAAGAGGTAGAGAACAACTAGTAAGTAGATCAGACCTCAGAATCATCCAGAATAAAGTCGACTCTACCCTCATTATACATACACCTCATCCCGTGCTTGTTCCTATAACAAACACCTCCCCTGTGGGGTTTCTCATGTGATGTATCACAAATGAGTACTCAGTGCTGACTGTGTTTCCACTAAGAGAGAGGAGCCATTCTTGGTACCACTCTGAGACTCTAGTTTATAGGTACCGTATGGGTGGATGGCTGACAGTCATTATGAAGACGCTAAATGAAATGGATAATAAGGGGATTTTAAAGCAATTCTGTTCCTGAAACAACATATATCGGGAACACTCATCCCAGAAAATGAAGGATTACACACTATTGAGAACATTATCTTATTTGTCTTGCCAATTTGAAGGTAATGTAAGCTACGATGATGCTTCTGTGACTGAGTCTCCCATCTCAAAGTCTCATTATATTCATGCCAGTGCTAAGCGTGATATTAACCACTGTAATTCTGCCTTTATTAGATTCAGGTATATAAATGGCATCCCAGTGTGCGTGGTGAATTTTGATCATAATTTCTCCACTCAAATTGTGTTCAGCTTCCTGCTGAGAGGATGATCACTAAGTTTTACTATAAGCCCAAGGGACCCATTAATTATTATATTACATTTTATGGTGTGGAGTAAATAAATAACATTAAAGTGCTAAATTCATTCATAGGGATGAACTGTATTCATTCACTGGATAAGTTCTTTAAATCAAGCCTAGACTGCTAATAGGCTCTTCATAATAATGCAGAAAACACCCATTGTATTATGGCAGCAATAACGGAAGGCATCTGGGTTAACAGAGAGAAACATTAGAAGACACACATTCTCTGTAAGGCACACAAATGGTATGTAAGTGAATTACAAGGTTAAATACACAAAATTCATTTAATATTCAGTCATTTCCATGTAGCTCAGTCATAAAAATTCATCTTAAAGTAATATAATTATCCTTATAGAAAAACCCAAAATAAACTAAATGTATGAAGTGCAAGCAGCCCTGACCCTTTCTAAGAGTCGCCTTAATTACTGTACATATTGCCTTAATTGGCTTGTCTTATATTAAAAGCCCATTGGGCAGGAATGTCTGTGCATTCATCTTTTGTATTATATATAATCCCTGCTCATTTCCATTTATAGTTTCTAGAGTTATAAGCAATTGCTTTTGTTAAAGCCTTTGACTGTCAGAGATTTTCTAGCCGGCAGCCCACTGGGATTTTCTTTCCCCATGCTTCATGTGACTTTTAATCATTCAAGGCAAGGTACAGCTCTGAATTTTCCCCTTGGCAGGTTTAAATTCTTGAGAGCTTTAGAGTGACACCAACTCTTTGCCTCTCTTGTATTTCACTACAGGAAGTCGCTATGGGTCTTCAGGTCACACTCCATCCTACGCCACCATCTGCTCCTCTGCACACCCCTCTGTACCAACAGTGCACACTTGACTTTCCACCACAGCAATGTGAATACACTGTATCACCTACTACACTCTATTATGAAATAATACAAAGGAGGAAAGGAAACGAGAGTATTAAGTATGTCACAGTGTTAACGCAAAACCATACCAACTGAAACTACCATAGGGACCATACCTAATGCATTAAAAATGGCAAGGTAAAAGCATGCTTGTCTCCCTGGCTTTGAGATTCCTCTCCATGTAAATGTATCATGAGAAACAACCCACCAAATATAAAAAAGCAGGTAGTACAGTACCTGGTACGAAGAAGGAAGACCGAGATGAGGACTAGAGAGAAATAAGCCAAGGAAGCTTGCAGGGGCCTGGATGACTAAAGCAATGACACATGCACACTGTTAAGTAAGAGGCAAGTCTATGTACATTAAGGAAACATGGAGTTTTCAAATTAGAGGAACAAAAGGAGAAATGAACAGATACATATTTTATATAATATATATTAATATATACATATATAAAAGGGGGAAAACACAAAATTGAGTATGAAAATTCAATGTCCAACTTAAAGTTGAAAGGGTAAAACATAAAAAAAAAAAAACAGACACATCTGAAGAAAAGGTATTTGCTTAATGCCCTTTACTTTTGAAAGAATTTAAAACAAAACAAAAAAAAAGCAACCAAACAAAAACACTTGCTGTGATCTAGGATAGGTAGCAGTTATGAGGAGATAAATGCTTATGTAGGTCACTTAAGGAGGAGTGTGCATTACACATACAGTGTGTGCTCTCTTGCAGACAGTGTCTAGAAGCCATGTGTGCACACTGTTCTGATTACGACTTAGTTCTACTGACTAGCCTTCCCCACCATGAAGTGTTTTATCTTCCTAACCCACTCCACTAGTGAAATGATGTCTTTCCTTCTTTACCTAGGCTCTTTCCCAAATACATTTATCTAGTTTGGAGGCTTTATAAAGTACTGACATGTTGATGACGTTGAAATGAACATCTGCAGTCAACCATACAGACCACTAGCCATATGTAACTTCAGAAAATTAATTTATATTAATTATATTTAAATAAAAATCATTTTCTCAGTCTCAAGAGCCAAATTTGTCATGCTCAGAAATGATACGGGCCAGGTGGTTGTCTATGAGACAAGCAAAGATATGAAACCATTCATGTCTGTTACTTCTTCAAGTAGTACTAGTAGTACTAGTAGTAGTAGTACTTCAACAAGTCCACTGACTACAGAGACCTCAAGCTGACCTCAGGACCAGATACTGCAGTCTTCCTTAATCTTCATTATCCACTTAGATAGCATCTAGGCTTTTCCTGTTGATCACAAGGAAAGTCTCACACTGACCTCTGCTTTTCTCATTGTCCCGTCAGGTCTACTGACATTCTTCATAATTCATCCAGAGTATAGTAACCTACTAAGGCCACGATCACTTAGTATTATCACAGTGGCTTTCTTCTCTTTAAAAATAGTTTTACTTCCCTATGGTATATTTTCATAAAAGAGCCAAAGTGATCTTTAAAAAGTAAAAAGAAAGAAATTGGAATGAGACATTCCTTTGAAATGTTCAAACCCCTTAAAAAGGTTTCCAATTCTGGATAAAATACAAAGACTTCCTGCATCTAAAGGATGTTGTATATCCTGGCCCCTGACATCTCTTTGATGTCTTCTTCCATACATGCTTCCTTCTCACTGATCTCAACTCTGGACCCAGACCTTTAGGACTTCTCACCTCCTCCACCGGGAAGGCTTCCTTCATATATAGCCCTTGGCTTCTTTCCTGCTTTCATTCATGTGTTGCCTTGAATAGTGACCTGTTCTCAGCACCCTGCCTAATACAGCACCCTCCCTACCCTGTCTGTCTTTTTCCACGGAATTTAAAACCCAAGGCATGTGGCATCTGTCCACTATTTGCTTTTCTTATTAGAAAAAGATTCTGTTTTAGAAAAACACAGACTTTATGCTTTTATTGCTTGCTCATGATAATAGCTACATAAGTACCTGTTAAATAAAACAAATACCACTGTGGTCAATGTCTGAACAGAGGAATACCTAGGAATGTTCTCCAGATCTATAAACTCTGTACACCAGCTAGAATTACCCTATTTGGCATATCCTGTGCACAAACACAGAGATAAAGTCAGAAGCAAACATTCAGGAGAATTTCTCATTATACAATTCTGGACTTTACTGAAGGAAGACAAAATAGGAGAACCTAAATAGAAAATTCTGGAGGCTCATGACCTTGACATAGAGACAAAGTGGGTTTTCAGGATGTCCTTTATAGCTCCACAAATACCCTTGAGGCAGATCACTGTTATGGGGTCTTTGTCTTCTTGTTAGCAAAAAGTAAAGAAAGCATCGCCACAAATGAAATCAAGCTAAAACAAAGCAGGTATTGATTGGGGACCTAGTGAATGCCAGGACCTTGTACATAGGCCACAGGGCCGAATGTTGAGAACACTACAGTTAGTTGGCCCACAACACAGACGAGGAAAGACACCATCCTAACTAAAGCACTTGCACAGAGTCAGAATTACAGTGTAAGTGGAATCCAAAGACTTTGCAACATAGATCACACAGATAGCCTTTACAGCTTCCAGACTCTGAACAGAGCCCTTTTACCTCACAAGGAAAGTGAATACCACATCTTTTGAAAAGTACTTTTAGAATCTTAAGTCAATCTACTGCTGGAACACAGGATTTCATTAGAATAGACCAAGGAAGCCACAGTGAGAAATACTAGATATCCTAAAGAAATTTGCACCAAATAAAATTATTTCCATGAGAAAATGCATTCTGAGTTCCAAACAACTGACTTACAGATGATCCAGACGTATGAGCTATAACTGATCCACATTATGAAGCCTCTATTTATGGATGGGACAGAGTACCCTTGTAGAAACGTTTTCAAACATAAGCTATTCAGCAAATGGCAGTTAACAGAAAGGTGTCACAGAATAACCTACAATATAAGTATATATTTTTACTTTACTTTCATGTATTTTGGAGAAAAAAGGAGAAAAACAAGTCCTTATGACTTATATTAAACGCATGAATTTAATTTCTTCTGACTGTATTTACTGTACTTCCCTGGACATTAGAAAACTACTCAGAAACCCATACACCGGGCTCCATAGGTGTTACAGATCTCAGCCCAGGGACATTTTGTATGTATCAGGAAAGATGGAAAGGGAGGCCCACTAGGTCCTCAAACACAAAATGACGATTGTGAAAACACTCCCATACTTTATGATGATAAAGGATCAGACACACAACTATAAAGAAAGAAAATGAAAGCTGGCTGATTTTGAAATTATTGTGAGATTTCAAAGGGCATTGGACTGTATGGGCTATTTCTGTCTAGTTGGACTGTAAAGGACATTTATATACAAGAGATGTCCCAAGCATACTGCCTGTCCTGAAGTAACAACCTTCTAAGCAGGTGTCAATTGGGAAAGAGTATGGTTAAAGGAAGACAAGAGTCTTGGACTTCGTCCCGCTTTCCTAACTGGGTCTAGCTTCCTGAGTAAATCAGAAGATCTCTTTGTCTTCGCCCCACCCATACACATACACGGCAGAGACTGGCTATGAAAGGATCAGTAGGCAGCTGGACTGTTACTTTATAGACTGCGGCTGCTCAAAGCATCTTTAAGGAGTGAGGAGATGTTCGAGGAAAATTGAACTGTCCACCCTCTGAATGTGTCTAGAACTGGAAGTGAGCGGTGAAGACTCTCTAGGTGTTCACTGAAAAGCAGCAGCCCAGAGGAGGCGAGCTCAGAAAAGCCTGCGCACATGCTGTGGACACTGTCAGCACACCTGGTGTATGGATTAAAGGTGCTAAAAAGATTTGCAACAAATGTGCTTGTTTAGAACATTATGTATCTTTCCTGTTGTCATTCCAGGGTATGAGAAGCACTTCTTAATTCACGTTTCTGATAATGGCACAATTGATACCTGACCGTATTGTGTTTTGTTAGTGTTGCTTGAATGCAGTAGCTGAACCTGGAAATGTGACCAGTGTTTATATCTAGTAAGTAAATAGAAAATTCAAAAGGTGTGATATATGAAGAAAATGCAAAAGTATTTAAAATGTACAAAACCAGAACACTAGTTCCCCATGAGGACAAAAGGCAGTGTTTCATACACTACTTTCTGCATACAGAAGGAAGAGGAAAGCCAGAAACAAAATATTTTGCATAGGACTCATGAAAATGTGCTCCACAGGGGCTCAATAAACATTAGCTAATATTTCCCAGAAGATTCTGTAAGTAATTTATCTACCTGCTTACGTTTATGCCTCAATTTCCCTATCTATAAGATGAACAAATATTTACTCTAAAATAAAACAACAATCTACACACACTGAGGAGTTGCCAAGCTTAATGTGAGTTTCAGAAGCATCAGGAAAGAGGTGAGTAAAGGCCTGGAGTGTCGGTCACCCCTCACCATGCAGAACTGCTATGAGCAAGGCTAGAGGCCTCCAGCTCCTGCCTCCTATGCTGCCTCAGGAGAGGGCGCCCGCATAAAAACCGCACAGTTCGCTCCTTCATGCATATGGACAGAGACTGTATACATTTAAGCTCAACTGATTTGCATTAATAGAGATGTTTACATATTGATCTCTGACAAATAGTTTCTACTTTCAAGGTTATATAAATCACTTTGCTCCAAGTGCCAAGGTAGAATATGGTTCAAAAAAATAAGAAAGGAAGAAAAGGGAAAGTAGGGCCAGAGAGATGGATCAGTAGTTAAAAAAGTCTTCCAGAGGTCCTGAGCTCAATCCCCAGCAACCACATGGTGGTTCACAACCATCTGTAATGGGATACGGTGCCCTCTTCTGGTGTGTCTGAAAACAGCTACAATGTACTCACAGACAAAGTAAAGAAATCTTTTTTAAAAAAAGAAAAAGAGAAAAGGACACGTGATGAAGGGAGGGAAGAGAAACAGAATGGAGAAGTGTTCTGGAGCTTTAAACCTAGAAGAGGGACCTGGAGCTGTCTCTAATTAGGATCTTCATTGTGTATCATAGGTTTCTAACCCATCATTTAACAAGTTACATGGCACCAGTGACAGTCACTTTTACAGCCCTCATGACTGCATGATTCCTGGAGTTCATTAGAAACTGAGAGAGAAAACCTGAAGAAATGCATCGCCCCCAATGGTTATCAGACATTAGCCAGATGTGTCCTAACCAGAGGCTAACACTAATGGCCCCTGCTGTTTAGAAACTTACGTAAGGGAAAAAAGAGGAAATGCTTGCCCCATATTACCCTAAGTATTAAAAACAAGAGGAGAGAAAAGAGAAGCCAGCATCCAGAAAGGGTACAAAGTGACGACCAGATTAATCTATGGCAGTGCCATCAGCCTGAACACAAACCACAACAATCCATCCTGGATGAAAATCACTGCTTCCAACGTAATACACTAAAACAAATTTATAAATGTTAATAAAAATTTTAAAAGGTCAGGTCACTGCTTCCTGAATCAGACGTCAGGGGAACCTAATGCATCTCAGTACCAGGTCACTGGCAAGACAGCTCTGACATTAAAGAATGGGGAAAATGGAATTTTTCTCTTTTAAAATTAGTTATCCAGCACGTCTGTCTGTTTCCCCTTTGGCTTCCTGGTACAGAGCAAGCACTGTAACAGGGGAAATTTATTGAAACATACCATTAAATCAATATGGCAGAGCATTCTACTTTATACTGGGCTATAAAAGGCATGCATGTGGGAAACTGAAAGGAACGCTCTAGTACTGGAAATAGGAATAAAAATGTTTTGCAAAAGTAAATTAATTCTTAGAATATAAAAAATTTAAGAAATTATTTAGCAAAGCTGGAGACTTAGAACTGACTGTGTAATAAGCCTTTGTTCTTATGTAGGTATTAGAGAAACCCTACTTCCTCAAGGACAAAGCTGAAACATGACAAACAAAAGTGAGAGTTCTGGCAGGATTATCCGAAATTACTTTGGAAAGGGGCAATAAAATCAGATTTATGGAACGACGTCATAGAAGGACTTTATATTCTCATACATGGAAAGGCCATATTTCTGTCTATAATCCAGAAAGATGTGGAGGGCAGAAGAAAATACATTGCAAAGCAATGTTGTTGATGAGTACAATGTGTTGTTACTATCTGAAACGCAAACACAAAGGGCAGCGTGCACTGGTCACAATAAAGCTCATAAGTGAGTTTTTAAAGTCCTTGGTCCTTTCTGATCACTAAGTATCTCAAAGGCAACTCTTGGAAATCCCATGTTTTAGACATGCATACACAAATGCACACACAAATGTACTTATAGGACTTCTAAAGACCTTAAAAACCATTTCAGGCTACAGGTGAAAGGAATTTTAAAAATCAGCTGATCTGATATCAATATTGGCACTGGTAACTTAAATGTTACAGTAATTTGTGAAATGCATTTGCGTATCTTTGATTCTCACAACTCAGTTTGTAATTTCAAAAAGTTAACAAACCAAGATCATCTGAAAAGATCATCTGACAAGTCAAAAAAGAATGTGAAAGAAAGAAGAAAACAGGCCTGGGGAGAGGGCTGGACAGGTAATGTATAGCCACCTCCTGCACTAGGGCTTCAGTTCAGGTCCCCAGCACTCATTGTAAAAGGCAGGTTTGAAAAATCCTAGAGCATGGGTTGGGAAGTCTCTGGACTTGCTGGATAGTTGATCTAGCCAATTAGTATGCTAAGTAAATAAATAATTAGCGCGCACACACACACACACACACACACACACACACACACACACACACACACACGAATACAGGGTAGAGCAACAGAGAAAGACATGAGAACACCAATCTATTGCTTGTACATACATAACCCTGCCCAAGAATGAAGAAAGTGCAAAAAATAAAAGCTGGACCATTGTGACAATGGGAGCAACAAGAAAATTCAGTCTTAAAGGAGTTTCCCAAGAAGCTTGTTAAACTGAGTTAGATCCTGAAAAACCACAGGATAGAAAACCAGAAGCAATTCCCTTACGTTGTCTTCTGGCCTTCACCTAGGTGTCATAGCAGGCACAAGTTGCCCAAATAAATAAATAAATCTTAAAAAACTGAAAATGTTGATGATCACTAGTATGAAAGTTAAGATAGCAAGCACAGGAAGACTCCATTTAATAATTTGAATAATAGTCCTCATTTAACAGGAAGAAAAAGGAATGAAAGTAGGTTACTACTAAGAACAAAGCCACAGCCCATATGCTGAACACCACCCCCACTGACATATACCACTATCCATGCAGGACTTTCAGCAAAGAATATTGTACTGTATAAAGTGATACCATAAAAAACACCTTGAATCAAGAAACAGCTGGAGGTTGTTTTTCCATGTCTTTGGAATAGTTTTACTCTTACCTTAATCTTTACCAGATTCAAAAACAGAGGAAAATCTCCGCCTTGCACGGTAGCCCAGCCTATAAATACCCATTTTGTCATAGACCATTAGTGTCATCATTACAAGGCCTATGTAATTGTCTGTTCCCTTCGTGAAGTAGACATAGATCTGTCTTCAGCTAATGTAGCAGAGGCCAAGGGAAACTATAAAGGTCTTCAATTTGTTTTTCTTTCTTTTCTTTCTTTCTTTTTTTTTTTTTTTTTTTAGTTCATGGGATGATCTCTTGAAGCCATTCTGTGCCAAAGAACTCTACACAGTTGAGATGGTAATATATGCATACTTCTTTCTCTGTCCTGCTCTGACAGGCAATGATTTTTCATGAAGATGAAGATCTGGGTGTCAGAGGCATCTGTGTTCTGAGGTAGAAAATCTTTACTTATGATCATAGTAAAGACATCAGCAGAACAATTCCACTCACAGATTACACTGGCAGCACTTGTAGAAAGTGACTCAACAACTTGGGGGAGAAAGTTCAATCATTAAATGAAAATAGATGGGCTATTACATGTGCGTTTTAGATGTGATGCTGGGTTTGAGATAGTGAACAAAATCCTTAAAAAGCCCTACTTTTATGGAACAAAGCTGAATGGCACAGAGAAAATGAAGAGCATAGGCTGTAAGAAGCACAGTGCATGGAAAGGCAGAGCATACTGAAGGTAGCAGCAGGACAGCCGGGCAGCGGGACAGCCAGGTTGTCTAGCAAGGTAATATTATAGAAAATCCACCACAATACAAGGAGAGCAAATTAGGTGGTTGTCTGATAGCACAAATGCATGCATGAACTTATAAACAGCTAGAACACCACAGACTCTCCAGGGGAGTGATCTCCAGAGAGAAAGCTACAGAAAGTATACTGGTTTTTGTTTCTTTGTGTTTTTTCTTGGAGATGGGGTCTTAGAACATTTGCAAGGTGGCTCTCTTACT
The DNA here is from genome assembly GCF_963924665.1 of Micromys minutus. Classification (NCBI taxonomy): domain Eukaryota; kingdom Metazoa; phylum Chordata; class Mammalia; order Rodentia; family Muridae; genus Micromys; species Micromys minutus. The sequence continues at coordinate 46,886,661 of NC_137953.1, forward strand.
CAAGTTCCTCCAATCTCATGTCCTAGCTAAGACAGCATATGCCAGGCACTACATCTGGAATTTTCTATTTCTTTATGAATTTACATTTTCTATATTCTTTGCAGTTGTAGATTTTTTTAATATCTGGATTGGGGATAAGAATAATGCTGATGTTTTAGAGATAGTACCTAAGATGTATAAAATTTCTACCCTTTTTCTCAATGAAAGCTACAGTTGGCATGTGACATGTCTCCACAATTGCCCATTATTGATGATGTAGACTTTCTCATCTCTTCCTTGATTCTGTTGGAAGGGTGCTACATTGTAGATGTCAAATGTCTTTGAAAGGCTCATGTTTTAAAGATTGTTCTACAGCTCTTGGTCAGTTCAGGAAGGCCATGAAGCTTAAAGTTGGAATCTAACTGGTGAAAGATCTCCACGCCCCACTGCATCCTCACTCAGAGATTCCTGACCCACTGTGATGACCCCTCTAGTAGAATGTTCCCACTAACATGAACTGAGCTTCTCTCTTGTGTCATTCCTGCCACCATGGTCTAGAACTATGAATCAAAGCAAATGTTTAACTTGGTCCCAATGACAGGAACATAACCAACACATTAGAAAAGCTTTACGGACAGTCCAATAACCAGCTGGAAGGGATTTCACTGGAAGGAGCATATCCTTGAAAGAAATGTTGGGATCCTGCTTCCTGGCTATCATGAGATGGGCAGCTTCATTTCCTAGTAGTATGCCTGAGATTATGAAATACCTTGCTACAGGGCTTTCATGAACCAAAGCCTATAAAACTGTGAGCCAAGGTAAATGTTGTTTCTTTTTAAATTGACTAACAGGAGTCAAGACAACAATTAGAAGCTAAGTGTAAGGAGTTTATGTGTTTGGGTCCCCCCCCCCCCGTACCTCCCCACATGTGCATGGGAAGAGAGAGAGAGAGAGAGAGAGAGAGAGAGAGAGAGAGAGAGAGAGAGAGACAGAGACAGAGACAGAGACACAGAGAGAGGGAGGGAGGAGAGACAGAGACAGAGAGTTTAATTTCCCTCTAAGATGAGCTTCCGAGCCCTCATTTAGAGCCACTTTCTTGCCTGCCTTGCCAGCAAGAAGCAAGGGGTTCGTGGGTGGCATGCAAGCTCACTTCCCCTCCTCTCTGGGTCAATGCTAACACTGCTACTTCAGAGAGGTTGACTGTTTGAAAAATGCCCTGAGGGAACTGAGAATTCTAGCAAACAAACAAAACCCAAGGTGAGGCTAACATAAATTCAAATATCCATTCTTCCACAAAATACTGTCATGTACAATGTTCAGCAGATTGTATTATCTGTATCAAGAGATTATTATGAAAATTGAAATAGGACAGTTCATGAAAAGGACTTGAAATGAAGTATTGCAGCACGCAGGCAGGCAGCTCCCTAACTGTGACTTGACATCCCAGACACCCAGCACTGGAGATGGCTGCTTCTCCAATTCAAATTTACTTGGAAAATACTCAGTTAAAAAAAATGACAAGAAACAAATTAGTCATTCTGTAGTCTATTGATTAAGCCACACTAAGTCAGGGTCATACTGGGTGTGCTTTTGGGGGTAAGGGAAGTAATCAATTCAAGGCTCTACAATATTAGTGAAAAGCTACAGGAACTTTTCAGTCCTTTTTGTACCTTGTTATTAACATTCAAGTACACTGCATAAGGGCAGTAACAAACCCTGAGAAGGGGACAGGAACTTGCATTAGTAACCACATCAAGCAAAATCTGTGGCAGGCAGGCCACAGCTCCTACTTTTTGAGTTCCAGAGAAATAAATGTTAGTGAAGACAAAGTATGTAGAGAGGAAGAGAATTCATGTACGTGAAGGCCAATAATACAGGAAATCATTGATTTCCTTAGTAAGCACAACAGTTTGTCTGCATTCAGTTACAGAACACTGAAAAACTGAAAAGCAAACACACTTTTCTTGTGCTGTACCAACATGTAGGCCAGTGAGAAGACTGACTAACCTCAAGTGCACAGAATCCCTTAAGAGTCTGTTCAAATGCTAATTCCCCACACCCTGCCCACGGATTCTCATTTGATAAAAGACTGGTGCACAAACAAAAGGGCCAATAATTCATTTTATAAATCATTTCTCATAGTGATTTTGATACAGAGGTTTTTGAAAACGTCTTTGACAGGTGCTATGAAATAAGTGCTATAGAATTAAACTGAAACAAATAATGTTTTTGTTAAAAATAAATTAAGAATTCAAATAGCAGCACAGTCATTCCCCTCCTATGAGCAAAAGTAAACGGCAAGGCCTTTAAGCATCAACCGAGAATGTGCCTGCTTAGTGAATAAATGAGCATGTTTATGTTTCAGTGAACAAAGGAAGACGGCTGTTAGCAGAGGTATCATTGCTACTTCTGTAGTCTCTCTTCTACTTTTACTGCCATTGTTACTGTTTGAACCTCCGTCCTGCTGATGAGAAAGATGAAGGCCTGAGGCCACATAGACAAGAGCAGTGAAGCTAGGCTGTCCATTGTAGCACACCACAGTGCTGGCCCTAGGAACTTGAGCTAGTTGGTAGCTAATGGATTGGGACATTTTTTTTCCTGACAGGACACCATACATCTACCCTAGAGGTAGCAGCTCTGTCTCTGCACCCCCCTTTTTTTCATTTACACTAACTCTAAAAAAGGTTTATTCACATTGTCACTATCAAAGATGGTTACACACTTTATTCTATTTTTCTCTTAAAATAAGCTATTTTCTCTGAAAATAAGCTAACCTATCCTTCCTTTCCTATGTAATTTTATTTTGCCAAATTTTCACTGCTATCATCTCTCCACATAGCCTACATTTAAGGATAATTACATGATTTCTACCTTAATGCATGCGACTTCCTGACTAGAAAGGTGCCTTTTGGACCAACCTGTGTTTGTTTCTGGTTTCAGTCCTAGGAAACATCTCAGGATGATCCTGCATGCAGCCTCATGGGTCTACACTTCTATGCTGTCTAAAACTTCTAAAATGTTTATAGGGTGTCTTACTAACCAAAGTTATAAAGTCTCAGGATTTTGGTTCAAGCAGGATATAGGCAGGTTATACTCCAAGGGTAATGGTAACAGACCTTTGCAGGTTGGGAAACGAGCCAGCGAGCAGCATGGAAGAGCAGAAAGCTCAGTACGGGCAGCTAAACACAGTGGTCTGACTCGTTATCTGGGCACAGCACACTTAACCTGTTAACCTCACGGGATTCCCAAAGGCCCTACCAATCCATGGACACAGAAGCCATTCATGTGATTCACAAACACATCCACCTCCCAAGTATGGGAAAGGAAAAATAAAAACTAATGGCACAAATGTGTCCACACTGACAAAGCTGTTGTACCTCAGAGTCTCAGTGCCCCCAGATACATATGATTTGCCCCTTTTGCTCTGCCTCTCTTTTATCATGTATCTACAAATGGATTTCCCTCATCCCTAAGTATGGGTCTCCCCAATCTCAGCCTAGGAGACTCTTGCTATAGAAGGAATTCTCTGAAGGGCTGCATTAGGCAACTCTATTCTCCTGTTCTTTGTGGGGGTTGCTGGCTTCTTCACAACTGCTTTGCCCTGTTACTCTGTTAGCACTGAGAGCCTGAAGTGTAACTCATGTCTGTTTGATTCTCTCTGGCTAGCACAGAGTCTAGTATTTGATGGGTGCTCAGTAAATATTTGCTGTGTAAGTCAACAAGAAAATAAGCCAGCAAACTAAGTCTTTTCACAATACAAGGTCCCCCTGGAGTTCACAGGAGGCCAGTTCTGTGTGCTTCTTATCATATGAAATTTTCTAAGACTGAAAATCATGACTGGATTTATTCTAACAGCCCAAATTGATGTAGAACACTAAAATATGCAGAAAGAGCCAAATGTGGTTGCACATGTTAGTCCTAGCAAGGTAGGAGGCCCATAAGTTCCAGGTTAGCTGCAAATTAAAGGAAAAATCATATATGCAGATAGACTGTCTCAATCTGTGGGTTCTAAATTTTTTTCCTCAGAGCCTCAATAACCAGGTTGATTATCTCTCTGTGGTGAGGACATGTGTAGTCCAGGCCAAATCCACAATAATGTCTTACTAGCAGAAACTTAGAGCAAATTTTGAAAGTACTGGAGATTATATCTGCTCATAATTGCAATTTATTCCGTGACTATAATGATCCCCTTTAGTATACTACCATGCATACGCAGTTATGTGTGTCAACAGATTAGATTTACTAATACTGAACCTCTGGCCACTTTAACGCCCTTGTTTAAAGTAACATTCTGTGTTAAGATGTTGTTCTAGTTTCTAATTTTCTATGCCAGAAACAGACTCTAAGGATTTACTGAGATTTTGTTATTAGGATTTTATTGTTTTCAATAGTTTAGAATGTCAGTTTCTGCTTGGGCTGTGCATTAATTACAACCAGGAAAAATGTTACCCACAAATTTCCTTTGTAACTCATTATCATTAAACTAATAAGAAACCAAACGGGATCAGTAACTACCTCTAGGCCGTAGGATAACTTTCTCACTTCTCAGGGAAAATGCCATTTTACCTTAGGAGACTGAAACCAAAAGACAGGAGAGCCCATCCACTTCCCATGGTCTCCCTGGCGATCTGCACGTCCTCACAGCGTGGGCTACATTGCCTGAATGAGCTGCACCTGAATTGGCTTTTGGTACCTGAAATATTCTTTTAATTCTTATTTCAAGTCATGACTTATTTCTTAAACCTGACCACCAAGAAGAAAATTCACATGGCCATATAAAACTTTAATGGAATTGCTACAAAGCTACAGAATAAAACTTACATGTGGTGTATAAAAGAGTTCACTTAGTGTGTATGCAAAGGCATACAAAGACCAGAGGTCAAGACTAGGCGTCTTCTCTCACTGTTGATCCATTTGTTTGTGACAGACTCTTTCACTACACATAGAGAACACTGGTTCAGCTACATTGACTGGCCAGTGAGGTACAGACACCAGCCTGCCTCTGCCCCTTAGCATTAGAATCACGTGTGTGCCTGTGGCTTTTATGAGTGTACAGGAGCACACACTTAACAAGTCACGTTCTAAGCATTTGTTTTACTTCTTTTTTTTTTTTTAATTGGTGCTTCTTTAGATCAAGTCAGGCCTCACTCAATAAGTTCAGTTGTATTATTTTGGAAAGATTATTGGTTGTCTGAGACTGAACAAGTAGCTGTTTTGCTTTGTTTTGTTTCCTTCCCTATTTTAATTCTATAGGGGTTGGCTGCTATACTCACTTACAATAACTTCTTTAACATTATTGTTTTGTATTAATTAACATTTAATGAATCAATAATGGGTAATTTCATCAGTATTCTGCTATTTTGTATACACTATTATTTTAATTAATAAAAGACATTTATCATTCTACTAGATAGTTTTCTTTACTTGAAAGTGTTACTATATATTGTTAGCATTCTAGAACTCAAAAAATTCACATTACTCAAATTACATATTAGACATAATCTAAAGATGTGATACATTCTGGGTTTTCCCACAATATCTAATTTTCCTAATTTCTTCCCCCCACCAAAAGAAAGTTGTATGTTCTGTGCATATCACAAAAAAATTCTCCAATTATTTCCTTGTAACAAAGACTTGAAATTCAGCCTTCAGGGATTAGCATACAAGCAGCTTTTCTATATTTTCTCAAGCCTCTTGTCAGAGCAATACATCCTACTATGCTTCTAAGAAGGAGCCTGAGGAAACAGGGTGAGGAAAGAAGGGACAAGCCCAGCAGTAAGGGGACAGGAAGAGTTTCCCACCCCTGCCCTTCCCTTTGCCTATTCATAAGCAAAGCCTAAATGAGTAGGCCCTACAAGTCTCTCTCTCCCACTCCCCCCCTCTCTCATATACACATGCACGTGCGCGCACACACACCCACATCCATTTCCACTTACTTTTGGTTCTAGAACCTGTGTAAGTATAATTCATAAAGTTTTTCGGGTCTTGAGACCGACTGTTGGCTCAGATTTTCATGCCAACATAAAAATATGAACATTATTCCTATTGTGCAGATGAAGAAACGTAGTCTTGGAGAAACCTAGTGAGCAGTACTGGAATTAAAGCTAAGACTGGTGGGATTCCTAAGTCTGTCAGCTCACAGAATGCTGGGCACTTGGGCTAATTTGGGGCTATGAGCCCCTCATGTTGTGCACATATTCTCTTGCACAGTAGTTTCATGAACTGCATCCACTTATTTGTTTGTAAACATCTACAACCAGCAATGCAATGGCGGAATATGCAGTGTCTCTACACAACATTCCTAAGGGAAACTGCTCATTACAAACTATTCTATTAAATCCAGTAGAGGAATAATACATGTCACTGCGGGATCCATTTCTTTCCATACTATCTATTTCTCCAACGCTCTGTTGCCACTGTGGCTTGTTGTCTGAGAGTGTCTCATGTGTCCTAGGCTGGCCTTGGCGGCACCACATCTGAGAGTCACCCTGGCCTCAGCCCTCTGCCCCCACCTCCCCAGTGCTCGGTGAGAGGAGCTCTGCAGTTCAGGCTTCCCATCTGAGGTTTTAATTCTTTAGACTTCCCCTGGTCTAATCGGTCTGGACTGAAAGAGCTTGAATTTGTCAAGCTGTGAGGTCTACTGTCCAGGGCTCTGTCCTTACTTCATGTTAGTAGAACAACAGCTGTGGACAAACAGAAGTTTTCAGGTTTCTATTTTCTACTCATTCACTTTCACTGAGCAGTTGAGAAGAACGAAGTTGTTTGGGAAGCATCGACTCAGAAAAGGGTTTATAAAGCCAGGCTTACTTTCTCTCGTCTGCCAGAAAGGAAAGAAAGTCAGAGACAGTGTAGCTAGAAAGGCAAAAGTATTTGCTGAACACTGGAGAACTTACAAGGAGGGGGTGTGTGCTGAGTGAAGACCCAGAGAGAATAGAGAAGACACTCACGATGCTAATCTGCCAAAGAGCATTGGAAGGTCTAGAATATAAATACCTTGTGGTGCTGGTACACAAGTGTATAATGGTGCAAACAGTGCACAGCACTCTGGTATCCTTTAAGAAAAGCACTTCTGAAGTACAATTTCACAAATAAAGGGCGATCTAGACACAGGGCATTTTCATGAGTAACAGGAAAACACATAGAAAATGATTTTTGTATTGTGTAATTGGTCTTAGGAGGAAAAAGCTGACTGATGAGCTGCCAGGATTATCAGAGAGTAAAGAATAAAGTATCTACTCTAAATGCAAACACCGAAGCTCTGTCGCACACTAGAGGGAACCAGCATGTGATGGAGAGGTAGAAAAGAAGGAACGAAGCAGTGTGTGTGCTAGGGAGGAAGGCAGAAGTGGAGGTGGGCATGGACACAGGGGAGAGGGGCTGAGCTCACCACGCTGTCATTCCCCAGTGGGGTCTGTGGTACGGTGTGCAGCAGCCTGGAGCTTACGCAGACTCAGACCCTTAACCCGCTGCCAGACTGCAGGATGCCCGTGGCTAGAGGCAGTGATAGAGGCCCAAAATAAAGAATATTTGCTTTTGGATTAAACCTCCTGAATGAACCACAGAAGGCCATTGTATCTGTGGTCTCCACTGCTGCCCTAGGCCAAATGAAGCCTGAGATGCGCATGAATGTATGTAGCCTGTGAATCTGTCTGACACCTTGGTGATGTCCTCAGGTTGTAACATCCAGGGGGACATCCTGACACGAGTAGCATGCATAGCCACTTCAGACCATGTTGAGGCCCACAGCCCTGAGGGTCATGAGTGGGTTGGTGATCCTGTACAAATTAAGAGGCAGACAATGTACACATGGAGTCCTAAAAACACGAGAACCGCAGACAGGGCCTTCTTTCTCCTGGACTGTGGTGTCGCTGAGACTCAGACAGAGTGATATATTCTCATCCTAGTTGTCTAGTTGAAATACCGTTTATTCTAACCCAGCAGAAGAACTGTATTTGTGAGCTACTTCCAAAATGCCACAATACAGTGATATTCTCTAGTAAAGGAGAACAGTCTGTTCTATCATCGGCAAGGACAGGATCCTGAGATTCCTCTTCATTTGGGGTGTTGAATGGTGAAGAACACAAAAAAAATTATGAAAGTGAGCCCCAGGTTATTAATACTTGGTGAGTAAGCCCATGTTATCCTAGGTACACAGGGCTTGAAGACTACCAATTATTTTATGGGCAATATAAATTCCAAAGTGTTACTTATTTTCTTCTATATAACAAGGAATCAACATTAGTATATTCAGTATACTCATTAGTATATTCAGCCTCAAGAAAGACTCAATGTTTGCATGGTTTCAAACATATGATAAATTGGATGTGAGCAACATACACAGAATCACCAGGATTCATAAATAACCTGACTCCTTGTGGTTTTGGTGATGGTTTTCTGGAGTTTGCTATGGTAATGACTATATGCATTGGTGAGCCATTAAGGACCATGCCTGCTGTCTTAATGTGCCCCCTCCAGTAATTCCATCTTGTTTGTTTGGGAGAGACTTTGTGCTATCTTAAAGACATTAAAACATCAGGTCTCTTAGGATATGCTAATATACATAAATTATAGAGCAGTGTGCTGATTGCATTATAAATGCATCTATTTTTCGTTTCTTCTCTCTGCAGAGGACATACCACTGGCTATGCTCCAACCAAACGCAAACTTCTTCAGAGCTATGATTATTAATTACATATGAAAGTATAACTGGTCTCACTCTTGGTGGTTATTCATCATCCACCACATAAAAGAGCATGTGAAATATAAATGGCATAAAATATATTTCACACAAGTCCCACTGAGCACAGAGTGGAAGTGTGTTAGTAAAAACAATCTTGAGGACTGGAAGGAAATGGGGAGAAGACATCTCACTAATATCAGTGCTACTTGGAAAAGCTTTTACTTCACCTTTTCAGAGAAGGCAGGAACAACAAACAAAGAATACCAGATAATAACTAACATTATGAAGACCATTGTGGGAAGATTTCAAAGTGGCCAGAAAAGCCTTCTTCCAAATGCAAACTATGCCCAAAACTGAAGCTCCAAAGGCTGTAACAAAATCCCATCACCATTAATGTCTATGAGATTTCATCTTCAGGAGGAGAACATATAGGGGAATGAAATTCTGACAGCCTTTGTGATGTTCAATAAGGAGGAAGTATGTTTGCAAACGTGAATCCTGACTGACTTGCTATGGCACTTTTTCTGACAGACGAAGTAAAACAAATGTCGCAAGAAGGAGTTCCTCTGATATGTGTGCCTGGGTGTGGGGAAAGAAGGGGAGGGGAGGCTTCATAAGCTGTCATGGGAAATTAACAGTCTTCCTTAAGGAGTTTACATGCTATCATCTTAAATCAAATGCCGGCAGCCTGTCAGCAAACATAAAGAAGGACGACAGCAGAAGTGACTCGCTGCCTCTGTCTCACCCTCAGATTTATTACGAAGACCTGAGTGAGAATCTGTTTTCCTTGAATAACTCCACAGAAAGCAAAATCAGAACTGTGCGCTTGCTGTTTATCTATTAGAGTATCAAAAGCTACTGCAAGAAGAGATCTGGAAGCAAATGTGTTTTAGAAGGCAATGGCCAGAGAGAAACATAGGAAGTTTCATGACCCATGACTTGTGTGGGCCCCAGAAAATACATGTCTACATACATCTTATTGTGGTTAAGACAGAGAAAATTACTGTATTTCTCTTCCGGAAAAAAATCACATGTGGAAAATACCAAAATTCATTCCCCTTCCCCAAGTATTTATTGAGAAACTACTGTCTCACACTATCAAAGATCTAGCTATGACACATACTGACTCTGAGTCCTGCTTCCTGAGCGAGGAACAGGAGAACACGCAGCGGCACAGACTGCCTGGTTAGGCCTTTCAAGGACACAGCGAGCAGGGAAAGGAAGAGGTGAAAAGAGGAAAAGGGTATCAGAAAGTTCTCGGAGCAGATGCTGCTAAAGGGCACACAGATGTCCCAGGTAGAGGAGAGAGACAGCAAGCATGGAACAGAGTGGACACCGAGCACCACTTAAGAGCACCAGTAGAAAGCGGGCTTCCATGAACTGGAGGAAGTGCAATGAAAAATTAATATTAAAGACAACCCTCTATGTTTTTGCCTTTGATATGACTTTTCCTTCACTATATTAAAAAAAAAAAAAAAAAAACAAAAAAAAACAAAAAAAAACAAGAACTTAGATGTAACAGAAGCTCCCAAGTGGAGGAGGGCCCAGAAACCTGAACCCTTAATGGCTGAAACTGCAAACTCCACATGACAAAAAGAATACTTTTTAAAATCCAATCAAAACTGACTGGTGTCCAGGCTCCAAAACTGTCCCCAATACCAAGTTTGCACTGAAGCCTCATCCATTATACAACTTTTCCATACTACATCTTAAGACTTTTATGTTAGAATAACAAAACATTGTAATGTCCTTGGATGTAATATGTAAACTGCTATTAAAATATTAGCTGGTCTTTGATGTTATAAATAATTTATTGAGTACGGTTACTTTTGTTCATGGACTAGAAAATCATGGCCTTAGAAATAAGCTTCCCTCTTTGTCTTTGTTAATTCTAAATAAATATGTGTCTTTTGCATGATAAAAATGTAAGAATGTATATCAAAGAGGAGCAGGGATGTGGCTCAGTATAGACATCTTGTCTAACATGTGTAAGGTCCCTACAATCAAAGAGAAGAGTAGTAGCAGGATGGGAGAAAGAATAACAGGAAACACAGGTTATTATCCTGTAGTTATTACCAAGTATAAATGGTACTTATGAATTATTTCATACCTTTTAAAGTTACATATTTAAGCAAAATTTGATCTGTTGTATGTTAATCATCATTTAATATATATATGTTAAATGCATAGTTTATGCTGATAGAAATATACCTGTCTACCTGTGGAGATTAATACTGAGAGCCAACTAACAGCACAGAGAGTCACATAGAAAACAAGACTCAGGGCACTTCTGGGAAATACTGTCTAGATTAGATCAACATCTGGGCACATCTATGAGCAACTTTCAATGTTAGTTCAACTGAGATGGAAGACAGATGATCTTACTTAGGGTTTACACATTGAACAACAACAACAACAACAATAAAGTTGGGGTCCTATACTGAATACAGAGGAAGAAGTGATCTAAACTCTAGCATATACTTCCCTTCCAACTGTTTCAAACTCCTGCTACCAGGGCCGCCCCTCCATAATGGACTATACTCTCAGAGTAGGAGTCCAGATAAGCCATCACTCCTCATGCTGGATTGTCGGTAGGGACAGGAAAAGCAGCTACTGCACTGTTTCAGCACTGAAGGCCACACATGTGGTACAGTGCCCTGTGATTTCTATCAGATCCCTCAACAGAGCCAGTCTTCTGCAAGAAAAGCTTCGAGCTGGACATGCTCTGGGACCTGTCTGATCTGCTTGCTCCTTCCTTCTCCCCGAGATGTAACAAAATGATCTGGTTTCGTGTCTTTGGAATCATCTGTTCTGCCCTGATAAAATACAACACCTCACTAATCTTGATATCATCTGCATGTCAGTCATGACTCTCAGTAGCTCATCTGGCTTACACAATTTTTACACAGGTTCTACGCTGATTCCCCTTCTCCCTGCCTGACTTCCAACTTCAAATCTGAATGTAACACAACTCTATTTTCATCACTATTCTGCCTTCTTTCCAATATCACCAGAAATTACATGTGTCCTCACTTTCTTTTAATGAGAAGGTCAACCTCATATTCTAATGTTTCCAGCGGTAGTGAGAATGTCCCATTAAAATACAATCTGTTTTGTCTTGAACCACCTCAAGACACAATATAAGGGCTATAATCAAATATGGTCAACAAGGTAATATCTACATTGACCAGCCCACACCTTGTGAAGATGATGGTAAGCTGAAAACCACAGGGAGAACAGGCGATGTGCAAGCTGATTCCTGAAGGACAAAGTTTCAATCACACAGAGAAATGAGTTAGAAGGTTATGAGTGGGCAGATCATGGCATGAGAGGCCAAGAAAAAGAAATGGCTTGTGGGTCTAGACAGAGTATAGAATGAAAGTTCTATGTACAAGGTGAGCACCAGGTATGATGTCTTACCCCAAATAACGCAGAGTGGGAGGGCAGAAAATATGAGGTCAGGAAGAAGCAGAGGGGCAGCATGAGCCCTCACACAGCTGACGAAGCTGGATAAGAAAGTTCAGATTTGACGTAATGGAAGTAGTCCAGAGCTGTGGGATTAAAGTACTGTCAAAAGTAGAGGGGAATCCAAGCCACAGAACCAGAAAGAAGCAGTTACACTGATACATGAGGCATTAGGAGCAAGAGTCTTCCAGGCAGACAGCTTTGTACTTAACAAAAACAGGCTATATTTTATTTGGTTTTCTTTTAATATAGATCTTACCAGAGGTAAGGGTCAAGCCTAAATAAGGTAGAAAAGAGTCTGTTTACAAAGTAGTAAAAAGGTATTTGTGGCAAATAAAGGTGAAAAAGAATTCAGCATCGATAAAAGTTGGCCTTCCTTGCTATGGAGTTCCTTTTGTAGTCAAATCACCACAATACTCTAAGAAAGAAGATCCCTGAAGCTCCACAGAAGGTACCTCACAAACAGGAACTTCTAAATAAAGATTAGCAGGAGTGCTAGAACCAAGAAATGAATGAAAGGACATATATGTAAAACAGTTTATATGTGGTGTGTGATGTTTCTCACACACAAACACTCTCTCTCTCTCCCTCCCTCTCTCTCTCTCTCTCTCTCTCTCTCTCTCTCTCTCTCTCTCTCTCTCTCTCTCTCTCTCTCTCTCTCTCTCTCTCTCTCAGGTCTTCAGATCCATTTCATTGTAAAGTATAGTCAACTCCCATTCAAAGTCAGAGTTGAGCCTTGAAAATCAACATGTCAGCCAGGAGTGGTGGTACATGGTCTTTAAGAGCCACGTTTAGGACATTGGTAAAGCAAGACTCAAATTGAGGACACCATGGGTTACAAAAAAATATTCTGTCTCAGGTAAGATGTGGAAGGGAGGCATTTACACATTAATCAAACCATGTCCAAATGAAAATGTAATAAACTAACACATAGAAGAGGGAATAGCAGCTCAGAGGAACATATCAATCAATCCTTTGTATTTCAAGAAATCATCCTCTAAATTTTCCTAAAGGGTTGAAATGAGAAAAAGTGTGAACTCACTGGGATGCATGTTTGGATATTAAGGACCCTCTGTCTAACCTGTCCAGCAGGTTTCTCATTTCTAATTGCACTCTGGGAAATAGAAGCCAGGCTGTTTTTCTTACACTTTTCTCTGCCATTCTAACTTTTATTCTTACCCTCTAACATTTTCCAATCGTACTTCACACTGACACACAAGGGAAAAATAAAATTTAAAAGGAGTCAATAAATGGCTTCCCAGATGCAAACAGCCAGAGATCTGTAGATGGCTGGGAAGGCACTGCAGCATAGTAACACTGGGGACACCAAGAGAGGCCACAGGGGGACCCTGGACAGGCTACAATGTAACATGGACAAACTGCTACAACAAGCAGAGAAAACCACTTCACTACACTAGAAAGACAATAAATTGTGTTTTCTTAAATATGCATAATTAAAAGGCAAGATTCCAAATTTATCCTTAAAAAAAGCTTTTAATATCACAATTCATCCCCACCTTTAAAGCTGTTCTAACTGCCAGTATGTAATTCACATTTTTGTTCTATTCAAAATAGTTTTCTATTCCCTACTGTTTACCTTGCTATGTATTACCTACTCACTATGACCTGTATCAGCCTGCAAGAAGCCTGCCTGCTTCCTCTTTTGTGATGTTCCCTCTAAATGGCTGGTCCCCCTTTCCAAGTGCGTTCCCTCGCCATTGGACTGAATTTCATGTTTCCCCCAAAACTAGATTATTTGCCCATGTTTGCTGGATAATCTTGGTTTAATATTACCAATTATCTTTCTTTGAAAAGGTTAATTCTTAGTTCTGAATAAGTATATTCACAATGACAAAATATTCAAATATTATTCTTCTTGAAAACTTGAAAATTTAAAAGCTGAAGTTATCAAAGGGTTTTAGTAGTATACAGGAACCCTAATTTAAAAAGTAAGCAAAGTAGAAATAACTAAATGAGAAAGAGAGAAAGAAAGGGATGGGGGAGGACAGAGGAAAGGAGGAAAAGAGGAAGAGAAGAGAGCTGATGGGAACAGGGATGGTAAAATCCTCCAAACTGAAGAGAGACTATGCATTGCTACACCTTAGAAATATGTTTTTAAAGGAAGAAAGTGTATTTTCTCTAGGCATTACTGATTATAAATTACATTATGAATTTGTATTTCTAAATCAGATATAAATGGGGCCAAAGCTTGACATAAACATACTTCATTGATGCTGAGCAGGCATATTTTGGCTATTACAGTCCAAGAGACAAATGTGTGTTCAGAATACATAAAAAGCAGAACAAAAACTATGTAAATTTTTGCACTGAAAAGTTTTACTGCTGACTTTTGTATGGAAGCTATCAGTAGGATTAGTGGATAGACATGGAATTGGCACATAGAAAATCTCAACAGCACAGTGGTGATTTAGTGTAGTGAGTTGTAGATTCTATGTCTCAGGAGTCACAGCAAAAGGAAAGTCACATGAATATGTTATTATAAAAAATGAATACTACTCAGCTATTAGAAACAGTGACTTTATGAAATTCTTAAGAAAATGGATGCATCTAGAGAATATCATCCTGAGTGAGATAACCCAGTCACAAAGAACAGACATAATATGCAGTCAGTGATAACTGGATACTAACCCTAGAAAGTTCTGAACACCCCAGAAACAACTTACAAGCCATATGAAGCTCAAGAAAAACAAAGGCCAAAAAGTGAAAATCTCAGTCCTTCTTAGGAAAAAATAAGTAAGTGTATAGCACCCTCTCAGAGTGTGGTACACCAGGACCTTAAATCATTAATAATCCAAGAGCTAAGAATATAGCCTTGTGGCAATTTTTGGTATTCAAAGATCATTATGCTTAATCTATACACACCAAGAAAACTGTTTCCATGTTACATTTTGTCCTACATGTATTTTATGCTATGGTAACTAGTGGGATTTCAATGCATGCTATCAAACCTCTAAAAGAATTAAGTACTGACAAAAATATATTCATATAGTGTTATACCAAAATGCCTTAAAAAATCTGTACATGTATCCCTCTTTTTTTAAAATAAAGTTTTAAGAGAAAAAAATGAAACAGAAAAAGAGCAAACAAAAAGAGGAAAGGGTACAGGACAAAGGGAGTAAGACTAAGTATTACAATGAAGACAGGGTTGGTTTCTAGTAACACTGCAGATCTCAGCATGGCCTGAGTATCCCTCTTACTCCAATGCAGACAAGAAGACAATTAATGCCATTAATGCTAAGAGTCCAGAAGACTGTCAGAAGTTCTTGTCCTGCCAATGGCAATCACTACTGCTGACATGTTTGATGTAAACAACAAGGAACAATAAAAACCAAAATAACATACAAAAAGAGGTACACCACTGCAGACTTGAGACAAGTACCCTGTGTCTGAGCTACAGCTACAGACCCAATAGCTGTGCAATCCATTGTGTAATGTACCACAATTTCTGCATCCAAACCTCTGTTGAAGGACATCTGGGTTCTTTCCAGCTTCTGGCTATTATAAATAAGGCTGCTATGAACATGGTGGAGCATGTGTTCTTATTATATGCTGGAGCAGTTTTTGGGTATATATTCCCAGGAGTGGTATAGCTGGGTCCTCAGGTAGAACTATGTCATATTTTCTGAGGAACTGCCAGACTGATTTCCAGAGTGGTTCTACCAGCTTGCAACCCCACCAACAGTGGAGGGGTGTTTCTCTTTCTCTGAATTCTTGTCAGCACCTGCTGTCACCTGAGTTTTTGATCTTAGCCATTCTAACTGGCATGAGGTAGAATCTCAGGGTTGTTTTGATTTGTATCTACCTGATGACTAAGGATGTCGAATATTTCTTTAGGTGCTTCTGAGCCATTCTGCTGGATTTTCGAATAAATACATTATCAGAAATCACTGCATGTTTTAACATGTCCACATAAGGTTTAGCTCATTAAGAACAAGTTTCTATCTACATAAAGATACCACATACTTTAAATGCTCAGAATAACACACTTCCAAATATCATTGCACACATCAAACTACCATAGCGGAAATAACATTTCTACATTTCTCAAAGATAAACATGTTGGCAAAAATATAGAATAATTATTCAAATTAGAGACATTCATGTTTATTCTAAATATTCAAACTACATCTTCCTTTTAAAGCAAACCACATGAACACACAGATACCCACTTTCCCAAGATTAAGAAATGATGAAGACGCTATTACACACTTTCTGGTTATAGGGGGGAAAATCCAACAGAAGTTAAGTAACAAAGATTTTTTTAAAGCAAGCTTTATATAGAAAGGTTGTATAATCTTAGACATATTTTCCAGGACAGATCCTTTATGTTAGACTTGATTGAGACTAACATGTAATTTGCCAATGAATTCATTCTTCTGTAGTTAGTTATTCCCTAAATTTGGAAAGATAAGCAAGCAAATGCTGCTATAAAAACCAAAATTAAACCATAACTTTTATAATGAAGCCTGCCAGTACATTCACTGCTTCAATAAAACAAAGAAAACTTTATTAAGTATGTTTTTGAAGGGCAGTATATCAGAAATAACAGGTGGATGAACACTTCATGGTATCCTGATTTTCACCACATAACATTTGTCAATTATCACTAAAGAATACCATCAAAGTAAACATTCTACTTCTAGATACAGCATTGCTTTGAGGCACATACCATTTTTGTTACAGTAAATTATACTAACCCATACCAAGCAAATACACTAAGCTATACTGAGCTAGTCCTTAACTAAAGTTCTTCTGTACTTCAAATCTAATAAAAATCCTTATATGTTTCTTGAATGCCAGTATTATTAGGTTTTCTCTGGATTTTCCAAGATTTTGAAAATCCCAAATGTAGTTCAAATACACACACACACACACACACACACACACACACACACACACACACACACACACACACACACACACACGAAACAGGGTTTCTCTGTGTGACCCTAGTTGCTCAGGTCTCAAACTCAAGATATCCACATCTGATTCATGAGTGCTGGAATTACAGACGTGTACCACTCACCTGGCCCTATATTTCTGAAGCAAGTCTCTATATAATGACATCATTCCTCAGGCAAAAGAAGCCATTTCTTTTCTAACCGTGTTGAGCACAAGTTCCTACTTCACATCCTGCATTAGAGACTACTGAGGAACACATCCTGGCCCCCATCAAGTCCACTGTGGTCCCTGGAACGCAGTCACCCTTCTCCTTTCACTTGCAGTCCTCCTAGCCCAGGCTTCTTTTCTCAAATATTCAGGGCAGCTTCCCTTACTGCATCATCAGGCCCAATTGAGAGACATGCTCTCACAAAGACCTTCTCAACCCAGATTCTCTAAAAGGCACCAGCAGAAGAATTAACACTGTAAAATTCATTTGACATTTGATTTTTTAATTTTTAAATGTCTAAGGACTTTGGCATCCTAAAATATAAAGACATTTCTCAGTCACCGTCATAAAAATTAAAGTGCAGAAATCAACACGTGAACTCATCAATTCTCTGCTAATATATAAAGAAAATTAAAATGCTCAGTAATCTAGCAAACAGAAATTTTGTTTCTGTATGCTTTTCTCATTTAGATCAATAGGCAGAGAAGCAGATGAGATAGCCTCTTCTCAGTGCAAGCTGTCAGTGGGGTGGAACTGCTCACATCCTCATAGGCTAAGAGTAAAGTAAGCAAGATTCTATACCCCAACTTTTTAAGATGAAAGACTGATCAAAAGTAACTAGTAAGGACAATATTAAATAAACATAAAAGGGCCAGCAGAGTTAGTGGGGTGAAAAGTGGGAGCCAGTACATTTGCCTCTGGTTTCCTAGAGACGAGGCCGTCATGGTTTTGAGAGCAGGAAAATAAGACTGTGGCTTTACCGAAGGGAAGAGCTTGTGGAATCATTTTCTGGGAGGGAAGGACAAATGACTTCTAGAAATCTCAACTCTGCTGTGTTCTCAGGAGGGCAGCTCAGTTTCCAAAAGAGACCCTGTAGGCACTAAGAAGTGTGCTGCCAGTGCTGCCAGGTAAGGGAAAGTTACCGCGGTGCTGTCTTCACGAGTGCAGTGTACAAGCCACATGCAAAGTCTGAGGAACACAGAGTGATGTTAGACAGAGTGAGGTTGGTAGCAGAGCTCAGTAAGAAGTCACAAGGAAGCTTAGCACGAATATTAGTTGTCACTAAGTAATTCATGATAAGTGTCACTGTGAGGAAAGTTACTTCTGAACCTCATAATCATGATTTAAGATATAAACAAGAAACACTGTCATAATCACTTAGAAAAAGTTTGGGATGAGTCAGGAATACAATTATTTGGTCAAAGTAGAAATCCTTTCCAGAATGCAGGAGGAAGGCGATGACTAATGAACTGTCAAACTGGTTCATGAGAGACCCTGCCTATTTATCTTTCCTGACAGGTATAAAAGATTCCACTGATTCATGTCCTCCTCAATACCTGCTGCATCCAAACCTGGTAACTTCGGCCTCCTGGCAAGTTCCCAGCAAGCACCTCACAGAGAACGTGGCCTCATCGTGTTCCTTACGCCTTACACCAATGAAGAACCCAGTAAATACATGGTGATAAAAAAGAAAGGAAAGGAGCCAATGCACCCTGTTAGAGTTTTCATTTTAAATTAAGTCTCCTATCCTCTGACATCATTCCAATCTTCTATTTTGTCGGTCTCTCCTTTCTGGAGTAAGAATAGTCTTATTAATGCTGGAATAGTCTATTAACAAAACTATTAGTAAAAAGTTAACTCATGCCAGAAATCAATGTGTGAAAATATACTATTTATATACAGATTAATACTCCTAATTACAAAAGTTAATTCATAAACTTAAAGAAGACATAATGGACACTTAGAAAAGAGTAAAAAATAATAACTAAAATTAAAAAGTACTGAAAGCCTTAGCCACTTGAAGTTTTATAAGCCTCTTATTAGATTTTAACTCACATTCAATAGTGTCTTTAAGGAGCAAGATTTAAAATTGTGCCAAGGGCTAACATAAAGCCTGAAACTGTCACATGATTATAAAGAATTAATTCACCTAAAGGCCACATAATAGTCTTGTTACTTACATTATACAAAGAAAAAAAATCATGATGAATTATATCATGCGATAAACCTTCAGTTCTTGACAACAATAACTTACAACTCTGAATTAAAATACAGATGGAATGGGTCAGAGAAGTAGGAGTCTGCCACAGTAAAACAACTCTCAAGCAAAGCATCAGGAGTGCTGGACTAAAAAGCTGTGAGTTAGACAATACATGAACCTTCCATTGGCCTCCCTCCATACTCAAATAAATGTATACATGGGGGCTTAATTCTCCCAAGTGAACACAAAATGGGGCAGGAAAAGTACAGCCTTAAAGTGAATTTTGAAGCAGCCAATAAAGATTCAGGTACATTACTCATTTCTTAACAATAAATGACAGTAAAAGTGCTAAACTAATTAACAAAGTCATGGTATATATAAAAATATTGTTAGAGGTTTTACATTATAATAAGTAACACATAATATATATCAAAAAACCATATATTTTCTTATTCTTCTTAGTCCCATGATTCTTAAGTGAATTTACTTGCAGCAAAAGTTTTAGAACGTTAATATATTATTCCGAGATACAACTTGTAAAGAATTCAAAGGTTTCTATTTCTTAACATAAAACATAGCAAATATATAATGATTATTGGCAGAGAAAAGAAATATTATATTATGTATCTAAATCCAAATTCCCTTTCATAAATTGTGGTAAAATATATAGTATTAAATTTCCTTTATTAACCATTTTAAGTATACAAAATAATGTTGGCTACTATATGAGCTAAATGAGTGTATCCTCAATTAATACAGCCATTATGGAAAACAGGGTAAAGATCCCATAGAATTAAGAACAACAGATCTAGCATATGATCCAGCAATTCCCATGCCATGATCGTACGCAAAGGTAAAGTGGAAACACTCAGAGTACCACTCAGATGATGACTGAATAAAAGAAATGTGACAGTTATACACAACAGAATACTAGTAAATCACAAGAAATGAAATTCTGTCATCTGTAACAACATGGATCAAACTGCAAGATCTCATTCTTGTGTAATCAGAAAGTTTATCTCAGACACGGAAAGAGTGCACTGAGGGTCCGCAGACAGTCAGGTGAGTAGGGAGGATGGATGAGTGTGCCATGCGCAGCCATGGGGAGAGAGGCAGGGAAAAGAAAGCACTGGCACACAACTGTGCAGCAGGAGGGCTGCAACAGTGCCTTTTTCAAAAAGGAGTATTTTGAATTTTTGACCTTTCCCCGCCAAAGATAAATATCTAAGGTATTTGCCGTGGGGGGAGGCAAGATTTTTATATGTAAGAGCCCGTCATGTTACCACCCTAGTATGCATACTGTTTGTTCTTATCTAAATGTAATGAACCACAGTATTAAATAGAGCATGTTAGCCTTCTAAACATTTATAAATAGTTTTAACACTGTCATACACAGATCTCTAGAAATTATGAATTGTAAGTAAAGTTTATGATCACTGAACAATTGTCCCTTTAACCTTAGCAGAAAAGTACCTGTTCTTAGGACTTAGAATTTTTCTGTGTGAAACAATGATGAACTTTTCTTCCAAAGAATCTAGTAAAATTGTAAAGTGAACATGCAAAAGATATTATTCTGCTCACCGTCAAATTATGTTCTAAGAAACAAAGTCATATATTTTACTCGTAATATCATTTAGGTTGATATAAATTAGATCTGTTCAGGGATTTGCTGATTCTCAAGGGATAGTAAAGGAGGCATTAGTGTAAATGAATAAGACACACCATGGGTCAGTAATTTGTCTTTCTTTTGAAGAACTACAGAGAAAATACCACAAGCGTGTGGGCCAGAAGTCACACTGCAATGCCTCATCTCTGTGATGGCGGTGCAGAGGCAGAGGGAGGCCACATGGACATGTGAGCCAGACTAGGGGCAACACAGACAGCAGGCCAGAGATTCCCAGTGGGTCCTGGCTTGCCTGCCACTGAAGCAGAATCAAGAAAGCAGGAGGAGCAAAGGACAAGATGGTCAGATCTAGAGAGGAAAGTAAAGAAAATCAAATCAAAGTGTCTGTGTGCTACTCCTCCTGAGAACAAGGAGCTGCAGGGCTGACATTATCTGGTCTATTGACTAACTTTCATTGTGAAACCTTACAAAATGAAACAAGTTTCCTTGTCCCAATGACTTGACTGAATGCTGGCTGAACTATTGGCACCCAGAACATCAGCATAAATAATGGGAATATTGATCACAGATAAGTACATCATAGGAGCTGACTTACCGCAGTAACGGGTGGAATATGACAGTAATATTTCTGGCTCCAGGTTTGCAGACAAATTTTGTTCCTCCACCTTCAATTAAGTTGTCATCAGGACCTCCTTCCGGGAAAAATAAAAACTGATATTTAGCTAATTAGAAGTTTTATGACTAAGCAAACCAAGTTTATCTGTATGAGTGTTACATATTCCCAAGGCTGCCTCTTAAATTACCCACTGTGTTTACAGTTACTGCAAAAGACATGATCCAGTCCTTCACTTCAACAATGTATGGTATAACTACCCAGCACTGACAACAGTGAAACTCTAAGAAGAATAAATGGCTCAAGGTTATAGCTTAGTTGAGGCTAAAACTTTTCTTTTACTCAGTGTCTTCTTTGGAGAGGAGCACACACAGAGAAGGAAGAAGTTACATTCAAAGAGTCCCAGATTATAAAATGTATATATATCCTATTTGTTAAATTGTTTCCAAGTCAAAGACCCACAAAAGACATACTATTATTTTATGTAATACTCGGAGATATAATCCTGGTTATTAAAACATACAAATTTGCAGCTGGAGACATGGTTCAGTGGCTACCCTTCCAGAGGTCCTGAGTTCAATTCCCAGCAACCACATGACAGTTCTCAACTATCTATAATGGGATCTGATGCTCTCTTCTGGCAAGAAGGTATACATACAGATAGAGCACACATATACATAAAATAAATGAAATAAATTTTTAAAAAATAATATTTTCATTTTTAAAGAGAAATCTTAATTGGCTTTATAAATAAATATTTTCAAAAATATCTCAAATATATTTGCTAAGAAAATATAAAAAAAACTAAATTTGGGGGAGAAAAAAAAAACATAAGATCGGTGTATGAAAGTGCTAGGTGCTCCTTCTAGAGGAATTGGAGAGAGCTAAAAACATTTTGCAACTCTAGTTATAGGGGATCTGATGCTCTCTTCTGGCATCCCAGACGCACAAGTAACCCACAGACATATACAGGTAACACACACACACACACACACACACACACACACACACTAAAAAGAAACTTATTAAGATAGTTTTAAAGCTATAAGATGTACACACACCAGCCCTCGGAATAACTGATTTGAAGCTAGTAGCAGTCACGTTTTCCATTAAGTGCTACCCTGAGTCACCTAGAATCTACTTGTCTTAAAGAAGTATACCACACTGCTAGCAGGATTTTATTTCAAGCTACTGACATGTATTTTACAAAGCACAAAATTGCTGTTTGTTGATGCTATCACAAGGCTTAAAGCAGATTTAGCAGTGCCAACCAGGACTTAACTACCTTCTCAAATGGCTCCTAATTGATAATTAGCAGAAGGAAGTAATCCCCAAGCTCACATGGCAATGTCATAACAACCACCATCATAAGGTGGAGTGGTACCTCAGTGGTTAGAGCACTGACCACCCTTCCAGAGGTCCTGAGTTCAATTCCCAGCAACCACATGGTGGCTCACAACCATCTGAATAGGGTCTGATGCCCTCTTCTGGTGTGTCTGAAGGTAGTTCCAGTAAACACATATACAAAAAATAAATAAATAATTCTTTAACAAAAAGTTACCATCACCATTTTGTCGCAGAGATTCAGTTGCAGAGTTTAGAATATAGAAAGCAAGATATTATTTCAGTAATTGGAAGCTATGTTTCTACAAGCACCATCGCTTGTGAGGTTTTGGTTTTGTTTGGTTGTTTTGTTTTTTGAAATGAAATTCAACTGCCACCATCCCTAGCTTCTCTCCATGGGGGGTTGGGGGATAAGGGCATACCTAGCCTGGGAAGCCCCAGTTTTCCATTTGAAAAGCCATGATGTCTACAGATAGTACATGTAGGTTGGTTTATGTTAATAAGGTTGTGGATGTAGGTTGAGGGTAGAATAATTACAGACCATGTGCAAGATTCTTGGCTCAATACTCAATACAGGGAGGGAGTAGCTAAGTTTATGTATAAAGGACCTGCCTTAGTGAGAAACAAAGAAAGGAAGGAAGGAAAGAAAGAAAGAAGGAAAGGAGGGAGGGAGGGAGGGAGGGAGGGAGGGAGGGAGGGAGGGAAGAAGGAAGGAAAAAAGGGAAGAAGAGAGATAAAGCAAGCAAGCGATGAATGGAGCAGTCTAACAGCTTCTACTAATGAGTAAACTAACCTGTCTCCCGTGTTCAGTTAGCAAACCCACTCACCTTTAAGCTAGGGTTTCTCCTTCAGTGTCATGATTTTTTTGTGTATAATTGGTACTCTACATTAACCTCATTTTTTTTTTCTTCATAAGCTTCAGAATTCTGGCACTGGCATGCGCGCTTGCACTCAAAGACACACACACACACACACACACACACACACACACACACACACACACACACACACAAGCACACACGTTATTCAGGGGATTTCTTCAAAATATCTAAGTGACCTCCACATATATATATTTGTATTTATCAGATACAAGCAAAGCTGATGTTGCTTTATTATCCATCTTGGTGGTCTCAGGCATCTAGGATGTCAATAAACCATGTGGGCTCCAGCAGTCTACATTCAGCAGTGTCAGCACTTCCTACAAGGCATCAGCATTGGACAGATACTGTTTGGATCAGTTGTTTCCCTAAACCATCAAAGCACAGTTCTGAATTCTAACAAAAATACAATGGAATGTTCAGCTCTTTCTTCAAATTCATGCCCTGTTCCTTCACATTCTCGAACTCTGCATCACAGCCCCGTATGAACCAGCTTAAATGAAAACACCAAGACTAGCACATGGACTAGGGTTTTAGCTCAGCTGCAGAAAATGTTCTCTGCATGAGTGAGGAGCTGGGTTCAATGAACACACAAGGCCAACGATAGGAGGTAAATAGAGAGAACTTGCAATATGCTCACAGAAACACCACTCCTTTAGCCAACCACTTCCTCTAAAGAGCATATTGAACAGTTACAAACAGAATAGAAACTAGGGATAGATTTTTCTTCTGGATCAACAATTTTCCTTCCAAGATCATACAAGCTAGTCAGAATGGAATAACCAAGGAGAAGTGTACCTGAGAAACAAGGTCAGTGCTCTCCTGCACTCTAGCAACAAATTAAACTAAACAACAACAACAACCAAAAAAAAAACTTTATATGAGATGGATACAAAAATAACACTCAATTTTGTTCAGCACGAGTATTAACTCAAATTGATATGAATTAAAGTAGGAAACATTTAATGATTTCTAAAAGTATCAAGTGCTATGATTTTAAGGACTCTGTATTTTTAGAACACCAGGCTGCAGCTCTCTAGTTCTTCACATACACTGCACACATGGTATGCATCCCCACCCCGTGTGCCTTGGCCATACTGGTCTCACTTCAGAGGCCTCATTTCTTTTACCAACCCTATAAGTACAATATCTAGCTTAAAACACACGAACTTGTCTCCCAAAGCCCACAGCTCTATTAAAAGTAACTTTATAAAAACAACCCATACAAAGTTTAAATCTGCCACTTTTATTATCACTACATGATTCCATTAATACATAACTTCTCTCTACCTAAAGAGGTTAGGCAATCACGCATATGTTGCACTGATGGAAAAAGAAATGAAAACCTACATGGACAAAGCAATATTAAATGAGAAAGCATATATACAAATCTTTTGTCAACTGTTGAAGGCCAGCAAGTGTAAGTAACTCTTTCTGTCCTTCTAAAGCCTTACAGGTAGCAGGAACACCTAGTAAATGTGCTCTTTTAGCAATGGATTACTAGGTGGAGCCATTAAACAAAACAATAGCCACAAAGAAGACTGGAGGCACTAGATGTCTCTGGGAGAGAGGAAGCTGTGGCAACAAAGGGAGGAAGGCAGGGCATGAAGCTCCAAACTTAGCTGCAGTCCCTGCTCAAAGCTCCTAGGAGCCTAGGAAAACAATAAGGGGCTCATGCAAATGTGCCAATCCAATTAAAAGTGAAAAGGAGTCTGTCTGTCTAATTTAAGCCTTAACCAAAATTCTAACTATAGAACCTGGGTGTTCTTTCAGTTCTATGCTTATGTGCACCACAACTGCATCTGGTAGGGTTTCCTCTTTATAAATCAATGTTTAATCTAGGTTATGAAGTGCTATGGAATAAATGTGCTCCTCCCAAAACCACGTGTTGGACTCTTAACCTCCAATGCACCAGTACTGAGATCTGAGATTTTTGCCATGAAGATGCATGCTCATTGAGTGGATTCAAGCAAACGACCAAGGACACAGATGACTATAGAAATCTGAGTCCCACCCTTTCTTTGTCTTCGTCTATTATGGCATGATATGCAAAGAAGTTACTGATAGGCCTCCAGATCTAAACACCAGTGAATTCCTTTTTATTGACAATTCAGTCTGTGACATTCTGTTGTAGTGGAACAAAATTGGCAAAGGTATTGAATTACCAATTAAAGAAAGAAGAAACTGCATCCCAAAGAACTATTTTTGAAAGTAAGCTATCAAAATGATAAGAAAGGCCCTGACCCAAGTTTACAAAGCCTGAGAGTCTCGACCATTAAAATGGAATAGAAATGGATGCTTGGCATTTCAGTATTCTGGGTGAGAAATAGAACTCACCTCTTCTCACAGGCCCGCCCATTCAGCCAAATAGCCTGGGAACTGCTGTCAAGACCATTAAGGAGCAAGCTGCTCAAATTCTGTGACATGAGCTGACCAGGCAGGGGCAGCTCTCACCTTCATTCATTATGCCTGCAGTCTAAGCTCAGGTGGGAAGCCTAGGGGATGGGCACCGGGGAAAGCGGAGAATGATGATGGATGGCTGGAATGAACAGGAAATTGACAGTAGGATTACAAGCAGGCTGTACAGCACAGGATGCTGGAAGAATGCCCCAGTCATACACGTCCTGCTTTTTCCAATGAGGAGAATGATGTGACAAGCTCTCTCAGATGACTGGCAACAAACCCCAAGGCCACTGAACAACTGTGCTTTGACAGCATTTTACCACTCATAGACTAGTCCATTCCTCTAGAACATGTTTGGAGGAAATTAGCTGCTAAATTTACCTGTTCCTTGACTCTTTCAAACTGAGATATGTTGTCAAGAATAATGAATATAGTCATCTTAGTAATACGAACAGAGAAAACCAATGCCACAGAAAATATGGAAATAAATGTTGGCCTTCAAAGTAATCATGGTAAGATAGGAACAATCAGTAAATTTTAATCAAATCCCAGTTACTTATTACTAGTGTAAGTATAATAAATTTATTAAAATAATCTGAGTCTAAGGTAGACCCTTTATAAAATAGGAATTATGGTCAAATCTTTCAAAGCTAATGAGAAACTGTATACAAGGGCATTCAGCAAAGTGCTTGATACCCAGGACATACAATCCCAATGAAGCCAGTCAATCTTCCCTTCTGAGACTCTCAAAATGGTAAACATGTGCTTCCATAGTACTTTGGCAACGGTAATGATCAATACCTTTAATGAGCCAGACAAATGAATTTGTAACAAATAAATTAGTAATAACTCGATAAAACATCCCCGTGAGTCAGTACCACTGCAGTGACAGATTGAGAAAATCCCTAGGAACATTCATAGTGTGACAAGATGAAATAAACTGTTCTTGACTCTTAATTTTGCAATTAAAATAATCAATATCAAACGTATAGATGCTAGTACTGTGAACAAATATTTTGTGCTGAGTTATTAAATTAAAATAGAACAGAATGTAGTAGTGACTTCCATTAAGTTACAGGAAAAGGTATGTCCCAAATGTGTCCTGGGTACCAAACTGTGTTTTAATATGACATAGAATTACAACGAAGATTGAGTGTTTTTCAGTGAATATCTGACTTTGGAAAAGATGTCCAGAATAGCAAATATGGACTGCTACTTTCATCAATAAAGAGCATGTTTAATTGAATCTAAGCATCAGCTGAGCGGGCTGAGTTTCCTGAACTGTAGTGTCACCTTGGCAGAGGGGCTGGTCTGACAGACTGAGTTCTTCAGCATGGGTCTATTCTTAAAGTATGTTGTGCCCTCATAGCTCACTCTGCTGATACCAACACCCTTTAGCTGCTAAAGGGACTTGAAAACAGCCCTGAGGTGTGGACCTAGATCAAAGACAAATAGCAGAATATCCTTACCCACTACTATTTCAGAAAAGCAAGCCAGGACTTGCAGCATTCTTTTGTTAAAGGGTGAGTTTCAAATAGATCTAAGAAGAAAAGCCAGGCCAAAACCAAACAAACAAAACAACAACCACCACCTCAAAGACAGTATCACATTGACACTCAAATTGAAGCTAAGAAGCATTTTAAACATATATAAATATTATCAACCAATTTAACAGTCATTTTATCTTCACAGGAACTCAAATGTTGAATAAGAAAAAGGTGTTGCATAAAAATTCCAAAATATAGAACACTGAGTCCAACTTTATGATGAGATGACAAAATTATGGATTTTTTTTTTCATAGAATCAAGACTAAACATATTTTGGTTCTTCGCCAATATCTAAAAAGTCTTACTGATTAAAGATACAAATGAACTCAAAAATCATATTTCTTTCTATAAGATGATCACACAAGCAGTACATTCCGTAGAAGCACACTTAATTATCCAACTGATGTTAGAAATACCTTTCCTCTCTAACAGAGTCCAAACACAAAAAACTAGACATGCTTTCTCATCTCTTCAGACTGCCAACAGATGAGCACTTCAGCCACCCAAGTGCCTGTCAAGGGCATGAAGACAGAGACAACATGTGCCTTTGCCTTTTAAAGAGATGACTTTTTTTTTTCTATTTCTCTTTTAAAAATTAAGAAACCCAAGATATGCTTCACATGCTCTAATCAGGGACTTCCTGCACGAAAACTCTGCAGAATGTCTTCTCTAACTTCCATCACCTCATGGATCTATCACCACTATCTTGTTCAACATCTGCATCCCCATGAAGAGAAATGGTGTTAATGTTTGTAGGGTTTCTATATGTTTAAAATACTTAAGAAGTGTCAGATATAGTCTGAAGTGTCAACGTTGCTGGTAAGAGGAGTTGCCCTGGCATGCAAGTTACAGGGAGCATCTCCTTCACCACCACTCTCCTCCCTTCTGACCACCTCTCTATAATGCTCAAGGGTAACTTAAGAATCAGGAGTTGAATTGTGGGCTAATACTCATGAAATACTCCCCAAACCCAATGTCGCCCACTGTCCTAATCAGCCCTAACAGTGTGGACACTCGACCGCTCTAAGCCAATTACCACCGCAGTCAACAGAATGAAATGTGGGTGGCCCCCATCACTCCAGAAGCCACTCTTGCCTCTCACAGGTCAGCAGTCATTGCCACAGACATCATAAAACTTCCTGTGTAACACAGTCACAACAGGTGCTGAGGAATGAAATCACTGTTACAAAGGAAAACACGCATTTTGTATGTGTATTATTCTTCCTTTATAATCAAATACCCAAAACAAACAAACAAAAAGTTTGTGTTGAAATTTTTGTCACAGAGAACAAGAGTGGAGTGAAAAACAAAAGGTTACAAGTTTATAAAAACAGAGGAAATTCGTGTTCAATTTACCTTCTGAATGAAAGGATTAAGGTAAGCAGTGATGAATGGAACTAACTTCAAGGCAAACAGAAAAAGTGAGACTCTCTTAGCAGCTCTTTTCTGCTTCCATGAACCCAGAGGAGTGGGAATGTGTGGAATCCGGAGCATCAGTAGACAATTCTCCAACATGGGAGAGTCAGTTCTGGGTGAAGAACCGTTCTTATAGGACAAAGGGAGAAAATGGAAACATAATGGAAAGTTCTAGTGAGAGAGAAATTTAGGCAATGCATCAGAGATGAAGAAAGCCTGGAGGGGAGGGCGTTTGCCTAAAGGAAATAGCAGAAGCTACTGCTGTGGAGTTTCTATGACATATGTATGTTGGAACACGTTGCAGTATGCTGAAGAGAATCTAAAATGGCAGATAGAGGGAAGGTGCTTGAAATAATACTCTTTCCACTGTGCCTGAGGACAGAGCTATAGGGACCCCTCTTCTGAGCTATAAATAGAGAAACTATGCATACTTGTTAGCAAGTACCTAGGACATTTTACAGGACACTTGAGGATGAGGGTAAGATAAAAAAAAGAAGAAAATTCCAAGGACCTCCTCGCTGGGATAAGAAAAGGGAAATCATTTGGTTCCTCATGAACATAAAACTTGGAGAAGAGCATTATAAACCTCAATTAGGGGGCCATGGCTACATAAATTCCTGTAAGCTGGAAAATGCCACTTGTCTGAAATAATCAAGGAACGCTATACAATGTTAATGACATATCTCATTTGTTGACAACATCTGTGAGTACCATTGAACAATGCTTTTGGGAACTATTGCAAGTGAGACATTCTCTCCCTGAATTCAGACAGAGTACATAAAATAATGCCTACAGAGAAAGAGAACTGTCCCGTTCTACAGTTCTAAAACTGAACATGTGTCAGGTGTGCTGGCTCCTGCCTTTCATCCCAGCTTGGCAGGCAGAGGCAGGATGATCTCTGGAAATTCAAGGTTAGCCTGGTTTGCAATAAATCACAGGACAGCCAGCAAGAAACTAGAAGGGAATATCTTCTAAGCAACAAATAAACGTTATAATAACTTAGTTAGTTAAGAGAGTGGGAGAAAAAGGAATCAATGCAAAGTCACTATGAAGCTTTAAAATAAAGTGAATTGGAAGAAATGTTACTAAGACAGATCATCCCTCAAAGATGGTCCTTATTTTAAGGACTGCCATTGCTTACAAATAAAAAGAAGAAATGTATGCCTTGAAGAAAGGGAAGAGGGAGGAGGGTGAAAAGAAAGAGAAAATACTTTATCTTTCTAACAATCAATTGAGAATTTGGAAAGTATATCATGGAAAGAAAAATGAGTTGACATATTTTAAGGTTAATAACCCTATGTCTTAATGTAACAGAAAACGTGATAATGAGAGACTGGAGGAACAGACATAAATAGTATGGACTACTCTTACAGAGAACATGATTTCCATTTCCAGCTTACAACTCTAACTCCAGCTAAGGAAATCCAATCCCCTCTTCTGGTCCCACAGGCAACTGGAGTCACAGCATCTACATGCCTATCTACCTACCTGCCTAGCCTGCTTCTGGTTTTATTTTGTTTTGTTTTGTTTTTTGATATTTGGCTTCTTTGTGTAGCTTTGGGTTTCTTAAAACTAACTTGGCAGGCCAGGACGGCCTCAGATGCCCAGAGATCTACCTACCTCTGCCTCCCAAGTGTTAGGATTGAGACCATGTGCCACCACTGCCGGGCTTCACATACTCATAATTTAAAAAGTGTAAAACGTTTTTAAAAAATATGGTCAGCCATAGCTCTTCCAGAAACAAAGTCATTAGGATGCAGCTGTGGCAGTACTGGAGGATTTCAAATAGAAAAGGAAATGGCACATTGTACAAAAGGGTAAGCCACTTACCAAATGACTGCTAGTCACTCTGTGTGTGTTTTTAAATGTTGGATCAATAAGGCATGAGAGAACTTCAATTGACCATCTTTGAGGAACACCTCTGTCTTAGTGTCATTATCCTCCAACTCACTTTATTTTAAGCACATAGGAGATTGCATTGATCCATTTTCCTCCCATTCTTTTATCTAGTTCTAATGATCTTGAATATATTACCTACATTGCAGTGCCCAATTGGGCACCACCAGGTCAGAGGTCTCATGCCTGAAGCTAAATAACTCTGTTACATATCAAATGTTGGACTTCATTTACATAGTGTATCTTAATGGTGTAGCACATATTAGCACTCCATTGTTACTTATGACTGGATAGTAGTCCACTGTACATGCATGGCATATTTAATTTATTCCAATATTCATCAACGGATCGCCAGGGATATCCACTTTGCACCTATTATAAACAATGAAGATATGAACATCCATATACATATATCTGTGAGAAAAATGTTTTTAATTATTTTAACCAAAGGAGATATTTAATCTTTAAAAAAAAATGTTCCAGACTGTTTCCCACAAAACTGGTACTTCAATATTATAATTTAGTGTTCTTTGTTTGGTTGGAGCTTTTGGTTTGTTCTGTTTTGTTTTCTTTTTTCAAATACCTGGTTGATTAACAGAAAAAAACTAGACATATGGGGATAAGACATGAGAATAGTTGGTTAGAAAGCAAAAGAAATATCAGTAATTTATTTTCCTGTAGACTCCCTTCCCATCACAGCCAGCTCCCCAACCTCACTGACCCTCTCACCATGGCTACTGTCCCTATTAGAAGTAGATAAAGATATGTTGGTGGTTGCTGCATTTATTCCACAGTGGGAAAACAGTTTCGCTGACTTGGAAGTCTTATTTTATATATACACACCACACACACACACACACACACACACACACACACACACACACACACACACACACAAACACACACACGTGTGGTATGTGTGTGTTCATATAAATCTGTGTATAGATATTTCCCATGTGTCAAAAGATAGATATTACAAAGTAGTTTTGATGATGCTGAGCCCAGCAGGATTTTTGAATTGCCAATTGGGAGAAACTCTATGCTATCTATACTTGTTTTAATTAAGCATAAACATGTTTTGTCTTCTATGCTGAAGAGGGTCTCTCTCACTGATTGAATTTTGGAAGGTGGAATACTTTACTGAGTGCTCAGGAAGTCTTATTAAACTTAAACAAGATGCAAAGGACAGCTGAGTGCAATGAGGGGACAACTGGACAAGCCAAGCTCACTGCCAATCTCCATGCATGCGTGGCCAAATAAAGAGCACTAATAATGGCTGCAGACTATACTGGATTTTTATGACACGAAGAACAAACAAGCTGAAAACAAAGCATGACCATCGGTATTGACCTGGGAAGTAATCTACACAGCAGTTCACTGGGAATGAGAACTCCATGAATTCCAGTTCAGATGGAAGATTTGGTGCTAAATAATGCTTTCATTGGCTTAATGCTTTAAAATCTTCTTCCTTCCTAAGTTGGAAGAAAATTAATTTGAAGAAATCAACATGACAGGTA
The DNA here is from genome assembly GCF_963924665.1 of Micromys minutus. Lineage (NCBI taxonomy): Eukaryota > Metazoa > Chordata > Mammalia > Rodentia > Muridae > Micromys > Micromys minutus. The sequence goes on from NC_137953.1 coordinate 46,919,136, forward strand.
TGAAGAATAATGATCCTGATGAGTAAGAGAAAAGGGGTAGATAGTGAGCTCTTTAAACACAAATGTATGCACAATACAGCTGCATAACAACACTGTTAAGCTCCCTGACAAAGATAATCAGAACTGGCAGGCACAGGGCAAGAGCAGTGCACAGCTCACTGGAAGCATCTGCATCAGAGACTGACAGGTGGTTTTAAATAACAGTACCAACAACCCACACTTACTAAGCTTAATTAGCAAGTCAACTTTACAGTCACTGTAGACAGCAACTTTTGTGAATTTCCTGGAATTAAGATCAGTCTTGAACCTAGGGAGACAACTCAGTTGGTAAAACTGTTTGCTGTGTGAGGATGAGGACTCGGAATGCACAGGGAAAAACAGAAGCCAAGGTTAGCTTCTGGCATTCACATACATATGCATGTACACTCACGTGTTCACCCATACACAGAGAATATGAAAAGGCACACACGCATACAAACATGCAAAAACAGAGAAAAAAATAAAAATAAAATAAAATGAGACTTCCAAGTCAGCTAAAATCTTTTTTACAACTTGAAGCAAAGAGTAAATTCAGCACACGGCAACACACACACCTTTCTGTGTATAATTTTAATGGTGACAACAGCCGTAGAGGGAGGGTCAAAGTTTGTGTATTTGAAGGTTTGGGTCCTGTGCTTCAATAGATACACAAAGTTTAAGCTCTACCATCCACCGAAGAAATTTTCCAATTTTTATATGCAAAATTTATCTAAAACATTGACATATTTATTCTGAATTTTTCCCATGTGACCAGTCATATTTATTATAAAGCTCATGGCTTAAGTTTTAAAGTTCCAGGAGTCTGCTCGCCTACTCAACAAAAAATAGTAATATGGGAAAAACTGTAGTTTGACAACGAAGCCATTCATGAAAAAATTGAACATTAAACATTTTAATATATATATATATATATATATATATATATATATATATATATATATGTATGTATATATATATAAATAATTGGATTGCTTAGATAAACCTAACTATGCAAATAAACACTTTTAACTATACTCACAGAGAAGCATGCTATTGTAAGACAATTAAAAAAAGAAAATGAAAAAAGAAAACCAAAGGAAATATAAAAGAGGCAAGAGGGTGAGACATCTCCCATGCCCCACCCCTGACAGGGAGTAGTAGACTGAGTTGAAATCATATCACAAAAAGAAGAAACCTGATCTTTGGAGGCTTTAAGTTTTGCTTGTCTTTCAACTAAGTTGAATCTGGTTAGTTTTCCCCAGTGTGAAAGCCAAGCTGTGAGATCTAGAGGTTCATATATACCACAGAATTTTACACGTACCAATTCTTCAAGCCCTGGTCAGAAAACTTTTACCAAACACATTCAGGCATGTCAGCTTCTTGACAAAAGAGAAAAGGCAACTTAAAATCTGTTTTACATTTAACTTATATTTGGAAAATTTCAGAAGTCAATCAGAGGACACAAGCAGGCATGCACTAGGAAGGGGACACCTAGGGTTATAAACATTCTAGAGAACTTTTTCCTCTTCATTTACCTCCGTGGTACTTTTCTCATTATCTCAGGAGAGGTATAGAAACTGTGGAAGGGCCTGGAAACTAGAAATAATCCACACTGTTCACAATGACACTGCCAAGGTGAGGAGGGACATCCTGGGCATTTTTCTTGGTCTCTTGAGCTTTGCAAGTTTAATGGGATTGACCAACACCTTTCTGTTTCCCACTGTCCTCCAAGGGATGTTTCCTAATGCTGAGACAATAGCAATATGCCCAACATGACCTTCTCAAGCTTCTCTCTGAGTTGCTCTGTTGTTTCCACTAAACCTTTCCTTTTTGCTGATAAACTACATATAATGTATTTTTAAAGTTTTATCCTGAGTTGTTTTTTCTGCCCTAGCAACAAGTTAATAGTAGAAGTCTGAATAAGAATGGCCCCCATAGAAACATGTATTTGAGAAAGTTGGTCAGGAGGAAGTTACAATCCTAAAAAGGATTAGAAGGTGTGGCCCTGTTAGAGGAAATGTGTCAATGATTGGGGGAGGGGGTGCCCTTTGAGGTTTATTTTCCCCCCTTTTTAATTGCATATATTTCATTACATTTCAAATGTTATCCCCTTTCCCAGTTTTCCCTCAATAAACACTCTATCCCATCCCCCCTTCCCCTGCTTCTATGAGGGGGCTACCCAACCACCTACCACCTCCCAGCACTAACACTCCTCTACACTGGGGCATAGAGCTTTGGCAGGACCAAGGGCTTCTCCACCCACTGATGCCCAACAAGGCCATTCTCTGCTACATGTGCAGCTGCAGCCTTGTGTCTGTTCATATGTACTTTTTAGATAGAAGTTTAGCCTGGGGAGCTCGAGTTGGTTAGTACTGTGGTTCTTATGGGATTACAAACCTCATCACTTCCTTCAATCCTATCCCTAAGTCCTCTATTGGAGACCCCTTTATCAGTTCTATGGTTAGATATGAGAATCTGCCTCTGTATTTGCATGATCTGGTAGAGCCTCTCAGGAGACAGCTATATCAGGCTCTTGTCAGAATGCAATCTTGGCATCAGCAATAGTCTGGGTTTGGTGGCTGTATATGCACTGGATTTTCAGTGGGGCTGTCTCTGGATGACCATTGGTTCAGTCTCTGCTTCAAACTTTACTTCCATATTTCTTTCTGTGAATATCTTTGTTACTCTTCTAAGAAGGACTGAAGTGTCTACACTGTTGTCTTTCTTTTTGAGCTGCATGTGGTCTGGGAACTTTATCTTGGGTAATCCCAAATTTTGGGCTAATAGCCACTTACCAGTGAGTGAATACCATGAGTGTTCTTTTGTGACTGAGTTATCTCACTCAGGATGATATTTTCTAGTTCCATCCATTTGCTTAAGAATTTCATGAAGTCATTGTTTATAATAGCTGAGTAGTACTCCATTGGGTAACTGTACCACATTTTCTGTATTCATTCTTCTGTTGAAGGACATCTGGGTTCTCTCCAGCTTCTGGCTATCATAAATAAGGCTGCTATGTAAGGCTGGATTTGTGGAAAGACAGTCTGTAATTTGGTTTTGTCGTGGAATATCTTGGTTTGTTCACCTATGGTAATTTAGAGTTTTGCTGACATAGTAATTTGTGCTGGCATTTGTGTTCTCTTAGGATCTGTAGGACATCTGTCCAGGACCTTCTAGTTTTCGCAGTCTCTGTTGAGAAGTCTGGTCTGATTCTAATAGGTCTGCCTTTATATATTACTTGACTTTTTTCCCTTACTGTTTTTAATATTCTTTGTTTTGTGTATTTGGTGTTTTGACTATTATATGATGTGAGAAATTTCTTTTCTGGTACAATCTATTTGGAGTTTTGTAGGCCTCTTGTATGTTTATGGGCATCTCTTTTTTTAGGTTCGGGAAGTTTTCTCCTTTAATTTTGTTAAAGATATTTACTGCCTTTTCATTTGGGAATCTTCACTTTCTTCTATGCCTATTTATCCTCAGGTTTAATCTTCTCATTGTGTCCTGGATTTCCTGGATGTTTTGGGTTAGGGGCTTTTTGCATTTTGCATTTTCTTCAACTGTTGTGTCCATGTTTTCTATGGTTTCTTTTGCCCCTAAGTTCTCTCTTTCATCTCTTGTATTCTGTTGGTGATGCATCTGTGACTCCTGACCTCTTTCTTGGGTGGTCTATCTCCAGGGTTGTCTTCCTTTTTGATTTCATTATTGCTTCTATTTCCATTTGTACATCCTGGGTGGTTTTGGTCAGTTCCTTCACCTGTTTCCTTGTGTTTTACTGTAACTCTCTAAGGGAGTTTTGTGTTTTTGTGTTTCCTCTTTGAGGGCTGTGTTGTCCTGTATTTCTTTAAGGGAGTTAATTGTGACATTCTTAAAGTCCTCTAACATATCATGAGCTGTGATTTTAAGCCTGAATCTTGCTTTTCCTGTGTGTTCGGGTATCCTGGACTTGCTGTGGAGGGAGAAACGAGTTCTGATAATAACATTAATCAAGGCACTAGTCATACTGCTGGAAAGAGAGGTTGCCACAGAATCTGGCTTCACACAAGAGTCTACAAATAACTGTACCTCAGAGTGAAATCACTTCAGTGGAAGTATCTTCAAAGTCTACTCAAATGTTCCTACAGCTGTGTGTGTTGTGACCAATTCTCAAAGTGAAGCCATGGTAACTATTCTAAGCAATCCAAGTAAAGTAACAAATTAATAGATCAGAATAGAGCATTGTCTAAACATAACCGGTTATTAGGACAGGATGAAGAAAAGTGAGCACATAATAAAACATGAGCTAACAGGCTATAAAATGAGCACTCAACGGAATAAAGCTTCCTTTTAACTTTAATAACAAATAGCTCTGTGACAATAAGCGATCTTTTTAATGAGTTTGAATCATCAATCTCTCTATGATAAAATAAGGGGAATGAACCGTGGTACGATCTTTAAAACACTTCTAGCAGAATTTTGATTTCCAAAATTATAAAATTTCCATTGCACCTCGGTGAATTAACTGATTCTTCCCCAAACTGCATAAAACAGTAAAGTACCCTTGTTGTCCCCCAAAAATGTATTTCAATTATCATAATCAGTGAAGCATCATATGTGATAATAAATTTACAGTTTATATGAGAACAATATGTAAATGTATACTTTAGGATATTTGGGGTGCTTACAGGAAAAATGGTCATTACCATTTAGAGCTGATACTTTTATGAGATCCATTTATAATTATTAATTATGAATATACTTTATTTCTTTTATAGGAAGTACCTTAAGTTCCTCCCACAGTTAATACAAGAATTCACCAACACAGTAAAACAAAATAGGCAAAAATACTGAGTGGTCAGTGTATATTCATTCAAACATATCTCTCAGTTATTTGCTCTAAAATAAACTTCTAAGTATTGAAAAATCACTATAGTCAACGGTTTCTGATGAAATATGATTAATAAAAAATAAAATTTCATTGCATTTATAATCAATAACAGTATCTTTATGCCTAGGAATGTGCCTGTAGAAAATCCATCATCAGACAAAGACATTTAAAGAGTTCAGTAAGCTCATGCCATGACTAGGGTAGAGAGAAAGGTATGTGAGAAGTTACGAAGCGATAACAAGGCATGACAAAGAAATGAGAGGCTGACAGGCAGGACCAGCCACAGAAGAGGGACAAGAGTCAGAGGAGGGTAGACAGATGCAGCTGTTTCATAGAGAAAATGATATTGCTCCTGCATACTGCAGCCATTCTATAGTATAAGAGATACGATTGGATAAACAGTATAATATGGAATTTTAAATATTGGCATTCAGGAAATACTCCATTTTTCTGATCAAATATCATGACACAATCATAGAACAAAGGAGCTACTTATCAACATCTTCTAAATACATCATTTAAATTGCAAACCCTGCCTGGGAAAGTACTTTTCCTTTCTAGTTCTTTAAAGATTGTTTATTCTGCTTCTGAAATGCTGTTTTCAAAAGTCTGGAATCCAGAAATACCTTTTATTAAAACAGAAAGCACAAAAGAACTACCTCTCAATTTAGCTTGGGAGGAAGCAGAGGCATGTAGAGGTTACCCACAAAAGGGCTCTGAAGAACCACACAAAGGAACTTCAGCCCAGAAGTTAATGGGCCATGGAATACAGCTTCCTTGCAAACATTTTCAGCTCAACAATCATGTACATCCCCAGAAACAGAGCCAAGGAAAGGCTGAAAGTAAACACTAGAATGAGATTATATTCCAAACATCTGTCATGAAGTACCAACCATGTACCCTACCACAGGGGCCTGGGGATGGTAAAAGTGTCCAATTTTGGTTGCTTCTGTCTCAAACCTTGACTTTATGTTCTGTTCTCCTTCACACATTATCTCATCAGATCCAGGTATCTCACCACCCTCACACAGCTGCATCATCACTGCTCCCATTTCATACAGTGCTGACACCAGTGCCAGACTGATGATGTTTCAACACAAATCTCCCCAATCAATCTCTTCTCCATGATGTTCTGAAGCATCCCTTTCTTATTTGTAATAAAAGGCAACTCTCTTTCAATGATCTGTAAAAAAAAGTCCACCCCTGGCCTTGCAGATTTCTGAATTCATTTCCCATTCTTTCCCTGTCTTGGTCTGTTCCCATCATGATGGCGCATAGCATGGACCATCTGTCTCAGAACCCCTGCCAAGTACCTTCCCTTTATCTACTGTCCCTTGGAACTAGCAAACTCTCTGACCTACTCCACATCTTCACTCAATTATTTCCTCCTTAAGTACTTTCTGGACGTATAGGACAAGAGAATGCAATACTGGTAACCTCAGGTGAACATATTTCCATGTATCAACAACTAAAGTTCCTAGAACTAAGCTCCAGAAACACAGCCACCATGATGTAGGTCAGTGGAAAGGATGCCATGGGAAACCACTCTACCAAAGTGGAATTTATACCATCTCAGAACTCAAGGGCAAACAAACACTGAAACTACACAACTATAGACGTCACTGACTGTTTTCCTCCCATGATACTTAGTTTTCTCTTGTGTCATGAAATTTTTTTTATGAAAATGAAATATTTTTAAGAGAAAGGGAGAAAGGCAAACATTTAGTATTTAACAGTTATTAGAAAGCCTACTATATACCAGGCACCGTGGCAAGCAGGAGGAAATACAAAGATCACGAAGCTAAGACCTGTACTAGTCGTACATTAGAGATGATTGATTTCTAGGCTAGAAGAGAAGCTTTCCCCCACGCCCTAGGAGTGGTATCTGCAGCACTTACAGATGGAAGGAGGTGGCTGCCAGTGTGCAAAATGACATGGAGAAAGAGCATGGAGATCACTCAACATGGTGTAAAGGAAGAGGGAAAGGAGTAGGAAGAAAGCCAGGTCACAGAGAACCTGCAGGTCATTCAAAGAGAAACTTCTTTTTCATCCAAAGCAACAGGAACTGATATGACCGCCTGGAAGTAAACTGCCACATCTGCAACGCATGGAGTAACCTTGCTCAAGGGTAACTCACACACACTGAGGAATGTTCCAAAGTGCCTTTCTGTGGGCTCTGAAGCAAAGCCCCTAAATAAGCACACAAACCAGCACGTAGGGTCTGCAGCTCTGGACCATCCATCAAGCAGAGTGAGGTAGGCAACCTTCTCACCTGAGAGCCATGCCCACTGCTATACTCACTGCTAATCCCCATCACCATAAAGCTACTGCTACGCCATCTGGCCCTTCCAACACTCTCAAAAGTCTTGCTCCAGATACACAACAACTTGTCGACAGTATTTAAAACGTCTCTCAGTTGTATACTGTTTTTATCCTATGAATAAAACCTTTTCACATTAGTCTCAATCTGCATATCCCTCACTCAAGAAGAAGCCATTCTAACAGCTTTATCATTTGTATAATATTTTAAAAATAATAACCTTGCTAAGGTAACATCCATTCCTTGGTGCTGTAACACCCTCTCATCCTTTGTTATCATCTATTAAACTTGTTTCCTGTTTATTAATTTTTCCCACAAGATTATAATATCTAGACCACGATGCAACTTAAATTAGCATTTATGGTCTTAGATGGTCTTCTAAAGTCTGGACAGTCTCTTGCCCAACAGCCTTCTTTATTTCCCTTCCGCCACTGAGGCAGCATCCCTGCAGTGATGGTGCCAAGGTCAGCACCTCCGCAGCTGATGACTCAGGCTGGTGGTACCCTTGCAAATAGGTCAACAAGCAGTAAAAACAAGTAGGAAAGACTCAAGTCTTAGTCCACACACCTGATATCACATCTAGCCTTTTGATTGAGGATAAAAAACAAAAACAAAAAAACGGGCATTTTAAAGAAAACCAGCATTAGTAAACTACACATATTTTACATCCCCATTTCTACATAAACAGACTTTCTCTATAGGCACTTGATCATGAACACTTCAGACAGGGCTTCCCAACCAAAGCTAATGTTGAAGATGCTTATAACATGTGAAAATATAGTATGGAAAGAAAAATTCAGCCTCCAAATATCCAAGAGAAAAGAATTGATACATTAAAGTGTCAGAAATACAATTTCACTAAACAATGCATGCCTATAGGAACAAGACACATTCAAAAATCAGGTTTCCTCTATCAAAACCCACTGCCAATTCCTCATGCAGCTAAAAATTAATTATTAAATAATTTAAAAATTTGAAGAGTGGAAAAATAATAAAATATGTACAAAAATAAAATATATTTTTAACTACTTGCATTCTCATGCTATGTATGTTCCTCAATAGCCTGTTTGTAGAGTCTCACAAGTAAGATACTGAGGGACCCTGTCCCCGGTTGGTTCTAATCGGTAAATAAAGATGCTGACAGCCAATGGCTGGGCAGAGCAGAGGCGGGGCTTTTAGGATTCCTGGGCTAGGAACAGACAAGAGAAGAAAAAGGGGAGATCCACCAGGACAGAGAAGGTAGAGCAGAAGTGATGAGCAGCCTGAGAAGGTGTGGGTCAGAGACCAGAGATGCTACATAGGGGCAGAGGCCAGGGGTGACCCCTAAGTGGGCCCAGGACAGCAAAGATGGAATATAGATTTCAGTAAGGAATACGGAAGTGAGGTAGATTAGCCATGCGGAGGTAAGGAAGTGGACCAGACACTGAGCAGTTTAAGGCACATATAAGTATAGTCTCTGTGTATGTGAGTATTATTCAGGAACCCAGAACATTGGGGTGGGTAGCAAGGAAAGTACCACCACCGACAGGGTCAATCTCTGTAGATTGATTGGGCACTGCTAAATATATTCTCTATATAAACAAATAAATAGGTATGTTGTGGGTTTGTGCGTGCGTGTGTGTGTGCATAGGCATGCATGCAGATAGCTATCTCTAGTGATGTATATATGTATCATCTGGTTGGATTTCAAACCTGTATTCTATGGTGCATTTTGAACTCATATAGTACAGCAAGACAGCTCAGTCAATAAAAAGAAATATTTGTTCAATGATATGAATTCAGTGAGAGATATATCTCTACAATCAAGGAAATATTAAAGCCAAATATTTCATTCATTAATAAAGAGTCTGCCTGTGAAAGATTAGCTTGTAGATACTCCATGAGAGAAGTGAGCAATACAGATATAGCATCTGGCTGTGGTTTTGGTCCCTTTGTTGTTTGTTTGCTTGATTACTCTGAAACCAGGTATCAGTTTTAAACTCTCGATCTTCCTCCTCCGTATGCTGTGCTAGGATTTTAGGAGTAGCTCACCATATCTAGCTGGTCGTTTTTCTTCACCTTTGTAAGGTCATAGATGACTTCCAGTGTTTTATGTAAGCCTCAATTTTCTACTTAGAAAAATATACAGGCACATGCACACAAAATGATGAAAGAATGCCACTGTCACAGGCAGTCTGAGTAGCGCAAGCTCTGAGTAAGAGAGTCGGAAGCAAACACTGATGCTGTAGTTAGACCTGAACACCAAGAACACAGAGCAGCCACGGGCTGCCATTCAACAAAGCAGTGTGGACCCAGGGATGTACTGTGGGCACACAATGACAAATGCCTCCTAAGCTTTGTTTGGCTTTTATTTTCTTTTGTGTGGAGGTTGCAAGGGTGAAGAGAAATATGAGGAATGGGTAGAGGAGTAGGACAGGATGTATGATGTGAAACTCATGAAGAATCAATAAAATGCTAGGAAAAAAAAAAAAAACACCTCAATGGCTCTGTTTCCTCCCTGAGTCAGTCCTTGGAGCAGATAGTAAAGTTTACCCATCATTATAAATGTATCTATAAATAGAAAAATAATTTATAATCATCAAGAAACATTTAAATACATGAAAATCTTTAAATATTTTGAGAAGAACATGATCAATGCTACTTAGAACAAAACGAATATGACTGTTGTGTATTATGCTAATCATTATTATAAGGAAGATATGAGACAAATCCTGAAATAAAGCTGGTTTAATTAAAACAATTTAATTCTGCAATTGAAAAAGTTAGTATGGAAACTGGGGAATATTTAAGCTATATGAATGGAAATGTGGGAAACAATGTCATAACTAAATTCAGCTGTAAGAAATACTACCCTCCGAAAACAGATTTGGATTCTTTCCTATGGTCTTTTGAAAAACAAAATTAAGACAAGTTTATATATTCAGTTATACCTAATAGCAGAGGGTAATCATGATCTATGGTAAATTATATTTCAAAATATCTAAAAAAGAAAAAATACCTGCCAGGTTAACAACCACAGACATGCTATCTGAGGATATGGAAATGACAATTAACCTGATTTGATCGTTACATATGTGATATATATACCAACTTATCATAAACATAATTAATCTTTAATATTACAAACATATTTAATAATTAATATTTTGACAGACTTAAGTCTGTCAAAATAAAAATTTTAAAAGCAGACTAGGCCTTATAGAAGGAAAGCCTTGCTATAACTCATAAAGATAGAGAACAGCAACAACTGACTGGGAAGACAGTTCCTTCATGATTGAGGTCCTGTTCTTCCTCAGAGAAGCTAGGAGCCCATTTGTCATGATCTCATAAAGGACAGGTAAAGCACTGGCCAAAGAGAGGTCAATTTCAACAGCGAGGTTCTGGAATTTCCTAGACGCCCTTACACTCACATATAATTAGCAAATAAAATTATTACCAAAGGTTCTGCAGGAGTTGACTCCTTAAAAGTCACCACCATTATATTCTGTCACAGTGAAAAATAATAAAAAGGCAATAAACTCATAACATATCTAATTATACATAGTATGTCAAGAAGAAAGCAATATTGCACACATTAAAGGACATGATTATAAGGAAATATAAATGGTGTTTTATTTTATTCATGGATACACTGTAGCTGTCTTCAGACACACCAGAAGAGGACATCAGATCCCATTACAGATGGTTGTGAGCCACCATGTGGTTGCCGGGATTTGAACCTAGGACCTGTGGAAGAGCAGCCAATGCTCTTAACTGCTGAGCCTTCTCTCCAGCTCTAACTGATGTTTTTAGAGGCCTAAGAGTATAGGAAAGGAAAATAGATGATAGGGCTCTTGTAATAAAGATTAAGTGTGTTGCTTAATATTTAAAAGCTTTCACAGAAGGGAGAGCACCAGATTCATAATGTTCACTGGTGTCTGTGGTACGACACAATGGTTAATTAGAAACTTCACACACGCTGGCACAGAAATCAGAAAGATGGGACAGTGACAGTGCTCTCTGCAACGCTACTGCACAGGTAACTATTTAAATGATTCCGATGGAATATCATCACAAGCCTACCAAAAATAAATAAATAAATAAAACCTTCCATAATGACTGTCCTCAGAGGTGGTAGAGTGAAATGACCGCTCCAAACATTATGAATCAGTAATATCAAAGCTGTTATTGTTTTCTGTCTTCTTACAGATAAGATATACATATTAGAAAACAGTGTTACAATTACAAAACCAAAATTATGAAAATCCAATAAAACAAGGCAGGTGGTGATGGCACACGCCTTTAGTCCCACACTCAGGAAGGAGGCAGGCAGGTCCCTGTGAGTGCCAGGTTAGCCTGGTCTCCACAGTGACTTCCAGGGCAGCCAAAGCTACAAATCTCAAAAAACAAAAACAAACAAAAAGATCAAAGAATAAATCCAGAAATTCTAGAAAAATGATAAAAATTCTGTATGTCATATTTAATTTCAACTAGTAAAATTCTTCTTTTTTTGATAATTAAAACTGAAGTTATCTAAATATGTGGCCATATTTTTAAAGATGCACATTTAGTTAAAAAGAATAAAACACCATAAAATCTGGGAATCAATACAGTGGGAAATAGAATAATTAGTCCTTTAAGGTAAACAAATGTGGATGAGTATTTAAAAGTGATGCAAACACAGATGTCTCCACACACATGCACACACATGCATGCATTCATGAAGGCACGCACACACAACCAGACACGCACAGAGGAGCACAATACTCACGCATCCTACTACTCTGACTTCTCTAATGCCAGCACTCAGTAAACAGGCAGTGCCTACGTTAAATTTCTTCCCAATATATACAAAAAACTTGTAAAATGCATAATTATGTTTACACAGATAATAACTATTTTTTCATAAAACCAAAAGTTCTTAATAAAGCCACAATAAAAGTCACATGTAGGATGTAACATAGCATATTTAAATACTACACTAATTTAAAAAAATCTATATTCACCAAATGAAGAAGGGTAAGGAAATGTCACTCCATGGGCCCACTAATGGAAAGTATTTATGTAAAGGCATTCACGACCCTGCAGAGACACAGAGCACCATTCTTTCAGTGTCCACAGTGCTCCCATTAAAGTAACAGCATTCAGGTAGACTCCTGACTTTTCAACTGGCAGATACCACACACCAAGTGAGCCATGACTCATGTGAAGCAGAAGGCCAAGCTAGAGTGGCCTTGTCTGTGCTCTGAAGCATTAAGTGTAACAAGAGGAGCTTAGAGTTGGCAGGTGATAGTCTCAGAGGAACCTAAGTAATGGATTCACCTGATTTATATAAAAGCATGGAAGCTCCCCAAATAAGGAGCATGTTGAAGACATGCTTCACAATGGGTAGCAGCCACTTACAATTTATTATAAATGGAGAAAGGCTTGAATTCTGGCCACAGAACAAAACACTGCCTGCCTTAGCTAGGCATTAAATCTCATATTTTAATTTATTTCTTCATTTTCAGAGTTTTGAGGAAGAGTTGAATGTGTTACCTTCGCCTTCCCCAGGGACTATGAAAATCTTTTAAGGCCTAAATTTCTAAGTGTTCTAAGATATATTTTTTTTTCTTTGAAAATCAGAGGGACTGAGATAATGCTCATTACATTTATTCCCCTTTGTCTCAAGAAAAGCTTTTCCATAACATTCTTCCTTCATTCAATAAAAGTCAGTCCTGAACTCAGATAAATATGTATAGATACAACTAAACCCTGTAGACAAGCAGAAAACAAAACAACAACAACAACAAAAACAACAACCAAACTCCCAGGAAATACCAGCATGAGAGTCTGAATATCTCCAAGTGGAAGCACAGTGTAGGTTAAAAATTTTACTGTTTATTGTTTTCATTTCTCTTAGAAAAAACCCGATCTGATGACATGTTCGTACATTTAAGATTATTTAACTATTCTTTTAAAGGACACAACTAGTTCTGTTCCTAGTACTGTGCTCCAGGATAGACAGAGACAGAGACAGACAAAGAGAGAGATAGAGTGTGTATATGAAACAAACACATATGGGTAAATAAAAACAAAGATAGTAAATCTTGAAAGTACTAACAATCTCCCCAATGTGACGGACACACTGTAACTGCGCTCATGGAAACCATGTGGCTTGTTTAGCTTCACCCTGCAGTTGTATGGGAGCACCGATGCAAACAGAGTAGGATGCACACCCAGATACTTAAACTGAGGATGCCAATGCTCCAGAGGCTCAGTATTAAAAGCAAGCAGGAAAGAAAAGCCTTGAGGAGGTGGGGCTAGCAAGAGGTTCATAGATACTACAGACATGTTCTCAGAGGGGACTTGAGACTTCTTTCCCTTGAACATGACGAGAACAGCTTGTTCATGACATGCTTCCTAACACTAACATATACCACCCCTCAAGGAATAAAAGCACTGGGCTCACCTAAGCATGTATTCAGATCACTAAAGCAATGAGAAAAATAAAGTCTTCTTCTTTCTTCTGTAAGTAGACAATCTCAGGTATTTTGTTATAGTGGCAGAAAGCAAAACTACAAATAGGCAGTCTGGGGTTCTCTGTGGTAGCTGGCCTGATAAATAAAAGGCTTATGAGATAAAACAGACCATAAGACTGAATCTATTAAAATCCAAGCAATTAAGAAACATTGAGATGGCAAGAAGCATGCCTGGCTCTGGGGCCTTACCCTCATGACAATGGCAGGGCAAAGAGCAATTATCACTCATCCCCTCCCTCACTAAAGGAGTAGCACAGACTAACAAAGTTCACTGCCCCTTCTTAAAACACTTCCCTCACTTAGCTTTCAGGACCTTACACTCTTTCAGCTACCCTAAGACTCAGACCTTTTCCAGAGCTCTTCCCCATGTCACATTTCTGACCCTTTATCATTTAAGTACTCCAGGGCAACCTTTTCACCCTTTCTCTGCTCCATCTGTGCTCGACAGAAGACTTTATTTAACCTTGGTGGCTTTAAATATCATCTATATGATAATGACTTTGCAATTTATATCTCCAGTACGGACCTCCTTGCTCAACTCCAGATTAGCATGTCCAAGTGCCTACTTAGAATTTTCTATGGAATTCAGTGTCTACTAATATAATTTCCTACAATAAAAAAGATTCAAACACACTCCTCCTTGTCTATTTCACAACAGTCACACTTACCCCGGGCGGGGACATAAAGTTTTAATTCACATTATTGTAGGACTGAATCTTTCAAACATTATGCAAAGTGGCAAAAAAATAGACACAAAGGCCACAGAGTATATGATCCCACTTATGCTTAATGTTCACATTAGGCAAATCCCAAGACAGAAAATGGATTGGTTGTTCCTGTGGCCAAGGGAAGGAGAGATAGAAAGTCATTACTAATGGATAAGGGTGCATCTTTTAAAAGGAGCAACAGAGTCTAGAATTACACAGCAGTGATTGCTGTCTAACTCTAAAACATGATGAAGATCATCATTTCTGAATTTTGCATCAATAAATATTCAAAGTAAAATAAAAACATCAAGATGGCAGGGACTTGTGTTGCTGGTTTCAGTATCAGAAGCATCTAACAGTTCCTGACCACTGTAGGTGCTCAGAAAATGCCTGCCTAAGGCTGACGAATCAATCTCCAATCCATACATATGCACTCACCTGCCATTTTCCTGTTCTTTTTTCCATGCAGTAAATCTAATGATGTGTGGACAAAATGTAGTGGTAAGACCAGAGCTCCACTGTTCATCTTGAAGACAGTCCCAGATATGAATGTAAACATGGGACTGGAGATGGCTGAGAGCATTGCGGAATTCAATTTTTTAATTTAGAGCTCTTGCAAGGTAAAATAACTTCAATTGTTCCAGAATTTGTGTAGCATTAAAGCTGAATTTTTAAATTATCTTTTGCAAAGCACAAACGGTATATTCTACATCATTCCATATAGGCATTACAAACCTATTTCTTATGTGAAACAGTGAGAGATAACAAACACCAAGGTGCAATACCACACCAAGAAGTTTATAACCCACAAGGATAGAAAAGAAATAGACTTTGAATACAAAAATGCCCAAATATAAAGGATTAGCAAGTTAAATAACAAAAATTATGTTGTTTTAATTTGGTAGCAACTGAAAAAACAGCATACTCAAAATAATATTTAAAAACTGGTAATTTTATCCCATGCGGAAGATATTATTATTAAATGGAGTACTTGTAGATTTTCAATCATTAGGATTTTTTTAAAAGACAGTTGTAATTCCATAATAATTCTCAGAACCAAAAGAACAATCCTTCCAATACACACACACACACACACACACACACACACACACACACACACCTATTTTACATTACAGAAGATGCAGGCAAAGGCACCAGTCTAACAGCAGGCTTTACACAGATGTTCACTGCCAAAGCACAGTCCATGCCTCTCAGGGAAAAAGTCCAGCTGAAACTGAAATGGATGAGTCCCTAGACTTTGCCCCGCTATATCGAATTCCTTGGCCTGTTCATCCATAATCTCTCTGAGATGAATGTCTCTCCCTTCTCATCATGGCAGCTTTGTTTGGTCTGAAATTCAATCACAGATGAATTAGGCTCCAGGAACCATTCCCATTCTAGCTCTGCAGTCACATCAGAAACCCTGGACCCTGTGTTAATTTTGTTACAGCTTTTAGTTCTCGCATTTCAATGCAAAACCGCTTCCCCTGGAGAATGCCACTGATATTGGCAAGAAAGCACGAGGGGCTGCCACACAACTCTATCCCAATAACAACCGGGAACTCAGGGCTCTGCAGACATCAGTAATCACGGGAAAACAGCCAGAACTTTAATCACAATTCTTTCACAAACAGCCAGGGATTTCAAAATGCTGTTATTCCAGGATATGACCCTAATACAGTGCTTAATCAAAGCCACTGCCAATACAAGAACAACCTGCAGACTTTAATGAAAACCAATTTCGTAAGAGTCAGTGTGTCAGCATCATGCTGCACCCAATTTAGAAAAGCTCCAAGAGCCGTACATACCATTTATATGTACACATATACACACTTTCAATAGCTACAAATTTGTTTATGATTCCAGATAGCACCTCTGAATAGAAGAGTGTGAATGCACTCAATTACACAGACACACGGATAGAGAGCCATGTACACAAGGATCGCTCCCCACATTCCGGCATGGAGTCACACAAACAACACTATTTTGTCAACAAGCATCCTGGAAAACGTGAACCCATAAACTAGGAGGCAGCTGTGTGGGCAGGTGCAGTATCTGGATTGCACTGCCTGGGGCCTCAGAGGATGGTGTGCAAACTTTCTTCAAAACCAAAATTTGGTTCAGACCATTTTCAGTGCCAAGTCTTGCCTGGCAATGGACACAGACAGCAGATGTTCATGGAACTAGGCTGCTTGACCTGGAGCTGCCACCAGTTCTACCTTTAGGCAGTGTTCTGGTGAAATACAGGACGTGAGGAGACCTGAAGACAGAGAAGCTGCCTCAATCGCTTGTGAGAACATAGTGAGATAGTTCTGGTCATGGAGGAGGAGGAAAAAGAGGCGCACACTGCCAGACCTCTTCATAGGACATCTAGTCACACAGCTTTTCGGTTCTCACCAGACAGAACCAAGAAAGAGATGGCAGAAGGCACGAGAGGACAAAAAAAGAGGCTGTAGCAGGGTCCTTTCTTGATTGTTATAGAGGTGTGCATGGAGGAAAAGAAGGCTCCACACATCACAGTTTGGAGAGGTTACACACCATTAGATCGGAAAGGATGCACATTCACGCAGGCAGGTCCTACAGAAACAAACTCAGAGGGCTGACCTTCTGGATAGTTCGCCTACTCTTTCCACTAGAAAACGGAAGCGGTTTAAAAAAGAATTAGAATCAATGTACCACTGACAGAACAGCCTCAATCAAAAGGGGGCTAAGGAAAAAAGAACAAGACAAAGAAAGCAGTTTTCAACAATCATCGTCATCATCATCATAGTCATCACTGTCCTCGTGACTGTCATTTTGTTTGCTCGGTTTCACTTTCTAGACAGGGCTTCTAGGTATAGCTGTGGCTGCTCTAGAACTCTGCAGACCAGGATGGCTTTGAAGTCACAGAGACCTGCCTATCTCTGCCTCCCAAGTGCTGGAATAAAACGATAACATATAAACATAACAAAGTACAGCAATGAACTACGGATTTTTGGATTTCCATGAACTCATCCAGAACAATCTTTAGGTGGTCATTCTCAGGATAAATGGTTCATAGCAAACCTAGTTACTAACATATATTAAGTTTAATTATGTAGTTCCTGTCATAATGTGTATGTTCTAAAGAAGCTGTCCTTAGACTTCCTGAGAGAACATTGTACTCTTTGGAAGCTAAATCAATAATGCTTAAAACAAGAACTCTACACTGGAAGAATAGACAGACACTTTTCTGCCCAATAAAATATAAGGGGAATTCTTCACAAAAGTCTAAAGCTTATTTTACTCTCTACTAGATGTATTCTTTATTTACTTTTTGTACTTCTGATTCCTAAATTGCAATTTTCAGATCCTCTCAGGGTCAGTGAAGGCAAATGCTGACATATTACCTAAATCAACTTAATATTTATTTGCCTCTGTTTAAAACTCTGAATTAGGCTTCACTCTCCTTAGTGAAGCATTACCATGGCTTCCACACTGGCACTCAGGAAAGTGGTAGACATCACCATCTTCATTTCATCACAAAGGGTATCCTTTACAATAAGGATTCAATGTCCAAACTGCCTTTACATGGAGCATCTCAAGAACTGAGGTAAAGCAACTCTTACCAATGCCTTCGAAAGAAAGAAAGAACGAAAGAGAGAGAAAGAAAGAGAGAGAGAGAGAGAGAGAGAGAGAGAGAGAGAGAGAGAGAGAGAGAGAGAAAGGAAAAAAGCCCAAAGGGGAACGTGTGCACAAAATCCAGTTTGTGCCTGGAACAGAAATGGTAGATACTCCAGGGATTATTTGAAAATCATAAAATTCCTAAACTTATAACTACGCTATAATTTGCTTATGTGCCGTTCAGGTTAATAATGTCAACTTGGATATAAATTTGTACTACACAGAATAAAAACCATTCCTCTTTCCCTTGCTCCCTCATCACATACACCAAAATAATGTAAGTTACCTGTTTTGAACACAACATAATGTATCAAGTTTCAAGGAAAATATTTTGTTTCTATTATTTTACCTTAGAGTGAAACAGTATCCAGAAAGTATACACTGTAGATATGGAAGTTAATGTCAGAAAGTCTCATAGATTTATCATCAAAGACAGAGTAAGAGCATCATACCTGCTGAGGTCAAAACATTAAGATGAAACAACATAATCACCGTTCATATCTGTTCATACCAGTACTCTCAGGGAAACCGAACAACTCTTTTGAATGGCCCCTGGATCAAGGCAGAAATTAAAAAAGAACAAAAAGGAATTAAAGACTCCCTAGAAATAAATGAAAACAAATGCACAACATCCCCAACCTTATGAAATCAGTGAACGTGGTGCTGAGAGTTCATAGCACTAAGTGCTTCCATAAGAAAGTAGACAGATTTTACACTAGGAATTACTAACCTGAAGCTCTAGAACAAAGAGAAGCAAACACACCAAAGATGACAGGAGATCATCAAATTCAGGAATACAAGGAATGAATGAAACAAACAGTTTATTCTTTGAAAAAAGCAACAAAATATTCAAACACTATGTAAACTAGTTACAAGCAGAGAGAATATCCAAATTCGTACAATCAGAAACAAAAAAACGGGAACATCACAACAGACAGCAAGGGAATCCCAAGAATCATTAGTTCATAACTCAAATACCCGTATTCCACAAAACTGAAAAATCTAAAAGAAATGGAGAAATCTCCTGATAGATAGCATTTATCAAAGCTCAGCCAAGATGAGATAAACAATTTAAATATACCTATAACTCCCAAGGAAATAAAAGCATTCATTAAAATTCTCCTAACTAAAAAAAGCTGAGTGCCAGACAGTTTTAGATGAAATTTTACCAGACTTTCAAAAGAGAGGTAATATCAATGCTCTTCAAATTATTCCATAAAATAGAAACAGAAGGAATACTGCAAAACTTTCTATGAGGCCATAGTCACCTGATTCCCAAAACCACAGACTCAACAAAGAAAGAAAACTGCAAACCTTCATACTAGGCTGCTTTGTCCAGCCTCAGTATGATGCTTCACATCAGAAAATAGCCATTTCCTTCCAAGTGCTTCTCATAAAATCATTATACATTTTATTTTTGTAACAGAAAATTAAATAACCAAATACCATTTTCTATTATAGCTAATGGGTGAGGCGGATCCAAAGTAGGCCAAGGACCTGACAAATGGATTATTTAAACAGGGTAAGATAGAGACAGACTGAAAGCAAACAGAAAATATCATCACTGGGAGGCCTGTGAGGAGAATGGTGGGAGGAGCCCCCTTAGGGCTAAGGGAGGAGGCAGCAGACAACACTAATGAACTACATCTGGCATCTAGGGCCCAAACAAGCATCCTTACCCAAAAGAGACCATGGGCCAGTCAGAATCCATGACCAGATGGACAGGTCCCTGTAACCTCTAAAATCATGTGTCTATTTTTCATAAACCAGGTTCCCTCAACAATTTTGGCATCCTGATAAAAAGCTGAAAAGCACACCCTTCCCTGACTCATGTTTCTCAGTTGTTCTTCCCACAACCCAATCTGCTTGCTCTATGCCTGTCTATCAGTCTATAAAAACAAACGTCTCTGTAAAAACAGAAACCTCCCTGCTTGCAAGCTGCTTATCCCTCATGTCTGAAATGCTACCTAGCACGTGATTAGTCTGTGAACTATAACTGCTGAACGGAAGAAGGAAATGCACTTGGAATGCAGGAACCTATTCCTTTTGTGCTTCACTGATCATAAACAACTTTGTTTTCTTCTGTCGTTCATTATACACAGTTTTGCGTAAAGGCCTAGAAGACTGCCAGACTCTCCTCCTTTGATGGTAGGGAAGAAGCTTCAACTGAGCTGGTTCTCCTTTAGGGGTTCTGACAGTTCATCCTAACACCTCTCTCTGCTCAGCAGGGGTAGTTTTGCCACAGTGATAACCACATTACTCACTCAGATAGCAGCACTGGTCTACCGACAGTCAGTAAGTTAATGGACTACACCTCCACTTCTTACAAGGACTTTATTTTTATGGAAAGTACAGCTAGGTGTCACAAAATAATTTTTAAAGCTATTAAATTTTACTATGTACTGATGCAAAACATAAAGCATACTTTAAATTTGAAATTAAAATGTACACATTGTCTTTTAAATATTTAACTAAAATGATACACAAACCTTATTTGTTTTTATTTGCTTAATAAAATACTTGGTGAATTGTTTTAAAGAATATTTTCTATTTCATTATGTTTGCTCAAAATATGAACCTAAACCAACTTAGAAATTCACTCTAAAGGACTTTTAGAAGAGCAGCAAAACAACCAGTTCCTCAGTGTGTGAGAAGAATGGATGGAAGGGAAACCAGAAGCAGAAGAGACTGAAACTTTGAGAGCTTCTGCCATGAAGACCCAGCGCGATCATTAACCAACAGAGCTGATAAACTTCCTCAGTAACTTCCACCCAGACAGAACCATTCCCACTTATAATCTCATACATACTAGTGCCACAGGGAGGAAGATGCCCTATGGCTTATAGATTTATAGCTGGATTATCTCAGGCTCTGAAGGTTATGCCTTCTGGGTAAGGATGACAAGAACTCATTTCAGATAGAAAACACTAGATACTGAAGCGAATGCAGAACTGCCACAATCTGCCACCAGAACAATAAAGCATCACTGTCACTCTTGCCTTGACAAGTATTCTTGCCTATATGTGTTTTGTTCTCCTGCTTCATTTGTGAAAGGGAGGCCCACCAAAGCTGACTGCGGCTTTAAGTGATAACCTCTCACAGCATCTTTTCTCTTCTGGCTTTTTACAACAAACAAGGATTTCGAGATTCACTGAGGTGAAAACAAATATTTTCCCATTTTAATACACGTTTACATCTTACCAGTATCTTATTTTAATGGCCAGACAGGACACTCAGTGAATCTCCAGGTGGCCCCAGGTGCCTTCATGAATACACCACAGGACTCAAAGAAAATGCTTTACAAGTAGCCTTTGAATACTCAAGTCCAGACCTTGTGATGCTATCTTTGGTCCAGAAAATCAGTATACTGAATAGGAAAAATTCAAGTACTGTTTGTAACAGGTTCATAGTGCACATCCAGGATTACAAAATCCACCACAGCATGCCTATCTATCTCTGTCTTATGGCCACAGCAAAGGACCTTTCCAACTGCATAAACCAATTCTCAGACCTACATCCTCTTAATCCCTGAAACTCAATGATCGCATTTTATAATCCAGTGAGACCTGAAAATTCTACTGTCCCAAAGAGAAGGTTAAATAGGATTATTAATAATCTCCTATCAGCAACTTATAATAGAACAAACTGTTCACACAAACTCTCAGACCTAACAATGAAAGTAAAGCTGCAGGGTTGCTGGTGACTACCTATGCATGCATTTAAAATTAAGTGATATTAAAACATCTAAAAATGGTAAAATAAAGCACCGAGTCTTCATTTTTTCATTTCATCATTTGACTTCATATAAATAAATGGAGAATAAAGGAAAATAGCACTATATTAATATTGAACCAATAGCCAGTAAAGTATTATTCCTCAAACATACATACTAAGTAAGCAAACCAAAATGTTGAAACATACACATTCTCTCTCTGTAGGCTGCCATTAAGATTTGTAAAGGACAAGGCAGCGAAGGCCATCGAGGAAGCCAGGAGGAAGGGCGAGTATTCACTTGTCTTCATGGTAGTTAATTTTTTGTTCTTGGAATGAACCAAGGACCTGAGTGTCGTGAGTCTTCTGCCTATTGCCCAGTTCCCAATGACTGGGATATTACACTATGGCTGTATTTATTCATTTAAACAAATAAATGGCTTGTCTGTGACAAAAGGTATTCCTGCTTCCCAGTAGATTAAATACATAATTTCTCCTGAGGGACAAATATGGGGCAAAAATACAAAGGAGTAGGTCTAACAATGGCAAAAATGTCAAAAATAGAAAATGTCAAATCCCCAAAGAAAAAGCAAACTTAAACTTGGTTAGAGCTCAAGTGTTTTTATTTTTTACTTTTTTAATGTGATGAAATTAGTTTACAGCCTCCCTGCAGAGGGGAAAACAAGCCAAAGACTGCTAGAACTAATCAGAATTTTGTATTTGGTACAGTTATTTTTTTCTTTTCTTTTTCTTTTTTACCTTCAAAATGTAAATTGAAGGAAGTTGAAAGAGCACAGCTTTTATGTCATCCCTGCAGAAATCTTACCTCTTCTCAGGTAACTGAGGCGTAAGGGAGACCTTCACAACCTACTTTCTGCTTCTGACTTCCATTTCTGCTGGAATCTCAAAAGATCTAGGCAACAAAGCAATCTGATCTAGTTGACAGCCATACATACACACTGTGAAAACTTCCTGTGGACAATGCACAACAAGATATGTTTAGTGTGTGTGCACACACCACATGAAGAGGGCAAATGACTTGAGGGATATTGGCTGATGGCACTGTCCTACAAAGGTGAGGCAGGTTCAGGCACAGGGATGCTAACTAGGCTAGAACTTACTGCAGCATTTGCACTCTGAATCTCAAAGGCAGGGCCATGGTGACTCCAAGTCTCCACAGGAGAATAATAACTGCTGATCCTGGCAACTCCCCGCAGACCTTCAGGGTTTTCATTTTCAAATCATTAAAGTCTGAACAAATAAAAATTTGATGAAATAAGAACTAAATATTTAAGCTTCCAAAGAATTCTACCACCTTCCTATTAAATGTGAAGGCTTTGACCTTTCCATCATTTCTAGCTGTATATTTTGATACAGTATCAATTTCTTGTCATGATGATATATTTCTACTTCAATAAAAATGGAATGAAGACTATAGAGCTAATACAAATTGTCCCTCAGATGAAGGAGCCCATAAAGGAACTAAAAGGAAAGCTAGTAAAGCATGCACAATGAGAAAACACAGTATGTCAGATGGAGACATAAGAGCACTTACACTGTTTCTGGGTTTTTTAGAGAAAACACATCAAAGACATTATTCCCATATGATCTACCCAAAAGTCCCACCTCTCCCTTTTGAGAATTTAACTCTCCTTTTCATCTTTTAACTTATTACATGATCATATCGTCTTTTAAAATGATACACAAACATATGAGCTTGCACACGGGCTTCATGATCACAATAATTTTTTCATCTGTTTGGTTTTCTGATATAAATGTTCAGAGTAGCACCAAAGCAATGCTCACTGAATGAGAAAAATTAGCAAATAAGAAATACTTACATTGGCTAGAAAAAACTGTAACACTGTGCTAAACATTGTACTTTATTATTCTTGATAATCCTTTAAACTCTAGGTAGCATGTTTTAGAAATAGAGGGCTAATATCCAATATATACAAAGAACTCCAGAAATTAGACTACAGAGAATCAAACAATCATATTTAAAAATGGGGTACAGAGCTAAACAAAAAAATTCGCAACTGAGGAATACCGAGTGGCCAAGAAGCACCTAAAGAAATTCTCAACATCCCTAGTCATCAGAGAAATGTAAATCAAAACAACCCTGAGATTCCACCTAACATGAGTCAAAATGGCTAAGGTGAAAAACTCAGATGACAGCAGATGCTGGCAAGGATGTGGAGAAAGAGAAATACTCCTCTACTGTTGGTGGGGTTGTAAACTGGCACAACTACTCTGGAAATCAGTCTAGCGGTTTTCAGAAAATTGGACATAGTACTATATAAAGACCCGGCTATTCTCTCCTGGACATATACCCAAAAGATGCTCCAAGATATAACAAGGACACATGCTCCACCATGTTCATAGCAGCCTTATTCATAATAGCCAGAAGCTGGAAAGACCTAGATGTCCTACAACAGAGGAATGGATACAGAAAGTGTGGTACATATACACAATGGAGTACTACTCAGCTATTAGAAACAATTACTTCATGAAATTCCTCGGCAAGTAGATGGTACTAGAGACTATCATCCTGAGTGAGGTAACCTAGTCACAAAAGAACACACATGGTGTGCACTCACTGATAAGCTGGTACTAGACCCCCAATGCTCAGAATGCCCAAGAAACAATTCACAGACCTTATGAAGCTCAAATAGCAGGAAGGCCAGAATGTGGATGCCTCAGTCCTTCTCAGAAGGGAGAACAAAACACTTACAGGAGGAAATACGAAGACAAATAGAGAAATAGGGATTGAAGAAAAGATCATTCAGAGACTGCCTTACCTTGGGATCCTCCCCATATACAACCACAAACCCAAGAAGTACTTACGGGTAGGAACCAGATAGAGATGCCTCCTCAGGTGCTCTGCCAGAGTTATACAGATACAGATGAGCATGCTTGCAGCTAACCATCAGACTGAACATGGGACCTCAATGAAGGTGCTCAAGAAAGGACTGCAAGAGCAGAAAGGGGTTGCAACCTCATGGGAAGAAAAGCTAAGCAAACCGTCCAAAACTCTCTTGGACTAAAACACTAACCATTGAGCACACACTGAGAGACCTGTGGCTTCAGTTGCATATGCAGATGAAGACAGCAGTGTCTGGCATCAATGTGAGAAGAGGGTTTTGGTCCAGGGATGGCACGTTTTTCCCAAGGTAGGGGAATGCCAAGGCAGTGGGGTGGAGAGGGTGATTAGGAGAGAGTGTACCTTTGTGAAAACAAGTGGAGTGGGAGGGAGGATTGGAGCAGGGTCAGGGAAGGGGATAACATTTCAAGTGTAAATATAGAGAGTATCTAATAAAAAAATTTTAAAAAACAAAAAAATAAAAATAAAAAATCTGTAACACTGCTAAACATTGTTTATTATTCTTGATAATAATCCTTTAAATTCTAGGTAGCATGTTTTAGAAATATTAAGATTAAAAACTGTCCAGCTGTTCAGGAGGGTGAAGCATGGGAGTCATCCTCGCCCTATGCTGTGACTACAGTGTGCTGCGCTGAGTAGGTGCTTCACTTAGTAAGCATGGGTATGTCACTTAGTAAGCATGGGTATGTCCGTGCAGGAGTGGAGAACCACAACACTGTGCAATCAATCTGTCTGGTCAGAAAAACAAAACAAAAGATAGTCATAAAAATTATCTCAGTTTCACTAAAAAAAAAAAAAGTGGCTGTACGAGATTTGCCAGTTGTTCTAAATATAATAATCACAGTTCTTCTGGAAGTTATCTTCGTTTGCATGAGGGAGAAATGTGAAGAAAATGGAAGCATTATTCATCAAAGGCAGGCATCAAAACAGGGGAATCAGAATGAATTACACGTCAGGGGGCCACGCAGATGGATGTGAGGGTAAAGGAGCTACCCTGCAGACCTGCCTATCTGAGCCGCCTCCATCAGAGGTGGGACAAGCGATCGCACTCCCCTGACTCATCCTCACCTCAATGTGCACACGAATCAGTCACTGCGAAATTCTAAACACAAGAATGTCATGCTGCAGAATGGAAGGAACATAAAAGCTATGATGAAACTTATATTCAAAATCTACATACATTAAAGCCTTAAATACTACATTTTCATAAACTGGTAGTTTCAACTTTTTTAAAAAAGTACTTTTATTATAGAAAAAGTTATTTGGAATTTTAATATATTTAATAAATAAAAGGATCAGAATTTTTGAAAATAAAATATGAACTAAAAAAAACATCATTAAAATGCTTAAATACAGTGACACAAGCTGCTAAAACAAGGAAAAGCATATTGGGCAGCTATTCTAAGAGAAAAATGAAAGAGTTTGTTGACCAACATGTGAAAGATACTACCAAAAAGAACCTCCCCGTCAGATCCGACTTTGATAGAACAGACAAGATGCAAAAGTTTGCAGAAGATATGCTGTGACTTCAGATGGCTAGTGGCCTCTCCTTATTCCAACAAGGCCAACATGCTCAGGTCCCCATATTCCACCCTCAATTATTGTGCTTCTCATGCTTCCTGAAAATGACGTCAGTGTCATGGGTCAAGTACCATCTGAATTCTAATGACACCCTATAATCCATACTTGGTCCAGACTGTTCCTCTCAGCTCTAGTCTTTACCGATCTCAGGTCTCAAATACAAACATTTTGATGTGAGTTCCTCTTTTTTGAAGCTCTTCTTTCATCCTCAAATTAAACCCTCTGCTACCCAACCAGGAATCCTCCTTCACTTCCCTCCCCTGCCACCTCATCAACAGCGTCTCAGGCCCACCCACCACAGGATTGTCATCACTGACAGGTACAATAGTAATGATATCATCTGTGGCGGTTTGTATATGCTTGGCCCAGGGAATGGAACCTCAGACCCAACTTCCAAGGGCAAGTAGAGTCAGGCAGCAGACAGTCCAGGGCACAGGCACATATGGTGCCCAACATAGTCTAAGATCCTCAGTTTTTTGTTTTGTTTGGGTTTTTGCTTGTTTGTTTTCTTTGTCTGCTTGCAAAACTCCTTTTCTGGGGCTCATTTTTTGCCTGTTGCTGCAAGGAACATGCTCGCAATTTGTCCTGATCTGCTCTTCTCCTTGTGCTGCTGCTGTCCTGCCCCCTTCGGTTGATTCTTTGGTGAGTTGGCCGCTTAGTGTTTTAGGTTGTGGGTCCAGAGAAGGTGAGCTCCTGAACCACATTTCTGTCTTTGCCTTCTTTGTCTGTTAGTCCCTGTGACCTTCATACTTTCACTTTTGGTCTCACTTAGAGGATGAGCAGGTGGACATCTTTTCTGTCTTCCTTGTCTTTTTCTGTTTGTCTCTATAGGCTTCTCACTTTTAGCTTGAATACATCCCAGTATCGGACATTGTGGCTGGTCCTGAATGCCTTTTCCATCCCAGAGATACCATGTAGGCATGAGGCCTTAGAGCTACACCTGAGGGAATCCCTGCTTAGTAAGAGGATTTTGTTTCCTTATCGGTCAGATCTACCATATCTGTTAGTCATTTGGTTCATTTGCTTTCATCATTATGGGTTCCCTACCTTCCACTACCAGGGAACCCCAGATTAGGTTACTCAAAACCCTTCTTTGCTGTTAAGGGAGAACATAGCCAACCTCAATGCAACCAGGGTATCTGTGCTCACCCCAGATGCTGGATTCTTGGGTGGAGTGTGGGAAAATATTAAGAGGCTGTTTGAGCCCTTTTGGATAGTCACCCTATGATGGAGAGGAATTGTCATAGTAATAATTACTTGGCTTAAGGTTCTAGCACAGCGTATCTCCAGGCAGTGTTCTATAAATAAGACAACCCTTCGGGTGCTGATGGCTCTTGAAAATCCTGATTTTCCCACCCCACCCCGCCCTGCCCCATGGCTGCAACCTGAGGAAGCGATCAAAGCCTGGATGACCTGTGTCAGAGCGCTGCTCTTTATAAACACCAGGAAAAATATTTGACAAACCTGTCTCCTCATCTGTAAAATTAAAGCTCTTGATGGATCATCTCAGAGTTTTTAAACCACTTGAAAATTTCAGGAAGCATTAACAAGTCAGCATAGCTGCTACGAACACTTTCTGATTTAACACCAAAATCAACATTAAAAAGTGGAATAGACTTCATAAGCTGGCATCTGCCTTAAAACAAGAATGTAGAAAAATACTATCAGAGCATGGCCTGGAAGAGATTTAAAAATCCAGGCAAGAGAGGCTTCAGTTACTTCTTTAGAGGTTTCCAGCAGGCTGTACAGGGGTATTTACTTCAATATATGTTTGAACACTTACAACTTGTGGAACAAAATGGTACCACAAAGATAAAAAGGCATTGGATGTATACAGTGCCTGACACAAAGCAACATTCTGCAGCATACACTCAGTTAACATCGTGGTAAAGGAGGAGTCATAAAAAGGACACACAGGTGTTGTAAAGGGGTATCCATGGAAGAATGGTGGTAAAATATGGAACCTTTTCTGAGACTTGAGTCAACGTTAATAACAATTTGGGGGGTCAAGGAGAATTAACGAAGGATTTTCAATTTTGTTTTATAATTTCCAAATTATTCCAATCTCCACAATAAGTATAGGTGATTTCTACCGATTAAAAACCTATGTATTAAACACATTATAGCAAGTGTTCATAAGAATTTGGACAGGATGGAAGCCATAAGTACCACTGGATGAAGAGTGAAAGAAAAAGTGCTGGTCTATAGAGAATCCTAAGAATGGTTCCCCTATTACCCAATAATAAAATATGAGATATTATATCATCCATTAAGACTACTTCTGGGTATACCCAAGGAAAGGAGAGTGTCAAATGTGTTCACAGAGCCAAATTCTGTAAGAAAACCCACAACAGATTAATAAGAAGGTGATATATACATATACATGCAGATATACGTGTGTGTGTCTGTGTGTGTGTGTGTGTGTGTGTGTGTGAGAGAGAGAGAGAGAGAGAGAGAGAGAGAGAGAGAGAGAGAGAAAATCTACAGGGAAAGAATAAAAATCCCTCCAGTATTTAGGAGATGAAACCCATAGAAAAGGGGAAGATGAGACCAAAGGGCAATGTAAAACGAGAAGCCTACGCTTCTTCCATTCCTGGGCGACAATGTCATTTTAGAACAGACATATTCTAAACAATGATAATAACAAGTCGGGGGGGGGGCAGGGGAAGTGATGGGGAGGGAGAGAGGGAGAAGTAGAGGGAGACAGATAAACCTTCCTCTACAAAGTGGAGGTATAAAATAAACATCAATAATAGGAGAATAACAACTAACGTTATTAAAAACTTTCCACAGAAAAAGAAAAATGACTTTGCACTTAACAGCAGCTATAAAAAAACAAATTCTGATCAACATTCTACCATTGATGCCATAGTACAAAAGTATCTGCAGTAGGAACAGAACTTCATCATGGGAACTGCCCCATGGCAAGACAGCTCGACTCTGCAGGCAGTTCCAACAGGAGCTTGAGCAGGACAGTTGCAGCACAATTTCTCCAGCTTTCCTGATGCATTTCATCAGTTTCCTCAGAGAACACAGAGCTCTCAATCAGGAACTCTAGCTGCTTGTCTCAGTAAGGCTTCCTCTGTCATCTCTCCTGGAGATTGTAAGCACCAGATTTAAAGCGGATATGCTATCTATCTGTTAAACAGCATCTGTTCTCTTACTTTTGCTTGATACATATTTAGTAAACTTACTTATTCCAAACTGAAGGTGCAGCTACTGCAACTTAACCCTTCAGACACAACAGACACACATCTATCCTGGATATGTCTTTTTTTCTGAGTGCTACCCTTTCTCCATAATGTCTGAACCTATAGTCATTAGCCCTGGTAGTCCTGAAATTCTTTTCAGCCTTAAAGCTAAGGACCTCTGTTTGGCCTGAATATTGGTCCCTAAAATTCTAGAAGAACTCCTCAGAATGAGGAATGTAGCAATACGAGTTAGGCATTTTTCTCTCAATTTGTGACAAAATAAACCAGGTTTAGAAACACAAATGTTGTTTATATTATTCATATGAAACATAGAAAGAAAATTTTCACAAACCACAGAAACATGGTGGCTGACATGAGCTACAAAGACGAGTGAATGTGGGTTAGAACTGAATGTGTACAGTTTGACTTTCACAAGACAAAGAATCCCAGAGAAAGAGGAAGGCTAGAGCTGGATGATAATGGGAAGGCAGTTTAAATTACTCTACCATATAAGTTAAAATGAATGATGTAGTACAAAACCTTTACCACAATTTCAAACATTTAAGAGAGAGCTGGGGATGTTACTTAAGGAAATATTCAAGGTGTCAATGCTCTGGGGTTGTTTCCCAGAAAAAAAAAAGTGAAAGGAAAGAAAGAAAAAGAAGAAGGGAGGAGGGGAAGAAAAGTGGAAAGGACTAGCAGGGGAGAGGAGGGGAGAGGACAGGAGAGGAAAGGGGAAGGGAAGGAGAAGGGAAGGGAAGGAGAAAGAAAGGGAAGGGGAGGGGAGGGGAGGGGAGGGAAGAAGAGGAGAGGGAAGAGAAGAGAAGGGAAGGGAAGGGGAGGGGAAAGTGGAGGAGGAAAAGAAGGAGGAGAAGGGGAAGGAAGAGGGGAAGGGAATGGAAAGAAGACAAGTAATAGAAATGAACTATCTAATGAAGATGAAAACTACAATTGAAAAAAAGTATTTTAGAACACAGAGGTTCCTATATGTTTTCATGTCTTACTTACTCTGTACACACACACACACACACACACACACACACACACACACACACATTTTCTGCTAAAAAGAAATGATGAATAGCATAAATAAACAAATCATTTATACATGTCAGGTACTACATTTTCATTTCAGAGACAAAAAGCTAATATTATACTGTGTGCTGAAGTATCCCTTTACTGTTAATCAAGTTTAAATGAAAACCTAAACCTGAAGTATCAGTATACCATTAATATTTTAGTTGACCATGAATATGCATAGCCATTTATTTCTTTAAAGAACGAGATGTGATAACATAATTATTCTAATATGCAAATTCCAGTACTGACATGACACCCTACTTTCATCTACATTACAAAAACACTGATGGATTTTGGGCCTATTCATTATTAATAGAATCCTAGAGTTTTCAGGTTAACAAGAGCTATTGAACACAGGCAGCATCTTTACAGATGGGAGCAAATTAATTGTAATATTGCAAAATCATTTTGCCCTAGATATCTCAAAAAGTTCCATGTTATTTTCCAGGCACCTAAACTAATTTCAACACAGAATACAAGTCAGAATACAGTGCTACTAAATATTTGTTTATTTGCTTGTTCTTTCAAGGCCATGGAGAATTCCAGATGTA
This sequence comes from Micromys minutus, assembly GCF_963924665.1. Classification (NCBI taxonomy): domain Eukaryota; kingdom Metazoa; phylum Chordata; class Mammalia; order Rodentia; family Muridae; genus Micromys; species Micromys minutus. The sequence continues at coordinate 46,950,185 of NC_137953.1, forward strand.
ACTCAGCAATGTTAAGAGCTTTCACAGTCAGACACAGAGTTTTATGGAAGTAATAGTGCATTACTTCAATTTTCAACCACAAATACATTGATGCAAGCAAGGTGATAGTTTCCTGAGGTGAAACAACCCTTTTTTTTTATGCAATGGAACAATAACCTACTAACTTAAAAGTACATGTCAATGTCGTATATATTTTGTAATGGGTAAAAGGCAGTATAATTTCATGTTGTGACTAGTAATGAGGAATGCCATGGTGAAGTCAGTGAGAAACATATTTTATTGGCTTGAGATATAAAAATAGACATACAAAGATCCAAACCCTATATGTGAATGAGAACCTGATATACAGCTGATCAATAATTAGCCACATGAGAACTACAATCATGGTTTTGCAGCAAACACACAAAAACGATTCTCCTTGTATCTACTAAGTTAAATCTACAGAAAAATATTGAAAATCTCTCCAGTATTTAGGAGATGAAACCCATAGAAAAGGGGAAGATGAGACCAAATGGCAATGTAAAACAAGAAGCCTACGCTTCTTCAATTCCTGGGTGATGATGTCATTTTAGAACAGACATATTCTAAACAATGATAATAACAGGTCTGTGTGTTCATGTGTATGTCCCTCAGCCTCTCTCTGTGTATGTGTATGCGTGCATGCGTACCTTTGAATTCTGCATCTATAAATTGGGGACTACAAAATGTGCACCTGTAATATTTTGAAAAATCTCGAATGTCTATCACATGATCTGCCTCTGATTACGAACACTGACTTCTACTCAATTGTACAAATGTGCTGGTGTTTTATTTTGCAACAAGGACTTTCCAGAAAAACAGATGGACCCATCTTGATTTCATTTCTTAATTTAATTTCTTGCTGTAAGTCATAAATACTGCATATGCAAAACCAAGCTACCAGTTAATTCACTCATTCAATAAATATTTATGAAATGTGTAAAATTTATAGCTTACCGAATAAAGTAGACTTCTGTAATTCTATTATTTAAAAATGTATGGAAACACTGAGAGTAGTGACTGAATCAGACTGAATAGTGCATACTTGTGACTTTTCTCAGGCTCTCCATCCAGATAGAGTGTGATAGGAGGCAGTATGACAGTAAAGAAGATGAAGAAGGAAAAGGAGGGGCTAGGCCCCTCCCCAGTGGTTGAGTCCTGCTTGGCCATGTAAGGGACAAAATGAGAAGGTTTCTGTCCCTGGAACAGAACCAGCACAGTGTGGGCCTACTTTAGTATTGATGGTTGCTTTGGGTGAAAATTTGTTTGCATAAAGTACACACATTTTACGTTCCTCCTTCCAGGAATGTCCTATCGGCCAAGGTTAATGACTCCAGGATAAGAGAGACAGTGTGAGCCTGAAACGTAAGGGTGTACCTAATGTCTCAGCAAAATGATACAAAGCTATGAACTTTAGGACAGCCTTTAAGGCTGAGAGAAAGAACATTGAAAACATGAGTTCAAAACATAATTGCTCAACTATGCAAACTAGAAGGATGCAATATGAATTGTATAAGGAGCTTCACAATCTATAGGAACAGAGGCAGCTGCCTACGAGCTGGCTTGTCAGAAAGATACTAAGGAAGGAGATGAAGAGATTTAGGGAGTGGTGAATGCAGGGCAAGATCCCACCCAGCTGAAGTTTGTTTGCTTGTTGTTTAAGTTTACCTGGGTGCCACTCATTTATCTTAGTAGCTGTGCTTGCTTGCCTCAAAGAATCAAAGGGTAATAGGATGTAGACTATGAGATAATCAAAAGGAAACCTGGGGAATGAATTGATAAGGGAGAGAGGGAAGGAAGGAAGGAAAAGGGGGAGGAGAGGGAGAGGGAGAGGGAGAGAGGGAGGGGGGGGGAGAGAGACGGGGAGAGAGAGATCTGAAAAGCCATCTGGAGCAAAGCATAGGCCCTCAGCTTGGTCCTAAGAAGTGACTTACAGAAGTCTGTTCTCACTACTCCTGGATACTTCTTTCCTCAAAATCCCTCTTCAAGTCAAGGAAAGTTGTCATCTTGGAAAGAGAAGATGCCATCTAGCACTATTGCTGGTTTTGAACAAGGACAAAGAGGTCATGTAAGGTGACAGGTGTTTATTTTCCTTCCCCAGGCACACCTTCATCAGAATCCCTCTGCACCCAGTCCTTCAATTGATGTGTAGAATCTGGCATAAATCCCTGACTCTTCTTGGGTCTCAGTTATTTCTCCCCTGAAATAAATTAGTTGTTATTTCAAGAGATCTTTTCAAGTTATAATAATCACTGGGATACTTAACAGAAGCATTTGTCTTAGAAGGGGGAAAGGATTAAAGTGACTATGATGATCTGGGGAACATACAAAGTGAAGGTTTTAAGAGTTTTTCATAAAGAAGAATGTTATTCAAGTAAAGAAGAAAGGTGCAGATACAAATTTACAACTTTATCATTTATGTGCTAACATTAACATATCAAGTGTTTGCATGGAGTAGAAGAAATGTTGAAAGACAAGCAGAAACAACATTCTCTTTTCTTAAGCTCTATTACGTTTGAGAAACAGGGCTTTAGTAGAAGGCTGTCCCACTCCATCATTTTTGTAACATACTCCTTTTCAATTATAACATACACCACAGTCTGCAAAGGACTGTCAAGTCTAAGCTTTAATGCCTATCATACTGAAGCTTTTTCTTGTGTTCAGTCATGAAAGTATGTTTTCGCACATACACAGTGGAGGACAGACTTGAAAGCAAAGGAAACAACCGATCCAACCTTCCTTAGCATGTTTTGAAAGCATAAATAAAGTCCTGCCTGCCTTGGTGGTACTGACAGTCTCTGTAAGTTCAGGACCAGCTGGTTTAATAGTGAGGTAAAGACAGAGTTTGAGACCCTGTCTCAAAAACAAATGTGGATATTTAGGCTAATATTGAACTAATATCACTTTTTATCAGTGAAGATGAGCACACCTTTGTCCTGAGTATCCAGGAGTTCTCTTCAGACTTGCTGCAGGCAGAAAGACATCTGGCTGTAAAGACCCCACAGTCACCTCTCCAGCCAGAGGTCCATGCAATCTGTCACCACGTAGATGGTGAATCTTCACTGAGATGCTGTCAAGATCCCCTTGGTGACTTCTGGTGTACTATGTCTGTGCTCAGATCTCTTGAAAGGTCAGTTTTGTGGATCTGCGATTATCTGGGATCTCCCACCTTTGTTCATTTTGATTTTGCTAGCTGTTACTAAATTGACCAGCAAAATCAGTAATATAAGAACATGCTTTAAACAATTCAAAATCAACAAACACACACCCCTTAACAAATGGTTAAAATGACAGTTTGAAGGTGTAGTAATGTGCTCCATAGTGGGAACATGACTATGATGGAAACAACAGATTAAAATGAAATAGACAAGCTAGCCAATCATTTTCTTAAGGTGTGATCTGCCAATTATCTCAAGCAACACAGACCCTAATATTATCATTCCAGGCCATATGTGTCGTTCTTAGGCAAAAAATAAATCTTTTAACAAGTCTGTAAGAATTATTGGCACCCATTCATGACAGCATGCACTAACATCTTGAGAATTTTCGTTATTTCAAAAAGGACACCAGGGGGAAGGGGGGGAGGAGCGCAAGAGGTTGGAGAGAACCACCATGAATGTTACATAGTTATGGGTCCAAAAATGATGAGAGTACCAAGTGATTCTTTTTAGTTTGCTAATAGACAATAAGGGAAAAGCTGGCAGTGCTCCCTGACCACGAGGTGGAGGATGCAGAGGTCCAGAACATGTTCAATATTCACTATTCCCATCTGTTCAGCAGCACAGTCGCCGAACAGAACAAGCAATTACCAAAGCCCCTCTCAGATATGATCTGTCAACCACATCTAGTCCTCCTGCCAAAAGAAATCAGAACTGAGGAATGCAAAAACAGACTAGCCTTATGGGAGCAAGTTCATCTGAGATAAACTTGAAATTAAAGAAAGAAAACAGGGAGTGGAATCAGGACTGCTATAAATATATACTAAAATATTTTAATTGGAAACCACTCATATCAAAGCATATGAAAGGAGAAATGCTCTATTATGACTTATACCAGCTTTGCTATATTGTATTTATTACAAGGTTTATTTCACGAAATAACCATCTTTGGGCAAAAGACATACTGAATTTTGCCCTCTCTCCAAGCATTCTATTACCAAATCCTACCACCAAAGAAGAAGATTTAAATCTTGGAAACAGTTTCAACTAAGAAAATAATCATTAAGTATTTTCAACATCTGAGTCATCATTGTATATGTGAAAGTCACAAAAAAGGAGGGAATTTTATGAAGTAATGGTTTACAAATCATAAACCAGTATTTTTCAGGTTCTCTTTGTGGTTCACCATTTCAATCTCCAGTTAAGAGCTTATACTCAATTCTGCTATCATAGTATATGTTCAGAGAAGTATACAGAAAGGATAACAATTAGTAAACAGAATCAGTAATCCAGTAATAATACACTGAGTCGATAGTGATATGCATTAGACAATATAGTAGCACTGAACATAGGAACAAAAAATGAAGGAAATAATGAAATACATACATATTGATATTACTGGGTAAAAAGAAATCACCTTAAATATTCTTAGCTAGGAAGGGAGCATAATTCTTTCCTTGTTAACAGATACACACATAATAACTGTTTGATTTTATAGAGACTTTCTTCAAAATGGATAATATATAGGCATTATAAATATATTCAATATAGATAAAATAGACAAGAAATCCATTTCAAAAATACTATCATTTTAATTTGAATATAATGTTCCAACAAGTGTTTTTCTCACAGATCTGTCATCCACCACTGAAAATATAAGATAATTTTAACTCCTATGAGGCCCTCAGCTTTTCACCAAAGGAGATCTCTGTAAGGAATAATGATGACTTTATGCAAGTCCAAAGGGTAAAGGGAAATTTACAAGGAAGAGATAGATAATGCCCAGTGAGGAGAGCAGCCAGCATGACCAGCATTTCGAAGAAGGGAAAAGAGGAGGGCAGGGACCTGGGGGAAAGGGTGAGCTGACCATGAGCTCTGCCTTTCAGACACTCAGTGCATACGTGAAATATATAATATCTGAAGACCAAGGCAGATAACACTGGCAGATAAATGGCTATCTACATGTGCAAAAGCACCATGATTATAAGTTTTCCTTTGGGAAAAACTTCCATTTTAGAAGGAAAATCTGTCTATTCAAAATCAAAGGGTTCCTGGGAACGAATGTTCACAAGAACCATATGATATAACAAAAAACATATATTTAAATATTTGTATAGCTTTGTAAGAGTTACATAGATTGTATATAAAGAGTACAACTGAATGTTTATATATGCATATACTAACAAAGGCACATATATACAGTGTACACAAAACAGACACAAGGTCCACTTATACAAAACTCATTTTCTATTTAATCATACCAGATCATTCTTCTCAGTGGTAATATAGAGAGAGGGATGCAAATATATATTCTTACAATACGTATTGTTTATAATACATTCATAGCAGTTATCTACAAATACATTATGTATAATAAAAATTATATATAATAAACACAATCTTCAATACTTCAAGTTTGCACTTCCTGCAAGAACATATCATACTGACCAATTATGCTTCTTAAGAATGTATAGTTCAGGAAATATTCTCAAACCTAAAGATTCCAGATTCAAATTTACTAGAGCTGCCTTTGGGAATTCTGTCTGCAAGTATGTAGGCAGAGGACCAGAGATCCATGCCTTCCAGCAAGTGTGAAGAAGGCTAAATGTACCATCACGCATGTATTAGTGGATAATGAGCTGGCCATTCATCCCAATTCTATCTCAATGATTCATGACCAAACAACTCAGGATCCTATTTGTTTCTATCAATAATTAATTCACATCCACAAATCTAAGATTTGGTCCTATGTTTATAACACCCATTACTACTACAAAACAACATTCAAATGAAATGGTTTGCCAAAGAGACCACCAGGATCCAGTGGATAGTTACGTACTGTGGTCACTCACAGCCCTGGAAAATTTCAGTAAGTCATAAAACAAATCAAAAACACATGAACATGAAAAGAATTCAGTTAAGAGAAGCGGGGGTCATTAAGACTGACAAAAGAAAAAGAGAAACAAGAGTCTAAGGATAATCTAAGTATAACCTATGGTGAAGTTTAAGCATAATCAGAATGAACTATGTGGATGTATGAAATTGTTGATTAATACATTTAATTAACATTGAAAGAACCAAAAGGAGAGATAAGGCTGCAAGTTATGCTTCCTTACCACAGGAATGAATGCCGGTACTTATCTGATTTTTCAATTCCTGATTTGTTTTCTATCTAGGACCCAGGCACATAAGATGCTTTTGTCCACATTCAGGGTTGTGCTTACACTTGCCTGGAAATGCTCTCAAAGATGGACTCAGATGTATGTCCTAAGTGATTCCAAAGCTAGTCATGCTGACAATGGAGACAAATCACCTTAGCCACTCAGAAAAGCTCAAGTCCTTTAGAGCTCTAAACTTATATAAGGTTTGGAGTATCGTAGGCATCCTAATTATTTTTAAGTATTTATTTAGCTTATTATTCTGATACCTTTTCAAAGTCACATTATGAACTAGAGTTAAATCCTGATTGTTCATGTGTTATCAAACCTGAATATGGGCATAATGTTTGTCTTAGTTTCAAATATGTACTGTCTGGTTTTGTGTCAACTTGACACAAGCTGGAGTTATCACAGAGAAAGGAGCCTCAGTTGGAGAAATACCTCCATGAGATCCAGCTGTAAGGCATTTCCTCAACTAGTGATCAATGGGGGAGGGCACAGCCCATTGTGGGTGGTGCTATTCCTGGGCTGGTAGACCTGGGTTCTATAAGAAAGCAAGTTGAGAAAGTCAGAGAAACAAGCCAGTAACATCCTTCCAAGGCCTCTGCATCAGCTCCTGCTTCCTGACCTGCTTGGGTTCCAGTCCTGACTTCCTTTGGTGATGAACAGCAATGTGGAAGTGTAAGCTGAATAAACCCTTTCCTCCCCAGCTTGCTTCTTGGTCATGATGTTTTGTGCAGGAATAGAAACCTTGACTAAGACAAAATATTTACATATTCTAACACCTTTATCACATAGCTGAACATCAGAAAGAGGCTAGCACTGACAGCAAATGGAAGACATCTACAACAAAAGTCAAAAATAATAGTTTTAGAAAATATTAAACCAGGTCCATATACATACACACACACACACACACACACACACACACACACACACACACACACACACACACACACAATTAGACCTTGGGCTTAAGAAATTAGAATTCACTTAAATATACTTTATGACTACATTTCCTAAAAACATTATGCTTTTATTTTCTTTTATCATATATTCTCTGTATTTACAATTCAGGTGTTATCCCCTTTCCACCAATCCCAAACCCCTCCACCTCCCATTGCCTCCATGAAGGTGCTCCTTCTCCCAATCACCCTCTCCTACCTCAGCATTCCCCTACACTGGGAAAATAAGCCTTTTCTGGACCAATGTCCTCTCCTCTCATTGACGCCAGAGGATGCTATCCTCTGCTGCATATGCATCTAGAGCCATGGGTCTCTTCATAACAACTCACTGGTGTTTTAATCCCTGGGAGCAGTGGTGGGTTTGGTTAGTTGATAATTTTCTTCTTCCCATGGGGTTTCAGACCCTTCAGTTCTTTTTCTAGCTCCTTCATTGGGGTCCCCATGTTCAGTCTGATGGTTAGCTGCAAGCACCCTCCTCTGTATCAGTATGACTCTGGCAAAGACTCTGAGGAGGCATCCATATCAGATTACTACCAGGAAGCACTACTTGGCATCAGCAATAGTGCTTGTGTTTAGTGGCTGCATATGGGATGGATCCCCAGGTGAGGCCATCTTTGGATGATCGTTTTGGCAATCCCTGCTGAGTTAAACAAAGAATTCCCAACTGAGGAATATAGAATGGGCTAGAGGCACCTAAAGAAATGTTCAACAACCCTAGTCATCAGGAAAATGCAAATCAAAACAACCCTGATATTCCACCTCACACCAATTAGAATGGCTAAGATCAAAAACTCAGTTGACAGCAGATGTTGGGTAGGATGTGGAGAAAGAGGAACACCCCTCCACTGTTGATGGGGTTGCAAGTTGGTACAACCACTCTGGAAATCAGTCTGGCGGTTCCTCAGAAAATTGAACATAGTACTACCTGAGAACCAAACTATACTACTTCTGGGCATATACCCAAAAAAAGCTCCAACATCTAACAAGGACACATGTTCTAACATTATGCTTTTAACTCACTGCACCTTCAGCAACCACAACTTTATATTTCAAAGAACCCAACATATCTCTTCAAGAATTCTTCAAATGATTGAGATAACTCCACTAAATGTTCCTATCTTATTTACTAAACTGATACTTGTATATCAGAAAGAATTTCTCTTAACATATTATTTTCTTCTATTTCTTTGCTTCATCAAGGCACATTCAAATGCAAGATATCTTTCATATTACTCAAGAGAAATTATCAATTTTTATTTCTATGCTCACAGTAAAATGATCTAAGCCCCATGAAGGGTTATTATTATTGAATTATTGCTATTTTGACATTGAGTTTGTAGCAGTTTTTATCCCTAAACTATTGATTCAAAACTATTGATTCTTCAGTTTCCTATTCCACCAAAGTTCATAGCGTAATGTTCACAATTTGGAAAGGAAATTTGGGATGTATTACAGATGAGAATGGTAGACATTGAAATAAGTATCTAAGATGCTGAGACAAAAGTTGGCTAGAGTCTTAAAGCTCTGAGTCCCGTTCAGCACAAACATGGGCAATCCCTCCACTGTCTGCTCACTCTAGTGCCTATGTCACTCTAAGTCTCCACCACAACTCCGGGGGTTTCTGCTTATCATCCTCCCCTTCATTCTTTATTTTCACCCCACTCATTGTCAAAGAAACTCATCTAGTGACATCTACTACACATCTTATAATGATACTACTAAATGGCCTCTTGTACACCTCTCACAGTCAAATACGCCCAATAGTGCCCAGGCAAGCCTACAGCTCAACCTCAACATTGCAGAAGCAACGAGGCAACAGTTTGGTGTTTTAGTTCATCCTGCTATTCTTTTACAAAAATCCCTTGTTAATGAAAAAACAACTGCAATGAAGGCAATGAGGTGTTCATACACACATCTTGGTAAAGACAAAGAGAGAGATTCAGAGCATTGGATGTGTAATAGAACAGAATCAAAAGCTGCTGCAAAACTAGGGACTTGGGAAATGATAATGACGAAGGACATTAAACTGCTGGCTGGTACCATGGAATGTTATTCACTTTTTTGAATGTTTCAAACATAAAAAATTCAACTTACTTTCAAACTCCAAGTTATTTTCACCTTAGTTATTTTCTCTGGGTGTATTGCCTATACCTTGCTGTTGTCTTTAGCAAGTGTTCCAAGTGTTATCTAATCCCCACACAAATACACTTCTTCAGCATTTTAGGTTTTGGTTGTGCTTTTGACTTTATTTATATATAACTGAAGATTGAGTCTCCAAATCAAGAAATTTCTTCCCTTCGTATTCTTCTAACCTGGGAAAACTAGTTATTCATCTATTTCCATTAGTTTATTCCATATACTCACTTATTTAAAAACAGAAGGACATCAGCCAGTCCTACATATCTGCACACATTATTGCTAACCCACGCAGGCCATATACTCTGCACTCTCAGAACTCAGACCCAGTTTCATTAATAGAATACTTGATTAACCCATTATCTACTTGCATTATTTTAAGACAGATGTTCAATGTATAAATGAAAAATGGAGGCACAGATATCACACACAAAACTTTTATTGTTTCCAAATGGGCAAGAGAAAACACAAATATCTTCAAAATAAAAATAACAGAGAGGTAACAAAAAAAGGTACTTAGATACATGAACAGTTCAGTATCACAACAAAGGAACATAAAGATTTAAACTAAAATAAACACTTAAAAAAAGAAGCACCATGAATTAAGTCTGGTAACAGTGTTTTCAGGAACTTAAAATGCTGAAACTGTCATCTGGCCTCTAGATTGGAGTTGTGGAGAAATGGTGCAGTCGCGAAGAGGGTATGCTGCTCTAGCAGAGAACCACTGTTTAATGTCAGCACCTACACACAGGAGTGTGGAGAGTGGGTGTGGAGGCAGTCCCAAGGTAATGCTTGGTACTCCAGTCTGGTCTTGTGACCAGCACCTGACTCCCCCCCCCCCCCCAACATTAGTCACTCCTACTGTATGAGCTGCTCAGGTGCAGCCATGACAGGAGATCAGGACTCCGCTTGGAGGCGGGGAAATTGAAATAGAGAAACCAAAAAGGAAACAAACAGAGAAACAGAAAGTAAAACTAGAAGAGATTCAGAAAGAGAGACAGACAAAGGACAGAAAGATTTTCATGAGCATGCTATAAGGTTCCTGAAAAAACCCCTTTGAGAAGAACTCTGTATTGTCGCTCCTTTTCTGTGGGTCAGAGACTGCAGCGACTCCAGCTGCTTTTATATGCAGGAGAACTCAGGTGTGTGTATACCCACCTACTAATTAACACACATAGTCACTGTGATATTGAGTAAACACATCCAAACTGCAAATATATACCAGGTGACCCACCTCAAGAAACTTATCTTACAATTAAATTTACATATATGTGAAAGGACATCTTTAGCATGTACTCTAATAACAGAATATGACTGGGGACTAATCATATAAATAATGGTGTATCAATATATTAAAAAAATTTTCTAGCCATAAAAAAATCAATAAAGGAAGCCTCATGGCATAATCCATGAAAGTAATCAATGTTCAGAAAGATATTTCTAATGTTTAATGTTGCAATGAGGTGAATGTAAAATTCCCCACCCCCAGTCCCCACTGGTTACTGTGTTTCAACACTTAGTTTGCAGCTGATGGCACTGTTTGGGAAAGTTGCTGAAAATTAAGAGGTAGAGCCTTGCTAAAAGAACGGACACACTGCAAGAATCTGAGGTTTTAAACCCTGGCCCCATTCTTGTCCACTCTAAGCTACCTACCTGACTGTGGATGTAATAGGTTTCCTGCTCCTGCCATCATAGGAAAGGTCTTCTTTAGTGGTAAAACTGAATAAACCTTCCCCACCTTAAACTGCTTCTTGCTAAGAATATTTATCACAGCAGAGAAGAAAGCAGATAATGAGATGTCTAAAAGAAAATACCCATATATTTGCTTAAAAATGCATAGAATCTTACAAGTTACTAGAAACTAAGACTACCAGTTTCCCAAGAGAAAGATAACAGGGTGTCCTGGAAAGAGATGTTTACCATATAAACTTAAACACTTCTCAATTCTGAGACAAGTGAACATATTGCATAGCTACAGTGCCTTTTAAAGAAGCCATATACCAACACATTAAAAGACAAAAAGTGGAGAATGGGCGATTAATCACTTTATTCCTGCATACGTCCAATGAGTGCACAAGTATGTAAAAAAATCTTTCCTTTTTCCTATATATTTTATATGATTCTATGATTTTTATGATTCCTCTAGTCTGTGATATAGGAAATTATTTATAATAATTCTGTACCAGTCCAAACACAACATTACAATGTCAGTTAATCCATAAGCAAATAATCTTTTAAACTTAGTTCAGTGAAGTATTTGCCAATAGACACTATTTATATCAGCAAAGTTAAAACAGAAAACCAAAAGGAGCTCCTGCTATCATGAAGCTAACAAGGAAATGAACATCAGATCAACAACTATACATGAAAATCAACTTTAATTTAGTGATGCTTTCTATCAAAAAAAATCCATCAGATTTGACTACAATGCATTGAAACATGAACAGAAGGCATTTAATTGAATCCTCAGTCTATTTGATGCAACACTTAATGTGTAATACATACTAACCCATGTACCATGTGTACTCAGGCTCACAACAACTATGAGACTAAAACTATCTTTATGTTGTCTGTATATTTGGTCAAATGTTCTAATATATGTATAGATATAACACATCTAATTTAATTTCATATTAAAATTAAGTAGAGAGTCATTGCAAGAAGCTGGGCTTTGGCTTTGACCTGCAGCTAGGTAGGTAGAAAACATCAAAGAATTCTCTTCAAGCAGTTGCTCTTCCCCATTAAACTCAGTCTAAAGGAGTCTCATGTATCGGCTGGCATAACACACTTCCCCTCACCCACCTATATTTTTCTCTAGAGTATACATGTTCATGTGTGTACCTCTGCTACAGCTGAGGCACATTAACTATGACTGTTAACATGTGCTTTAAGAAAAAAATTCTAACAGATGAGCATACTTTAGATTCTCAACAACTTGAATTTAATTTGTCGACACAAGCAATAGCATCTGACCTAGACAGTAGTTGAGAAGAGCAAGTTACATGTGAAGACAGAAGAGGACTAGAGGAATAAACTACAGAACTCTGTCACTAGCAGCTGCAGGCCAATTAAACCCGATGCTTTACAGATGTTCATGAGAGAAACTAATTTGCCTAATTTTTATTCAGATTTTTCAAGCAATACAGTTCTTGAGAGTTAATTGTTTCCATTGAGGATACTTCAATAATTACAATATACTATCTTCCTTCCTTCTAACCTTCAGTCTCTTTTAACTTAATATGCCTTTAAATGTGGCCATTAAGAATGACTACTAATGCCAGACTGTGACAATGTACAAGTCCAAATTAACAAAAATAAAATATAACATTATAAACATTAGCGTGCATCCCCGTGAGTACTGAACCCAGTGTTCCTGCTTGGCCTACAGTAACCATGTAGAATTTAAAATGGCACTGAAATGCTCAACATCATTGCCTTCTGTTTTCACAATTTCCAGTGTCACCACAGTCTATCCCAGCAGCTCAGTGCATTACTCTTCCTATTATTAAAATTAATTAGGAAAGTAGATGGTTTGGTCACAGGAGGAATAGCAATAAAAAAATGATGACTTCAGAACTGGAAATTAAAAGTCCTTATTAAGAGGAATAAAGGGACATTAAGGATATTGTACTTCAGATTTCATAAATAAAAGGGTCCCATAGTGATACATGAACCCCATAATGCACAAATTGTATCATCAAAACTACAAGCTGTACTTTTCTGAGAATAACTGTAATTTTCCAGTTCTTCGCACATTTGTGAAAACAATCAGACTTAAAATACAGTGAATATTTTTTTCTGGGTAAAGTTCTTTCTTACAAAAGAACTCTGGTTGTCAAAGGGTATTCCCTAACTGTTGAAGAAATGAGACCTAATAAAAATGAAAGGTCTGCAAGTGTCAGATTAATGACATTTAGAAACTCAGGTAACCCAAGAAACATATCAGTGCAGAGCCTAGGAATCACTGCAGCCTTCAGAGTCTAATAAAGGGTCAGCCATAGCCAGAGAGTGCCTTTTTCAGAGCTGAAACCATGTTTTGGCATGAGTGGCTAAACCCAGGACAGGATTGACTAAAGTACTAAATGAACCTTCAGAGGAGTTCCATTACTGTCTCACAGAAGTCTCAAACAGAGAGCCCGCAATGCAGTGAAAAGAGGAATGGCAAAAGCAGCCATTTTAAACAGTCTCGGAATGATCACTGCATCATGGAAGTAATTTTCAGTTTCTGGGACCCTTTTCTGGACAGAACAAAGTGGCTGGTAGGCAGAGAAAAGAGATTCTCATAGGGAGAAATGGGGGAATAATTAAGGCACAAAGAAGCACTAATTAAAACTCTGCCTTAACACTTCCTTTGCAAATGCCACCCCAATCCCACTTCCCACAGTGATGACTAAAAAGCAAGACTTGATTGTCAACCTCAGCTTCATGGAAAAGTGGTCCTGTGAACAGCTGCAAACAGCTGCCTTGAGAAAGCCTTCCATTTCCTCACAAGGGCAGAGCTGTGTTCCTGCCTACCCTTTCCTCTCTGACATGAACAGAAACTTGCCAGCAGGACCTATCTTCTGATCTCCAAAGAAAGACAAAAAGGGTTTACTGAATCCATTATGATTTCTTCTATCATGAAGGCAATGGACTTAGACTTTTCAGTTATGAATTGTATAAGTCAAAGAGCAACACGGCTCTGCTACATACAAGTGCACATGCTGCAAAGATGCCATTTCTTTATTTGTGATGCTTCCCACCCATGAAATACCACCACAGAACAATGTGTCATCCATGAATCCCACACAGCACTAGAGAAAACATTCGTTGTCTTCTTTTGCTTACCTGTGTTTTTCATATTTTCCATTAAGTTAGTTCTGTTTGATTAGGCAGAAATTAGTACAGGGCACACACAAGACATGATGTGGCCAGCAAAAAAAGTTAACACACTTAAAAAACACACACACACTGTGATTCTCCAAAATGAATTTCAAAAGAGGAAAACCAATTTTCTACTTATAAGGCTATGAATTCAATCTATTCCCATAAAAAAACATAGGATGTATAATGGAACTTGACATATTCATTCTAAATTTCATCTGAAAGAATAAATCCCAGGCAATAAGATTTGAAAGGAATAATAATAAAAAAAGATAAGGAAGTTCTTGCACACAATTTTGCAAAGTCGATATAACATATAACACACACACACACACACACACACACACACACACACACACACACACACACACACACACACACACCAAACACACAGGAAGAATTTAAAACAAAAGGAACTGGCCACTGTAACTGGCCAAGCACTTAACTGAAAGAGAAAAGGGCAGATTATTCATGCACTTAAGGCACAAAGAATGTTAGTCATTTATTCAAAGGAACTCTGGCCAGGTCTGAATATGCTTTCCTAAAAGTACACTTCCAAGATAGAAGGAAAGGCACCTGACACAAAAGGGGAGAATGCAGACTGGTGCCTGAGGGAGAACCTCTTCGGAACAGATCAAAGGGACAGAAAAGTCCAGAAAGGGACAATCTGTAGTGAAAGGAAAGAAGCAAATGTGGGAAGAGAGGAAATGCAAGTGTAAACAGAAGGATCCCACAGCACCAAGTTCACCTGCCAGCACTGAGGCCCAGCCACACACCTTTCAGTGGTTCTGAAGAAAGGCTCACCTTCCACTTTTAAACACAGGACCAGTACATTGGCTCAATTTCACCTGGAATCAACAAACCCTATATGCACATTTCATATTTCAAACCACTGGAAAACGGCATTAATTACCCCATAGAACTTCAACACTAATATTTTTTAAAATTAACTTCAACTTCTAGCTCATATGTTATACAAAAAGAAAATCCATGTGGATTAGATATGTAAACGGAATAACAAAGAGTTAGACTAGGGGTGCTAGGGCAAAACTTTCTTTTAAATAATAAATGAGGGGTCTGGAGAGGTGGCTCAGGGTTAAGAGCACTGTCTGCTATTCCAGAGGTCCTGAGTTCAATTCCCAGCAACCACATGGGGGCTCACAACCATCTGCATTGGGATCAGTTTCCCTGTTCTGGTATGTCTGAAGACAGTGACAGTGTACTCACATACACGAAATAAATTAATTAAAAAAATAATGGACGAGGAATGTCTGAAGGAAACTTTAAGAATCAAGTATCTAAAGGAAGATAATGGACTGACACAGACAACACACATCTATTTGCACAATGGCATATAGTTTACAAACTAAGCCACAAACAAAATGTAATTTGCCACCTGAAGAAAGAATATTCATATACATAGTTATATACAAATCAAGAAGTATATGAAAGTTGTGAAAAAATTTCTTCAAAGATAATTAAGAAAACAGAACAAAAAACCAGAAACTGAAATATAAGCCAAATGCAAACTAAAGTGCATGTCCAAAGGCCTCAGTGATGGTTTAACGCCTCGAAATTTCCATTCAAAAAGTATTAAGTATTTGATACTGTCACATATTTCCCCTGTCTACCACTTGGCTTTAAGGAGAACATGAGAATGCTGTCAGATAAAGCTCTAAAAATGAGCAAGGCACAAAATACCCTGCTGCTGGTTGGCCTGCCATGCGTTCTGCTCCAGGGCAGATTCCTGCTCCCCCCCAAACAACCCAAAATTTCTTAGACATTTTGTTAATGCTCAGATATTTTGATTATCAGGATTTTATCAAATACAATTTGCACCCCTTCAACAAGAGTCATCAGAGTTTAGGCAACAACCAATTTAAGAGGGGGGAGGTCGAGTGTAGGAGGGAAGGAGGGAGGGAGAGAGCAAGAGAGAGAAGAGGAATGAGGAAGCTATCCATAGAATATGCAAGATACATATTGATAATTTTCAAATGTAATGTTCTTCATCATGAGAGGTCAATCTAGATACACTTTCCTACTAAATTAGTAAATATTTGGCATACAGGTCTCCCTTGTTCCTGAAGGACTTCATAAACTCAAAGTATTAATTATGCATTTAATTAATGAAATGGATTATGACTACATACCCTGAAAATAAATTATGAAGTCACAGTATGTTGAATATCTTCTAGTTTCAAGGTATAGTGAAATTCTAAGACCATAGTTTTCATGCTTTTGAGATTTTTTTTTCCTTTTATGTATTTCTTAGAATTTAAATTTTGTAACAGGTAAAGAAAGAAAGCTTCAGCCAGATATGGCAGTTAACACCTTTAATAATAATAATAATAATAATAATAGTAATTATTACTACATTAATTTTTTTTTTACAGTCCAGCCATTGACCCTCTCCTGCCCCCCCAAAGTTCCTCATCCCATTCCTCCTCCCCACTGTCTCCAGGAAGATTCCCCCACCTTAGGTCTCCCTACTCCCTGGGGCCAAAAGTTTCTTGAGGGTTAGGCAAGTCTTTTCCCTCTGAGGCCAGATCCAGAAGTCCTCTACAATATATGTGTTGGGAGCCTCAGACCAGCTCTTGTATGCTGCCTGCTTGGTGGCTCAGTGTCTGGGAGATCTCAGGGGTCCAGGTTAGTTAAGACTGCTGGTCTTCCTATGGAGTTGCCCTCTTCTTTAGCTTCTTCTAGCCATTCTCCAATTCAACCAAAGGGGTCTCAGACTTCAGTCCAATTGTTGGGTATACCTGCCACTGTCTCAGTCAGCTGCTTGTTGGGACTCTCAGAGGACAGCCATGCTAGGCTCCTGTCTGTAAGCACACCGTAGCATCA
This sequence comes from Micromys minutus, assembly GCF_963924665.1. Taxonomy (NCBI): domain Eukaryota; kingdom Metazoa; phylum Chordata; class Mammalia; order Rodentia; family Muridae; genus Micromys; species Micromys minutus. The sequence goes on from NC_137953.1 coordinate 46,967,327, forward strand.
ATAATAGTGTCAGGACTTGAAGCCTCCCCTTGAGCTGGGTCCCACATTGGGCCAGTTACTGGACCTCCTTTCCCTCAGTCTCTTCTCCATTTTTGTCCCTACAGTTCTTTTAGACAGGAAAAATTCCTGGTCAGAATTTTTGACTGTGGAATAGCAACCCCATCTATCCACTGGACTCCCTGCCTTTCTACTGGAGATGGGCTCTGAGTTCCCTCTCCCCAGTGTTGGACATTTCAACTAAGTTCCTTCCCTTTGAGTCCTGAGAGTCTCTCAACCCCCAAGTCTCTAGTACTGTCTAGAGGTTCCCCCAAACTCCCACCCAACCCCCTGAGGATGCATATTTCCATTTATTCTGCTGACCCTCAGGACTTTATTCCTGTCTCCCCAGGCCCCCAATACCTGATCATGGTCCCCCTTTTTCCCTCCCTTTCCCCTCTCCCACCCAGGCCCTTTCTCTGCCTCGCATAATTACTATTTCTCTTCCCAAGTGAGATTGAAACCCTCTTACTTGGGTTCTCTCCTTGTTTCTTGAATTATATGGATTGTATCCTAGGTATTCTGTAGATTTTTGGCTAATATCTACTTATTACTAAGTACATACCATTTATATTCTTTATCTCCCTCTGAATGGTATTTTCTAGTTCTATAAGCCTGCAAAACTCATGATCCATTCCTCTTTTCAAGGACATCTGGATTCTTTCCAGCTTCTGGCTATTACCAATAAGGCTGCTATGAACATGGTGGAGCATGTGTTCCTGTCATATGGTGGAGCATCTTTTGGGTATATGCCCAAGAGTGGTATAGCTGGGTCTTTAGGTAGTACTATGTCCAGTTTTCTGAGGAACATTTAGATTGATGTCCAGAGTGGTTATACCAGTTTGCAATCTGACGAGCAATGGAGGAGTGTTCCTCTTTCTCCAAATCCTCACCAGCCTGTGCTATATCACCTGAGGTTTTGATCTTAGCCATTCTGATTAGGTGGAATTTCAGGGTTGTTTTAATTTGCATTTCTCTGATCACTAAGAACCATAAACATTTTATTAATGGCTTCTCAGCCATTCAAGATTCTTCTGTTGTGAATTCTCTGCTTAGCTCTATACCCCATATATTGTTTGGTTTTTTTTTTTTTTTTTTTTTTTTTTTTGGAGGTTAGCTTCTTAATCCCAGCACAAAGAAGGTATAGGCAGGTAGATCTCTGTGAGTTTCAGGCCAGCTTAGTCTACAAAGCAAGTTCCAGGGCAGCCAGGGCTGTTTAAAAGAAGAACCCTATCTCAAAAAAGAAGGAAGGAAGGAAGGAAGGAAGAAAGGAAGAAGGAAGGTATAAGTTAACACTTCCTTGTAGGAAGGTTTTCACTGGGAATGTTTCAACAGGCCAATTTCTGCTTTGATCAAGGAAACAAAGGTGAACAGCAATGTTTTAGACACAGTGGACACTGAGATACTGGATCCAGGCAGTTGACTAGAGGATATTTTCCTTACTATTCATAACACCCTAAAATCGTGGACATTTTATTTGCTGCACATCTACACCTTAACATCAGAATATACCCTTGCAGTATCAGTCCAATAATTCCATTAACTGAAAATAATGGAATTTATTTTGTTTTTGTTTTTATGCTCATGAAAACTAAAGTCTTTGATTTTAATATTAAATGACTAACTCTAGGTTCATGAAATCTCTGGGCTGTAAACAAAATGTGTATTTCACATACCATTTAGTTGGTAGATATGCAGCCTTGGATGGCTGTTCCATTAGAGGGTGGGCGCTGGCAGCAGTAGACTAGATGTATTTAGGGCTGTGAGGACTAATCATTCCAAGATAGCTGTCTGAAGAAGTAGCTGTAAAGCTGTAGTACCTATGTGTAAGACCTAGGTTCCTGCTCTGTGACCAACATCACAAGGAGTCCCTCATTCTCAAGAGCTTCGCTTCCTTGCAGATGTGGTAAAACGAAATTCTAAAAGAGCCTTCCCCCATTTACCTGACAGCCTCAACATGTCTCTCACTCACTCTCCTCCCAGAGCTCAGTCCCTTTGTTCCCCCACCTCTCCTTTCTTCTCATTCAGTGATTTATTTAAACAAAAGCAGGCTTAGGAAGTCTTAATGCAGGGAGACTGGCTAGATCCCTGGATGTTAGGAGTTTCTATTGCCTAGCTTGCCTCACTTGCTGACCACCCTCTCTGATCTTACATTTCTCCTAACATCAAATCCTTACTCTTCTGCTCTTGAGCCTGCTTATCCCAAGGCCAATAGTCCAACATCTCTACTAACACCAACAGAAAAGTATTCCCTTGGTATTTTAACTTCCCCAGGCCCAGCCTCTTTAATCTTCCCAGAGTGGTTCATACCTATCATAACTCAATTAGTGGGTTTTTCTAATGGGTAGTAGATTCTGTCCTTAATGTATCACTGTACTTTTTTTCTTTAAACATCTGATATTCATAGTTTCTTCAATGACATACAGAGGTGTAATTGATGTTTTGCTCTCAGTAATACAGAAGTTATGAAAATAGAAAGTGACACAGGGAGAAGATGGAAGCAAGCTACAAAGATAACAACACTAAAGAAAATGGCATAGGCAGGGCAAGAAATCTCCTCTCAAAACAAGGACATTAGATATATATATAATTTCTACTTAGGATAAAAATCAGTATCTGGAAACAGGCAAAAGGGAATATTTGTACTGAACTACAAGTCATTAACTTGAGCCAAGCTAACAGCAAATGACTGAAGTGGCAACTGCTGGCTGAAGATAATTAGTTTAGAACCTATTTTAACATGAATATTTTATCATTCAGTACAAAACTCGTTATGAAGAAGAATTAGAGGGCCAGGACTTCAGGAAGCTCTGGAGAGGTGATCTGTCAGCTCCCAGTAAAGAGCTTGCTAGTAGAAAGCAGGTTTAGTGATTCAGCAAGATTTCATTAAAGTTTCAACAATCCATTAAGAAGGTATCTAGTGACAAGTTAAAGAGGACAGGTTCCAAGCTACAATGTAACAACTTAACTACTGAGCAACAACTGACAGAAAAATGAAGGCAGTGAAAAGTCACTTAATGTAATTGTAATCGTCTAATAAAGCACAACCCTATTTCTAAAAATCAATACATATATGCCTTTATCTCACAAAACACCGACCTTTATGTGTTTACATAAGGTGAAAATTCAAATTTTGGAAAATTGAAAAAAATAATTGCTCATATTACTAGGTGCAGTTCCATCAGGAATTTGTGTTTCAAATACAGTATATCAAGAAAGTTAATAAAAATATGTAAGACTCATCTCATTTAGTCATAATTACCCTATAAGAGGTACCATCACTATCATCTTTCTATACATAACAAACTAGCAAAGGGATGCTAAAATGAGCATGTTTAAAATCACATTCCTGGAGGAGCAAAGAAAAAAATATGAACTCATGTGCTCTGAAATTAAGTTTCTGCTGTTATAATATCTGTATTTTTCAAATAACCAAAGGCTTCTAAATATAACCTTAAGCTCATAGAAAGAGAAGGCTAGGGCCTTTCAATTGCATTAAATAAATGAAACAAAAGCAATAAAGTGGCCACACTAAGCTATAATAGAAAGACAGCTGAAATAAGAATACAGTCCCCAGTGTTTTGAAGATGAGCCATGAAATACCTCTTCTGGTAAAACAGTTAACACAGGCTAATGTACAACTATTCCGTTAACTTCCATATATTCAGTGGCCAGCAACTTAATTAGCACTAATTTTGCAATCCATTGAGAAGTCTCCATCTATGTAAGGCAAAGTCAAGTCTAGTTCAGTTTGTTAAGCTGGTTGGACCTCAATAGATATTTGTTCGTTATTATATAGATAAATTACTTACTCAGGCTATTCTGTTCTTATAGGGATCAATCCATACCCAAAGAAGGAATTAGAGGCAAGAATCAATTTTTCCAATAATTTCTAATGTTCCCAATAATTTCTAATGTACTGGATTCACAAATATTTCTTCTCCAGAGCAATCTTGGAAGTTTTTCTAGACTTTATGGTACACTGCTATAGTAAGAGAAGCTAGCAAGAAAAAAGTCTTATGATCATTAACCTATCCATTAAATCTACATGTATTGCTACATGTAATGTGCAAAACATAGGGTTACACAATATAAGTATGACATAATTCTCTTGATCCTCAACACTGGTAAGATCAGACATAGTACCTAGAAGATCATAACACAAAGTGCTGGTGGCTGCTACACATGGAGTTCCGGGAATAGCAATGGAAAGGCACGAAGACTGGTGCAGCCGCACTGTGAAAATGGCAGAACAGAAACTGACAACAGTAGGTGTAGGAAAGAAAAGGCTCAAGCAATGAAACTGAGGAAGTTTATTACTTGAGGAAGAGATGAGAAGTGTCACAAAACCTGAAACCTGAAGTGAGGACTGTGACTAGCAGTCGTGTCTAATTGTGATGGTTAATTTTGATTGACAACTTGACTGGCTAGAGAAATGCCTAAGCCATTAATGAGGCATAAATCCATGTGTTATCTGTGAAGACATATGGGGGGGAAATGCCCATGCCATGATTTAGGGTGAGCAAGAAAACAAAAGGAGGGAGATTCAGTCTGGTACTCTCTCTTCTGCTCTTTAGCTACTTGAGATGCAAAAAGTATAGAGCAGATACATCTACTGCATGCTGTTACAGCCAATGTGCATACTCCATACCACGATGGGATGAATCCTCTTAAACTGAGGGCAAAACAAATTACTCTTCTCCATTGAGCTGCCTCTTGTCAGGTGTTGGGATACAGCAACCATAAAAGCAACTAATACAGAGTGTTTTTGTTAAATCGAAAAGATAATTTGGTTGCGTTTCAAAGCACAGATCCAAAGGTAGGCACAGACGCTCTGTCAGTACTGATATGAAGGCTGTCAGGTCCAAGCAAAACACCACCATCTTTTTAATCAATCAGTACATTTAGTGATTTGATTTAAAAAAGAATATGTAGCAACTATAGTTTCAGTACAGAGAGCTCAGAAACTTAGAATATAAAAATATAAGACATTTCTGCTGATGCATGATAAGAGTACTGCTATATGACAAACTGGTACATCAAATTATACAACCAAGAAACATTTTAGAAAAAACAGTAAATTATCAAATTATCATGATAAGTGTTAAAATTTTAATCTATAAATTATAATATAGGAAGATTTTCCATTTTCAAAATAAGCCTAGTGAGATTTTCTATTTTCTATTTATATAATCAGTCACCTAACACGAGGAAAAGAATAGATTAAGGTAAAAATTTAGTTAAGGTAAAAAAAGATGGTCATACAGTTGCTAAATTCTCTCTCCAGATATTTCATTCATACATTCCTCTACATAGACTATTTTCTAAGGAATTTACATTATATTTCTCTAACATTTTTAGTTTCTATATTATAAGAATAAGGTGTTGAACCTCCACAGAGCTCATGTGAAAAGTGGAAGCAGAAAGCACATGTGTGGAAGGAGTGAGCACAGGACACATGAGCAGTAACCAGCTACCATGACTAAGTGCCTGAGCAGCAATATCAGACCTTAGATCCTATTATCTATTCTATCAAGGAAAAATAAAGGGCAAAGTCATACTCATAACTTGAAAGTGGAAGTATGAAAGTTCATTGACTAGAGACAATATGTGTGCAAGGATGGTACATAGTCCAGCATAGAGCAAAGCACTCCATGGAAAGAACGCAGAGGACAAATGGATGGTAGCTGAGGGAAGAACACAGGAAGGAGAGAGGCATGCAAAGGTAAGGGCTGAAGAGGACACATGTGGTACCAACAAGTCTGGGAAAGAAAAGTTGAGCTATGGTCGGAACACTCAACACAGTCAGTAAAAAATCATGAGAATTCATTTAGGATAATTCATGTATAACCTAATCTGAGGGAGCAAGGTAAGAATTGGGGAAGTAAAAGTAACAAATAATATACCAATATACTGTGACATGCTATCCTAACACATCTAATAAATGATGAGAGCTCTATGTCAACTGTCTTGTTTGAGTCTTAACTACCTTCTAAATTAAGGCATAAAATAGGATAGAAGCAAGACATGAGATATTACAACTTTCCCAATGTTGTAGATCTACTAGCAAAAAAAAAAAAAAAAAAAATCAAATGATATCCCAGATCTCTGTGATTGTTGACATAGTCTTAAACTACACAAAAAGTGGGTAAAACATATACAAAGAATACATTATTTACTTTTTTGCTAATTAATTCACGGACATTTAAAGTAAACATTGTATCAAATCTGGAGCAATAAATATAATAATAAATATGAATTAATAGTAGAAGATACTTTGGTTGCAAACACCTTTAAGTATGACAAAAATAATTTCTTATCAAGCGTTCAGCAGTGTGAATTAGACTCTACAAAGTGCTATGAACATAGCTGACTGTACCAACTATACATACATGATCACTTCTGTCTGGGGAAACCATTCCTCCCTGCTGCCCTGCTGTTATTAACTGATATAAAATAAATTATGAAATGGATTTCAGATATATGTATATATATATATATATATACACTCACAATATTAAATTAAAATCTGTCTTCAATATTACAAGTTTTATAGTAAAATATTAAATACATATTCATGTAGCTTTTCAAAATTGTACATTATTTATATTAATTAACTCACAATGTAATATAACATGAGAACTTTTATTCTAATCCCCAACGAGTCCCGGTAAAAAGAATCCAACATGAACTGTCCATTTGGCCATTTATTCCATGCAGTGAATACCACTGAATATATGACCATCAAAATCATCTCAACCACCAATAATCCTACAATTATGTCTCTATTTTCTCAGTATGTTTGGTATCAATTAAATACCTGAGGTAAAGGTCTCAATGGGACTGTGAGATGGCATAATTGGTAACGGTGCTGGCAATCAAGCCTAAATGCATGAATTTACCCAGACCCACATGAGAGAAAGAGAGAGAACCAATTCATGCAAGATGTGCTCTGTCTCCCATATAGTCACTGTGAATGATGTATACACGCGCACACATACACACACACTTACACACACAGGTACATACATACACACAGATACAGGGAAAGATAGAGACAGAGAGACAGAGATGTAGAGGAAGAATAAATATAAAATCAGTGTTCAATGAAAGTAAAAAGTACCCTTTTGTTTTTACTAACAGCAGTAACAAAAAGATCATCAATGATTTCTGCCCTTTCTATTAAAACAACTGATTTGAAAAAAGACTAAAACATTTCAGATGCAATGTAAAACAATACTAGCAGATACATATACTAGCACCCCTGACTCAAGCTTAAAGACACATTTTTATGACTGAATCCATGGTTCAGTAAAACCTTGCTCTTTCTTTCCTATTTCTGAAATCAAAGTTTCTTAATGATATAAAACATCTTCAATATCACGCAGTCATGATACTATCATTTTATTGCTTTTTATATTCTATCAAAATGCCAAATGCCATTCCCAATACCATTACTCCCAGACCATGAAAACATATTTAAATCCATTACTATTATTACTTTTTAAAATGTCCAAAAATGATCTAACTCCATCTTCACATGAAGAAACAATAAAACAATTTTCCTCTCCACGCTGCAAATAAGAAATGGATACACTGTTCCCTGCTGTCAATGGGGTAATGGAAGCGATATTACTCTATGACAAATGTACTGGTTTAATAAATTAACATTTTCTTGGCAATTACTGTAATAATAGTAACTCATCCCAAATTTTAGCATTTTAACACAGATGCATTATTTTCATACCCACGTTTAGCTTGCTTACCTCCCGGACAAATTTAAATGAATGAAAATCCAGCAAGATTACAGGTGACATAAACCCCAAAGAAATCCCATATGGAGGGCCATATGCTCTGCCAGAACGTCCGCATGTGACAGAATCCTGGAAGACAACTTCAGAGCAAAGCCCTGTGCTCTAGAACACATTTCAGCAATCATGCTAACATATCCAACACCTACAACCAGACACATAAGTCAAAATGCATGGCAGCTACTTCTCTCTCTAAAAAAAGGAAAGAAAGAAAAATAGATAAACAATAATTTTTGAGATAACTAAATTTAGGTAACATGATTTTTCAATATTCTAGGCCAGGAAAAAGTGAAGAAAGTTTCTAAGTACAAATGGGTGCTGTACAAGAGTACCACTGGTACCAGCTATGCAACTGTAGAGGGGCAAGACGCATGCACCGAACAGAAAGGGTCTTCTGCAATAAGCGACAAGGACACGGTAAGAGGACTGGTTCTTATAAAGGAATCAGGAAGCAGCATTCTGCTGCCATGCTGTACAGTCAGAGATTAACCCAGAAAGAAGGGTTAGTGATAGATGCAGATTAAGGAATATATCACCAAAATGTGGCCAGGAGTAGGTTGACACTAACTAGGCCACTAAAGAATCCATAGGGAAGGCAGTTGGGGAGCGAGACACTACTCTGCAAGAGGAAAGCTGCTATCCACAGACAAAATTCCATCTTCAGCTCTGTGTTAAAGGCCTTTTATTAAGGGAATAGGACACCCCCATATGATATAGGATCATTTTCACACGTGAAATCAACTGATGATAAATGTTAAGGACACATATAAAATACCTTTGCAGCAATGTCTCAGTCAGTGCTTTATTGAATTGCAGAAGACTTCAGCCTGACAAGCTTAACACACCTGAAGACCATTTAGGAAATCCTGGGAAATCTGTCCACATGCCTCCCTTGCAGGGTTAGAGGACTGAAAAGGGACTGCAGTTGCATCTCAATAAAGGCATTTATGCTTTTTTTTTAAAAAGTATTTGGTTATAATTTTGAGAAAACACTAGGAATAGATAATTAAAAAGAAAGTATAAAGTGCCTATACTAATAATACTAATTCAGTAGTAATGATAAAACAAAAGCTATTTCTCTAGAGAAATGGCAAGCTGCCATTACAGGTTAGATTTCTATATACTGTATAAGATCTTAGAGAAAGACTTATGATCTCATATTAGAGCTAGAATTAAAATGTATTACTTACATTCTTATGGGCAAATATATTATTGTTGTGAAGAACTGCCACAGAAGCATAAAAAGCAAGCAAAAGTGGGGTCTAGTGTTTGGTAGCCACAGTGAAAGAATGGACGACCTTATTAAGGAAGCATCTGCTATACTGTTGAGATTCTGTTTGGTCAGGATGTCCCAGCAGGTCACGAGTATTTATTAAATATAAATTACTTAATACAAAACATCTCTTACCTAATAGTATAAGGATATTGTATATCTAATGAAACTGGCTCATAACAAATTAACTTTAATTTAAATACAAACTGAATTAAGACATAATTTATAGAGTTTTGATTCATAGGAAATAGCCAATACAGACACTGAATTTGATGACTTCATGTTATTGTAAAAAAAAGTAGCAAGCAAATAAATCTCAAAATTTAAAATATCAAAGAACAAAAATGATCCAGATAAGTGTGTATTCTAACAGGGGATCATATGAAAGTTTGAGTCATGGTGGAAGACAGAAAAGGTTACTCTGTGCCAGTAGAGCACAGTCAGCATCTGTACCAAAAATTGGAAGCACCAGCCACACTTCTTTCTGGTTTTACCAGCGCTGTGAAATGAAGAAGATAATACAAACAGGAGGAAAAAACAAAACAGCACAAGACCAACCCAGGACAGTCTACAGTTCTATGCCCAAACTAAGATTTAAAGAAATACTAAGAGAAAATAAACTTCTGTGACAGCAGAATAAACAGCCATGTAAAAGCAGAAGGATAACAACAAAGTATGAAGTTATGACTGAACTGTGCTTGTTCAATGCCAGGTATGAACGAGGGGCCTAACTTCAAAGGGACCATGGAGAAAACTGAGAAAATGGAAAGGAGGAAGAAAAAGGAGTCTCAACAGCTCCACTACTTACATGGCAATAGAAAACAGATAACTTTTACTGCATATATGTAATTCGGAAATTATCAAAAGAATAAATTATAAACATGTTAGAAATAATACCAGAACCAGAGAATCATGGAAGTTATGAAGATGCAACAAAGCGAATGTTATAGACAGTTCTAGAATGACCTTAGAGAAAATTAGAATAAAAGCTAAGGATCCAACTCTACTCTAGACACAGTAAACCATATTCAGAATATGGAATCCACTGAAGGACAATCTCAAACCATCAAGAGTAACAAACAGGGTGTCAAGAACCAGAAGCAGAGAAAGGTGAAGATCCTACACTGCTGCCTAAGCAATGACAGACTGAGAGGAAACACTCAGCATGGGAGCCTGAGACTAGGAACTGCCAGTGGTTTTCAGACTGCATCAAACAGGAAAGAGACACGGGTGGAAGGAAGAACAGAGCCAGGAAAACAATCTGGAGGAATGATAAAGACAAAACTCAAGCAATAACATGAAAAATAAAGTCAAATTGCATGGCCTTTGATTTTCTTTAATACTAAAAATTGTTCATTAGTGAAAAATAAAATATGACCTAGGCAACCAACAGGGAACACAGAAAAAAAATTGAGACTGTTATCACAGCACTATTTCAAGACAGCTAGTACTAGACACTTCTAAATATCAAATCTTGACAGTGATGTGAGGAGGGGAGAATATCTCCTGTAAGAGTATTTGAAAAACAAACAAACAAAACAAAAACAAAAAAACCCATTTTTTTAAATCACTCACACATTTCCAGCACAACAACCTATTTTCATTTACTTTTACAAATTCAAAATAAAACAAAGTGTGAGGAATGGTGGCTCCAGTAGGCACTGGGGAGCTGAAAGCTGGATAGTCGGGCATTCAAGGCCAGACTCAGCTCTAGCAAGATCAAGGCCTGCCTCTGTTTAAAAAAAGACAGTCTCAGAACAAACAAACAAACAAAACAACTACCCAAGGTTATCTATCCTCTTATCTAGTGGGCCCTTCAAGACACAAAGAGTGTTCATTCATGGTGAATAGGAATTGAAAGAAAAGCAATCAACACATGGAAGATAAGGTTTCCACACAACAAATAAACCCAGAATATCAATAAACTGTTCATTTAGAAACACTACCTTAAAGGTTAGTGCTTTAATGCCCTCAACTTAGTAAGACCTCACCTTTAACAAAATACCATTTAACTAAGTTAGTAATGAGGCCCTTGATATCAACAATAAAGAACAGGAAAAAAAAAAATGACCAAGGAAGGGTTCTGAATTATCTGTTAAAATGAAGGAGAAAAAGACATGAGACAGTGTGAAGTCACTTAATTTAATTTGTTGTAACAGTTGCAAAAGTGAGTTCTAATGTCCTTGATCCTAACTGACAGAGAAAAGACAATTTCAAAACAAGGCCAGGAAAATCTCAGGGACACCAGCATACTAACTGAATGGTGCAAGCTGCTCTAAAGTCTCTTCCTTGCAGGAATGCCCTGAATTTCAATTGAACTTGATCTTCAAATGTTTAGGCTACATGAAAAAAGGCAAATAAGACAATGAGAGCATTATGGTAAACAAGCAGTGTTTCAAGATTTTAAGTTGTATTTTGGATCTGAAACAGACAAATCAAAGTACAAATTTCTGGTAAAATTTACACTGAACATGTATTATGTATTCTACCTGAGTACAATTTTTAAATTAGGAACAAGCAGAAATGATTAGGAATCGTTGTTCTGTTCAGGAAATATAAGCTGACTTCTTAACACTTTGATTTTTCTCAAAGCACCATTATTTGGTTTGATAAAAACTAAACTAAAAAAAAAAAAAAAAAAAAACCATATATACTACTCATCAAAATGTAGCCCCTAGCCTATGATATTTAACTTTGTTCAGAAAGGTATATTTCAAAATTTTCTAAGTAATGATATTTCACAGAAAAAAATAAGATAAACTTAATTTCATTTACAGTCTAACTAAAGACTTAGGGTCCATTTATCATTTTTAAAATGATAGCTAGCAGATAAGATTAGTTTCTGTCACTCACAGCACTGTCAGGAGGACTCAAGATGATTGCAAAGTCAATTTTTATGGCCATATTTGAAACATAATAAATGTTCCCATGGAGGTTTCAGTGTGAGGGTCTCAGAGTTTGCCCAACACAAAGGATAACAGACAACCACATTTCTAGCAGTGGGTTCAATTCATGATCTCACGCTATCGTTTTCTAAAGATCTAGGAGAAGCCACTAACGGCACTAAGCCTACACAAAGAAGCATAAAAATAAAACCTAAAGGAGCAAAGATTATTGTGGGTGGAGAAAAGACAGCAGAGGATAACCAAGGAATGGTCAGTAAATACATATATAAGTTTAGAGCAGGAAGGACTGAAAAGGCTGGAACTGTGTAAGAGAGCAATTCTAGCAGAAACAGTAAGAAGGCACCCTGTACAGCAAGAGAAGGAATATGCCTAAGGCATAACCAGAAGACAGGCAGAAAGGAACTCCTCCAAAGCTCAGCACTGCAGAATTCCAACTGACAATGGAGTGGGATGCACAGAATTAATCTAACTCACACGACTACCTCAGGTAATCTAAGATTCAAAGAAAATTTTACAAGATTGTTTTTAAGTGACATCAAGGGGAAATCCTAAACTATGAAGATACAGTCAGGATTCTCAATTGACATACAAAGTAATGCCTAAAGCATAAACAAAACAATCTCCAATAACATTTCAAAATCAATACCAAAAATATTCTACTCTTTACAATTCTATTCCGAAAACAAATTGCAAAGACAACCATGAGTTAAATTACAAACTTAAATGTTCATATTTCCCAATCCCTCCCTGCATCCAGCCCATCTGTTTTATTTATAACATTAATAGAAACAAGTCTAGAGTGGTGGACACCTTGTGATCATCATTACTTTACTTAGAATATAAACACTAGACTGAACAAATACAATGTCTGAGTTTTAATTCTAAATCCATCAAGCGCTTTGTTAGAAACTTTTGCACTAAAACTATAGAAAGAAAACTGGACCTGATTATGAAATACAGAATTGAATGTCACCCATTAAATCTGCTTCAAATAATTTGAAATCATTTGATAGCAAACTTAAATTGACATTTCCACAAACATCTTTTATTTCCCTCCCTTTTATTACTTAGTTTGGTTTAATTTAGTTTGTTCATTTTGCATGTTTTTTGTTTTTATTCTTTTTGTTTATTGAAACAGTTGTATTATAATGCCTATGCTGGTCTCAAATTCACAATCTTCCATTCTTAGCCTCCTGAGTTCTAGTACTACAGTCCGGAGTCACCAAGCTCAGCCAGTACTGAGTCAAAACACATTTATGAGATGCTTTAAAAATGCATTTTTATAGACATGATAAAAAAATTATCAATGAGTATTTTCCTTAAAGTGCCCAATATCAAAAGTCATCACACAACTAATAAAACTATTATTATAAACTATCTCACTCCAGTTAGAGTGGCTGTTATTAAGGAAACTGACACCAAATGCTGAATACAATGTGAGAAGACAGGAAGATTCTTCATAACTTGCAACAGTAGAAACTAGTACAGGCATTATGGAAATTAGCTTAGAACTTCTAAAGAATGCAAATGTAACTACCATATCACTCCTGAACAGAGACACCATATCCTACTATAGAAACACTGCACATTCATGTAAATCACAGAGTCGAAAGGAAATGAATCCTACAGTCCGTTACCAGATGAATGAAAATGAATATGAAACATAAACAAAATGGAATTTTATTTAGTCACAAAGAACAACAAAATTATGAAAATTTAAGGACAATGGATGAAACTGGGCGGATAAAAACAAATTATGAGGACAGACCGGGAATGAGCAAAAGAACACATGGGTCCTGAAAGAGGAAGAGAGAAATGGGGTGATAAGGGAAATTTAGAAGAAGGAGAAATTGAGATAGATGGAGAGGAAAAAGAAGTTACTAAAACACTAATTTTCTTAATTATTTTATTGGCTATTCTCTGTAATTACATTTCAAATGTTATTCCTCCCCCCCAACCTCCCCTTCTCTTCTTTCCTTGAAGGTGTTCCCTCTCTCAATCACCCTCTCCATCTCAGTGCCTTGGCAGTCCCCTACACTAAGAAAACATGCCTTCACTGGGCCAAAGGCCTCTTCTCCCACTGATGTCAGGCAATGCTGTCCTCTACTACATATGCAACTGTAGTCATGGGTCTCTCCATGTGTACTCAATGGTTGGTGTTTTACTCCATGGGAGTTGTGGAGGGTTTGGTTGGTTGATAATGTTGTTCTTCCCATGAGGTTGCAAACCCTTTCAAGTTCCTTCAGTATGTTCTCTAGCTCTTTCACTGGGGTCCAATGGTTAACTACAAGCATCCTCAGCTGTATCTTTATGATTCTGGCAGAGACTCTGAGGAGGCATCCATATGTGGTTCCTGCCAGTAAGCACTTCAATGATGCTTCGGTTTGGTGACAGCATATGGAATAGATCCCCAGGTAAGAAAGTCTCTGGTTAATCTTTTCTTCAATCGCTGCCCCTCTATTTGACCTTGAATTTCCATTCATGAGTGTTCTGTTCTCCCTTCTAAGAAAACTGAGGCATCCCCATCCTGGCTTTCCTTCTTTTTGAGCTTCATAAGGTCTGTGAATTATCTCTTGGGAATTCAGAGTTTTTTGGGGCTAGTATCCATTTATCAGTGAGTGCATACCATGTGTGTTCTCTTGTGACTGACTGGGTTACCTCACTCAGGATGATAGCTTCTAGTTCCACCCATTTGCTTAGGAATTTCATAAAGTCATTGTTTCTAATAGCTGAGTAGTGCTCCATTGTGTAAATGTACCACACTTTCTGTATCCATTCCTCTGTTGAAGGACATCTGGGTTCTTTCAAGATTTTGGTTACTATAAATAAGGCTGCTATGAACATGGTGAGTATGTGTCCTTGTTATATGTTGGAGCATCTTTTGGGTATATGACCAGAAGGAGAATAGCTGGGTCTTCATGTAGTTATAATGTCCAATTTTCTGAAGAATCACCACACTGATTTCCAGAGTAGTTGGTCCAGCTTGCAATCCCACCAACAATGGTGGATTTCCTCTTTTTCCACATCCTTGCCAGCATCTTCTGTCACCTCAGTTTTTTATCTTAGCCATTCTGACTCATGTTAAGTGGAATCTCAGGGTTGTTTTAATTTGCATTGTATGAGTGTAATTGTGGCTTAGAAGAATGAGTTGGGTAGTGTTCCTTCTCTTTCTATTTTATGGAATAGTTTGGAGTATGTTGGTATTAGGTCTTCTATGAGGATCTGATAGAATTCTGCACTAAACCCATCTGGTCTCATTGTGTACTAGATATCTTGGATGTTTTGGGTTAGAAGCTTTTTGATTTTTGCATTTTTCTCAGACTGTTGTGTCAATGTTTTCTATCTTGTCTTCTGCCCCTGAAATCCTCTATTCCATCTCTTGTAGTCTTTTGGTGATACTTATATCTATGACTCCTGATTTCTTCCTAGGTTTTCTATCTCCAGGACTCCCACTCCCGCCGACTCCCTCCCTCTCCCCGCCTCCCTTCCTCTCCCCCACCCCTTCTCCAGGGTTGTCTCCTTTTGTGATTTCTTTATTGTTTCTATTTCTGTTTTCAATTCCTTCACCTGTTTGTTTTCCTGTAGCTTTTTACATGATTATTGTTTCCTCTTTAAGGGCTTTTACTTGTTTACTTGTGTTCTCCTGTAATTCTTTAAGGGAATTATTCATGTGATTCTCGAGGACCTCCATCATCGTCATGAAGAATTCTTTTTAAGTCCATAACTAGTTTTTCTGGTGTGTTGGGAAATCCACCATTTGTTGTGATGGGAGAACTGGGTTCTGATGTTGCCAGGTTGTTTTGGTTTCCATTGTATAGGTTCTTGAGCTTGCCTCTTGCCATCTTGTCATCTGTGATGTTAGGATAATCTTGTCTCTGACTGCAGCTTGGCTCTCCTGTGCTTCTGAGGGTCCCTGGGCTCAGGCTGAAGATTGCTCCTGGGTGTTCGGCTCTTTGCAGGCAGGAAATGAGTTCTGATGGAGGGGACCCGGCTCTGTCTCTGGGCTGGAACTGACCTGTACCCAGAGAGCAACAAGATACCTAGGACCCTAGAGTTCCCGGAGGTCTCTCCCAAATAGTCAGTGGGGGGCGGAGGGGCTCACAAGTATGCTCACCCACGGGCTCGGGTGGAAGAGAACTTGTGAGGCTCTTCTGGGTAGTCAGCAGTCTGCGTGCAGGCCCTGAGTCAAAACACACTATTTGAAAGTGTCATAAACATAACCAGTGCCTTCTATGATATCTTTAAAAAGTATTTAAAATTAAATAAAATGCAAGCATATTATATATTGCAAAAAATCTATTCATAAATTTCTGAAACTTTGAATCTATTAGGGAGTAATTGCATGACCACCAACCAAAGGACCTTGAGTTCTCCTCCTAGAAGACCTAAGCATACATAACAAAAAAACTAATCACATCGTACCTGGAATTGCTTTACTATACTGCCTAGGTAACATGTGCACTACTAAGACTTTTCAGCTGAAAAAAAAAGAGGAAGAACAAGGAAGAAGCTTTAATTTTAAGACTTTGCTTTCACTCTAACTGGCAAGTCCATTCCATCTATCCTGCTGCTGCCCCTGTGTTCCTTCACGAATAGACGACCATTTCTTCAGGCCACCAATGTGAACTGAAGACTAGTGGTTCTTTGGGGATCTTCCAGGTCTTTTATGACAGATCAGAACTACTAAAGAAACCAAACAGTACAACACACAGCTAAGGGGTTCTTAGCTTCTACAGAGTAAGTAAGGCATTGGTGAACTAGTCAGACCATATCATCAAATCGCATCTAAAAATTCCTCCTTTAAAATGCACTCACTTTATTGGGTCTGTTCCAGTAAAAAGCCCTAAACCAGGTCTCTGTGAAAAACAGACTCTCAGCTATTGAGAGCTACTCTATCCAGTGTGAAAAGTCTCAAGGGGATTAAAAAAATTAGAGAAAACATTTTCAATACAAAAAATTAAATAGATACTATAATTATTATTATAACTTAATTAAAACTAAGAATATTTGATAATAAATAAGAATAAATAAAAACATATCCAAGCTCAAAAATTATTTCACATAGATGAACAGCAATGTTGCTTACTACTATCTGTCCTAATGTGGAACCTTTCATGTCCCTAGAATTAACAAATAAAATTGCTGATAATGTCTGAAAAAGAGAATTGCTAATAATGTCAGAAAAGCTACCAAGAAGTGCTTTGATTCTGTAATATATCTCACATCAAAAGATTCCCAATTTCAAAACAAATTATTTTACAGGTTGTTTAAAATCAGAAGAAACACCAAATTGATAACACTGTCCAGATCAAATGCCTTTGTTTTACTATGGAAAGCTATTAACTTGACAAGGCATATAGGTGAGCGCTATCAATTAAGTTACTGTGTGACACCCATAGTTATAACTACTGGTGGGAGTCTGAAAAGGTAGCTCTTAAAAATATGTACATATATAATCAAAGAGCCATACATCAAGAAATAAAGCACATACCATGTTTGTAAATTTGAAAATGAATTTAAAAAGCAACATAGCAAATCCACAAGTGGGTATAAAAAGAACCATGCATAGGAAACATATTAATATTCTCCTAATATTGCTCTTGGTTAATGATAACTGTGAGTGGCATCAGGTGTTAATATTTACTATGGTATTTTCTTAAGAAACTTCCAAAATGGGGTTTATGAACAATTGGAGAAGAAACATTATTTGGTGGCTAGCATTTCAAGAAAAAAAAAATCCACTGAAAATGTTTACATAGTATGTGGTTTACCATAGACTATATAATGACAAAAAAGTAGCCATTAGGAATAAAATTGCAGCTCTATAAGCAATTGCATTAGTGAAGCAAGTGCTACGTAAATGATACCAAATAATGGCAACAGTAATGACGAAAATGCCTAATGTTTACCTAATGCTTTCCTGCCAGAGTACTCAAAATTACCAACAGAAAATAGCTAACCAATCCTCCCAGATGTTCATGGTTGCTAGTGCAGATAAAATACACATACACACAGTCACAAGCACGCACCCCTAAATTACAGAACTGTCAAAGAATCACAAAGAAGGCATCCCATGAGATTTACGAATTGCTAACACATTTTTACCTGGACAGAATGTCTGCCTCTAAGACATCCCTCCATAGAGTAAGCTAGGGTATAGTGTACCTCTCCCATTAGGGAGAGTAATATTCAAAGTTAATACTGTGAATCTGGGGTCCATAAACATCACAGAGCAATAACTTTCTTTCTAAAGATTAATATGACAACTAAGTTCAACATAAAACATGTAGGACACACACACACACATGTGAGTGAGAGAGAGAGAGAGAGAGAGAGAGAGAGAGAGAGACGAAGACAGAGTCTAAATTATTAAATAATCCAGTATCATTGGATTATTAAACATTCCATATCACATACTTTTCTTTCTTTTTTTTTTTTGTCATTTCACTCGTGCCTGTTCCTTTTTAACAGGCAATATGTCTTCTCATGCTTGAATCTAACAGGAATAAGATCCACTGTCTTCACTAACAACAAAGCATTGAATTCTGGAATGCTATTTAATCAGTTTCATTAAAAAAACTTTGGCTTCTGAATGCATGATTGAGTTAACTTTTAACAGACGGACACAGTTGGCTCTGGAAACTGAAAACCATAGCCTAAGCAGTACATTAAGGGCAAGATGAGACACAGAGATGGTTGTGTCGGTGGACGGCAGAAGAACAAGCAAGCCAACAACAGCAAACCTCTTTCCTTATGAAAGTATTAGAATGCTGAGGAGGACAAGATAAAAAGACTGACACTATACTCGTTGCCAGGCAACAGAGAACACTACTGCCGTCAGGTATTTCACTTTTATAATCAAGAGATGATAAAATGGGAGGGTAGATCATAAACATAAATAATTTCTTCAAGAGAGATAATGGAGTACAACAGTCTTACAAATGCCATAGGTACAAAGTAAACAGCCAAAAGATGAGGCACATAATGACAAATGTCTCTAGAATAGAGTATGACAAATTAGCATCACTTTACAGTAAAAAAAAAAAAAAAAAAACTAAAAACATGAAATATAAGCAACTAACTAAAAGTGAAGACAGGACCTTTTCTGCACACAGGTGCTATATACCTCTAAACTAATGTTATGTTCCTAACATGGACACACACTTATGTAGCTATATGTTAGAAATTCAATCACAAAAGTAAAGAAATATAGCCTAAATGCAAAGGATTTTAGAGCTAGAGGAAATGTTTGTTCAGATATTAAAAAGGAAAAGCATTGAGTAGCAAACAGAAATACAGGAAAACAAAACAAAAAGCATCACACTGGTTCACCATTATGGTAAAAAAGAGGCTCTTACATGGAAAATGATAAGCCCATTTTGAAAATGTAAGAGAATTTGAAAACCTCAGTATCAATGGCAGGTGAAAGGCTCCTGTGATTTTCTAGCTCATATACCAAAGTAGAAAAGGAGGTGAGTTTAAACCAACCTGTAGCTGATTAATTAAGTAACCTGAGAACAGCTTCCCAAAAAGTCTAAGTCCATTTATCTGACAAAGTCAAAACCAGTCTTCAGTCCTCACAAATCTGTCCATCATGGTAAAGTACATAAAAGGAGGTGGGGAGGCTCTGTGTCACTAATTAAAAGATGAAACATTTATTCTTTAAAAACAAAAAAATAAAAAGAATATGGGTTGTGAGATTTCTGCACAACTCTGTCCTCTGCTGGCTCTAGGAAGGCTGGCCTGAGGAGCATTCATGCTGTCCTGTGAGCACAAACGACAAAGAAAGCAGCCTGCCCCAGGTGCAGGACAAACCGCTTCTGGAGAGCCATAATATATTTCAATGGCTGACACTAATATTAAAGCCCATCCAGGGAATGGACAGATGACTCTGACCAGAAGAGACACATCTCTTGGCAAGAAAATGAACAAAATAGAATATAAATGGAACCCCCTCTATCTCCAGAAATAATTTAGGCTTATAAAGTATAAAACAAGAAGAAAAGGGCAGCCCCCAAAATGTAATAAAAGTGTTTAATTTCCTGAGACTTTATTCAAGGAATAAATGCCTCACTGGGGACAGTCTCCTAGCTGTTGTCTTACTGTCCTTTCTTCAGCATATGAAAGAGTGAAGCAAGTCAAATGAGTATTCTTTGTGTATTCATTCTGTGTGGGACAGACCCTGCATTGCTCCCACTGATTTCTTTTAGCCAATGAATGTATGTAAGGGAAAATCCAAGTACCATGTCACATGGGGAGACTGTACAAATAGTGATGCATTAGGATAACAGTTGTCTTTGGTTTGGGTTCTAAAACGGCATAGCAGTATATGACTGACAGAACTGTACATGGTAAATAAAACTGAACTCTGCTTATTCTTGTGCTGTTCACACCAAACCAAACCTATTCTTGCAATAAGGATAAAGATCCTGACAGGCTACTTTACAACAAACTCACAAAGAGACAAAGGCCCAGGAGAGACGGTACTATAGAAGATGTTTATGATGGGGGAGGGAAGCAATGACAATGATCATCAACAGCACTTTGCAGAAAAGCAATACTGACAAACTGTTTATCTAACACAAATGACCAGGGCATTCAAGGTGAACCTCAAATTAGAGAGTGGATCTCTTAAGAATCACTAACCTTTAAGGTATAAACATAGAGACTACGAAACAAAGATAAATGCCTTAAAAAAAAGTGCCCTGGAAACACCAATGCACAAAAAGGGAGAATTGTAATCTATTTTTAAAAATGTCAATAGGCATTCAAATATAGACAGGAGAAAGCTTAGGAAACGGCAAACACAAAGAACTATATGCATCTACAACATGAGAAACAGCCTTTCTGGGGGAAGAACAGAGATTGATTATCTAATACCAAAGGGTCAACTCTAAAAACATATACAAACAAGTAACAGACAGACTGGGCAGGTAAATACTTAAGTTTTCAGGGACAGACAAACAGACACAGACACACAGACACACACACACACACACACACACACACACAAGCAATTAATGAAAAAGGAAGCCATGAATTGGACACACTACAAAAAAAGTTTGTGGGAGTTTTGAGGAAGAAGAGAAGAGGGGTGATATAATTGCAGTACAATCTCAAAAAATAAAACTTTACCATAGAAAGAAGCCATGGTAGGTGGCTCCCTGGAGATGCTGTATGAGTCTTCCCCACAATATCCTAAGTAACTCTCTTTAGTCATACCATCCCATGATTAAACCAGCCAGAACATCAACAAAACTGAGGAGGTCATACTGCTTGGATTTGTACCAACATGACAAACTGGAGTCGTAAGTGAGGAAGGAGCCTCAGCTGAGGAAACACCTCCATAAGATCCAGCTGTAAGGCATTTTTAAATGATCTGTGGGGCAGGGCGTAGTCCACTGTGTGTGAGGCCACCCCAGGCCGGTGGCCATCTGTTCTATAAGAAAGCAGACCAAGCAAGCCATGTGAAGCAAGGCAATAAGCAGTACCCCTCAATAGTTTCTATCAGCTCCTGCCTCAGATTCCAGCCCTGCTTAAGTTTATGTCCTGACTTCCTCCAGTGATGAACTAGAAGTGTAAGCCAAATAAATCTTTTCCTCCTCAACTTGCTTTTTAGTCGTGGTGTTTCATCACAGCAATCAAAATCCTGACTAAGATGGAGGTGCAGAAAAATTCAAATTCAGGACTTTATACCTAAAGCCCATAATCTTCCTACTACCTGACTCTGCTGCCTCAAACTTCTATTTCAGAGCAAAGCCTATTTGACTCAGAATGGAAAGAACGGGGGTAGAAACAGATGAGCACATAAGGCAAAATAAACAAATTGCTAGTGATTTATTAATCAGAGCCTTACGAGAAGGAAATGGTGTGATAGTAACCAGAAGTCTTAAAAGAAATGAATTTTTATTCAGAGCTTCCCCAGCACAGAGGTGTGGTGGAAATATTTGAACATGCACCACTAGATTTGGGGAAAGGAAATGAGAACATATATGGAGAAAGGGTAAATATGATTCCAACCAAGGCTAAAGTATATAAAATAAAAACTTAAAAGTCTATGAGAATGGGAATAAAGAGATATGACTCAGCATTTAAAAGAAGTGGCTGCTCTTTCTTAGGACCCACTAAATGCCTCACAACCATCTGTAACATACTCCCAAAAGATCTGCAACCTGATGCTATCTTCTGACCAACAGGGTCACTGCATGTGCATGATACCAAGACTTACATACACATGAGCACATCATATTCTCAAAAGCCCCACCCCCCAAGAAAACGTCAGGAAGAAAAGATACATTCTAGACCAGTGTAATGGCTCAGAGGGTAATGGTACTTGCCTGACATTCTGAGTTTGAATCTGGAAGCCTACACAATACCAGGAAAGAACTGATTCCCACAGCAGCCCTTTGATAGTAGCATGTGTGCATGCAAACAATCATACAGAAGCATTCATACACATATATGGAGATACATACAAACAATACAAAGAAACATAAAAGTAAATAACAAGTGAGTATAAAATTGTTTGCAAAATATAATCCTATGATGTAATAGATATTAATTTTTTAATCCAATAAACTGGACTCCATCAAAAGTTGCAGAATGTCAATGTCAAATTATACAGTTGTTCTGAATGTAAATCCTACAGTTTCATCCAAAAAGGGAGCTGTCAATTTTGGTGTTCTACAGTATATCCAAGTTCTCTTATCCTGAGTGAAGTTAGGAATCACTCAGCCAGCTGTGGTCATTCTGAAATGACTGTAAACATCTATTTCTAAGGAATCATTATAGACATGTAATTACAATTATCTAAACCATCCAAAAGGTTCTAAAAAACTATTCATCAGAGATCAAGGGCAACAAAGACATTTGGTTCTGTAGTGAGCAATCAATATATAACAGCTGAGTAAAACATGCAAAAAAGATTTATTCTAAAAATAATACAGAGTTGTTTATGTGCTCCAGGCAAAATAGTACATAAGAGGTACAGACCTCTTAAAATTACATTACCTCTTAAAATAATGGTCTTATGTACTTATGCACATACATTCATACACGCACTGGAAAACAAGTGTTACCATTTGGGATATTGTCATCTCTAAAAAACAACAACAAAAACCTATCCTGTAATTCCCACATTTTTTAAAAGCATGTCTACAGATATAGGTCTTATTAATCAAGTAGTTCTTTAGCCAGATTTGGGAAACTAAGAGACCAAAGACAAACATGCTATGTGAATCAGTAGGATGAAAATAGAAGAAAAGCCATATTCAAAGTCTATTTATTTTCTTCCTTTGTCTGATTGGATGTGATTGACTTTGAACATTGCTGTAATGCTGCTTCTGTGTGTGTGTGTATGTGTTAGGGAGTGTATATACATGTTAATATAATTCAATCCTACTAGGTTAAACTGCAGAGGAAACATTTCTCAGCCCCTGATTAATGTCTGCATTAAACCATCAGACCCCATCACAAGCCTTGCTGATGAGTAGTTATTTGGACACACACAGAGCTGTGATTTCCATCCACTTTGCTAATCAGCAAGTTCAGATTTGCTGCTAATGTGACAGTGATGAACAGGAATGATGCTAATGTGACATTGATGAGCAGGAATGACAGCTTAAGCTGATTAAAATTAGCTTAGGTTCTCTGACCTAGGATAAAATGGAAGGGCTTTGTCAACAACTGTAGCCAACACATACTTCCGAAACAGAGTACAAACACCCAAATCACACGTTTCCTTTTGGATATAAATTTAACCAAATATACAATTCATTTTGACATGATTTAAACATATGTATTCACGACTCAAATATTGTATAAAATCAAAAATGGTAATAAAAGCATAAATACACACAGACCCAAAGCCAATCCACTCATAAGCCACGGTGAAAACATGAACACACATACACAAAGAAATGAATGCAATATTTAATTCAGAAAGTACTTTTAATTATTTTTATTTAAATTGTGCATATGTGGGTGGGGATATATATGCACATTAATGCCTATAGAGTCCACAGGATCATGTTATACTCCCTCAAACTGGACTGACTGACTCAGTGTCATTACTGTCTGACTGAATGGTTTCAGTTTCCCCAACCCTCTCCCTCTAAACAACAACAACAACCCTAAAGCAAGCAAGATGTCTCAGTAAGGATACTTGCCTTGCTGCCAGACTTAGTTTGACCACCCACATAGTAGGAAGAAGAGAACTACCTCCTACAATTGACATATGAACACACATGCTCAAAAACCAATACGGGCAAACAACTAAAAACAGCTTTCAGTACAATGACCTCACCTTCCTTTGCTTTCCTTTACTGATTTCCTACTCCAATGCCATCTAGGCCAACACAGCAGCTTAGCAACAGCTAGACACAGAAGATAATAGCACCTTTCTGCTTCCTGACATAGGTCAGATAATATATCCACCAATGTTTGTAGTAGCAGAGCACAGCTTTAAAATTAGAAAAACAACTTATGAAACACTAAGAGAAAGTCTACATTAAGCAGTATGCATAAAGCTGGGCACTACTGTTGTCTTTTAAAAGGAACCTCAAAATCCTACAGCACGAAGTTGGTCTGACCTAAAGCTGTGTAGACTTCCATTCTTAAAACACAAAAGTCCACTCACACAGAATGAACAGACTCTTTGTGGACAGTACTGAAATACACTTTTAAACATAGGTTCCTAAAACACTGATCTGTGCCAAAAGGGTATTTAAAAAAAATGGACACTCACAACTACAATAGCTAAGAACCGAGATCATGGGTGATTTCAAACATTCACATGGCTGGAGCTTTTTGAGAATAAAGTAAGTATTCACATGCCAAAAAATAGTCTCAGGGTTTTAGCACAACTGATGCTGTATGTTAGAAATGACATTGACTGACATGCCCTCCTCTGCACACATCAAGAGAAACAGATAAACTTTCTATGGATCTAAGAATCTACAGATAAGCATGACATATACTTGCAGTACGGAGAAGGGATAACAGGAGAGAAAATGACAAGACACACTGCCCAGGGTGTCTGTAATCAGAACGGGAAGTCCATGGACACGTCCATCTTCAATGACCCCACTGACAGTCACTGACAGACCTGTTTCTGGGCCCTGCTCCATCTACACTATCTCAGGAAAAAAACTACATTCAGAGTCGATCTTTAGCTTTAAACACTAACCACATTTTCAGCAAATAGTCATTACTCATGCATAATATAATTGTCTAAATTATCCTTTATTAGAATTCCTTCTTGAAGGTAAATTTTTGAAATTATCTGAATTACTTATTGCTTTTAAATAAGTCAATTATTAAAATCTACAAACAAATTCATATTAAATAATCCCCCCTGTTGTTAAGTTTCAAAAACTTCCAAATATAAGGTCAGATACGGCCAAATTTTGACATGGCCACTCACTCCCAAATCTTACTTTCTAAAGGAAAACAATATCACTAACTTTTTTCTAGACTAACACTTTCATTTTGCTCCTCAAATCTGTTTTCTGCCATGTAGTCACAACCACAAGATCACATGAAAAGAGCCCTCAACACTGTGGACAGTAACTCAGCCATAAAACTAAGCAGCGGCACTCTGAGGACAGGATGTTCAAGTCAGGCACAGAGAGAAAAGCGTGCAGCAGGCGTTTCCTAAGAGATTCCACTGACATGAGTAACCCTAACCCACACCAGTCTCAGCTCATCCCTTGATTATTTTTCCACACCACTAGATAATGGAGGGTCACAGAATGAGGAAAAGGGGACATTTCCAAAGACACTGGGGGCTCCACACTAGAAATAACAACAGACTGGGGAACCAAAATAACAATGTATTTTGTTCCAAAGAAATTCAGCAGCAGCTTGCTTTTTTCAGAAAGATACCATATTACTAAGTGAGGCAGACAGCAAAGGGGCAGAAGGACTGAGTCTCAACCACAACTCAAAAGGACTGCTTTCCCTCAGGACTGCCAGACAGCTTTCAACCTTTCAACCTGTTTGAAAAGTTGCCCTCTTTTCCTTGTAAACTTAAGAGTTCCATGTTTGTTCTCAACCCTGGTATTTCTCTAAATCAAGGATGCGGTTGCATCTACTCACTATAATTCTTTCTTAATTTCATTGTAATAGTCCAGTGTCTCCTTGTTCTATGTAACCTATTAGTCAGTATTCCAAAATAAACATAAATCCTGTTGATACTATAGTTAAAAATCAACTGCTTTATAGATATAAAACCTAAACATAAAATGTTCATTATATCAAAAGTAAATATAAATGCATAATAACCTTCAATCTAATTGTTTAGATTTTTCAAAAATTGGAGGAGGTATATCGCTCAAGAACTGACTGAAGAAATGCCTTATAAGTACATTTTTGATTAATTAAATAAAATAAAAATATCATTTCCTAAAAAATAGCATCCGTGTTGTACAACCATAGAGCATCAGAATCACCCCTCTCCAGGTTCACAAACCGTACTGACAGGTGTACAGAATTTAAAAGCCAAAGAAAGAAGTGGAGTGATGTGGAACCCTGAACCGTGAGCATGGTGTTTCTATTGTATCTTGAACTTAACAGCAGCTGTTGTCACCTGCACTGGATCCTGTCATGGAAATGGATGAAGCTGGCATAGGTCTCCATGCTCTTCTAGGAAGAGAGCAGAGTGGATGGCCAGTGGGTATGAACAGTAAGAAAGGCGCATTGGGAGACAGATCAACTTTACTTAGGGTGATTCAAGGTTACATAACAGAGCTTTGGGATTTGGGGTAGGAATATCCAGGGTGAGGAAAGGTCATTGACTGAAGACTAAAATACTGAGATGCCTCATTAGCCTGGGGAGACACTCCAGGGATCTCAGGTGGTTGCTAATCTGGTTCTTATAAAGAGGAAGGATGCTCACCCTGTAATCTAACCAAGGCCAGTTGAGATTCTGCAGATAAAGGTGTTTGAGGATTTTTGAACTCCCTAGGCAAGGTCAGAGAAGAAGCCAAAGGGAGTCCACCACTTTGTGCTGAGCTCAGAAGGCTATACAGACAGTAGTAGATTTTGTCCTTAATTAGCAAGACAACACCTGGGTATATAAATACAGTTAATGGTTGCTAAGGGAGGAAGACATTCTCCTCATTGATATAGTCACTAGTAAGGTGCCACACTCCTGTGAACAGCCACAATAAAATTCACTGGCCAATCTAGAGAAAAAAGAAGAAGAAAGGAGATTAGAAAACAATATTTTATAACTATTGTATATAAATATTGACTAGTTGATAGGGGAAAGTGATCAATGGGAGTGGAACAAAGGAAGGTAATTGGGGACAGAAATAAATATGAAATGTATTATATTCATGTATAAAATGTCATTAATGAGACTCATATATAACTAACATATGCTAATTAAAATTTTAAAAGATACCATCAACAATACTTTACAAAAAATTATTAATTATGAGCATTATGTTGTTAGTTTAATTAAAAGTATTTCCTCTCTTGAAAGCTAATATCATCCTATAGTTTGTCTTTGCTAAACACACACATAAATACACACTCTGTATCTGTATGAATATGTACTACAGGAGGATTTTATCACTTGATTCACATACTCAATAACGTTGCTGCATAATATTTCTGGTATACTGTGTCTTGCTCTGATGTCAGAAATGTCAAATGCCTTAAAATGCTTTAATAGGAAAAAACAAAGTGTGACCTCTGAGCCACACTCACGGTCATGTAAATAACATTCCTTATCTGGAAAATTTATCCAGAAAGATTCCTTAATTTTTTTCCTTGGAACTAACAGTGTCTTCCATTTGTGATTAATGAATGATTCAGAAATCAAGGAACTTTCTTGAATCAATAAACACTACACAAAGTGCATTTTTGTAAAGGTTTGGGGACAGTAAAGGAAATGCCCCCAACTGCTGAAATAATCTCATTCTTTTTCTAAACTACAAGTGCACAACATCTTAGCTCCTAGAACTCATTCCTTATTAGTAAGAAGCTGGAGCCTAGAGTCTGTGAATCAGATTCAGATATTGTCTCTAGCACAGCCGAGCTTGTGAGCTACATCCCACTGAGGAAACGCTGATGAAGAATGTGCATGAGTCCAGGACATACTGCATTTTCAAAATCCATGAAAGCAAAGACTGGTACTTTCCTGTGTTCAATTAATTCCAAAGGAAGCTGTCTGTGGATTTCCCTGGACATTCTAGCCTAGTTTCTGTATGAAACAGAAAAAACCCTCACACACAAACATGATAATCTAAATGGGAGTCTGAATCTCCAAGGAAGTAACCCTGTTAGTATGACCTCTCTTTTCTTAAAGAATTTTGAATAATTAAACCACATAAGCAGACATAGACATCTGCATCCGTGTATCCACTAAGAGGTAGCACATATCCCAAGACGAGATAACATTGCTGAAATGACAAAGCTTGAGCCGTGACCCACAATCTCCTAACTGCAGTGTGGATCTTTCTGATGCTTTGTGATCTGGCTGTAAGGTAGGATTATCATTTACAACTCACATCAAATGGTGCAATATGGGTAATCAACAGACATGAAAACTTAGATGCAAGTGATAGGAACCACCTTCAACAACAGCCTGCTTTACAGCAGAGTATCACAGATAGGGATGTACTCTGAAAAATCTGCTCTTGAGACTAGTCATGCTACACAAGCAAATGGTATGTTCTAATTACACTGGGGTTTTATTTGTTTTTTAAATAAAAGTCACAGATAAGCCATAAACATAACAAAAAGCCAAAGGAGAAGGCAAGGAGGGTAAAAGGGAACAGCTGGTATGAACCATACACATCATTCAAAGAGGCAATGCAGCCCACAGAGTTTCTCAGTAAGTGCAGGAGAGCACTAGGTGGTAAAAAAAAAATAAAAAAAAATGGATACTTCAGATCTGGGGAAGCAAAACATACTCAGCACTCTTCAGGATGCTGGGGGAGGCCTGGGTAAGACCTCCTGTCTTAATGAGCTACACTCCTTTCCCAGCTGTTCACAATGACAGAGTTCACTGCAGCAAAAACTATACAAAATCTCTGTAGGCCCCAGAGTCAGAGGAGCAGGGAAATGCTAAATCATTCGTCTCCTGAGGCTGGCGTGTATAAAAGAACAGGAATTTAAAATACACACTTGTGAACACAGGATCTTTTTCTCCCTTGTCTCATGCACATGTCTGTCCCTATTCTTTTGTTCAGATTAACACACTGACTGTTTTTTAATTAATTGTAAATATTGTGTATCAGGTTCAGGACAACTAACCTGACTCTACAGTAGGCACCTGCAGGCCTTTGACACTCAGCACTTCTCTGAGGCTGTCTGATTAAAAATATTAAATGGTCGCTTTTTGAGTAAGGCTCAACACTTTGTCAACCCACTGACATATCTCTCTAGTCTTCTGATGATGTGACTAATCTCAATTACAAATCTTATATCATAAGTAAAATCCTAGCTGACATCAACTTGAAAGAAATTTAATTTGTATAAATAAATTGAAAAGGAGATGAAGGATTTACGATTAGCTCGTTTATGTTTTGATCTTTCCAATCTCTTCCTGGGCAGAGATGGCACACATTTTTAATTCCAACACAGGGAAGGCAGAGGCAGGCATGTCTCTGTGAGTTTTCTGCCTGGTCTACATAGTAAGATCCAGGACAACCGGGACTATACAAAACAAGAAAGAAAGAAGGAACCTTTCAACAGCCTGATGACAGTACTGTACTGGTCTTGTAAGTGAAGAATGTTCTAGTTACTGAAATAAAACACTAATATACCAATTCTGTGTCACTTCTGTCAGAAGTCAGGCCTCTTCTGCTATGCAGCCTCACACAAACAACAGCAAAGTAAGTCTTCTCACCCTAGAGGAACAGCTCAAAGAAAGTATGAAACAGGCAGGGTTTCTTCATATAGAAAGGGAGTTTTCAATCTGAGGTCTATGGATAGAACTGAAATGTATGATCATGGATATAAACTATTTAACTATGATCACAAACATAAACAATTATTTTAGGAAACCACATAATTTGTCAAGAACAAAAAACACAAATAACTTTATAAAACTCAATGATGTAAATATCCTTACGGTTATATATGTAATTATATGATTATCAGACTTGTTATTATACTTTATCATTTATTATAAGTATATTTGAATAAAGGGGGCACTTTATGGTGTACTCAATACATTTAATAACATCATTTTGAGGAGTGCACAGGGATCCATGACTCAGAATATAGTTTTAGACAAAAAGTGGATTGAAGATTATACAGAAATATCAGTGTTGAAAAACTCTCCCCAAATCAATGTATACAGAACTTAACATATTCAAATGTTCGCTGAACTTAATGTGGTAGAGTCTTTTCTAACAGGCCAAGGTCATTGTTTTATGAAGTTTCGAACTTTTAACTTTTTTCTAGCCTGGTTTTTCCCCCTTTAAATATACAGCTGTGTTAGATATTCTCTAGCAATCAGTACATGGAGACCCTGCGGCACATTTTATGCATTAGCTGGAATGTTAACTGAAGATAAGTTAGAGAAATACAATGGAAATTTGTGTATTTAAAATGTTCTATAGCTAGGGAAAACAACAAAAAAGGAAAGAAAGGAAGAGGAAGGAAGTGGAGGGAGGGAGGGAGGGAGGGAGGGAGGGAGGGTAGAACAAGCCAAAGAAAGCCACTCTTTCCTTCTTAGAACGCATTCCTCTGTGCTACATGTCATTGTATTGTTGAAAACTCTGCACATAAAATTATGATTCCCTTGAAAAAAATAGAAACAATACCAACTATAATTGTGCCCAATGAGCCCCAAATATTAAACTTTCATTTTCAAGTGTGGCTTTCATCATTCCCTCCTACAATGTGGTATATATGATAATATATTATTTGTTATTCAGAAGAGGAAGAATTCCATACAAAATAAATGACTTCAATTGCCTTATAAATAAAACATGTATAAATGTCTTGGTAAAATAAATTAAAGGAGCATTTGTATTTGATCATTCCATCATATTACTGTCTTTGTCTACAAGCTGAAGAAGCTATTGTTGTGTTTCCTGAAATTCATTATGGGTAATGTTTATAATGGAGAAAAATTACTACAAAGTTATGGCTAAAACTCAAACAAATAACACATATAAAGCACCTTGAAGAGATTCAGTGCACACTAAAGACAGATTCACTAATGATGGCCCACACCTGTAATGGAATGCTTTGTTGGGGTGCTTGTTTTAGATGAACTTTTAGTAGCTCCATGAATTCAAAATTAGGCCATTAGAGTGATTCCAAATTTGTAGTAAACTTTATTTTTACTTCTTAAGATTTACAAATGGCAAAAAAAAAAAAAAAAAAAAAAAAGAGTACTGGCCTTGAGAAAACAATTTACTACTGTTGATTTTAATCAATAAGGGTCATGAGATAAGCTAATTACATCCAATTTTAATTAAATAGAACCGACTGCATTATTGTAACATAGTTGCATACATTGATATGGGCGACTCAGAAAAGAAATATTTAACCAACCATAAGTACAATGGGACACATGCTGGAGGTGTCCTTCTAGTGTTAGGTTTGTTTATCCCCATTATAGTTCAAACACATTGAGGTACAGAAGGAACTTCAAAATCTGTAGACATACAGAAATAAATGTAAACAAATACTATCAGATTTTGTAACTGGGAAATCTTTGTTGTTTGTAACAATAAATACTTAAAGTAGAAAATCATGAAAGAAAACGTTGTTCTTTCTGAAAAAGACAGATTTACAAACAAAATTTTAATTGCTACACACACACACACACACACACACACACACACACACACACACACACACACCAAGCAAATTCTCAAGATTCCAAGTCTTCCAACTAGTGTTTCCCATGGTAAGAAACAACTCAAGAACTTACTGTACAAATAAGTAGAAAAGAGTACTCAACCAATAAAAGGCAAAAGGTGGTTTCTTTAAATGTCATTTTGAACATGTGGAAACATTGTCATTCGCACTGGTCAATGTCATACAAGTTCAGTTTACCACACAGACTATGTAGCATGCTGTCAGAGCCCTGAGGGGTCTCTATCCCACACAACACAAAAGGCATCCCCATTTTATAAACCTTATGAGAGCAAGCAGCCTGCAGTAGTGCACACACCCATAGTAGCGTAGTCTCTAATACACAACTGAATGATTTTTAGGGCTAAATGAGACAAGTTATCAATGAAATTCAAAGCCTTCATACCAGCTGAGCTTGTTGACAGGAAGGAGAAAGTATGTGAAAGAAAGAAAGGGGAAAGACTGGAGAAGAAGGAGGAAGGTAGAGGGAGAAGGGAAGGAAAAATGTAGGAGACAAAAATGCAAATGAAGGTGGAGAAATGTAAAATACCATCAAAAGGTGCATCAATTTACACTAAATGACTATTATATGCATTCTATATTGTGACCTCAATGGACATTTATTTTTTAGTGGAGCATACAGTTTACATTGTGAAATATTTTTTACAACAAAACATTTAATATGGGCTATTATTTAATAGGCACTTTTCCCAATTGTTCCCAAATCTGCTTCTTCATCAACAAACTCATCAACTGTCTTTCAGAACAGGAGAAAACAGGAGTTTCAGAATCTATGCATTCATATTTAGATATTTACCAATTTCCTCACATAAGATAAACTGTTCACAAAAAGACCCAAATTCATTTACTGAATGTGAGTTAAACGACCTCTTTATTCACTCTGCAAATTATTGTCAATGACATAACGGATTTAATCTGCTTTCAGGGAAATCTCTACCCAACTTATACCCCCAAAGATAGACCATTTCTGTTTCTCTGTTCCCAAATCTAGAAAATGAAGTACTACTGTGAGGAATTAAGGGATTAACACATGTAAAGTGTTTTCAGCTGTTGTTTCTCAGGCATAGTTAAGTGCTTAGAATCCTGAGAAAGCAATTAGTACTTTATAACAAAGATTGATATTTAATTTCACATTTTAATTTGGTTTATGATGTTCTTTAATAGTCCTAATCCTGGTTGACATCTGATAAGAGTAGAGCTTTTTGAAGCAAATAATACAATGACTTTATCAACTTCTCAGACACCGGAACTTTATTTCACTGTCTTAGAAAATAAGCCTTTCTCATCACTGCTATCCTAGCCTTTCTAGTCACAGAAAAGGCTTTACCCCATTTTATTTGTGTAACCGTAAAGGAAGCCAAAAACGCTTAGGATAGAGAGCATTCATATCTTCACTCCTCTAGATTTGAGGATGTTGAGATGGGGCACTGGAATAAGAGTTCTCAGTGACAAGCTTGGCCACCCAAGCTCTCTCCCCAAACCTACTTGATTGAAAGAGAGAGTTGACTCTTAGCCGTCTGATTTCCACATGCTTTCTGTGGTATGTGAGCGTTTACTGGGTGTGTGTGAGTGGGTGTGCATGAGTGTACCTGCACACATGCACTCACATGCAAACACACACACACAGAAACAGACAGACATGGTGACTTTTAAAAATTAAATTAAAAACTCTAGAATTAATACATATTTTCATTGTCCTTTGTATGTTTTATTTTTTAAGTGGAGTTTAATGTAGCCTAAGTTCACCCCAAACTTCTTATATAGCAAAGGGTGACTCTGAACTTATGATCGTCCTGCCCCTGCTCTCCTACTCTTGTGTACTGGGCCTGTGGCACCACACCCGGTGGTGATGCTTTCTTTGGATATCTTGTCTTAAAGTTTCTATTTGAGCCAGGCAAAGTATCTTGTGTCTATAATCCCAGCATTTGGGAGGTGAAGGCAGAATCTTAGTCACAGAATCAATTTTGAGTCTAGCCTAGGCTATATAGCAAAGGTTGTTACAAAGAGCAAAGGTCAGAGATATCTCAATGGGAGAATACTTGCTAGCAATTCCTTTGATTTATGAATTAATTAAATAATTTCTTCATGTTTAGAATCATGTATAGAGAAATGAAGGGTTCTGATAAAGAAAAGGAAAATAGGAAAATGTTAAGTTATTTTTTAGAAAGTGGGTACTATTTTTAGTTAGTGAAAAAAGTAAAAGAGTATCTTAGCCACTGTGGTACTGATGTGAAGAAACCATGACCAAGGCATCTCTTACAAAGAATGCATTTATGAGCGGCTTGCTTACACTTTTGGAGACTCAGTCCATTTTCAATATGGTGAGGAATATGGCATCTAGTAGGAGCAGCGCTGGAGAAGTAGCTGAGAGCTACATCCTGTTCTGTAGGCAACAGAGAGAGAGACTGGTCCTGCATGGGCTTTGAAACCTCAAAGCCTACTAGCTTACTCCCAGTGACATGCTTCACCCAATAAGGTGATACCTCCAAATCCTCCTAATTTTATGTCACTCCCTGGTGACAAAGGATTCAACTATATGAGCCTATGAGAGCCATCTTAGTCAAACCAACACATTACACTTCCCAGCCCCAAAGCTTTGTTTAACATAATGCAAAACTGTATTCAGTCCAACTTAGAAAATTCCCATGGGGACTGGAGAGATGGCTTACAGGTTAAGAGCACTGACTCCTCTTCCAGAGGTCCTGAGTTCAATTCCCAGCAATCATATGGTGGCTCACAACCATCTGTAATGGGATCTGATACCCTCTTCTGGTCTGTCTGAAGACAGCTACAGTGTACTTATATATAATAAATAAATAATTCTTAAAGGAAGGAGAGGGAGGGAAGGAAGGAAGGAAGGAAGGAAGGAAGGAAGGAAGGAAGGAAGGAAGGAAGGAAGGAAGAAAGAAAGAAAGAAAGAAAGAAAGAAAGAAAGAAAGAAAGAAAGAAAGAAAGGATGAAAGAAAGAAAGAAAGAAAGAAAGAAAGAAAGAAAGAAAGAAAGAAAGAAAGAAAGAAAGAAAGAAAGAAAGAAAGAAAGAAGGGTAAGACAAGACCCAAATTTAAAAGTTATGGGCACAAGCATATGTATGGGCACACATACACAATATACACAAATATACACTAACCCAAATGAAGTTAAAATTTAAAAAATGAAAAGAAAATATAAACAACATGGTAATCCTGAAGCTATAGGACATAGCTGAATATGGGCATTGAGAATTAGAATGGGGGCAGGGAAATAAGGAAGTGGCCAGGCCTCAAGAAGGAAAACCACACTGAAGGTTGTTATAGTCCTGATGTCTGGAATCAGGCCAGTTCACCATTTTGATGACAAGCTTCACCATAGTTGTACATTCTGTAATATATAAAACTCAACAGAAAACATTTTAGTATTGAGAAATATTTTGTTTGATCCTTTTGAATTTAGTTTTTCAGGTGGTCTACCTCCATCAAATCTAATCCATATAACTCTGGAAGGCACAAAGAGCTGAATCACACTTTTTAAAAACACAAAGACAAAACCTTTCTCCCAAAATAATGTGTCCCTTAGTTGGCAACCAAAATATCTTGTATCTTGTATTCTTTCTGTATACACTTTGTCTGGTGTACAGACTCCTATCTTAGTACTGAACCATATGATTCAGGTAAACTCTATACTATCTTCTTCTAACTGGAAAAACAAACTTGACTTGTATATTAATTCTTTATACCATCTTAAAACAAATGAGCTTTTTAGTTTTTGAAAACAATTTTGTCAAGGAATCAAAGAGCTACTAACATATCTCTGTCTCTCTGTCTGTCTGTCTCTGTCTCTGTCTCTCTCTGTCTCTGTCTCTCTCTCTCTCTCTCTCTCTCTCTCTCTCTCTCTCTCTCTGTGTGTGTGTGTGTGTGTGTGTGTGTCTGTGTGTGTGTGTGTGTCTGTGTGTACACCTGTCTTTTCATGGCAGGACACCACTGACTGTCAGCAAAGGATGTCTGTGTTTCTTTTGTTTAAGGTTCCTGCTCTTAAGGCATCTTGTGACTCAACATGGCGCTGGCCCCTCTTATTAAGAAAATAAAAATTTTAACTAGCTCTTAGGCTGAAAGCTGGAAACTTTTTAGTGGATTCTTGCCTAACACATTGGTGAGCCACCTGTTGCAGTAAATATTAATGAAGAAATGGTTCATCTCTTTATCAGCCGGAGGTCTCACTCCATAAGCACTGATCTTAGTGTGGAGCCACTCACTGTCACTAGATCCACAAACCCCCCCCCCCCTCCACACCATTCCTTTCCCAGGTGGTTCACTCCGCCTGCCCTACTGCCTCCATCCCAGGTGGAATTGCCGCCCCAGCAACTTCTTTCCTCTTCCACCAGCACAAACATCACTTTAAAGCCCAGTATCTTTTTAAACGGGTTGATAGATTCTCAATTCAAAAACCCTCTACACAATAAGATCACATCTAATGAACAAAGATACAAGCTGCCCTTCTATATGAGATAGAGACCTATAGAATCCCTTTAAATATTTATATCTACCTATGTCCAATTACAGCCACCAGGATTAAAGTCTGCTTTCCCCAGCTCCATCTTGATTTTTCTCAATCTCTGTTCCTCTTCCATTTTCCTATCTTTTCTCCACCTACCTCTCCACTGTCCAATCATGTATCAACTTAACATCAATCTACAATAATATATGGAAAATGAAAAGGTTATATCTAAATGAGTTTTGGGCAAAAGTGAGCCCATATGAACCAATAATAACCCACACTATTGATTGCTTCCCCTAAATGTACAGTAAAGATGAAAATGTTGCTGAAGGCAACAACTATACAATTCACTGGACACAGGAATTAGGCTGCCTCTGACTTAGTGCCTTTGTCCCTATGTACTACCATTCTAGAAGGTACCCTTCCATCTACAATGATGACCTGTCTACATTAGTAAGTTGTACAATAGAACAACAAACCTTGTAGGAATACCAAGAAAAAAAAATCTGATTGAATCTAAAGCTCATACAATGAGCAGGAATCTATCCAGACACTGTTCTGTGGGCAATAATGTGAGACTAGGTCAGACTTAAAGGAAAACTAAATATCACTCTTCTGCTAAAGGAACTTAGCAACAAAATGACCCCTAACACCAGTCTACTATACTAATGCATGAGTATACTAGTAAATTGCTCAGCCGTCATCAGAGAAGCTTCTTCCTATAACAGAGGTGGCAAATTACAAAGGTCTACAACACAGAATGTGTGGAGAGTGAGAGATTTTGATGTCTCCATCAAATCTCTGCCCTCAGGGATCAGATAACTGCAGAAAACAAGATGGAAAAACTGTAAGAACCATGAAAAATGGTCAATATCAAAGAATCAAGGCTGCCTAAATAAAGCAGGACCAATGCACACATGCATGCACAGACACTGGAACAGCATACACGGGGCTGTGCCAGATGGAGTCTCAGCTCTAAGAGAAAAATGGAGACACAAGCTCTATCCCAAATTCAGGACCTATTTTCAATTGATAACCATTCACAAATGAAAATTTAAGTTTCTCAAATAGAGCCTTACTGGGGATACAGATTACTCTTAAGGACATGCCCCATTCATAATAGTGAAGGACTAAACAAAACAAACTCACTGGCATCCTTGAAGTGCCTTTTCCTCAGAATTATTTTTTCCTTTTTCTAAATACCTTGCAGGTCTAAAAATATGTTTCCTTGTCTATATGTTTCTTGTGCTTTATTATGATATTTTGGCTCTTTTTCTTCTGTTTGTAATATTGTAATGTGTGTATTTTTGTTTTACCTGTACTTTATTATTACTATTATTAATTAAAATTTCTGTTGCTTTCCTAAGGAGAAACATAAAAAGGGTGGGTGCTAATGAGAGAGGAGGTGGAGAAAAATCACAGTAATTGGGGGAAGAGAAAGGATAATCAAAATATATTATATGATTAAATCTATTTTCAATAAAAATAAAGAAAATATTTTATGAAAACTAGTATACATTAACTTTCGGGAGTCAAAGTCATTACAATTTTGTTCAACTTAATGTGTGACTACTAGAAATGCTTGACTTATGATAGGTTGAGGTCTCTTAGAGATTTTCATTCTGCTCAAGTACAAAGAATTTGTATAGCAGACATGTGAGACATGTTTGTGCTTAACTTCAAATGTTATAGTTCTATTTACCCTTAATATACTAATCGTCTGTAATTCATTTTGTTGCATAAAAGGGGTAAATTTTCAAATTGTTGTTGCACTAATTCTAAAAAAGGCAACTGTTGACACCTGGAGTGTGTCATTCCTCTGATGCTGTCCCTCTCTTGCCTAGTAACTGCTGCTAGTGGCTGCAGGTGTGGCATCCTATAAACGCCCAACTTCTAGAAACTATGACTCTCAGGAAGCTCCTAAAAAAAAAAAAATTTTTTTTTCTCTTTTTATGGCAACATCTCATGAAAACCCTTTCTGCTTGGCTATTTTTATACTTTGATTATTTTTTCAATAAATTTTCTCAAGGTCTGTAGATAATACATATCTACCTACTATATGTGTTGGATTTATATCTTTAAGGTTGTGCTACTTAAATTCATGCCCTGATATTTATTTATGATAAATATTTCCTTTTGTTATCTCTACAAAACATTTAAATTACTAACATTCTCTAAAGCCTTGTGGAATTTCATTTACCTGTACTTCCTCTTTATTTTGAAATTGAAGTAGATGCCACTTTTTTATTGCAATCTGAGCAATATGGCTGAATAAAAATGTAGAGACATGTTACAGTCCATGTTTGCAATTCTTTGGAGTTGCAATGAGTACAAATTTGGTTTTCTTTTGTTTTTATATATTTTGTATATGTTACTCAAGATGGAAACCTAAAAGAAAGATGATGC
Source organism: Micromys minutus (assembly GCF_963924665.1). Classification (NCBI taxonomy): domain Eukaryota; kingdom Metazoa; phylum Chordata; class Mammalia; order Rodentia; family Muridae; genus Micromys; species Micromys minutus. The sequence continues at coordinate 47,006,077 of NC_137953.1, forward strand.
AAATTTTTTGATTTGGTAATATAAGGAATGAAAGTCAAACGTCTTACTTGACTTGTGATACCTGTATGATTTCACACTGTCTCCATGAAAGATGGAGGGAGAGGGAGGGGGAGGGAAGGGAAGAAGGAGAGGAGGGAAGGAGGAGGGGGAGGAGGAGAAGAAGAGAGAGCCAGAGAGGGAGAGGTAGTTTCCCTGCCTTTCATTTCTTCAAATGTGAGATATTACCAAATGAGACTCAAAAAAACTTGATTGGCACATAAGCACAGGAAACAAGATGTTATGTGAAGAGGCCCCAGCTATCCTCCTAAAGAATGGCAGGCACTGTAAATAAAGGCTCCAATTCTACCACAGGAGGCAGTAAGTAATATTAGGTGTGTGAGTTGTGTCCTGATATACTTGCTGTATGACAGTGTGTTAAACAAATCAGGATAAGAAAACAATACCAAAAGCCGCTCCAACCTTTATGATGTTAGACAATGTTGAGACTGACAGTGATCAAAAAGCAAATAGGGAAGGCTCTGGTGTAGGCTCACCTCAGCCACAGAGGTGATAAAGTCAATGCAAACAAACTTGCAGTACTGTGAAGTGCTGCCACTGAGCAGCCCAAAGACGTATAAATAATGTGTACATTGACATAAAGAAAATTGAAACCAAAAAATTTTCTATCAAAAAGACAAAACTAAAGTTACTGACAATAATTTGATGCAGATGAGCTAATCACATCATAGCCTTTATCTTCTGTCAGTATGAGAGTTATCAAAGTATATGTACCAGAGGCTTAGAAAAAGTGACTTTCCAAGTCATGTGGCTGATAAGACAATGTCAAAGGATCTTGATTCAACATAATCTACTTTCTTCCCTCCCTTATCTTTGCAAACCTCTGTCCTGGCTCAGGCCTTGCAGCTCTCTTCTGGGTCTTTAGAGGCACTTCTTCCATGTCCCAGAAGCCATTAGTAATCTTATGCAGTGTCTTTTCCACAGTACTTCAGAACCTAATAGATTTCTCTGAGGCTGAGATGATAACATACTATAAATGATCATAAGGGGTCTCAGAACTGTTGCTAAAACTGCTTAGACAAAACAAAACAACCAAAAAACAAAACAAGCAAACAAACAAAAAACCCAAAAAACTCTGAAATTAAAATTGACACTAAAGTACAGCTTAAAATCTACTGCAAAGATAGTATATTCTGAACAACTTTCATTAGGGTCAAGAATAAAAGAATGAGATATGCTTTGTAAGTATCTCTTCTTATTCCTTACTTTTGATTCAAAATTACTCTGAAATCTCTGTGGAATGAAAGCTTAGAAACTAGAACTTCATTCCTTATGCTGAACATTCTTCATCTTCAGTTTTGTGATTCATGAATAAAAATCAAATGAAGAAGATGTATGCAAACTTCCAATTATAAAGCTGGGTGATTGTTAATTTGTTACTATAGGTACAGGTTTTATGTCATTTGATGAGAATGCATGTTTTCAAATTGTTGTGAACTCAGGGGAAAGGGTGTAATATGGACGATCTGTTAATGCACGTGCATAATTCTATTAGATTCCATATTCTCTAGGGGAAATTGGATAGTTTCTAGGTACTACAGTGTTAAGGAGGGAGCAAAGGTAGTCAGAGGAGGCATGCTTATCCTGGCCATCTCCATCTTCCCTCATTTTACTCTTAGATTTCTTCTGCAGACCCTAAAGTGTATTCCCTGTATCAAAGGAACAGCGTCAGAAAAAAAGATGGAAATGCTAATTCACAGACTTACAAAGTAAAAGGATTCAGGCAACGTAGTCTACAGCTCTTTATTTTAATGGCTTTGCAGGTATCAAAAGTCCACGTAAATTTAAAGAATGCTGCCTCTGTTTATATTCCATATTTCATTGCTATTCCTAGATATTAACCAAAAGTATATTCTTTTCAAGTTAGGGATGTAGATATCACTGTTATGTCCTCATATGAAATAATAAGATGAGAGTGGTACCCAAGCGGTGTGAATACACCACCTGGGCTGAGCCCAGAGCACTTCCTTCTCATTTCTGACCATTCCTGTGCCTCCAAGCTTCTAGGCTCCATACAATATAACCTTACAAACTGACTGGTTCGATCAGGCTTCTCACAACTTCTGATTGAATTGCTCTGCCTCACTTTACTTTAACTCTGGCAATATGTTCTAATCTTTGGCTCCTTCTCATTCTCTGGCTCATTCTGTCTTTACCTGTGTTTAGCTTATTCTCTCTGTAATTTATTGGTGTAAAACTGTCCAAATGAAATTGTCACACACACACACACACACACACACACAGAGAGAGAGAGAGAGAGAGAGAGACAGACAGACAGACAGAGACAGACAGAAAGACAAACAGACAGACAGACAGACAGACAGAAAGATTGACACATACCACATGACCTGCCAAACCGCCATTTTTTCTCTGCCTGCTCTTAAGTAGCCTCTTTTCCTCTGCTGTTGGCATGGGAATTGGACATATCCCTATCATTCTGACAAAACTTTCTCAGATTTCTCACTTTCTTTGCCACTCAATTATATATCACTTTCCAACATAGGTGCTTCCGTCTATAAAATAAGCTTACCTTCATTGTTATGAATTAAAGGTATGTACTAAGGGCATGACTGTACTCCAGCCAGGTCATACTGTAATCCACGACACATCTATGTAACAGACAGATCTGATCTTTAGATGTAATCCCACTCCAAAGCAGCCATGTTGCTGGATTAAATTCCTCTACATGGGGAATTCTGAAAATTTAAAAATGCTTACAACTGTAAAACTGATAAGGTATCAAAAGTGGTATTAAGGATGAAATGAATCATCCAAAGCCATAGACTTCTGCAAATAATTCAGGCTGATGAACATTTTTGAAAAGTATTAAGTCTCTACCAAATTTTAAATAGATTATCTTGTTAGTCCTTTCTAGATATATACTTTCAAGGAATACCCATAAGTTTACTATAACATTTTTTAAAATAGCACATGTTGAAGTATGTAAAAAGTCAAATATATAAAAATGAAGAACTTGATCTATATTATATACTTCTTTCAGCGGAATGAAACTCATCATCAACAAATGCTCATAGAATATGCCTGAGACACATGTGCCCGCTCTTGCCCAATACACCGCAAGTGCTTTAGACAGTACTTTGATTTTGTGGTTGTTGGTGGAGGAAGAAGAGGAAGAGTAGAAGAAAGAGAAGGAAAAGGAGGAAGTAGTGATAGAATCTCATGTACCCTGGACTGGCCATGAACTCATCAGGTAGTAGAATCTGGCTTCGAATTTCTGATCCTTCTGTCTCCATCTCAAGAGCGTAAGGACCATAAATATGCACCATTATGTCCAGTGGAAGAAGAAAGTTTTTAAAACACTGGATTTATCAAAAGATGCTTCCTAGTCACCTGTGGGAATATAGAACACAATGTTTTCTTGAATTTTTTTAACGATTCATTTACTTATTATATGTAAATACACTGTAGCTGTCTTCAGACACACCAGAAGAAGGGTTCAGATCTTTTCAAGATAATTGTGAGCCACCATGTGGTTGCTGGGAATTGAACTCAGGACCTCTGGAAGAGCAGTCAGTGCTCTTAACCACTAAACCATTTCTCCAGCCCCGAATACAATGTTTTGAAGGGAACCTACATCACTGAGATTTATTCAAAATTCAAGAACGTATATGGGTAGATCACAGTAACTACATTGATGTCAAAGATTTCTACCTAAAATATAAATCTATCAAGAATCAATGCCAGGAAATATATTTTCATAATGTATTTAGATAAGTCTGAAATTTAATCTGTCGTCAATTACACATATAACACAATAAATCAGTGTCTTAGGTTTTTACTGCTGTGAACTGAACATACTATGACCATCTTATAAGGAATAGCATTTAATTAGGCTGGCTTATAGGTTCAGAGGTGCAGTCCTTTATCATCAAAGCAGGAGCATGGCAGTGTCCAGGTAGGAATGGTGCAGTGGGAGCTGAGAGTTCTACATATTGATCTGAAGGCTGCTAGGAGAAGCCTGATTTCCAGGCAGCTGAAATGAGGGTCTCAAAGCCCATGCCCACAGTGACACAGCTACTTCACAAAGGCCACAACTCCTGATTAGGCCACTCCCTGGGCCAAGCATATATAACCCATCACAGCCATCAATGTAGAAAAAAGTAATTTTGAAAATATTTCTTGTGTAAGGTACATTAATGCAAATCTTTAATCCTAGCACTCAGGAAGTAGAGCCATATGGCTCTCTAAATTGAGGTTAGCCTGGTCTACACAATGAGTTCCAGGACAGCCAGGGTTACTAAGAAAGACAAGTCTCAAACAATCAAACAAACAAAACAGACAAAAATAAATACACAGACTGTTCCTTGAGCATGTGTTCCATTGTCACATTTTAAAGACATGAGTGAAGTAGTTCATTTGAATATATTTATATATCTCACTAAAATTAGGTTCTACTCCATGTGAAATAGATGGGCATCACCTGCAAAAGGAGTAAGCAAGAGGCCTCAGCCATACTTAACACAATTAAACTAAACACAATCACAAAACCATAGCAATTAAAACACCCACAGAAGAGTGTGGGAAGTCATATAGGCTACTATTCACTTTTAACCCATGCCCTCTTTTATATTATTTAAGGGAGTCCAACTACAGAACATAGAGTTGGTCTTAATATTCGATCAATCAATTAGAGGGAAATCTGAAAACACTACTGTGGCTGCAGTGTTAGCAAGTCAGAATAGAAATGGGCTCTTTCCCTCCTTTCCTAGGTGCTGACATTTAAGGGTAAAGCTTAGCGATGCTCATAGGAGATACAGAGAGTGATTCTTGGTGTTGCTTTAGGAAAGTTCTCATACTTCCAGCCCATTTGCTACCAAGAAAACAAAACATTTCCATTCAACACTTTAAATAATGGCTACAAAAAGTTACAATTCTAGTTCAGGATCTGGGAACCAACAAGACTATGAAACCATTAAAATGAACTGAAAGTTGGCACATAAGACACTTAGAAAGGTGCATCTGTAAAAACTGGCAGATGAACACTTAAAGAAAATGAAAAATGTGGTTGTGAGCTCTGGAGACAGTCCGAATGCACATAAGTAAGTGGATGGTTCTGGCACACATGTCTACCTGTCTGCCCTTCCCCGTAAGCGATGCTAAACACTTCTGAGTCTTGTCTCTACTTGAATCAAGCAGTGGACATCTCTTATTCTCTCTAGTTAGTCTTTAGTATTTCTTTCCATCTACTCCTACTTGAAAAGCTTAACAACCCCATCACCACAATAGATTGTCCATTTATTCCAAATATGGTGTGATTCTCTCCCAACCTAGTGTGTTAACTCTAGAGTATTAACATCAATGGCCTATAAAATCTCTGTGTGCTTTCAAATATCTAAAAACATCAACTAGAGTAATCATATTCCTAAAAAAATGAGCTTCATCATCCTTACGATGGCTTCATTCGAGGAGGGTGCCCTATCAATTCAAAGACTTCAATAGTAAGTTGAGACTAAAAAGAATTTCAGGAGTCTATGACAGAGAATCCCATGAAATAAATATCTGTATAATTAAAGGTAAAATGCCTGATCTCTAAAAACTTGCTAAATCATACACATATACACCTGTATTATTATTAGCTGTTAATTATATGAACTTGAAAAGTTTGAAAGGATTTGTTTCTACTCATCACTAGCATGTTTTGAAATAGCCTTGCTCCAACCATCCACCAACATATATACTACACATACAGTATGTCAGACAAAGCAGAGGGCTTCCAGGACAGCAGCCAACACATCACATCACCACTGAAAATTTGACATGATATTGTGCTTATTACTAACTCTAAGAATCTAAAACCAAATCAAGTTCCTTAATTAATTAATAGACAAAGCCATGACAAACTGTAGTTTTTAAAAGCTTCATAATGAGGAAAAACGATTACACTAGCCTGGCTTGCCTTGTTTACTAAATAATAAATTATTCTTTCTTTAAAATTGATTCATATTTATTTATTATACTATTTTGATTAAATTTTCCTGAATGTTAATAAATCCTATTATGTTTACTTACCTTTAATATTAATATTGTTAGTGAATTCTTAAAATTATCTGATTTTACATTTTACATAAGGTGTTTTATTGCTTTCTTCTACAAGCAATAATACTCAGTATAGAAAGCAAATAGAATATATATTTGTATAGTTGCTTGAGTGTGTTCAAACATGCAAAAATAATGAAAGCATTTTATGAGCCTAATGAAAGCAATACTCTGGCCTCTCTTCCACAAATCTGCAAATACTGCTGGGTATCATGAGCTCCCAGAAGGCTACACATTTGTTTCTACCTTGGAACATAAGCACAAAAATTAATATCTAATTCATCTCGATCTATTTCTCTCTCCCTGTCTCTCTGTCTCTCTCAGAATTGAAAATGTGCAATCATTTTTTTCAACAAAGAAAATAGCAATAAATGTAAAACTATACACACTTTAAACATTTTTTTCTTGAACACAAAAAAATACATATTCATTAGCATTACCAAACATGAGCACTGAACCTGATAGAACCTGATAGCTATAAATCCAACACTGTCTACTTTTTGGACACTGACTGACACTTCTTCTTCTTCCCCAGGATTAAACAGCAGCTATTTTTTATCTAGCCCATGATAGAAACTCTCCACCAACAAAAGGCAAGAGCTGAGCAAGAATGATAGACAAAGCTGAGAATCAACAGTAAAATTGCAAAAAGATATAACATGTCAATAAATAATGTTTCTAAATCAGAGGTGTTTCAGGAAGAAAACTGCAATAGTAGAAATCTGTGTTGTATAAGAGCTGTGTGCCTATCTTATATTCATGGTCCGCATGGTCTACAATATGCTTATGACACTGATTTTTTAAAATAAATCTTGAGTCTAACAATAGTTCCTTTTGTTTAAAAGGAGAAAACAAGGTTGGTAGAACAACATGTCCACTAACGGTCAGCCCCATTCCCACTCAGACCAAGGAAGGCTTCTTCACCAGTGTTCTACCTGAGACCATACTATCAATGGTACCTGAAGTATGAAAAAGTAAGCAATCTCTAAGAGTACACATGAGTGAACTAAATGGGCTGTATTATTAATAAACTATTTATAAAGTTTGAACAGCAGGGTAACTATGAAAACAGAGCAGTGAAGAAATGGCCGAATACTGACAACAGACAAGGGCCTCTGTTTCTTTGAGGAGCTTAGAACCTAATGATTAAAGAGACATATGACTACACACTAGGCTAAGACAAATGACACGCTGTTCTATTTTCCAACTAAAATTAGAAGACTAACTTAAGAAGACAAAGGGTACCAAATATTTTTCAGAACAAATGGATGTTCACCATGCTGCACCTCCCTAGTAAAAACCAATTATACTAATGACAGAATATACCTTAGTGTACAGCAGGTCTGACACAGCCTTACTCTTTATCTCACCCAGACACCTGGCTTGACAAAGATCATGCATCAGTAAGTGGCAATCTGTGACTTGACATAACTCACTACTTAAACTATGTCTCACTTGAGAAGGGATTTGAAATAATTAAAAATACCAACAAAAAATTAATAGATTCTTAAATTAGCAAGCCATCATTTAGAAAATAAGTGTCATTTTCTAATAGAAAAAAATTGGCCTCCTTCCAATGCATATAAACGGTTTAGATATTTGTTCCGGGATTAGATACTAAAAGAAACTTATAACAGGATTAAATAATAAATAATAATAAAGAAACAAAACCCACTGGTTGGCATCTACCCAGTCTCTGGACACACATTTACAACAGATACTCTGCACAGCGAGCAGGCCAGTGAAGAACCAGGCCTTCAGCCCTTGCACTTTTAGATTTTCTTGTCTTTCTCCTCCCTGAAATTTTTTTTGCCTGAATAGCAATCTGAGAATCAAAACCAAAGATCTTTTTTTAAGATATAATTTCACACTCCCCACTCTCCCTTTGCTGTCAAGTGTCTGACCCTGGTTTGATAATCTCATTTCCTGAGAATCAAAAAGCTGGAAATTTAAGCTTCCTAGAGTGCTAATTGCGGCCCTGCTCCACTGCTAATCAAAAAATTGGATGTTTTGCATGAAAATGCTTCTCTAATTAATTCTCAGTCATAAATCGCCCTGGTTTTAATAACCCCTCCTTGATTGGATAGCCTTTGAAGAGACAGTGCAGCTAATCCTCTAAACTAGAGAAACACATGCAGAGGAAATAATAAGGGGGCTTACAAGGTATGAACTAGACAATTGCATTAATACTGTCAAGCCAAAAGAGCGAGTATCCTTCCCAGAGCCTTCATGCCTCACCCTGTTCCCAGTAAAACAGACCACAAAACTAGGAATCATGAACAAAGGCAACTATCAAAGAGGTCATGCACCATAGTCAAATCCTTCCCCACTTTTCTTGTCATCTTAAAAAGAGGTTTCCCCTGACCCTAGAAAGCAGACGTCAGGCAGTGTCCACGAGTCATGCTTATTTTAATAAGACCGGGTTTGTGCTTCTCTTCTATCTGCTCTGACTGACAATATATTATCATACATATCTCTAAGAGGTGCTGAACTGAATTTTCATTACCCAAAATGTCAAGACTCGTTTTTGTCATCAGAGAACACAGCTGGTCGATACCAGCAGCCCTTTCATTAATTCAAATAGAGCAAGTCACCTATACATAACTTCATTTTGCCTGGGCTGGGGCTTGTATTCTGCAAGTTTTAATTTACAGTTTGTCAGTGTAAGGTACCAGGTATCTACAAGGTGGCACTCAAACATGAAGAATCTTAATTAGTAGAGCTTACATGAACCCAGTGCTTACTGTAAACCATTGCCTGGAGCTTAGTTTTCTAGCAGGACTTCTTCAGAGCAAACCCACACAGACTTTCAGAAGATTGTGGCATCAGGGCTATACATAGAAATAAGTGTTTCAGTACGCACTATTTTTAACAGATAAGTAAATTTTTATATAGCTTTTGAGGGGCTTGTAATAGATACTTATATTGATCCTATATTTTTACATTATAATGAAGGTATATATGATTTATTCCAAAGGGAATGATATAAAATTAGAGATTTAAGCTAATTATATGAAATGAAAAAGATTAGTAGTCAATTCTAATTTGGAAATAAAAGACTCAAAAAGGTGGAAGATCCTGCCTTGTTTAGCCATTTAGTTAATGAGTAATGCTGAACTCACATTGAAAAAGTCAATTTATGAGAGCTACCTCAAATTCATACTGAATATACTAGATATTCAGTTGTACAATGAACTCAAGAACTTGGCCTTTAGCTGCATGGACTAAAAATAATAAATTCACACTTAAACAAATAATTTCAAATAATGATGAAAGATGATTACTACAATGTAAGCTAATTTGGAATGAGAAGAGGAGTTTCTTCACTAAGATGTGAGCATAATAAAAGACAACACTCTATATCTATTCTTGGGCTGGAGAGATGGCTCAGTGGTTAAGAACACTGACTGCTCTTCCAGAGGTCCTGAGTTTAAATCCCAGCAACCACATGGTGGCTCACAACCATCTGTAATGGAATCTGATGCCCTCTTCTTGTGTGTCTGAAGACAGCTACAGAGGGTGTGTGTGTGTGTGTGTGTGTGTGTGTGTATGTGTGTAATTAAATAAATATATTAAATAAATAAATCTTTAAAAAGAAGATTCTTGGGTGCTAGAAAGATGGCACTGTGACTAAAGGCTCTTCAGTTTTACAAAAACTGGAATTGAGTTCCTTGTACTTCTGTGTTCGGGACAGCCTATACCTCTGGGTGAACGGGATCCAACACCATCTCTGGCTTCCCGAGAAACCAGCACTCACACACAACCACACATGGACATGTAATTAAAAAGAAATACAAACAGGCAACAGTGCCCACTTTCTGAGAATGTACAGCCCTCACTCTTCAACAAAGTAGCTTTTTCTTGCAGCTCAGAGACATTACTGCAGAGATCTACAATTGGTCAACATGGAGAGAATAAGTGTACAGGCTGGAACCCCAGACGGGCAGAAATCAACCCCTACTTCTAAGACTCAGGAAACCAAGGAGAAGAGGGCCACAAAGATTGTAAGAGTTAAAGAACCAGGATGACAGCTGCAAGCGTCTGTTAGATATGACAGGAACAGTATACCCATAAACTCAAAACAATATGCCTGTCTGCACCAGACCATACCAGTTCACATGCCAATGTAGATGGAGGAAAATTTCACAAGGCCCCAACCTCTGGTGACTAGCTTCAGGCAGTCAATAGCTGCAGAGGGAGGAAGAATTAATATTCTCTAAGAGCAGGGCCCATGATATATCCCCCAATCCTAACTGTCCAGCCCTAAAACATATATGTAATGGCAGTATTAACTACACTTAGTAATGGGGGTGGTATGTATGTGTGTGCATGTGTGCGTGCGTGTGTGCATGTGTGTGAAAGAGAGAAAGAGAGACAGAGACATGGAAAGAGGAGATCTTAACAGATCATGAATTTGAGAAGAACTGAGGCCAAAGACACAGGAATAGATGTAGAATGGAGGGGAGAAGTCATGTACATAGTAGACAAACATGAATGAAAGTCTAAATGAAAAGAGTCCATTCAAAGTGCTAAAAGCTGATGTTCATAAGCACCAGTCTAACTTCTAAGAGGCAGCAACATCCTGATGTAGCAAGAGCACTAAGATGCGGTACCTCATTCTTTGGAATTTATAACTTAAATCCCATACTTATCAAAAGAGAAAGTTTGGGGTTTTTTTGTTTGTTTGTTTGTTTTGTTTTCTTAGTTTTTTTGTTGTTGTTTATCTGACAAGTGAGAGCAGCACTCAGACAACATCCCTAGAGTCCCAAGTATTCAACTTCACAGGACACTGAGCATTTCTGTACAACAGCCTTTTGGATTCACAGCTACTATCCTCTCTCCTCTCGGCACAAAGATTATTGGAAATAGATTTGACAATTAGCATCACAAGTGGACTTGGTCAGTGAAATATAAATGCATTGGCTCAGATATGTCTAAACTTTCACTGAGAAGATCTGGTGGGTATTCTTGTGAAGATACTCAAACAAGTCAGACTCACCTATGATATAGTAGCAGTATCCAGGATAGACTCATTTATCTGAGGGTGAAGGTTATTCACTTAAAGCACTTCTTTCTCATTGATCTTAAGCTAGGAAGCAGCATGTTATAAGACCATAAACTGACAGAGAAAGCACAGGGAATCCTCCCAACTAGCCAGAGGACTTCATTATAACTGCAAAGACCAGCCCAAGAACAGAAAGTCTCAAAATCTGGATTTGTAAAACCACTATGAGGCATCATCAGGACCTGCTGATAAGTTCAGGGAAGGGAAAGGGAAGAAGAGTCAAGATGTTCCTTCACGTTGACTTCCAGGCTCAACAGCCAGTGAGGAGTGAGTGCTATTTAATGAAAGTAGACAAAAGAGCAGGTTTGGGAGCACTGGCAAGCAAAAGCCATGAATAATTAGGATTAGACACACTCATTGTTAGGTGCCATAGTGGTATGGATAGGAATGGTACCGACAGACTCAGATGTTTGTATGCTTGGCCGCTGAGGGTGGAACTGTTAGGAGGCTTGGTCATGTTGGAATGGCAATGAACTTGTTGGAGTAAATGTGACATGGAGAGGCAGGCTCTAAGGTCTCCTGTAATGGGTGTGAACCATGAGAAATATGGAAACTCACTCAAGATTGTCAGCAATACATCCTGCACCACCAAACTGCTTGCCTCACCACCCTGCCCCCACACATGCCTGGCTAAGGTCATCATGACAACTTTGGCATCACGGAAGAGCTCATGACCACAGTCCATGACATCACTGTAACTCAGAAGACTGTGAATGGCCCCTCTGGAAAGCTGTGGAATGATGGCTGTGGAGCAGCCACCAACATCATTCCAGCATCCACTGGTGCTGCCAAGGCTGTGGGCAAGGTCATCCCAGAGCTGAACAGAGAGCTCACTGGTATGGACTTCCATGTTCCTACCCCCAATGTATCTGTTGTGGATCTGACATGCAACCCAGAGAAACCTGCCCAGTATGATGAAATTGACAAGGTGGTGAAGCAAGCAGATGAAGGCCCACTAAAGGGCATCCTGGGCTACACTGGGGACCAGGTTGTCTCTTACAACTTCAACAGCAACTCCCACTGGCATTGCTCTCAATGACAACTTTGTGAAGCTCATTTCCTGGTAAGACAATGAATACGGCTACAGCAACAGGGTGGTGGACCTCATGGCCTACATGGCCTCTAAGGAATAAGAAATCCTGAGCCACCCCACACCCTCAGCAAGGACACTGAGAGCAAGAGAGAGGGCCTCAGTTGCTGAGGTGTCCCGTCCCAACTCGGCCCCCAACACGGAGCATCTCTATCACAATTTCCATCCCAGACCCCATAATACCATGAGGGCCTAGGGAGCCCTCCCTACTCTCTTGAATACATACCATCATTAAAGTTCCGCTGTACCCTCCTCCTTCCAAAAGGAAATCATGTCAGTAAGGAAACATGCCCACCATAACTGAAATCACCAGGCACTGAAAATGTAGGATTGGAATTTGCATACAATGTCTGATAAATGTCTATTTATCTGACTTGTTAGCATTTTTTAAATCTAAACAATGCCGACCTCATGACGCAGCACTGCTACCCCTGAAGGTGCCCAAGAGAAATAAACACCACGCATAAAGCTCTCCATAGCAGAATAACCTGAAGCTCTGAGTGGGAGGAATGGAAGACGACAGAAATGAGAATGGGTGCTCCTACAGGCACACAACGGAATGCTCAGTAACGATACAAAACAATGTACACAACAGCACATAAATCCACAGAGCAGCTGCTAAGCAAACACCGAGTACCATGATTTTACTGCAAGGGAAGCAAAGGGCAAGTGAAGTGACAGCAACAGGAAGAGAGCAATGTGCAGACAGCAGGGGCTGAGCTGCCAAGAGGAGGCAGGAGAGATCCCTCTCTCACACTTCACACACTTTACTGTGAGAACGTTTGACTCAATAAAATATGAAATATAATAAAATGATAACAATGGCAACAAAGAAATGTTAAAAGAAGGGCATTTGTCTTATAAATGGTATGCTTACTAGAGATAAAATATCTTTTGAATTATTATAAAAATTTGCAGCAATTATTTAGCACAAAGTATAAACTGTGGCAAATATAATTTGAGCCTACTCAAAAACCATCTAAAACACAGAAAGCATAAATACTTAAAATAAACTAAGATTTCCCCTTGGGAAATATATTTACATTTTTTTAAATGTCCTAAAAATAAAAAGGAAAAAAAATAAAAAGAACCATGCTGACTTACATGAGCAAAATGATGTTTTAATTCCATGGATATTATACCAAATTCATTTTTTTTTACAGACACTGTATCTACTGAGTTTATCAAATTAGTTTTAGGCCTGATTGAAGTCATGCACTAATTCAGACGCTAAACATTGGTTAAGACAGTACATCTACTATTACAACTGTTTAGTGCTTAATGAGAGGTGTAAGGAGGGTGGGAGGATTGTCCCATCAGTTGTTTCTATCAGTCCTCCTTCAGCAGCCATGCTTGTAAGCGTATAAGGAATGATGCCCATTTTGCTTGCCCCTCAAGCAAAGCCCAAGTTTCCATCCCAGGTTAGCCATAAACACAACTGCCTCAGTGATAACCTTAAAGTACAACAATACTCAAGAAGACAGCTACTAAAGCATTATTTCTGGGAATGTTTATGAGAGCAGTTTTGTAAGAAATTACAATGTGAACCCTAGACTAGGAAAAGAATCCCTTTCTAAACAAGGCAGCATCAAATCCATGGAGGGCCATATGAGAACAGTGAGAAAAGGGGTCAAGGCAGCATTCCTGCTCGCTCTGGGATGCCCATGCCTTCCCGCCCACGGTCTCGGGCACTGCAGTCCTCACCACCTCCAGGACCTTAGCTACTCCTCCATCACTCCAGTCTGGGGCCTACAGTTTAAAATGAAATTTCACCACTGTCTTTCTTTCCTGGGTCTCCAGTTTACACATCATGGGGTTACTCTCTCCTCATGGTTAAATGAGCTCAATTCCTCTATCTTTTCTATATGTCTAAGTCTGTATCTATCCATCCATCCATCCATCCATCCATCCATCCATCCATCCATCCAACCATTCCAAAAAGATGGATCCTTTTGTGAGAAAATGATGAATATGCATACAACCTTTCTGAAAATTTTTTTGTTCTTTTAAAAAAAGTTTTCAAATTGTTCCTTTTTAGCCCTGATTTTATTTTATAGAAAAAAAGCAACATAGAGAAGAGATAATTTAAACATTAATCATGAAGTAAGCCTGATTCAGAAATCATATTCTAGACTTCTGACTAGTCCTACAATGCTTATTTAAATTACAAACAAATGATTTGGAGTCCAAAACATTTAACTTTCTAGATGAACAAGGTTCACAGAAATAGTTTTACATCTGTTCTCAATACAACAAAGAACTTCACATGCAACTGACTGCATTTTCAAATCGGCTTCTGCAGGAGGTCCAGCATAGTCTTCTAGGAATCTATCTCATTCCCATCACTGCTTTCTCTGTGCTCACCTCAGTCTCCACACAGACATCAGAGCACTTTTCTAATATGAAAAGTTGACTATATCATTCTACTTCTTGGAGTCTTATCACCCATAGGAGAAAATACAACCTTTATGTTATATTATACAGGCTTTAAAGATCTACTCATTTTTTCTATCCTTAGGTCCAATATTTCCCATACATTCACTTTGACCAAAATAAAATGCCTACAAGTGCAGGGCAGTCCCCACATCTGTGGACTCAGGGATAGCCTCTCCAGAGTGCAGCTGATGAACTATATTTGGTCAGTTAAACTCCCTTGGTCAGATAGTAACTCACATCCAAGCTTAGGGATACATTTGTTCCTTTGTAATATCTTCTATGACTTTCCAAGAAAATATTCTCTTTTCTCCTGTGTGCTGCAAAGGAAGTTATATGACTTACTAGCTGTGCCTTCTACAGCACCTACTGCCCCTTCTTACACAGGAGCTGCACAAGGAGCCCACCAGAGATAGTCCAGAATAGAGCTGATCTAGAAATGTTAATGCTACCTCATTACTGTGAATGTGGCAACATTTATAAACCCTAGAAATTGGCAGGTAAGTGTTTCTCATATCATATTACAAATATGTAAGCAATCTAGAGCTCAAAAATGTAAAACAACTGGTCTATGAAGTAAAAGTATAATGAGAAAAAGGTGCTCCTCCATTAAGCCAGAACATTCCCCAAGCCACTCAAAGCACAGAGCTGCACCAGAGTTCCACACATGAACATCACTAACCAACTGAACAGGGATATGTAAATTAGTTAACTGATGCAGAAACCAGACATTAATGTGCAAACAAACAGGGACTTCTTTGAGCTAAGTGGGCATGAATATGCAAATGAACTGGCTGCAATTCAGTAGATGTCATCACAATTCTAGGAATGAACATCCTATATTATGACTATTACAATATTCATGTAGCATTCATACATGCTATCATATATTACTATAATATGGATTTTTGAGTTTAGATTTGTGGAGAAGCCAAAAGAAACTTGATGCATATTTTCATTCACACCACAATCACAAACTGGAAATCAGATATGAGCATGAAGAATTCTGGGAACTCTGTATAGTTCCAAGCTGCGAGGACAATTTGCAACATAACTGAACATTCTATTTTTAAATCAAGGTGCTTTTAGAATGAGGTTAGGCTGATTCTTCATGATATGGCTCCTCCCAGTATGTCCTGCCCAGCCTCATCAAACATACACAAGTAGATCACACTATAATAGCTACATATATAAGCATTACTTTCCCTATATGGTTCTTTATAAAGTTGTACAAATATAAAACTTCAACAATATTCAGAAAATTCAGTATGTGATAACATTTAGCATTTGTGCTGTGTTAATGACCTTCATGTTCCTATCATCACCTCTACAGAAATGTTACTCTCTGGAATGTCAGGATAAGCAGTGGCAACTGCATCATGTGCTTCCCACAGTAACAAAACAGAATGAGTATAAACACTCAGTACAAATGGAGCCCTAATTAATAAAAAAGACTCTGTTTGGGTTAGGAGGGAAGAGCTTCCCCTCTAGCACCCTTTCATGGATTTACTCATGCTGTGCCCAGCAACTAAAATGCCTTTTCTAGCATTTGCATATGCTAACATACAACTCCATCCAGTGTGTCCCAATACTGTGGTTACTTTTTGGAGATAGAACCTAGAGCCTAAGGACAGTAGGTAATGCTAAAATAACCAAATGAGAGATTTAACAGAGATCTTACCCTTTCTGGAGTGGGATGGTAGCTGTGATCACAGAGGTGTGGCACTGCAGGGGGCAAGAGCCCTGAGCTCCTTCTATTTCTTAGCTCTATGTCTCTATTCTATGGCCTCATCTGCATTATCTAAGAAACTCCTCACTACATTCCAATAAAAGAATCTCTTCACATACTTGGGCTCGAGGAGGAAGATACACTGTTTCTTCTCTTACATGTGTGACCTGAAGTAACACATACTTGTTTTTCTCACACCCTACTGGCAAGAACTGTGGCTAGCTGCAGGCAATGTTTAAAATCCTTATAGACTATGTAACCCCAATATTATGTAAAATTCAGGGTTACTAACGGTCTCTTTCACACACACACAGGAGGACAGTGATGTAAAGCACAGCAGAGCTGTACAATATCTCTTTATAAAACTGGCTGCACACATTACTGTACCCTGCTCAGTGAAGCACCTAGCACAAGTAAACACATCAAGAAGTTGTACAGGATCAATGAATACACGGGTAAAGAAAATCCACTACATAGTGGAGCTATGAGGGAAGGGAACCTGACACTAGTTAACTTAGCCAAGAGCTCATGAGGAAGTCAGAGATTTGGGGGTACAGAGGGGGTAATGAGGTTTCACTGGGATAGGGCAGGCCAAAAAAAAAAAAAAAAAAAAAAAAAAAAAAAAAAAAAAAAAAGCCCTACTGTCAGGAAAGTCCAGATCTGCTCTGGATTTCTACATAGAAACATCAAACTAGCTCTTGGCCTCTCCTGCCCTTGTGCTCTTGCAGCCTTACTCTCCCATTTCCCTTCCTCCCTCTCTCCCACGTGCTCATAGCCTGCCTCTACTCATCTACTTCTCTCCCTCTGCCTCTACCACCCTCTTAACTCTCCCATGACCTGAATAAACTCTATTCCGTACTATACTGTTGTGTGGCTGGTCCCTCAGGGAAGGGATTCCCAACATGGACCCCTCAGAGGCATCTCCCTTGCCCTCAGGCCTCGCCGCACCTCCATGGGCCATATGCCCCCCACTCTCTTCATCCTTCCCCTAACATTGGTGCTGTGACTCAGATCGTTATCCTTTCACAATATTGGTGCCCTGTGTCTTTTCCTTTCATTGGTGCCCCGTCATCTTTTCCTTACATTGGTGCCCCTTGTGAGGATGTTAGATTTCCTCATGACCAAATCTCTCTTTCCTTTCATTCTGTGACTTTTAACAACCTTGGATTGGTGCCAGCACCTCAAGAAAATATAGGTTCGCATCCCGACGCTCACTAGCTCAAGACCCGGTAAGCTCCCTCCCCACATCGGTCAGAGTAAGCATCCACTAGGTCCCAGGGAAGTGTTCCTGAACTACCCCTGAGGACAGTATGCTTTTACTGACCTTCATTCTAGGACTTTTTCCCTTGGGACTCCCCTCCTCTTTTTACTAGACCCAGGCCAGGCCTGGATCTCATTCTGGAGCACCGCCTCCCCTTTAACCCCATTGCTGACTCTCACCCATGGGCCACCTCCATGGAGCACAGCCTCCGAGTTTTGCGCCCCCATGGCAGCTATACCTACCCTCAGCCAAGGGATTGTTTTCGCCGCCTTTGTCCCTATTTCCTGGGATGCTTTAGCTTAAGTTACAGTGATCAGAAACCAATAAACTGCACTCCCTCCCTAGCTATCTGTTCTGTGTGAAGGTCTGGCCCTGCTCCTAGCCTCTGCTTGAGACTGTTTGCTAGACCTAGCTGTTCCCATCCCACATGTGCTTTCTCCATCCTGGTCTCTGTCCCAGACTCTTTGTCCACTGGGACCCAGTGAGCAGGTATCCTGTCCTGCGGAAGGTTCAGCCTTGGTTGCTTGGGCCTGCGGCAGGAATCCGGAGCTAGTAGAGCCTACCAGTAGGTGGGCTTCCTGAAAGGAGCAGCAGCCAGGGACACAGCTCCCTCAGGAGCTTCAGAGCAGGCTGATGTGCTGTGGGCCTAGTGCCCCAGGCTCCGGCCGCTCCCTAGGGGCAGCGAGCAGAAGGGTGGCTATTGGGTTTCTGCAGGGACCCTGGCCCTGCTGGCAGTCCCTAGGGAAACCATGAAAGCAGGCCTCCTAGTAAGCAGCCTCCTGCCTAGCAGATCACACACGTGGTCCCCTGCCGTGGCCCCTGCCTTGGCGGCAGCACAGGTACTCCCCGCCCACCGAGGGGCGGGGTGGCCAGCCCCCCCCCCCCCCCCCCCCCCCCCCCCCCCCCCCCCGGCTGGAACAGCTAGCCTTGCCCTGCTGCCACAGCACCAAACCCCCTCCCTGTATGTGAGTGCCTCCAGTGCCCCAACTGCACTTTCTCACCTGTGTGCAATAGTGCCTGTCTCCTGCATGTTTTGTTTCCCTTTATTACTTTCAATCTTATTCTGCTTGCTAGATTAAAGTTTTATTTATTCTAAGCCAGATTTCTGACTACATTGACAGCTAAGGTAACTGCAGTTTAACAACTAAAAAAAAAAAAAAAAAAAAAAAAAAACAGATTTCTATTTTCTAACAAGTAGCTCAGATATATGGTTACTTTCTTAAGTAAGCTCTGGTTCCATTAATGCTTCATGTTTCCTCTTGTTAAACTTCCTTTTCCACTACATACAATTCTTGCTCCTTCTGCTCCATAAAGGCTCATCTTAAAAATGTTTATGTTGTTAACTCATGTTGTTATCTCTTATAAACTTATAAGCTATAGGAAACCCAATCAGATCTACCTCCAATAGACCAAATAAGACTCCACCCAGATAAGTACATCTGCCTAAAGCTCACTACCTATTCTAAAAGTGTGGGATTCCTCTGGATTTCAAATGTGGATTTCAAATGTACATCTAAAATTTTTCTTGCTTTACTGAGATAGTTAAGCCAAACTTGCACAGGGACCTAGATTTTCTCGTGACCATTCCTGGCCGACCACCCCGGCCCACCCCATCAGGCTCGGCATAGCCTTGGCTGCATGGCTGGCACTGCGGTTGCCTATTCCTCTTAACCGACGCCACTGCCTGGAGTTCCCGTACTGTTTCTCGTTCCACTCACTGCTGCAGTGACCTTCTCCCTGCCGCCGCCGTCCCATGCCACAGCTGCCCAACTCACAGACTTCCAGCAAGTGAGCTGTCGCCATTACTGAAGCTCTAGACACTTGCTGGCCACTGCTCCGCCACGTGTGCCAATAGCTCCCGCCACGTGGGCCGCTGAGATAGATCAGCCACACACCACATAATTTCACTTTTCCTGATACCAGATCATGGCTAAGATTCCCGCACAAACATCGGCAAATTGGTAGGGATTGTCACTCCAGTTGGCGGAGAGAATCCCGGATTTCCCAAAAAGGCCTGGTCAGCCTTTGCGGGCAAAGAGGGTTACTTCTCTATAGCCACAGTTTTGAGACAGACATTGACCATTGAGAAGGTCCCGTCGGGAGTACCCTTCACTCTTTATCCCTTCCCCCAGGGCTCTTAGCAGCCGGTTCACTCAGCCGAAGTCCAGGCCTGGCAAGGGCACTCTCTGCCAGATCCGGGATCTGGAGAAGCCACCAGGAGTCCTAGTGAGGACTCGCGACCCCTGCGCATAGGCGAAACTTTTCTACAGAGTTTCATCCACTGGGACACTGGATTGGATGGCTCCGTAGCCCCCTCCCTGTACCTTCCAAATGGGCAACTCAATGTCTCAAAATGGGTCACCAGGCTCCCCACTGGGATGTCCCCTGGAAAATTCCAAATCTCTAAAACTGATACCTCAGCTAAAGACATCTAAATTGGTACACCTCTACAACAATGTTTGGACTCAGTATCCACGAGATAATGACTCAAAATGGCACCCTAGACTCATTAATTTTATGAGACCTTCACTCATACTGCCAAAGATCTGGTAAATGGAAAGAGGTTCCCTGTGTACAGGCATTTATCTATCTCCGCTCTAATCCTTCTCTGTGTTCTTGTAACCCCACCCACCTCCTTTTAGCAATGAGGCAATAAGGCAGATGACACCACAGCTCTCGATCCAGCCAACGAGCCATCGCCGCAAAATCCAAACCTCTACCTCAGCTTCTACTCATGTCATTCTAAGCTTTTCTAAACTCCCCTCTACAGCCAGACTCACATGTGGACATGGACACACCACCCGGCCTCCAGCACCACTGCCGGTGCCCCTTTCCTCCCTTTCTGTCTTCTTCTGCGCCGCAATCTTATAGTCTGATGTTCTATGCTTTACTATGAGACTCACTAATAATTTACTTCCTGAGGAAAGCCAGCGAGTTTGGGAGCAGAAAAAATGCATGCAGACGAGATCCATTAAACAGATAGACACTAACTTAGACCCTAAAAACCCAAAAGGTAAACAACTTCTAATGACCTATTTCTTTTCCCAGAACTACCCCAACATAAGAGACTAGCTTAAAAGCTTGAGAGGGGACCCCTAACTCCACAGGCAGAAGTCTTGGTGCTGGCCTTTAAAGTGTACCATGGGAAAGGTAAAAAGGCTCACAAATACCATATGTTGGCAAAGGCTTCCCGACCAGCCCCAGCCACTGCTACATCACCGGGCCCCTGCTACAGATGTGGTCAATAGGTCATTGGGTGATAGCTCACTCCAGCCCTCACAAGCCAAGGAGCCATGTCCTAAGTATGATTCAGAAGAACATTGGGCTGTCGATTTCCCTGTGTCACGCAAGACAGAGGGACATCACGCCCAAATAACCCTCCAGCCTTCTAGGCTTGGCTACGGACAACTGAAGAGGCCCAGGCTCCCTTGACCTGACCACTGCCATCACGAACAGGGAGCCACGGGGAGCTATCATGGTATGTGAGCAGCCCATCTCCTTCCCTTTGGACACTGGGGCCACTTACTCGGTTCTGACGGAGTTTTGGGGACCTACTTCTCCCTCTCATTTTCCTATTGTCTGGTAAGAAGACACCTTACCTTCCTCACCAGATTCCAGCACTCCCTTACATTTTTAGGGGTGTACCTCTCAGTCATTCCTTTTGGTAGTTTAGTGCCAACATGTCCTGTCCCTTTATTAGAGAAGAGATCTAGCTAAGTTGGGAGCCTCTATTTCCTTTGCTCCCCCCCATTTGCCTGAACCCAAGCTCGCTAGCAACCCCTCTGCTTCTTCTATCCAGTCAACCTACTAACACAAACATGTTTCCTTTACCAGCTTCTACGGTAGACCCCCGAGTCTGTTATAAACACTCTTCTGTTGTAATCCAATTACTAGACCCTACCAGGACCCTTTTAAGGTGATTCTCGAAATGCCTGCAGCTCTTTTATCACATACAAGATCCATGAGATCCCAGGTGGGAGACAGAAGTTGTTGGTAACCTCTACTGTAAAAAACCAGCCAGAGTCCCCCCTGTAAGTACTATCAACATTCAGCTGCCCTGACTCTGACTTTGCCATGACTCCACACCTTTCCCCTATCCCTCTTCATGGCATGGCAAGTTGTTTTAAAATATCCGGGACACATTATAGTAATTTGCTCCGAACCTTATCAATCTTCTGTCTACTTCAACGACAAAAAATTTCTAATCAAACTATTAATTAGTTCCTGTTACAGGATTACCAGCCACTGTCCATAGAGGAGCCTGATGTGAACATCTGCCAGGTGGATCCCGATGGTGAAAGCCAGATACACCCCCTTACAACGCCCCAAGACAGCAGGAAGTAGCCAATGAGACTCGACGCCCCTATTCCCCTTTCACCATCAGCCTCCCCCTCCCGTTTTTTCTCCTTTTATAATGAGAAAAGGGGAGGAATGGCAGCATTAGGACTGCTCCTGAAAAATCTTTCTTCCAAACCAAATGTACTTAATCTCTACCTATAATGTATACATATGTTTGTTCCAGCATCTTGTCAAGTCCGGGTGCTTATTACATCTAGAACAGCTCCAGAGAAGCAACCTACAGATACTTCAGCCTTCTCTCACAGACACAGATGCTTCAACTGGACCTGTTACTTCTGACCTATCCTCAGATGGTTCCACAGACCCTGGACAACAAGGAAACAGCCAACTCTTAAGACTGGACAAACAACCCTACCCCCACTTTTCTGGACTCTCTAAAAACATCGCCCCAAACAAGCATGAAGCAGTTAAGAGATCACAACGACCCAATTCCTGGTCCACCATCGCCTCTAATTTTTCTTTTTTAATTAAACAAAAATGGGGGAATGTTGGGATTCTGTAAACCCCACCCCTCAGTTGCTTAGCAACAACCAGGTATGCCCCACCCCTCAATTACCCAGCAGTGGCCAGGTATGCTCCACCCCAGTGACCTGACACTATAAAAGGGCTGCTTGACCCCTCCTCTCTCTCTTGGCCTCTCCTGCCCTTGTGCTCTTGCAGCCTTGCTCTCCCATTTCCCTTCCCCCCTCTCTCCCATGTGCTCATGGCCTGCCTCTACTCATCTACTTCTCTCTCTCTGCCTCTACCACCCTCTTAACTCTCCCATGACCTGAATAAACTCTATTCCGTACTATAAAAAAAAAAAAAAAAAGAAACATCAAACTAGATATATGGTGTTATATTATGGCCTTAAAGTACACCTTTTAATTACTTGCTCATTCTGTACTTTACATGAGACATATAACATATAAAACAGTATCTGTGACATTTGCATGATTTATAAAATAATAATAATAAAGACAGTGCAGCTATTATTAGAGCCTCTACGCTCCAGAGGAGAGTATTCCCTAGTTTGTGTGCACCTCCTCAGCTTAGCTTCTGCACACGCTACTAACAGATAGCTACCTAAATAATGTGTTCTTCATTTCCCTAAATTCATTTATATCTACTGTATTTGTGCGAGGACAAAGACAGACAGACAGAGAAGACAGAGAGGCAGAGACAGGGAATGGGTTTTCTTATGTGGTTGAGTATAATGGTGTCGCTGTATAATAATAGTTCATTCACATTAACCACTACACAACACTGTATAAATCTTCTGTTCTTTATATAACAATTCTGTGTTTATGAACATAAGAGCCATTTCTAGGTTCTTCCAATTTGAAAAGTGCTGCTATGAACAGTCTTCTCAATACATTTTACCTTTCATATCTGAGATCTCAATCCATTAAAATCTTATTTTTCTAAATGGTACAATGAACGGATTCAATTTTATGTTCTCTTTTTCCACATGGATAATCAATTATCACAACACCTTTCTTGATTCATCTTTCTGTTGTGTGGAGAGTTATCTGCTTCTGAATGTCTATAAAGGCTGACAATAAAAAAAGGCAAAGGGCAGGAGAGGTAAGAGCCTACACATAACGACAAGTGTGCTAGACCTAAGGTAGTCCCGAGAAGCACTAGCCAGTTGCCAGGAGCCATTGAGCCTGCTTCTGTGAAGGCCTGCTTGTCAGGCAGAGTCAAGACAGACAGGGCCTACTGGCAGATATCCTGGCCTACTGACGCATGGGAAGATAAGATGAAATACACTTGCAGCTCAAGCAAAGGGGTTTAATGTTCTGTTAACCTTGACAGAAAGAACAGGGAGGCTTCCAGATAGGGTACAGACCTTCAATATATGTCAGCCATTGTCTCTGCTAGCTTCTGACTTTGTTTCCCATGATGCTGTAAAATATATAAAGCCTATTTGAATTACACTTGAGGCTGCCAGAGTATTCCCTGGACAGCCTTCCCAATGTATAACTCTTGTCTCAGAGTCTTCTTTTCCATCTTTCCTACAATCATAATCACTTCATACTCAGAGGACTGTTCAACCTAGCACCAACAGAACTGGTGGGCCAGTGAGCTCTGAAACCCTGTTGAGACTAAACTGTACAATTTTATTTTCTAGACTCGATACTACCTGATTTGGTATCAATTTCTTTTGAATTCTGTTAATATGTTCCATGAGGTAACTTCTCCCTTATAGAAACTGGAAATGTGAAGTGGTCCTGAGTGTTGTGTCCTATGCGACAACTATAAGCTGGCCATTGATCATCCTCGTGAAATCCTAGTAAATACTGTGTCATTATCTGCCAGAGTAATTATGGTCTTCTCTGTTTTCTAAAACTATGCAACTCACTATGAGGTGCATAAAATGAACAACTTAAGTTTAGGAAGATGAAGCCAGGCATGAGATGGTGCACACCTATTATCCCAACCAGAAGGAAGCGGAGCGGCCACAACCCACATCTCAAAGCCAGTGTGGGTTTGATAAATAAACCCATGCCAAACCTAAAATAATACCTAAGAAAAATAGATTGGAATAGTTGTTTTCATCTTCTTTTAAAAAGGCATCATGCAAGACCACATTAGAATCTATTATTTTTTATATAATTGCTTTAAAAATAGTCACTAAAGTATAGTATAAATGTACATATGGCTTTTAAACTTGGACACATTACCAGCTCCGCGTGTCTAGTAATTCAGTGAGTAACTGAATGCAATGGGTTGTTAAAGCAAGGCTGTTAATAGTGACCAAAGTTCTTATAGCAAGGCAGGATTTCCACATCACTTTTTGATGACTGTTGCCAGGCTGTTGGCTACTTTGTGGGTTCTTCCTATGTTTCCCCACTTCTCCTATCCTCTTCTTCCCCCTAATGCTAGGTGGAGAGAAAGAAGGACAGAGGGTGGAGTGAGAGAAACAAATACCCACATACCGTCAGGAATAGGAAAGGGGGCAACAGCATCCTTAGACTGTTTCTGGCTGATTAGGGGTGTCAGTTCCTTGGAACAAATTTGATCTTGTCATCAGGATATCTAACCTCTTCGTGTAGTCCTTATGTTTTCTTCATGCATGATTGCATACAGACAGCATTCTACCACCAACTTTCAGCCCACAAACCTCTAAGGAGCCTAACATTTAGGTACCCTCTGAAAACTCCCCAGAATTCTGAACACCATGCAATCACAGAAGCCATGTGCCACTGGCATAAAAATACCCCTGCTAGAGCCAGAGGCAAATTATAGTCAGCTGCTGTAGACAATTTGAAGCAACCCCATAACCTACACCTAGGATTAAAACACAAAGTACAGAATACCCATGAAATACCCCCAAACCCAATGGAGTTAAACAAGAAGGAAGCCACAATCGAGAATGGTTAAATCACACTTAGAAGGAGAAAAAAAATAGTCATGAGCAAATGGGAGGTAACTGGGTGGCGGGGGGCAGGGGGATGTTGGGGGTGGAGGTGAGTGGATAAGGGGTGCCGAATGGAAATCTGCAGCTGTAAGAGTGCCAGAGTAGGGGGGAATCTGTAGAAATTCCCATGACCTGGGATGGCGGAGGGCTCCCAGGAGTCAATATGGGTGACCTTAGATAAGATGCCTAACAGTATGGGCATGAAACTAGAAACCACCTCCTGTAGCCAGGCAGGACCCCCAGCAGAAGGATAAGGACACCAACCCACCCATAAAACTTTAGACCCAATATTTGTCCTATATAAAAGAAATGCAGGAAAAAAGATGAAGGAATGGCCCAACAATAACCAGCCAAACTTGAAACCCATCCTATGACATTATTAATGATACTCCATTATGATTGCATACCAGAGCCTAGTGTAACTGCCCACTGAAACTGTACCTAGCAGCTGACTGAAAGAGATGCAGATACCCAGGCCAAACATTGAACAGAGGCCAGGGACCTTTATGGAAACGTTGGAGGAAAAACTGAAGGCCCTGAGGGGGATAGGAACCTCACAGGAAGACCAACAGAATCAACTGGCCTGGACCACTGGAAGCTCTCAGAGCCAGCAGCCAAAACACACACACACATGATAGACTGAGGACCCCGGCACACATGTAGCAGATGAGCAGCCCAGTCTTCATGGCTGCCTTATCTGGCTTCAGTGGAGAGAATGTGCCTAATCCAGCAGAGACTTGATGGACCAGGGTGGGGGAATATTCAGAGGGCCACACCCTCTCAGAGGAGAAGGGAAAGGAGGAGGGAATCTAAGGGGGTGGATGGGGATGGGGCCAGCATTTGGAATGTATATAAATAAATAATACATTCTTACAGTATTTCTGTGTTTTTAAAGAAACCAAAATTCTCACTCAGCTGTCTTTTACCTTCTAGATTCATATTCTTGTAAAGTTCAGTCTTTTATACATGATTCAAATAACAGTGTACCCCATCCCCAACCCATCCAGTGTAACTAGGCAACCATATAAACCCAGAATCTTAAAAAAAAAAAAAAAAAAAAAAAAAAAAAACTATCATTAATTTTGTAAATTAAATTCAAAACTGTCAAACATCATTAAATAAAATAAATTTTTCTATTACATAAACAGGGTAACACATTAGGTAAAACTAATCAAAATTTAGAATTAAAAGTTTTAATTTCCTAAATGATTTCTTTCGTGCCTTAAGTCTGTCCACAACATGAAAAAAGTCTACTAATAACATACTACTTCTTAGAAACAGATGAAGAAATTAACGTTCATACAAACTCTATTATAAGTTCATTATTTGACAAATCTTGCCATAAGTAAGTTAAGATCATTCTTTGTATAAGCAAGGATATAAAGAAACAAAGGGAATACACTTTTACAGTATATTAACAGCTAAAACATAAGAGATAATATAAAAGATTAAAGTTATTTTGAAATAATTATATGTAATTTTCAAAAAAGAACGTCTTTCATGGACTCTGCATATTGTTAGTTATTAACAAAGCCATTAAGTAAAATTTAAAAGAGTACGAAGAATTTCCTAATCAAATTTCAGGATATGAAGTTCTACAGTCGCTTGTGTTTGAGAGCGTAGAACAAATGTGCAGTGTGAGTATACAATCACTTCACTAAATACCAAGCCTCACTCCATCTCAAATGTTCCTGAAAATGTGCACATCAATGATACCTTGTTAAATGCTCCGCGCTACAGAGCAGTTTGCAGCTTCAAAGACTGCCATCATAAACCCTTTGGTGAAAAGGATCACCACCCCATGGTTAATGTATATCAAATGTTGTCCTAGCTGAAGGCAAAGCTCCTACAAGGACATTAATTACATACACTGTCATTGTATATTCACAATTCCAGTCATTAAAAATCCCTCAGAAGGAAAAAATTAGTAAGTTTGGGTTAACCAAAGAGTCCAGTTTCCCCTGATGCCAGGTCATTCATATTTACTATGTGCAGCAGAGCTGCTCATCTGTAGCTGGAGCTCAGAGTCTTTTACTGCCGGGGCTATCGAAATGCCACTCATTAAATTGACAGATAGGAATAAAGCTGATACTCCAAAGGTAAGACCCATGAGTACATACAGAAAGCTAAAGAGCCCCAAGATGGGAAAAAACTAATCAAAACAGAAATGCATTTCTGCCTAAATTGATGGCCATTAATAAAATCTACCCATAAATGAGTCTTATTATCTTAAAAACTGAAGGAAGATAAATCACAGAATTTTAATTCTGATTTATTAAGCCCATTATTAGAATTTCTCAAATAGGTCTATGTACTCATACAAACCAGGAAATAGAAAAATACTTTCATCATTATAATGTGTACATATCTGTAGGCAGAAGACTAAGAGCATACACGCACACACACACAATTGTACATGCTGTGTATGCTAAATACATGTTCCATGTCACAAGTCCTCATCCTATATTTTAAAGAACCTGATTTATTCCTAACTTTATTCTCGATAACATTTATATCTGGGCAGCTCCATGGCAACAATAAACAATATGATTTGTATTTTTGGTAAAAGGAGTATAGATTAACAAGCTAACAAGAAAACAAGGCATCCCAATGAAGAGTATTAAGACAGAAATGTTTTAATATTGTGTGGAAACACTTACAGGGTGAGGGGCAGAGGCAGGATCAGGAAACAGTAATGCAATCTGGTTGGGAAACATAGACCCATTTCCTACTGTTCCTAGGCACTAGGCAAAGCCTTGTCTGGACTGATGGTAACTGGGGAGAGTCCTAGAGTGAGCAGAGTAGAGGCCCAGGACCAAGCACTGAGAGAACATGTATGAATCCTCACAAAAGCATGCAGAGCGGTAGAGAGACCACGGATGTCTGCCACCACGGATGGCACTGTGACCTGGAGGGTGACAGCTCAATGGACTAGAGCTGAGAGCTTAGGGAGTCATAAGGCAGAAGCAATCTTTCCTCAGTGCACTGCTTGACTTTAAACCAATAGTCAGTCTAACTTCTCCCACGGTATAAACTTCTACCTCAATAGTACTAACACCTGCTTAAGCAGCCAGAATTCAAGAGCTTTTTTCTTATGTCAGGAAACTGAGGCACAGTTGAAGCATTTAAACTAAGAGCTGTATGCTCATGAGTAGCAGTATTTTGATTTTCTCAACTCTCCCAAGTGAATGTGCACACCAATTATATTATTCCGTACATTTACACATTAAAACAGAGAAGCCATATTTAAATTAAGCTAAATGTTCATTAAAACTAAAAATCATCTTTACCTACAACAATGCTGTCTAAGCAATACAATGATGCAGTAGAGAGGCTCAGAACAACAGGAATCCAGTGATTAATAGATGCACACACAAGTTAGATTTCCACCTGTTATCCCACACACTTTGAAGCGGCACCCCCACCTCCTCAATCCTGACTGCCAACGGCAGGCTATATAATGAACCATCTGTATCGTACCAGTAAGAGCCAATTGAGATGGGCTGATAATACCCAAAAAAAAAAAAAAAAAAAAAAAAAAAAAAATCCCATTTTTAAATTCATTTCCCTCTAGTGCACTGGTAGACTATGCAACATTTTTAATTGCATAATAAATTGCATGTAGGCAAGCACATTAACTTTCTAAAGCTTGAGTTTTTAATGTCCCTTTGATGGCCACTATGATGGATTTCTTTCTGTACCCCAGCAACAGAAGGAGAAGCTGACCCCATGAACCAAACCACTGGGAGGAGAAGCCTGCACCATGTGGCCTGAAAAGAAGAGACCAGGAATCTTGGCCAGACTCTTAGGATCTGGATGAACTACTCAATTAGGCCTTTTCAAGAGTGAGATGTGGTCCTTGGAACAGTCATAGTAATAAATAACTGAAAAGAAACCACCATTTTCAAATAGAGAATAGGTGTGATTTCTTCCCCCCACTCTTAAATGTTAAAAGCACTCATCAGAGAAACTTGCTCCTGAACCAAACACCCTGAAACCTTCACAAAAGTTAGTCAGCTGATACACTGCCACCCCAAGCACATGAGGTGTCAGTACCTTTTAATGGCTATTATGAACATAACACATTTGCTAACAACCTCTCCTCCCTTGTAAGCAAAGACATTCCTGAAATCATGTTGAACACACAGTTCCACAGACTTCTGGTAGACAGTGCAGTATTTCAGTGAATGCGTTGAAGAAGGAAAAGTTAGATTATAGTGACTTTTCCATTCCAATCTTGTAACTTGCTTACCCTCCCCACTTATGTACAGCAGTTCCCTCCTGGGGTTGGCAACTCAGGAACAACTTTTCTATGTAAAAATGCTTATATGTAAGAAAATTACAGAGGACAAAAAATTGTGCATGGCCCTTCCTCTTTAAACGTGCAAAGGCATATAAATCTACCTGAAAGATGTTAGCTGCTACACCTTGGGGCTCTTGCTCCCACTAAGGCAATCTCTATCCTATCTCACACCTAAGCAATCTTAACTTATTCTCTTACAGGGAGCCTGTTTAGGGTGCATTTCCCCTAACACTGTAAGAAGCAATCTTTGTCATAAACTCTGTCGGGTAAACAACGGATAGCCCATGGTGCACTATGGGACACTCTCCAGGAAGAGAACAGGAAAGAAACGCAGGACAGTAAAACAGAGAATAGCATGGGCAAAACCAAAGAGTGTATGTGTGTCTGAAACGAAATGGAGAGGAAAGCAAGGGAGCTCACTAGAATGAATGCTTAATAATTTCACCTAGGAAGTCAGGGTAGGCATCGCATAAAAATGAGGGCAGAGAGGGCAGAGGAAAAAACTGATTCCCAGTCCTGTTTCTCTCTGTGTCTCTCTGTCTCTCTCTCTGTCTCTCTCTTTGTTTCTCTCTCTCTCTCTTTCTCTCTCTCACATGCATGCATGTGTGTGTGAGAGAGAGAGAGAGACAGAGACATATACTGAGATGAAGAGATGCAGAGAGACAGTCAGAGAAAGAGATGGAGAGAGAGGCTGATTCAGAGTCACAGTACCAGAAAGAACATTACAGCAGAAAAGGACAACAGACCATTAACAATGCACTAAATACTGCCTTATGCACAAATTAAAGCCAAATTCTCACAGTATCTTCACAGGATCACCATTAAGAAAAAAAAAAAAAGAAAGAAAAGTGAAAGCAAAGAGAAAAACTAACTTACCTGTGGCTGTTCATCTAGCAGTGAGAGCTAGATTGTGGATGTGGGCATGATAGGCTCAGAACTGGCTAATCTGAATGGCCAGCTATGCTGTCTCTCAAAAGATCATGGAGCGCAGGGGACAATGCAAAGTCCACAAGGCTCTACCGTGGAGCTCTCACTATTCTTACTGTCTCAGAAACAGCATGTGGCACTAGTCACAAATAATGTGGACCTGAGTGACAGTGTACAGGGACACTACTGCCGCACTGATTACATCTACGTGAGCATTTCTGCTATGGTGCAGGGATCATGTAGAAAAGACTGCTGAGGACAGAGATCATACTCACATTCCATAATTAATACTCAATTATAGGGTCACTCATAACTGCCCTTTGAAATATTTCTTCTTTTTTTTTAAGAATGAAATAATCAGAATTAACTTTAGAAGAGAGTCTTGTAAGTGTTAAAAGGATTTAATATAAGGCAGATGCAGAAAAATTATAGGGGCAAATTTAAAGTAGTAAGTAAATACACACATACATGCAAAACTGCCAAACCAAACGAAACAAGACTATAGGAAACATGCTCCACTAACCCTCAATAACCGGGTGTGTCCCAAAGGGACACCTCACACAGGACCCCAACCCTACAAACCCATATCACTAATACTGCACCCCATTCCACGTTTCAGTGTACCCCCTTTATCCACCCCACCCTGGTCTCCTAGGAAGCAGCCATCTTCTAGAGCTGGGGCCAGCATTGTTCTCCACTCTATGCCTGATAAAAGGGGGTCATTTCTACCCTAGATCAGGATGTACAACACCATAATAGTAAATAAACAAATGTTATGATGCAATTCCATCCTAATGCTCACAGAACACATTGCAAGCCTTTTACTTCTGGCCAGTATGCTCTTTGAGAAAATTACTGTATGAGAGAGCACAGCAAAGATTTTTGAAAAAAAATACTATTAATAAGGTGTTAATAAAGGTAGAAATGGGATGATTAGGAAACAGTCTTAAAACCAAGAACAGCTGGCTAGTTACCACATAGTATTCTAAGGAAGAACTATGATGAGTCTGACCAATGAAGAAACTGTGTAGACCAGTCACAGAAAAAGAATCAAAACAGCCCAGTGCTTAAAGGATTGTAAAAAGCATTCAAATCCATCTCTTTCTAAGTCCAGAGTTCTAAAATAATCACTCTGTTCTCTAAACTCCTCTAGCAAATCTACACATGAGATCTACCAAGTTATTAATATGTATGTCCCCATGCTGTTGTTGAGATGTCTGTATCTGCATGTTCATCCCCCATGGATAGTAATACTCAAATATGTTCAAATTTCTTACATAAAATAATACAGAATCTACACATAACTTTAAACATTCACTCTTGCTACTTGAAGTCATCTTTATTTTATAATGACTGATATAATATAAATACTATAGCAGCAGTTGCCCTATTAAAGTATTTAAGCTATGACATGAGTGGTATAGCTGGGCCCTCAGGTAGCACTATGTCCAATTTTCTGAGAAACCACCTGACTGATTTCCAGAGTCACAAAAGGTAATGTTGTTGGCTCAAATCTTATTTTATCTATATTATAATTTATTTTCAAAGTATTTATTGCCAGTAACCACAAACAGGTTCCAAGTATCCTGTGTAAAAATTTACAAGTTTAAACCACACTATCTAGAAGCATCTTTGAACTCTTTTCATGACAGAGGCTGAGTCTCCCCTTTTCCACCTGCTACAGTCCAGAAGACTTCAAAGTAATAAACAAAAGGACAACCACTGTGGCCAACACAGGACTAGTATTTTATTTAAATATTTCTGGGCTCAGTCTGGCTTCAACACATCTGCTTAGAATGTCCACCTCAATGGCAAAGCATTCCTTAGTTTTAGTATTGGCTTTAGAAGCTTGACTACAGATGATGGGAATGATAAAGGAATGATGGGAAAGGACTGCTAATGCATTAGAATTCATTGTCTAAAAGGAACTTTGTGAATGCTGAACATAAACTCACATGCTATACACATTGCAGACTATCCTCCAGAACACTGACGTTTCTAGAGAAGTCCAATCCCTTACCTTGAAGTTCTCCACTCCGACTGTAGAGCTCCCTCCTCTGCTCTCGAAGATAGGCGCTCATACTGATAGCATGGGAGGATGATTCAAACCTAAAATGCAGCACGCAGTACCACATGGTTAAGTCACATAGGGCCATCCATCTCTATGCTCCCCAAAACTTCTATCCATTCCGATCTGTGTGACATTCCCTGGTGTATAACAATTATGACATTTTGGCTATACCTTAAAAGGCCCAGAGACTGCTGCCCAAATAAAAGTCCTGCTAGTGTTCTTAGGCAGGAGCATTTGTATCTTTTCCTCAACACCCATTTAACCTAGAATAATTCTGCCCTTCACCACTTCCAGTTACTTTCAGATCATCATCACCACTGTCGTCATCATCTCAGAGCATGAATACATCTACATCCACAAGTGTATCCTGCAAAGTCATTCTAATTATGCTATTACCCAAATTAAAACGCACCACTGACTAACAACAGCCTTCGAAGACATAATGGTTGTTCCTGAATTGCTGAAGTGAAAGATTAGCATAGGGAGGATTCTAGAAAAGACCAGTGATACCAAAAAAAAAGGGGGGGGGGGCAAGGCATCATTGGTCTCTATCTAAATGTTCTAAAAAGACTCTTTCCAAATGGCTGCTAGTTTTTAGCCTGCCATATAGCACCATTTAAGTATTCTCCAGGAACTGTTTACAAAGGTCAGAAACATAGGAAACAGACCTGTGGTAAAGAATGGGTCTCAAAAGCTAAAACTAGGAACACAAAATAAATCCGTCATAAAGAAAAGCTTACAGGTATAAGTGAAGCCACATGAAATTATGACTATATGAAATAGCAAATCCTTTGATGAGTAACAGATTCCATTTCATATCTGAGATTTTTCAAAGCCACGATAAGAAGCTGACAAAAGAAGGAATCCTCCGAAGAATTTTGCCTTTAAAGGGTCAACAACATAGGGAGAAAGCAACGGAGTCCGTGGACTCAGTGACTGCCAGCAACTAAAAAGGAGCATCATTTTCTTAATCATGTCCCTTTTATCCAGTCCTTGACAAGGAGGATGAATACCAAGATGAGTATCAGCCTGTGAAGGAAATACTTCAGTTACTTGATCCGCTCTCTGCACCCTACCAAGTACTAAGAGGCACAAAGAGCCGGAAGCAAGGCAAAGTGTGCAGTACTTCAAAAGTGCCACCTGCCAGTCAAGTGCAGAAAAGAAGCCAGTGACCTCCAAAAAGCCTGCTGACAGCTATTGATCAGAGATCGCAAAGGAAAAAACAAACTCTCAAGCAAAGAATAAAGAAGTAAATGTACAATAAGAGAGAACTTAAACACAATTAACCTTGGCTAAGGGCAATTAAAGAGGGTAAAAAAAAACTTCACAGATTCGATAGAAGCATTACAGTTCTCCACAATCTGAGTCCTTTATGACTTGATAGGTTTGCTATTCATGAATTCTCTTTATGTTTGCAACAAGTCTTACACTGAGATAATTTTATAGAAAAATAGGCATGTGAGATTCTTTAGACTTACCTCCTTATTTGGTAGCTAAAGCCAGAAAGACAAGCTCAGACATGAGACCTACTCAAGCCTGCATAGTACATTAACAGTGGAGCAAAGTTAAAAGTGAGCAGATCTGTTAACATGTCCAATTCTGAGATAATATTTCCACCCAATAATAATAAATGTAGGAGGAATTATTTCACGTTTTTCATTTCTAACAATTAGGGCCTTCCCCATCCCTCTACTCCAATCCCACAAGTTGGCCGACACTGAATGACTGCGCAAGTGTCCATAGTCTGGGCTGAAGAAAGTGACAGCTGAGAGCATGGCATGTGAAAACCCTGAAGCTTGCTTTCTGTAGGAGTTTAGAAGGTTATATTGCTTATATTGATTAGTCCTTGTGTCAACATGACACAAACCTAGAGAAAGAGAACATCAAGAAAGACCGGCCTTGATCAGATGGCCATAAGTTTTAAGTGCTAATTGGTGTAGAAGGGTCCAGCCCAGGGTGGGTGTCACCATCCCTAGGCAAGTTGACCAGCACTGTATTAAAAAGTTGGCTGAGAAGCCCAGAGGGAGGAGCAAAATCCTGATCCTCCATACACAGTTCCTGCTTCAATTCAAGCCCTGAGGTCCTCAATAATGATCTAATCTGGAAACCTAAGCCAAACAAGCCCCTTCTTCCCCAATATGTTTTTAGTCTTAGTATTTATCACAGAAAGAACTGATACATAGGGCAAAGGGTAAGTATAACTTTTAAAGGAGGAAGAACTGGGGAGGGAAGGAAAAAGAGAAACTGAGTGACAGAAGAAAGGGATATGCTCACAAAACAGGAGTACAAGCCTGCAGAGAGAGCAGCACTGAAGTGTGCATGTGTGTGTGTGTGTACATACACATACATGTTCTTGTTGCTTTTGAAGTTATACTGCTGCAAAAATATAATTTATAATCAAGTTCAAAGATTAAGCAAACTCTAAATGTGCTTATTTCTTTTATTTTTTTTGCTCTTTGTAAGTAAGTGTATGATGGCTTATGAAGATCATTTAAATTAGATGATGAAACAGAATATGGATATTGCTAATCTCAAAGACCATGAACTTACGAACCCTCGACAAGTGCAGCTCTTGCGTTCCTTTTGATGTCTGTGTTTGAGCATCTCTGGGAAAAGAAACTGCAGGCTACTCTGATTTGTCGGTTGTGTTAAGGTTTTCCACTCAACCAGCTGGAGACATGAGTTAGAGTCCAGGGTGAGAGGCTTTTCTCTCCTTGCCTGGATCCTCACTACCACTTGCTGACTCTATCACTTTACGTAATTTACTTAATTCTTCTTACATGTCAGTTTTTATGAGGACCTTTGTATTTATAGTACTTAGTAAGAAATAATGGTCAGGTCCTGCTGCTTACAGTTGCTAAAATCTGGTTAATACCAAATTAGACTGCTTGATTGGAATCACGTTGGTAAGCTCACCATGTGCACAAAGTCTGTACATGAAAGCATTCCATCAGCACCAGCTGTCAGTGTTGCTCACATCAGACTTAACTTACAAACTATTAACTCTCGTCACGAAATGCACATTCTGAGCACATGGCTTGGGAGACTTCACTATGATGGTTATTTAAAAAAAATAAAAGCTTTTGAATTATTTCCTTATTAAAACAAAGGGTATTTTTGGCACTCGGGGCATCTTCAAAGATTACATGTTTCATTTCCTTTAATTTCATATAAAATTACCCAAAAATGCCAGGGAAGCTTCACTTTGCTTGATTTTTGTATAAAACTCTGGGAAGCAAGCTTTAAAAATGTACTCAGAGTTATAGATAGCGCGATAGCCATTCCAAAACAGCCACTTTACCTGACAGAAGGCAACAGTATACAGAATAAAATACGCTCATGTGCTATAACTCGTTCCAAGGCACTCTCAGCTGCTCAGTGTGTGGCTGTGGATGGGGTAGAAGGCTCCCACACCCTCAGAGCTGGCCCATCACAGCATGCTAGCTCTCCATACTGGGATACATACTTGAAAAGAGAATTCTTTGGCCTTTGTGGTTTCTTCTTGGCAAAAAAGGCTGCAAACTCTCGTCCAGTACTGGCATAGCTTAGTTGAGCTGATGGCTCTGATGCGGTACGTGTGTTCTTCATATCCAAGTACTCAGTCAACAGCATCTGTACAACCACAAAGAGGAGTTGAATTCATTGTACGCATATATTCTAAAGCCTCATCTCAGACGTTCAGAACATATTAACTTAGATATTCATTCTTCTACTCAAAGATATAAGAAAAGCTTTATTACAGCCATAAAATAATATACATGTTAGCAATTCACAAGGGATGAAGTTTACATGCATTTGGAACATGTCAGGTAGCATGATGAGTAAATTTGTCAAAATCAGTCTTAGCATTTAACCCTCATTATCCCAAAGAACAGCAGCATTAGCAGCAATGGCATAATATTTACTGAGCACTTACTGTGCTCTAGGCAAGGCATTAATCTGTTGAGATGTGTTAGGTTATGGGTTCAGAGAGGTTTGGAGCTGGAAAGTAGTCCCTGGGGAACTAATGGCAGGGTCCATGCAGTGACCCTTCATGCAGCCAGCACTCTACATAAGCATGAGGGCAAAGCTATCAAGGAAGGCCTAGGAAATGGGGCTGAGTAAGGTACTTCTGACCTGAAAACCCTTACTTGCTATTTACCTTGAAATTAGGGGGAAAAGGCAACTGATTTTGATGATTAACTTCCAAAACAAAACCCTTATGATATCAACTCATTACAAAGTGACAAGGATGAGAGCCTGCATTAGGATTAACTATAGTAAGCAGAATTTTAAACACATCCGTGAAAAAAATAGAAATCAGAAAGCACAATAGTTTCTAAGAATACCTAATAACGCCAATGCAGTTGAACTCGATTCTGAGGAGGAGGGGGAAGAGGAGGAGGGAGAAGAGGAGGAGGAGGAGGAGGAGGAGGAGGAAGAGGAGGAGGAGGAGGAGGAGAAGGAGGAGGAGGAGGAGGAGAAGGAGGAGGAGGAGGAAAGAAGAAGAATAAGAAGAAGAAGACCAACCAAAAGAAAAACCTACCTATGAGACAAGGAAACACTTTACAGAAAGTTAGGGTCACATCTGATTATTTACTCCCTCACTGAACACTAGTCTATTTTAAATATCATCATTATCAAAAAGCAATTCTGACGCCTATGAGCATTAAGCCTCTGCCACAAGCAAACATAATACTCAGTATTTAAACATCAGAAGCTTTTTAAACAACATCACTCTTTTGAGTCACAAATCTATTAAGTCTGGATTTCTATCTATATTTTGTAGTTGAAGATGTAGAATTAGGATTAGGTCTTAAAATTGCAAATGGCCAGTTTCTACCTGTTCTGAGTGAGTCCAAATTCTGATCATGACCAGGATGTTACAGGGCTACACATTCAAACTCTTAAGAACAGGACTATAGGTGTCAACAGCTTCTGTATAATAAAAACTGTTCAATGAAACCATAAAATATTGTAAGAGAATGGGGAAATGCTCTACTGATTTATGGAACTGTTAGAGTACAATCCACCAAGTTCATAAGACAATATAGTAACAAATACCATCTCCTCAAGGATCTAATATGAGGGAGACAGATTTGAGTCTCCATTTACATGTAGGTCAACGATAAAAATTGATCAAGCTGTGGACTGAGAGCTGCTAGAAGATACTCAGCTATATATGATCAAAAGTAAGCTAGGAAACTCAAAAATAATTTCAAAGAGATACAGCATAGAAAGATCTTTACTAATTCGCAGTGTCGCGTGTTAGACTTATCACCAACACAACAGAAAGAGGCTCCTGATAAAGCATAAAGTTACATTAAGCCAAGCAATTGTTGTAAGGCATTGCTTAACATTGCAGGGCAGAATCGCTGACCTTGCACAATAAATCACTGAGCAAGCAGTGCATAACTAAGGAGCATTCCCCCAAACCCAGGCATCTCGCCATCAGTGCTCTTTCCCCCGCATCAGTACCGTCCCTGAATTACTGTCTTGCATCACTGTTTGTCTGCTATTTCTCTCCCTATGTCATTATCTTTAAACAAATTCTACTTCCATCTTCTCGACAAAATGTATGGTTGGTCATTACATGCTTGCTATCTGAAATCTTTAATTCCTTTTTGTCTTTAGGTCCCAAAGTTCTAAAAGTGGCCTTCATATCTCTGGTTTCCATTGCCATGGTATGGTTTACTGCTGATGTCTCTCACAAATTTTGTTCCCACGTGTTAAAGGCATGCTTGACTTAACTTTACTCACATTTTAATGGTAAAATCAAGTTTGCTGAAACTTAAATTAGTTTCAGATACAAGCAGTTATTTCTGCAGTTGACATTTTATTTTTACACATTTTTTTCATTTTTATTGGATATGCTCTGTATTTATATTTTAAAGGTTATCCCCTTTCACCCTACTCCCAACCACCCTCCCCCTCCCCTTGTTTCCATGAAGGTCCTCCCTCTCCCACACACGCACTAACCTCCTAGCTTTAAATGTAAAACTGCTTTAATAATTTTTAATTATAATTAAACCAATTGCAACTTTTCCTTTGCTCCCCCAAACACTTCCTAGATTCCCCCCCTGTTTTCCTGAGCCCGAAAACACAACTTTCCATAAAATGTAAGCTATATATGTGTGTATGTATGTATGATCTTGGGGCTAGTGTAATAAGCAATTGCCCAAGGCTAGTGAAGTAATGAATCTTGGAAGAGAATCTATAGATACTAACTAACTAAACCAGTATGATCCCTAAGAACCTGCTAAATATTTCCCCCTTCCCCACAATTAGTCTAGCTATAACCTCTCATCACAGAAATTTCTCTTTGAAACAGATAGGGC
This sequence comes from Micromys minutus, assembly GCF_963924665.1. Lineage (NCBI taxonomy): Eukaryota > Metazoa > Chordata > Mammalia > Rodentia > Muridae > Micromys > Micromys minutus. The sequence goes on from NC_137953.1 coordinate 47,045,149, forward strand.
TTATTAGAGAAAGCCTTAACTGATCAAATGTAGAGAACAAGAGACTGTGTGGTGCCCAGTCCCAACTGATATATCTATGAACACAATTCTTGCACCAAATAACTATTGTTTGATACATTCTTATGTGTCCTCATGGATTAATGACTCTGTTACCTCTCTATATGTATAGCCATTCTTGTCCCCTCTAACAAATTAGTTCTTCCATATAGTTTTCCTCAACAAATCATGGATTCACTTTCTATTCCAGTATGTCCAAACATCAATGACAGTTCAATCTGAGTTCAAAATAAATTCCCCTTGAGTTGTACTGTACTTCCCCATCAATGTGAACCCACCACCTCCATCATTATTCCCTGGATATATAAGTGCTTTATCCTTTCTGGAATCCTAGAATAGATCACCCCTACTCCTAATAGATAAATCCTCGAAAGACTAGTGCCAGAGTTGCAGGACACTCTCCCTCCCTTTCCCCTCCTATTTTCCCGCAGTTCCCTTCTATTAAGCCCAAAAACACTATTTCCCACATTGCTAAGTAAGTAATTACCAAAAATTCCTCAATACTGTTGGTCCTTAATTTACATGTTTCTTATGGCATTATATTTATTCATTTATTTATTTCTATTATAGATCCATACAACAAACACCAGCACTGACATATTAAATTAAGGTATAAAACATGCAATAAGATCTTTGATACGTAGGCTGCTATATGCAAATTGAAAACAGCCACCACGTAAAGCGAATATAAATTAGTCCTCGATATACAAATCTGTAAAACAAGTAAAACCCAAAAGGGAAAAGCATGATCTGAGCAACAGGCCAACGGCTACGGCACTAGTTTGCTGCGCTTGCTTGACACTGTTTGCATCCCATTTGTGACTAGCCAAAGATGCTTTCTTTCAAAACAAGTAACATTTTCTTTAGGTAAAGAATTAGGAAAGGTACAGTTTTAAATATCTCAAGAAAAGAACTATAAATATTCCTATTCAGAAACTGATGGAAATGTGACTAAATTGGGTAGGTGAAGTCATCTAAATTAGAATCTTGACACAAACATCAGATGCCTGGCAGTAAAAACTTAACAAGCAGCATGGTGCACAGATCACTGGTGGAATGTGTTCAATCCCCAGCATCAAACTAAAATAAAATAGGAAAGTTATATAATTTCATGATTATTCTACATCTTGGTAGGCAATGCAGGGTATCTTCCAAACCGCATGTAAATATTTTAAACACATATGTAGACATTCAGATTTCCCTTTTATCAATGCCATATAAAATCAAAACTCTGGAACAAAAACCATCACATTTAATATAAAATACATCCATCCAAGAAACTCTATACAAGATAATCCCACATTCCTAGGCTCTGAGTCCCTTCTTATTTCGGGTACTGATTTCCTTTATACTTTTAAATATATTTTTAAATAAAACATTTTTAAATTAAATAAAATTTTTAAATAGCCAAATTTTTCTAAAATTATTGATTTAGAGTTTAAAAACAAATTCGAAAATTTATGAGTGTTTGCACTGATCTTGTAAGTGCAAGGTCAAACTGAAGAGAAGAAAAGACATAACTGGAAAAAAATGTTGAAACATACACACATACACACATACACACACACACACACACACACACACACACACACACACACAAATGAGACCATGATTCAACACACGTTGGAGGACCTAGAATGCTGCCTGGCTCTCTTGACCAAGCAAGAATGTGCACAGCGTTACAGAAGAGAGAAACTGATATGAGGGCAGGCGGTTCTGCTGCTGTACTCTTGGGTTAGCAGTTACTGCTGTGTTCCTTAGAAATTCCATGATGTCATGAAGCTACAAAATCTGAAATTTATAAATTCCTGAAACACTAGTAAACATCATTCTGAATGAACTCCTCACTTACCATTTAATCTTATTTATTTAACACATTACCTATGGAAAGTTTGTAGTTATGCATACAGAGTTTTCTAAAACTAGGAAAAGAGAGCTTTGAGATTTTGGCTTCCGGTGGTAATACTAATTCCATCCTCCTTTTTATGCAACTGCTCCTTAGCCTTATAATAACAACTAGCTGTATCTATCTTGCCAGCAGCACTTTGATGAGTAGAACAGATTAATATTACTCATCAATAGTCTCACAGCCAAATGTAAGATATTTGCAAGAGGCTGGCTGGCCATATGCCTAATGTTAGGTTAGTGGGGGAACTAAGAATTCCATATTCACATGGTGATGAAATGACATATTCAAGGAAACAGCACTTTACAAAAACTTTTTGTTTTTTTAGCTCATAGTTCATACAGGTATGTACAGACTTGTTCATTTCTGTGTATATACATCTATATTACACAGACTATACATTGCAATAATAAATCTGAGTAAAACTTCTATACAAGACATCATGATCCTGCCTTCCAGGATCACTGTCCACCTTCACTATGGACACAGCTATCTCACTCCAGTTAAAGCCTTACAGCTCCTGGACTTTCTACAAGGATTTTTCCTGCAGGGGTTTGTTTTCCTTCTTTTGTGTTTCGTTTTGTCTGTTTCCTGTTCCTGGGCTTTTATAACCTTCTCTCTGAGTTCAAGCTGAAGCTTTTCTTTGTATCTCGGATACCTAACAGCTCTGCTTGCTAGTAGGTTACCTAAATTGAAAGCAATATAATCTAAAGGGCAGCTCCTCACTGATGTTCCACATTCACAGATGAGCTCCCCAGGGTAGAGCTACAGCACCCATGGTGAAACTTCAGGCTTTCTCAGGTACATTAATTTACTCACATCATGGGAGTAGCATTTATTAAATTTCTGCTCCAATGAGATAAGTGCTGCCCTAATGACCCCAAAGAGTTAATGCATCTTGGAAAAGAGCCAAATTGCTCTCTGGAGACAGTTTATTCAATTAAGTGCCTAAGACCCAGCATTTTCAATTAGCAGTTTAGTTACTAAAGACTCTTTCATATTGGTTATCTGTAACATGTGACTATTGACACACATTAAAAATCGCTTATAATTCATTCAAAATGAGATCTCAGAAATAACAGGTACACATCCAGATTCAATTAACATTTATTTGTATCTACAGAATGCTAGGAAGTATGCTAAGCATTGGCCTATTGGGGTTTGAGAGAAACACTGTTAAGACTGGAGGTAATGAAGTTTGAAAGCACTAAGAATATAGCACCTGGATGTAGAGATAAATAAAGGAGTACCCAAGAAAAACCACAATTCGTTATTCAGAATCAAGACCCTGTGTACCCTGCTCTGAATATATATGCCTTTTGTCCCTAACTAGGGGACTCCCTGGATTCCTAAGTTGTTCTGCTCCTGTAAGAACCAACCAGTTCCCATCCTGCCCACAACGCCTTTTCTGCACTTTTAAGTACTTCCAGGATCACCAGCCACCTTCACAGATGTTTTTCCAGACCTGTCAGTTAACCATCTACAGCAGGATATTTAACTTTGACCTGCCACTTAACCTCCTTGTATAACTTGGTAAGAAAGCATGTTGCCTAAAACTGTGTATTACCACAATTTCATATAAAGCTCAACTATTATTTTAAATTCTTTGTAATTAAAACCACTCACTCTAGATTTCTTGTAAGCTTATATTTTCAAGAAAAATTCTATCTCCAACAAAAAATTTCACATCTATATTAGGTTTTTTTATTAGATATTCTATTTATACTAAGAAGCTATGTGGTAATTCAAAACATGGAACTAAATTATTTCATTTATCTGTTACAAAAGAGGTTGATAATAAATTCAAAGGTAGATCAAATGAGCTACATTGATGATTTAAATTAGTTTATAGTAAAGATAGAAACTCTAGGGTTGAAAAATGGAGAACTGATAATTCTCGTCTAAAAATTATTTTAGATTCATTTTCTCATCTGAGTTTATTTTTAATAATTCCTTATTTTATTCTGATCTCTTATTCACAGGCCATGTCCGATCATAAAACGTTCACAATACTGAAATCTATGAAGGTGCAAGTATTCTTTAAAAAGCTATATCTCTTCATATGTGACCTCATTGTGTTACTTATTGTCGTTAAATACTAAAAAGCAGTGCTCTGACACACATAAAGTACTGCATTACTTAGATACATTCATCAGTGGGAACTAATTCTGCTCCTAAGTGAAATAAAAACAAGTTGTGATTTGTAGCATATGATCCAATATAACCCTTTCCACTGTGAACTATTTGTCACCCAACCTGTATGCATCAACACATATGTCAGCCTATAAATTATATTACATGCCGCTGAGCCAACAAACGTTCCTCCTTTCTGCACCTATAACTCAAGGGCAGCAGCTGAAGTACCTGAGCTTTGAAAATAGTTGTATACCTTAATTGCATTTCTAATACTGTACCCAGTGGTGAAATGGTAGAAATTCCATAAGGCAGGATGATGAATGTGACCACACACAGGATGAGGCTGCACACTGTAAACAGGACTGGAGAACACTGCATGGAGGAGGGGCTGTAACTATTGCTTGCACTACTGCAGAACACAGCTCCACCTACTTACCCTTGGCACCGTGCGCCCACTCAGTAATGAGCTCATGGTCGGAAGCAAGTTAGAGAGAGGGAAAAGATGGCAAACTATTTAAATAGCAACCATGTTAACGCACAAGCAATACAGTACAATTCATGTACTTTATGTTCTCTGCTAATTGCTTAAGACATCCTGCTATGGAGAAGACAGCAACAGTAGCCAGATCCTAGTCTTCCTTAAATGCCAGCTCTTAATAGCAAACCCCCAAAAGGTCTTAATTGCATTTACTAGGAGCTCATGAACTTTAAAAGTTGTTAATCAGATTTCCATGTAAATGGAATAACGATTAAAGGTTAAGTACAGGTTTCTGAAATTTCAGAAGTTGAGAATATATTGCCCTTCACGGGGGGAGGGGGACAGCAGCCTTGACAAGAACTAAACATCTTAATTAAACATGCAAAACTACCAAGCTTATTTTTGTATGAAGTCCTATTTCCAAATGTCAAAGTTAATCATGCACTTGACTAAAATGTGTAATATTCTCTCTGCCAGAGAAGAAACGCTATAGCATTGTAGTGTTCTCGAGTCCCAAACTCTGCTGTCCTCCCGCACCTCATCATGTGGAAATGCCACAGGCACTGAGATTTTAATTGTTCTCCCTCTGAGGGGTAATCCAAAGCCACAGGTTTGGGGTGTTTTTTTTTTTTTTTTTTTTTTTTTTTCCTGTTTCATATTGATGTGATTTGGAGAAACATGAGGCACTTCCCCATAAATTCACTGCACCTGTGTCCCTGGAGTGACATGTTGACAAATGAACATGACATCGCCTCAAACTCCAAGAAGAATTGATGATTCCTAGAAAGAATATGTTTGATCAATTATAGTGTCATCACAGTTGAAAGCAAAATCATGTCTGTGGAGTGCACATCACACAGATTCTGAGGGCCTATGTTCTGCAATAGGAGGAACAGAATCATAAACCCAAGGCAGACACTCAGACCATCTCTAATACTCTTTCCCGTCCTCTTAGTGAATAGAAACCAGGTACAGCAACTGCTGATATAATAATAAGATGGAAGATTTCGCCCCGAAAATAATAAAGAACTCAAGCAATCAAAAATCATCTGCATTATACTACCTAGCCAGGAAAAAACAAATATTCCTTAATCCAGAGAAACACTTATGGCAACAGAAAAAAAAAAAAAAAAAAGCCTCAAAAACTCTATTGTCTGTAACTATACTTTGAATTCTCCACTTTCATTCCTAAAAAAGTTTAAGAAAATTCTGTTTGCTCAACACAAACTTCTCACAGCACTGTTTTATTTGTTTTACAAAGTGTGGGTCCTTTGAATTGCTGCTGGAGCTACAGCTACTATGACTGGAGAACATCCTTGGTGAGATTTATGTTTGATGATTCTCTTCCACAAAAGTCAATAAAACTTTGAGATACAATTCACTGACAGAAGGGTCTCCCCGGTGTGAGGTCTATTCAGGACAAGGTAGCTCTGGACTGCCACACTAGCCCTTACTAGAAAGAGCCTTTTTGAAACAACAGCAACTAGAATAACCTAGATCAAAGTTAGGAGATTAGCCTGTAGACAGAATTTCTCAATAGAGAAGAATCACATTTCCTTTATATGAGCCTAAAAGATAAAAAGGTTTTCATATCCATTCTCTTTCCTTCTTTTCTCCTCCCCACCTCTTCCCTTACACAACAAGCTTTATCAAGTGTGTGAATGTGTGTGCACAGTACACATACACAGGTATGTGCCTGTGTGCATGTATTTTCACTATCAACTAAAACAATACTTTATGTAGATGATATCTACAAGCTTGGAACCCTTTTCTATAAATTAGACTTACCCAACAAAATAGATAATCAGCACAAGTTTTCAATTAAGGAAAGGAGGAAAAAAGAAGAAATGGGGGACATAAAATTTCCAGGAATTGATATTTAAAAAAAAAAAACAAAAAAACAAACCTCTTACTAATCAATCATCACTATAGTATGTACTGCAGGCCTCTAATCAGACTGGTAAGTTGCTGTCTCACCAAACCAAGCTAGTTCACTCCACAGATCCTTACTAATTTAAAAAATCATTTCATTTCCCTCTAAGTCAACTTCAATCTCCTCTCATGGCCAACCAAAATATCAATACATCACTGGTATTTCTATCCATTCTGCAACGTATATGCACAGCATACCAGGTATACACACACACACACACACACACACACACACACACACACACACACACACACAAATGAAGTGTTCTATTCGAAGGAACTATGGCATTTTGTTTCTCTGTTCAATTACGCAAATAATCATGCAACAACATAGCCAAAGTACCATCCCACCAGCAGATTCCCAGCCATCGTGTGGGAGCTTATCCTTATCGCTGTTCTCTATTTTCTATGATCTACTCCTACAACCCCATTTATTAGTAGAAAAGGCATTTGTGAGTATTCTATGAGGTAGAACCTTTCATTTGTCACCTGTACGTGACGATAGAGTTCACGCACATCTACAAACCACTCATTACACGCTTCATCTTGAGCTTTAAGATCTTGGAAAGGCACATCCATGATTCAGTTCAAAATGACTATCCACATAAGTTAAAGTAGCCGGTGGAACTTCATTTATACAGTTGCCTAAGTTTTCTGACACATCCAGCAGATTCTAAACTACAGGTTTTAGTTCACAGTTACTACTGGATCTACCGAAGTGGCTCATGTGAGGACCCCGTCCCTGATAAGCCTACCTGACAAGGTGATCATGTTAACTATGAACATGTACTTAGAAGGAAACAGTTTATCAGAACAGAGGGTGACGTTCTTTTGTACCCTGTAGACTCAGTTATTGCCTAATTTGTTGGTTTTGATATAACTAGTGTTAGTTCTGAAAACATTAAACAGTAATACTGGCTCTTCCAGATGAATGCCTCCAGTAGAATGTGGTGACCCATTTAAATATGATGGTTCTACAATTCAGTTCTAATAGCATACAATCAGAAGTTAGACAATACAAAGCTGCAGGTTGCCTCCAATCCCGCTGCATTTAATTTCCACTGGTAAAGACATCTCTGAATAAGGGACCATGGATTAAGACAGAATGCTCCACAGTTGAATACAGAATGTACAACTCAAGGACATGCTGGCTTAGACCAAGAGAGAGGGAAACAGACTAGCCACAAAAATATATTTATTGTAATGTATAATCTCAAAGGCTAAACATATTTAAATCAATAATTCTCAAATTAATAAGTAATATTAGCCTGATATTTAGGTGAGAGTCAAGCTAAAAGCTAAACTGGTTTGCTTTTGTGTAAAATTCTATTATTTTTAATGCTCAACACATTGCTACTACTATAGATAAATCATCTGCTATTTAAGTCAAAACAGCAATGATTTAAATCTACGAGCTGCGAACTTTGCACACCACACAGGCACTTGTAGAGCTGGAGTCAGCATGTATCTCCTCATACTCAGCCACAGCCAGGGGCAGCAATTCACGTCTCCACTGACTGCTTCAATATTCAGATGCCAAATCTGGAATAGCTCTCAAAGGAGTCCAGAATTCACTGCAAAAAAAAGAGGTTCTACAAGTTCAAAGTTAGGAATAAAAAGTATGTTCTGCTCTACATGGGAGTTTATCATTCATAACCTTTAGCTTCATGATATAGAGGTGGTAAACTAATAAAAAGTAATGAACTTAAAATACAAGAAAAATAATATTATTTAAATGGGGAAATTCTTATCAGTTTGAAACAACACTTACTATTCTCTAAGAAACTGAATATGTGAAGACATCGGATGGTCACACATAAGCAGCAGTGGAAGTACAATGGTAGCCTACGTGCATTTCCTTCAAGATTGACATCTGAAAACTCTGAATCATAGAACTATGAATGTAATCATATATTATTTTGAAATGCCAATGTTGTTAAAAATGGATGAATTTGATCTCAGCTGGTAAGCTACCTAAGAAAAAACCAACGTTCTACACTTGTGCTTTGTCATGGCTACTAACAGAAGTTGTTCAATCAGAATGTCATGAATAAAGTACTTTAATAGAAAAAATAATTCTGGTATCAAGATAAATTTATATATCAAATGCATAACTCTTTAACTGTATTAAAATTGTATACTACAATCAAACTCTTCAACAAGAATGTTATGATTGCTATCCAAGAGATAATAGAAGAGCTACAATAAAGACTGTTCTTTGCAACATACTAAAAAACTTATAAACATCTATTCACAATTAATTTCCCAAGAACATACAATACAAAAAAATAAATGAATGCTTAGGAAAACTCTGGGTTCTTTATATGAAAATGACATAAGTGTCATTACTAGGTTCAGGGGAAACATGCCTTCGACTAAATAAAAAAATAAGGTATAAAATTTTCAATAAAGATGTTGAGTTATGAAAAGTTTAAAATCAGTATACTACTAACCAAGAGCAATTAGAAAGAGGACGCTGGGCATGGGTATATATGCCTACAAGCACAGGGCCTTTGAGTCTGGGGTCATATGTTTGAGGCCAGCCTGGCTATACGGCAAGTTTGAAGGCAGCTTGAACTGAACAAGACAGACCTTACCAGGAAAGGGATTTATATGTATATATAATTTCAATATGCATGTTCATATAAGTATAACATTACAATTAGCAAATAACAGATTTATTTTGATCACATCACAGCAATGCAGACTAAATGCAATCTCCATAGTTAGCGTAAGCATTAGTGCTCCGTCCATATGATCAATTATCTCCAAGAACTTTTACTATGTGAATTCCTACCCTAGTCCACATACAAGCTGATTAACCAATAATATTAAAATAACTCAGCCTTACTAGAGGAAGTAGAAACACACTTTTGCTCTCACAGAAAGTGGTTTCTGTAACCTTGTTGCATTAGTTATAATTCACAGTGATTTGTATAGTCTCATGGCTGACTACAAATGTTTCTTAGTGATTTATGTTAGGCTTTTTTGTTACCAGAAAAGGTAACAATTCTATCCATGTCATGATACACTTACAGACTGACAGAGGATGGACACAGCAGTCTTTACATATCGAAAGATTGATGAGCAACTGCTGATGCCATTAAAAGACAATTTAATGGGGGGAATGGGAATAGAAACAGACCACAGAAGTGAACAACTAACCTCACATAGCAGAATTTTAAAAGGTATATCTCAAATATCCACATATTGCTCATTTGCTGAAAGTAAGCAGGAAGGTTTGTAGTTGACAATGTAACCGTTTGTTGCTATCCTGTCATTATTACAAAGAACATGTTTCCACATATTCCTTACCATTGGCTACTGTCAGTAATCCACAAGAAGGAAAAATCAAAACAACCTAGCTAAAGCCCTCTTCTGGCCTTTGTGGGCACAAGGAACACACATGGTGCTAACATATGTGCTGACAAAATACACACATATATTTTAATTATAAATAATTCAAATGCAGGAATAACTTTTATAAAGAAGCCTATCTAGAATGGATGAGCACTAATGATTCTGAATGTAAACACTGGGCAGAGAACTGAAAGTTGAGTAAAAATGGAGATGGAAAAGAATGGTGTAGGTAAAAGATTCTTGCCTTTTATAGAAGCTGGAGTGTACCATTATTCCAGTCTAGGCATCAGATTTCTCCTGAGATATATTTACTGCATTGTACTACCAACACAGAACCACCCCCTATTTCTATAGCCTAAAGTACACAGTCATTCACAACCTAAACTACCTTAAAAAAACCAGTCACCTAGGGAATGTACACATCACATATATCAGATATGTGCTGATATTATTACTGCGGGAACCATTTTTCTATCTCATCCAATGACTTCACGCTTTCTTGTCCTGTCTTGGACTTCTCCTATACTTTTTCACCAGAAAAGGTAATCAGAAAGACAGAAGGCAAAAAGTCATATTAATAATGTTAACACTACTAAGCAATGAGTTAAATCATGAACTGGGTGGCAGTTTTTTGTCCCAATTAAAACTTTTCACTAAGACGGCAATAGCCGAAGACTACAACTCTATCTTTCACAGCATACTGTGACTGCACTCAATAAGTTATGAACTGCAAGTTTACACTCACAACAAATGGGAAGCCGGCACCATGCCAGAAATCCTACTGAACAGACATCAGCAGAGAACCATTCCATATATTCCTGGATAGCAGTGCAGATGATGAGTCTAAATTCCTGCCCCCCTTAAAAAGTGCGGCTGAGACTCACTAATCTAACACTGAAATCTCCAAACTTCCTTAAATCAGTCACAGCTAGCAGCTATAGAAAGAGCTCAGCAGGTCGGTGCACTGGCTGCTCTTCTGTAGGGTTTAATTCCTAGCACACTGCTCGTGGTTCACAGCATCTGAAACTCCAGCTCCGTGAGATCTCATGGCCTCTTCAGGCCATTGTGGGCACAAGGAACACACACAGTGCAAACATGCACGCTGACAAAATACCCAAGCACATACAACATTTTTAATTACAAATCGTTCGTGTCCAGGAATGAGGGTGTAAGGAATATACCAATAGAAAAGTGAAAATATATTAAATACCATGACTATATGAGGTGCTGGAAATCATTTAGTTATAGAAATAATTTTCTGTATATTAATACAAAAGAAGATTAGCAAACTTTCTGACTTCAGAAATAAGTTGGTCCTTGGTTACCATATATATTTAAATTTTAAAACCTCATGTGTAACTAAGAAAAATAAGATGAAAGAAGATGTGCCTCCTTCTCAGAACTTAGTAAGCCATCCACAAGCAAAAAAATTTTTTTTAAAGTTTAAATGTTAAGATGTAATTTGATGAGTAATACACCACAATCTCACCCACATACCCATTAAAAGGCTTATAATGAAAAAGTCGTAAAAACAACTCACAATGCCAAAATCTAGATCCAAACACAGCCACTGCCAGAATGCTTAACGAATTCCCACTAAGTTCTAGGCTGATGGAATACAGCTAAGCTTCACATAATCATTTAATGATGCTGCTCCAAGGAAACAGCACCTGCTTATGGAGAAAAGGTATAGAAAGCCTTTCCCCTTCTGTTCCTGTACTCTAAAGAAGGAATGCTGACCAACAGTCTGGACCACAGAGACACTGGTTTGGGAGGCTGCTGGTCCTCCTAGCTAACTTCCCTTCTCACCCCAACACCAGTGCCCACGTCCATCAGAAGAGCAGTTCAAACTAAAGCAGCTACTAGGAAGCAGAAGCGTACAGAAGACAGAACTCCGACAATACAACTACCTTTACATTAAAAAACAGCAAACATGAAAACTGATTTTTATTCAAACATTCTTGTTGTTGTTTTTTTCCTGTATGTGCAGAAAATGACTAGGATTAAAACTCAAGAAATTGTTTATTTAATCATCACCCAGACATTTAGGCTACAAGCTAAGAAGAAATCCTCCTATTTCAACAGTGGCCTGGATAGAGTTGTTATCCAGAGGGAATAAAGAAGAAAAAGAGAAACAGGTTGGGGTATGTAACTGCAACAAACTAGAAGCAAGAAGTTCTCAATAAATCCTGACAGCCAGAGCAGCACATAAAACAAATAGCTTCTTGCAACAGTAAAAGAACCCTTTAGAGGGAAAACCAGCTCAAAGAAAGTCATTGGTAAAGATGAAAGGGAACCAGGGAAAGTTAAAAGGGGGCTGCCAATAAAACAAAACAAAACAAAAAATTCCCACTGTAACAGAAAAAAAGAAAGATCCCAAGAAAGACACAGGGTTAGTAATGATTGCTATCACATAAAACAGGCACAGACATTTTCAAACCTGAGGTAACACTGAAAAGAGTGGGAATGAACAGTAAATAGGAAGGTTATGAAAACAGGATTTTAGCCTCAAAACTACAGAGAACACAAAGCAGGAGAGAGAGCAGGGAAGAAAATGGAGAAATTATAGATGAGAATGAGGATGTCTTCTTTATTTGGAGTGGAAAGGTTAAGAATAAAACAGAAAGGGGGGTTGGGAGAGAGACGGGAATTGTTGGGGAGAGGTCTCTGGGTAAGCCAGAGACCTGAAACAGGGGCAGCTCCTGAAAGGATAAGGGATGACCAGAGAAGAGCAAGGAATATAATAGACAGTGTAACATGTTTTCTGCCTGATGATGACACTGGGCTGAAGAGAAACAGGACAGAACTCCTCAGCTTAGTGAGTGTGGTGGAGCAATCAGAGGCAGCTCAGAGGGATACTATTTGTAATCTGAAGAAAAGAATCTGGAACTGAAGAGAGATTTATTTATAATCCAGAAGGAATCATTCAGAATGTAAGTAAGAGAGAAGGACATAGGTAAATTTTGATAAGTAAGACCAGTTATTTGGGGAGTTTCAAGATTTGCTGGACATTGGAGAAGGGGAAAAAAAAATCAAGCTTGACTGGGTGAGTGATCAGGATGTGTGACTGAAGGGGCTGTGTCACAATTTACAACAAAAAGAGATGAATTTATTTAAATGCATTGGAGTTTGAGATAGTGAGAGTCTATCAGAGGTTGATAATGTTAACCCAAAACATGCCGTCGACCAAAAAGAAGGGTGCCAGTCTCTTTTTCAGTTTCCGTAATAAAACACTGATGAACAACAACTTGGGAAAGAAGGTTATTTCAGCTTACAAGATACAGTTATGATGTAGGAAAGCAGGAATCTGGAAGCTAGAAGTTACCAGAGATTACAGAAGGACACTGATCGCTGTTTAGTTTTCTTATACAACAAGGACCACTTTCCCAGAGATGGCACCACCCATGGTAGGCAGAGCCTCTCATGTCATCATTAATAAGAAATGCTGCACAGTCACTCCCACACACCAGCTTAATGCAGCAATTCATTGTTGGTCCTTCTTCCAAGCGAATTTAGTTTATGTCAAGTTAACCAAATCAAACTAAACAAACGAACAACAAAGGCACACCAAAGTGGCCAATAGTGGAAAGGCTCTTTTTGCGGCACCAGGGATTGTGAAGAAAGTATTGAGAAGCAAGAGATGAGATTTAAACCCATTTAGTTAGTATTGGCTCAACTTCATTAGCGCTGTGGCTCCAGATGTTCTTCTACAGTTTTATATTTTTGTAGATCTCAGGTATAGATGTAGCTGTGGAGCCCATTCCTAGCATAGAGGCTACATGTAATATTAGAATCAAAGCTGTATTTTTCAGGTGAGGACTAAGAAGAAGCTAGAGAGGCCCTGACCCATAGGCTAAATGAACAACAGACACAAGCCTGTTAATAAAGCTTTCATATGTAGCACATAGTGTGACATTTTCATATCTCTGTTCACTAGACATCAGCTGAGTAGACCCTGATGAAACCAGAAACCAGGCCTAAGAGGCAAAACGTGTAGTTTCCCTTGCTTGTCCTCATTCATTCTGTACTAGAAATGCAATGTCACAAACCCTGCGACACTTCCTATCTACAGTTAGGACAGAGAATCCAATCCTATTCTCTGACCCCATCTTCTGCTCTGGAGTCACACTGACTGCTCATTCTATGCTTACTGGTATCATCAGCTGACATGAATGACTTTTAGCAAAGTTTACACATCTTGGCTCAAAAAAGGCCAAAATTAATCATAGTACCTGAAGCCCATTCTTCTCTCTTTCCTATTTCCAGGAAGGTCAACTGAACAGTGCCTCAAAGAGGAATATGTCAATAAAGCAAGGTAGGGCCCTCTATGCATGAAAAGTATAAACTGTAAAACAATCCTCTACTCAGAGGATGGTGCCAATGAAGAAAGCTAGGGATGGACCCTAGCCCTTATTTTGGACATCATACTAGGACCAAGCTTTAGTAACAGACCCAGACCTCAATATTTTTTAGTTTAGGAAATTATGAGGCTATGTCTCCCCTTGAGGCCTAGGGCCAAAGCTGAGCTGATCTTCTTACGAGCTGGATATAGCTCAGTTTCAGGTACAGGATGGCCAGTAGCTCCACCTGAAAAGTTATTTAGGAGAAGGCAAACATAAAGTCAGGCTGACCAAAAGAGTTTTCAGTAGAAGGGAAGGAGACATTAATTACAGACAGGAACCTGAGGACCTCCAGGCTTTCTTGTCCTTGACTTTGTCTTTATTTAGACACATATTTCATGTTGGAAAACTATGCTTATTAGGAACTTACTTTGTACAATATGATTTTTCACTTGATGGGGCCATGGTGCTGACAAAGCTAGTTTCTGACATCTTTTATAAAGTTTAGAGTTAGTCAAAAGGTAGAGACAATGAGCTCGTACAGAGATCAGAGTGAAGTCCAGGATTTTCTTTAAAGAAGGTAAAATTTGGGAAAGAGTATTGTAGAAGAACAAATTTTTGTCTGACTTGTTTAGGAGCTGTCTTTTTTTAAACTGCAATTGTCTTTGGGCCATCTTTGAAGAGATGAAATCTAAATTTTGAAAGATGAGAAGTAAGATACTTTACAACTAGGAGAAGGAAAACTAGAATTGGAGCTAAAACATTAGACACAGTGGGTGTAACTGATGATGAGCTATAGAGCTAGATACTTGGGGGAGAAGTCTGAGTTGATGAGAGATATTGTTTGACAGGATGTTTTTAAGGTTTCAGGAGGAGATAGAGATGCTCATACTTTTGGGATGTTCTTTTGAATGATGTCTACTTGCTAAGAGCTCAACTGCATGTAGGTGCTTATTAATTGTTAGGGTTCAAACTCAGAGCATAATCCATGTTAGGTAAGTGATTTATCACATAGCTCTAAATGCTTACTTGAATAAAAACTATTTTATAAGCCAGTTTAAATAATATATGTTAAAGACCAAAAGTTAGAAGGAACATGCATTCTATGACTATATAGCAGTGCTCTTATAATTTATGGATCCAAATGCCAGGTGTGGCATACCTCCTTACGAGTTGTTGGTCAGGGAAGCCCTAGGAATTCCCCAAAAACAATCATATTTTTGTCATATTTTTGACTGCCCACCAGAAGTAATTGATGGCATGACATAGCCATTCACACTGTGATGTCAAACATCTGTGGTGCCAGTCAGATATCAGACAGGGAATAGAAGGACTTACTCCTTTCTGTGAAACTACTGACTCCTGGTCTCTGAAACTTTCTCTTTACTTGTAGTCCCTCTGCTGAGCCTACTCTACTTCAGTGCCTAGCTATTAGCCCATGGTCTCATGGTGGGTCCCGGGTAAACTCAATGGGTCACAAAAGCAAACATACAAATGTGGGAAAGGTATCTGTGGGGAGGAAAGAATAGTTGAGAAAGGCGTGTGAAGTGAAAGATGGTAGGAAAGATCTGATATCATTATCTACATGTGCAAAATGGCCAAAGAACACATTAGTAAATGTTAAAGCATTGCTCACCTTTATTAAGCAGATCTTTAGGGGGTGTTAGTGTGACTTTGCATATGAATTTATTCCCATTTTCCTGAACTTTATGTGTAAAGATTGACAAATTCCTTCTGCCAAACACTTGATGGCTAAAAGACAGCATATTTCGAAGTTTTCAACTTCTGTCCTAGTAAGTTGAAATTCTGTAAACGCATTACAGAATTTTGAACAAGTGTGTACATGCAGTCATAAGTTTCCGATCTTCAGGATTTACTGAGTCCCCAAAATCTCTTAGCAAATACTGTGTTTGAAAAGGATTACGTAAACATGTGTAAAGTGCTTTGCAATTAACACACTTCTGAGGGCCCAAATCCCTGTGTGGATGCTGTACTTTCATCTTTGCAGGTGTGTAAAAGAAGTCCTGGATGTTCAAAGTGATTTAGTCAGGACAACTGAAAGCTGTTAGGCCATGTTAGATTCTAGGGCGTTTTTTAATCTACTTGATCCTTTCCATTATCAAACTGGGCTTTAGCCTTGGTTATATATCAGAATCATCTTGGAAAGTTTACAAACACAAGAAAAACAACAACCAAAAGAAAGAAAGAAAGAAAGAAAAACAAAAATCATGATCCTGCCTCGCACTAGAAGCCTAGAAAATGATGTTTACAAATAAAACAAAACCTGTCCAGATAATTCTAATGTGTGGGGTTATTGTCAGATTCTGTGCTGTACCATGCTACTTTTTTTGTAGTTTTCTCAATTCTGACAAATCATTGTGCCAACCAGGATACTGCCTAATGACTTTAGTAAAGCATTTATTCAAAAAAAATAAAATTTCACCATTTTTATGTAACTAAATGGAACTGGATATCATGTTAGTGAGATAAGACAGAAAGAGAGGCATCATGCATGCTCTCTCATGTGAAATCAATATCCAACCAACACATATGCATATGCACATAAATGTGATAGAAAGCCAGATGACGAATGCTGTGGCAGAAGGAAGACACTGAAGCCAGAGAGTAAACACATGGGTAAAAAAGATTTTGTTTTCTCTCACATGTGGAATCTAGATTTAAATATATGTGTGTGCAATTATACATACATACCTTTATACATACATACATACATACATACATACATACATACATACATACACATACATACATACATACATGCATACACACATACATACATACACACATACACACATACATACATACACACATACATACACACATACATACACACATACATACATACACACATACATACATACATACATACACACACATACATACATACATACTTACACACACACATACATACATACACACATACATACATACATACATACACACACACACACACATACACACACACACACACACACACATACATACACACATACATACATACATACACATGGCATGGAAGCAGAAGGAGGATGATTTAGAGAAGGGTACCACTAAGAGGTGGAGAAAGGACAAAGGTGCATAGTGAACAGGTCATTATGAGCAGACTAGACACACAAACACACACACACACACACAGAGAGTACCATATTGCTATTTTAACAAAAAGTTAAAATTTTAGGAATAGAAACACAGAAATGCCTTATTCCATGTTATACTTTCCTACTCTGGCTTTATGCTAGAAGTCATGTTTTTTACTTGGAACCAGCATTTTGGTTGACTATCCCTGAGGCCAGGGAAGCTAAACTAGTGTCTTCTTACAAACCATTATCCAAAGAGTACACTTAGACCGACCCATGACTCCAGCTGTTTATGTAGAAGAGGATGTCCTTGTTGAGCATCAATGGGAGGAGAAGCCCTTGATCCTGCCAAGGCTCAAGGGCCCAGTGTAGGGAATGTCAGGGCAGGGAGGGAGGAAGAGATGGTAAGGGAGCACCCCAACTAGAAAGAGGGGGATGGGATAGGAGGTTTATGGAGGGGAAGCCAGAAAAGGAGATAATATTTGAAATGTAAATAAAATATATCAAAAATTGATAAGATAGCTGATCTGTTTAACACAGAGAATATTTTTCCCCCATGCAAAATTTCATTCTGTAAAATGTTCTCTAATGATTGATGATTATTTGAATTGTTCATTATTTCTGGCCTGCATGTTATTGGCTAGTAACTATGTGTTCTAGCTTCTGATTGGGATCAATGACTCAAGCTATGAAATGAGATGATGCTACCTTTTAACCAAATAGTGATCTGTGTGTGTGTGTGTGTGTGTGTGTGTGTGTGTGTGTGTGTGTTTCTGTCTGTCTGTCTGTCTGTGTGTATGAAGCCTAGGCTTATCTTCTAGGCTTGATCCTCTTGCTTCAGCCTCTGGTGTGCTGGATTCATAGATGTGAGTCAACATGCATGGGTGATAATATTCTTGAGTAAATATTTTAAAGTTATAGAAGTTGAGTAGTCAATTTCCAGCCCTGGTAATAGGAATCAGCCTTGGTTAAGTTTCTATTGGTGTGATAAATACCATAATTAATAATGAGACAAGAGAATCGAGAGTTTAAGGTTAGTCTAGGCTTTACACTCACTACATACACATTGACACGATACAGACACACACACATCATAGGCAGGGCTAGAATGCAAGTAAGGAGATTGAAGACACAAATTTCTATAGCAAAGAGATGGCAACATTGCTGCCAACTCCCAGCAACAGAGAGACTTGGGGACCAGAAATGCCCAAGAAAGTCAGAGACTTACTTTATATATGAGTACATTGTAGCCGTCTTCAGACACACTAGCAGAGGGCATCAGATCCCATTACAGATGGTGAGCCACCATGTCATGCTGGGAATTGAACACAGGACCTCTGGAAGAGCAGTCAGTGCTCTTACCCACTGAGCCATCTCTCCAGGCCAATCAAACAGCTTTCGTCTGAGACATAGGAAACATGGTCCCATGGATACCTTGATTTCACTATTAACTCTTAACACCAATTGGAGGAGCTTAATAGACCGCCCAAGTTGGAAAACTTGTTTTCTGAAGTCCCTAAAATGTGAGGGTGTATTTTGCTTCTGGTGCATACTCTTTCCCTTTAAAACCTCTATAAACACGGTTTCAGAGTTTCCTATCATTCAGTGCTACAGACACTGTGTGGCTCTTCAGACCTTTGTCCTTTTTATAAGGTCATTACCCTGCTTCCCTCACCAATTCTGGTATGGGAGGTTGCTTTGCAAAAATATGATCCTAGCTAAAAGGTCATTCATTGGCTTGACTGCTCTAAATATAAAATAAGGCAAACTTCTGATTTAGTCTTTTTTAATTCATTCATTCATTTATTTATTCATTCATTCACT
The DNA here is from genome assembly GCF_963924665.1 of Micromys minutus. NCBI lineage: Eukaryota > Metazoa > Chordata > Mammalia > Rodentia > Muridae > Micromys > Micromys minutus. The sequence goes on from NC_137953.1 coordinate 47,064,280, forward strand.
TTACATCCTGATCTCAGCCCTCCCCCTCCTCTCCTCCCCCTCACACAATACCACCCCCTTTTGCCATTCCCTCCCTGTCTTCCAAAAGAAATTCTTCTTCTTGCATCTTGTACCAACCTGTGTTCGCACATCAAGGCTCATCAGGTCAGGACTAAAAGAATCCTCTCCCACTGAGGCCAGACAAGGCAGCCCAGCTAGGGGAAAGGAGTCAGAAGGCAAGCAACAGAGTCTGAGTCAGAGACAGCCCACACTTCAGTTGTTAGGGGATCTGCCACATATGTGTAGGGGGCATAGCTCTAGTCCACGCATGTTCTTTGATTGGTAGTTCAGTCTTTGTGAGTCCAATGGGTCCTAGTTAATTAACTCTGTAGGTCTTCTTTGGTGTCCTTGACCCCAAGGGCTCCTTCAATTCTTTCCCCAATTCTTCCATAAGACTGCCTGAGATCTGCCTGATGTTTGGCTGTGGTCTCTGCATCTGTTTCCCTCTGCTTCTGGCTGAAGCCTCTCTGGGGAAAGTTATACAAGGTCTCTCTCCTATGAGATAGATCACAAGTAAGGCCAGTAATTGGTGGCCATCCCTACTCTATTTTTATCCTTGTACACCTTGTAGGCAGGACAAATTTGGGTCAAAGGTTTTGTTGGAGAGTTGGTATGCCCTCTATCTACACTGTAAGTCCTGCGTGGCTACAAGAGGTAGCTGTTTCAAACGCTGGCTCTTTACAGCAAAAACCAAAGTTTCGTAACTTTAATATAGCAGCATATGATATATTCCATGAAAAGTATATGAGGTGAATAAATTCCCCTGACATATTCTAATAAATACCCGTTTCATTCACTGCCCTTAAAACTATCCTTCATCTCATACTATTCCTTTCAAGAAAAGCTTTTTAATTGGCTTTCAGTGTCATTACATTCCACTTCGTTATGAACACTATGCCCAGCATATCCCCTCTAAAACAATCTCCTATCAATTTTAAAGAAGGTTTTTAAAAAGCAGAAATCAAAATAAATGCAAAAGAAATAGATACAGACACACACACACAATGTGTGTGTGAGAGAGAGAGAGAAAGTGTGTGTGTGTGAGAGAGAGAGAGAGAGAGAGTGTGTGTGTGTGAGAGAGAGAGAGTGTGTGTGTGAGAGAGAGAGAAAAAGAGAGAGAGAAAGAGAAAGAGAAAGACAGAGACAAAGAGAACAGAAAGAGAGAACACACACACACACACACACACACAGAGAGAGAGAGAGAGAGAGAGAGAGAGAGAGAGAACACTGAATTTTAAAGTCCGCACACACATAAAAACAACTAAGAACAAAATAACCTCCAATATTTTGACAAACCTTGTCACTGGTCAGTCCTTAATGTGGCCATGTGGCCAAATTCCTTTGCTTTCACATGGTTATCTATGATTACCCAGTGGAAGAGAGCTCGGGCAACAACAGACCCTTCTCTTCCAATCTGCTCAAGGATCCCATCTCAGGAAGGAGTCGGTGAGCAGGTGGATTGGCACTCGCACACATGGAGACATGAAGAACATGTACACAGACTTAGCAACATTACTCAAGAAGATCCCTACTGTGCTTCAAGATACCTTGTTCTTTCAAACATAAAACTTAAAATAACCTTAGGAGGAATTTCTGGATTCACCATGAACTCTGATGACCAAATGTAGCATGAGAAGGTTACAGGTGCTTCAAAAGGAAGAAGAAGCACGAACAAGAACCCTGGTGTGGGAGCTTCATAAAGGCAGAGCTGGTTGTTCTGCTTTCGTTTGCACTCTTGACATGCCATCCACTCTCCCACAAAACCCCATGAAAATATTAAGAGAAATAAGAGGACATCAAGTTCTCAGAGGCTATAATTCATGGAACATTTAAAACGTAGGTAAAGTCACTCGCCCTAGGCCTTGGTTTAAAATAGTTGACATTTATGAACTAGTGTTAAGTAGTATCAGCAATTGCCTATGACATGTGAGCACTAAACTTGTTTTCTAAAATGTTTTTATGTGAGAATAATTAAAAGGACACAGACACAATGAAGCCATAAATCACAAGAGCTGTACTAACCCACACTTGGCTTCTCAGATGTCAGAACCCAGTAATAGGTGAAGAGCTCCACTTTTTAACAGCCCACTGTTACTGCTGGGAGCTGAGGGGAGGGCGAGCAGGGACAGTTTAGCAAGGGCTATTTAAGCAGAGACAAAGATACTCTGCCTCTGGAATCTTAGTTTTTTTATCATTTAATAAATCATGACTTGAGCCTGGGAGGTGGCTTAGTGGTGATGTGCTTGCTGTGCAGGCACAGAAATCTAAGGCTGGATCCTGAGGATCCACACAAAGGCTGGGTGTCAGGGCATGTATCTACAAACCCAGAACGCAGGGATGAGAGAGCTAAATATGGGAGTCTTACTGAACAGCCAGCTTGGCCACTGAGGAGGTTTCACGTGTCAATGAGAAATCCTGTCTCAAAACCCAACATGAACAACATTTGGAGAAGGTAATCTATATAACTCTCTGGCCACCAAAACAAACACAAATGTACCAGGATACACACACACACACACACACACACACACACACACACACTAACTCATGATTACAAGACTAGTGAGATGCACTTTTTTGGTTCCAGGTCCCATGTGTCAGTAATAAGAAGGCAGCTCCCTGTGGAACTATAGCCTCATAAACATCGCACAAACACAAATAGATACACTGAGTTTCATAGGTCATGCAATGCACATTGTATTACATTCTAAGTTCCTCAAGTAGTGAGAGATCTGGTACATCAGAACTCATTAATCACAGCATAATTAATAACTAATTCCTCTAAACTTAGCATTCAGGTCTCGGGGACAAAAGTGGCTACTGAACCTCACTGACTGAAGGCATCTTGTGTGATGTAGCCAAATCGTGGTCATCCGACAAACAAAGCAGAAAGAAGGGAGGTTAGGACCAAACACCAAAGTCAAGCTCCTGGATGCCAGCTATTATTGGTCATCAGCACTATGGGGAAGAGGAGAGAAAAAAGAAAAAAGAAAAAAAAGCTCTAAAGTGTTGACTCAATGGCTTAATACCAAAAAATGAGAGAAATGTTTGAATTAAAGACATGAAGAAACAACTCAATGTATGAGGAAGTGTTACAAGAAGAACTGGAACGGAACATGTGGCACAACGTGATATCCTATGTATCTAACATGTTATCTTACAGAAATTCCTTTTATAAAAAATTATGAGCGAATATATGAGAAAGAGTCTCAGGCTGCTATGCTGAAGGCAAAAGAGGCCAGATAAAAAACTAACAAACAAACAAAAAACAGTAAGCAGGAATTGGAAAATACAATGGTGTAGTTGGTGTCATAATTGTCCAAACATCCTAACACTGAAGCTATCAGAGTCCACTGACACACCAAGTGAATGGGAATCTGCAGCTATGACCCAAGAGCCTGGACTCTGAACAATCTAGGTGATTCTCAAGACTGTTATTAAAATCTGAAGGTTAATTTAAAACTAATGTGAAAACCATTAAATATAAATGCACAAACATCAAAGAATCAAAAACGTTGATCAAGAAACAAGAGCTGTGGGATGAAGGACTGATTCCATCGCTGTGCAAGACACCAGGAGTACCATGTGTGATACATCAATAGGATAATTAAATAATTAACGCATGTAGAATTAAATTCCTCTTGGGGCAAATGATAATGAGCAAGAAACACCTAATGTCGTTTCACAAATGACTCTTAAATATTACAAAGACAGATCTGAACTAAATATGGAGAAAAGTAAAAACCTATCTCCCGCTCAGCTAAAACTTAGAAAAAAGAGTCAGAGGTAGCAAATTAATTCATGTTACTCAAGTAAGGCAGACATGAGGAGACAAGCTTTTAAAATTATCAAGAAGTGGGGGAAAGACTAGGAAAAGAAAAACGCTGCTAAAAACAGAGTAGGGCACAGAATTAATGAAGACTAAACTCGCTCAGAAACTAATTCTTTTTAATTTGTCTTTGACAAGAAAAATGAAGAAGACATGGTTGTATAATTAGAGAGAATGAAGACTTTGCAAAAATAGCAACTGACAAAAAGCAGATGTGGAACACTTGACAAAACTAAACTCACACCAGTCAGAGGCCTGGATGATGGGACGCTGAGCCTCTCAAGGGAATTCAACTCACGCACTTGTGGACTCATTTAAACTCATTATGGAAACATCACAAGAAGATTGGAAAACAGAAAATCTGAGTGATGCACAGGGGCTAGGGGGGAGAAAAAGAAAGAACCTATCAGTTTTGATATGGGAAAATTTTAAATGGCAAATTTTAGATTTCGAGTAGTAAAATCAGTGACACTCTCACCCAGACTATGAACTCTATGAGGTTAGAGGCATGCTTCTGACTGAACTTCTTCAGCAGAGAACACAATAATCAATACATGAGTAGAGAGAGAACATGGATAAACACAGTAAGCTGAAATGGGAATGTTATCAAGCATCTCCATGTCAACTCTGCAGGAAAATGAACCACAAATAAAATGTATACTTCATTTTTTCTTCCATAAATAAAATAATGGCAAAGAGCAAAGTACTTAAACATCTAGTAGATAATTTAAAAGATAAATCAATAGGTACAAGATGAAATATAAATTTGGACAACTATTTTCAGTATTTTGTTTAAAAATAAATTACTGATTATTTAGAGAACATGCAAAGTTAAGGTTGTAGGAAGAAACTCTAAAGCACCTGCACCATGATTATTATTTGGCTAATTAAAGTGTCTCACATTTTAACACAATCCATTCACAGTCAAAACACTGTAATGTACTTGTCAATAATTCATCCTCAGTTTATAAGTAGCATAAATAAAAAAATTTATATTGAGGCATATACTATCAGGGGGCTGGCCTTAAACTAGCAGGGAAAGACCATAAGCAGATCTGAAATAATTAAAATCATAAGCGGAAAGCACTAAATGCTGTATTTCCTACATGACTAATTAGTAAGGATAAGTGATGGGAATTCCATTTCCTTTGACAGTGCATTCCACATAGTATACATTAATAATCCTACACCAATCAAATCATACTAAAAGCCTCTGATTCTTATACAGGAAAGGGATATGACACATATAACATCATTTTGTATCAATAAAAACAGCTGTATCCTAAAAAACACATGTTCCAGTTAGAAGGCAAAGCTCGTGTGGATAGATGGTTGTGTACAGACACAACAGATAAGACAATAGTGTATACAATGTAGGTCTTAGGCATTGTGAGTTTGACTGAGCAAACCTCCTGTCCCTTTCTGTAAATGCTGGGGAGGAGTCACAAACATATTTAAAAGCAACCAGGAGAACAGCTGTAGAAGTATACACCTATAATCTCAATACCTGGGAGGCTGAGCGGCAAGATTACAAGCAGGGGCAGGCTATGCTCTGTAGAAACACCCTGTCTCAAAAGTGAAATAATTTGAGTAATGCTAGAGCAACAATCTCTATTGCTTCCCTAGAGGACTTCTACCTGCTAAATAACAGTAATAGTCAATAATAGTTATTGCTACTAAGATAATTCTAATATTATGATCTCTAAAATAGGTAGTAAAAAAATCAACAAGAAATAATTAAATGTAAAAATATTCTAATCAGATATCTGACTATAGAAGCGTTGGAGTGCAGTTTCAGTGTCAAAAGCATCACTGCTCACCGTGAAAGTCAAGCCTGTCAACTTCATACAATCTAGAATCGTTCTGGAGAACAGCGCTGAACTGCTCATGAATGATTTTCTAGACTAGGTTCCTTGAGAATACCAATCCTAACTATGGATGGTACCATTCTATGGGGTAGGATCCTAAAATGAAGAGAAGAAACGACACTGAGTAGCAGTACTAATCTCCCTTGGTTTCCTGACAATCGATACAATGATGAGCAGGTGTCTCAGGATCCAGCTGCCAGGAAGGACAAGGAATCCTCAAACAGTGAGCCAAATAAGCCCTTTCCCCTTAGTTCCAGTTTGTTAAGATGTTTTATAACAGCAGCAGGTAAAATACTAATAACATTCATTTACTTATCCATTCAACAAAATAGAGATAAGATTACAAAGAGAAAAAGTATCTATATTTTTAATCTTGAAAGTTCTGGAAAATAATAGAATAATGGAGTACTGCTCACAGAAATGGATGTCTACAGAGCATCTAAGATTTGAATCATTATGCAAGCAGAAAGGACAAGACAACAGAATGAACAATGAAGGTTTTTAAATAAGTTCTCCTGCTGGGAGCCTGACCATTGAGAATATCAGGAATCAAAAAACATCTCATGAGCAAATTTCTATATGCTACACAGCCCATGGGCTCTTGCATTTGATACTATGGAAAGTTTTCTACTCACATATTCATTCAATGCTAACCATTTTGGTTCTCTATCTTTGCAATTTACTTCACAGGAGCTGAGCAATTTAAAGACATAAAAACTTTCTCTGAGACAATGTAAGTAACTAAATAAGATGATCTCCACCCAAACATCATAGGGGGTGGGGGACAAATGCCATGAGAAACAGTAAAATCAATAGAAGTCTAGGGTTGGTTCTGAACTAATCCATGCATCTCTATAAATAACAGGAGCTTTGGGTCTACTCCACATCAATCACAAAGAGATATGTGGAAAAGCTCAACAGAAGAGTCATTACCAAGTTCAAGATGATGCCCATCAATGACGGAGGTTTCTGAATTTCTGTTTTTATTTTGTGTGTGTGTGTGTGTGTGTGTGTGTGTGTGTGTGTGTGTTGTGCATGTGTGCATGTGCATGTGTATGTATATGTGTGTGTGTGTTGTGCATGTGTATGTGCATGTGCGTGTGTATGTGTGTGTGTATTTCTCTTGCTTTTTCGTTTTGTATTTGTGTTTTTTATTCTAATTTGATTGCTTTTTTGTTTAATTTGCCTGTCTGTTTTCTAAACAGAGGGAAAGAAGTTGTAGAGTTGGATGGAAAGAGAGAGAGCAAGATCTGGAAGGAGACAGAAGGAGAAATCAGAATATAGTGTATGGCCAGGCGGCGATAGCACATGCCTTTAATCCCTCAGATGCAGAGGCAGGGTAGATCTTTCTGAGTTACAGGCCAACCTGGTCTACAGAGCTAGGGCCAGAAGAACTAGAGCCACAGAGAAAAACCCTGGCTCATAAAACAAAAGAGAAAACAAAAAAGGTTAAATAAAATAATAAATACTAAAAAGAAAAATCTGAAGGTGCTTGGTATGTTTTGACAACAGGACTGAAAAAGAAAAACGCACATGACACAGTTTTTCATTAGAACTTGTGTGCTAATGTTTATGCCTAAAAGATAGGATTCTCTTTTGTGAAAATTTAAGTTAAGTTGAAATTTAAGAATCTAAAATAGTATTTTATTTGAAAAGAACTGGGTATTACCAATAATCTTTTAAAGAAAATATGCATAGGAAGTTACTTAAAGTAAGTGTCACACAAACACAGACACAGCGACAGTGAGAGACTGAGAGGAAGGCAGCATGGCATAGCAGGATAATGATAAAGATGGATTACAAAAGCAGACAGCCAGGTGGATCTGTCCACGATCTCACAAGGGAAATGGTTTAACAAGAGAGATCTGTGAAGCAGCATCAATGGTATATTGTTTTTCTGGTTTTGGTCTGTTGTTTGTTTTGTTTTGTTTACATCATTCTGCACTGATTCAAAGTGAGTAAATGTTGCGGGTTGTCCCTCTGCCTCCCTAGTCTGCCTACCCAACTTTCTAGAAAACAAAAGTGTCCCTGCAGTCGCTGCACAGTCTAGAGAATTTGCAAAATGACATGGTAGGGAAGCTTTAAGATTTGCAATTACAGAAAAGGAAATATACCATGAATGCCAGAGGGGGGAGCTCAGAGCAAAGGCAAAGATCATGACTAAATGGGCTGGGGGGAAAAAGGCTGAGAACATTCCAGGCTTTCACAAAGTATCCTTTTCATTTTTTTAGTATTCTCTTCCTAAGTGTGTATTACAACACCAGCTGAACTATTCCCCACCCCAGCTAAAAGGAAAGTACATGAAAGCACTGCTGAGGGTAGGCAGGTTAAACAATGGCCAGGTTTCTGAATTCTTTGCTTTAGGGACATCTCTGGCACCCTGGCCTTTCCTTTCCAATCAGTTTTGATTGCAAATGAGACCACACAGTAGGATTGGCATCTAATGATGATGAAGGCACAGTGAAAGAATTAGCCCAAGACAATCATTATTTTTAAAAGAGTGCTTGGCCTCCTCCAGCTTCCTTTATATGTTTACTTCTATAAAACAAAATGGAATTTTAATAGGTTCTTTCCATAATTGAGACTACGTGGATTCACTTTCCTTGTTACCACTAAGTAAGTATAACTATTTTATCCAACTGAGGGTGGGGGGATGGAGCAGTGAGGACACAATCTCCTCTAAAATAGTTCTACTGACAAGCTTGGGGAACATCCCCTTTCAGATCTGCACTGTTTTCACCCTTATGGCAGATCCCATTCTGAACAGGACCCACTCAGGTGCTGGCTCTGTGATGCACTGGTGCTATGAAACAGTAAAGACCTTGACTCTACGTGAAAAACCAATGATCCAAAATCAGTACCCAAGGAAGAACCTTCACATCACTATCCTGCATCCCTTAGCTACAGCCACAGAAATAGTGATGACAACTATCCTATGATCAGCAGCATACAACAATCTGGTTATCTAGGACTCAGAGGCAGGGTAGGCTGGACATGGTGCAAAGCAAAGGATCAGATGCCACACTGGTCCCTCGTCTCCATCCATTATGACACCAGGCATAATGGCTAAGATCAAAAACTCAGGTGACAGCAGATGCTGGCAAGGATGTGGAGAAAGAGGAAAGCCTCCATTGTTGGTGGGACTGTAAACTGGTACAACCACTCTGGAAATCAGTCTGGTGGTTCTCCTCAGAAAATTGAACATAGTACTATCAGAAGAGCCAGCTATACCACTCCTGGGCATATACCCCAAAGATGCTCCAACATATAATAAGGACACATGCACCACCATGTTTATAGCAGCCTTATTTATAATAGCCAGAATCTGGAAAGAACCCAGATATCCTTCAACAGAGGAATGGATACAGAAAGTGTGGTACATATACACAATGGAGTACTATTCACCTATTAGAAACAATGACTTTATGAAATTCCTAGGCAAGTGGATAGAACTTGAAGCTATCATCCTGAGTGAGGTAATAATCCAGTCACAAAAGAACACTCATAGTATGTACGAATTTATAAGCAGATACTAGCCCAAAAGGCTTAGGATACCCAAGAAACACTTCACAGAACTTATGAAGCTCAAAGAGAGAAAGGCCAGAAAGTGGATGCCTCAGTCCTTCTTAGAAGGGAGAACAAAATGCTCATGGGAAGAAATAAAGGGATAAATATAGGAACAGGAATTGAAGAAGAGATCATCCAGAGATTGCCTGACCTGGAAATCCACCCCATATGCAGTTACTAAACCCAAGCACTATTACTGACGCCAAGCAGTGCTTCCCAACAGAAACCTGATATTGATGGCTCCTCAGAGGCTCTGCCAGAGCCATCCAGAAACAGAGAATTCTTGCAGCTAACTATCACAATGAGCATGAGGACTCCAATGAAGGAGCTAGAGAAAGGACTGAAGGAGCTGAAAGGGTCTGCAACCCCATGGGAAGATCAAAATGATCAACTAATCAAACCCACCATAGCACCCCAGGACTAAAACACCAACCAAAGAGTTCACATGGAAAGACCCATGACTCCAGGTGCATATGCAGTAGAGGATGGCATTTTCTGGTATCAATGAAAGGAGAGGCCTTTGGTCCAGTGAAGGCTCATTTTCCCAGTGTAGGGGAATGCCATGGTGTTGAGTTGGGAAAGGGTGGTTGGGAGAAGGAGTGCCTTAATAGAGGCAATGGAGAGAGAAAAGGGAGGGGGTTGTGGGAAAGTGATAACATCTATAATGTAAATGCAGAGAATATCCAATAAAAAAAAAAATTGGGGGAGAAGAAAAAAAGATTTTGTCCAAAATAAGGATACATGTCAAGGTCCCCAAGTTAAATCTGGTTTTGAATATAAATAGATATGATATAATATATAAATAGATTTATGACCTCTTTTGGATGTATCCCTCAAATCTGGAAAAAGTATATCCAGAACTGATATCAGAATGACTGGCTAGTCAAAAGTTACCCCAACAATGGAAAGTCTACACACCTTGAAAATGAATTTTAACTAAAGAAACTAGAATGCATATTTCTTTCCATATCTCATACACCTTCATAAAAAGTAACCAACATACGTGTTCACTGTCCACTAAGGCTTCAGATTTCAAGTACACCCATCACACAGTGAAATCTCAACTTCACAGAATATCCAGGCAATAGTCCTATCCAAGCACAAACCTCCACTTAACATGCAAATGTGGTTCCAAGAGCACTGTGTCCACATAGGGTAAGTGATACTCACTTACACTGTGCTACAGTTAATTTACACACATGTTATTCTGGAAGAAGAGAGAAGGAAGGAAAAGGATGATAAAAAGGATTTCTCTGTCCATGGGGTGATTAGGAACAATTACTAGTAAAGAACAAACCTAGATTAACCTGTCTTTATTTCAGATAATTAGTTGAGAGTTTTTTTAAGGAATGTGACTCACAGGGGAAGGCACAAATTTATTGTGTTCTACAATCTAAGATCTTGGCAGCTCTGAAAGTTATCTATTTATTGATGGGTAACTGTAATTTGTCTTTCTTAGATAAAATGCAGTTGTTTAAATGTTTCTTTTTATGTTTCTGGACTCAGCAGTAAACATGTAAATGACTTCAGGAGAACAAAACACTCATTAAATGTCAATAAGCCCTCAAAGCACTGCTAGAAACCAATCCTCAAGCTTAAAAGGAGGTCATCAAAGACCAAGGAGCTCAGGAAGAACTGGGAGATGACATTGATAAAAAAAAATTTTTTTAAATAAAAAATAAAAGAAGACAAAGAAATGAGCAACAGAATGCTAGACTGTGCATTGCCCTTTAGTCTCTGTATGAGTTTTAGGAAGTCACCTCACTTCTCTAGGCAATATTTTCCCTTTATAAAGGAGTTATAGCAGGGTAACCAGATTCATTCATTGAGAAACGGGTACTAGGCACCTAATATTTATAGTACTGCTCTAAATAGAGAAAATACAGTAAACAAAATCAACAAGCCACACAGACCTTTTATTACACTAGGAAGACAGACACATCCAAACTCATTAGCTCTACAATCCCATGGCTTTCCAAAACTTCACACGATAATTCATTCTACTATGCGTGAGATCCAAAGAGAATGGCTTTAAAAAATCATTTTTCTGTAATACGTTGTTCCAGTTTTAAATAATATGATCAAAATGAAAAGAATGTAAAGTAGTAGGCCTAAATCTAGAAGCAGGTAGTTTCTTAAAAAGTTAAATAAAAGTTCCATGAGATGGCTCAGTAAATAAAAGCACTCACCAACAAACATGACAGCCTGAGTTTGACCTCCATAACCCAGAGTTGAAGGAAGGAACCATTTCCTCTAAGTTGTCCTCTCACCTCGTGTGTATACATACACTAAATGAATATGTAAATATTTACAAAAGAATAAATTAAACACACATATAAAAACAGTTTGAATGGAGTTACCCTTTGGGCAACAAAGCATCTATTAGACATCACAAAATACCAAATAAAAAGGCAATGCAAAGAAGGCTTACTTTCCTTTGGCATCGTTAGCAAGTGAAGTACAATTGTTCCACCCACCGTACAAAATATGACAGGCCAATGCTTTTGGTATTCTCCACAGTGGGGCAGTGAGCCCATGCTACAGAAAACACTGCTGGAGTCACAGAACAAGGGAAAATAAAAGATGGTACTGGGTAGCTTCACCCCTACTGGCCAGATTTCATAGTGCTGTGGGGTGCTGTGCACAGTACAAGAGGATGAAACGAACCAACAGTCTTGACTACTGCAAGCCTGACAGGACACGGCCACGGGGCTATAGCAGCAAGAATGTCTTTGGAGTGCACTCCATTTTTCAGTTGAATTTAAGGCCCTGTAATCAGTGCCAAGAACATGTGGCTAGACATGTCATGGATCCTAGAGGAGAAGCAACTGCCATCGCTCTGCTAAATGGATTGTGCCGAACCAGCTCCCAGTGACTTAACCATAAATGGATGCAACAGTCAACTCTCATCAGAGAAGCTGCCTTTTGCAGCAGAGGACAATTAACACAGAGACCCACAAGCGATCTAAGTGCAGGGAATGAGGAAGTGCAGAATGCTCATAGCTACAGGTGCATCTCCATCCCATCCATGAAACCCGAGGCTCAGGTGTTGTGGCAGAAGAAAGCATGGAAAGATCAGGAGACCCATAATGGGGATGATTACAACAGTGCCTTTCAAACGCCACAGAGATGTTACACAAATGAATTCTCAGCAAGTGAGCTAGCACACGTAAAACCTAAGCAGGCTCAGGCCAGACAGAATTCCAGAGGGAAGAAGGGAGGTAAGCACAAAGTCTTACCACCGAGAAGGAAATGTTAGCATTTAATAGCTATTAAAAACTCAGGCTTTTTTTTTTTTAAGGGTACAGAACAATATGGGCAATTATCCCACAGTGAACTCTACATACAAAAGTGTATGTATATGTGCGGCACAAACTATACTTAATGGTTAATAAATGATTTACAAAGGTATCAGTCAATTTGGAAGGTTAAAAATTTTGAAGAGGTGAGGGAAGAAATGAATATAATCAAAATGCATTATGTGGAATCTTCAAAGAAGTAATAAAAATAAGAATATAGGAAACAGTAGGAATATTGATACTGAGATAGCCTGTTAGACAGATGGCCCTTGAAAACTTTACGCTGTGTTACAGACCAATGCACAAAGGCCATATAATGAACAATCTCATTTATACAAAGTATACAGAAAAGATGGTGATTACCAAAGGTTGAGAAAATGGAAAAGGGAGCTACTGGTAATGGTGACTGACAGTTAATGACCAACTTCCTTTCTGAATGACACATTCCAGTTTTAGAAAAATGATATTTTATTGAAGGTAAATTGTATCTTAACTTTTTTATTTAAAATTATACAAAAAATATTGGTCCTAATACTCAGTAAAATAAACTAACAAGAGGACGGGAATTTCATACACAAATGGAAGGCTGACAATATCCTAGAGAAATATTTTAAGTAATGAATGCTCAGACCAACTTTGCAAAGTTTGATACTTGGTTCATTATTTTAGGCCCAAGGAAAACATTATTAAAATTGATTATCACACAACATGAAAGCCTTGTTTCTGTCCACTCTCTCCAATGCGATTGCATTTATCACGTCATTATTCTCCTGCATCAGTCTTTCTAGCCCAACTATCACCGGCCTGGATACTCACTCGCCTGTTAGCACTCGCCCCACTCCTTCAGCTTCTCTGGGGCATCAATACCTTCAGTCAGACAGTGACTCATCACACATAAAGTATTTAAGTTTTAGCTGTCTCAAAATGTTCATACTGTAACTTGAAAGCAGACGAGAAGTGATAAACACAAAAATGCAGAACTATATGATAATCACTGCAAGTAACCTTATCAAAATAACACTGAGTCCAAGAATATTCTAGGAAACAACAAAACATATTCAACAAACAGTTACAGTAAGCATGTGTGGAACAAACAGAAAGTGGTATAATTACAAAGCATACTGTGGTTTGAGTAAAAATACCCCCACAGGCTGATGTATTTGAATGCTTAGTCACCAAGGAGTGGAACTGTTTGAAACAGTTATAAGATTGGAGGTGTGGCCTTGTTGGAAAAAGCACGGCTTTGCTGGAGAAAACGTGTCACTGAGAATAGGCTCTGAGGTTTCAAAAGCCTATGACAGGCCTGCCTGCCTCTCTGTGTCTGTCTCTGTCTCTCTGTGTCTGTCTCTGCCACCCCTCACCTCTCTCTCTCCTTCCGCCACCCGTGTGTGTGTGTGTGTGTGTGTGTGTGTGTGTGTGTGTGTGTGTGTGTGAGAGAGAGAGAGAGAGAGAGAGAGAGAGAGAGAGATGTCTATGAATCAAAATGTAGCTCTCAACCTACACCATGCTTGCCTTAATACTCCCATGACCCTACGCTCCCACAAAGATAGCAGACTAACCCTCTAAAACTGTGAGCAAGCTCACAATTAAATACTTTTTTTTATAAAAGTTACCATGGTCAGGGTGTCTCATCACAGAAATTGAACATTGACTAATACACAGATAAATACTGATATAAAAAAATAAACTTGATAATTATGTTAAACAAGTTTTCAAGCCCCAATTACAGAATCAAAGTTTCCTGATTTTTTTTTTTGTTTCCTTTTTCTTTTTTAATTGGATATTCTCTGTATTTACATTTCAGCTGTTATCCCCCTTCCCCAATCTAATCCCCGTCCCTGTCCCCCTCCTCCATGAAGGTGCTCCCTCTCCCAACCACCCTCTCCTACCTCAGCACCTTAGTGTTCCCCTACACAGGAAAAATGAGCCTTCCCTGGACCAAAGGCCTCTCCCCTCATTGACGCCAGAAAATGCCATCACCTGGGGCCATGGGTCTCTCTCTCAATGCAAGCTCACTGGTTGGTGTTTTAGTCCCTGGGAGCTGTGGTGGGTTTGCTTTCTGATTTCTAAATCCTGAAAATTTCTGACCACCGAGTTTGTACACAACTAATCAAAACTGCATAAAACACAAGGTTTTTGAAAGAAATGACGAGGGCTCACTTACTAAAAATAATAAACTGGTGTACATAATCTTTCTGATCATTCTGAGGGACACATGTCAACTGGTGACTCATGCTTATGCCTGCTGAAACAACAAAACAGCACTTAGCTGTCCAGTTCATGGAGAAACAAGGTCAAGGGTGAAGAAATCAAGGAAACATTAACAATTCTGCTTGAAAAATCCACAGAAGGAAGATGCCCTTAGAGCTCAGCTTCGTTGGCCTTAACTAGAACTTCATCTACCCCATTAGACAACAGAAAGCATGGCTGTTCTTCACATCAGAGCATGTGAATAAAGAAGGACATTCTCTATGCTGAGGTTTAATAATCCACAGACACACAAATCACCGACAAGTGCAATCCAGCAATTCTGAGGACTGCATTTTAAGCTTCCATTAGACTGGAGCACTTTTCCTATGATCCCATCAGTCATAAGTTGAGAAGTTAAATACCCTATTTCTCAGACTCTTGAAAGTATCAGAGACTGAAAGCAAATAATGAAAACACTAGGTAGTTATGTCTCCCTTCTTTTTCTATAATGATAAAACAGACTATTGCCTCAAAAATCTACCATCTGACTTTACTCCTCCTCTTAATCAGAATTATTACAGGTAGTATAATTTCTCTATCTGAGAACTTCTATATAAAAGGGGTACAATTTCTCGACCTGGGAACTTATAGGAGAAGAACAATGGAACAGAAGTTACACTTGCCCTTTGAAAACACATTAAAGAAATATTTGACTACCAGCACCCTGAATACTAAGTTCTACATGGCTGTCAATGGAGAGGACTATCAAAAGGAACTTAGGAGGCAAGATATTAGGTCTGTGGTTAGATGGCTCAACTTTAAGGAAATCCCTATGTTAAAAAATAGATGAATGAAACAAGTCCAAGATACAAACATCCTACTTTCCTACTAAATTCCAGACTTAAATTCTGGCTACATCAAAAACCAAAGCAAAAGTCATTAAAATTCTACTTCTTGTTTTGTTAACAAAAAAAAGATTAATCATAGTGTCTGTCATTCCATAATGTTCGGCAAATTATTGTGTAAATATCAGGGTTACTGATAAAACTCATAGAGGTGAGCTAAATGCCTGAGACCTAACAACATACTGATCAAATGAATCCAACAGTGCATCACCCTCTGGAGGAAGAGTGACAAAGAGTAAACACAGCTTACAATGCTGTGCACAGAACAATTACTTCCCATCACAGCTGCAATGGTCCCTAACCTCTGAGGTATCTGGCATACAGTCCAGGTGAGTGACCTGAATATTTCAAAGAAGAAAAGAAACCACTGTCTTGAACATACTTCCAGTAACATATACACACAGCAGAGTGCAAAGGTACCAACCACCTGCTCTGGCTAGGCGCTCAGCAAAAGGCAGGCCATTTGCTCAACACCCCTCATGGTGACTTTATAAACATCTCATCTGCCTTTACCCTGAGAGTTGATGTAGAAATATGTTCATGCAAAAGTCTAATAAAAAGAACTCATGTGTTGCATGGTGGTGATGATGGTAACTGTGTGTTTGAGGCAGAAAATCGGACAACAGAATCCTTTCTTCACCAGTCACAATCTTTACAATTGTTCTTCGCATACCAAAGAAGGAGGAACAGAATGAGTCTTCAATGCACTTAGCAGTTAAAAACAAAAAGAAAACAATAGTTATTATTTCCACAGAAAAATTAGCACAGAACTGTGCCATGTAAATAAACTTGCCACAGACATTTAACTAGATACTATTATTACCCACTCTTCACACGCAACTGTTATTTGCATGTAATTAATTTGCTTATTTCTCAGGCCTCAGACGACATAATATGCTTATCAGCTTGGTTTCTAAACAATAACTGTTTAACTATTCCTTTCATATTTATAGGAAAATATTTATCTTGTTCTTTCACTGACAGACTCAGAGCCATGGGCAGGCATGACTCAAGGCTCTAACTCGGGGGTGAGGGACAGAACCCCAGCTGGAGAGTGATGTCAGCTTGCAAGGATGAGTTCTATGGACACTGCTCCATCAAGGCAGGCATGTTGTGCCAGCGACATACTCAATGCCAAAGGTGTCTAGGACAAGAAAGAGGAAGCCGGGGGGCTAGGGGTGATAGTCCACCCTAGCCCCAATGTCTCAATCTTTTCTTCTTTAACTCTGGCTTCTTCCCAAGGCCCCTGAAACTTCAATGCCTACTTGTCTCAATTTCATCATTGTCCCGTCTACATGTGCAGTCCCATAACTAATATACCTTACTCCACAGAACACCAAGACAACGTCTCCCCAATCCTGTGCTCAAGTTTTAGGGAAATTCCATTTGTCCCTCTATGAACAACTGACCACCATAGACTTAGATGGAATCCTTGAGAACTCCTTCAATGTTTTCCATGTGTTCACCATCATAGGTACTCCAAACTATCCCAAAAGGATCATGGCAATCTTTTGTGTGTCTGTGATTGAAGTTTAGAAATGAAAGCCACAGCAACTGACTCCCTTTCCTATTCAGTTTTGGTTTATTTAAAATATTGTTTTGTTATTGATATCATCCTCATCATAATCCTTATCATCATCCTCATCATCATCTTCATATGACCATATTTTATACTGCCTAATTGTGTCTAATCAAAAATATTCTGAAAGACTACAAATAATGTTATTGTATGTATGTCCAATGTGATTTCTCAGAAAAGTTGGGAGGAGAAAACATTATGTGAATAAATTATTCATTCACTCAACAATTCCTAAGCACCTCTTGCAGCCATGGACAACACTAAAAACAGAGAACAGAGTGATAATGCAATCCTAGAGGTACATCAATGAATGTACAACCTGAAACAGGCTGCCTTAAAAATGTTTAAATGTGTTTATGTTTATAACTTGGACCCAACAAACACCAAACATGCAGAAACATGTGAGGGCGAAGCTAATACCTTCAGGTGAGGTATAATGCAATCCAATAGCTAAGCCAATATTTGCTTCAGCATATTATGTGGATTTTAAAGTCAATGCCCATAGGAATTTTACAAAAGAAAAGTATTTGGCCTATCTTTGGGCACCCCTTAACTCTATTACTTTGGCAAATAAGACTGTTTCCTTATATTCTTTTATAAAATATAAAGTATGTCCTATATTTTCCTTAGCAGTAGTAACACAAATCTTTACATATTTTCCAAAATTCTAACAATAGTATTTTTCTATTATTAAAAAGAATGAGATTCCCAGAAAAAAATTTAATTGCTCCATAACTCCTCAAGGGATTTTCTACCAATGCCCATTTCAATCAGCTTTCTGAGAGTTGGATGTCATTCTGAAATAGGTCATTTTGAAGAGCTACAAGAGCCAATAGAACCTGTAACCTACATAACCTCCAGGTTTAAAAAATGTGGTTCTGAAATTAGTCCTCTCCAGTTAACCATGTGTGGTTGGTTTCCATCTAAGCTCCATTTTAGTACATCATACATGATACAGGGAAAGAAAATACTTATGGAAAGACATCATTTTTATCATATAACTCAAGGACTGTAAGCATTCCTTATAGGCTCCACCCAGCAGTTACCTGGCAACACCCAGGTAGGCCTGGCTTCCTATAAAAGAGACTGTTTGGCCTCCTACTTGCTTTCTTTGACACTTCTCTGTCAGACATTTTTCTTCAGGACTCCTTTCTCCCTCTGCCCCCTCCTCTCTCTCTCTTTACTTGTTCCTGGCTGCCCCTCCCCCTTCTCTCTCTCTCTCTCTCTCTCTCTACTCCCCTTCCAATGCTATAAATAAAGTCAATTCTATACTATACCAGTCCTAAGGCTGGTATCTCAGTGGGAAAGGATGCCTCAGCATAGGTCCAGTGAAGCAGCCCACCCAGGGCATCATACTACATACAATCTACAAAACATATCCTTGGCTCTTTTTACAAAACACAACAAGGACTTAAGTGCCATTAATATGCATGACACAAGACAAGGAAACAACACAAACTCCCTCTAATGTTAAACATGAAAATAAGCATTCAAATAATGAATAGGTAAGGATATGTTAGTCATTGGTGGCCAAGTTTATTTAAAAAAAAAAAGAAGAAGAAGAAGGAATCTCTACCATTTTGTTTTAGGATTTTTATTCTTATTGTTATTGCATGGTTTTGTTCTTTCTGTTGTTGCTTGGCTTTGTTTTGTTTTGGGTTTCTCTGTGTAACAGGCCTAGCCCTGGCTTTCCTGGAACTTGCCTTGTAGACCAGGCTGACCCCAAACTCAGAGGTCCACCTGCCTCCTGAGTACTGGAATTAAGGTATGTGCTATGACCATCCAGCTTGTTTGCTTGTTTCAAATTTGCTTGTATTATTTGAATTCTCTGAAGCCACTTAGGGTCCAACTACCTGGCCTACTTGCAATGTCAAAAGCACAAGCAAAAGTGCTAGGTCAAAAAACATGTGAGAACCTAACAATAGGCAAGAAAACAAAAACAAGAACCTGAATGAACTTAAATACTGCAGACCTAATCACTTGTAGACTTACTTTCCTGTCCGTTTAACTTACATCAAAGGTAGTCATTACATTTCCCCTGAGTAAATATAAAATAGCTTGGGTACATGGATCAGATCCCTTCATCTCAGCATCTCTAAAACATCCTAATCCTCACTGACTGCTCAATAAAGGAAAGATACAATTGGCCTTTAAAAAAAATAGTAGACATTAAAGGGGAAATGAATGAGTATTTAGGGATTTTTAAAAGATGCTAAGTACCATATCCATTGATTTTCATTTCAGTTCTCTATTTGAAAGTAATAGAAACAACTTAAAATAGCTTAAACAACAAAAAAGGTAATTGTTATACAGATATGCAGCTGTACACTAACTAATCAAAGTCAAAAATGCAGCCAGAACGAGGAAAAGCAAGCAGGAACTGGAAACAGGCCTCTAGGGGAAAGTGCACCTGTGCTCCTCTCTCTGCCTTTCACTTACACACACTCTTTCTGTCTCTCTGTCTTTTTGTCTATCTTTCTGTCCCTCTCTGTCACTCTACCTCTCACCCCCCCCCCGTGTGTGTGTGTGTGTGTGTGTGTGTGTGCACACGCACTCGCGCGCGCGCGCGCGCACACACACACACGAGTTTCCTTCTGCAGATGTAAGCCTCCCTCTGTGATAAGCTTTCTCTGTTACATTCCATAGAATAAAGTTAAACACTAGTGTACTTTTTTTAAATAATAAAATTATCAAAGGCAGATTTCATATACTAAATCTAAATGTCTAACATAGAGAATCTGTGTAGCCCAGTTTGAGAAAAGCATCTATGGTTTCTTTTATGAACTACAGAAGGAAAGATACTGCCAAAATCTAGGAGGATCGGGAGTTCAATATCATCCTCAACTATACAATATTATTTGGGGCCTGCTTGGGCTGTTGTAAGTTTCTTTTAAGAAAGAAAGAGAAAGAGGAGCCATTAAATTAGGCATTTATAAAAGAAATGTACTCCAATATTAAGGTTCTGCACTCTACCATGAACTTTTACATCCTAAGTCATTCAAGTCCTCAACCCTATAAGAAATACATACATAAGATAATGATGCTAAAAATACTTTATCACCTTTCCCAAAGTAGCTCTGCTCTCAGAGCATGGAGGGGAGGAAAGGGCAGCACATTATGCCACTTAGCCTCTAATTCCAACAACAAATAGAATATGAAATATTGTTAAAGGAGGGGAAACAAAACATCTTTTAAAATTCAGAGTTATGAACTCATAAAGTTTCTCAGAAAAGTATCTTAGAACAGTAAAAAAAAAAAAAAAAAACAAAAAACAAAAACAAAAAAACTCCATTGAATTGGGGGCATGGGGTGAACACTGTAAAAATCTATGATGAGGGCAAGCTCCTTTATAACCAGAATTTAATATGTTGTCCACAAAACAATCTATCTAGTCATTCCGATCATCTCCTTCTATAACTCCTTTGGGACACCATCTACAATACCAGTTAAACCAGAATACAGTTAAAATGTAGATTGCCTTTTAGTTTTGTTCTAGTTTACTTTTATTCCCTTGAAATTTGCTTCACAGAAAAACAAAAACAGTCAGGCAGTAAACATTTTCAGTGTTGGTTCTTCCAATTTAGTTATGAATTCCTTCTTCCATAGCAAATACATGAAAACATCTCAAGTGTTCCCTGTCGTGAGCCTCCTTTGCCATCCCTGACATTCTTCCAGTCCGACTGAGCAGACATCAGCTGAGGTGCAACATCAGTCCACAACCATCAGTTCCTAGTGGACACCTCACCAGATGTCTTCTACACACCCACTTCCACCTGTGTACACTCTTCTACACACCCACTTCCACCTGTGTACACTCTTCTACACACCCACTTCCACCTGTGTACAGTCTTCTACACACCCACTTCCACCTGTATACAGTCTTCTACACACCCACTTCCACCTGTGTACACTCTTCTACACACCCACTTCCACCTGTGTACACTCTTCTACACACCCACTTCCACCTGTGTACAGTCTTCTACACACACACTTCCACCTGTGTACACTCTTCTACTATCTATCACTTCCATAGCTGTGTGATATTTCTGGAAATGACTTAGAGGTCACTTTCTAACTTCTAAATACAGTCAAAGATGACTTTTTCCTTAAGTTGCATGTCATCCTTCTAATATATTTCCATAATTCTTTATTAACTTTCTCATTTTGAAATTCTAAAAGTTCATTATATATAAGGTCTTTATCTAATCCTACATGCTACATTAGTTTTTTACAACCAGTTGTGCAAACTTATGATCCTGGCTAGTCTCACAGCAATAGAGAACCCAAAGGTACAAGAGATGCTATCTCAGTACATGCAAAAGAAAGTTCATTGCAAAATACTTGACCTATTATACTAAATTCTCTCCCTAAAGAATTAAATAAGATTATGATTCTTAATCAATATTACACACTACAATAATCCTAAACTATACATAGGTATTGTCAGAAAGCAAAAACATGTAGACTGTCCTGAGGCTGTTTGTATTTTAATGTTAATTCCACTTCCCCAATAAGGGCTACCTAGTTATGAGACTCCAACTGAACCTTCCCATTTAATTAGTAAAATAAAGAAAAGCCACTGACTCTGCAAGGCAAGGGAGGTGGAGAGGACTGAGAGTTCGAAGGAGGTCAGAGGACGGAGGGTGAAGGTCATGAAAAGATGGAAGTTCCCAAAGACCAGCTAGATCCAGGTGAAATTGATTGGTCTTAAATAGCTATGACCATTAATGATTTTATAGGTCTAATATCTCATATGGAAAAGCAGTTTGTATCTTTGTCTATTTGATGTTAAAAGGAAAAAAATATAGCCTAACCCCTCCAAGGACCCCAAGCTAAAGGAGCCTTACCCCCCTGTGCCTAAGAACCCCTAAATGACTAAAATTTCAGACCCTGCTCTCTGCCAGTAAGCAGATATAAGGTCATATTCCTTGCTGTTCCAGAGCATGCTTTCTATATGAAACTGGGTGAAAGGGCGTAGGACAGGCCCTTGGATACGAGAGTCCAGCCTAGTAAGCTAACAGGAGATAAACTGACTTAACCATTTATATGGCTTCTGCAAACTGCACCATAGAAAGCCCCTGACCTAGTGACTTCTGACTGCCATTGTCACCCCCACTCAGGAGGCCACGCAAATACAGACCTCAGAGACTCTAGGGAACTAATTGGTCCACAGATCGAGGGCTTAGATGGTCTACAATGATTGGCCTAGAAAGCACGGGCTTAGATAATTTAAAATAACTGGTTTGTGGTTCACAGGCTTTACCATGATTGATTTAGAATTTTCGGGCCTTGTGAACCCTATAAAAGCTGTCCTCATCCTGCACTGGGGGTTACGCAGTCCTGTACCCCTGCGTGGTGTATGATTGTGGGCCCCAGCGTGCTTGGAATAAAAATCCTCTTGCAGTTTGCATCAAGACCGCTTTTCGTGAGTGATTTGGGGTATCGCCTTTTCTAGGACGGAGCGTGGAGGTCCTCGTGTTAAGGATCTAACAATGTAATGTTGTTGTGTGGAGGGTTTGTGGATTGAGAGTTGAATATATAAACCTGTATGAAAAGCTATCGGGCTGTAGAGTTGTATTTATGTGAGATTTTGGGGTAGAGAAACACCCCAGGACAGAGGTAGAGAACAGGTGGTGGAAAACCACCAGGGAAGGGAGTTGCGCCAACAAGTTGGGCTGTGGTGACAACTCAGACCAGGGACCCACCAGAGATGTGCATGGCTTCAAACTAAAATTGGGCCTGAGGAGTGAGACCTCAGGGCCAATAGAGAGATAAACCTGCCATATTTTTTAATATTTACTGCAACAGAAACAAAAGAAAATAAAGAATCTCTGGAAGGGGAGCCATAGAACCCCGGAAAATGAGTGATATAAGCTGGCACATGTTTAAACCTAAGACTCTATCATAGTCCACTGAAGACTGTGGCCCCTCCCTAAATCCAAAATATTCGATGTAATCACCCTTTTGTTCCTTATCCAGCTTTCATCAACCTAAACACAATTTACACAGTTCAGTAGATTCTAACACTTTTTTTAATGATTATGCTTTTTTTTGTTGTTGTTGGTTAAAGCAGTATATTTATTAAAAGTCTTCAGGTAACATTTGATGCCCATAATTACATAGAACTCTGCCAACCTATTAGTTATTAGAAAGGCTTCAACTACTGTTATTGATACACATATACAGTGATATTTATTTAATAATATGATTTAAGTAGGGGGCTTAATTTTTTTATAACTGAGTATGATGTTGGTGGTGTTGGTGGTGGTGATTGTGTGTGTGTGTGTGTGTGTGTGTGTGTGTGTGTGTGTGTGTGTTTGTGTGTGCGTGTCTGTGTGTTTGATGGCAAATTTACAGGCCAGAGGCCATGTATTTTGTTTTTAATTCCACAATACCTTAGAAGTATAGGATGAAGGTAATTTTGAAAGCTCAGCACGTTATGAATGGTGCCATCCCTGGGCTAAGAGTCCTGGGTTCTATAAGAAAATAGGCTAGTTGAGCCAGGGGGAGCAAGCCAGTAAGCAGCACACCTTCATGGTCTCTGCATAAGTTCCTGCCTCCAGGATTTTATTCTTTATGAGTTCCTGTCTGACTTCCTTTAATAAGCACTGCTGTGGAAGTGTATGATCAATAAGCCATTTATCCTCAACTTCCTTTTTTGTCATGGTGTTTCATCACAAGAAACACCTGCCTGCCTGCCTGCCTGCCTGCCTGCTACCTGCCTGCCTGCTGCCTGCCTGCCTGCTGCCTGCCTGCCTGCTGCCTGCCTGCCTGCTGCCTGCCTGCCTGCTGCCTGCCTGCCTGCCTGCCTGCCTGCTGCCTGCCTGCCTGCCTGCCTGCCTGCCTGCCTGCCTGCCTGCTGCCTGCCTGCCTGCCTGCCTGCCTGCTGCCTGCCTGCCTGCCTGCCTGCTACCTGCCTGCCAGCATGCTCAAAAACTTTCACTCAGAAACTATAAAGAAGTGTGATTCAAATGCTTTCTTTTATACCTCTCCTTGGTCACTGTGATGCTTCCCAGCAACTGAAAAGCAATGCACTGACTATTATGAAGCAATTTAGAGCTCTACTCCTTTCTCAAACAATAGAGAAAGAGACGCTGTGGTGATCAATACTAAATTCTCAAGCATTTATGTGTAAAACCCTTAGGATTATAGAATATAAACTAAGTATTCTAAGTATTGTTTCAAGAAAGAACAAAAATATACCATGCTACCCTTTATCTACAAAGATCCTGATGTGTCTGGTGACACAGTCCGCAAAGGATGAAGAAAGCTTACACAATGTCCAGGAAGACAAAGTGGCAATGTAAGAAAACTGGATGAAAGATTACTGTTCTGCAAGAATGAGAAACTTCTTTTTCCTTTTTCAAAATAGAGCCAGTACTTACCACACAAAATTCTTCTAATGATTGAAAGCAAAGGAAACAAACAATTGAATTTTAAAAAGGGGGGAGAAGATGAATACAAGTTCTGTTTTGCATGCTTCTCTGCAAATGAATTTAGAATTCTTATTTCAAAACACCAATTATAGTAATTCACTTTAAATAAAATTTTATGTGAGTAAAACCACATTAAACTTAAGGATACTGATGAGGTGGGCTGGCTGAGAATCAGACCAATTCATGAGAGTACTGACAAGACTGTGTTGGCCTAAGAGCAAAAAGATGGAAACAGCATATATAAATTTGGTGTAAATCATCCCCTAATTCTATAAAATGCTCTGCTCCTTTCTGGTTAAAATAAGGTATAAGCTACCTAGGCTCATCTAGTCACTGGACTTAATACACTCTGGTTACAAACTAGACCATCTTTCTCCATCACTGCTCTGATAAGCCTTGGAACACCTTGAACATTTTTTTTAAGGCTTTTGGATGTGTGGGCCTCCATATTCTGGCCTCTTCTTTGAATCCTTCCACTGACAAGAAACATCCCTCTCTCAAAACAGTAGACTCCCAGCATTAGAATGCTCTAGTTATCAGCAAACTCTTTATACTAGGTAGAGATCTCTCTATATTACTTGGGGGTTTTAGCCAGCTTTTTCTTCGATGAAAGCAATTAAAAGAACTACTTATCCACTTGAGAACTGTTCAAATGGATTTTAAAAAAAAAAAACTAGTAATGACTACATCAAATTCTTCCTTAGTGGCTCCTTCCTTAAGATTATGAACTCCATGTGCTCTTCTTCAATAACAATATACCATGCAAAGAATTCAAAAAGACCCTCAACATTCTTTCCACCTAAATTAAGCAACCCTTGTATGCTGCTAGACCATCAGCCTTTGTTTCTGCATTCATCCATAGAACTCCCCTCCCTTTAGTGCCACAACTGCTGTTTGCATCAAAAGGCCTCATCCTCTTTCTTCCTCTACCTACAAGCATCTCTTTAGTTCCTCTCTACTCCAACATCACCATATAACCCTCCCTGCAGGAAAGCAGCCTTCTTTCCTTCTTTAAATCTGCACAGCTGTCTGTTTTCTGCAGTCCTTGAGTCTACTGAATGCCTTCTAATTGACTGTTCTCACAGACTGGTAGGAAGGAAACTACTAGGAATTGCTCACATTTATTGAAGAGTTAGGTACTGTTGGGGACACAGTGCCTTTTACTATACTTAATCTTTCCATGTTCTTCATGGTTTTCATCCGCACAAAGTATCTGCCTGCTGAACAGTTTCTTTTTTAATTAGGTATATTATTTATAAATATACTGTATGCAAAAAATGCACCTGCCAGTAGAACAAAGGTAAATATGCTTTTTTTCCTCCATGCAAATGATCATAAGAACTAGAAGGAGAAGCAGCCATGTATGGGAATAATATGATGGTTTAAACAAAGGACACTCAAAAATATATGAGTAAGAAAGTCACTGCTCTAAGTTATAAACCACAGCTGGGTTGCTGTGGTGATCCACTTTGAAATACAAATAGTATTTATGGATGGTACTGGAGCACACTGTATGTACTAGACAAAGTTCTTGGGTCCATTTTCTTTACCAGTTCACTGAAACACTAACGTGTTTTGTGATTTCTCTCGTGGGCCATCTATTTGATGCAAATGTTCTACAATTTGAATTAGAACCTAACTTTCAAAATCAAACTTAAACGACTATCAATCTCTTCCTTATCAACAGAGTTTTATTCTTACATGTAATAGGAAAATATCTTTTCCTCCTCTGCAACATTTGACATTGTTGGAAACTCTTCTGTTGTCTGTATTAATGATTCTTCAACTAATGTTTTTCAAATAACTTTATTTCCTGTATGTCATCTCTCACCAAAATGAATACGAGTACCAAGACATTGCTCTTGTGCTTTTTATTCTTCCTATGTTTACAATATAAACTTTATGAAACTGATGTCCTGTGTATGTTTTTAACATGCATAAATAGGAAATGGTATACCAGTTATGTATCTAACATTACAATTATAATAAATGCTAATACATTATCTGGTTCGTGTCATACCTTTTTGAGAAATGAAATAACAGTATCACATCACTTATTACTTGGAATACTAATTATATACCCAGAAAAACACACCAATGTTTTTATACTTTAAAAATCTATACAAAGTGAATAAGCACACACACAAAAAATAATTAAATAAATAACCAACATCCTTAGCCATAGTGAGAATTGCTATGAAAACCACAGTGAAATAGTCCTTACAGCCACTAGAATACTTATAATAAGAAAGACAATACCAAGTATCAGACAGGACATGAAATAAAAACCTTCAAACGCTGCTGATGGGGCAGGAAAACCATTTAGCCACTCTAGAAAACAGCTTGTCAATTCTAACTTACACTATCAGCATCTTAGCAATCTGTATCATGTACATATGTGTATATGTATATATGTGTATGTATGTACATATATACTTATTCATATATGTGTGTATATGTTTGAATGAAGCATACACACACATACATATATTTGCCAAAGAAAGCCAGAAATTGATGTCCAAATAAAACCTGTGCATAAACATTCATAGAGGCATTATTACTCATAATTAGCCAAAGAAAACAACTCAAAATTCACCAGAGACTAATGAATAAGTACAGAGTGGTAGATATGTCTAAAAGACTCTCTCTAAAAATAAGGAAAACTTAGCCCCTGGTGTATATACTGTAACACTCATGTACCCTGAAGACATTATCTGACTAAAAAAAGGCCATCACAAAGACAGAAGAAGAGTACCTAACTTCATTATAGGAAATGTAAAATAGATCAATAGTGGGAATGAAGCTCATTGGTACAGCACTTGTCTCAAACGCATAAGACCATAAATTCAATCCTCACTACATCAAAAAGTAACAATAGTCCTGTGACAGAGATACGATTTTGTGAAATATATTAAAAGCAACTGGGGTGGGTCCTGGCATGGAAGGGCCATGCACTACACAGACCAAGGGCCAAGGGGGGAGGGGCGGGGACCCCTAGGCCCTGCAACCCATGGGGGCTAGGAGTGAGGCCCAGGCTTGCCCTGCGGTGGTGGGTGTGGGGAGCGGGGCGGGGTGGGATGATGGATAAATTGACCATCAGCTCAGGATGTCTCTGGCCGCCAATATCTTCCCAATAGCCAACATCACCAACCCAACCCCGGACTGGATCAACACCGGGAGTCAGGAGAGCACTCACTGTGGGCCCAGTGTGGCAGTGTCAGACAATCCATGGACAAGACCAGACCAGCATCCCTCCTCGGCTTCCCCCAGAGTGGGTCACCACCCTGTTTTTTATCATCATGGGAATAATTGCCTTGACTGTCACATGTGGTTTGCTGGTGGCTTCCCACTGACGAAGAGGAGCTACAAAATATGCTCAATGGATAGCATTCACTGGACTGATCCTTTTGTGTATGGCTGCCCTAATATTTCCAATAGGATTTTACATCAGTGAAGTCAGAGGTCAACCTTATAAGTTACCCAACAACACAGTAGTTGGGTCAGCATATGTACTTTTTGTCTTATTTTTGCTTCACAATAGTAGGACTTCTGTTTGCTGGCAAAGTCTGTTTGCCAGGCTGAGGAATGTCTAAACAGCTTTTTTTTTTTTACACTTTTAGAGGTTGGGAGGACAAAGAGAAGGCATCTGGGCAGTCCTCTCATAGGAAGATGCTTAAATGAACCTGATGCCGAAAAGGAAAAATTGCTTTGATTTGTTCTCACTATGCACTTTGGATTTAAAAGAAAGAAAGAAAGAAAGAAAGAAAGAAAGAAAGAAAGGAAGGAAGGAAGGAAGGAAGGAAGGAAGGAAGGAAGGAAGGAAAGAAAGAAAGAAAGAAAGAAAGAAAGAAAGAAAGAAAGAAAGAAAGAAAGAAAGGAAAGAAAGAAAGAAAAGAAAGAAAGAAGAATGAAAGCCTTTTCCATAAGCAAATACGATACTGACTAAATCTCCTGAGCATATTCAGGCAGGCAGTCTGCCCTCTGATAGCAACCTAGTGAAGGAGAGCGCTTTATACTGGAAGCATGTGGCCCCTTGTGACTCTGCTGATCTTTTTTTAATGTCTGATGACTCATTTGAGAGAGGGAAAGTCTGGTATTTATGAATCATGATGGACCAGAAGGGTGCAGGAGGTTCGTGTGGGGCTGGCCTCACCTCCTAAGACATTAGTGTTCTCAATTTCCTTGTCATGTTATGAGCCTTTGGCACCACAATGGATTGCCGTTGCATTACTGCACCAAGAAGCCAATAGATCAAAACATTTTTGCTAAAATGTATGTTAAAAATTCTAAAACTCTCTAATCTCTGTGTACAAAAGAAAAAAAAGAAAACACTAAGAAACAAGTTTGGGGTGGGTGGGGAAAATCTTCCATATATATAGCTGGATTTTCTACTTTTAAGTGGTAAACTGAATAAGAATTACATTTCAATACACCTTTATATTCAGTATATTAGATTATGTCACATATACCATACATGCTTTTACAACTTTATTTTCTTGGCATTATTTTTCTGAGACTTACCCATGTGAAAAGTTTGTTTTTAATCATTCCATTGTTTGGTTGAAAATTACATCCAACCTGCCAATTCCTCTATGTTTTTGTCTATACAAAAAAATGATACAGTATATACACTGACGCATTTCCTCCTTGTTGCCAATGACAATTTCCTAGTCTAACACATAAAGAAAAATAGCTGAGTTTATGAACCTGTGCATCTTGAACTTCACCAGAACCTTCTAGAATGCATGCTACAAAGGTTTTACTAATTTATTCCCAACAGCAATATAAGAGTTCCTGTTTCTTTTTACCCGTGCCAACACTTGGTGTTACCAAGCTCATTGGGTTATGCCAATCAATAGGTGTAAAATGGAATCTCACCAGGGTTTAGATTTTCATTTCCCTGTTACCGGAGATGAACAAGTTTCATAATTGACCATTCAATCTTCTTCCTATGTAAACTGCCTAGTCATATCCTTTACCTGTTTTATAAAGAATGCTTAGTCTTTCTGTCATTGATTTATATGACATCTTTCAAGATTTGGATATATATCTTCAGTTACTTACAAGAGATGCAAATATATACTGACAGTCTGTAGTCTGCCTTTTCCTCTGGTTTTTATTTTTATTTTGCAGATTTTTATAATGATGTACTAAAATATGTCTTTTCTTGGGGGATGCTGTGATTTTTGTGTCTTGCTTATGAATTTTCCCTATTATAATGTTGTCTGGCTGTGGCCCTTCCCAGTTGGACAGTATTAAACAACAACTGTCCTTTGAACATGACATGTTCAACGCTCTCTTGAATTCTCCCCAGTGACTTGTATGACACTGGACACACTATTGGTTGGCAGAAAAAGAAGGGGGTTCACAAGGTACTGTCCCTCACTAACAACACATAGCCAACTAAAGTTTGCTTCCAGAGACTGAGGTAAAGCCATTTTAAATTGTTAATATAAGTATAAGCAACACCTCATCCGTGTTGCTGGGAGTCTAATTATGCTCACTGGTTCTAGACTTGAATAAAATTGTTTCTTTGATCTGTCATTGGTGCCAAATCTGGCATGAATAGGTATTTATTGGTCTCTTCGGGAAAAGTTCACACAACAGAATTTGTCTGAGATATCTTGCTTTTCTATTCTCTTGTTACTCAGTTAATGCAAGCAAAGCAAAGCAGAGCAATGTGGCCCACACTAGGTTTGGCAGTCTCTGAAGGAACTGACAGCTGAAGTCTTGGGCACCAAAAGGAATGATCTCCCATTTAAAATTCTTCGGAGATTCTACTCTTCTTTCCAACCATGCCCAAAAAGTAGTAATCAAAGGTCCATCTTCCCAGGGAAACGTCAAGTTTACAAAATTGGATTCCTTGCACAAAACCCTACACCCAGTCAAGGTGGGAAAACTGAAAATCAAGCCTAAAGCAAACTCAATATCCCTCTTATGACGTGTAAATGTGCCTATGTTAGAAAGCTAAGGATGACCATGGACAAAACATCTACAACCATTCTCTACAAGTCTTTTCATTTACACAGAGCACAACAATACACGGCTCTTTGTTAGACTGAATTCAGAAGATTCTCTGATAACTCCTTTGATTTTGAGCACTTAGCAAATGACAAGGAATTGGTGTTTGAAATGATCAAATTACTAGTTTCAACATAATCTTCATTGGAGCTTAAAAATCAGAAGAAAAATTCAATGAACTGTGCAAAGGGAAATCATTGGCATCAAGAGAAGGGAACATTCTGAAAGGGGTCTTCAGTAGATGGAGCTCTCCCCTATGAATTGGTGCTGAATCTTTGAACAGGGAAATGTGAAAGGCACTCACACAAAGGTTCTGCACAGAGACTCTGATTAAAATGCCAATCACCCTACTCATGAGAGCACACACATTAACCTTCTTGTACTGGCCGCACTTCAACCCTGAATAATGTTATTATTAAAGGTGTACAAGGTACCAGCAATGTCTTCAAGACCCCTAAGAAGGAGACAGAGTCTTTGC
This sequence comes from Micromys minutus, assembly GCF_963924665.1. Lineage (NCBI taxonomy): Eukaryota > Metazoa > Chordata > Mammalia > Rodentia > Muridae > Micromys > Micromys minutus. The sequence continues at coordinate 47,095,491 of NC_137953.1, forward strand.
CTACTATTTCTTCATCAAGCCACCTCTTTGCCAAAGCAACAGCATAATAAACTAGTTGGGATCTAGCTTTCTCAGGAAGATCCCTCAGAGTTTATCTTTCCCCTTGAATGTTGACTATTCAAGGAAATTTCTGATTGCTGGTCTTTTTCCTTCCTTTTAAGAAAAGTGACATAGATATATTGACCTAAATTTGCCATGTAGGACAGAATGAGTTTGACCTCTTTCCTGATCTTCCTCTACCACCAAGTTCTTGGATTATAGATACACACCATCACATTCAGCATACAATATACTTCTATGAGCCAATGCTAGCTAACAAAATATTTGCCAATTTTTAAAGCAGAATTGTGAAGGGATTTGGTAGATATACACCAGAAATTCTGAACAATCTACACTCTTTTACCAGGCTTGGAATACAGTTGCCCACAGAAAAGCAAGATTACCTTTGCAAAGGGGGTTGGTAACAACCTCTCAAAGTCAAGCTTTCAAAACAAACTTGCAGACATGAGATTGTTACTGAAGGCCTCACTGCATTTTAGACTTACTTTAATTATGTTTAACTAAGTGTAAATACTGTGTGTTGGTAACTGTGTGAGAGTTACACCTGGCTGCAGGTGCCTTTGGAGACCAGGCAGTGTCCTATCATTTTGGAGCTAGACTTGCGGGGCATTGTGAGCCTCACAACATGGATGGTAGGAACAGACCCCACCCAGTCCTCTACAAGAACATAAAGTACTTCTAGCACCTGATGAGTCAGTCACTTTAACGCTCAGTGTCCCACTACTTCCTTTCAAAGACCAAGCTTAGAATTAAATTAAACATTAGAATTAAATCATTAGAAATAAACAAATTTTTAACTCAAAAATAAATCACTTGGATATACTTCACGGTTTATAAAGGGCAAATTAGAGACACAGGAGTTTACATGCACTCAAGTCTTTCAGCATAAACAACACTGCGTGGGACCCACATAATCCAGTATGATCTACTTGACCCTGTAACCCAATCTTCTAAAAGCCAGCACATTCCTCTGACCTTTAAAATAACTTCTTCATAATCTAATCATAACTTGTAGCTGGAGCTGCCTTCCCTGGAGTATTGACTCCTGAGATTTTTGTTCAGAAGACTTTCTTGGCTGTTTAGATGAGATATAAAAAACCAAAAAATTGTTCTCCTTTTGCTGATGATAAACCCTAAAAGCATTAAATCCATAGATACAATCTGTGATGAGACATGGATAGAATGCTGCAGGGGTGAAGGTAGGTAAGTATGCTGACAAAGATCAAGAAATGCACACAGGACGGGAAATGCACACAATATGTGACCAATAGCAATTCTACTTAATGATAACAATTCTCAACTCTGCTACTGAGGACAGAGGAAAACGATGGTATCAGAACACACAACACAGACAGTGGCTTCATCGAGGATATATGATCACGAGCCAACCATAGCCTTATATTTAACAAATATTTTCCATAAACTATTTAAAGGTTCTCCTTTGAAGTGAAAAATGAATATAGAAGATATGAAGCTCAAAAATTTCTTTACAAAAGTAGGTATGAGTTCATACAAATCTGTTTGCAACTTTTGGCTTAATTCATCAAGACAGAAAAACACATATCGCAATGTCATCCACCAATAAATGCGGAATAAAAATGACTGTCAAAAAACTTCAAAGTAAATTAAGCCAAAGGTACTGGTCTCTATAACATCAGCCTCTAAGACTGATGTAGTCCAGTGCAGAACATTTCTGAAAATGGACCACACTTAAGATCACATAAGTGCACCTAGCACGATTAGATCCTGCATACTCACTGAGTCTTAGTAAACACTTAGAATAATAAACCTTACTGCCATTTCTAGGCACTCTGCGGACCGATAGTGTTTCTCCTTTCTGTGACAAGAACGGCTTAAGGAAGAAGAGTTCATGTGGTTCACACTGTGAGAGTACATTCTGTCATGGAGGAGATCCGGGGCAATAGGAGTGGCAGCAGAAACATGAGGCAGCTGCTCTGGCTGTACTGCATCAGGAAGCAGAGGAGCACTGCTCCTGGGCTGGGTCCCTCATCTAGTGCCTTATGTCTGGGACCAAGTCCAAGGGTGGTGTCACCATATTCAGGGTAGACTTTCTTTTCTCATTTAAATCTCTTGCTCTGAAAACAACTTCATCAGAGATGCCAGCGGTGTATCCAATAGAGGATTCTGACTCCAGTCAACCTAACAAGTCAATTTATCACCACACCAGTAACAGAAATTAAGTAAGAGGAGCCTCTGTGGATGTGCCTCATATGCAGGGGAAAACTACATACACACAGACATAACTACCTCACACTTGAACTTCATTTTATAACTACATTACAATGACAATTTCCATAATGCTTTTTCTCTAATATTAGGCTTTCTTCCTTTCCTTCTTTGATATTTTTGCAAATATAACTCCTGATAAAACTCTGAGGCACTATAAAAACAAATGTTCAGCATGCTATTGTGAACCCCACAGGCTAAGCATGTGGTGCTCACAGACAGAAACCACTCAAAAGTACCTTCACTATATATGGGCTCAGGACAGACTGTCTGGAGGTAGGGAAAAATAAAAAAGCTTTAGGAAAGCAAGTTCAGCTTAACTATTCTTTCATTTCACAGACGCACCTCCTTAAAACAAAACAAAACAAAGAACCTCCTTGAGAACCTTCATGGTGAGCCAATTTCTTAATTTGTTGTATCAGGCTGAATTATCTTTTTAAAGCAGTGTTCACCACCTTAAAAGTATCACATGGGTAAGTTACTGACAAAAAGGAATCAGGAAAACAGATGGATCTTTTAAGTTCACTGACACCAGCACTCTCTCTAGGTAAGGCCTTGGAATTCCCACTCCTTACTTCATGTGCAATCCCCTCCATAGCCCTGCAAGGGTGACTGACTCAGAACTCTAAGGATGAAATTATTTGCAACACTTCTCAAGCTATCCAAATAGGAACATTCTCCTGAATACCAGCTCCCTGGGGCAATTAAAACATATAGAAAAGAAAGAATGGCTTAACTGAGCAACCACAGCCTGCCAAAAGTCTGAATAAGTCCAACTGTTAATGTGCTCACAGCAAGAAATTTAGGCAGGGGACAGGATGAGGAGAGCAGAAAGCCAGTTCTCTGCTCTGAGTCAGTACTGATGAAAATCCTGAGGAAACAAAAGCGAATCAACTCTGCTGAAACATCTGAAGAGTAACAAAGAAATTCAGCCATTAGCACATCTCTCTCCTCAGTCATACTCCACACAGACTGCTTTAGGATAAGGGTAAAAAGATCACTGGGCTCAGCTACAGTGTACAGGACACTTGTGTGGATGAAACTCCAAGAGAATCAATTAGTAAGGGGTGTGGCCTTGTTGGAATAAGTGTGTCACTGTGTAAGCAGGCTTTGAGGGCTCCTGGTACTCACACTTAACTCAGTACAGAAGAGAGAGTTTCCTGGCTGCCTTTGATCAAGATGTAGACCTCTCAGCTACTTCTCCAACACTGTCTCTTCCTGGTTGCTGCCATGACAATAATGGACTGAATCTCTGAAACTTTAAGCCAGCCTCAATTAAATGTTGTACTTTTGTAAGAAGAAAAGAGAGAGAGGAAATGAATTAGACTAAAAAAGGAAACCTAACATGGCTAAAATTTCTAATATTTAAATAGGTCAAAAAATGGTATTTTTCTGGTAGGAAAACTAGACTGTTATGTTACTATATTGTTGCTAAACATTTACAAATTAATAAGTTCATGGTACATGTTCTTATGAGCCCTGTAGAGGCACAGCCCATGTGTAAAAATGAAAATATATCTATACAATGAACTATTGGGAGTTTTATGTGATTTAGATTACACTTCTCTTTTTATACAACTCCAGACTCCTCCAACAAAAAAACTGTGGACACCAGACAGTCCCAACAAAGAATACTTGCAGAGATTCCAAATGGTCTTTTTGTTATGCAAACAGGTAAATACTAAAATATGCAGAGGTAAAGGCAAAGAATCACTGATAGTTTAATTATCTTCAACTAGGCCTAGAGGCTTAATTCAGACCTAGCCTCACTATACTATGAGAATATCCTGAATTTACACCTCATAAATTGAAAAGAACATAGGAAGTAATGTAATATTTCAGTGAAGTTTATGAAATTTGATATACGGCTAATTTGAGTTCAAATTCAAGCTCTGCCGTTTAATAGTAAAATATAAACAAAGCCCAATTACTATTCTTTCACATCTTAATTAAATATGGTTGATAACCCTTAGGGCCACAAAGCCTTTAAATTTTGTGTTTAAAGAGTATGGATCAGTTGAATTTCTTTTCCTATGTGAATCCATTTGAAGAAAAAAATATTCTGACACTTGTTAAAATACCACAAAAGTCTTCATTAAAGACCAATTCTGTATAAGGGAGAGACCAGGCCTAATTCCACATCTAGCAAAGACAGCTTGAGATTTACAGTCAATGAGCAGAAGAAAAACATGCATAGCAGACACGTTAGTGCAGAGGGGCATTCTTTCTAAACTAACTTAGCATGATTCTTGCTAAGTTACGCACTAAAGAGTTACACGTTAAAGGTAAAGGATGAGACATTTGACCGGATGTCAAATGTGAAGCCATTCTCCCTAAATTAGCATAGCAATAATTTTGCTAAACTAGATTCACCAGCGATAAACATGCAGTATCAAAGCTGCTTCACATCAATGGCAGGCTGGAAAGATGGTTGAGAAATGGCCAATAAAGTTCAATGAAGGATATAGTTCTTGTCAAGGTCAGAGGTAAGCAAGCCATGTGTAGAAGCCAGAGGAACTTCTCTTAGTGAGTGCAAAGGTCAGTCCATATAGTGCACACAGTGGAATAGTAGGCAAATTCTGGCAGCACTGAGCTGTTGCCTCTCACCCTCAATCCAAGCTATGCACAAAACATTCTAACTAAGCTTGAGTATCATTTCACATAAGTCAGCCACACTTTGTTTTTTATCCACCAGTACTATCAATACAAGTGATCAGCATCCTAAATGAAGAATGTATAAGCAGACCAAACAAGTAAAGTGAACAATGAGAACTGCACTTTATCAGCTGATATGTTTGCCAACATAGTTCTTTCTCTAGTTGCTCTCATAATAAACACTTCATGTTATACTATAAAAACATAACAATGAAATTGTAACAAGTGATAAGAAAGAACAAAAAGAAATTCCAATGACTTTTCTCTATAGTTAAGTCAAAATCACAATTCTAAGAAATATTAAGGGTAAAGCCCTGCTTCTAGTATTTTCAAAAATGGAGAAGCAGTAAGTAATTTAATAAACATAGGTACTTTTAGTTCTCAGTAGCAAGCACTATACTAGCCCTTTGGACTTGAGCCATTAAATGCTTTAAAAGAGTTTTCAAACTGTGCTCTCAAAAATGTCATAGAGGTATATCATACTCAACATATTGAGACATTACAAAGTGCTCTAAGAAATTAGGAGAGATATGGAATCAGAGGCTATTTGGGGCTCATGTTCATTTTCCCAGCTTAAACTGTAATCCAGATAATACCTGGAATGGTGAACTGACTATAAAATGCAAGCATGGTAACATTTTATAAAATTACAATGCAAATATATGTGAGTAGTACTTAAGAATTTTACTATAGTCTACTAAAAAGAAACCACAAAAAAGAAATGATTTTAAAATTCAGAATTTCCAAAGCCCTCTATCACCACTCAAATATTTATTATTAATCTTATGATTACTATTTGAGATATTTCCCTCCTCCTTCATATTTAATATGGCTCATTGCCTGCATACTAAAAGAAAATTACAAATTTTATTTTATTGACACTTGCTGTTTGTACATCATTAAAACATGATTGCTAAATGTTGTATGAACCTAATATTAAGTTTTTATAGCCTCGGAAACATTGCTGATACTTCTTTAAGCAAAGCTAAGTACCTAAGTTTTAACCCCCTACACCACATTCAATCTCTTGTATAGTCAATATATCTATATGCCGTGCTCTACAAAAGCAGGTCGGCACAGCCTACAGTCTTGCTCCAGAAGGTTTACTTTCTATCAAAGAACAGACAAGAAACCCACACAAGGTAAAAAGTTCTGGATTTAAAGAAAAAAAAGTAGTAAGGATATCTACAACAGGGGCTCCAGTCCTTTCCAGCAGCTTAGTAAACACAGGAAGCTTGGTATCAAAGCTGAGAAGTAAAAAAATAAATAAGAACTATTCAGAAAAATAGGATATGATGACAGCAGATTGTTAACTTGACAGGATCCTTCATCAAGGACTGTAAGTCTCTGACCGTGTCTTGAGACATTTTCTAGAGAAGGTTTACAGATAGAGAAAGAGCCACCTTAACTGTTGGCAGCACCATCCCATGGGGTTGGATCTTCAAATGAAGAAAAAGAAGAGGCTAATACAAGCATTTATCTCACTCTGGTCCTGTCTGAAACATGATCAGCAGGCCTCCTGCTCTTGCTATAATTATAATGCCTTTCCTACCATGGAGGGACACGTGTATGTCCTCAAACTGTAAGCCAAAATAAACCGTTCTTTTCTTAAATTGCTTCCTTCAAGTATTTGATAACAACAAGTTACTAATAAAGAAAAAAAAAAGCATCATAGTAAAAGGTACAAAACTATGGGGCCAGAAAGCCCTGTGACTGAGGGGCCAGTCTGGAGCAAAAGTGAGGTTAAAATATATCGAAATCCTGCAAATCTCATCCTGAGACCAGCAAGAGTAAGAAGACTGCTTCCTCCTTGCTCTGGACCTTTGTGTCCCAGAGCACCTAAGCCAGAGCACCCCACCCCCACATTCTGTGAGGTGGTCACGTAGCCTGGTGGTCAGATTGCACGGTAAATTTCCTCTCTCCCTATATGTCCAGCTAGCTACCTTGAATTCCTCTTTGTTCAAATTGAGTGTTCCCAGCACCTCAGCACCAGTCAATAATGTACACTTACTCCCAAAACCCCTACCCACTCCTCAAGGTTTATATAGCCCTTGTTATGCCCCCCAAAAAGGAGAGTTGTTTCACTGAAAACCATCTCCAGGGAAGGCTATTTCTCCCAAACTTCACCAACTGAAATACTGCTAACCTATCTACTTCATTTCTTCTAGTCCAGCCTGGTACACAACAATGCCTGGATACTCCAAGGGGAAGAAGAAGACACCAGGCCGGCACATAATCTTAGGAGAATGAGAGAGCCAGATCATCCTTAGCCAGAGGAAACTGAGATGTAAGAAAAGTCTTTATGCCACACCAAGGACTTTAAACTTGATGGGCAGTTTGAATGCTAAGAAAAGCTTTGTATTTTAAAAGATGGTCCTGCATGTAAATGTAATGACAGGGGCTGATTAAGCAAGGAGGATATTGAGCCCAGATCCCAGAGGCTAAGTACAAAACTGGAGAAGAGAAAGGGTATCATCCAGGAATTCATTGAAGGTCTCTATATTAAACATTAAAGTAACAACATAATCCCAACACTGGGGAAACAGAGGCAGGCAGATCTATGTGAGTTCAGGGCCAGCCTGATATACAGAGTGAGTTCTAGGACAGCCAACAATACACTGAGAATTCCTGTCTCAAAAAAGAAGGGAAGGAAAGGAGAAGAAAGGGGAGGAGAGGGAAGGAGAGGAGAGGGAAGAGGAGAGGAGAGGAGGGGAAGAAGGAAGAAAACTTCAAAGCAAGATTAATAAAGACAAAGTGAAGACTTGAGAAAGGTTTAATGAAATCATCAGTTGCTGGACAAGAATCAAACTGCAGATAAGGAAGGGTTTGAACACCAGAAGAAAGAACTGAAGAATGTTTGCAACCCCTTCATTATCAAGCTATTCCAGAGTGCTAGTGGATTCCAGAAGTAATACAAGTTGAAGGATTGACTAAGTCAGTCCATGGAAAATCATTTAAAGGACACAAATGAAACAAGTTCCATGGTGTAGTGGCTACTCCTGGTTGTCAACTTTATTATCTCTGGAATGAACTCCAATCCAGAATTGGAAGGCTCATCTGTGATCCTGATCTTGAGGCTGAGAGATACAAGTTCCTGACCTGGATCTTGGCATGGAGATCTTGAGGCACAGTGACTATGAAATCCAGGAGATCTCTGAGTTCAAGGTCATCTGAGACAAAGCAGGTCCTAGATCCAGGTGTGACGATATACACCTTTAATCTGGGTCACACCTTCTGCTGAAGATCTACATAAGGACATTGGAAGAAGGAAGATCTTCTCTTCTTTGCCTGCTTGAGTTGTGGGACTGAGCAACTGCTAGATCCTTGGACTTCCATTCACAGCTGCTGCCAACCATTGTTTGGGAGTTAGACTACAGACTGTGAGTCACCAACAAATACTTTACTACATAGAGACGGCCCATAAGTTCTGTGACTCTAGAGAACCCCGACTAATGCACTTAGCATCGTTAAAGCTGAGCTGCTATAATAAATTATAGGGCATGATCAGTATTTGAACAGAAATGTGCACAGGGAGAGGAAATAACACCGCATACTATAAGCACCCTGCATTAAATGGAAGTGCCTTAAATAAAACTGTTTAAACTGTGGGGAAACATGTTGCCAATGCAATGGTTTCACCTAAAATTTCATTAGAAATAAAGTTCTCTTGTCCTATCTGATAAAAAAAAAAACTGAAAAATAATGTACACTTGAGGACCCCCGAGGTTTATAAACTTGGGGGGAGTTTGAGAATCACCAATTTAGAGAGAACTTATCAGTAACTTACTTCCTATGGATGAAAAAAATGCACATAGCTGAGCTTGCACCTGACTAAAGAGTAACCAGGCGACACTCCTTACTCAGCCATAGGCAGGGCAACGCACCCAGGAATTAAGTGACAACTGTGTGCATCACAAAGTTATGCAGAGCCAAGTACAAGTAACATACACATCTAACCCTACACTAGGGAGGAAGAGGCAGATGGATCTCCATGAGTTTTAAGTCAGCCTGGTCTACTTAGCAAGTGCCAGGACAGCCAGGGCTAAGTTGAGAGAGCCTGTCTCCCAAAACAGAATAGGAAAATTAAAAAGCAAAACAAAACAAACAAACAAACCACTAAAGCAGGATCTCACATATAAAACACAATAAACTAAATGTCTAAAATTATGGTTTGTTGTTGCTTTAAATATTTTTACAAGGAAACAAATTCCTACCATTCTGTATTTATTAAATAGCACAATTGATAGATGACATACATTAAATCATCTCTAATTTCCTATTTTCCTAGGGGAGTATTGCAAAGCTCTTAATTATGTATTAGTCTGAACAACTATTTCATTAGATAATTTTCTGCCGACTCCCTTTGCCAGGTGAAAATGTGTCACCATGATTCTTAAGAGAAAACACAGTTAATGTGTTTTGGATAGTAAATTGCCTTAAAAGGATAATTAATCTTCCAAGTCCAAAATAGCACATATATTTTAAAAACACATTCAAAAATAGATTAAAAGGATAAAGAAACTAAATTCAAAATTTGGACAAAGTTGACAAGAGTCATTGTACATAATATCTGGTATCTTTATGTTAAATCTTCAGTGAAAAAGATTCATACTGATGTTTTATCCTTTTTATTATAGAAAAATAATAAATTATTCAAAAACCTAAAAAAGTATCAATAATCTTTAAAAGACTAAAATCACAGGGAAATTAGACATCTGACTAGATAGGAAGGAATGCCCACACCTGAACTAGAATCACTATTGGAAAAAGAGCCACTGTCCAGATCTCTCTAGACTAATAATGAGATCACATGGACTATGACATTAAGAAACACTATTGTGTATGAATAGTGTCAGGTCAGGGAGAAATTGCTAGTAATAGAACAGAGTGCTAATAAATAATACAGCAAACCTTCTGGTAGAAGATAAAATGTTAAGATATTTCAATATTTTTTACTGCTTTATTATACATAACCTAATTAAGAGTTGACCAACTTGATACCAAAGAAAAGTCTCTGGCTACAGACTGCCCAGGAACTAACTACTCTCATGCCTTACACTCTAAGTTGATTACACTGATTCCGTTCTTCAGTCCTCTACTTCCTATTAGATAATACCCTTTCCAGAATCAGCCTCCCCATCTATATGTTCCAGCCTATCTCCTCATTCACTCTATTAAACCAGTCAGTTGCACAAAGCAAGAGACGACACTTCAGAGAAGACACATAGAGAAGGGAGGCCTCTGGTCTCAAACACTGACACATCCAAAGAACTCTGCAGAGATGTTATGGCCAAGAAAGACTAAAGCTGGGGGAAAGTAGCCAAAGGTGAATTCCTCAAAGAGAGCTAATTTTCTGTGTGTAAAATGATGAAAGAAGTGGGTGGGAGACTAAAACAGAGACAAAAAGAGTAAAAAAGAAACTATAAATTATACTCAAGTTATTGGACATTATAATAATGCTATAATAAAAGGCAAAACTTCCTAAGTACAAAAACAAAGAAGAAAGCATTAAAAACCCTTCAGGGGACAGACAGATGGCTAAGCAGTTAATAGTGCTTACTGGTCTTACATAGGACCAGAAATTGATTCCCACCATAAAATTCCTATGCGAGGGAGGGCCGATACCTCTGGCCTCAGACACTGAAACTCAAGTGTGCATACCCACGCACATAATTTAAATTAAAACACATAAATATTTTAAAAATAAAAACTCATCATCAGTCAATAGGATACCTAAAATAGTTAGTCCTATACAAACACCAGGAAGTAAGCTATTAAATGGTTGTCCCAAATAAACCTAGGCAGAGGAAGATTGAGGACATTATCAAATCCAACATAACCTGTATATATACTAGGTTCTTAATAAACACATGCCAATTTAATGCTCATTTTAGAGCTGTGAATTATCAAAAGTATATATAGACTAACCAAGACCATCAAAGTCTCTAGCCTCTGAACAGTGTGGTTTTTAACCTGTGGGTCACAAGTGCTTTGGGGAAATGGAATGACCTTTTCACAGGGGTCCTATATCAGGTATCCTGCACATCAGATATTTACATTACAATTCATAACAGTAGCAAAATTACAAATATGAAGTGACAATGAATACTTCTGAAACCATGGTAGAAGCCTATGGCAAACAGGAGCTCCACAGTCCAGTTTCCTCCAAGCCATTGCATGAGCTATCCCCCACAGGGATGTATGGTTGAGGGTTACAACTGGAAGAATTATATTAAAGAGCTACAGCATTAGGAATGCTGAGAACTACTGTTTTAGGGTCAGGTCTTCAAGTGCCTAAATATACAAATATTAAGATGCAGCCTAAGTTAAAATGCTCATCATCTGCCCAATGGACCACATCACTCCACACATCTGCTTGTTCTCATACCCATGCTTGCTCTCCTTTTCCAGTTCCCACCTATGCTGAATGTCTTCAGGGGCACTGACCTCTGCCACACAAACACACTTGACTTAAGATTAACTCAGAATACATATTAAAATACTGAGCACTGTTCCCAACTATGAAATTCTAAAAATAAGTAGCATTTTCTATAAACTGGTAATCAAGATCCTTATAACTGTAGCTGCATCTTACCTCTCACACAACTGAATGGTAACAGTGGCCTTACATCAACCCTCTACTCTTGTTCCCATGAAGGGTGGCCATCATAGAGGGAGGGGGATGCGTCTTAGGGTGAGAAAGGGAAGTAAATACATAAAGAGGGAGGATGGTAAAGGGGAATAGCATGGTACAAGTGATCTGATCAAGGAAATACGAAAAGTGACATTCTCAGGAAAGAGAGAAAGAAACACAGAAAAAAAGAGGTGTAAGTGTAAAATAATAAGGATGTCTAAAAGTCACAAGAAATAATATTATTAACTACTTACATAAGACAACCTATAAGATATATTATTCTGCACATAGGTATACATATACAGTTTACATGAATTTTCTTATCTGAGTGACAACATTCCCCAAAGCCAGACATGGCACTCCAAGTTTTGAATTGTCAGTCAAAGGAAAGAGATCCCCAAAGCATACAGATTATTGCTGTTTTCCATGTCTGCCCCCAGAGCTAGCTGAAGACATCATGTTCTTCAGCAGACACAGGGCTCAGAAGACCCTGAGCCGGAACTGACCAGAATGTCACCTCCCTGAGCTTTCATAAAAACATAAGCTGCCACACAAGCTTTCAAAGGAGGCAAACAACCAACAGCCCTACCAAGTCATGATGCCTACGAACCACAGCAATGACTGCACGGCACAAATCAATAAGGTGCACTGGGGGCCCACACTCACTAGTTGGACTTAAGATACATGTAACAAGAGGGAAACCACGCCTGTTAGTGGAAACTATAGCAACTACACAATGACATCATGGATCTTGAAAGAAAACCAACCATCACCACTTTCCTAAGTTAGCATAATCTCTAGCAACAATCTGAACATTTTTATTTATACTAACACATGCAGTCTTCATCCTCATCAAGGAAACTTCTCTCTGTAATAGACAGGGACTATTACACAAAACCAACAACCAGCCAAAATCAAAGGTGTGGAGCTTCGTCCCAATAAGTACACCGATTAAGTACTAGTGAACCCAAGGCTCTGGACTGTAAGAAGCAGATGATCAGGAAGTCTGCTGTGGGATTGTGATTGCTAGTAATGTCCATAAGTGTCAAGAGCACAACTGCCTAAACAAGAAGTGAGCAAATGCAAAACCAATAGACATGCAAAGGACATGGAGAAAAGCCCACAGGCCTTATCAACACAAAGAACTACAAGCAAGTAAGGAATGGCGGGAGGGAAAACAGTCAGGGACACACACACTAATTAGTTATCCAGCACCAAATGCTCAGTCCCCAAAACAGGGAATCAACAGGTTATATTTGGAATACATATATATGCACATATACATATATATGTATGTACTAATAATTAGTTTTAAAAAGAGTCATAGACTTGATAGAGAATAAGGGGGAACAGGGAAGGAAAAAATAAAGTGATAATCACCACAGTATTCCCTGCTCCACTACTTCATTCAGCCAACTCCATGTCTTTGTCTCTGTTCAGTCCTATTCTTCTAAGTTCTCCATCATCATCAACAGGTAGTCTGATGCTAATCCCATATCCAGATGAAGCATATCCAAAAGGAACTAACTCCTCTCCAAGGATATCCAATATACATTTTATACAGTCACAACTAATAAGAAATAACTTATTTTCAGCTCTGATTATCAACATTCACTGCTATTTTTAAAAGTACTAAGGTGGGAACATGATCAGGTAGTGGAGTGGGGGAGAGAAACAGGACTGAAGCCCTAAGGGCCAGCAGAAAAAATGGAAACAGGCAACCTCGGGGGAGGGAGGGTAGGAGGTGGGAGGACCCTCTAGAATATACTGGAGACCTGGGAGGTGAGAAACTCTCAAGACTCAAAGGGATAAAGCACTTAGATAAGTGGGAAGAACATGTAGCGTCCACCTCCAGTGAAGGGACAGGACATCAAGTGGAGAAATGGAGTTGCCATCCCACAGCCAAAAGCTCTGACCCTATTCCTGTCTGAAGGAACTACAGGGACAAAATTGGGAAAGAGCATGAGAGAAAGGAGGTCCAGTGATAGGCCCAAATTAGGATCCAGCTTAAGGGGAGGTCTAGTACCCTAACACTGTTACTGATGCTGAGGTATGCTTGCAGACAGGAGCCTAGCATAGATGACCTCTGAGAGGCCCAACAGCAGCTAAAAGATTCTGATGCAGATACTTCCAACCAATGAATATGAACCATACATCCAACCAATGAATGAAAGCCAGGGACCCCTGTGGTGGAAATTGGGGAAAAGCTAGAAGAAGCTGAGGAGGAGGGCAGTCCCATGGGAAGACCAGCAGTTTCAACCTGGACCCCACCTCCCCCCTCCCCGCCCCCAAGATCTCTCAGACACTGAGCCACCAACCAAGCAGCACACACCAGCTGACATGAGGCCATATATACAGCAGAGGTCTGCCTGGTCTGGCCTCAGTGAGAGAAGATGGACCTAACCCTCAAGAGACTGGAGGACCCTGGGAGTGGGTTGGCCTGGAGGGGTTGGAGGGGGGGGGGGACAGACATCCTCTTAGAGACAGGGGTTAGAGGAAGTATGGGATGGGAATCGATGGAGTGTTGGGGGGGGAAAGACTGGAGACTGGGAGGGGGATGAAGTCTGGACTATAAAAAAGGATTAAAAAATAAAAACAAATACATTTAAAAGAAAAGAAAAGAAAGTTCTAACATTTCTGAAAGGTATAGAAATGACTTCTATAAGAGAAGCAATGTCTGCTTGGCATAACTATAATCCCTAGTGTGTTCATTTCTGTGTCTCCAGTGTACCAAAAGGAATCTTGGATCTGTATAGCAATTACTGAGCAAACACCTTCAAGATGCTGATATTATGTTGTCTCCTGACATATGTATTCACCTATTTGTAGGCTTAAATCATGAAAATATATAACTAGAACATGCACCTATGTTTGTAAGACTAAAATAATGACCTATCCGACACTTGGGTGACGCTAGCACCCTACTCTACCTTAAGAGCACTGGGCAATGTTTGTTCTTCTGTGGTTCTACAACTAGTAACTTCTTCACCATTTTAACAAGATAAAGTTAAATTGATAGAAAGAATTAGTTATATATTGAAATGGCAACATGTTAGGATTAATACTGCTTTAATTTAAAGAAAAGCTAGGAGGACAAGACTGGCTACTTACCATGAATAAATGCACTTTGGAAATGTAGATAGTATACAAATTCTAAATGATGATAATAGTGGTGAGCTATCTATATATTAACCTTTATAAAATGTAATCAAATTATAATAATCACTTAAATATCACTTCACATTCTCTAATCAGTTTCCAAAAGCTAATTAAATCACAAAGCATCCACCCAAACATATGTAAATATTTCCATGTGGAAAATCAAATCACTAAGTTAGGCCCTCATGAAAGAAACAAAAGGTGATAAGTTTTGTTTTGTTTTGTTTTGTTTTTATTGGGTTTGGTTTTGACTTTGGTGTTTGGTCTTTCAAAATAAAGTCAAGAAGTAGAATTTAATAAAATATACCAAAGACAACACAAATTCAACTTTCTAGTTCTGATTACAGTTCTCTGTGTAAAACTGGCTTTAAAAAGATTACCAAGGAGAATTTGAATAGAAAGTATTATTAAATTAACCCTTACCTCTCCCCATGTATACTACACCAGAAGTGTAGCCTCAGATGAATAAAAGAAAAATTTAAACACTGAAAAGGATGGAAGGAGAACATTTACTATGAATATATAAATGCACTAGGACCCCAGACTGAGAACAGATATATCTCAGGAGCACATGCCCTGCCTGACTTTACATGGCCTTTGGTTAAATCTCAAGCATCACAAAGAGGAAAAGCAAAGATCCATAGAAAGCAAGGTATTAACTGACATGACAGAAGGAATAAAGACTATAGCCACCCAAACTTCAACTTGCCCAGTCTCCTTTTTTACAAGCTAAGTAGTGTTCAACTTCTATAGTATATGGATGACAGACCAAAAGAAATTACTACAGCAAGAAAAGGCCGGGGTGATGATATCTGACTAGAGGTCTATATGTGTACCTCACCACATGCTGGAGTAAGTAAAAATGGCACCCAAATTTATATGTAAGTCTGAAATATACATAAACAATGTTATTTCCTAAGAAGGAAGGGCTGATTTGAGCCACTAGAGATAAATTTTTTTAATTACCTAATTAACTGAGATAAAGTCTCACCTTTTGCCCATATTATCAAGTTCATGGGATCCTCTTACTTCAGCCTGTTGAATACTATGAATATGAGTATATACTATACAGCCACCATGATCCATATGAAATGGAACATAACCATGGACTCTGCCACCATCTGGTCTCCCTAGCAGAAGAACCAGGATTCTAGATGTTTGACCTCTAGCCCAGAGACCTGCACACTAGGCACAAAATGCTAGTTTTCTAGATTATAACAAGATGGTTAAGCCTAATGTATGAGTAAGATATCAAGAGAAAGCAAAGCAGGCAAAACCATAAAGATTTATTTAGAGTTAAAAAAAAAAACAATCAGCCAGTTGTGGTAAGATATATCTACAATTCCAGCAGTTAAAAGGCTGAAGCAGAAAAAAAAAATTATGAGGTTAAGGCCCGACCCACATAGTGAAACTCCAACTCTTTAAATAATAATAACAACAACAACAACAATAATAATAATAAAGACACAGAGGGCCCTAAACTGGCCATCTTCAGTAACCGGGCAAGGCCTCAAGTGGAGGGACTGGGACACCCACCAGGGAAAAAACTTCAACCTACAGCTCGACCTGCCTACAGAGTGTGATGGGGCCAAAGCCTAGCATAATCATCATCAAAGATACCAGAAAGATATCATCCACCAACTCATTGGAGCAGACACAGAATTCCACAGCCAATCATTAGCCAAAGCTCAATGAGTCAGGTGGAGAGGAAAATAAAAGATCAGATTAACCAAATGGTTGATGGACATACTAAGAGAACACAGCCCACAGAAGCAAATGCCCCAGACTCATGGGAGCTTGCAGAAGGGTGGGGCAGGGCTGGGGCATAGGAGTTATGCCCTCATATATAAGTCAACCGCAGCAACATCTTCAGCTTGCCCTCTTTAGAACCTTGTAGTGGGTTAAAAATGGAGTTGCAAAGTCTCAAAACAATAAATAGCAAGTTCCTAGGAGGGTTGGGAAAGCAGAATGAAATAGTACATGTAAGGCTTGAACCAGTCACTAGCAGAAGCCTGGATGAAATATTTTGTAAGAACACTATCATTTCTTTACACCAATCAATTTACAATGAATTCTATGTCCTCCAGCCAGATGGTTATAAACACAGATTGCAGAGCCCCAGCCTCCAATCTTTTCTCTGGCAGTAATCTGAGATAGAATGTGAACATTTGCATTTCTAACTAGTTTTCAAGTGATGCTGATACTGATGCTGATGCTCTGGGAAATAACACTGTGAAAACTACCTGTCTGTCAAGAGTCATTCATTATGCCACCTTAAGAATTTCTCATAGTAAGGCATAAGAATGAACGTCTCCCAAAGTCAGAAAAGGCTAAAAAATAAGGAAAAAGTCATAAATTATATTTTGATGTGAAAGTGTGTTACAAAACAGGAAGAGAGAGAAGGAGAAAGGGATGAGGGAGGAAAGGAGAAGTGAATGAAGAGAAAGTTAATCCGTAAGGGGAAAGTTGTGCTTACACCACTCAACACCATACAGTATTAGTACAAGTTTAGTAAGAATACCAAAAGACTCACTGTCAGACTAAGTCCCCACAGAAATACACAGAATGGGCAGAAGGCCTTTCCCTTTTTAAAGTGTGTGTGTGTGTGTGTGTGTGTGTGTGTGTGTGTGTGTGTGTGTGTGTCTGTGTCTGTGTGTGTGTCTGTGTGTGTGTGTCTGTGTGTGTGTGACTGTATGTGTGTGTCTGTGTGTGTGTGTGACTGTGTGTGTGTGTGTGTCTGTGTGTGTGTGTGTCTGTGTGTATGTCTGTGTGTGTGTGTTTATGTGTGTGTGTGTGACTGTCTGTGTGTGTCTGTGTGTGTGTGTGTGTGTGTGTGACTGTGTGTGTGTTATAAGCAGGTTCCCTATTGTTTCATCATTGACTCTAGAGTTTCCAAGGAGCTAAACCTAAACTCTGTAGTTTCAGAGCTATGGTCCTGCTCAATCACCGACCATGTACACACAAAGGCTGTTAGGTTAAACAGCCACAAAGGCTCATGTGTTTGAATGCCTAATGCCCGGCTGTTGGCACTATCTAGGTAAGCTGTGAAAAGGAGGCATGAGCTTCAGGTGGGAAGGCTGGGGTGTGGGTCACATCTGGCAGGACTCCGAAGCTACAGTCAAAAGTCACTTGCAACCATGATCTCTATGTCCTGATCAACCAAGATGTGAATAAGCCATACTGCAAGCTCCTGTGGTCACAAACCAGGCCTTTGCCATCTACCGTGTCTTCTCATCACATTAGACTGTACCATCTGAAACTGTGAGCCAAAATGTCCCTCCCATCCCTCAAGTAACTTCCGTTAGGTCTTCGTCACAACAAGAAATACTAAATAATAGAACAAATATGTCAAAATTACTAATAAACAAAGGCAAGCCAGACAGCTTTAAACTGAGGCATCAGAAATAGGTGACCAGAATAAACTGATCCAGTTCTAGCAATTTCCATTTCATACATTAACAATTTGTTTTTCAGTTCTCCCTGTCTCCATCGTGCTCAAATTTAGAAAGAACATTTTCAGTAGAAGCTTTTTATGCTACATCATTTGTAACATTAACTCGAAGCTTGAAATTAAAATTTCCTTCTCTTTCCAATTTAGTCCCTTCCCATTTGGCAAACATCCTTTTGATTCTTACATCTCTAATGGAGCTGAAAATTAATGTGACTTTTTGTTTAATTTTTTTGACTATGCAATAGAACCACCAATGTTGTTAGCATGGATCTGTCCAGTTGGGAAGAATAATACTGAAATCCTTACATTCGTAGTATGTGACCTCTCAGAGGACCATAAAACCCCTTTCAAACCATACTAAGAGGTAAGACCTCCACACCACTCACCAGCAGCTATGTCTCCTGTGAAATTCATGCTTTGATTAATTAACACTTCCTCCAAAAGAACTGCAAAATAGAATCTCCAAAGGTTCTAAAGAAAGATTTAGCACAAAGCAGACAAATACAACACTGCAAGAAATGGATTTAATTTAGCACAAATTAGTTTCACTTATGGCAAGATTTAAAGAAAATTGTAGGAAATGTAAGAAAATCAAAATTGTAAATGTCTTTTTCTAAAGAATAAAGGGAAATCTCAAATAGTTACTTAACCGAACTTACTACCAAAAGTTTTAACATCTTTCCAAGTATGTTGTCATCATCATGACAAAAAAGATGCTTATCCATGTCTGAATATCAGTTACATGGCAACAATCCCATGACAGTCTCAAGTCAGGCTGTTTGACCAGTAGAATCTTACAGGAACTTAAGTGCAGTCTAGTCTGAGAGAAAGCAGGGAGAACTGGTCTCTTATGGCACATCACACTTACAGTTTTATGATTCTTGTGCTTTATATTTTGAAGTCTACAAAGTTCATCACATTTAAAGAACATTTCAAACTCAATTTCATCTTTGTTTGTGATACTATAACAAAATACCATACACTAGATAATTTATAAATAATATAAATATAGTCCATCACAGTTCTGGAAGGATCAAAGGAGCAGCAAATCTGCTATTTTGTGTAGGCCTGAGTACTGGGTAGGCCAGCCACATTCTAGCTGTGACACCATATGTCAGAGGATGATCTCTGGCCATGAGGAAGGACACTGATTCCATCCTTGAAGGCTCTACTCTCAAACACCTAATTCCTTCACAAAAGCCTCCACACAATACCATCACATTAAAAACTAGAACTGATCATATGGATATAAGGGAAATAAAAATACAGTTTGTCAATGATTTAGTCGGGGTTTCTATTCCTGCACAAAGCATCATGACCAGGAAGCAAGTTGGGGAGAAAAGGGTTTATTCAGCTTAAACTTCCATATCGCTGTTCATCACCAGAGGAAGTCAGGACTGGAACTCAAGCAGGTCAGGAAGCAGGAGCTGATGCAGAGGCCATGGAGGGATGTTACTTACTGCCTGTCTTCCCCTGGCTTGCTCAGCCTGCTTTCTTATAGAACCCAGGTCTACCAGCCCAGGGATGGCTCCACCCACAATGGGCGGGGCCCTCTCCCCTTGATCACTGGTTGAGAAAATGCCTTACAGCTGGATCTCATGGAGGCATTTCCTCAAGGGAGGCTCCTTTCTCTGTGATAATTCCACCTGTGTCAAGCTGACACAAAATGAGCCAGTACAGTCCTAAATCTTAAACCAACCAATCATAGATATGTGCTGGGCTTCTACTCCTCAGTGACCAATTCAGTATTTAGTCGGTACATATTACATGGAAGAACCTGAGTCAAACTCAGGTGTGTAACACAATAAGTAAATTATATCCTTTTCTTTCAAATGACCAACTGGTTTAATAACAGCTGACCAGCATCCATTATCCCAGCAAAGTAAATGGCTTTACTTTACTGGTAGAGGTCTCCTGTTACTCGCAACTGTTTTTTCAGCTCCAAATGACCAGACGCCATAGTTTCTTCACACGAATGGCCCAGTAGATCCTTTGTTTCCCTCTGAAACCTCACAAGCCAGGCCTCTATCATCTATACTGCCCTTAGCATTGTTATCTTCCAGTCTCTGAAAAACTACTTCAATAAGCTCTCAACATGCAATATCTTTCCTCCATCAACGTTCCAAAGTCCTTCTCCACACACACACACTCACACACACACACACACACACACACACACACACACACACACACCTCATGTGCACCTCACCACTCCCTCTCCACTCGCTCTTCATTTGCTCTCACGTGCTCTCTAGTCTTTCTCTTGCCCCAGTCTTTTATTGATACTCCAAAAGCGGATAGAAAAAAAGACATTGTATAACCATTGCCAAATCACATTCAAAAGAATAACCACATCCCACAAATAATTAAGAATTACAATTGTTTCTCAAAGTTTCAAGCTTCCCTAGTCCCAGGCCTGCAGCCAAAATAATAATAATTGCAAACTAATTATTTCAACTTTAACTTCTGACTTATTATACTTCAGAGCTCAGAGCTCCGAGGTCAGCTACGTGCATTTTCCTGTGAAGCTCTAATTATACAGGACATCAGCAAATCTGCCAGGCCATGGCCAGAATGAGTCAAGTTAACCCTTAACTCAGTAGTTCCTCCAGCTTTCTGCTTCTGCACATTGCACACAATGATTCTCCTAAGATTCCCAGTACTTTAACTTAGTTTTACTAGTATATAATTTTATGTATTCTATACTTTCTAATTCAGGAACCATTCTCAAATGTTGTGCAAAAGTTATTTCATAATTTCAACATTTTTTTCTTTTCTTGGGGTCCCAACGTTGGCTTTAATTCACTTTCTAATAATTTCTTCAAACTTTCTTTGCAAGTAAAACATTAATTTGGAACTACCATTGTGCAGTCATTACGTTGGTTCCAAGATGAGAGCACCCAGCATGCACCTGGGCCATTAATGCTGTGCTGGGCCCCTGTGCCTCAACTTTCAATTGTTTAAGAATCATTACATCAAGGAACATCTACTTTCACAGAATTCAACAAAGCAGAAGGAGAAAGAAATAGGAAAGTCACACATGGTAGAATAATTATGCACACCAAGGCCAACTGAAAAGTAGTTACACACAGATGAAACCTATACAGCCATTGTCCAGGGCTAAGGTTAGGAGAAATGGGTACAACAGTTTTACTAAGAGCTGCTGTAGGCTACTAAGATGTCTCCATCCGGTCTACTGCAGGCAGCCCCTTATTTCAGATGACAGGTTCCCTGGAGGGATGTGTCTCCTGCTTCCCAGGGTCACAGACCAAGAAAGGCTCAAGGTCCCACTATAAGGGAATGCCAGGGTAGGGAAGTGAGAGTGGATGGGTGGGTGGGAAAGCACCCTCACAGAAGCAGGGGGAGGGGGATAGGATAGGGATGTAAATAAAAAATATCCAATTAAAAAATAAAAATATTTTTAAAATAAAAAATGGAATATTTAAATAAAAATCCTAGTACCCCCCCCCCCAAAAAAAATACATTACAGTCTTGTCTACAGCCTGATCTTATAGAGGCATGTTGTTAACTGAGGTTTCCCCTCTTAGATGATTTTAGCCTGTGTCAGGTTGACCTAAAACCATCTAGCATAAGCATTGAGAAATTAAAAGATGCAAAACTACCATGGTCCTAGGAGGAAGATACAACCTTTACTCTATTAATTTTGCTTAAAGGAAAAGAAATACAAGTATATCAAATGAATACACTGCTAAAGGCAAAAAGTTCATACAACTCAAGTAAAAACCAGAGGGCTGGATCAGAAGAGAAAAGATGCTCAAGGGTGAGGGCAAACAGCAGGACACATATATAGTACGAACAAAAGACAGAGCTGTACTGTACTGAAGGAAAGAATGATCTAACTGAACACACTTCCTGGCAAGTGCAGGCGCACCTGCCTGACAACAGACTATGGGAACTGTGGAGACACTGAATGCTGAGCCAAGGAGACAAGTGTAGACTGCAGAGTGTACACAGACTAAAACTCAGCTCGCACCGTTGGTCTCCTTCAGTAGACAATGCTACTACTAGACAGTCGGAGTACACGCCATTATCACATGGGAAGGAGTTCAGAAAAGCAAAGTGACCATACTTCCACACGGTAGATTCTAGGGGCACACAGTCTGCTAAATGTCTCTTCTCCTAAAAGCAAGATCCTGGGGAAAGGAAAGAAAATGAGAGTATCAATCTCCTCCCTCCAAAGTTCTCTGGATCCCACAGCACCCTGAGGAAGCTGAGGAGCAGTCCCCATTGGATAATGAGCTATCTTTGAGAAAGACATTGGTCTAGTATTAGCACCCCATCCTACTAAACTTAAACCTTCACTATGGACATAGGACTGTGCCCAGATGGAGGAAGTCGCTCCAAAAAATCCAAGAAAAGCTGTGAGGTCAACCCAACAGCAATGAAAGTTCATTTTTTTAAGCCCATGTGAATATAAAAAATCATGCAGAATATACTTGTGTGTAGAAAAAATAAGATGTGAAACTCTTTCCGAACACACCAGGTAAAGTGATCGGCAAAGAATCAGAGAAAAGGAAGTAAAGGGTACCTAGAGGAACACTCAGCCTATTTCCCTACAACACACCATCAGTTCTGCCCAAATCAAAAGTCCAACACAATTCAACAGCATTTCCCTAGGAGAATATCCTGTAGTCCAACAGTTTTACTGCAGACACACACCCTGACGTTCCACTTAACATTCTGCATTTCTTAATTTCTTTCTGCCAAACAGGCTTACCCTATTGTTGGAAGTAAATAATTTCTCCATTTCATGTCTAAATTTCTAAAGATTACTACAATGACTTATTCAGTCCCTACTGTTCGTAAATGTAATATATGTATTTAAATGTCCCATCAAAACACCGAGAGCTATGTCACCTGTTGCTGTGTCCCTCTTATCGTCCTGCCCAACATGGTCAGTGCTGATGATCTCCCGACCAACACAGAGCTGATCATAAACTAATCCCTTCTTCATAACTTGCTGTCTGTGAAATTATATATGTGATCTCTGTAAGTCACTATATTAAATATATTCCAACTAGTAAGAGTCAAACTCTCGTTAGTGAACAGCTTTTCAGAGCACTACCCAGGCAGCATCTCCCTATCTCTGAAAAGGCTAATGCATTTGAATAGCACACTCACTCCCAAATGCCACTTCCTGTAAAAGGCGGCACTATGCATCCATTCTGAAGTCCTCAATTACTGACAGTGCTCTGTCTGGGACTCTCCCCACTTGCCTATCGTCCAGGGGCACACATGCCCCAGCTCTCATCACAGCTGCGTGGAAGCCACTTCCTGAGGACTGGAAGAAGGGGATGACACGGTGGCTCAGTGATGACACACTGTTTGGTGCATCATAGGCAGAAATAGTGCTGGCCTTTCATTCTGCCATATCACGCTGCTGACACATTATAAGTGCTGTTGTGTATCACCTGTGAGGCTGACTACTTGGTGCTTCATTTCCTCCTGCTGCAGACTGTACATTCCCATGGAATTGTGGCCAGAGCATGGATTTCATTGCTGTTCACTTAATATTTCCAAAACCATACAAAAATTTCAAGTAGCTAATATAAAAAACTGTATGCCACTTTCTTATGAGCAGTTTCTTGAAATCACCAACAAATAACTCTGAGAAGCCCAGAATTAGATAACAAAAAAGTTGTGCCACAAATGTCATAATATTTTCTATATAATGTTAATGAGGATAAAACATGGATATGAATTTGAACATAACTATAAAGAAGGATCACACTTCTTTAAACTTTGAATTATATGTGTAGATTTGATGACAGACATTGTGCCATCGTTCTACTACAGTTAAAAGGCATCCAAAGACAGAGAGCAGTAACTGTTAAGCAGCTTAAGAGTTATTTTGGAAGAATATGTTTTCTTAGAATCCTTTTAGTTAGTAGAGACATATTTACTGACTCACAATTTCTAAATTCTAGTAGAACAAGAGAAGACATCAGGAAACCTGTCAACAGGGCCTCAAAGGTCAGACAGGTGAGAACAGAAATTACAAGACAAAAAGTGAACATTTAAGGAAGGTATGTCCAGTCCCTGAACCACAGTGCCTCATATACATTCTGTCTTCCCAGCACTTCCAGGCTCAGTTTGGAAGAGGTATGTACCTCCTCCAAAAGGGAAGAAAACACCAGCTTCAGGAAGATGCAACCCCTTAGCCTGACTGGCACTATCATCCATGTCCACATCAGTCCCTAAGTTACAAGAATGTAGCAGCAAAGAGAGGAAACTGCAGAAACCTCGCAAGAAGCTCCAGCCTGAGACTGCACCTGCTGTGACAACCACAGAAAGCTGAGTCTACAGACTACTTTAAGGTTACTCCACACTCGCCTCTTCCAATATGCCCATCTGTATAATTTCAGCTATTATCCCCAGACAGACAGACAGACACGGAAATCTGTCTCCCACCCCAGCCTCCCATGTCCAATCAAGCTGCTTATAAGAGTTCTGCAGGTTTATTTGACAATACTTCAACTTAAACAAGTACAAGCCACCAACTTTCTGGACCGAATTCTCAATCACTTGAGCTACGTTTCCCTGACTTGAGGAGCTTCATGTGTTAGGGTTCGTGGAAAGAGCCTTTGGAAAGCCATTTGTTTTTCACTAATGTGTCTAATCATGTCTCCTTTCTTTTTACTGCCCAGTCTTTTCAGGCAACAGGCTGACTGAACTTACCTTCTGACTGATATCTCTCCACTCATTTTCTTCTCAACCAATTTGGTTTGAACATTACTGCCAGATTAATCATCCAGAAAATATTATTTTATCCATATGAGTCCTTTAACAAAAAGAAGAGTCTCTATTGCCATTGATGAGGTAATAGTGAAACATAAAATCTAATTAAGCCTGATCAAGCCTTTATCTTCAAGTTATATGGAAAAAATAGCAAACGACACTAATCAATCAACAAAAGCCAGACTACAGAAAGTGCTGCAGAATGAATGATCAGGTTTCACTGACAAAAATCAGGGCATGAATAATAAACTAGAAGGAGAAGGTATAGACTCGAAGTCTTGAGAAACTCAACAAACTACATTTCAACTTCATTTGGATCCTGAATCACACAATGAAAAAGCGTATAAACATCACATGTAAACAACAGAAAATGTAAACATAACTGAATATTTGATGAAAAAATTTTGGCTCCAGCTACAGTGACGTTTTTATAAAAATAGTTCTTAACCTCTAGAGACATATTGAAATAGAAACAAAACAATATTATCTTTAAAACCCTTTAAATAGGGAAAGAATATAAGTAGGAAAGAAATAAACAATGTTGGCCAAAAACTGATACCTGTGAAGTTGGATAATGGCTGCATGGAAATCCATTATACTATGTCTGAACAGGTTTGAAACTTTTTATGATGTAGAAAATAGAAAAAGTACAATCACAGCTATTGCTTAAAGAGACAAATCCAAAGCCTACCCAGAGGTAGCCATAGAATTAAAAATTGATCCATCCTGGCTTCTGTGTTGGTTGGTTGGTTGGTTGGTTGGTTGGTTGGTTGGTTGGTTGATAGGTTAGTAGTAATGGTAGCAATATTATTTTAGAGACCACTACAACACCCATCCATGTCCCCAGGTTCCACAGTAAACTCGCAGATACACACACACACACACACACACACACACACACACACACACACACACACACACAGTGTATATTACATTAATCCACTCTGGCCTTATTCTTTTATGGCCCTATTCAGTGTCTGTATACATACCAAACATTTTTTTCTGTAGTGCCACAAACTGTTCTAAATTATTCTTGATTTATTTTAACTGCCTTGCAGATCAAAATTATTTCTAAAATTACTTTATGGGAAATGTTAGAAGAAATACCTTTTTATATAAAAAACAAAGAAAAAAACCTGGAAGGGAAGGTGGAAATACCCCCATGTAAAGTCATACAGAGGAAGGGCCTGTGTAGAAACACAAAGCACCAATCACATAGTAGGTATCCTGCTCATTCTAGCCAGTCCATACTGCAGATGGAACACCCAGGCAAATGATCACCAAGGAATACTGTCATGACATCCTGACTCACTGAATGATGAGAAAAGAAATGTGGATGATTGAAACCTGGAAGTTTGCAAATGATTCTGTCTGCACCAACAGAAAATCAGGTTTTAACAAATTTTTTTAAGTTACCAATTCTCTATTCTCTGACAGAAATGATCACTGTCAGTGAAGATCGTGACTTTCGACTCACTGTGTACAAATCATAGGAGAACTTCTACAGGATCATATTTCAGCTCTTACTATCTGTCAGTCACAAGTACATACATACTGCTGATCAGCTTAGGGCACCAAAGCTGGATGAGCACATGTCAAGTAGGAGAGCCAACAGAATCTTCATACAGCCTGGCTTTAAGTGCTTCATCCTCTAAGAGTCTCAGAGAAAAGCAGACAAGTGTGGTTTAGGCACAGAAGGTTAGAAGACCTGTTTTATCTGCCGGTAGTTCTACAGCTCAAGATACAATAAAGCCAAGGTAGATCTTTATGGGTATCTAAAAATCAAGAACACACTTACAACCAAATCTACCAAATCAAGGTGTCCCCTGCCACATCTCTGTTGTCTAAGTTTGGCAGAGTATAACTGTCTCCATTTGCCCCAGGTTTTATTAAGCACCCTAGTACTTTCCTTGGGTATCTGCCACATCTGCGCAAGGCCCTAAGCCATCTCCTTGGCTGCCCATCCTTTCTGCTACAAGGATTAGTAGTAAACATGTGCTATCCAAATTGACTGCAATTTAGAGGAAAGTTTGCGAATTGTCTTTCAGATGTTAACTGAATTATATGCTATTCAACTCACAGCAAAACAAAACAAAACTTTTAAAAAGAAAAACTGTTCTAGAGAAGCAGTCTCCGGATGACAGCTTCACCAAACTATCTAAAATGGCAGTAAGCTAAAACTTTCAAGTCTGAGGAATGAGAAAACTATTCTGAATAATACTACTATTCAGAATACTATTTCTGAATAATTTACTCATAAATGATACGACTGAAATACTGTGAAAGGCTAGCTTCACTCTAAGAATGGGAATCCTCGCTGAGGTATAATATTAAATGCAACAAAACCTAAGAATAACCTAGTTGCAGCCCTAGATTGAAAATAGAAACAGTATATCTCCTTGAAAATCCCCTCTAGGTCATGATCAGTACCAATAATTTCATAGATTTTCTTCCCTGACAGCAAACTCCAAGCGTCTCTCCTTGAGGTTAATTTTATCACTATTTAAACATTAATGCAGCAGTTACCAAAGTAAAATGATTTTACATTCTCTAGAAAATGACATCAAGACACTAGAAAAGCAGTGGCTTGTTCCAGGAGTCACCATTAGTTGTAAACAGAGTCCTCAAGGTCAACTGCCTCAGACACTATTAAGTTCACCAAAGGATTGCACATTTCAGCCAACAGTGGTAAAACAGTTTTGTTTTGAAACCAGATATTAAAAAGTTACATCTTTTCAGAATCATACAGCTAGAAACCTCTTCTTTTCTCTGTTATGTAGAATTTGGTACAAAATGAGTATCTTCGTGTTTTTACTGGACCCCAATCTTAAACACTTGAAAATGTGCAGCCATGGGTATAACAGGCATGTCACCATGTGGGTGACATCTTGGAAGGAGAGTTCTGTTGCTCAAAGGGTTAAAACATGTATTTCTATTATCACAGTTTCAAGAGTGCAGAGCCAAAAAAGGAGCACGATGGTGCGTGGTCTTGGGGCTGACACCTTGTTACAGTGACAGTGACAGTTATGGCCCTGTCTTCTCAGTGTCTGTCTCCAGACACAAACATGCTGAGGAAAATGAGCTTCTAACTAAAGCCAGGTCCCAGCAGAAAGCCACTGCAGACCTATTTAAAAGCTAAGAATCTTAATCATCTCCTCCTCTCCCCTCTTCCTTCTTCCCCTTCTTCTTCATCCTCCCCCCTTCTCTCCTTCCCCGGCTTCCTCTCCTCCTCCAAGTTTTAATGTCGTCATGTTCTCTTTTGCTCGTGCTTAAATGTAGATGTCTACTTTCCTTTACTGCAGGCTACAACAGAAACATCTCACAGAAAGACCATTCTTCCAAGAAGCACATGAAAACTAAATTGGCCCAATGGATAAAGCCCTACAGAGAAACTAAATGAAACCTCTTCTGTGCCCTGAACCTGCCAGAGAGAGACATTTCCCAGACAGGGACTATGACTGCATTTAAGTGGAGATTCTGAGGGAACTTCATAAATTCAATATTTCCTTTTGGAGTAAAAACAATGTTTCAAAATTAGACTGTAACTATGGTTGTACAATTCCATAAATATACTGTAAAAACTATTTTTTATACTTGACCTTAGCCCACAGGCTGAGAAGCAATAAAACCTATACTTTAAATGAGTAAACTTTGTAGCATATCAACTGCATTCCACTAAAGCTGCTAAACTCTATCACTCCATGATGTGAAAATGAATACTCCAAATCTCCATTTTAAATTTTGGAAGAAATAAACCACTTATTAACACAGAAATACCTATTGTAACAATTTATACATTCCACTATTAATGCCTAATTGAATTTAAGTTACCATTCTTATATGGGTTTTGTTTCTAAAGATGTAGAACTGCACATATTTGATAAAGCCACTGCAAATAAAAAAGACAAGACAGCTTGTTTGCACTGCTCATAACTTTACTCAGCTCCTCATCATGGCAGAATTAAGAACATCATTGTTGATGGAAACTTAGAAATATTAATTTAAGTTGTGCAAAGAGAACCCGTCTATCACAGAGCAGATGAATTACTGTATTTGCATGTATGGCAATGTCATATTTAAATGTCCTATACTGAACACCTGACATAAAAAAAAAAAAACAGCCACCTTATCTATACTACTGGGTCATATAATTCTTGGCTTGTTCTCGGGCCTGCTCTCCTCGTAGCTTCCCACGTGACCATCACAGCCTACATGAATCCAATAGCAATGGCTTGGTCGAGGGGTCCAATCCAATCTTCAGGACCAACAATCCAGAATTATCTGAATCGATCAAGGCCTACCTGGGAGGAAGTGAAAGAACGGCTGGAAAAGAAAAAGAAGGGCTCCAAGGCTTTGGCTGAGTTTGAAGAGAAAAATGAATGAGAATTAGAACAAAGAATTAAAAGACATAGAGAAAAATTATTAAGTGGAAATGAGAGTTCATCCCAAAGATGTCAGAAAAAGAAAAAGAAGAGAAGAAACCTGGTCAGTATTCATCTTCTTCATTGAGCTCTGATTTCCAGCAGTTCTTCAGAGTCAGAGGATGAGGATAAAAAAACAAACAAAAAGGAAGAAAAAGAAGAGCCATTGCCATAAGTCTCCCGGAACTTCAGTGATAGATTCAGACTCAGACAGCAAGGCTGGTTCAAAAAGGAAACAGAAGTCAAAGGATGTAACAAAGAGAAAAGGATACTAAAGGACTCAGCAAATAACTGTTAGCTGTCAGAGTTAGACTGTAGAGAGATGCAAGCAAAAAAGAAGAAAAGCAGTGAACAAGGAGAGAGAACAACAAACAAAACCAAAAAGAGAAGGAAGCATAAGACACAAAGCAAGAAGAAGAAAAAGAAGGCTGCCAGTTCAAGCTCAAGAGCATCCAGGAAGACCAGGTCCTTACAGAGTACAATGTCAAAGGAGCTCTCAACTGGGAAGGTTATGACATACTTAGTAGCATGCGTGGATTCCACTGTGTGAGACCATGACAGCTGCCTGCTGCTTGACACCCTTTCCTCTCCCAGTGCGTGGTGATGCTGGGAGATAGTACTTTGCAGGCATACAAAGCTAATATTTTTTACTAGAAGTACTTAAGAATAAATCAACAGAAACTGAATCTGGATCCAGCTTAAGATATAACCAAAAATAATGAGATGACTCTAATAAAAAATTTTCAAAGTAGGGATTACATGAATATTTCAAAATTGTTACTCTGTAGATAAGTATATTTTAATTTTCCTCCATATGTACTTTGATTTACTTGGGGAAGGAACTTTTAAAGAGAGGGTGGTTTACTGTCTCTTTAACTTCCAGCACAATGTGTCTTTGATCTCACACATTCTACTTTTGTTGACAAAGCAGCCATACTTCCTGGGAGGACATAGCTGGGTACCATCACTTTTGCCCCTGATTAAAGTTAATGACTTTGTTGTATGATGCTTTGAATGAACCAGAGATACAGGGCCCTTTGCAGCTTGAGAAAGCCCACAAAGCACTGGAATTTACCTCCGCATCAATAACAACTGAAGGTTTTTGAAGTTACATCATATTATGTCATTTAGATTAATTTTGACTACACTTTGGCTTTGGAGACGGATTGTTTAGTAGACACTGGTACTTTCTGAGCTTGACAGCTGACAATTCTAAAGTGCATGTGTTATACAAGTTTTAAACAGGAGATTTTTACATAGCCAGTGATAGATACTTTGTATTTTGTATAAATTTTGTTTAGACTGCAATGTTCAGTTTTTTGCTAACTCTTGCTGTCTTAAGTTCATAACTATGTTTAATGGCACACTTACAAGATATTTAGTATGCAAAAAGCAGAACTTTTGGGCTTTGTTTTTAGCAGCTTCATATTACAGAAAATAAATATGTTGTTATAGCACATTATGTATTATAATAATAAAAAGGTATAATAATCATACAGACATAAAATTAAGTGACTCAGAAATTCATAATACGTAATAATCTTACAGTAACAGAATTAAGGTAAGAAAATATAAATGGATACTATTTTAGGCTCACACATAATTCCGTTCACAATTTAGAACAATGCCAAATAGAAAGTGTTTAGAAAAATCAAAAAAAGTTATTGCCAGAATCTTAGTAAACACATGTTTTAAAAGTTGAAAAAAACAAACTACAATATATACTGTAGATTACACAAATTGCTGTAAGTTTTTCAAAGAAGTTTGTACTTCTGTGTGTGTGTGTGTGTGTGTGTGTGTGTGTGTGTGTGTGTGTGTGTGTGTGATACATGAGGACAACTATATAAAGTAATACAATGTTAGCAAAAGAAAAGTTTCAACAGAGGTAAATTTCTTTCCATTATTCTTAAATACATCGATTAAGATGGCATGCTGAGATCTTGTTCTTGTTCACCTTTAATCCAATATGATCTCTGCCATTTAAATGAAATGTTTAGTCATTTATATTTAATATAATTATATACTTAGTATAAACCTTTTATTTGAATCTAAGTCATATCATTTTGGCTTTTTCTGTTTTTTTTTTTTTTTTTTTTTTCTTGCTCCTTTGTTCTTTTTACTTCCTTTCCTGATTAATCAATTTTCTTCCTTTCTTGATTAATCAATTTTTCAGTGATCAATTTTATCTGGAAAAGCTTTTTAACTATACATTCATTCTACTGTTTTAGTGCACTAAGAATTAAATCATGAATTCTAAATTTATAATAGTTTCTTCTAAACATTATATATTTTCACATATGCTGTAAGAAACCTATACCAACCAAGATCTGTTTACCAGAAAAATATTTCTGAAATTATTGCTGTATAGTTAACTCCATATATATGATAAAATTTTCATATATGGTTATTAGCTTTCCTTTAAATACAAATAAAGAAACCTCATCAAAAGATAAAGTTTCACTGTTACCCACATGTTTTTTCCTGTAGTTACCATATGAGACCACTGTCCTTCACTTCAAAAGCTTTCCACATTTCTTAAGTGCAAGTCTAAATACTTTAAGCTTTGATTCATTGAAAATGTCTGATTTATCTTTACCACAAAGGATACTTTCAATTGATACAATAATCTAACAATATTCTAGATCGGCAGATGTTTCCCTGGCACCTTCAAGATGGCATTCATTGGTTTCTGGCTTATGCTGATACTGATGCAAATCCAGTGATTATTTTTATTGTGTTCCCCTCTATAGATGGCATGTCCTTTTGTTTTTTGCCCCCTCAGCCTATTTTCAACATGCTTGACGTTTGGTTTTCAGAAAACTGATAACATATGAAGATATGCTTTTCTTTGTGTTAATTTTCCTTGGGATTGGTGGACTTCCTGATATATGGGTCTATATTTTCAACAATTTTGGCCATTATTTCTCTGACAATTTTACGCCCTAATCTTCTCCCTCTACTACTGCAACCACATAACTGTTAGACTGAAAGAAACTCTATCAGGAAAACTAATGGTTTTACTCATTTTTTGCTTGGGTCTATTGACACTCTGTGCTTTGGTTTGGATAGATTATAATACTCTATGATCAGGTTCACTGATCCTCTCGAGTGTATTAAATTCAGCATTTGTGCCAACTAGTGATGTTGTCGGTGCAGATACAATTTTTTGTCTGTTTTTACCCTGCATATGAGTCATGCGTTCAGACTTTTGCACAGTATTCTAACTGCAAGCTCGACATTGTGCATATGCATCATTGTTGGGAATCTGGTTCATTTATATTAGTTTAGAGAGAGTTTAGATATTAGTCAATTACTTCATATGGGGATGCATATCCTTTCAGCATCTCTAATCAGCAATCACCACCTAGCTGTTGTTTACTCCTAAGGCCAGTGGAACATGTTTAACCAAGGGCTCAAACAACTCTGCACTAACTGTCTATGTACCCGTTTGCATGTGACTTCCTCATCGCCAGTATTCTACACTTAACAAATTTCAGAAGCCTCTACATCCCTGAACTGTGATTCCTGATTCCTCCGCTAAGATAATCTTTTGGACTTCATTTCTTTATGGTAATAGTTTAAAAAGTACCCATCAAAGGAAGCAAGAAAAAAAAAAAAGAAAAAAAAAAAAAAACTGGAACTAACCTCACTTTCTCTCTGCTTTCTGCTATTTATCCTGATCCTATTCAGATTTATAGTTGCTTGATAGAAAAGGTAATTTCAACATGGCCAGAACTGCAGGTTCAGAATTCTACCAATATTTGAATTGTTTTAACATGTTAATAACATAAAAATTACATTTTATTTCTAGGTTGCAAACATTTCTATGAGCAAACCAGTATGGAAACTGTTAAATGACCTGCTCCAACCCATAAAGATAATTACACCAATACACAAACATATTTCAAGCACCTATTCCAGGTACATAGTAATTGACATATTAGTAAAAAGGATCCAGAAAAAGTAAATTCAATCCATCTAAACAGAGCAAATGCACATCACCTCACTCCCAAAAATAAGTCTAGAAAATGAGTTACTAAGAATCAATCTTATTCAATCTACCAGGAGCATGCATATATTCTCAAAAATGAGTACAATTTGCATTCATGGTTTATTTATCACTGCAAACATTCATATTTTCCGTGCAAGTGATTTCGTTGCAACATAGTTACATTTTTTCAATTCTCTACGTGTACATACCTTTTTAAATACTAAGTGGATATTACCATTTCTATTTAGCTATGTCAAACTTATTTTGGCTCTTAATTGGATTTCTAATTTTAATCTGGCCAAATCAAATATATTTTACTGGCAGAGAGAAAAATATAATACATTTTATAAATGCCATGTCAGCAGTACCATATCAAACAGTAATGTAATTCTTTTGCTCTTCAACAAATGAAAGTGATATACTTCGAACCATAGACTTATTTTCCATCACTCAGAATAAGCTCCTGACCTGTCATTTAACCCAATGCCTGAGAAGGTGATTGTAAGAAAATGGTAAAATTAAGATCAGCCATGTTCATAAAATAGTTTTAAAAATTTTAATATTTATTATCTCTCCCCGACATACACATGTTCCCTTTCTTTTAAAACAGGGTCTCATTTCATAGGCATGGTCAACAATTAACTCTCTATAAATCCCAGAATGCCTCAAACTCATAATCTTCCTATATTAACCACCTGAGTTTCTTATTAGCTAAGCATGACTAATTTCAATGAAGTAAAAAACAAATGAATAGAAATCCTCACAGAGTATGTCTTTGAGTGCCACATACTGAGAATCAGCTTTTATTCCTAAAAGCCTAACACTCCCCTCAAAGTTAGAGCAATAATAATAACAACAACAAAAGGTCATTAGAAGTCCTTTCACTGAAAGCATTTCTTCCTTATCCAGTGTGTGCTTCCTAAGGTAATAACTGAGGTATCTGTTTTCTATTGTTCTACACAGTTGTCCCCAATCAAGATGACTGCCTCTGTACAAAGGTCTTACCTCCAGCACATCCTGGATCTTCACCCACACATCTGCCATATCATGTAATTTGATCTCTTCCTGCTGTGTTGGCTGGGTTCCAACCGAGTCCTGAAGGTACCCAAGGACCACAGAGTGTGCAGTGGCTACAGCATTAAACTTATCAAACAACACTTCCAGCAATTCTAGAAGTAACCTGTCGAAAAATGAAACACCAAAAATTAACATTTACACAAATCCATACAGTCACAGAGGAGTGGTTTACACTGGCCTGCAAGAAAAAAATTATCAGCTCTAGTGAGAAGCACATCACAAGGTAAACAGTAAAATTTCACCTTCTAACCGATTTGATTTGGAACAGCCGCATGATCTAAGCAATCTTCTAAATGCATCTGCTCAGATTACTGTCACTAAATGATGACTTAAGCATTTATAAATCCATTGTAAAGTCCCTAAAACAGCAGCCTAATAAACACGGCTCTTTTTTTTACATATTTGAGAGCACAGAACCTTAACTATTCTCTTTTCATATAAGGTGGTCTCTAAATGAATTCTGACAAATTTTTCAGACAGCACTTCAGACGCCACACAGAATAAGATATTCAGTAACAATAAATGGAGTACTTTGGTAAAGACACTAATCCTGTTAGTCATGGGAAGCTGTGCTTTGCTATCATTCAAATGCATAGCCTAAGGTGAAGGGAAAAACAGACACCTGCTAAGCAATCTGACTTTCACTACAGGGAGCAGCTTAGGCATTTGCATTATCTCATTTATCACAGAGAGATATGCTGGACACATATTATTATATTGATTCTATACACTCAAGGACATAAAATGTGGTTGCAAAGCAGCTGGTCTGAGAACAATAGTTGATTTCCAAGCAGGTGCATTTAGCCACCTACCTCTCACTATCATTCTAGAATACAGATATGTGTTTGAGAAAAGAGTACAGAGATTTCTGTCATGGATACAAAGTAATTTCTCTGCCATTGAGCTTTATAGCTTTACTGATCACATAGGCACAGAATTACTTCCTCCCCTAAACTTCAACCTAGTTTTAAGGAACTTACATATGTACCTTAAGAAAGGTGGGTCACATGTATCTTTATGCAGATACTTGGACCCCTCTCCAATATTACAAATGGATTCTACAGCATAGACTGCTATACTCAACATACTCAACAATACTTAGATGGTTAGGAGATATTTGCTGAATAAATTTCATGACTATATCATGAATGGAGATTAAAATTGTGAGCTTTACTGTATGTGTGTTCCCAGTTCCTGAACAAACTGATAAGCCAACTTGCAAAGTAGAACAGCAACACAAAGGTGCTTTATAGTGATGTCAATTAACAAGACTTTATTGCGTGAAGTGGAGGCTACAACTATAATCTCACAATAATGCACAGCATGTTATCTATTCCTGTGTCTTCTTTATTGCCCAATTGTTTTAATTAATGTGCCAATGTGACAGCCCATTACTATCCTATGATAAAACTCTAATATCTATTTGACATTGCAATTCCAATGAGAGAGAATCAATAGAATTTATGTAGTACTCCCAGCCTGCAGCACACTTGCATAATCTAGAAATAACACACTGAGTAGGTAAACAAGACCCAGCCTACCTTTTGAAAGAAAATTTTATCTTCTCAATGTTAGCTCAGATTTATACCTACATATGACACAATTTTCTACTTTAGAGAGAGCCATATATACCAGCAGAGAAAAGTTGGATACTAAGCATAACAGCTAAAAACAGTTAATTCAGTGTTAAGACAAAAATGGTATAAGCTTGTAACTGAAACCATGCATGGTAAATAGTAGGGTAACCTAAGTTTCGATTTAAAATTGCTATTAAGTACACTAGACTATGGCTCCAATGTATACAATGTGTAAACAAGTATACTGTAAACAATATGTAAAACAAGAAACATTAAAGCAATGAATGTATTCACTTTCATTAGCTGGTTTGTTTTGTTTTTTTTTTTTTTTTAACACTCTTGATAATGAATCTCAGGGTTGTTATATTTCTGTTATTGTCTGACATGAAGGTACTTACATAACAAATGTCCTTTCTGACAAAATGAAACTTTAATGGTCATACTGTACTTAGCATTGTTTGAAAACACATTTATTGATGACATTCAGGTCTAGAGGACAATGTGGTCCGACAGAAACGTGGAAAGGGGAGCAGGTTTGCTCTAGACCACTGCCCTCCACTACTGTGCATCCTATCTGCCAGGTACAGGTCTCATCACCCAGTGCAGAAATGCGGCGTATATCAGATTCAGAGTGCCTATTTACATTAAGGAAATGGCAACCCCTGATAAAACAAAACCTAACACAGGGCCAGCTTCAGCCACTAGTGTAGGCTCAATGTCGAGGCAGGCCCACCACTACCGTACAGCTATCACAGCTGCAAAGGAGAGGGGGACATGCAGCATTAGCCTAAGTGGAGCTAAGCATCCATTCAAGGGAGGAAAGCTCCCTCTGCTTTACAACAATACAACCATAAACAGTAACGCAGCTACAAGAGAAAACTTACTCTTTGATATCACCAAGAATGAGAAAACTTGATACAGAAAATGGAAAATAAAAACTATCAACCACAGCTTAATAAAGAACTTGTACCCAGAATAACTACTAGGAAAAAAAAAAAAAAAAGAAAAAAAAAAAAAAAAAAAAAAAAAACTCCTGTGTGCCAGTGTCACTGTAATTTTAAATAAAGAGTAAAAAGTTAAATGCATATTGCTGTTAATATGTAAAAATTCATATTAATACCCACTAAGCAACACAAAGATGTGTAACATTATTAGTGAGAAGTGAAATTAAATCAAAATCAAAATGAGAAAACATTTCATCTACCAGAAGAAAACAATAAAAAGACAAACAGAAAGTACTGCAACTGTCATACAAATTCCCTCAGATTGTAAACTGGCACTTCCCCTATAGAAAAAGCTCTCAGATTTTCTCAAAACAATAAATACAGAGCTGTCATATAGACCAGAGACTTCAACCTTAGAATACACATGTAACTGATCAGAACATATAGGCACACAAAAGCTTGAATACAAATTTTCACAGTACCATTAATGACAACAAGCAAAGAGCAAAATAACCCAATGTTTGTTTACTAATAAGTGTAAATATAGTACAAGAGTGTACTATATTAGATAGAACATAAAAATCATAGCAATCTATGGGACAGCAAGAACCAACTGAAACTATTCTGGTAAAATAAAAAGGTTGAAGAGGACTGCCTATTTATATGAAACAAATCAAGAACAGAAAAAGTCATAGACACACTGGAGGTTTTTATAGCAAGAAAAAATTACCTCATAAGGTGACAGATTTATAGCTAAAACCACACAGTGGTGGCAGCAATCAAAGCCCATCATTATAGTAAAAACATGTTACTAATCACTGACAGAATGCCTACAATTAAACGTTAAGTGTTAATTCACTTTGAATCACAGTTTTACAGAGTTCACCTAATGGTTGTACCCATTAGCTTAGCAGAACATGGAAGGGGAAAAGGCCCATGGACAAAATAAAACCCTAAAGACATCGAGTGACTTGCAGCCTCCAGGTGAGCTCCATTTTCTGGCTGCCTCACCTCCCAACAATGCCACCATATTATGAATTCATCAAGAGATCAATCCATCGTTCAGGTCAAAACTCTTGAAATTTAAGGCCAGTATATCAAGAAGATAGTTTACTAATTGTCTAGGTATTTTTTTAGTTTAATCAAAATTAATGACTGCATTCATTCAAGAAGGGAAATGTAAGGTATCTGAATTACATCCCAAAATAGCATAAGCTCTAACAGCAGCAGCTATGTCTTGAGTAAAACAGATACTGGGTGTCAACAATTCTACTGTGGTAAATAAGAAATATATAGAACAGTGAAGAACAGAATCTAGTAATTCAAAACAAAACTATACTGAAAACTTATTCCTCTGAATTCTGACTGTGGAGAAAAAATTGACTTTTGATTTTGACTCTTTTGGACTTTTTATCCCTTCTTTCATAAATAGCACAAAAGAAATAAAATGTTTCTAGTATGAAGGTTCATCAAAAAATAGATAACTACCAACAATATGATCCAGCTAGACTACTCTTATATAGAATGGAAGGGACAACTGTATTTGTGTATTCACATTTCTTGTGGCACTATTCACAATAGCTACGTTATACATGCCCACCAACAACTGAATAGACAAAATGTGTACATATACACAATAAAAGAATTTTTTATTTTGTGTGTGTGTGTGTGTGTGTGTACATGAGACATGATCATGCCATGGCATATGTGTGGAAAACAGAGAACTTTATAAAGATGGTTCTCTTCTACCAGCTTTCTGTGGGTCCTAGGGATAAGACACAGGTTACTGGGCTTTTCTAACCTACTTGATTAAAGCATCGGCACCTGCAATGATTCTTTATTCAACCATAAAAAATGAAAGTATGCAATTTTTAGAAAAATGAATGAAAACATTAAGTGAAATAAACCTGATTTGGAAAGAAAACTATTACATGTGTTCTCTCACATGAGGAATCTAGAATTTATTCTACAGACAGACAGACAGACAGACAGAAAGACACACACACACACACACACACACACACACACTGAAAAAAGAAAAAAAAAAAAAAAACTCTTCCAAAAGTCTCCAACTGTAAAGTCATGGATTCTTACCTTATCTAGGGGCCTCAAGGGAGATGCCAGAGGGATGAGTTAGAGCACAGAGCAAGCCAGGGAAACTGAACAGTTATATCAAACAAAGGGCTCCATAGTCCTCTTCCTCTGTCTGGGATTCTGGCTTGAGCAGCACCAATGATGCTGGATTTGAAAGAGAAGAGAATGAAGGAGATGGAAGAAATGGAAGGGAACTGGAGGTGGGGGAACGAAGTGAAAGTAGAAATTTAGGAGGAAAACTGTGGGGTAGATCTGGATATGATAAGTTTAATGGGCCATACTCTTAGGCACCTGATAGGCAAGTCAGGAAACAAGCAGATACTGGAAATGTTAAAAACATAAATATTTGAAAGCTGCCATAAGCCAGAGAAACTTTGCAGTCTGATATGCAAAGGAGAGCCAGAGCCGAAACTCCTAAGAATAAGGAACACTGGAAGGGGATAATTGCAGGCTGTTACAGGGAGAAACCCCGTCTCAAAAAAAACAAAAACAAAAACAAAAAAAAAAAAAAAAAAAAAAAAACAGAAAGAAAGAGAGAAAGGAAGGAAGGAAGAGATGAAGGGAAAAATTAAGGAAGGTAGATGATAATTAGGAAGATGCCAGAGAAGGAAGCCAGACCCATTTTTAGAAGACAAAAGAAGAGAGAGTTATCAACAAAGCCAAGGGCTTCTGAGAGGTCAAAGTAAACAGAGAGAGAGAAAGAAATTTACAACCTACAGGTCATACAGTCTTTCAGAGAAACTGGGATGGTGAACTCAGGAGGGAATGGCAATAACAAAGGCAGATCCCTTTCCAGCATACAGCTGGTATATATCTACCAGTTATCTAAAGGACAGCCATGACTTTCACTCAAGGTTCCTCAATCAAAATTTCCTACCTGCAAAAATATTAAAGTATCAGAATTTCACCTCTGGCACTTGGCCAAAAGAAGTCTGACATAATAAAATCCAGTTCTCTTATTCCTGTTTACTGCAGACAAAATAATTATAAATGATTCCCGCATTCACCCATTCATTCTCCTCCCCCCAGCCCCCCATCTCTCTCTCTCCCTCTCCTCCAACACACACTCACACTCTCTCACACTCTCTCTCACACACATATACATACACACTAAAGCACATATAGCAAGACCTTCACAACAAAACAAACAATGGTGTGTGCAGCCTCCCAGGTAGACAACATTGGTCCGGAAGTGACTGCAGAGCCCTATTTTGTGCTTCAGTGTAGCCACACCTCCCTGTCAACATATGGTTGAAAGTCCAGGATCTTTGGGAGAACCAGTAGAAAATGGTCAAATGTTGTGGCAACTGAAATTATAAGGAAAAGAATAAATAATGTAGTTGGAATATTATCAAAAGTCTAGGATTCAAGATGGCAATCTGGGATCTTTCTCCGTTTGCGGCAGGCAGTAAACTTGTCCAGATGTATGAGAACCTTGAGAAAGTAAGAATGATATTGGTGCTGTAGACATCTACAGCAACAATGATGATGCTGACCAGGAAGGACAATGATTGAGTTCCATCCTACTACTCACAATGTGCTAAGAACTGCATTCAGAGCTCTGTTTGGAGTATCCCATCTCATCCCCTGAGCTCCACTCTATAAATGAGTAGTCTCAAGTCAAGGCGAAGGAAATTATATTGTTGCTTCTTTCTAGGGGAAAAAATGAAATATTTGGATTACAACTCCAGGGAACCGTGCTTGCAAGAGTTCCAGATCTATCTGAACTGCTTCTGCCTCCCTGCCACACACAGGACTTCCTTGCTGGTCAG
Source organism: Micromys minutus (assembly GCF_963924665.1). NCBI lineage: Eukaryota > Metazoa > Chordata > Mammalia > Rodentia > Muridae > Micromys > Micromys minutus. The sequence continues at coordinate 47,136,332 of NC_137953.1, forward strand.
CTACTAAAAGACCTCTTGCTCTAGTAACTTGCTCTGCACAGTAAGACAGTAAGACACTCTGCTCAGGGAACTGCAGCAATTGCTTCCAACAGCCAGGAAAAAGTTCTCTCCTTCTTGAAATAGTCTCCCACTGGTCCCACATTCCAAGGCTGCTGCTTTCCTCTCCATTTCTTTGTTTTTCCCAGCTGACAGAAAGAGTAGTTATTATACACGAGTTACACTGGCCACAAGAGAGAACAGAAGTAGACCAGAGTGCCAAAGTCCAGGGAAGCCGACTGTTTTGGTTATAAGAAAGACAGTCATTTTCCTAGGTGATCTCAGCGAGATGACATTACAGGTCTACTGAGATTTATTACTGACAGCAGCATGCGGTCCAACAACTTGCTCTGATGTCCCATCCTTCAGCATCCCTCACTTCTGCTCCTGGGTGCTTCATGGGTGCACAAGCTGGTTTACTTTGACCTCTGCCCCATCTGTCTTCTCTTGCGCTTCAGCCTGAACATTCTCTTCTTCCACCACTTTGCGCTCATGGCGCAGGAGATTCAAGGAAGGTGGCCCTTAGACGGAGCCCATAGGTCCATCTCAAAAGCTTCTTCCATAGCATACCATGAACTCATCTCCATCCTCAGGTCTCTCTTAGTAACAGTGACTTGAGTACCATCTGCGAAGACTGAGTGCTAAAATACCTAAGATTTAACATGACCTAAAGGGAACCCATCATATCCTCCCTCAAACCTAGTTCTCCATGGCACATCAGTGCTCACACTTGCCCTGAGAAATAACCCTCAGGTCCTCTTCTCCCTCAGATCTAAATATCCACTGAACCTCTCTACTCCTCTTACTGTGCTTCTAGAAGAAAGTCTATTCACTCCTCTGTTACTATTACCCTGCTGCCTTCTTAATATCTGTCATCTCAGAATGATGAGATCAAACCTCCAAGTAGCAAGTTTTCCCTCAGCCCTGCCTCTTCTCTTCCAAACTATTAACACCGTGAGGGTAGAGCTGCTCTGTGCTGCACACTGGTAGTTGCCATGCCAGAGCTGTAAATGGAAATTGCTGAAGGAAGGAAGGAAAATGAAGTCTCCAGAACAAGAGTGAGAGGAGGCACATTACAGACAATAAGTGGTATAAAAATATGTGTTCTGTGTTACACCCTCCTAATTTAAGAAGCCCATAATTAAGTTTTCCACAGAAAACTACATTCTAAAAATATATAATTTTATCAACCAAAACACAAGAACATAAGGAAGGACAGTTCTGTAAGCTGAAACATACATATATTCAATTATCTGGCCGGTTTTGAAAATAGCCTTCTACATGTAAGCAAAATATTCTTTTCCCAGTATTTCTCCTAATTTCTTACCTAAAGTATCCTTATGGCTCCTGTCGTAAAGTTCCACTATGCAAAACTGTCAGAGAACAGTCACTTGCTCTAGACCACAAGAACCCATGGCACAAAGACACTCCGTCAAATTGCAAATAATGTTCAATATTTATGGTGAGATAAGACTATCTGAATCTAAATTTAACATCCTGGGAACCTTGGATTAGGCATTTGGCTGGAAATCCCAGGTTGACAGCCAAGAAGCTGCCGCATGTGGTCATAAAGTAGACGTGTAATGCAGAAAATTGGTCCTATCCTATTTATTTGCTGAAATCTTAATATTGGGGTTCTGCATTTTCCCACTGACAGAGGCAATTAACCACAGAGTATCTCCTCACTGTTATGCTCTAGACTCAGAGTTAATATTTATATGAACATTAAAATAAATCAGTCATCGACTGTATCATATCAAGATAGTCTTAGCTCTGCTGGCCTGTATCTCTCAAAAACATTTTCTTAATTAAACATTTTCTGATGACCTAGAGGTATCTTTCATTTTAATAAAGACATAGTCTCCATTTACTCTTCAAAGTTACTTAAACATTACTTTTAAAAGGCAGAGATACTTTTTATCACCTATTACTTCATGTAAAAAAAAAATACTATTTGAAGAATGCTGACTAATTCTCCATATGCATGATGAAAGAGACAGCTATTAGCAATTCACAGTGAATGAATGAACAGCAGCTATGAATGGCCCTGACTCTGGTCAGCTCTTTCCTGCATCCTTCCCTCTTTGTCAAATCAGACTTCTGAATTCAAGACAGATGACCTTGAACGAACTTCTAATTCTTATATGTGGCAAGTTAGTAACCAAAATTAAAAAACAAATTCAAGCCTTCTTACTTTTGAATTAAATTATCAATAACACTCTATAAAGGCATTTTTCTTATTCCAAAAACAGTATTTCATTATAGTAGAACATTAAAAACAATCACCCATAAACCTACTTCTGTGTGATAACATACCTTAAGGTTTCAGGTTTTTGGGACTTAGTTATGTTTGCCTCTTATTACAAATGTGCAAATCTACTTGAGAAAATGTTGAGGTAACTGGATTTGAGTCTCAAGTGAACCAATCAGGATCCACTTCTGAATGAATCCAGTAATCTCTTAGAGGCCCACCATGGATCACAAGGCAGGGGGCATGCAGCAAGGAAATGAGTAAGTCATGGCAAACACTTTCCTCATTCAGAGGAAAACCAAACTCAGGTCCAGAAAAGGAGCTAGAAACAGTATATATAAATAACCCAATAGAAACTTACATGAGGTCACTTCTAATATTAAATCCACCCCCAGCAAGTTTTCCAAACTATCAGATTATTTCAGATTTTACATTTCCCTGGATAATCTGGGATTAGTAACAATGTCCCTCCTATAATGAAGACAGTTGTGACTTATCTGAGTGATAGAGCAGATGGCAGCCTGCACTGCAAACATTAGAGTCCCATGGCTCTGTACCCATATTCCAGATTACTTACTCCCACTTACTAGTAAAATTCAATTTCCTTTGCCACTTTATCACAGTTAGTTTGTTAGAAGTATTGGGTATGATCCTAAACCACAAACACAAAGTTAACACTCATCTTACAAGCTCATTAAACCATTAAAAAGGTGAGCTAAGAGCTAGAGGGGACCATAAGTGAAGGGGTTTTGATCACACCTGGCATTGCGTCTACATATCACCAAGAGTACTTCTCACTTGATAACAGTGGCTGTCTGTCTGTCAGTCAGTCTGTGAGGTGACCCTGATGTAGCATGAAGGTGACAATGAAATAAATACACCAACCCATGAAAGAGATTACAAACATTAATAACTTTACTGATCCAGTCTCTAATTTAAATCAGATATATGAGAGACAGAAAGAACAGATTAGTTATTAACTCTGTCAAATGTAAAACAAAGTTTTAAGAAATTTATTATTGAGAAGTACCTCCAGTCCATTCAATATAAACCCATTTTCTAGAGACTATAAGCAAAGGACAGTGTACAACCAGAAAGACAGCTATTCAACTCCAGAGCTACAATGTAACTGTTGACATACTGATGTTACTAATTCATTACATCTGTTATAGAGCTGTTAGTAATTTATTTAATGGAGTCTTACTAAAAGTACAGAAATCTAGATCATTCATGGTAATGAATTAGCCACCTTATCTAACGATAAGTCTTATACTTAATACAATTATTTTCTTTCATTTGTTTAAAAAGAAAATACAGTTATGAGTGATAAATGCTAGTTTAAAAATGGTGGAATTTCTTCCCTAGTCCCAGTTTCATTCTTCATACTCTTCAATATTTAATAGCAGAGTGTATTTAAAGCATGTTCTCACTGATATGTGTAATCAAAGTACAGATTCAATCAAATGGAATCATAATCACTGAAGTTAAATTTACTTGCTTCCCGCTTGCTTTGATTTGAATTAACTCTTCATCTAAATCACATCGAGGCCCATCCCGATTCCAAGCATGTCCAGGTGCTACATGCAGTGCCTCGGAATGGCTACAAGAAGCCACAAGGACAGACACCTGACCTTGCTTCAAAGCTGCTCCTAAATGACTTTTCTGTAAAATAAAATGACCAATTTCTACCAAGTCTTGCATTTTAGACACTCGGGGGGAGAGTAACTAATACCAAAATAAGAGATGCAAGAAAACGCTATTATTTGAAAAGGAAACACATGCCTAGCAGGTCTAGAGAAAAATCATAAGAAATATTTCATTTCTCTTTCTACAAATATTGTAGTTGTACTATGAAGTTAACCTTGGTGGATGAGCATTCTAAGTTCCTCATAGGTATAATCACTTTATTAAACTACCTTTTTAAAAAAAATTAATTGGATATTTTCTCTACTTACATTTCAAATGTTATCCCCTCTCCCATTTTCCACTCTAGAATTCCCCTATCCCATCCCTACTACCCCTTCCTCCACAAGAGTGCTCCCCCACCCACTCACTCCCTCCCATCTCCTCATCCCAGCATTCCCCCACACTGGGGTACTGAGCCCTCACAGGGCCAAGGACTCGCGCCTCCCACCTATGCCAGACAAGGAAATTTTCTGCTAAACATGCTGCTGAAACCATGCCCCCCGCCCCGGCCCTGTGTGCACTCCCCAGTTGGTCCAGTCCCTGAAAGCTCTGGGAAGTCCAGTTGGTTGACACTGCTGTTCCTCCCCTGGGGTTGCAAACCCCCTCAGCTCCTCCAATCCTTTCTCCAACTCCTCCACCTGGGACCCTATTCTCAGTCTAGTGGTTGGGTGAGCTTATTTGACTCTGTTTCTGAGGCTCTGCCAGAGCCTATCAGGAAGCAGCTATGTCAGGCACCAGCCAGCATGCACCTCTTGGCATCCACAATATTGCCTGGGCTTGGTGGCATTATATGGGATGGATCCCCGCAGTCTCTGGATGGCCTTTCCTTCAGTCTCTGCTTCAAACTCTGCCCCTGCATTTCCTCCTGTGAATACCCTTTTCCCCCTTCCAAGAAGGACTGAAGCATCCCCTCTTTGGTCTTCCAACTGCTTGAACTTCCTGTGGTCTGTGAATTGTATCTTGAGTAATCCAAGCTTTTGGGCTAATATCCACTTATCAGGAAGTGCATACCATGTGTGTTCTTCTGTGATTGGGTTACCTTACTCAGGATGATATTTTCTAGTTCCATTTGCCTCAGAATTTCATAAAGTCATTGTCCAATTTTCTGAGGAACCACCAGACTGGACAGACAAAACAGACACACAGCAGGCAGACATAAAAGGAGTGAAGCACACACTATGACACAGCACATTATGTATTTATTCAGTATATGTGGCCCTCCTTCAGAACCATGTAAGCAGCGTAGTCCCCACCTATTGGTTTTCCTTCTGTGACATCATTTGCACATTGTCAACTACAATCCTAAAATACTAAATAGAATATCTGACAAATAATTTAAGAATTTTAAATCCATGTGTCACTTCTAAGTAGCAAGGTACCCGGTCTAGAATAACTACTCTGTTTAAAAACTGCCAGTCACTTAGTAGGTTTGTGTAATCTATGTGGCCTCTGTATATACACAGGGGAGGGGGAGACATGAAAAAAATGAAAGTAACAAATACTGAGTTACCCTTGACCAGGCCCTCTGCTGCAAAACTATCCTTTCTCTGATTGTGATTTCTTCACTTTCTTAACTTAGCTTATTCTGAAGAATTACACCCAGACCTAAAGTAGGACATCACAAGTTACTGTTATACAAATGAAAACTATAACCTTACTAATAAACAAGAAAAAACAAAACCAACCTGAAATATCAGTTTTTACCTCTCAGATTAGCAAATATAAAAGTATCTGATATAATTTGTAAGCAAGGGAATATAACAACTCTAAAGCTTATCCATCACATGAAAATGTGCATCTCTAAGATAAGTAGACTTGGCAATACGCATCAAAACTGAATAAGCCAACAGGGCCAGTGTCACTGTGAGATGGCAAGGCAAGGGTCCAGTACATGTCCTTCTCACATTGAGATGGTGATGTCATGCTAACCACACAACTAGAAAAACAACTTGGTCCTATCAAATAAACAAGCTTGACAACTATAACTACTGTAAACAATAAACACTGCCTTACTTTACCTTCAAAAAACAGTGATACAAGCTATTTCCTAATAAGGACCTAAGCTTACACTTGCACAGTACCTTCTGCTTGTCCACTAATCCTTCTGTAAGTTTTTAACTCCATGGGAGTCATTCTTTGATTTAACACTGCAAGTCAAATGGGCACTCTACTAGCATATAAACTTATGGGAATAAATGGGGCAAATTAGTTCTCTCTTCTTTCTAGATACAATCAAAAATAAACAAAAAAAGGTCTACGAAGACTGCAAAATGGTCTCCTTAGAAAAGGAGCATTCTCGCTGACAGCCATGGCTTTACCTCATCCAGTTTTTCCTGACCTACTCTAGGCTCACAGTTTTCTAGTATAGCAGGGCTTTTGCCTTCAGATGCACCTACTAAAGTAGCTGTCTTATATATTCCAATTGCCACCCCTCGTCTGGTTCCCATCCTTATTCATGACAAGATTTAACACTTATAAGTACATTTTTTTTCCTTCAACATATCCTCTCACTTTTGGTATTTATGAACTATAGAGCTTCTTCTGGCTTCTTTGACATAAAAATGATATATGAATCTCATTGGCTAGATTATTGGAAATAATCAATAAAACAGCAATAATTGAAGAAATTGGTTCTAAGCTACAAAGGCTGCAGGCTGCATCAGCCATCTAAAGACATGCCTTGCCTTTGCAGGGCTGTGGGGAGGGACAATGGGAGCAAATGGTGGTTCAAGGTTAGCAAGGCACTTAGCGCCTTGAGTTGATGCTTACCATGTTACTAACAGCAGTCTAAAAACTACTGAGCATGTTCCTAAACAGTGTGAAGAGGCTTACAAACACTGAGAGAACCAAAAAGATAAAACATTTCTCCCATGAATACAAAACAGATAGTTTGGGAAATAAAAATATAAAATATAAAATAGGTCACCAAAATGTGGTTTTGTTTCACTAAGCTGATGAAGGAAGGATTCTGGCTTTATATAAATTAAAGATGGAATTCAACAGCCTTATTCAATCTCCATTGCCAGCCAAATACCACACAACATTAACTCTCTTTGCATAAGACAAATGGAAAGAGGCTGCAATGTATCACAGCCACGATGTGTTTAACAAGATGAAGCTGAACAATGAAACTTCTAGGGAAACTTACAACTCTGATGCCTTGCTTCTGAGAGCTGCATTTGCATAGGAATGTTTTAGGGTAAGTTATTTCATTAGGGGTAGGCCACAGAATGTGCATTTGGGAATGGATGGAGATTTTGCCCATACTCCATATTCCAAGAAAACAGATTCTACTACCACCTGCCACAGTGGTCTTGAGGTGTAAAAGTACAATGGTGATGGTGATAATGCCACTGTGGCTTAACTTCCCTCTGACACAGGTGTCCCTAATATCTCAGTGAAGCTTCAGACACATAAGAATCATGAATTCCTCAAGGAGTAATTTAATAATATCCTTTTTAAAGTTCCAAGCCCCTGGAAGTAACAATTCTAATCATCTCTGAATGACTGTGGTTAACTCAGGAGAATTAATTTTTGAGGAGTTTTAAGGCACCTTATAACTATCAAAATCAGCTACCAGAGGTTGGCTCAGAACTGTCATTCATTTGTAATACTGGTCCAAGAATTTAGTGTTTTATCTAGTAATATGGCTTACCCCAAATGACTGTTTTCTCTGTAATATTTTATTTCTTAATAAAGAGCTTTTGCCAAAAAAAAAATGTAGATTTTAGCTTATATAAAATGGTATTATGTCATAGAGGGAAAAAAATGCCAAAACATAAACCATTTGTCTGCTTCTTAATAACCCATGTATCCTGCCTACAAACCAAAATAGAGAAAAAGAAAAGTCTTTAAAATATTAAATAAATAAATAAACAAATACATACACAAAGAAGGGGGAGAAATAAACAAAAAAAGAAGAGAAGGAAAAAGACCCTCCACTGCATTCTTCCTCACAGAAAGCTATTTAGAATTTCCTAAGGCAAGGAGCTTTCTGCATCCACTGATGTAATCTGCACTCCTGAGTTCTGGAAACATCTGAGGCAATAGAAGAGGAAGAGGTCAAAATCCTATGAAAGACACAATGCTTTTAGGGCAACTATAATGAGAGCTGCAGGAAAGTTATTGATCTGTGCCCTTTGCTTTATTTCTAGTATATATTATAGTAATGTTATTTCCCTATGAAAGTTCAGTCTATTCATCTGGGCACTTGCAACAACACAGCAAATAGCAAAGCAGAATTTTCAAGTACTCATTAGCAAAGAGTCAAAAGGTCTTTGCAGAAACACAGGCACCAAGCAAAGAAAGCAGAAAAGTAAAGTTCAATTCTGACTTATTTGCTAGCTTCTCAGAACCACATGAAGACTGAAGAAGGCATCAGTAACAAACATATGTGTTGGTATTGCACATTGTTGGCAGATGCATATGTGTTGTGTTCTTACTAAGCATTACAACCATTAACCTCATCTACAGCAGACAATGTAGGTACCAGGAGCTACAATACTAGCAGATCTCTACAAAACCCAGGCTCCTCAACCATCTGCTGTGATGCATTCCATGATGGTAGGCAGGTAGATAGTAGTTTGAGATTTTTGTGTTTGTTTTTCCTTTACTAATTATAATACTTTTAAATTAAGTTCATAAGAGAATTACTTTCGAAGTTTTTAAGTCAGTATCAGTATTAGATATACAAAAAGAATTCAGAAAATATGAATAAAATATATCAGATTTTCCAACATATTAAAATAAATCAGAGAAAAGTCAAGGCCAAGTTTTTTCCATAATTCTGTTTAATGTCTGTTTCTTAAAATGGATGCATGTTAATAAAAAGAGTAGAATCTCCACAGTAGCACATTAAGAAGAGCATCACCCTTTATGCATCTCCTACGCATATCCATTTGAACAAAGGAAAAAATTACTTTTTCCTCTCATGTGACTTGTTTTTTGGTTTTTTTTTTTTTTTTTTTTTTGAGATAGTATCTCCCTATGTACCTAGGCTGGCCATGAACTCCACATCTTCCTGCCTCAGACTCCTGAGCACTGAGATTATAATTACACACCACTACATCTGCTTGCCTTCTATTCTACAAAGAAACTGAACTTTTCACTGATGTTTTTCTTCCATGCCATTCCAGACTTACATGCCTGGTTGGGGACAAGAGTAGAAATGAAGAAGGTAAGAGTGAAAGAAATCACTTCTACTGAGTCCTAAGTTCAAATACTATCATACAATACTGAACTACTGTTCTCTAAAACCCGATCTGAAAAAACGTTCTCCCAGTTTAGAGTTGCCAGGGTGTAAAATGAACAGAATTGCCATGTTTTCCAACGAACTAAAAACTCTGAAATTCAAACCCTATGTACTGCTTTAAGGAAATGCAGGAATTTCCGATACTCTCCTGTTCACAAGTATTCACGTGGTGAAGAGGAAAGCAAAGACAGTGGAAAGGGTACAGACTTTAGAGTCAGAGTAGTCTCATGTTCAAATCCAAGACCAGCCAGCCAGGCAGCATGAGCTTGGGATAATCGCTATCCCTGAGCGTCAGCTCCTCTAACTGTAAGATGTGGACACTCAGAATTAGCTCACAGAGTAGTAGCAAAAGCTAAATGAAACAATATCTATAAATTATCTCAGAAACAGCTTGTTACTGACGCATGTTCAACAATTGCTTCATTCTTTCACAATTAACATCTATGATAATAAACACTCTTCATTACAAACAGGTTTGTTTTTTTTTTAAAGGTTTGATAGTGTGATCAAGATCCCACTAGTTACAATGAGCATAAAGTACATGTAAAACAAGATGCAACCTGGAAATAGTCAAAGTATTCTTGGTGTGTAAAGATTTTTTTTTTACAATGAGCAAACAGTACATATAATATAGGGTGCATCCCGGAATTTGTCAATGTGTTCTTGGTGGGTAAGGATTGAGCATGACTTTTTTGTTGTTGTTGTTGTTTTCTTTTTTTTCTTGGACTTCATACAGTCTGTGAATTGTTTCTGGGGCAGTGCAAGCCTCTGGGCTTAGCATCCCACTATCAGTGACTGCATATTATGTCTTTCCTTTTGTGACTGGGTTATCTCACTCAGGATGATATTCTCTAGATGCAGCCATTTTCTTAAGAATTTGGTTAAGTCATTGTTTCTGGTGGCTGAGTAGTATTCCATTGTGTAAATGTACCACAATTTTTGTATCCATTCATCTACTGAAGGACATCTGGGTTCTTTCCAGCTTCTGGCTATTATAAATAGAGCTGCTATGAACATTGTGATACATATATCTTTGTTGTGTATTAAAGTGTCTCTGGGGTATATGCCCAGAAGTGGAATAACTGGGACTTCAGGTAGTACTATGTCCAATTTTCTGAGGTATCGCCAGACTGATTTCCAGAGTGGTTGTATCAGTTTGCAACCCCACCAACAGTGGAGAAGTGTTCCTCTTTCTCTGCAACCTCGCCAGCATCTGCTGTCATCTGAGTTTTGGATCTTGGCCAATCTGACTGGTGTGAGGTGGAATCTCAGGGTTGTTTTGATTTGCATTTCCCTGATGGCTAAGGATGTCGAGCACTTCCTCAGATGTTTCTCAGCCGTTCGATATTCCTCAACTGAGAACGTTTTTACAAACAGGTTTGTATCTCTCATTTTTTGTCAGTAAATACAGACAATAAACCTAAACCTTCTGAACAAATCGAAAGCAAGACAGACAATATAGTATCCTCAGCTCAAAAAAATGATCCCAACTGAAAGTAAGTTATTTACTCTCTATCCTAGAAAGTATACAAAGACACCAACCACAGACTATACCCTTACCTACCTTGGCTGGTTGTCCACAGTGAGGCTCTCTCCCCTCTGATAGGCACTGTCTGCCACCTGGGTGGTTGACCTCTTCACAATCTGCTTTAGCTCCTGCTCCAAACGCTCTTTAATGGCCTTAACCGTCTCAGGGATCTTCTTCAGTCTGGCCAGCCCCTGAATAAGAATCCCCATGAAAAGAGTGCTGTTCTCCTCTGGATCACACTCCAAGTCCTCCTTGATGTCCTGCAGGTTCATCTCCCTCACTGCAAAAGAATCCAACACCGAAATATCAGATCCAGTTTCTACATTAATTCTACAGCACAGCAGACTTATAAAGATCATTGCTTTGATTATTCTGTTAACGAATTGGAGAATTTTTATATTAAATTAAGTTAAAAAGTAATATGCAACAGCTCCTAATTCAAAGCAACTGGTAATGGTTTGGTAAGAAATAAAATGCATAAGCAATTATATAAGAAGATGTAAATCTCCAGATTTTACACAGACTACTCAGACCCAGTCTGTTGATAAATTAAGTCCATGGTACTTGTCGACTCTAAATTATAACACATGGCATTTCAGGAAAACTTTAGAGACTGAAACCCAAGCCTCAACTTCCTACTCATTAGTTAGAAGTGATAAACAGTGAGAATAAAAGATGTTATAAATATATGTAGGGAGAAAAGTACATGCTTACAACAAACAAAAAGAAATAAAAAGACGTATATGAGACAACATACATATATAAGAAGAGCTTGAGGAAAAAACAATGGTGGTGAGGTATTAAATAACCACAAAAGCCATCCTATTTGTCTTTAAACAACATGTAATGACCCACAACATGTAATCCCAGCTACTGAGGGGCTGAGACATAGGGACGGAATTCTAAAATGAGCCTGGTTTAGATATCAAAGTCCAGATAGCCTAGCACGCGTAATAAGACCTTGGTGAGAATAGTGAGTGAGACAGAAAGAGAATATATCGATGGGATAGTTATCATCTTTCACAGAAATCTGTAATAATCAATGGAAACCTTCTTGTAAGTTATTTATGCCAAATATCCCTATAGATCTCTATAGAACTATATTTTATAGACTTTACCCAATACCATCTGGTTTTTAAAAGGAGGGAATAGCCTCAAACCATGAGTAGTTCTCACCCTGTGAGTACTTGGGGAAAAGGATTAGCTGATGATCTGAAGATACTTGCCCCTACTAATAACTACATTATAAAAATCATGTAGCAATCATGAGGACTGGAGTCTGCGTTCCAGCATCCACATAACTACCTAGATATCCCTGGAAATGCCTGTGGGCCCTAGATATCAAAGCCAGACAAAGATATGCAAGAAAGCCACAAACTAAGCCAGTATTTATTATCAACGGTACTTCTCAACTATGTATCTATATAACCATAAAGGTTCTTCATTCACAGAATTCATTATTATAAAGGCAAAATTGTCCACAGTCACCAAATTTAGAATCACCCCAGTTGCTCACCAACAGATAGTGATCTACATAAACAATGGCATATCACTCTACTTTAAACAAAGGAACCTGACACCCTGCAGTACGAATAGATCTGAAATGCATCCTGCTAAGTGAAATAAGACTGTCACAAAAGACAAATATATGATTCCACTTATAGTGAAGTACTTAGGGTGGTCAAATTCCTAAAAGCAGAGTAGAAGGTACACTGCTAGAGGCAAGAAGTAAGAAAACATAGTTACTTTTTAATAGATACTGAGTTTGAGTTTTACAAGGTGAAAAGAGTTATATAGAAGGATGAAGGTACTGTCTACACACACTAAAATATACTTAATAATACTGAACTATATATTTTAAATGACTAAAAACTCATCTTAATGATGTCTATATTATAACAAAATATTCACTTAAATATGAATCAAAGGTATTTTAGTAGCAAGTAAGATATAATTACTTATACAAGCTCACTCTTATGAATAAATCATAAATATATTTTATCCACGATGTCTTATGAGACTCACTATAAATCCAGAAAGTCAGAGAAACCATATGTCTAGGACAGTCCTTACATGATACAGTCCTCAGTAAGTGTACTGTTTAATACTAATGAAACCAGAAGTAGAACCCAAAGGTTTAGCCTTGAAAGATGACATTCTGAAGATAAGTTTTTAAAATGTAATGCTATAAAAACCCACATTTCAGCTCCTGGTTTTGTTTTATACATGAAGAAGTAGGATACCTCAGGCCACAGAAATATTCTATCTAGCAAATCCAATCCTGCAGCAAAGCAACTACAGTACTCGGCAGCAGGGAGCCACCTCAATTCAGCATGGAATAGGAGGAAATGAAGCTGAACTACAAGAAGAGCTTCAGGCAGGAAGAAAAGTAATGGAAATTTACCTGCTCAAAATGCTCTTTATAAAAAGTGAACCTATGGGCCACAAACAGGACACATACAAAGTGCCACCTAGACATTACAGCTACCCAGGGTAGCTGATGATGATGTAATGTAGTTGAAGAAAATCTGGCCTGCAGTGACATATAGCTACTTGTACGCATACTAATTGGAGAGCTATCTTGCTAAAAAGCAACACATAAGCAGATTTGAATAATTAAATGCCATGGCCACAAACAGAACATCTATTTAAAGACATAGCTTTCTGCTGTCTCCTGAAATCTCCTAGAGCATAAACACTGATCAGTGCAATATTAATTGATTTATAGTATCCATTTCACTTCTATCAGTTGAAAATTAAAAGGCAATGTAATCAACAATGACTAGTCTAATACAAACATCTAAAAGGTCAGATAGTATTACTAGAAAAAAAGTACAAAAACAAATTTAATTGAAATTCAATAAGGTTTCACCCAACAATCAGAACAGTCCCGTGCATCTTTCCAAACTCCTGAAGTCCACATCACTCCCAAGCACCTGATTAACTATACTGGATACACAATTTAAAGGTATCAGACATTCAAATCTAAGCATACTTTACTTTCATCCCCATTCTCCTACCTTTGAATTTTGTTTTGTTAAATATTCTACCAAATCAAATGTAGTTTTAGGACTCTGACTACCACATAGGATAATGCTACACACTAAAGAATGGGGCTGACTCTACTGCATTATTCCTTCTATGATCCTGCTGTCTCTGAGCACTTCCTACTACACACACCATTTTGTTCACAGAGACCTAAGTGACTATGGATCGTGATAGATGAGGGCAAGCACTGAATCACAGGAGGCAGTTCCACTTCACTGGATTGATGAAAGAGTTAAGGAGATACTCTAGAATTCCACATTCACATTAACTATGCATCTCTGGTTACATGGTTTAGGGCCACTTATCTGTATACCATTTTACAGATAGCACTTTTTAAAATATCACACATAAGGCCCAGGCACACCTGAAGTAGTCACAAGTTAGAGACAACCCAGGAGCATACGGAGAGACACTACCACATAGAAACTGAACAAAAGATAGCAAGTTAACAAGGTGAAAACAGTCTATTCATGATGCTAAATACTTTTCGTTTAACGACTCTGCACATTAATACAGATAAAAATCTAGACAATGAGTTCATGGCTGCTTTCTTTCTTTAATACCTGTAAGATAAAATTAGCAATTTGTATCATGGCTTACTGCACAAGACAAGGCCCTTTAATTCACTGTTGAATATGTCATATCATACCATTTAGAACATGTTTGTACATGCTAATTACTATAGAAACTCTTGAGAGATGTCATTCATTACATTATGCACAATATAAAAATTGCGCAATGTTACCATACAGAAAAATATTTCAATCTATATAATTTGAATTACATATTATATTTAAACAATATTAGCTCTATATAAGTTCTGTCTGCCAGTATTGAAGAAAATCCAATATTAAAAGGAGCCTTTGTAACAACAATTAATAAAAATGAGCAATTTTTTGAAACAGAGAAAAGAGGGTTGGGAGTGGTAAAAAAAAAAAAAGGAGGAAATGATTTAATTTTATTATAATCTCAAAAAATTAGAGAAGTAAGAAAATCTAAAGAGCCTTTGAAAGAGTTGCCAAGCCTAATTAGACCACTAAACTATCAAACAAATTACCTGCCTACAAAGCTATACCACAGATGGGAACCTGGCAATACTGACAATATTTTTGAAAAGCATTAAAAAAAAAATGCTAGTAAAAAGTAATTTGTGTGCTTCAAAAATCACACTATAATTTGTATACCTAAGATACCTGATTTGATAATTTCACATTAAATATAACTCCATAAATTGAAAGAAAAAAGTCAGCCTTGAAATAAAGAGTAACATTACTGAAGACAAGAAATAACTAGAGCCAGGGTGTGGAACCAGAAAGACAGACAGAAGAAAGCTGGGACTGGCTCATTTGTCTTAACAGATTCTTAATGTGCTCCATTGTCCTAAGATATCATTCACTAGGGGTACCACAAGCCCAAAACCAAATCAAGCGCATGCCTTCAGCTAGAAGGCTACAGGACCTCCCCAAATTCTCATCCTCCAATCTTATCTCCTAGGAAGTTCTTGGACAAATACATATCTTAGACACCACTCTATGCACCAGAGAAAAATTACTTCTTACAGGTTTTGTTCTAATTAAGGTGCCCACTGGTGCAGAGGAGAACAGTAACTGAAGCACTGGTTGCCTCTGGAGTACAGAATCTTGATTAGGGTCTTTCAAATGTTAACTAACTACCCCTGGAGTGTAGAATCCTGATTAAGGTACTTCAAAAACGTTACCTGAGAACCCCTAAGGTGCAGATTAAATTACCTTAAAGAAACCTACAGACAATAAAGTACCCCACTCTAGAAAAGATGCTGCCTAAAAAGAGACTATGTAAGGTAGACAGAACACAGCTATCAATTCACAGGAGAGGACCCCACCCTGCTGACCTGAAAGCATTGAGTGTACAGTCCTTTCATAAGAACTAGTGTTGATCAAAAAAGAAAGGTGCTAAGTTTGTTTAAAGCAATGGCAGAAAATATTTTTAAATGATTTTTTAATTTATTTTTATTATGTACGCTGGTATTTTGCCCACATGTTGAGGGTGTTAGATCCCCAGAAGTGGAGTTACAGGCAGTTGTGAGCTGCTATGTGGGTGCTGGGAATTGAACCCAGGTCCTCTGGAAGAACAACCAATGCTCTTAACCACTGAGCCAACTCTGAAATTAAAAAAACAAAAACAAAAAAAAAAAAAAAAATCTACTTGAATCCTTTTCTCAAGAACAGAGCTTAAAGCCTATTTAGAGGAAGGACAAAGGAAAGTCCAGGAGTCCATCAAGGAGGCTGTTGACATAAAAGTGGCATACAGGATAATAATACTAATATTAATAATAAAAACCAGATGAATAAACTGATAGCCCATAGTGATATCCACTAAAATGTACTGGTTACAATTTACTGTCAATATTCTTTATGTTCAGTTATTTGGGTAACCGGCTATTTTGGGTAATAAACAAGACACAATGAAAGTGTGAGAGATCAAAGTCCTATTGTTTTAGGTCTGATTTTCTCTACACTTCCAGGATAATGATCTTGATCAAGTCACTTAATCTTGTATGACCTCTATTCCTTTATCTGTAAGGTGAAGCTTTTATTATCAATCTCACAGAGTTCTGTATAAATTAAATATTAAATGAAACAGTATACTAAAACCCAATAATAAAAATACTCAAAAAATGTACGTTGAAGACTTCCAGCTTTGTGAACTGCGAGATCACCAATGTGGTAGACAGCTTAAGAATACAATTTGTTCCAAATTTAAAACAGCCATAAATAAAAATAATAACCATATATACTTCTAGAAATTGGTGTCTCATACTCAACCCTGCCTTTATATTGTCAAGTCTGACCATGCACGCATGAGTGATGTTGGAAAACACATGTTCAGTGGGAATGTGGAAGTCAGGGGCCAACTTTGTAGAGCCCGTCATCTCCTTCCACTACCTTCCAACTACCGAAACAATTTCTAAAAAGCATAAATAAATCTGGACTTTGTTATACTAACAGAAGAGGGAGCCAATGAACTGAGAAGTCTTTAAAGTACTCTATACCACAAAATAAGAGAGAGAAAATGAACAAATTAAGACTGGCATACCATAAGACACTCAGAAAATCCAACAAACATGAATATATATAATAAAGATGCACAAGAAAACGAGAATGCAACATTCTAGTTGCAAATGATATATTCAGAAAATTGAAGATATGAAAAGCTACCTCTTGACAGAAATTAAAAATCTAAATATAAACATGAATAAAATATAGAAGGATATGAAAAGTGACCAAAGTCAGGGGAAAAGTGAAAGGAAAAGACAGTTATTGGAGACATTTAAAAAACAAAGTTTAAAATATCCATGAGAAAATTAAAGACATTTCATAAAAATTGATTCAGAAAATATAGGGGAAGAATTAAGAGATTAGAAAAAGGAAAGAGAAAGTAAATTTTTTAAAAAGGTAGAAAAAAACTAATATTAGTGTGAGAAAGACAGAAACAAACACTAAAACAGACTCATACAAAATTACAAACCAAGATTTTACCAGAAACTTTCTTTAATTTTTTAACTTACAAAAGAGACTATAGGGTATCTGAGAAAATCTAACCAAAGTAACCAACTCTAAAACAGATCTAGGTGAAACTAGTAAATAGCTCAAATTAAAAGAAAATCTAGCAGATTACATCAGTATGGTCCTGTGTTCCAGGTACTCAGAAGGCTAAGGCAGGGCGTGACTTCAGCCCAGCTGCTCAAAGCACTATTGGCTACCTACTGGATTAAAACAGTGCAAAGCATAGCAGATGCTATGTTAGAAAGGCTGCTGGAAGGCAAGCCTTCCTCACTGTTGAAGGGAAGCCAGCCTTGCACTATTCTGCTAAAGGATGAGTCTACACACCTCCTAAACTACAGACACATATCCTTACCTGGTACTACATATAAAAAGTTTCTCTAAATAGATCAGAGCAGGAAGCATAAGATCGAGATGATACAACTCATAAGCAGAGGTCAAAAGCCTCAGAAATGCATTGGACAAGCACTTCCTACAAAGGACAGTAAACACACGTGAAAAAGGGAAGACAGATGGGACTTAATCAAAAGTTGAGCAAAGTTCCACAATGGACAGCCAACATAATAAAAAGAATATCTATTTTCAAACACAAGAAAGTACTGGAAATTCATATCTCTGAAGAAGAGTTAATATCTAAAATAAGAAACACAATTTGATAATAAGAGAACAAATAACCCAATTACAAAGTAGGCAAAGGACATGAGTAAACATTTTTCAAAGATGGCAAACAAACAGGCAATAAGCACATAAAAAGATGTTCAACATCACTAATCATTAGGGAAATGCAAATTAAAAACTACAATCAGATATAACCTCAGACCAATTAAGATGTCTGCTATGAGAAAGGAAAACAGAAAATGACAAGTGTGAAGAGACAGAGCACATGTGTACTGTTGATAAGAACAAACATGCATAACTGTAGTGAAAACATGTGCCTCTTCCTCAGAAAAGGAAAAAGCAATGATCACCATATGATCCAGCATCTCCACTTCTGGATACACATTCCGAAGACCAAACAGGGCTGTAAAGAAAATGTTTACAGCATAACACTTTTGCCCTGCCATAACCTAGAGGCAACCCAAGTGTCCATCAACACATGAGTGGACAGACACATCTAGCATCTAAGCAATGCAAGTGTTCAGCCTTGAGGAGGAAGGACAGTCTGACACGTTACAATTAGACTTGACCTTCACAGATTATGCTGAGCACAATGTGCAAGTCACAAACTACGAGCACTGTGATTCCAATGATACGAAGTGTACAGGGCAGTCAAATTCCCAGAAACAGCGAGATCAACACTAGCTTCCAGGAGAAAGAGAGGAGGAAAAGCAAAGCTGCTGCATAACAGGTACAGACGTTCGGTTCTGAAGGCTGACAAGCAGCTCAGCACTGCACACACACCGCTGACCTTACAAACTGTGATGACGGGAACTCATAGGATTTAAGCAGAAAACACCCTACACAGATTTAACTCCGAATTTGGCTTCCCTTTTCAATTTACTGGATCAAAGCGCTGCCAAGAGTATGACAACAGATACTCAGATTTTCCTTGTACTCCTGCTAGAGTAATTTCCAAAAGATATGCTGAAGTGAAAACACCAAACTATAGAGAGTTTGGAGAAGAAAGAAAGGCCATGAGAACAGATACGTTTGACTAATTGTTTGTTTTTAAAAAAAAGATAAAGGAGAAATGAAAAGGGATTAGCAAAGAGACATAAGAGCTAGTGATGACTGGAGAAGAGACACACACCTGAGTACTTTTAGACAGTTGGGATGTTTAGTGTACAGATCGTGTGACTATAAAATAAACAAAGGTATATGAGAGAAACCATGATCTAAAGGAACAGTGGTGAAATAAAAAGTAACTTCAAATGTTTGCAAACACTGCATGTGAGAGTTTGAATGACAGTCCCCATGGGGCAGAACTTCGAACACTTGGCCATGTGGTGGCACTATTAGGTAGCTGTACATGTGACCTTGCTGGAGAAAGTGTCACTGGAGCCCTGCTTAAGTATCAACACTACTGCCATTCCTAGTTTGCTGTCTACATTTCCGGTTTGGGGCTCAGGATATAAGCTCTCGATGCTCCATTCACCATGACTACCAGCTGCCACACTTCCTCACTATGATAGTGACTCTTGTACCTCTGGACCTGAAGCCGAACACCCTTCCTTCTCTAAGTTTTCTTTATCTTAGTGTTTATCACACCAATACAAAAGTAATGCATACACACTCTAAGCCATATGTCTTGTGATACAAGAGACTCCTAATGACATACTGCTATACCTACTTACCAGTGCCTCGCTCAACCACTATCAACTAGATTCAGGCAGTCAATGAGAGTGTGCAGAGAATGAGAGACTCTGAAGGACTCAATCCTAAATGAATGTCCTCACCAAGCCCAGTACCTCTGCCTAGGCAGAAGAGGAGGCAATTACATGACCTGAAGGATGGATGGCTCCCAGTGAACAGTGCCATCCAAACACTGAACAAATGCACATATCAACTCACAGAGACGATGGCAGAATGCACAAGACCTGCACAAGGTCAAGCCAGATACGATCCGAGCACTGAAAGGCAAGTGGTACCAACCCTAACCAAAATGCTAGTTGCAATTTATACACTAGAAAAGAAAAAGTTTTCTCCAATAGAGTGTCACTGGGTAGGTGTATCAACCACACTCCAAATAAGCCCCACAAAATACACTCCATAGTTTTCCTTTTTTTCTTTTTTTTGGCTCCTTGTTTTACTTTGCTGGGGCATTTTTTCTTCTTGTTGTTGGTTATCTTATAGGTCTTAGGATTGTTTTGATTTTGACCTTCATTATTATGGGTTGCATTTGGGTTTTGGCTTTGTTTGAAGACAGAGGGAAAGAAAGAATGAACATAAAATTGAGCAAATGGGGAAGTAAAAAATGAACATGATGCAAATATATGCTATAAAAAAAAACACTTTGCAAATAAATAAATAAAATTTTAAAAAGTAATACATTCTCTAAGCCATATAACATAATAAAACCCCTTACATTAAAGTCAGTAAGTTTGTTTTCACTGTCATGAATTGATTTTCATATGAATTTTGCAATTAACTTACACATATATTATCATATGAATAATTAAAATGTAAAATAGGTACCTTACCATTGTAGATATAAGAAAAGGAAAAGTTATAATTGCAGTGAGCTTATTTCAATTATAATTGAACTCATGCTTTAATATAAATGTATATACACAAACAAAGAGATAAATACAGATCTGTGTGTATATATATATTTACATATGTGCACATGTACACATATACATGTAAATATAAACATACAACACACACATATATATGTAATATATATGAATCTATATGTGTGTGTGTATATATATATATATATATATATATATATATATTCATAATAGTTATGCTCTTTAATTTTGTCATCAAGACAAGGAACCACAGTTCCTTAGAGAGACTGCTAATTGGCAGATAAGGACAGGGTAAATAGGAGGTAAACTGCAAATGACTTGCACTTCTGGAATGTAAGAAAGAATTAAAACCATGATGATGGCATTTACTTAAAAGCTGAGTGAGTGAATGAATGAATGAATAAATGAATGAATGAATGAAGGCTGGGAGACGATACTTTGTCTCTACAGAATTCTATTTCTTCATGAACTATGACAAGAGAAAAATATAGATTTGAAAATTATCTTTTAAAAGTTCAGACAAGAATTAGATTGGAATAAATGCTACATATGAAACAATAAGGAAAAATGGCAATGGTAAAGATAAAATACCTCTGTCGCATATACAGGAGTTACTGTAAGATTAATCTTAAAGTCTAAAAGACTTTCTAAAATACAGTGTACATCCAATATAAGTAGAAAATGAGTCACTAAAAGAGGGGTGTGAAGAGATGACTCATAGGTACAATTCAGCCAGTATGAGCTGGAATCCCCGTCACCTACACAAGAGCTAGAAGTGCCCTCCCAGGTGTTTTAATCACAGCAATGGAATGGGGAAGGAGTGGAACAGACTAATGACCTGGAACACACTGTGCTGTAACAAACTTAGCTGAGATGGATGGATGGATGGATGGATGGATGGATGGATGGATGAATGGATGGATGGATGGATGGATGGATGGTGGGTGAATGGATGGATAGATGGATGGATGGATAAATGAATTGATAAATGGATGGTTGGTTGGATGGATGGATGGATGGATGGATGGATGGATGGATGGATGGATGGATGAATGGATTGATAAATGGATGGTTGGTTGGATGAATGGATGGATGGATGGTGATGGATGGATGGATGTGACGGACGGACGGATGGATGGACGGACGGATGGATGGCTTGGCCCAGAAAGTGGCACTATTTGAAAGTGTGACCTTGTTGAAGTAGGTGTGTCACTGTGGGCATGGGCTTAAGGACCCTTGTCCTAGGCTCACAGCCAACCACTGGACTGAGCATGAGGTCCCCAAAGGAGGAGTTAGACAAAGGACTGAAGGAGCTGAAGGGATTTGCAACCCCATAGGAGGAACAACAATATCAACCAACCTGACCCTCCCCACCCCAGAGCTCCCAGGGACTAAACCACCAACCAATGAGCACTCATGGAGTGACACATGGCTCCAGGTGCATATGTAGCAGAGTGGGAGGAGAGGCCCTTGGGTCCTGTGAAAGCTGCCCCAGAGTAGGGAAATGCCAGGAAAGGAAGGCAGAAGTGGGTGGGTGGGTGGGGGAGCACCCTCATAGAAGCAAAGGGAGGAGGAATGGGATAGAGGGTTCTGGAGAGGAAATCAGAAAGGAGAATAACATTTAAAAGGTAAATAAATAAAATATCAAAAAAAAAAAGACCTTTGTCCTAGCTGCCTGAATGCCAGTATTCTCCTAGCAGCCTTCATTTGAAAATATAGAACTCTCAGCTCCTCCTGCACCATGCCTGCCTGGATGCTGCCATGCTTCCTGCTTGATGATATAGACTGAGCCTCAGAATCTGTAAGGCAGCCCCAATAAAATGTTGTTCTTTGTGAGAGTTGCCTTGGTCATGGTGCGTGTTCACAGCAGGAAAACCCTAAGACACCATCTACAAGGAAAAGGAGCTTTCATTATCTTCAACCAGTGGCAAGCAAGGAAAAAAGGTGAATGTACCTCCGCTTAATCACCGACCATGTACACACAAAGGCTGTTAGGTTAAACAGCCACAAAGGCTCATGTGTTTGAATGCCTAATGCCCGGCTGTTGGCACTATCTAGGTAAGCTGTGAAAAGGAGGCATGAGCTTCAGGTGGGAAGGCTGGGGTGTGGGTCACATCTGGCAGGACTCCGAAGCTACAGTCAAAAGTCACTTGCAACCATGATCTCTACATCCTGATCAACCAAGATGTGAATAAGCCATACTGCAAGCTCCTGTGGTCACAAACCAGGCCTTTGCCATCTACCGTGTCTTCTCATCACATTAGACTGTACCATCTGAAACTGTGATTGAGTGGATGGACAGATAAATGGATGGATGGACAGACAGAATAATGATGAGTTCCACATTTTATGAAAAACGTTGTATCAAAGGCATAAAATGCAGACCAATAGAAGAGGACACTCAAAATCCTGGTCCCTGTCCCCAGGTACAAGTATGCATACATGTGCACACCTACATGTAGAAAGCCACACACAAATAAAAAGAGTAAATAATCTTATTAGTGATACATATTAGAAACATATCCATTACAATCAACACTTTTTCCATCACTCAAAATTATGCTATATATTTCCTGCCAAGTAAAACTTTTTATTGATTCTTTGTAAGTTTCAGATCATACATCTCAATCCCACTCTTCTCCCTGTTCCTTCCTATCTGTCCTCTGCCCTTACAATGCCCCCAGAAATGAAAACAGATGTCACAAATAATAAATGAATGAAGCATAGAAAACATCTTGTCCTGGAAGCTGCAGCTTTGGGCAAACACTCCAGCAGTTCACAGATGAGGTAGATGCTGGGACTGGGCCTTCTCAAAGCCCGGGATCTGGGCCTGGATAGTAGCTGAGTTTATCAACCCACCTGCTCTCCCACACCCCCACCACCAGGGCAAGCTCTCCAGCTGCCCAGCTAGCTCACCCAATGCTCAGCTCTCAGGTGCTCACCCACGACCCATACCCAGGCCCCTAGAGACAGCCCACTGTGCTGTGCAGTGCTGGGGTAGGCTCACTCCCTGAGTGCTACAACTTGCTAGGAGCTGGACCAGCTCTCCAGTTCTTACAACCTTACACCAGCTCTACAAACTGCCTCAAGTGGAACATGAAATTTTTCAAGCCTCCCAGGAGTATAACAAAACAGAAAATATAACAGAAAAAATTCATTCAAAGCAATCAATAAAAACAAATAAAGAACTCCAGGAGCACCTAATAAAAAGATGAGCAACACACTTAAGATCTATAAAATTAAATGAAGTTATCTCAAGTTTATGGATGGGAAGACACATTTTCCCTAATTCTATAAATTAAATTAATTACTGGTCAAAATCCTAAGAGACTCTTAATAGAAACTTACACCCTTGTTCTAAAATGTAGAAAGCGGACAGGACCATAAAAAGCCCTGCTAATTTTGCAGATAAGAAAAAAGTCAATAATTTCATTGCCAGCTATTAAAATAAACAAAACTAAAATCATGAAAGCAGCATGGTATTAGTCCAGAGGGATAATGGTATACTAGAACAAAACACTGGTTGGTTAAAAATCCTTGGGGATCTTTACACTGTATCAATTTTTATATCACCTAAAACTATAATAAAATAAAAAGCCAACTTAAAATATTTTTCAGCTAATAAGCAAAAGGTATATCACTAAATGGTAGAGCATTGATTACTCATAAGAAAACAACAAAAAGTTCCTAATGAATAAAATTTAAAGCATTCCAAATAGCTTTACATACATTCCAATATATACAGTAAAAGTATGAAAACATTCAAGAAATAAAGAACAATTTCAAAACAAGAACTGCATTTGTGATCAAAGAGAAAGGTTGAAAAGTGGGGTAAAAATCTGTCATTCATAAACAAACAGTACTTTTCTATCTAACCAGTTTCAAACCCAGAGAGAAAGCAGTGGCTTTCCCACCCCTAGAATGAACTACAGAAAAGAGCCTGGGCACACAGGAAACTATTCACACCAGCAAAAAGACACTTCACTGCTATGCCGTTTTTATTTTATTTATTTTATGCTGGTGTCTCTGTGACTTGGGTTGCCATTATGACCATTCTGCCTGGCTTAATTTGGGTTTTACTGCTGTGAACACACCATGACCAAGGCAACTCTTATAAGGAAAATATTTAATTGGGGTTGGCTAACAGGATCAGAGGTTCAGTCTATTATCAAGATGGGAGCATGGCAGCATCCAGACAGGTGTGGTGCAGTAAGAGCAAAGTTCTACCTCTTCATCCGAAGGCTGCTAAGAGAAGACTGGCTTCCAGGTAGCTAGAATGAGGGTTTTAAACTCTTTCCTTCAGCAAGGCCATACCTACTCCAACAAGGGCACTTCCAGATAGAGCCACTCCCTGGACCAAGCATATCCAGACCATCACACGCCTTTCTGCACATCAATTCTGTAGTATGCGTCCTCAGCACACTTCCCCTTAATTCCTATTCTAATTGTTTGTTTCCCTAGCCTTCCTCTTTCCATTTCTTAATTATTAATGTCTTTAGTTTTAATAACCTTTGAATTAGTAGCATATCCTACTAGCATCTTAGTGCATTACTATTTTTAACTTTTGGAAATACAGAAGTACTTGATAGCCTTTTCCTACGTTTTGATATCTGGTGTGTTGTCAAGTCATTATTTTTACTGTTATCTGATCATTTCAAAGAGAAAAATGACCAGCAGGACACTTACTTTACAAAGCAAATGAGAAAAGGGAAAAAACTGAAAAACACTTCCATTCTAACATAAAATTTCCAACATATCCAGTAAACCAATGAGCTCTACAAACTTTCATAAAAACTCAGATTGAAATGATGAATGCAATGACAATAACCAATATACATAGCATGTGGAAGACCAAAGCAAGTGGGTAGAGCTATTTTTGTGTTGCACAAAGTCATCAAATCAGTATAAGACATAAAATTCACTATATGTTATTAAAGATAATAATCAATCAAGAAAAAGGACCATTAGGGTTCATGAGATTATTCAGCAGGAAAAGGCACTTGCCACAAAGCCTGCTGACCCAAACTATCTCAGAATCCACTTTATGAAAGAAGAGAATCAACTCTGACCACCACACATGCCATGGTATTCGCATGTTCACACTCCAACAACATATATACATATACAGAGGCAATAAACACACACACACACACACACACACACACATATAAATACATACATTATTTAAAAGAAGATAAAACAATTACAAGTATGTATTCACCAAATGTTGGTGAACTTTATTCACAAAATAAATACTACTCATATAAGGGAACAGATATGTCCAAATATACAAATAGCAGGAGCTTCAATACCAAAGTATTATGTTTGGATAGAACATACAAAGACATTCTAGGCCTAAACAGCATCACAGATCAAATTCACTTCCAGATATCTACAATTTATTCCATCCAACAGCTATGGAAAACAGATTCTAGTCAGCAATCTAAAGAAGTTTCTTCAAAATAAAACACAGTCTGATCCACAAAAACATTATTAACACATACAGAATAAATTCTTATATCTAATAAATTAGAACATCATGAAAAAAAACCTAGAAGCCAATAACAAGAGGAACCATTTAAACACACAGAGATTAATTAATACATTCATGAATAATTCATGAGTCATTGAAGAAATCAGAGAAAAAAATTTAAATTCCTGGAATCAACTGAAAACAAAACTACAACTTATCAAATCTTTTGAAACATATTAAAGGCAGTTCTAAGAGATGGTTTATAGCTATGCGATCTTACATTAAAAAGTAAGAGAGACAACAAACCAAAAACCAAAAACATACCTTAAGGTTTAGAAACAAGAGAATAAACCAAGCCTGAAATAAATAGACAGAAAAAAATACAGAAAAGGGGAAATTTTAATGAAGTGGAGAATAAAGTATAAACATTAAGAAGCAATGAAACACAGTTATAGGGAAAGAAAAAGAAAAATCTCAAAGAATATAATTAGGAGCAAAACAGGGAGCATTACCACAGATACTAATAAAATCCTAAAAAATAATTATAGAATTCTTTGAAATCCTAAATTTAAAAAAGAAAAAAAATTCCAGAAGAAAGTCTTAATATAAATGACTTACAAAAATTAAGAAAAAAAGAAGAAAAACAATAGGCTAATAACTAAGAATGAGGTTCAAGTAGCAAGAGCTTCCCAATAAATATCTGAATTCACTGCTCAAGGATGTTAATGAACTCTCATGAATGCCCTTCAGACTATTTCATTACAAAAACAAGGAAAAGGAATATTTCTGAACTCATTCTACAATGGCAGAACTATGCTGGCAATACCATATAATGACAAAATAAAAACAAAATAAATATAAGTTGATTACAGACACAAAATTTATCAATAAAACTCTTGCAAATCAAAATCAAGAACACATTAAGAAGTGTATGTTACAACCGGGTTTGTTTTATGAAAAGATGGTTTTAACATATGCAAACCAGTAAGTGTAAAAAAGTCATGGGATTATCTCAAAACATGCAGAAAACCCTTTGGCAAAGTTCAACATGAGAAAGCCCTAGAGGAGCAGTAAAGCAAGAAATGGCAAGCCTATAGCTTATACTATACTGAATAAGGGAAAAGTAAAACCATGTCCTTTAAAATCAAGCACTAAACAAGGATGTCCACATGTTCCTGCATATTTAAATTAATTCTTGATTTTTTCAGCTAAAGAAAGAGATGAAGGAACACAGATGGGAAAGCAAGAAGCAAAAAGTACTCCTGTTTACAAAACCTCACTATCCTACACTTAAAGGACCCTAAAAGTCCACAAGAAAATATTTATATCAGATGCTTCCAGCAGAATACAAAGTCGCAGAGTCGCAGGATACAAAGTAACCATACAAAATTCAGTATCTCTTATACACACCAATACCAAATATACTAAAACAGAAATCAAAGTTTACAATATTCAATACAAGTAGAAGGAAAATGTGAATAAATGTACCCAAGGAGGTAAAAGAGTTCTTCAATAAAGAAAAGAAAACTTTAAGAAATTGATGAATACACATGAAATGGAAAAACATCCCAAGTTCATATATTAGTAAGATTTCTAATGTAAAAATGAAGGTACTAACAAAGCAACCTACAGATTCAAAACAATCTCCATCAAATTTCCAATTATACTCTTCGAAGAAGTTATAAAAAAAATCTTACAAACAAAAACAAACAAACAAAAGACCTAAGAGAAGGGGAAACTCTGGGGATGCCGCAATACCTGACCTCAATTTACACTACAGATCAACAGTAACATAAACAACATAACAGTAGCCCACACTCAATAAAACAGAATAGAGCGTCCATGAATAAACCTACAGGCACCTGATTTTCAAAGAAGGTGAAAAAAAGACACTAACCTAAATTACTCATCAACAAATAGCAAAAATGTTACCACATGAGATGGAGTAGTGCTCAGCCCTAAAGGAGACCAAGATAATGTTCTCTAAAAGAGAAAGGATGGAACAAGCAGTAATCATAATCATATTACATTTTTTTCAAAAAAGGAAAACTCAGAAAGACAATGCCACATTTCCTCTTCTCTCTGCATTCTCTATATACCTATAAGACATGAAAGTGACAGAGGGAAACTCTGTCAGGAGGCAGGAGACAGTGGGAAGGGGCAAAAAGGGGAAAGTAGTGGGGAGCTGAACATGTTCAAACATGTCATGATTTTATGAAAAGGTTAACATGAAACCCATCATTTTGCATAATAGATAGTCCATAATTTACAAAATAGGAAGCAAGTGAAGAAGGAAGTAATTTAACCTAGTAGAACTCATAGGTTAATGGGAGTATTGATCTCTACAATATGAATCATATAATCTCTTCTTAATTATAATATTTGTTGGTAATGTATTTAATTAAATAAAACATGGTTACTAATTTACTATTCTACCAGGCACTGTTGGCATTAGGACAGCTCCTACCTCCTACCAACGATGGCACCACCCACAGGTGACAGGGACCTTGGCTGTTTCCATCACCATGGAAACAGCCAAGCATTCCCAGGATAAACCAGTTCAGAGACCCACCTCCACCTGGGAGCAAATGACTTCACTATCCCCATAAATGATGGAACCCCTCTCCCTTCTCTCTCTTTCTCTCTCCCTCCATCCACCGCCCCTCTTCTCTTGACCCTGTCCTGTCAGTCTATTAAAACCGCGATACATGGAACATGTTGGTTTGGTGTGGTTTGTCCACACACAAGCCGAGAAATCTAATTAACAGGCATCTCATATTTTCATACAATTGTACTAATAACTAATCATAGAAGTCAACACAGGCATTTAATAAGAGTAATACAAAAGGAACTGAGGATAATCCTAACAAAAATCACCCAGACCAAGAGAAACAATGCAATACATGATTGAAATTCCATTGAAGTCCCTCATGTGTCTCAAAGAAACAACAAATAGGTAACTGTAGTGCCTATTAGCAAGGTGCTTGCTGGCCTCTAGGCTCACTAAATACAAGAGGGTCTTCTCAGCTTTCCTCAAAGTACCCCTAAATCTCTCTAGCCCTGGGGCATCCCTTCCCTTCCACACCTTCTCTTCCTGGCAGGTGGTTTCTTGGTTCTTCTCTTGGCTCCCTTCTTGGTCCTCTTGCCTCTCTCTCCTCTTCCCCTCTCATCCTCCCCCTACCTCTCTCACCTTATGGCCCAGTTCAGTCTGTGGGTCATAACTCCTCCCTCACATCTCCAATAAAAACCTGCTCTTCACCCATACTGTTCATTAAGGACAGAAGTAATTTGAAAAGTGTCCTGCTATTTTGGTAAACCAAAACGTCACTGTTTTATACATTTAAGTTCTATAAAGAAGTATTTCGTGTCCTCTTATAGTGAAACATATAGCCCAATACTCCATGTTGAAAGAATTTCTTAAATGTCAAATCTACAATTATTAAAATAAATATTAAGTCTCAGATAAGATTATATGAGGTAGAATTTGCATCATGAAAACAGCAGCAGTGAGAAAAAAATATGTGTGGGAATAAATATTTGCTACAGTCATGATCACAGTGGCCCAATGGGACAATGAATAAAATAAATCAAGAAACCACAATGAAATGCCTGTGCACCCTGAGTGCTTCCTCAGTCTAAATGCTCCAAAGGCACTGTGCCAAATGGAAAGATATACTGGGACTCCAAAAGCTTATACCAACATTTTTACTGTAACTGCTGACTTTTCTCCCAATCTTTCCATCTAATTCTTTAGATGAACTATTACATCTAAATACAACATTAGTTTTCCCATGTGTTACAAAATACTGTAATGACAAGACAGAGGATGGCAATACGCATCCCTTACACAAGAGTGGAACCAGCATGCAGCCAAGTTCCAACCATGACCCTCTTAGGTGAACCTGGAACAAGCACTTAATCTCTGTGGAATCACTTTGTATATTTGTAAAAAGATTTTTGAAATAATAGCTGATTAATATTTTTATATATTAGTAGCATGAGATGTTCATTAAGAAGGAGGAATGCTCATATTTTCTCTTTATTCTACTAGCTTGTTTTACTGATTAACAAGGGCTCATTATATATTCTAGTTGTTTAAACTCCACCAGATAAATAACCAATCTTAGCTATAGACCCTTCTTTCTTTCAGTTCTCCATTATCTTCCCTGATCTTTATTACATGTATAACCTGGTTAACATATAGTAGAAAATCAATGCAATTCCAATTATTTGGCTTTTGACATTCTTTGCTTCTGTCAACCTGTGCTTCAATTTTGAATTCGGTAGGTACTTTACTTAGCTAGGTAACACATGCACACATGTAATCATGTAACCTTACACTGAGGTACAATGATAATCATAATGGGAATAAAAATAGCACCTGTCCTAAAATGGCCTCATAGCACTGTAGTACCCAAGGCAATTCGCAAACATTTCACTTACAAACTATGATAGAAAACTTCTCAAAGAAAAGTCACAATTGCATCTCCAAATAAGGCATCTGCAAAATGACTCATTCACAAGCAATCAGAATTCTCATTTAATTAATAATAACCTGAACATTCTCAGGAATCACCTCCAACCTTAATTTATGGCACCCCAATGGGAAATCCGTTCTGCCTGGGGATTCCCTACTGGAAGTTCCTCTATAAAAGTATCAGTTCTAATGGATTACACCCTCAATCCTACTGTTTCACAAGATGAGAGGGGGCTTTAAGAGCCTATGTTAAATTCCCTGCTGAAAATGTCTATTACTTTCTCAGCTGACTTGCAGAGCACTCCACAAATAGACACTAAAAACTTGCTGATCAGTACCAAGAATTAGACAAATTTCTGCCCTTTATTGTGGTATATTTCATTAGCTACAAGCTTTTATATGTACTTAGTAACATTTTTTTTTATAAATTGAACAATTTTATTTTAAAAAAACAAAAATAAATGTACAGATTTTAAGCATTTTTGCATAAAAGTATATGAATACATTTTTGTCAGTACTTGATTTTTTTAAAGGTTTGATAGTATGCATTAAAATCTTAGTAACATTTTATGTAGTCTTTCAACAATGTATATCTTCTTTGCTTATAAAATCTCTTTTAATAATATAATTCAGATGAACAGAGTTCTAACGACTAGAATGGCAATGACTTAAGAAGATTCACCACATAATTTCAAAACCATCAAATTTTTTACACAAAAAAAATAAGAATAAATCAGTACAGTAAGGAGAATGATGGATCCCAAGGCCTGGGAGTAAGTAGGTCACCTTACATGGCAAAGGAGACTCTACACATGGATATCACTAAAGTTAAAGACTTTTAGCCTGAAGTGACCAGGTAGGATCAATCCTATCTATCACAGGAGGCCTAAGGAAGGAAGAAAGTGAAAATGTGGGTCAGAGAAATACAATAAAGGAATACCAAGCCCTGCTTGGCCACGTAAGGGACAGCATGGTTCCTGCCCCTGAAGCACAGCAAGCAGGGCATGGGCCTGTCATCTTTGCCTTGGGTGAAAGGCTTGTTTGTATAAAGTACACATTCCTCCTACCAGGAATGTCCTCTCTGCCAAGGTTAATGACTCCAGGATAACAGAAACAGCTTGAGTCTGAGAGGTAAGAATGTACCTAATGTCTCAGCAAATGATACAATGCTGTGAGCTTTAGGACAGCCCTTAAGGCTGAGAGAAAGGGCTGAGAGAAAGAATACTGAAAACATGAGTTCAAAACATAATTGCTCAACTATGCAAACTAGAAGGATGCAATATGAATCGTATAAGGAGCTTCACAATCTATAGGAACAGAGGCAGTTGCCTATGAGCTGGCTTGTCAGAAAGATACTAAGGAAGGAGATGAAGAGATTTAGGGAGTGGTGATGGCAGGGCAAGATCCCACCCAGCTGAAGTTTGTCCTTAAAGTTTACAAAGGCAGGCAGATTCCGGAGTTCAAGGTCAGTCTGGGACCGATAGAGTTTAGGTCCAGGCCCAGGCCCAGCAGAAATGGTAATTTCAGGGCTGGCCAGTGATTGCAAGTCTCTTTCCTAGAAGAGAAGGGCTAGAGTCTTAGGCTGCAGATTTATGGGATAATCAAAAGGAAACCTGGAGTAATGACTGGATTGATATGTTAAATAGAAAACTAGGCTTTTGATCTGAAGAGAGGAGCTACCCAGAGAGTTTTTAGAATAGCAGGAGAAAGCTGTCTCTAAAAGTGCAGCCTGAAAAGCTGTGTCAGGCAGAACAAAAAGAGAGACAGCAATCTGGAAAGCCATCTCAAGCAGAACAGAGGCCCTCAGCTTGGTCCCAGGATGTGGCTTCCAGTAGTTTGTTTTCACCACTCCTGGACATCCTCCTCCTCAGAATCCCTGTCCAAGTCAAGGCAGGTCCTTAGCAAGGGAAAAAGCATCTAGCTCCATTGTTGGTTTTGAACAAAGACAAAGAAACCTTGTAAGGTGACAGGTGATAAACTCCAGAACCTGACAAAGACAAGGAAAAAGAGTTCCCCAGAACCTTCAATAAGAAGCATGGCCCTGTGGATGCTTTGATTTGGGCCCTATGAGATTTCTATTATGTTTTGTTTTTTGTTTTGTTTTTAATAACAGTCTCATGTAGCCTAGCTGGCCTCAAAATCTCTTTGTACCTGGGCTGACCTTGAACTCCTGACCCTCCCACTTTCATGCCCTGAGTGCTAGGATGTACTGCACAGGCTTATGTACCTAAGTTTGAGTAGATACTATCACCAGGCACAGTAGCACACACCTAAACAAACAGCTGCTCCTGGGAAGCTAAGACAGGAGGACTCAAACAGTGAGTCCACTTCTGACTACACAAAAATACCCTCCTCAAAAAAAGATACAATGAAAACAAAAAGAAAACCTCAGGAACAGCAGGAGGACTCAGCAGTTGATTAGTCTGTAGCCTACAGATGCCAAGGCCAGAATCCTTGTGTGCAAGAAAAAAAACATCTTTGAAACTGTCCTCATGACAGTGGATAATTACCAAACTTTATTCGATCCCTAAAAAAAAAAAACAACTAAAGTCTAATGCTCCCTTATTCAAGCAAGCAGCCTGGTCACCTCTGATCAACGTTACTTCTCTTTAGCTCTTGTCAGTCAGCTTGAAATCAAGTTCCAATGAAAGAAACCTGTCTGACGTGTTCATTATAAATGGCTTAGACTCATTTCTATTTTTATGCCATTTGATATCAACAGGAGCAATAAAAATTATAACCAAAAAGAAAAGCATACATTCTACCAAAGAGCATTCAAATGCAAGCTTAGAAAACAGTACCACTGAAATAAAATGTACTCAAAGCTGGAATCTGCAGACAAGCCAGTGAGCTGCCAGTTTTCACCCTCAATAATGCAACAGGTCCTCCTAGTGACTTTATATCTATTTCCTGTGAGGGTCTCAAAGGCACAGCACAGGCTATCATAGAACTTTGCATGCCTTTCTAATATACAAGGACTGAGGCATATAATAAAAGCAACTTACCACTTGAGCCTCCAGCAGTAGAATACTGAGTAGCATCAAGGAATTTTCGTGGAGTAGGGATGTTTGAAACATCCATCAGAGGACCTGGAGAGGCATCTTTGCCATGAGAACTGTGGGGAAAGCAAGCAGCAGTTACTACTTTCTCCAAGACCAACTGAAGTCCCATTTAGTGCCCAAAACTCTACCTCACAAGTACATTAATAATGCAGCAGTTGCCACAGCTGGAGGTTTATAGATGTCCTCTAAGAGTCCCAACTGTTTACCAGAGTTATTATAAGGATATTGTGGACTGTCTAAATGATCATCTCATAATAAAATTATGCCAAGCAACCATGTGAACTCCTTTCTACATGAAGCAAAGATTTCTTATGAGTAAATAAAGCTGCAGTAACATGATGACAACTATAAACTTATGTTCTTCAAGATCACTTTTTACTTACTTTTCAGTTTACTCCTATTCAGTCACTGTCTTTAAAATATACTCAGAACTTTTGACAAGTCAAGAATCACTATAAAGGTTGACTTTTAAGACTTTCTCAGAAAAGACTTACTTATTCAGCACTACTATTTCAGTAAACCCTAGTCCCTAATTTGAAGCCACTAAAATAAACAAGTGGCTCAGAGAAGACATAAAGGTAATAAATGGCATAGTGCCTGGGAATGTCAAAGCAAGTATAGCTTGGGCCCTGGCCACAGCAAACTGAATCCTGAATCATCTAACCATACTGCCTAGACAGCAGTAGTTTCTCTGAGTCCAACACAAACTACAGTTCTCACTTTCTTCCATTCCAAAACACAATAATAGTAATAGATCATTCACAAACTGATTCTTTTGAGGGAGAGAAGGCACAAGAGAAGGGAAGAACCAAGCCCACAAGAAAGACTTCTGACAAGATGGAGGAGAAATCCAATTGAGAAGAACATTTAAACCAATGGTTTTCAACTTTCCTAAAGCTAAGACTCTTTAATGCAGTTCTTCATGTTGTGGTGGCCCCCCAATCATAAAATTATTTTTGTTACTACTTTATAACTGTAATTTTGCTACTGCTAAGAATTGTAATATAAATATGCAGAATATCTACTACACCATCCCTGTGAAAGATCAGTTAATTTCCAAAGGGGTAGCAACCCACATACCACTAATCTAGACCCTCCCAGCCTCTTCCCATAACACTTCTGTAACAAAAGCACTATGTTTAAGTGTTACACATATTTTCCCTTTCCTTTTCCTCCTTTACAATGGTAGAAATCAAACCCCTGCTACATAAAAGAATATTACCTCTGAGCTACACCCCTGCATTTCTAACAGTCAGTATTATTTCAGAAATGTTTGGAAAAAAACATTGTTAAAGAATAAAATTGTCACTTATACTAACACTACTTTTATTCCATGATATCGATGTATGATCCATTATCCCAGGAATGGCAGATAATATGGGAGTCACTAACTTCTCCATTTTCACTAAGGTGAGTGGGGATTGTTACCCAGATAATTTCTGTAATATATTAGTAGTTGGCACTGTGCTCAGTGTTGACTAGAAAGTGTGACTAAGATAAAGCAAACATCACACACTCTAGTAGATATATAAGTAGTAGAAAATGAACTGGGATAGTATTTCCAATTAAGTCTTCTCTGTGGAAATAAAACATCATGTTTTCATGTTTATAATTACCTAAATCATCCTAAGTAAATCCAATCATCTATATGTTCAATAAACTGTTGTTCATTGTTATTTTGATGTTTTTTGAAACAAGGTCCTATGTAGTAAGAGTTTTGGTTTCTTTAAAAAACCAGTTATGTCATATGAGTATGTTTTTCTTTCAATCTTCTCATCTGTGGGATATGGGGCTGCTTCAGATTGTCCACAGTATTTAACTGAGATTGTCCTGAGCTTGTGGGGGGAAGGGGATGATTTTTGCCAGCTGTTGATAGTTTAATTCTGGGAACTCAGGAAAGGGTATAAAGGAGAGAGCCCTAGAGGGCCTATAGCAGCTGCTGCTCCATGCTGCTGTGCTGCTCCCTGCTGTTGAGCTGCTCCCTGCTGCTGAGCTGCTCCCTGCTGCTGTGCTGCTCCCTGCTGCTGTGCTGCTGCTCCCTGCAACTGAGCTGCTCCCTGCTGCTGTGCTGCTCCCTATTGCTGTGCTGCTCCCTGCTGCTGAGCTGCTCCCTACTGCTGCGCTGCTTCCTGCTGCTGTGCTGCTCCCTGCTGCTGTGCTGCTCCCTACTGCTGTGCTGCTCCCTGCTGCTGAGCTGCTCCCTGCTGCTGTGCTGCTGCTCCCTGCAACTGAGCTGCTCCCTGCTGCTGTGCTGCTGCTCCCTGCAACTGAGCTGCTCCCTGCTGCTGTGCTGCTCCCTGCAGCTGTGCTGCTCCCTGCTGCTGAGCTGCTCCCTGCAGCTGTGCTGCTCCCTGCAGCTGTGCTGCTCCCTGCTGCTGTGCTGCTCCCTGCTGCTGTGCTGCTCCCTGCTGCTGAGCTGCTCCCTGCTGCTGTGCTGCTCCCTGCTGCTGTGCTGCTCCCTGCTGCTGTGCTGCTCCCTGCTGCTGCGCTGCTCCCTGCTGCTATGCTGCTCCCTGCTGCTGAGCTGCTCCCTGCTGCTGAGCTGCTCCCTACTGCTGTGCTGCTCCCTGCTGCTGTGCTGCTCCCTGTTGCTGTGCTGCTCCCTGCAGCAGAGCTGCTCCCTGCAGCTGTGCTGCTCCCTGCTGCTGTGCTGCTCCCTGCAGCTGTGCTGCTCCCTGCAGCTGAGCTGCTCCCTGCATTTGCTAATGCTGGGTTGCTGGAATTCTGAAAATTCTGGATGGTGAAGATTAGACTTGCCCCAAGGACCTTGACAACCCAAATCAGCAGAAAGTAAGCTTAATCAACAGGGAGTAGGCATAGGGGTCTACATCCTCTTTCTCTTCTAACACTTTCTCTCTTACCAAGTGTTGGGAAGTTGGAAGAAATTAGGGTGCAATAGGGTTAAAAGGAAAGTAGAGAAATAAGAACCTCATAAAATAGCATTTTTTAAAAATGTGCCAACAGTCCTACTATGTAGCTAACCTCAAACTCGAGTTCCTGCCTTAGCCTCTAAAGCACCAAGTTATAGTCATGTATACCATGTCTCTTTGAACTCTCAATTTTTTTCTCTTAACTCTTCTGCTACCTTCATAGTATTCCCAACAAGATGAGGTCTGCACACATCCCTAGTCCCCAGATATGCAGTCCATAGAAACAAGATAATCATTGGGAGATACAGTGCAGCTACTGAGCAATTTTGAAAAAGTTAATTTCACCTATAAGTGACAGGAAAATTATATACATAATTTATAAATATTTAAAAAACTGGAGGAGTTATGTGTATAGTAGAATAAATAAAAATATCAATGAGCAGGAAAACAGAGTTTTATGTATAGCTGGAATACTGCCTGTCACTTCTAAAAATAAACAAGTACAAGTTGTGCCTGTGTGGATGCTGGTACACACTGAGAGTGTAATGGATGCCTTGTGCAGAGGCTGGTACACACTGAGAGTGTAATGGATGCCTTGTGCAGAGGCTGGTACACACTGAGAGTGTAATGGATGCCTTGTGCAGAGGCTGATACACACTGAGAGTGTAAAGGATGCCTTGTGCAGAGGCTGGTACACACTGAGAGTGTAATGGATGCCTTGTGCAGAGGCTGGTACACACTGAGAGTGTAAAGGATGCCTTGTGCAGAGGCTGGTACACACTGAGAGTGTAATGGATGCCTTGTGCAGAGGCTGGTATAGACAAAATTCTACTCAGACAGATGACAAAGAATTGACTTTTGGACCATCATCTACAAGTATTTTCTCAATAAAACCTAAAATTTTGTTTCTGAAAGATACAGGGTAATAAATGGCTTGCTACTTAAAAAACTTAGCTGCTAAACTTTATAATCAAAGCCAGAAGTACCTTCAAATGCCAACAAATTTTAATAAAATCAATTTATTAAAAACTACATTTACATGTACTATACTTCCTCCCTCCCTCCTTCTAACCCTTTCTCTCTTTCCCTCCGTCCCTTCCCCACCTCCGTCCCTCCGTCCCCCACACCCCCCTCTCTCTCTCACAGACACACACACACTTTCTCTTAGGCTTTGATTTTATCCTCTGTGAACACTAATTCAAAAGCAAGTCGGCAAGTACCTCTGGAAATAATATTTAGGGTTTCCCTTCAACTTCTTTTTATCTGGTGTTTTCTGAGACCATCCAGCTGTCCTGGAACTCAACATATAGACAAGGATAGCTTCAAACAGATAGCCACCTGCTTCTGCCCTCCAAGTACTGGGACTGAAGGCATGTGTCACTACTACTGGTTTTTCTTGAATTTCTACTG
This sequence comes from Micromys minutus, assembly GCF_963924665.1. Classification (NCBI taxonomy): domain Eukaryota; kingdom Metazoa; phylum Chordata; class Mammalia; order Rodentia; family Muridae; genus Micromys; species Micromys minutus. The sequence continues at coordinate 47,174,160 of NC_137953.1, forward strand.
AAGGGCTTTGTGGGTTTAAAGGGTCAAAGTGGAAATGTGAGAGGTCAAGTTCAGTCAAAACCCCGAAGACAGGTAACTGTCAACCGGAAGTGCCTTCTGAACTCCCAATTGCAGATCCACTTTGCCTGGATGCACCACAATGGGGCAGATGTACAAGGCTCTAGGCAAGCCCCAAACCCCACCTCCACAGGAAAGAGTGACAGAGACTCTAGCCAAATCAGCCACTCTCTAAGTCTCTAAGTCCCTCCTCTGCACACACACACACACACACACACACACACACACACACACACACACACACAGCATTAGAAAAACAACTATGGCTAATCTTAGAGGCAAATGTATGAGAATCCGGTGATTGGATCCTGGGCTGTTTAAAAAGAACAGAACAAAGGAGAGAAGCGCAAAAATAAAGACACACGTTGAAACCTTCTACTCGGTCCTGGCTTCTTTGTGGTCCTGATTCCTTCGTCCTCTGTGAACACTTTATCCCAGGCTCTGCACTTTTCTAACAGTCAGGCAGGGGTTTATGGCCCTGGCCAGCAGGGCTGTAATCTGAGCACAGGGCTGAGTCTTGGCCTGCCAAAATTCACAGGCCTGGGGGCACCCCGCTGCAACTAGTTCCCATAACTCCCAGCCTGAATTCAAGCAAGCCAGCAGAGCTCGCCAGAAGCAGCCTTCCCTGGGACCTGCAGTGAGGAGCTACCTTCCCCCAGGAGCAGAGCGAGACCACCCCCCCCAATCAGGTCATTAAGTACAACAGGGCTTGGTTTCAAAACTGTCAGAGAAAGACTCCACACCTATTCATTTACCAACTAGAGTCATAGGTGCTATTCAGCACAGAACATTAAATGAACCTTTGCCTTCATTGCAAAACAGAGTCCTCGTCTCACCATGCATCAGAGAGAAAACTGAAAAAAATATTAATTAATTTCCTCATAGGTCTTTGAATCTGAGAGTTATTTTAGAAAACAAAATAAGCGAAAGACTCTTGAAGTTCCTAATTAGTAAGAATGCTCTGAATTGTTTTATTTTGAAAGAAATGTGAATAGCAGATATGTTTTAAATACACATGATAACTTTTGTTTTTACCCCACTCAGAATCATCCACAGCTGAGGTGAAGACAACACAGCAATTATTGATGCATATCAATGTGTACTGTGAGTGATGTGGGTTTTGGTTACATAAAAAGCAACACTGCAACATGACAAACCTATGCTATACCACAACAACAACAGCCAGCTGCCACCATAATTTACCCAAATCCCACACCACTGTAATTTATGCAAGGACTTTCTGGTCACAAATTAACCACCCACCTTGCTAGGACCTATTCAATACATGTTTAATTTTCAAATCCGTGAAAAATGTTCTTTTATTTTTTTAAAAAAAAGAACAGTTAGAAGTCCTCCAGCTTGTAAAACATTTGTTTTAATTACAGCCAATTTCTGCTCCTTGGATTTGTAATTGCTAGTTTGTAATCTCTCTCTCTCTCTCTCTGTGTGAGTGTGTGTGTGTGTGTGTGTGTGTGTGTGTGTGTGTGTGTTCAATTATTACAAAATTCCCAGGTCCAGCTCAATTGGTAGATTTGACTGTCAAAGGCAAACGGAAATGAGTTAAGCTTTACACTATAAAATTAATATCTAATATGGTCACCTCTATAACAGAACAGCTAGTATAGTAGCTGTAGAAGATCAAAAATATTCATAAAAGTTGGTTAAATCAGACTGAGCTGCAAAATATCTATCAGAGATCATAAAAGGAATGGGAATCATTAACACAGTAATTCTGTATGGTTCCAAGATCTGGCTAAAAATACAGAATGAACAGTGAGTGACTTAGAAATCAGAAAAACTGAGGAAAGAGTCATGTCTTCAAATGATAGATCAAAGTTGAAGATAATATAGAATGCAGCTAAGCTGGTTACATCTAAGGAAAAAGAAAATAGAACTGAAAGATAGAACAAAAATGGTTAAATAGGTAAAAATACACAGAACAATACAAGTAACACAAAGAGATTCAAAATATGCTTTACACGCTTGAACACCAAAATAAATACCAAACCCACAGGATCTGTAGTGATCTCTACCAGTACAGCATGTCAGGAGACACACAAAGAAGTAAGGTTGAAGCAAGTACTGACCCAGGATCTCATGTGATGATAAAGGAAGAACTTCTATACAAACATATGAAGAATATAACCCACTTGGTGTAATAACTATCAAAATACATGTCTGTTCATGTACTCAATATACAGACCTACACATACATACCAGAAGAGTCATGCTTGCACACATGCACATATCCGCCATCTCAGATTGTCCTTTCAAACTGTAAAACCTTGTTTCATTTCAAGGAAAAAGAAAAGTGTCAAATCGTCAAGAGTAACCACTGTTACTGTTAAAGTAAAGCATGCCTGTGGGCTCGCAGGAAAACCTTCTCCCGGTCTTCACTCCTCACTTCTACTTCCCACAATAATGAATGTTCTGCATAACCCTTCTAGGGGCCTTCTGGTCAACTACAAATATGCCCAGATAATATACTGGTTTGATTTAAGGGTGCGGTAGTACATCTCAAACATCTTACCAAGTAAGCATATAGAGGTCTTTCTCTATATGCTAGAGGTCATTCATTTTCGGCTGTTGGGTTACACGGAACAGATGTAATTCATTCAACCATGTTCTTTGTGATAAGCATGAAAGTTGTATTGAGCTTTGTAAGGAGCAAGGGAGTTGTTTTGGGGGGTGCCCCTTTGTGTGGGCCATGGGATACGGTCTTGAGACACAGTTAACAGAGCTGGGATTTAAGGCATGCTACGCTACACCAATCTTAGTTGTGTGGGTTTAACAATAATGTCACAATAAACATCATACTACATATATTTTCATAAACATGTAATATTTTAAATAGGATGTGAACCAAGAAATGGAATTTCATAGTTAAATTTTATTTTCTAAAGAGGCATATTGGTTATTCAACCAAGGAAAAAAAACTATTTTCCCCCCACTCCTAACAAGACAATACGCTATGGACATTGGCTATCTGATGGTCAAAAACCATACTTGATTTCTCAAGTCTATATTTCTCTAATCATGATATGTCTGAATTTGTTTAGGTTTGTCTGAAAAAATGACATCCCTTCTCTTTTATTACTCTGAGTAGTTTCACACTTTAGAGGGAGCCTTGGTACATATTTTTAAGTTGATGTTTTAACTTTTGCTCCAATTTACTATAAATGTCTTCAGTTTTGAAATAAATAAGTTATTTAACATTATTATTTATGAATTGTCTGAGTGCTCAGAAAAGCCCGCTCCACACAAACTCTCATATTGTCAATGCCTATCAAGTTTTATCATATGATTTTGGTATCTGGCTACAACATTCTGTATATGAAAGACAGGTATCTGAATTTATTTCTGTGAGTCATAAGCTTGATTTCAGGACTCTGCTTTGTCCCAACAATGTCTCCACTTGCATTCTCTGCTCTGCTTTGAGTAGCATTATGGTATACTTGAATGTCATATGAAGAAAGCCTCCTCAGAACTTCCTTTCTTCATTTTCTTAAACAACTGTTGCATACTTGTTCTTCTAAGTAGACTTTAGATGTGACAGTATCAAACATATCGACTGGGTTTAAATGAATCAGACATCTACGTACTACAAAGCGGACAGTCTTCACATCTGTTCATTTCTTCAGAATACAGCTTTGACTATGTATCCATGCTCTCGATTTCTCTCCCTCTCTTCTCCCTCTCTCCCTCCTTTTCTTCTGCTGCACCCCTACCCGAGATCTTCGTTTTTTATTTATTCCATTTCATTGTGTGTATGTGTAGAATGTACATACACATGTATGCAAGGATGTGTGCACAGATACATGGAGGCCAGAGGTTGGTGTCAAATGTCTTTCTCAATTGCTTCTCTGCCTTCCATTATTTGAAATAGAATCTCTCATGGAACAGAAATATCACTGCTTTGGCTATGCTGACTGGCCAGTAAATTCCTCATATGTTTGTCTCTGTCCCAAATGCTGGAGCTACAGATACACACTCACTCAATTCTGGTTTTTATAAGGATGCTGGGGATTTGAACTTGGGTTCGCTCATTCTTAGAGCAAATGTTCTCAGATACTAAGCCATCTTCCTAACTACAATTTTGTTGTTGTTGCTTGTTTTGTCTTATTATTTTAGACAATGTTTTCACTCTTTGGCTAGCCTAGAATTTACTATGTAGCCAACCAGTCTGCAGCCCATTCAAAAATTTCAGTTCCTCATACGTAATATGAAAGTACAGATGGTGATAATGTTTAAGTGGACACAGAAGTAGGAATGAAGAAGATGAGGAATGGGAGGGAGAGTTAACCATAATGAAGGATGTATAAAAAAGTTCAAGAACTCTATTATTTTATAAGATAACTTTAAAATGTAAGAAAACAGAAATGGCTATGTGCATTCTAATTACTATTTCTGAACCTCTGGTTATTCTGTTCACACTGTGTCCAGCAGAATACTCTACTAAAATGGTAACTGACAGTCGCTCATTCACAGCTAGTCTTGAAGTTATTCTGGAGTACAAACTCAGTAGCTCAATATATGGGCAGTTTGTCTACTACACATATGCTAGTCAGAAGACGAAATTTCTCTTTCAATGTCTGAGTCTCTGATTATACAGAAGCATCACCCATAAAGATGTCTTTTGTTGCTGTTCAAATAGCACAAGACTTGAAAGACTTCATTCCCAGCATGCACTACTTACAGTGCTCTCCTGGAATACAGCTGGATGAAAAGGCATACATGTGTATATTTCAGCAGACAGTGCATGAAAGACCTTCTGAGAAGGGCAGCTACCACATAACTGCAATGGCCGACTATCTAAGATCCAGCCTGACTCCACTCCATATCTACACTAACGTAATGGTTTTCCTGAACCTACCTAGACTATAATACATAGGGCTGTGCTACAAGCCAAAGATTCAAAGCACAGTCTTCCTTAAACCTCACCTGAGCTCCTCCAGAACAAATTAGCTAAAGCTGAGAAGACCCTACTAAACCTTCAACTTCAGTTCCTAGATCTCAGTGTTTTTATCATTGCTGACTTCACTGTTTAATTGAAGGAGTTCCTTCTCAGTTCCTTCTGAGAGCACAAGAATGTCTCTGATCCATTAGTAACAACAGGCCCACAAGACTTTTCTAACATATCCTTACAGAGGAGACCAGAACAATATACAATGAATGAATGAACAAACTTTAGCCTCTCTGAAAATATGCCATATTTTTTATTATAAAACCTTCTATGAGTTCAGAAACAGTATATTACAAGATAAGGAAGATGAATATATATTCTGGAATTCAAAGAATGTTTCTTCAAATAATGTTACTGCCACAAGACATTGTAGTAGAGAGGTTCCTTAACCCACCTCATCTTCCCTTTTTCCTTGTTACGCTGTACAACCCGGCTAGTGGATTTGATATACAGATGTCGGTGCAGTTCCTCTATAAGAACCAAGTGCAGGTTCATCTTCTTGCTGTGAAGTTCCAGCCTGAGATCACTGAGTCCTTCCACCTGGAGCAGAGGACCCTCCAGAGACTCCACTGCTGACACCTAGAAGGGAAAAGAAAGTCAAGTACAAGTAAAGAGTCTTGTAGCACCATAAAGAAAAAGAGTGGGTTTTTTTTACAGTACCATCTAAAAGGAGTAATGGGAACTGTGTATGCAATATCAGACTGCTCAGTATTGTGTGGACTAACCTAGTCTGGCCCTTAAGGACTTGCTAAAAATAAATACAACACATAAATGCATGTAAAGCAACACAGCAAAGCCATATTTACTCCCATACACATTGCTTGTCCAAAAACACATGTAAAATAACTACATTGATTCATATTTTCACTAGAATCTCAATGCTGATGGCGAAATCAACTTCTTGAGGGGGAAGGGTATTTTGGGGTTTTTTTTTTTTAGATTGTTTGTTTTGAGAGAGGGTCTAACTAGGTGGCCCTAGATAACTTTAAACTCATATTCCTCTTGCCTCAGGCTTCCTAGCACTGTTGTAGTTGAAACTGGCTTGAAATCAACTTCTTAATAAAAGTTACTCTTTAAAATTAAAATTAAATCAAGGTATACATTTTTAATAGCTTATTCTCCTGGTGATCATCAGCCAGATAGCTCTGTTGGCTGAGGTCACATGTGTAACTATAAAGAACCAAGCTGTTTTCTTTTCTCATATTCACAGGCACATGAAGGTAAATGTACTTGTGCGTGCATATAGGTGGGAAGTAGCAATCATGACCTCTTTCTTGATAGCCTGATCCAACCTGATTAAACAGAGGGGACTGAAATGGAGAACTTAAGATACAGTACAAAGGAGATGCTCTTAAGATGGCTGAAAAGATTTTAAAGGCAAGAAGGGCTGAATGAATGAAATCATACAGAAATGCCTACAATAGAGAAGCTGAAAGATCCACAGAATTAAACTGACTTGAAAATCTGAGTGGTAACTGCAAAGTGGGAAGGAGCACATGAGGTGTGATCTCCTTCTCTGTGTAAGTACAATTACTTCTCTATGTGATAATGATCTTATATATCCGGAAAGAAAAAAGGTGAAGGGCATATTCTAAGTATTATTACTTAAGAATGGGGAAAGGGGTGAAGAGGGGAACTTGAGGCTACAAGGTGGAGGGGAAAGATGAGAAAGAAAAAAGAAAACATAAGTACAAGAATTCCTGAGAAGAAGAAAAGCTCACCAGCTCCCTGAAGGTCTATGGCTATCCTCAGCTTTTAAATATTTTAGAGGTAGTTAAAGGAACAGAGTGAAGCCATTAAACCTGATTATAAATACAAAATGACCCTCAATACTAAATCATTCATATAAAAACAATAGTTAATAAAAGTCATGAAAAGAGCCAGGTGGTGGTGGCACACACCTTTAATCCTAGAACTTGGGAGGTTCTACAAATTGAGTTCCAGGACATCCAGTGACACACACACACACACACACACACACACACACACACACACACACACACAAAAGTCAGGAAATGCATTGGTAATAAGAAATATTAATCACAGATCTACAGAGGTCTAAGGAGTCACCTGAAAGTACAATAGCTCGCCCATAAACACATCACTTGTTTTGTGATGTGCTGTAATCAAATGTCAGTAGCAAATAAGTTTCCCCAAGTTAACAGCAGGAAAGGATACAAGAGTGGAAGACTGACAAGCCCGGGCCAGCTCTGCCCTCTGAAGCCTGCCCGTATTCTCACACTGACTTGCAACTGCCCCTGCGATGACAGCCCCTGGGCCCTGGGCAACCTGCCAGTAATTCCAAATGAAAAGGCAGACTCTTAAAATGACCAAAGTGTCCCCAAGGGAGGAAAAGCAACAACAAATTCATTTATACTCACGCCCTAAAAATGGATTTTAACTCAAGTCTCTAGTGAAGAAAAGAGGATGCATTAACCTTCAGTGACATCTAGATCCAGAAAATAAAAAATAATTTGGTAAACCAGTGGCCCATCATATAGCCTTATCCCTTAAGGTAATTAAATCCAACCAAAAATATTTAAGCTTAAAAACCATCTACTGCACAGCCACACTTGACTTGCTTGTAGGAATTCACATGAAGAGATTTAATTCATATCCCAAACATAAAAATACGTAACAAAGACAGCTTCCAAAGCCACTCAATCAAAAAAAAAAAAAGATTAAACTTCAATAAAAACAACACTATGCCTGGCAAATGGTACACACAAATTATTTTTAACAGTACCTACATATTCCAAGAATTGAAAAAACTCAGGAGTGAATTTACATGGTATTGCAATACAGCACTTGAACAAGTGTTCTTTAGGACACCACTGTAGTCATTTATACAAGTTTTCTGACTATGTTTCCTTGGAACCAAATATAATTTTATACACATACACAAGATCAAGGGTTGTCCTAGAACTTCAAACTTTAAAAATCTCGACATAAACGAGAACAGAGAAGAGTGCCTGTGGTGATTTAAAAAAGAATGGTCCCATAGGCTCACAGGTTTCCATGTTAGGACTCCAGTTAGTGGAACTGCTTAGAAAGGATTAGTCAGGGGGGCCCTCCTGGAGGAGGGTGTCACACGAAATGGGCTTTGAGGTTTTAAAAGTCCACAAGAGGCTCAATTTCATTCTCTCTCTACCTGCAACTTGTGGATCAGATGTATACTGCCAGCTGTCTCTGCAGCGCCATGCCTTCCCTCCAGCTGTCATGCACCCAGGTATTCTAGGGTACTGCTGTGACAGGCCTGACCAAGCTGCTGTTTGTTTAGAATATGGAAGATATGGGGACTTTGGATTAGGAAAAAAACAGCTGAATGTCATAAGTAGACTTAGCGGACCACCCTAGCAGAAACATGGAAGACAATGGCACTGAGAGCAATGTAGACTATGGAGGTCCAACTCAAGAGGTTTCAGAGGAGAGGAGAATTAAAGACCATTTCTGTGATATTTTGGAAAAGAGCATGGCTACTTTTTGCCCTGTCTTAAAAATCTACTGGAGAGTAAATTGAAGAGTTTTAGATTGATTGCTTTGGCAGAGGAGGAAATTCCCAGATAGCCTATTAGTGACTACATCACATGGTTATTAGTGACCACTTAACGCAACTACACAATGAAGAGCAGCAAACAAGGCAAAGTAAAATATAAAACGTAATGGTAGTTTTAAAAAAAAAACCTGGTGCTAAATAAAACAGAGAATGGCAATCTCAGGGGAGACCAGACTAGACCTAGCTAATCCTGAACCCTACTGATTTCCTAGGCCTAAGCAATAAGTAAATGTTATTCAAGGAGCTCTAGACTCCTGCCCCAGCAATCAGAATTTGGCAGATCTGATCAGGTGGTTCTGGATTTAGAATCAAGAGGATATAGGAAATGTGTTGTGTAATCTTCCACCCAAGGAAAGTCACTAAGGCCAGACCTGTGACTAGGGAGCCTGGAGGCCCAGAGAAACTCGTACTTGAAGCTGTGAAAGTGAAACCTAGATTGCATAGAGACCCCAAGATGTTGGAGGTGCAAGAGCTATGACATAGCTGCCAAGGTGAAATGCAGCAGGAACTGAAACCAGCCCAAGAGAGAGACTGTGTTGTAATCAACAAAGCTGGAAGGAATGGGCGACTGGAAAAACCCTAAAAGAATTGGGAGTTGGTCTGGGATTTCCTCTACCTGCTCCCTTTCCTCCTTTTTGGAATAGCAATGTGTATTATAGGCTCCTGTATGTTAGAAGTATGTAAATTGCTCTTTCATTTACATTTTTCTAAGATTTGCTTATTTATGAATATGAGTGCTTCGGTCTGCATGTACACAAGTATGTATACCTGTATGCCAGAACAAGGAATCAAACCCCATTACAGATGGTTGTGAACTACCATATAGAGCTGGGAATTGAACTCAAGACCCCCAAAAGAGCAGCCAGAGCTCATAACAGCTGAGCTATCTCTCCAGCCCCACTTTTTTATTTTTATAGGAGTTATAATAACCCCCTTATGAGGATGCCCTGAGTTTCAGAGGAGATTTTGGACTTCTGAACTTTTGAAACAGTATTGCAACTGAAAGACTATGGAAGACTTTTGAAGTTTAACCGAATGCATTTTGCATTATGATATGACTATATATGCATATACATATCATATGCAGTGGAGACCAGGTCATGGACTGTGGAGGTTTGAATGAGAATGGATCCATAGGCTCATGTGTTGAATGTGGAACTGTTGAGAGGATTACTAAATGTGGCCTTGTTGAAGAAAGTTTGTCAATGGAGTGAGCATTACATTTTGAAAGCCCACAACAAGCCCAGTTTTTTTCTCTTTGCCTGCAACATTTTTATCAGATGTGAGCTCTCAGCTACTGCTCCAGCACAATACCTGCCTACCTACCACCATGTTCCCTGTCATAATAATCATCTACTAACACTCTGAAACTGTTAGCAAGCCCCCAGGTACTTCCTTTTATAAAGACCCTTGGTCATGGTGTTTCTTAAGAACAATAGAAGAGTAACACTCTCTTATGACTATAAGAAAACATAATTGTTTTATTTGGGAGGCTCCAAAGTCAACTCACAAAGTTAAAATTCCAGAAGTCAAGCAAGCTTTTTAGAATATATAGAAAGAGACAATGTATAAATTAGCTCACTAGGTAAATCAATCAATTTTCCCATCATGGGGATGAAACACCCACATAATGAAAGTAATTTCAATGGAGGAAATGTTTATTATGGCCCATGGTTTTGCAGGTTCAGTCCTTAAGACAGGATTCTTTCACTCTGGGCTTGTGGCAGTACTATACATATGGCAGAAGCATGAGAAAGTGAATGCCATCTCACCTCACAAAGCCAACAAGACAATACTTCATCTAATGTATTTCTACCAAGTCGCACCTGCCACTCCTACCACCAAGAGGCATGTCACAGGCTGGTGGTCTTCAGGATATGGGCTTCTGAGGGAATGTGTTGACATGGCTCACTCACAAAATAACACACCATGGAAGCAGTAACAGAAATTTAAGATACTGCATAATTAGAGATATAACAAGAAATTGGCTTGAGGAGGTTGGAATTATCAAAATTGGGTATATAAGTATGGCATTCAACACTGAAAAATGTCAGAAATGCATATTAAAATTACACAACTAGACAAACAAACAATGTTCAGAATGTAGATAATTAGCAAATGTCTAAGGATCTTTTTATAGAATCAATCTCATATATTCATGCATGAAATAGTCTTTAATAAACTCCTAGAATTCTCCAACACACAGCATTCCCTAAAGTTAAATTATTACATATTGAAAAGAATCAACCTTCCAGACTGAACCTGAGCCCTGAGCAGACCTTGGGCACTGGTGCCACACCCAATCCCACAAAACCCAGAGGAAGCTTATCACCCAGATGCTCTAACATGCCCAGGACCATGAGATCACAGGATCACAGGACTGCAGGAACACAGGTATACTAACAGGCTCAGGATCACAGAGGAACCTAGATTCCCAGGATATCAGACACACCCAGGAGCACTGGAACTCAGAAACACTAAAGGACATCAGGAAATTGGTCACATGGACAATCAGGATCTCAAGAAGAATAGGATCCAGTCAGAGACAGCTAGGGCAGGTAGCACTAGAGAAAAGCAGATGGTGAGAGGCAAGCACAAGAACATAAGCAACAGAAACCAAGGCACCTTGACATCATCAGAACCCAGTTCTCCCACTACAGCTAGTCCTAGATAACCCATCACACCCAAAAAAGCAAGATTCAGATTTGAAATCATATCTCATGATAAAGATCGAGGACTTGAGAAAGGATATAACTCCTTTAAAGAAATACAAAAGAACACTACCAAACAAGAGAAGGGATTGGACAAAACCATTTAGGATCTAAAAATAGAAATAGAAACAATAAAGAAATCATAAAGACAGCCCTAGAGATAGAAAACCTAGGAAAGAGATCAGGAAGCATAGACGCAAGCATTACCAACAGAATACAATAGAAAGAAGAGACAGTCTCAGGGACAGAAGATACCATAGATATCATTGATACAACAGTCAAAGAAAATGCAAAATGTAAAAAACCTCCTAACCCAAAACATCCAGGATATCCAGGACACAATGAGAAGACCAAATATAAGAATAATAGGCATAGAAAAGAATGAAGATTCCCAACTTAAAGAACCAGTAAGTATATTCAATAAAATTATAAAAGAAAACTTCCCTAACGTAAAGAAAGAGATGAACATGAACATACACTCTCATCAATGGACAGTTCATGGGAAAAAGACAGAACAAAGACACAGTAAAACTAACAGAACTTATGATTTTGACACACCTATAGGACAGTTCATCATAACACAAAAGAATATACTTTCTTCTCAGATGGAATTTGAAGAATCAAATTCAATCAAGAGGAGTAGAAGGCAGAAAATAATCAAACTCAGGGCCAAAATCAACCAAGTAGGAAAAAAACATAAAAACTATACAAAGAATCAACAAAACCAGAAGCTGATTCTTTGAAAAGAAATCAACAAGATAGATAAACCCTTAGCCAGACTAACCAAAGAGCACAGGGACAGTATCCAAATTAACAAAATCAGAAATGAAAAGGGACATATAACAGAAACAGAGGAAATTCAAAAAATATCAGAACCTACTACAAAAGCCATACTCAATAAAACTGGAAATTTTGGATGAAAGGAACAATTTTCTAGACAGATACCAGGTACCAAAGTTAAATCAAAATCAGATAAACCATCTAAACTACCCCATAACCCTTAAAGAAATAGAGGCAGTTATCAAAAGTCTCCCAACTGAAAAAAAAAGAAAAAATAAAAACCCCAGGAGCAATTGAATTTAGTACAGAATTCTATCAGACCTTCAAAGAATACCAGTACTCTTCAAACTATTTCACAAAATAGAAACAGAGAAACACTACGAAATTCATTCTATGAAGCCACAATTACACATATATCTAAACCACACAAAGACGCAATAAAGAAAGAAAACTTCAGACCAATCTCCCTTATGAATATCGATTTAAAAATACTCAATGAAATTCTTGAAAACTGAACCCAAGTACATATCAAAATGATCATCCATCATGATCAAGTAGGCTTCATCCCAGGGATGCAGAAATGGTTCAATATAAGGAAATCCATCAATGTAATTCACCATATAAACAAACTCAAAGAAAAAAAACTATATGATCATCTCATTAGATGCTAAGAAACCATTTGACAAAATTCAAAACCCCTTCATGTTAAAAGTCTTGGAAAGATCAGCAATTCAAGGCACATACCTAAACATAGTAAAAGCAATATACAGCAAACCAGTAGCAAAACATCAAACTAAATTGAGAAAAACTTGAAGCAATCTCACTAAAATCAAGAACTAGACAAGGCTGCCCACCCTCTCCCTACCTAGTCAATATAGTATTGGAAGTCCTAGCCAGAGCAATTGGACAGCAAAAAGAAGTCAAGAAATACAAATTGGAAAGGAAGAAGTCAAAATATCACTATTTGCAAATGATATGATAGTATACTTAAGTGATCCCAAAAATTCTACCAGGGAACTCCTAGAGCTGATAAACAACTTCAGCAAAGTGGCTGTACATACAATTAATTCAAACAAATCAGGAGCCTTCCTCTACTTAAAGGACAAACAATCTGAGAAAGAAATTAGGAAAACAACACCCTTCACAATAGTCACAAACAATATAAAAGACCTTGTGTGACTCTAACCAAGGAAGTGAAAGATCTGTATGACAAGAACTTCAAGTCTCTAAAGAAAGAAATTGAAGAAGATCTCAGTATATGGAAAAATCTCCCATACTCATGGATTGGCAGGATTAATATAGTAAAAACAGCCATTTTGCCAAAAGCAATCTACAGATTCAATGCAATCACCATCAAAATTCCAACTCAATTCTTCATAGAGTTGGAAAGAGCAATTTGCAAATTCATTTGGAACAACAAAAAACCCAGGATAACAAAAACTATTCTCAACAATAAAAGAACTTCTGGAGGAATCACCATCCCTGACATCAAGCTATTTTACAGAGCAATCGTGATAAAAAACTGTATGGTATTGGTACAGAGACAGGCAGGTAGATCAATGGAATAGAATTGAAGACACAGAAATGAACCCACACACCTATGTTCACTTGATATTTGACAAAGGAGCGAAATCCATCCAGTGGAAAAGACAGCATTTTCAACAAATGTTTCAACTGGAGGTCAGCATGTAGAAGAATACAAAATGATCCATTCTTATCACCTCTTACAAACCTCAAGTCCAAGTGAATCAAGGACCTCCACATAAAACCAGATACACTGAAACTAATAGAAGAGAAAGTGGGGAAAAGCCTTGAACACAAGCACAGAGGGAAAGTTCCTGAACATAACACCAATGGCTTATGCTCTAAGATCAAGGATCGACAAATGGGACCTCATAAAATTGCAAAGCCTCTATAAGGCAAAGAACATTGTCAAGAGGAAAAATGGAAACCAAAAGATTAGAAAAAGATCTTTATTAATTTTACATCTGATAGAAGGATAATATCCAATATATACAAAGAACTCAAGAAGTTAGACCCAAGAGAATCAAATAACCCTATTAAAACATGGGGTACAGAGCTAGACCAAGAATTTTTAACTGAAGAATATCGAATGGCTGAGAAGCGCCTTTAATTTCTTTAATGTTCAACATCCCTAGTCATCAGGGGAATAAAAATCAAAACAATCCTGAGATTCCACCTTATACCAATCAGAATGGCTAAGATCAAAAACTCAGATGACAGCAGATGCTGGCGAGGATGTGGAGAAAAATGAACACTCCTCCATTGTTGGTGAGATTGCAAGCTGGTATGACCACTCTGGAAATTAGTCTGGCGGTTCCTCAGAAAATTGGGCAGAGTACTACCTAAGGACCCAGCTACACCACTCCTGGGCATATACCCAAAAGTTGCTCCAATATATAACAGAGATACATGCTCTACCATGTTCATAGCAGCCTTATTTGCAATAGCCAGAAGCTGGAAAGAACTCAGATGTCCTTCAACAGAGGAATGGATACAGAAAATGTGGTACATTTATATAATGAAGTACTACTCAGCTATTAAAAACAATGACTTTATGGAATTCTTATGGAAATGGATGGAACTAAAAAATATCATCCTGAGTCAGGTAACCCAATCACAAAAGACCACACAAGGTATGTACTCACTGATAAGTGAATATTAGCCCAAAAGCTCAGAATACCCAAGATACAATTCACAGACCACACGAAGTTCAAGAAGTTATAGGACCAAAGAGGAGATGCTTCACTCCTTCTTAAAAGGGGGAACAAAATAGCCACAGGAGAAAAAACAAAATTCGGAGCAGAGACTAAAGGAAGGGCCATCCAAAGACTGTGGGGATTCATCCTATATACTGTCACCAAACCCAGACAATAATGCGGATGTCAAGAAGTGCATGCTGACAGGTCCCTGATATAGCTTTCTCCTGAGAGGCTCTGGCAGAGCCTGAAAAATATAGAGCTGAATGCTCTCAACCAACCATTGGACTGAGAATGGGGTCCCCAATTGAGAAGTTAAAAAAAAAAAAGACCAAAGGAGCTGAAGGGGTTTGCAACCCCACAGGAAGAACAACAATATCAACCAACCTGACCCCCATAGTTCCCAGAGACTAAACCACCTACCAAAGAATACACATGGAGGGGCCCATGGTTCCAGCAACACATGTATCAGAGGATGGCCTTATCAGGCATCTAGGAGAGATGAAGTCCTTGGCCCTGTGAAGGCTCAATAAGTCAATGTAGGGGAATGCCATGGTGGGGAGATAGGAGTGGGTGGGTGGTGGACACTCTCATAGAGGCAAGGGAAGTGGGGATAGGATAGTGGGATTCCAGAGATAAAACCAGGAAAGGGGATAACATTTGAAATGTATATAAAGAAAATATCCAATAGAAAGAAGGAGAGAGAGAGAGAGAGAGAGAGAGAGAGAGAGAGAGAGAGAGAGAGAGAGAGAAGATAAACAAAAGAAAAGAATTAACTAAAAAATAATTGAATTTTTTTCTATATATGTTTCTAAATAAGCTTCATAGTAAATAAAAAAAGATACTACAAAGAACTTTAAATACTTCTTAGGGAAATTTGTACACATTCACCTCCATATCTGAACTCATCCAAAATCCATTCTCTTTCCCTTCCTACCCTACAACCCTTCCCATCATCAAGGCCAATTCATGAGGCTCAAATATTCTTGGCTGTGTGGCTAAGATCATCTTATCAGTAGTTACACTCAATAGAAAAATCCTTCTTCCTCCCTTCGAAGCTATGATTTGCTAGGAGCTCTTTCATGGGAGGTGGAACTTCATGCCCAACTCGCCTTTCATGCTGGAACTATTGAAGTTTAGGCTTGCAAAGAGCTTGTACGTGGTGTCATAATTACCATGTGTAGACATTTGCAGCTACCCTATTGGGAACCTTTACCCTATCCAACAGAATATCAGTTTCCTAGTCAGCAAGGTTAGAAACTGGCCATAAAGATAATAAACTGGTTTAGAGTAAAAACCATATTTCCTTTAAGATTATGAAAATAAGCAAAATTTTCAAAATGTTTTAAGAAATGACACTAAAAAGAACAGCATGTCATTCAATATAGAATATTATCCATGTTTTTTAACATAGGCATTTAAAAAAACATTTCTGTACAATACACAAACACAGGCCAAATGTACAATTACCAAACCAAAAGTTCAAAACCTTTTGCCTATATCTATATCTACAATAAATGAAGGTATTTATAATGAGAATGTAGTGGGCTACTGAACTACAGTTACATCATCTCATGAAAATGTTGTTAAGAATACTTTAATTGCTAAACACTATAGTGTAAAACTCATCTCTGGAGCAGTCCTAAATTCCTATACAATGTGAGCCTGAGCAAAAGGTTAACTGCCTGATCATTCAACTGCTATCTCTCTGCTCTGTAAACTAGGCTTGCTTGCTGCAGAAGTTCAGAGCTGCTTTTCTGTATGCATCATAATTGTGAGGTTTGCCCTTAAAATTCTGAATCAACTGGCTGCTTCCTGCTAATCTGCTTAAAACGGTCATACTAGAGGTTAACAAAGACTGCTGAACTTATTCAGATCTCTCTAGAGTTTTTCTCCTCAGGTATCCATAATAAAGGACTGTCATGATCACCTGTTTCTTCCTGCATTTGATTTCTCAATTTGATATTAACATCAAGAACTAGAGATTATTATTTCATAGTTAACTGACTGTCTACAGCAACCCTTAGACTTTTAAGTAACTATAATTTTTGTGTGTTGTCGTGAATCTATAGAAACATTTTAAGGAACACTTTGAAGTTTGCCATTCTGAGCAATAACTTCATTAAAGAAATGCTATTCAGAAAATAATACTTTTTTTTAATTTGGTAGAGGAAACAGTCACAGAGATAAATGATATTAGCCGCTATCTCCAAAAGAAATTAAGATACAAGCCAAAAATGAAGAGAAGCAGAAGGCTTCGACCTCCCTCTCCTGGATGGCCCCCTACTCCCAACTATCTACCTGAAGAAACAGTGAGCTGCAGACTGCCAGACACAACCTCCAGCCCCCCTGTGGGTCCGCCTCACACGGATCTCAAAGCAAGCCTGGGACCATGAATCCTACATCCTTCTAGTTCCACATGCTTCTGCTTTGCTGAAGTTAATTTGCAAAATTTTAAATATTTATCAGATAAGAACTAAGAAAAGCAACCTAAGGAAGCTTTAAAGATAACAGGTTCAGGTGTTGCTGCTGTCAGGAGTCATAATGATCACATGTTGGCTATTTAGCTTGTTTCATCTGATGAAAACTGTCAGACTCACAGCTTGTAAAAAAGAAAGAACAATCGCTCTCCCGCAGAAAACAAGCAAACAGAGCAAAAGCATGGCAAAGCAACTGTTTTCCAAAAAGGGTTACCAGAACCCAAACCAGTCCAGCAAGCCCACAAAGGGCCTAAGTGGTGGCTGTGTAACCCTAAATGCTCACTGGTGAGGCTGGACTTCACAATCTGAGGTACTGGTTCATCCACAACAAAAAAATAAATAAAATAAAATAAAATAAAAAAGGAGAAGTTTCAGGAAATATGAGTCCTTGCCAGGGCTGCCTATTTTTGATAAAATAAAAATTAAGAAGTTTGTCCCACAATTTAGTCATTTACTTTATATCAGCTTCTAAAGAGTACAGAGGCTAAAATGGATGGGGTCCTCACTCACGGGACTAAGACTGAAAAAAAGATTACAAAGAGTCTCTTAAAACAACCATCTTGGGCAGAAGCCACATCAACTACACAAGAAAAGATACTGTTGCTTTGCAGCCTGTGCAGCTATTCTGTACAGACCTGAGCTGACACTTCCCTGGCAGTGATCCTCGAGGACAAAGACAATAGTTTTGAAACAATTTTGAAAACCTTCCTAGTTTAACCTTGGAAAGTTCTAGTCTTTGCCTCCTTGAATGTGCCTATAAAAGCTGTCATAGCACGTGCAACAGGAATAAATAAACCCATTTATTCCTGAATAAAAACATTTATTTAGAACACCATTCTATCAGTTATTATTTTAGGCTGATAAACCTAACAGTTTGGGGAGCAGGACTGGACGCTTTACTATATCAGGGACATCAGAGCATTATTGTAAAATGTTGTATCCTTTACAGAACTCTGAAGAGTGTCCTCTTCCTAAAATCTGCACTAAGACCTTTCTTTAATGAATTCCCACTTTGCTAAACACACACACACACACACACACACACACACACACACACACACACACACACACACAGCTTCCCACAACTCTGTATTTAACTGTATCAAATGCATTGGGCACATTTTTACAAATAGACTATAACACCACATGGAAGAGATATTAAGTACAAAAAGTAAATCCTGCTCACAAGCATCTCCACTGCTGCTGTAAACTCAGTGGTGTCACTTACTTCTGTCTATAACAGGACAACTCAATGGTCACAAGACCTAACTACTCGATGAAGGTGATGTCAGGAGTAAAGGAAGTTGGAGTATATAAAGCAGAATAAAAGGACTCCACTCAAGACTGGGAGAAATAATGAAGTTTAGGTGAGGTGAGGTTTAGAGGTCTATAGAAAACACAATTTCTGATGCTACCATCCCTAGAGAAACCAGACTTTTTGGTTCTCTGTGGTTCTACACTCCCAGTGTCTGAAGGGCTCAGGGTTACTGACAGTCTACTACTTAAAACAGACTTCCCAAGATAGATGCACCACAGAGCAAGGCCAAATGCCTGGAGCAAGAATATCTTTTTCCCCTAAATCCTCAGCCTGTATGCTAATCAACAGTTATCAGGTCAGGAAATCAAAACTGTCCATTCTTAAACATTCTGATGACACACCACTGATCTGACCTATTCAGGGCCCCATCTCCCTCAGGAAGCCCAGAGCTACAATGCAGACTCAGCCTGCTCTCACCATTACAAACAGGATGCTGTCTAGCTCCACTCTCCTTTCATTATTGCCAGGATTATTACATGTTTTTATTTAATAAACCTTCATCAGCTCAAATGAAGGGTTGTTATTAGTTGAACTAACAGCCAAATGATAATGCTCCAGAGAGATATCAGTGCTTGTTGGAGCATTAACAAAGAGAGAAGAAGGGTTGAGGTCAAGCACACCTCAAGTAAATGAGGTGATATTGGGTACTCAGGGCTTAATGCAATAGACTGCCTGAGAGATAATGAAATTTACAGGATAAAGCAAATAAGTTATTGATAAGTGTATAAAGAAAGGGAGGGCCTGTAAGATAAAGTGTCAGCAAATATAAAATTATATGTAAATTTCTTCTTTAGACTTTCAAATCTATCTCAGAAAACCAAATTCAAGGAGACCAAATGAGAATTGCAGCTTCATCAAAGACTTTACCATACTACTACCATGCCAGATTCTTATAGAGCTATCCTCAAATGTTCTTTTGATGATGCACCAACGCACTAAAATTTCCTTTTCGTTTTTTTCTTTTCCTTTTTTTTTTTTTTTTTTTGTCCTTCTCTCTACATTTGTATTCTGACACAAAATACTCATATTTTATTAACACTAAAGTTTTTTATGGGGGGAGGGTCTGTCTTGTAGAGCCAACTGGATTTCTAACATAGTCTATCAGCCCAGGCTTCACAGAATGACATTAGTTGATAGAGGAAATGTATGAACCTTTTCTTATGAGATCTTTAAAGGTTAACTAGATGCCTATCTTGTTTTTACTGATGGGGGAGGGTAGTTGTTTTTTAAGCTTTATTTTTCTTCCAAAATGTAAAAGTAGTAAATGTTTAATCAAGGGAACTTAAAAGATAACAATTCACATTGAAAGTTTTCATTCATCAGATTTTATATGTGTGTGTGTGTGTATATATATATATATATATATATATATATATATATATATATATATATATATATATATATATATAAACATGGCTTCTTTTCATTTGTAATAATTTAGGAATATCAGCACATAATGAAAATCTAGGAATGTGTTGTGCTATTATGACAATTCACTCTGGTATGTGAACTAGTATATCACAAATGACTTAAATAAATTCCCTATCTCTAATTCATTGCAAATGTCTTTTTATCACAAATCTTAATGTGATAAGTAGCTATATCCAGGAAAACATAGATGGAGATACTCCTGAGCACAGAATAGTTGAAAACTCTTCATTAACATAAAATTCAACAAGTAGAATTCCAATCCTAGAGTTCTGAGGCATAAATCAAATTAAGATTCTTATTTATTCTTAAAAAAAAAGTTTTACTTTCCCAAGTAAATTAAACTATATCCCAAATAAATTAAACTCTATCTAACACCATATGACAATGAAAAGGACTGTACATGAAGGGTGGGGGAGCTCCTGTGTTCCCTTCAATTTTCAGTTTGCACAGAGATCTCTGAGGAGTATTCAGGTTAAGTTTCTCCACAAGGGGAGAACACTGAGAAAGACCTCCTCCTTTAACGAGGGTCCCAGACACTCCCTTGCCCAGCATCTTATTTGTTATTTTGTGACAAGAAAGTTTTAGAGCAACTCTCAAGGTCTCCATGCTCATAGGTAATGTAGATCATTCAGGAGTATTCTGCATGTGCCTCTAAAGCCACCGGAAATGCTGAGCAGCCTCACCAGCCGCTTACTAACATGCTCTCTGAGAACCCCATGAAGGCAAGGGGGCAGTTTGTATTTATAGCTAAGAAAACATGACTAATGAGGATCAGTGTGAACGTCAGAGAAAACAGACTTTGGAACACGTTAATTCTTTTCTGCCAAGCTAAGTAAGAACTAAGCATTTTTAGATCATAATCAGGCTGAGACTCTAACACCTATCAACACAGGTAACCATCATTTAAACTGGCACAAAGATGGCTAACATTTGACTGAAAACTTAACCAATCAAATATCTGTTCAAAGAAGCCTCTGAGTAAAACTGAAACCAAACTGAAAGGATAACAACAAACAACTAGGACATTATTCTGGACGATTTTTCCTCTAAAATCAAGTGTGCAAACACGTGTAAATTACCTGAGTGAACAACGGTGCACCCTATGGACAGTGAAGAAAACTGCAGCTTGCTCAGTGTAAACAGGCCCAGGACTGCCATCTGTTCTTTACTTCACTCTTGGTACTGACAATGACAATGATGGAGCACATAGCATGTTAAATCTTTATACTGCTTTAAGTTTAACAAGACACACCTTACACGTCACCTTTCACTTTATTCTCATAACCATTCAATAATATTTATCATTTTTAAAGGTAATGAAACTAAAAACAGGGAAAGAGATTCACCTCTCTAGGCTAAGAGCACTGGGGACTTGAGGCAGGACCAGAATCAGGAACACCTCTGAAGCCCTTAACCGAGGTTTGCACTTTTTCCCAGGCTGTTTCCACGTTGTTCTGCCATTCTACACAGCCACCACTGTCATTAGTACAGCTGCACCCCAATCTCAATCCACTGAAACCCTGAAGAACATCAACCAACAGCAAAGATTCAAGAGGCACATGAGCAAGTCTAAAATCGAGCACATAGTCAGTCCGAGCCTATTGAGTCTTAGCCTAGTCAGCTTAACTACTACACTAAACTCTTTCAAACTACATAATCTACCTGAAATATCAGAATAGAAGCCACCCGGGCACCAGCTATAGCCAAACTACAATACAGGATGGCAAAACACACTCCCAAACATTTCTACATAAATGTAAATATCACTATTTAGTCGTACACAAGTACAAATGCTTTATAAGTATTCATACTTTGCATTGATGTTATGATGTTAAGTAAAGGCAAGAACAATTAGCCTTGCTTCATTCCACAGCACAAGCTAAACCCTATACCAAGAATTTCAAATTTGGCTATAAACTGACCAAATTTTGTTTTGGAGACTGTCAAAAATGACCAAAGCTAGCAGCCCACAACCAGAGATTTCAATTTCATCAGTCTGGATTGTGGCCTAGACTTTACAATTTTGAAAGATCCTCAATGAACAGTTAAGAAACCACTGCTCCAGATAAATTAAATGAAAATTGCTAAACTGCATGAGAGGCTCACACAATGAAATAGAATTTCTATTGATTTCAAAAATAAAAGAGGTAAATGAATAGCAGATTTAAAAGACACAAAAATGAAGGTACCTACCAAACTGTCTGATTTGCAAAAACCCTCACTATCAAAGCCAAATGCAAAGAAAAAGAGAGTTGAACAGCAGGAAAAATAGATACTATAAGTTTTGTATTTTATTTCTATAAGGAAAATATGCAGCTACCACAACCAATTCATTAATTTGGGACACAAAAGCCAAGTCAGTCAATAATTTTACTTTAGCTCTTCCTAACTTATCAGACATGCATTTGAGGAAATGAGAGCTTTCAAAGAGGGCTAAAAGCAGCCACAGAGGATTACCCCCAAGTCACCCTACCCCCACTCTCCCTAGTATCCCTTTTATTTCTGCATGTCCCCCACTGAACTAATCACAAGATGAACATTATTGCCATCTTACCCTGCTGGCACCTAAGGTCTTCCAAGGTTAAGACCACCTTCACAACAGTGCCAACAACAGAGGTGACCAAACATTGCACCACTGCATGTTTTGTTTTTAATGGTCTAAGGGCTGGAGAGATGGCTCAACTCTTCCAGAGGACACAGGCGTGATTGCTGGTACCTCCATGGCAGTTCACGCCTATATGCAACTCCAGTTCCAGAGGATCTGATGTCCTTTACTGGACTTCCTGAGGGTACCAGACAAGTACATTGAGCAAAAGCACACATGCAGGAAAACACCAATATATATAAAATACGTACCAATTAAAAAATGGAATGACTATAAATAAAATAAGCTTCAGAGCTATATAGAATTCTTGATTCAAGCCTTTAGCAAAGATAAATGACTGGCCACAAATCATACTGCTGTTAAGAATCAAAGCTAAGATTCAAGTCTAGGTTTCACAGCAACTAAAACCCATACTGGCACACAAAATTCTCAACATCATCTAACAACTTCAACAAATCATATGAACTGAAAATACTACAATATTTTTATTATAGGATTCTAGAAAACTACTCAATTAAATAGCTGCCTTAGACTCTTTATCCCAGACAGGGCCATATTTTCAAAGTATAAGTAAAATACCTCCATTACACAATGCTCAAAGAAAAGCATGCTGGGATCCTCAGGGGAAAAGACAACTACATAAATATGTTATTATAATTATCATAATAATCCTCATCTGACTATATAGCTATAGATTCTTTTTATAAAGGCACATAAATAAAGACAAAATGATTAAAAAGACATTCAAAATCCCTACGATCTCAGGCAGGCTTAGAAATGAAAATTTATTTTAGTCACAAGTCTTATGTGACTGTCAGCCAAAGTGCTTCTAAATGACTTACACTGGCTTGGTTTCTACTGATTGAATGCAATTATGGATTGACTTCTATAGCTGATAAATCAGAACTTGTGTAAGTGGTTTTCAAAGCGTTTCCTACAATTTTCATATGATGCAGACTTCTACACACAAATTCTCCCTGGGAAAAAAAGTTTATAAAAATATTAACTCTCATGAAATACCTTCCTGGTTACTCATGCCACAGGGAAGAAGCTGCTATTCTTATATTAATAATTGTTTCCAGAATTAATCAGTCATTGTACATTAAAACCAGCAGCTGGAGTGTTTTGAGTGATAATGAAACCTGTAACAAGGCATCTTCTGCCGTCTTTTCAAGACAATAAGGGAATTAAAATTTCAATTTAAATGCAGAGGTTTGAAACACGCTTCACTGGCAAAATTACTTCAATTAATGTGAGTGGAATACAAAGCCAGGCTGCAGAAATGTGATGCAGCAACCAGAAATTATGTCATTAATGTGCTTGCACCAACCCAGCACAACACTGCAAAGGTCTAATTTAAACCACACATATCACAAGGCTACAGGCTACAATATTAATCAAGCCTCTGATTTCTGTGTGGCTTCTTGTTGGATCATTTTTAGCTTTTCATACGCCAACAGCAGCTGTTTACCTTAAAGAAGGAAACAAAAGGCTGGGCCTATTTGCAGACATTACCTGTGACAATTTAATTATTTTATGCAATATTCTGGTAATCATATCAAAAGAAGAAATAAAAGTCCACCTAGAAGCCAAGCCTACAGCAACAAGACAGGTCAAATTTTAAAACAGGAATAGCAGGAGGTGGCAAGAGCCATGGGTCACCACTGATTTATTTACTCTGGGTTTATTAACCTACACTGTGCAGGGATCAAATTACTACATATCTATATCTGCACCTGCCTCAAAATGAAAATGCAAAATCTCTGTCAAACAAATCCAAGGAAATCAGTGGGGCTTGAAAAACTGGATTGTTTTGTCTTTACTTTCCTCTGATGCATTTTAGTGAAGATTTCCATTTGGACCCTGGAGATTCCTTAAGTAGATTTTACTTGTAACAGCACATAGCCATGGAGAGAAGAAATGTGATTGTATTTTCAATATGAAGTCAGTAAAAGAGCAGTTGCAGAGCTTACACTACACTCTTATATACCAAGACTGTTGTACAATATTTCTGACCTTTTGGGGATAAGATGGACAAATTGCTGTACATTTGAATACACCAATGTCCTTAATCAAGCACAATTACCTCCTCTATAAAATGGTAATGCCATAAACCATAGATCCCAGCTCTAAGAGTGAAAGAAGTTGACACATTTCCCATATTTACAATATCAGTACATAGTAGGTGTGCAATCATCATATTAGCTCCATTGAAGTTGCTTTTGCTAATTTAAATATTACAAAACATTAGAAATCAGAGTATTTTGCCAAAAAATAAATTCACTCATCAGAGGAGTAAAAGCACAGGTCCTGGAAAAGAAACATCTTTAAGAAATATCATTTCCTCTATGTATTAAAGTCTTTCACATACTTCCATCTAACTAATGATTTGTGAACTCTGACCATCAACATCACTGTTGTGGGAACAGGTAAGATATAAACCCCACAATCAATGATCTACCACATAAATAAAAACAATTATATGATAATGAAATTCATGTAGCTTATAAGGAAAAACATGTAGTATCTGAGATACTCAGAAAGCTGAGTAAATTTAAGCCACGTCCAAGCTGATGGGTCTGGTAATCACTCCTGGAAAACATATAGTCAATTAATAAAGAAAAACCAAGCCAGCAAAATGGCTCAACAGATAAAAGCATTTGTTGCACAATCTGACAACCTATGTTCCATCCCTGGACTCATGTGGCAAAGGCAGAGAAATGATGCGAAAAGGCTATCTTCTGACCCACAGATAAATTGAGACCTTTATGGGAAAGGTCATCCCATCAGGGTGCAGAGAGCTGTGTGGAGCTCAGTCCCACCTGACCCATCTACAACACAACCTCTGCACCTAAGGCTCAGGGACCAGAGTATAAAGGGCAGAAAGACTGGAAGAACCAAAGAAACAGGAAGTTACTACGTGAGTACATCTCCTAGAAATGTCAGAGAAGCTACACCAACATGGTTGCCTACACATGACCTGAACAAGGACAATACCAACAGGCATGCCAACACAAGGGGGAATCTCATGTAGCCCTCAACCCTACACATCCCTAGAAAAAGAACCACAGCACATAAGGAATTTGAAGAGCAAGGATAATAATCCTCTCCAGGTTTTTGAAAAGCCACCAATGGTCATTCAGTGCCAAGTGCTCAGCCCTGAAATCCTGTACACTATAAAGATTGAGCAAGTCATACTGCCATATTTAGGGGGAAAAAAAAAAAAATATATATATATATATATATGGAAAATATATACATAAGGAAAGGGTTGGAGGGAGAAAAGTGGAGGGAAAACTGATATAATAATATTTTAATTTCAAAAAACATATATTTTAAATTATAAATGTTAAATAGAGAAATTAGCAAATCTTTATATATAGCAAATAACTAGACATTATTAAAAAGTCATTATTTTTAAGCCCTCAGAACATAGGTGATACATTAAATTTAATGAATATATGTAAAACTGTAAGTAATACATGATATACTTCTAAGCATTATCAAAAGACATAAATGAATAAGCAAGCATCATGTTCACTAACATAAAGACAAGATTGCTAATACACACACTCCCTTAAAGTCAAGGAAATTCTTTTCATCTTTTTGTGTAATTTGACAAACTGATACTAAACTTACCATGAAAGAAGAGACGGTCAAGAACAGTACAAGTAATTTTGAACAAAATGACAGACCATTTTACAAAAGGGCACAGATAAGACCAACTGAACAAAATAAAAACTCCAAGATACAATACATATGTGAAAATTTGGAATGTGATATCTAGCATTATAAATAAGAAAAAAAAAGATTCAATAAACACAGCCAACTGACTACATGGAGCAAAAATATAATTAGATGCCTGGCTGGCAGAATAAATAAAAATGGACTTTTGATGGATTAAAGAAAAAAAAGAGTAAATTCTGTTAAAAACAATAAGAAAAAAATTTTTTACTTAAAATTATATACCTTAAAAAAGGTTGAGGTTTTTTTGCATTAAAAATTTCATAATAGAAGATATTATGAACAAAGTAAAGAGATAAACACCAACTCAAAAACAATATTCATAACTCATGTAGCAGAAAAATGATAAGTATCCAGAATACAAACCAACCATAAATAGGAAAAAGGAACAATGTATGTAACACGCTGGCCTTGTCTGAGGAGGACTGTTCAGACCCTCCCACTGCCCCAGACACAAAGATTGCAGTTAGAATGAATAATCACTATAATGAACTGCTTCCAAAAGTCTTAGATATTTATTAATTAGTAAAAGAGATAAAAAAAATAAGTAGATTATTCCCTTTTGCAAAGCTGGACAGATGAAGTATATGGCTTATCCTCCTTGCCCTTTCCCACCAAAACACAACCAACTCTATCCTCATACATAGTTAAGACCAGTTGTCCTGGTTTGCTTTCTGCTCCTATGACAAAAGCCACAACTGAAAGCGACTTGGGAGGACTACAGACTACAGTTCTTCGTCAAGGGAGGCCGGGGCAAGAACTACAGGCAAAAGCTCGTAGCAGAAAGCAGTGGAGGAAGGCTGCTCACTGGCTTGCTCCCTCTAACTTAGCTACCTTTCAAACACACCCCACATTCACCTTTCTAGGGAAATTACGGCCCACAGTAGGATAGGCCTACCTACATCAAAGAGCAAGTAAGACTACGCTACACAAACATAAATGCCGGCCAACCAGATCTAGGCCACTCTTCAATTGAGGTTCTCTCTTACAGGGTAACTCCATGTTTGTGTCAAGTTGAAGCTGAAGCTAACTATGACACCAGTCTAGAGGAGAACAATAAAATCATACAGAAACAACTCAGAAGTAGCTTTCCAAGTACACCTCTGTCCTGTTAACAGACTGTTTACATGAGTCCAGTTTCTTTTAGATCCATCAAATGCTACAGTTTTGTAACTTGATTGTTGCCCAAAGAACCATGTGTTTAGGATGCAATCCTCAGTCTGTGGAACTACTGAGAAGTGGAGGAACCTTGAGAAGGGAATGTCCTATGGAAGTGAAGACAATGGCTACAGGACTTTAAAGGACCCCAGGCTCTTCTTGTCTCTCTTTTTGTTTCTTGGTCAACATGAAATGAGTGACCTCCTCTGCCAAATGTTCCCGACACTAATGGCTTGTCCAACCAACCATAAACTGAAACCTCTTAAAACTATAAATAAGCCTGGTCCTTCTCATGAGCTGATTTATCTCAGCCAAGGGGGGGGGACTATAGTTTAATTTCTATACCTTACAACAAAGAATTTGATGAAGTTATTTAATTAAGTTCTGAGCAAAAATTAGTCAACGAAAGGGTAATATTCATTTTTGAAAAGCCTTAAAATAAATAAATTAGCACATAAGTAATAGGGCCATAAAATAACAATCTGAAATCCTAAAATGAACATAATTAACCTAAATAAATCCTAACAACCCATTTTAGTACATGCCATTTAATTAAAAGCAGACACACACCAAAACAGAGATTCAGTAAATCAAACTATGTACGTGTCTGACAAACATATATAAGCTTATCTATTCTATTTTCTAAATCCTAATAATTTAGCGAATTATGCATAAATCAACTAAAGTAATTTCCCATTCATTATGAGCTAAACTGTTACTCTGACAAGACGCTGGGAACAAGTTGGACCTGGCTATGCAGGGCTGTGGCCTGGCTGATCACAAGGTTGAGGCAAGAAGACCGCAAACCCAAGGCCCACCAGGCTCCAGAATGAGTCTAAGACCACCCTTTGGCAAGTGCATAAGATCCTGTCGCAAAAGATTAAAACATAAAAAGTCTGAAGATACAGCTCAGTGATAGAGAGCAGAGTGCTTATCAATCAGAGGACAGAAAATGTGTAATAATAACCATCTAACATTTCAAACACTTGAGCTTGCAGATTCAAAGGCCATTTATACCATGCTCTGTACAGAAGGAAGAGCACTTTCACACCTGTGCAGGGGTGAGCCTCTGCACAGGCTGCCTTACCAGCATGTCAGTGGCGCTGAGGTAGTGCTTGCTGGCCATGCACTGTTCCAGCTTCTGAGGCACTTGCTTGATGTTTTCAATTTCATCCAGTAGGTTCAGAACATGCTTATGCTCAATCCCCTCAATCCACAGCTTACGAAGTTCATCCCGCTTGCAGTGCAACAGCATCTTGCAGGAAAGCAGATTCTCTTTTACCTACAATAAAGCACGTTTGACCTTCAGTGGGTTCACAGTCTGGCCTAACCTGGTGAGTTCTCCTCACTGGTCCAGCTGTGTGTACCAGTTCCTCATTCCCCCTGCTTACTCCCCGGGTGATCCCCTTGCAGAACTCTAATCCTGATGTTGGTACTGAGTCACTTGTGTGCTTCACTACCTCTCTGTGTTTCTAGTTTTTGTCCCGTGAAATGAGAAAACTACTTCTAGCATACCTCTGAGTAAAGCTAGAAACAATTCGATGGATATCAGGCACTCCGCAAATATGAAGCACCATATAAATGTGAATGAATGATCGGTAGTATAAGAGCCCCGTGCTAATCTCCCTTCCCCAATTGCCCTTGCAGCTGACGGCCACTTGGCCCACACTTACAGCTCTAGCACTCACTCCAGCCAAAGTTTACAACCCAGGATCTCAGTGATCACCCCAAATGACCAGAATGAAATTAGGCCCAACAGTAAAAAACAAATAAACACATAGATAATCTCAAAGAGACATGATAGATATTTTTTTTTGCTTCCCATTTTAAGCATCAGTTAGTAAAATTAATACTGAATAGACAATCTCCAGCATTCTAACTGTGCGAAATATGTGATAAATAAAGGTAGAGAGGATTGGGGATGAAGGGGATTGGGGGACAGACAGTAATCACATTCACAACATAAACTCATTTTCTACCCTTAAAATTTTCAATATTTAAAACATGGAAAAGGAATTTTTACAAGATGATAGGTCTCATGTAGCTCAGGCTGGCTCACATTCACTGGCTTGGTATTGTGATAGTGCTACCTCTTTCTCCGGAGCACTAAGACTCAAGCATGTGCCACTACATTTGGGTGTTTGTTGGGGGTGGGGGGTGTTAAATTCATTATCATCCAAATTCACATAACTCATTCGAGCATTGTTGACAATCCTAGCATATGAGTCTATTTAGTTTGTCTCTATTTCCCCTGAGATGACTGCAACTCCAGTGTAACACTGGCACATTCTGACAACCTGTACACCTATATAATCCACACTGTCAACAGTACGAGGCATGCCCATCACCCTAGAGAGTCTGTGTGTCTGTTCTTCTGAAAACCTGTGTTCCTCTTCAGTGAGAATATTTTGAGAGCAAACATACTATTGACACTGTGCTTCTGATAACTGTAAAGTGAATTTTCAGTAATAATCTAACAAGCATAGAAAATGTGAATAACACTACTAAGTCTGGGAAGTTTCTTGGGAAAACAACTATTCGATTTTTATAATTTCATAGTATCTAGATCAGTTTTTGTTAGAACTCTCATGTAAAGAAAGTAGTCATGAACATGAAGAACTTGTGATGTTCTTTGAGAAGCATGGTAGCATGGCTCCATGGAGGGGGTAAAGAAAATCTGGTTCTAGCTTTCCCAACTGCTTCTTGCAATCCCACCATGATAAAAGCAGACAGTCTATAGACAATGACATCAAGAAAGAAAGAACAGAGGAGGAAGAGCAAACTGAAGACCACAGTACAATCCTAGAAGCCAGTCAGAGAGATGGTGGATGGTGAAGTTAGCAGATCAGGAAGGCTGGGGGGCTCGGTCTGTACTGGGTTCCATCACTCTGAAGGACAGCAGCAGAAAAGTGTAAATGAAGAATTCAGACTCCCCACAGGGATAGCCTGAAGACCAGTGTCCCATCAAGCACAGGGGCAGGAGTCCTTCTGACAGCACTAGCCAAAGCTGGTCGATCAGACAGGATACATGAGTGAGGACGACAACAGAGTAAGAAGAGGCGGTGTCAGGGAACCAACAATTCTATGGTAGTCTGGCCTCCCTGGAGAATTTATATTAGAGGAAGAAGAAAGTGACTGACACAGGAACAAAATAGGGACAGGAAAGGGGGATGAAAAATACGAGATAGAAAATGAGAGGGATAGAGCAGCAGAGAGACAGACAGCAAAGACAGTGGATGAAAATCTAAAAGCCTTTGAAAGAAAACAGCAGGCCTACACAAAGTTGGTGAGTTAGACCCCAACTAAAGCTTCTAAGGAAAAAAAAAAAAAAAAAAAAAAAAACACTATCTCTTCACATTTCTGCAAGTGAATTATTCCCCAGAAAAGCTATCAGTTAAGTATGAAGAAAAAGACAGATTCAGCCATGCAAGTACTCACAAAGTAAACACTACATAAACAGAGTCAGCAAGCGTCTGAGAAATGCTGCTCCATCAACACAAGAACACAGATGAAATGTGTGAGGTTGGGATTCCTACACAGAAGGCTACAGGGCTTTCCTCATCACCCCACAGAGAGCAGCAGCAGCAAGACCTGCACAGAAGACAAAACCATCACCGGCTCAGATGTAAATAGTCACATAACTACACTAAGGTAGCACAGACAGCTCAGCCAAAACAAGAAGAGCTACTATTTTTAGAAAGAGGAAGGAAGAATATGTGGTGGTCAGGAGAAAGACTAAGTCACTTTCCCTGTATAGCAGGAAGCCGACACACAGTTTTCAAAACAGGAAACTCAAGAACAGTACAAGCACAACAGCAGACATAAAAATGTCCAGGAGGGAAAATTCAGCAGCACACAGGTTGGAGCCTTTACATGGCTGGACTTGGGACCAGGATGATGTGAAGGAAGCTTGGTTTGTAATCAACATGTCTGGTTTTCTTTGACTTAAATATCTCTCAAGGACATTCAGAGATTCCCTTATAGTTAATTGATCTAAGTAGTCATTATTAAACTCACTCCATTTAAAAATTAAGTTAGAATTTGATTTCTGATAGTCTCTTATGACCTTAATTCTGAGTCTAGTCTTTCCCTCCATGTGTAATGGCTACCATGAAAGTAGTTAAAAATAAGTTTTGTCAGAGCACCCAACTAGGCTCTTGACCAAGGATGGAGGGATAAACTTACAGAGTATGAATAAAGCTTGGCAAATTCTTGTGTGCTGGGAAAAGACCGTTATGGAATTTCACATGAGCACACACACACAATAGGATAACTTCCTCTTTTGCTGACTCCATAGAAACTAAACTGAAAACAGTTTAGAATGGCAGGAAGACACACTGCCAATGGGTTGCACATAAAATGAACATCACCAAGATTATTGCCTAAACTGAACCTAACGAGATAGAGACATAAGAAACTACAAGAAATTATACTACAAACTCTCCTGAGACTTTGCCTTTTTATTAGAAAATCATGAAAAATAGGAAATGGGTCCTGTCAGTAACAGAAAAGAAAAACCATGAGAACTGTATAATGAGAGAAGACAGCTGCAGTACTTGTGAGAGTTCCACAACAGGCAAACAGGACCCAGTGACAGTTTCTGTCAGGAGTTGTGCATAGCAGGATGTAGGTGAGAATTATGAGAAGCAGGAGGCCACATGGAGTAGTACACACTGTGTAACCTAAGCATTAGGAAAGCAAAGGCAGGAGGAGCCTAAGTTTGAGGCCAGACTGAGCTACAACAGCCAAGTCTAAAGTTAGCCTGGGCTGCATGGCAGGAGTGAATTCTCTGAGAAAACAGTAACAAATCCAAATATATAAGCACCAAATTCACTGATCTGTATTACCAAAATACATACATATTACTGCATGAAAAATATACCTCAATAAGATGAGGAATAAACCATTATAGAAAATAATATAAAGACAGGATAGGGTGCAAGCCTTTAATCCCAGCATTCGGTAGGCAGATCTCTGAGTTCAAGACCATCCTGATCTACATAGTAGGACAGCCAAGGACTACATAGAGAGAACCTGTCTCAAACAAACAAATAATAATAATAATAATAATAATAATATGGAGTGGAGGTTCCTTGTTAAAATAAAAAAGATAAAATAACAGTACAATATGAACCAAGAATTCCAATACTAGACATTCAGATAGTTTCCAACTCACAATGTCAACTTCACAATGACATAAAAGTGGAACATATGCAGCAGACACATTGCCTCTAATTGTGATCATTTTCCAGGTAAGCATTATATTGTTTGACTCTCTGTAACAATGCAGGTCAGCAGCTGTAAACTACAGCTCCTGAAGAGCCACACAATCAGGAGGGTAAACAAAGGACTTTCCACAGCACTATAGCCAAGCTGGGATGTTCAACAGACAAGGTACATTGAATGTACTTGTCTTAGTCAGGGTTTCTATTCCTATACAAACATCATGACCAAGAAGCAAGTTGGGGAGGAAAGGGTATATTCAGCTTACATTCCCACATTGCTGTTCATCACCAAAGGAAGTCAGGACTGGAACTCAAGCAGGTCAGAAAGCAAGAGCTGATGCAGAGGCCATGGAGGGATGTTACTTACTGGCTTGCTTCCTCTGGCTTGCTCAGACTGCTTTCTTATAGAACCCAGGTCTACAAGCCCAGGGATGGCACCACCCACAATGGGCTGGGCCAGGGATGGCTCCACCCACTCCACTAGTGCCCTTCCCCCTTGATCACTAGTTGAGAAATGCCTTACAGCTGGATCTCATGGAGGCATTTCCTCAACTGAGCTCCTTTCTCTGTGATAACTCCAGCTTGTGTCAAGTTGACACACAAAACCAGACAATACAGTACTTTTTAGTTTGTAGCATTTTCATATGATGAAGAGAGTATTTAAATAATATAATCCAACCATAAACCAGGGAACATCTATATATCTAAAGGAAATAAAATCAGTATGTCAAAGAGACATCCATACTGCCATGTTCACACACTATTACAATCAGAATCAATGTATCAACAAAGATAATAATGCATGAACATATTCATTCTTCAAAAATATGTGTCATTCATCTTCTAAAAGGAAATCCTGATATTTGCAACAACATACAACTGTAAGACAGCATGCTGAGAGAAAGAAACCAGGCATACAAATACCACTCAAACTCACATGTGAAAATGTTTAAGTTAAACTCAGAAGAGAATGACAATTACCAGGATGTGGGTAATGTCTCTTCAGAATAAATTCAAGAGATCTATTATACATACTGACTAAAGTTAATAGTAATGTGTTTTATACTTAAAAACTGCTAAGAGATACAATAAGTTGTTTTACTACAGAGAAATAGTATCTATGTGAGGTGATGTACATATTTGATTTTACCATTCATAATGTGTTCATATTCCCAAATACCATGGTGTATCCATAAATGTACATAATTTTTATTTGCTGATTAATAAATTTAAATTGTCTTTTTAAGTGTGTATGGAAAACAGGGACTCTGTCAAAAAGGTACCAAATTCACATAAACATTTCTCAAATTCATGTTCTGATTTCATATATTTAATGACAACATTTTCATTCTGTTATATTTAATTAATATTGAAATGTTTATTACCTTGTTGTATTCATAAATCCATGGAAAGCCAAGCTTCATTCATAAATAAATCCATGGAAAGCCAAGTTGCTAAAATCATGCCATCATGCATGGAATTATGGTAACTTGACATTTGCTTCAAATCGTGTGTTTCAGTTGCACCAAGAACCTCAGAGTCAATATACAAAACCATAAGTCACTCTAATTAGAGACCAGAAGAAGAAAATATAAGCAGGCTCAAGAGGCCATTGAAAAGAAAAATGAGACAAGTGACAGAGAGGAAACAATTTTTGTAACCTCAACCTTGGGACAACCAACAAACGAGGGAAACTAACTGGGACGTTAACAAAATAATAATAAGAACCTGCCTTAGCTCTTTTAAGAGGAATAGCAGATGCACTTAGGGGCTAACACATACCTGCCCAGGGATAACAGGGAAAGGTCATAATTATAATAATCTTCAATAAATCTGCTTAATAAAGGCAGAAAGGTGCTGAATTCAAATTGAGACATAAAGACGAAAACACCACAATAAAAGCACAACACACTCACACACACATGGAACACCTGTGGGCCAGAAAGAACTCAAGATGTTCCCTAGAAACGAGAAATGCTCACTAAAGATCAACTCATCAATGTCACTTAGGTAAATCTATTATCTAAATGCTTTCATGCACATTTGCCTGTGAGAAGGGCACAATTGAGTTTTTTCTAGAGTTTATAAAAAGTTCATAGAAAGAATAAACTTGAGAAACAACACTCTGTTCTCTCTAAAAGCCCTCTTTGGAACTACAGATCATATTTAAATTACCCCTCACATTTCTATTTTCTATGATTTCCTTTGGTTCCTTTAACTTCCATTCTTGGATTTTAAATTCTCTGAAAATTTCCCCTCAACTCATTCCAAAAGCAATACCTTTGTCTTCAGCTACTGGACGCAGACAAAGATGAAGAAACCCTTGAACTTTAAGGAAAGAATGCCTCACAGTTCCTACAACTACAATAATGCACCTAAGACTACTGTCCAGCATTTAAATTACAGCTCTTATTGCTGGTCATTGTTGAGCCTGTCCAATTCTGGAAGAGTCTTTCTTCCTTTTCTCATACAAATAGGTAAGAATTTCCACTAATATTTAGGCTGTAAATAACATCTTACAAAAGCCACACTAGTCTCCTATGACATTCTTTGTATTAATTAAGGCTATTCTTCATCCTGCGTCTACCTTTCAAAGTATACTCTTACTTAAAAGTCAAAAGTCATTTTAGGTAAATGTTAAGTAATGAATGTTGCATTCCTGAATAATGAGGCCCTAGCAACATCACTTGAATAATTATTCAGTTATTTCTAGTTATAGGCAAGAAAAGCCGGTTTTTAGCATGAGATCTAATACCAAGAAAACAGCCAGTAACAGGTAAAATGTTAGGTGTTCGTATACACACAAAGAGCCAGATGTATGGTCTACTTTGCCCACCCTTCTTCTATAATAGCAGACTGACTACTTAATATGTCTGAAGAAGTCTGCACTGAACTCACGTCATTCCCTGCTCATTCTGTGGAGAAACACTGCCAAGCTTGGCATGTATGATGCAGTCCTGAATCTGTATCAAATAACTCCCATCAATGTCAATGCTATCAGGACAGGCAACCATGTGACTGGCAGGATCTACGGACTCTGGGGCACCTCGTTTTAGGCAAGTGTATGGTGTATTCAACAATAATAGGAACACTCAAGAATTTTATTATGTACATTACTTGATCTGACTGGTCATAGATGGCTTTTCATTGACAATAAACATTCTTTAATCTAGAAAAAATTCCTGTTCAAATCACTTGGGAAGAAAGTTGAACTCATCTTACAGCATGCATTTATCCCAAAGGACAAAAATTCTAACAGTATAACCTAAATGGACATATGGAAGAAATGTCAAAGTGGGAGGTGAGGCATGAATACGAACACATCTTCATCTGACTTGCTCTATATACAACATATCCCTACACCATCAGGTACAGTATGCCTTTAAATGTTAGCCATACTATGCTGTTTCTACATTCAAAAACCTACCACTTCTAAAGGCTACAGACAATAAATTAATAGTGCACATTGCAAAACAAACATGTACATGGGCCAAGTGTCCATCAGTACAGCATGGCCCAGCAGACACGAAGGCGCCAGCTCTTCCACATCTGCGTCAGTCTCACAACTCCACCTTGCTCTCACTGGACTGGTCCTTCTGCTGCCTCAGGACTATTGCGCCTGCTGTACTCCTTCCTCACAGTCCCTTACAGACTCTCTTCCTCATCCTGTAAGACACTGGCCTTCCCTGAACTACCTAATTAAAAGATCAAGTCCTGCCAGGCCGTGGTGGCACACACCTTTAATCAGAACTCGGGAGGCAGAAGAAGGTAGATCTCTGAGTCTGAGGCCAGCCTGGCCTACAGAGTGAGCTCCAAGCCAGTTAGTGCTACACAGAAAAACCCTGCTTCAAAAATAAAGTAAAACAAAACCCCTAGTCACTATTTTTGCTTCTTTTTTCTATTATTACCATGTGCTCTGTTTATTCTGATTAGAATATAACTAAAACTTAAACTCTCTTTCACTCCTGTCTCTAGAACTTAGAACAATAATCTCTGCATAAGGCAGACAGACATTCTAGATAGAGAGACTAACCAAAGCCTGCACAATCTACTTGTTGAATTTGTTTTACACACTATCCTCATGTAAGCTCCATGAGGGCAGGATGCACCATGTATCACCAGCACCTAAAACCAAGCCAGGAACATAGCTCACACTCAAGAGATATTTATGCACTTGATCTTCTTTATATTACTTCACAGGAGAACAGAAAGAAAACTGCACATCAGATCTGAGCATCATCAGCTTCAGTATGTGGCACTAGAATAATGCACCTGACGATAGCCGACTCGCCCCCCATTTCACCTGAGACAAGGATAGACCTGTGCTTGGTGTATGACCTGAGACTAGGATATACCTGTGCTTGGTGTATGACCTGAGACAAGGATAGACCTGTACTTGGTCTATGACCTGAGACAAGGATAGACCTGTACTTGGTGTATGACCTGAGACAAGGATAGACCTGTACTTGGTGTATGACCTGAGACAAGGATAGACCTGTACTTGGTGTATGACCTGA
The DNA here is from genome assembly GCF_963924665.1 of Micromys minutus. NCBI lineage: Eukaryota > Metazoa > Chordata > Mammalia > Rodentia > Muridae > Micromys > Micromys minutus. Next base: position 47,211,425 of record NC_137953.1, read on the forward strand.
GACAAGGATATACCTGTGCTTGGTGTATGACCTGAGACAAGGATAGACCTGTACTTGGTGTATGACCTGAGACAAGGATAGACCTGTACTTGGTGTATGACCTGAGACAAGGATAGACCTGTATTTGGTGTATGACCTGAGACAAGGATAGACCTGTACTTGGTGTATGACCTGAGACAAGCATATACCTGTACTTGATGTATGACCTGAGACAAGGATAGACCTGTACTTGGTGTATGACCCGAGACAAGGATAGACCTGTACTTGGTGTATGACCCGAGACAAGGATAGACCTGTACTTGGTGTATGACCCGAGACAAGGATAGACCTGTACCTGATGTATGACCTGAGACAAGGATAGACCTGTACTTGGTGTATGACCTGAGACAAGGATAGACCTGTACTTGGTGTATGACCTGAGACAAGGATAGACCTGTACTTGGTGTATGACCCGAGACAAGGATAGACCTGTACTTGGTGTATGACCCGAGACAAGGATAGACCTGTACTTGGTGTATGACCCGAGACAAGGATAGACCTGTACTTGGTGTATGACCTGAGACAAGGATAGACCTGTACTTGGTGTATGACCCGAGACAAGGATAGACCTGTACTTGGTGTATGACCCGAGACAAGGATAGACCTGTACTTGGTGTATGACCCAAGACAAGGATAGACCTGTGCTTGGTGTATGACCTGGAGTGCAAGCTAAAAACAAAAAAACAGCATGGGAAAACAGCCTAGAAAACATTACAGCTTCTTTAATCATTAAAACAAGACTGTCTTACTTTCACGATACAAAATTATTAAAATATGGAATACAAACAAATTTACTTTCATTTTTTTAGCATTTTTTCTTGCTTCTTAATCAAATATTAAAATGGTTTTTGTTTTCAAAGTTTTCATTCTGCACTTCTTGTCCAAACAGTGGTACTAATTCCTAACTCTGAATCAGGTGGCATTTACTTTCTTGGCAAACTATTATAATAAAAGCTTCTCTTTTTTGCTGTTTATTTTCCTTTCCCTCAGACTTTGCTATTCTGAAAGTAAAAATGATATATAGAGAAATAGAGTGTGGCTTCTATAAGAAATGCAAGATCCTCAAGATCAAGCCCTTGTTTGCAGTACAGAGACCAAGCAGAGGCATTCTACTGGCAGCGGTGCTACTGTACGGCTGCTGCAGGGCCACAGCTGCAACCTCCTTGGAGAGGAGGACGACGTCCTTCCAGCCAACCAAACTAATCAGAAACACAAATACTAAGTGTCCCTCACCCCTACTGTGATTATAGGCAAAGCCAGAAGGTCAGCAGTGCCTGACATTCATTTCCTGGTCTCTGTTAAGCTTCATATACTGGGTGAAAATGGACTATAGTTTGTTTTAAATAAGAGCAACTCATCTACAGTCTTACCCAGTTGCACAGATAAATACATAGGAGGAACCTACCACATCTAAAGGCAATGAATTATAGCATTGCTTTCAAAACTGGCCAATCATTTTTAAAACACAGAGATTGTTTCAGAGAAGGCCAAAGGCTTATTGGTTCTGGAGCTGGACTCCAAGAGGCTGAACCTCACATTCACAGTATAATTCATGCACTGCTTACAGAATCATAGTAAAAGATCTGGAGGACCAGAAAGAATGTAGCAATGCCATAAGCACAGCTGGTCCTGGGCGATAACAGCTAGGGAGTCCTCCGTCCCACAGTCCAGATAGCAGGTCCCAAACCATCGTCTGCACAGGGCATGATCTCCCAGAGGTACCTGAGGAGCAGTTGCCCTGCACCCCTCACCGCAATACTATAGAAGCAGAGATCTCGCCAACTCGGTTTCTTTGTTTTTAAAAGTAAAAGGCACTGCTTGAAAAATTACTAGGGAAAAAAAATGTGTCAATATAGGCTTTAGAGTCAGAGTCCTTAGTGCACATTCTAAATCTGTTGTGATAACACATACAACCTATTTTATAGTTCTTAGCTATCCATTTGTGTGTGTGTTTGTATGTGTGTGTATGGTGTGATGTGTGTGTATGGTATGGTGTGGTATGGGGGGGTGTGCATGCACACTCATGTGGTATGTGCATATGTGCATACATCTGTGCAGGTATGCCTGCACGGGAATGCACAAGAGATCATGCCTGGCAAAAAAACCAGTCAGAGTTCAATACAGGCAGCAAGTATTGTTAGTTATTAAAGAACAGTACAAAACAGTACCAAAGGAGAGCTCCTATAAATGCACTGCATAGGAACTCAGGAAATGGCTCAGTGGGCAGCACTTGCTGCAAAAGCATCATCACCTGAGATCAGATCCCTAGAGACCCAGTAACTAGGCATGGTACACGTGTCAGTAACTAGGTGGTAGGAGGTCATAGACAAGTAAAGCCCTGACACTTGCTGGACAGCCAGTCTAGCTGAATCAGGGAACTTCATACAGTAGGATCTTGTCTCAAAAAATAAAGTGGAAAGTAATAATGAAAGGTACCCAATACTGACCTCAGACTTCAGTGCACAGACAAGGAGATACAGACACACATACACACATGCACTCATGCACACATACACATAGCACACCCAAAAAAAATAGCCAAGAAATATAAAAAAAAGATAAAATGTGATGGTATTCTTTTTTTTTTGAGCACTTCATCCCTTTGGCAAAATATAAAAGCACCAGAACTCACTTTGTCCTTTAAGCACAGAAGGCAGGGTACCCAGGAAACAATAGCTATACAAAACTCCAGAAAATGTCTTCAGGAACCGCACTGACCAAGGACCATTAGATTAGACACTACTGTGTGTTACATAGCTCCAAACCACACCGGTAAGGGAAGGTGACCAGTGTCCAGAAGAAACGAGGCTCACCTGCTTGATTTTATTCCTGGAGTTAGTGATACGTTCTGTGATACTCTGGTATGTGCGAATGGCTGTTGTCAGTTCTGTGTAGTGCTGAACGATCAATTCATCCAGGTCACGGTCACACTTTTCATAGGCTTCTTCAAGGCGACCTTTCTCATTTTCTCGGTCTTCAACATCATCACTGGTAGACAGAGTCCTGGTGAAGACAGAATTTGTCAAGCTGTCTCGAACTTCACAGCAACAGTAAGAGAACAGTGTACAGTCAACACACTAGCCCATTCATTCCTCAAACTGGGAAATGAAATGACCTAACAGAAAATACAAAATAACCTTCAAAGTTGATTTCAGCACCACAACAGTACATTCACAGGCTGCCAAGCCACAGACTCCATCCTTCGCCTAATCTCGTGACCCATGAAATGGTTTTAATCAGATAGCAGGTGGGCATGGATACAGAGGAAAGCTGGGCAGCTCTTGGTTTGTATGAATCATACCAATTCCTACCACCTCTGCTCTTTTTAAATTCTGGGTAACAAGAACTAGAGAACATCTAGAGAAAGGTCCCTTCCCGAGCCCAGGACACTGCACATGACACAGAAAGCTGAGATTCCCTGACACTTCTGTTATCTGTAGAAGCAAAAGGCATGGAAAATGCTTCTGCATCTGTGTCTATGGGCAACAAGAAGGAGCCATCCTGAAGCTGCCCTCCGTTCAAGACTTCTTGTTAGGGGAGATGATGAGTATCATTGTTTAAGTCACTTCTAGACAGCCTTCTTTCTTATGTGGCTGAAGGAATAAAATTTCTCACACCAAGAAACCAGATTCTAAAGAGCTCATATGCCTGAAATTGCACAGAGCTCTCAGAAGCCTAGGAATAAGGTCATGTTAGTTCCAAAATCTGTTGCAATGGCAATAACCTAGGCTGCACTACAAGACATGACCTGCATTCACCATTCCTCCAACAGCACCAACAAGATTGATAGGGGTCAACAATAACCAGACAATGAGATAGGTACACTTATTAAAAATCTTCCAATAACTCAGTTTGATACATGGGCCCCAGATCTTTGTTTCCTCCATATCTTTCTTGGATAATTTTTTTTAATTTAGTATTATAATAAAGAAACCTTTTCTTCTTATCTGCTCACTGTGGTAATTTAGAGTTTCATTAAATTCCCTCGGATTTGTCAGCTTATACATTCAGCCTAGTTTATTTCATTTATCTTTTTTAATTTAGGGAGGGGGATATTTTAGGCTCAATGATGGATGCAATCAATTATAAGTCCATCATTAGAACTGCTTTCAGAGATGGTCTGTCAGCAAATCAATCACATACCCACCTCCAGATACTTTCGAGCAAAATACTGTACAACAGTCTTCTCAAACTGTCGATCAGAGCAAGGGGTCTTAATTCATGAACCACACAATATATAAAACTTCCTTCTCAATTTAGAGGGGAATTCAGGAGGCCTGTCTGTGGCTTCAATGTACTTTCTAAAATTAATTCTGTAAATGTGTTAGGGATGCCAAGAGATCAAGCGTTGCATGAAATGAAACAGTCCTGGAGCTGAGAAGGGCAGTCCCAGGCCAGACCCTATTTCCTCATCGGTAAACTGGTGTTTCTAAGCCCCGTGATTTCCAACATTGATTTTTGGTAGAACACACAAGTATTTAACTAACAAAGTAAATCAACTTGATCACAGAAGGAGAGACAACGAAATCACCTCTGATATTTGGCTCAGAGTATCTTAGCATATCTCTCTGTTGTTTTTTATGATATATAACTTTGCTCTTTAAATCTGAAGTCTTCCAGTATGCTACTCTAAAGAACAATCAAGAAATGCTTTCAATTTATCAACTGTCCCATAGGTACGATGATATTTAACTCCATCATTCCTGTATAGCTACACAGTGCAAGCCTGTCATTTTCACAGTACCTTCCACATCCTACACACACACACACACACACACACACACACACACACACACACAACCATTTGTGGAAGGAAACATGCCAAACATCTCTCACACTATTTACCTTAACTAGTCAGAATTACCATTAAGGAAAATGTCAGGCCCAGAGAGGACACCTTTTCTGGCATGAGCTGTCACCACAATGCATTACTAGATCATTAGGAGTTACTTACAAAAGAGAAAGGGTTACTAAAACAAAGATTGGGAGTAAATTGAGTCCACAGGGGATCTTTTCTCCTATTTTCATTTCCAGAGGAAATATTTATATAAGAAATATCCTGTGCCAAGTTTAATTCACACTGAGATCAATCACCCTCTTCCTTTTGATGTAACCTGAGATGAATGACAGTTTTGTCTTTGGTCAAACACTATTATAGAACTCAAAAATTGTTACAGTATCATTTTTAGTGAAGAGAAAGGCCATAAGGATAATAAAAATAATAAAGGTCTCCAAAATTTACAGAGGCTTGCAGGTGCCAGAACCCAGATTTAGTTGGAATTTTATCAAACGTCCACTCCTGTTGGACTGGAGCCTGTTAGCTTCCAATCCCCTTTTCACATTAGAAGCAGCTGGGCTTTGAATGAGCTAAACAATTTTCCTACCTCATGCAGTGAGAATAAGAGATCCTAGAAGAATCAAAAACCCAAGTCTGTTTACAGGTTTGAACAACTGCACAGTGATTAAAACCTGTCTCTGAATTCTAACTGCCTAGGCTGGCCTCCTTATTCCACCATATCTACTACCCAGAGGACCTCGGGAACTGAACCTTAGTTTATCTATAAAATGGAAAAAGAATGTTCCTTACAGGATGGTGGTATTAAGCACAATCAAATAAGGCTCATGTACCATTGTCAGTCAACAAATGCTGGCCATAATTATTACCTATCATTGTTACAAGAATGGTTTCAGTTTGAAGGGGTTTTTATCTTTGTTTGTGCTTGTTTGTTTGCTTGTGTGTTTGAGGAAGTTATTTTTTTGTTTTCATTTTCTAAGACAGTGGCTTGCTGTGGAGCTCAGGGTGACCTAGCAAACACTGTGCAGCCCAGGCTGGCCTCTACCACCCTCCAGCTCCCAAGTGTCAGCCTTACAGACAAGCGCCACCACACTCGGGCGCTACAATACAGTTTTAGGGAAAAAAATCTTCATTCTGGTGGACAGTCTATGCTGATGACAGAGTTCACATCTCTACTTGTAAAATGTTAATACTAATCCCAGAAATGTACAGATTTCCCCACCGCCCTATGTCCAGCACATGGAGAAGGAAGTAAGCATGAGGCCCAAAGCACTAACAGAAGCAATGTAATAGCCATTTAATGAGCACGCCTGTGAGAATCCCTAGGCAGTACGAGGAGCTGGACAGAATCTTGGCCCTACTTCTGGCACACACAGAACTCAGAGAAGGGGAAAATGTGCACATATCACACATGCACTCAGCCTAGCCTCCTTCTAACATATATGTGAATTGCTATATTCCCTGCCTCTCCTCCTGAGCTGAGAACTTCACCCTAACTGTATGACAGCTCACCTGTAAGAAAGCAGCGGTTAGCTAAAAAGATGCACATGGGCCTACTACAATTTTTCCTCTTTTTGTTTTTTGTTTTTTGTTTTTTTTTTTTTTTTTTTTTTTTGGTGGTGGTGTTGTTTGTTTTGTTGTCGTTTTCGTTTTAAGAAACACTGCTGGACCTGACAAAATGGTTAAAAAGAACAACAACAAAAAGATAGAAGCAAAGAACATGATATAAAGTTGACACCTAAGACGCATCCAAATTACACAACCACTCTTTAGCTTTGCTCTGCCCCTCGGTCACATAAACTGTGATTATGATTTACAAAGTGCTGCTGAGGGAACACTGGAACACAAGATGCTGAACTGGACTGCGGTGAGGCAGGGACATTTCCAGATCACTAACGATGTTTCACTACGACACCTCTGGTATTTTACATGATGAATTATATCTCTAACCATGACTAATTAATCCCCGGGAAGGAATGTGTTCACCTAACAGGCTGAAGGGTCCACCCAATGCTTCTAGCAGGAACAAGGATGGTTCCAGAGGATTCATAAGCCACCAGCTCCCAGTGAATCCCACAGACAAAAGTTAAAACATGGGATAAAGATCTGGAGATGGAAAATGGAATTTGTCTGTTTCTTTTCTTCATTTATAACACCAGCTTCAGTCTTTCAGTTGGCCAGTCAAATGGTATGAAAGGAAAATACAGACTCACCCTCAGCAATTCCTTCTTGGATCAATTTTTCTCCCCTTGGATTTAATGGAGTAATGGAGTACAGACAGAAGCAAGCACATGAAAGTCACTGTCATGTTCTAAAAGATCAAAGGAATCACAAACAGAAGGGAAAGTGCACCTATGAAAATCCGGTCATTCACCAGAGCAAGGACTTTCAGCCAAAGACAAAGAAAAAGAAGAAAACAGCCAAACCCAGAGTGCTGCCAGGAATACACCAAATCCTTCTTGGGACCGTCAGCACACATGTCCCACCAAGGCATTTGAGGTTTGCAGGAGCTCAGAGAACAGCACTTGCCTAGTATGTGCAAGGGTCCTGGATTCAGACCACAACGTTTCATTTTTTAAAAGGCACTTTTCTTTCATCATTGCAAAAGTTTAACATATTAGCTAGGTATAGTGACATAAAACTTAATCCCAACAGAGGGATTAAAGTCAAAGGCAAGTGGCTCTTTGTGTGGGAGTTCAAGGGCAGCCTAGGCTACACAGAGAGACTCTGTCAAAAAAAAAGAAAAGAAAAAGAAAAGAAAAGAAAAGAGGAACATACAAGTTTATAAACTGAGCTAGGTATGGTTATCTCATCACTTAGGGAGGTAGAGGCAGGAGGATCAGGAGTTGAAGCCAGCCTTAGCTACAAAGTGAATCTGTGGTCAGCCTGAGTTATATGAGACTGTCTCAAAAACAAAGCAAGCAAAAATCAAACAGTTGTTCTCAAAAGTAAAAGTGCAGACTCAAATAGTCAAATAGGCCTTTGCAGTGGGGCAAGGTGACATCACCCTATAATCCCAGATACTTGGAGGGTAAAACAGGAGGATCACAACTTTGGGGTCAGCCTGGGCTACACAGTGGGGTTCTGACTTGGAAAAAGAAATTCTTAGTAAACAGAAACAAATAGAATCTGCAATCCTAGGGAGTTCCTCAATCTCTCCAGGTATGTTTTTCCTTGCAAAACAGGCTAGAGAATAGAACTCCTCCTCTCCAGGATGTTTTAAGGACTGAAGAAGTGTGGGGAGAAAGATGGAGTGCTTACATTACAGAAGCAAAATAAATCATCTATGATTCCCAACACTATCAGCCCAAAGACCCTTGTACTGGCTGGTTTTGTGTCAACTTGATTCAGCTAAAGTTATCACAGAGAAAGGAGCCTCAGTTGAGGAAATGCCTCCATGAGATCCAGCTGTAAGGCATTTTCTCAACTAGTAATCAAAAGGGGAAGGCCCAGCCCATTGTGGGTGATGCCATCCCTGGGCTTGTAGACCTGGGTTCCTTAAGAAAGCAGGCTGACATAACAGAATGACATTTGCACAGTGTACTTGAGGAATGAAGTAGAAACCCAGTGGCAAATTCAACAGGCTCCTTTGACTAGGGCTTTAAAGTAATGTCTTCACAGAATGATACCTTCTAGTGGCTGGCCTATTTTTATTGAGGAAAAAAAACTGTTCTATTTTTGTTGTTACTGTTCTTACGGATTGCATTCATAGTTAAACCCTTTTGATTGCTAACCAGAGCACCTCTATTGGCAAATTCTGTAGTTTATTACAGGTGTTTAAAATATTTTAAACAAAACTCTATTTCTTTAATTAGCAAGAGTTGGGCTTCTCGTCACAAAGATATCACTGCCATCTTATGAGGAAGAGTATCTTAGAGTGAAGAGAGCAGCAGGTAGAAGGACGATTGAACAGCATCATCTGTTTCTCGTTCTCTGTAGTGTTAAGTCTTTCAAATAGAACATCCATTGCAGCTTAAAAAAAAAAGCAAAAAAGAAAGAAAGAAAGAAAGAAAGAAAGGAAGGAAGGAAAGAAGGAAGGAAGGAAGGAAGGAAGGAAGAAAGGAAGGAAGGAAGGAAGGAAGGAAGGAAGGAAGGAAAGAAAGAAAGAAAGAAAGAAAGAAAGAAAGAAAGAAAGAAAGAAAGAAAGAAAGAAAAGAAAGCAGCCTGAGCAAGCCAGGGGAAGCAAGCCAGTAAGTAACATCCCTCCATGGTCTCTGCATCAGATCCTGCTTCCTGACCTGCTTGAGTCCCAGTCCTGACTTCCTCTGGTGATAACAGCAATGTGGAAGTGTAAGCTGAATAAACCCTTTCCTCCCCAACTAGCTTCTTGGTCATGATGTTTGTGCAGGAATAGAAACCCTGACTAAGACAAATTGGTACCAGGAGTGGGGTATTCCTGTGACAACCTGACCATGTTTTGGGGAGGACTGTGGAAGAAAGACTTTGGAACTTTGAGCTAGAAGAGCCATTGGTATATTAAGCATTCTGTGGGATGTTCTGTAGGAGCTTGGAAGATAATCTTGAGAACAGTGCAGAAGATGGAGGCCTGGCTTGTGAGATTTCAGAGGTAAGATTAAAGACTCTTATCCGGGCTGTTGCTGTTTTGATTGTGAAGATTATGTGGTTTTGGTTAGCTGGGGCTGAAGAATCAGCTGTGATTAGCAAGATACCAGAACTATTAAAGCAAAAACTTTGCATTACTGGAACTATTGATGCTAATCAGCTGGACCTAAGAAAGTAGTGGTAATTAAGACCAGCATCACTGAGGTAAAATATTCTGGGAAGTGTTTTCTGAGAGCACAAAGAGGCTGTGTTCCAGAGATAGCCAAGGTTGTACGTTGTGCTGAGACTGGACTTGATAATGTGTAAGAGTCACCCAGGTGGTACTAGTTTTGAAGGAATGAAGGGGTCATAGAGACCAGCAGAGGCAGGGCACTGTGAGAGGCACAAAAAGGCACCATGTGAATAGATCCGTTATGAAGACATTCTGTCGGGAAGCTGTTCTAGGGAGGGAAGGTGTCAGGCCATGAAGGTGAACAAACTCTGTCATGGGAAGGAACCGACATGCAATCATGATGATTGCTAACCACTAGTGTGAAAAAGCGAGGTCAGGAATCAGACCAGATACAGCTGTCAGCTTTTCTCCGGGTGGTAACTGAAGCCACTACTTAGGGGTGGTGATAACTTATCAGCCAGTAACCATACCACATTTATATGGTTTCATTTTCATTACATCTCATCTTTTTCAAAACAAGAATCAAAGATATTTTCTCTAAGACTATAGTAAAACATACAGCTCATCATTATATAAATGTAAAATATAAGTACATCACATGGCCACATGGCGTTTATAGTAAATGAGTTCCTAATCTAAATTTGAGCTTCCAAGCAGCCAGGGCAAAAAGTTCTCCTACTTTCTAAAAGACAGAGTCCTTCAGGCAAGCCAATTTTTCATTTCAAACAATCTGGGAAACATTTTACAATATAATGAAACACATCCTCAACAATCTTCTGAAAACAAGGCAACAAAGTTTACATTAACATCTCTTCAGGAACATAATTAAAACAAAAAAAACTAAAAGCTAATTTCAAGCTTCCATATTCTGAAAGGCAATGGATATAATCAGAGTATACAGCTTTCCAATGATTTATTTTTCCATTCTAACCTAGGAGAAAAAAAAAAAAAGAAAGTGTATAGAACTGGGTAAGTCAGACCATACTCTATTAGCTTCCTCCTCTCAGCAAATCTCTTGACAGCTCAAGCCACAGCTAGAGCACACTCTGTATTAAGTGTTAATGTAATAGTCTAATATTACAAGTCACCATGACAGGCAGTGCTGAATGCAACAGCAATCACTCCCGCCTGGGCTTCCAGGTTACCTGTCTGCAGATGACAGACTCCCATTCTGGAAGTTTAGAGAATTTTAACAAGGTGAGAAAGGGACTTAGCTTAGTTATAAACTAATCTGGGTGCCCCACAAAAAGTTTTTTTTTTCCTTTTATGATAGCATCTCAGTACTCTACGCAACTGCACTTAGAGACAGAAAACAGAGGAAGTGATGAAGTTCAGCAAGTCAGAGAAGCCTCGTGGCTAGGAATGATGTTCTCATGAGACAAGCAAGAGATGGGAAGGAATCCTATGCACACAACCAGAAGAAAGGCTTTCAGAGGAACAGAGCAAGGAGGTGGCCATTTATATGCCAAGAAGATAGGTTTCACCAACAACCCATTCTGATAGTGCTTTGATGTTGGGCTTACAGCATCCAAAACAGTGAGAAAATACATTTCTAGTATTTAGCCATCCAGCCATAGGTGTTCTGTGATAGCTGCTGGAACAGAAAGCTACCCTGCCCCCAGAAAGTGTAGGCAATGTTATCACAGTTAGTTAAATTCTCATTCACCCTCTCAGTTTGCTGTTAGTTTATCTGGGGTTTGGAGGGTTGGGTTGGGTTGGGTTGGGTTGGGTTGAGTTGGGATTCCTTACACAGAGAATTTGTGATCTCCTGCTCTAGCTGCCAAAAGACACAAACTGAGGATGTGCACCACCAGGCTCAATTGGTTGGCTAAACTATCAAGGCAATGTTACCAATCAACCTAAACAACACACATTCTTGACAAATCTGCATGAAGAATTGGCTGCTTAATACAGCCATAGATGGCCAACACACTTGTTACAAGAGATAAAGTTACACACCTAAATCTTGGTGACTAGGCAGAATGAACAGAACTGAGCCATATTTTCTGAAAGGGAATAATGGGCTTTAACTGTCCACTGAGGCCCCACTGACCTCTCTTCCAGAAGTAATACATAAGAAAACAACTAATGAAAATCCTTTATGCAACTAAGAAAAACTAGTTACAAGTACACCTTCACATATCCAAAAATCACTAATCAGCAAACAACAGACCACCATCTACAAAAGGAATCAAGTTCCTCAGCTACCCCCTTTCTGAGTAGTACTCTGGGTGGGTCTAGGAGACTAACCAGATGTTGCAAAGTTCCTGAGCTGCTGCTTCTTATCCTCAAGAACCTCGACCCCACCCCAAAGGATATCTTCTCTCCAACACAAGAGTACAAAACAAGATCTGAACTTGAGGTGGACTAGTTTCCCAGCCTAACTTGAGAATATGAAAAGTGTTCCATGACTGTCTTTTCAGAAGAAAATGTTTTTTTGTTAGTGATCCCAACACAGGGGGGAAATGTCCAGAGCTGATGTGACTCTTCCAGGACCAACCATGCTTCCTTCCCACACTGCTGTTGCATATCAGTTCTATTCAGCACTTGCTTCCAAGTATTAGAGCCACATCCTCTTTCCAAAAATGAACCCAGTCCATCTCAGACACAGCAGATAGCAAAATACACCTACATCTATCAGGGTCACTAAAGACAACAGCTCTAGGCCTGTGTAGAGAGAAACGCAAAGCCATGAGGAAGAAAAGAGACTGACTCAGTCAGGGTTCCAAGCTGATTATGCAAACTACACTTCATAGATGGTGAATTATCTGCAACTGCTTCCAGGGTATTATCAAAATGAGAGGCTCAAGTCACGAATCTGAGATTGAATAAAAGATCACACATTAAAGAAATGCTAGAGATGTGTATCACTACATAATCACACAAGATATATTTGACTCAAAGCAGAAGCAAATCAACACCTCACTTTCAAATCGGATTTTATTCTATTCAATTATAAATTGAGATACCTTGTTTCTTAATTATGACTCATTAGAGCTTATGAAATGCAGGATAATCCCATCCCAACTGATAGCAATTCACAATGACAAGTCCCTCTGAAAAAGTTTCTCCTGCATATGAACATCCTTAACAGTACAGAGAGACTTTTGTAGCCTCAAGTGACAGTAAACAATGTCTGCTTTAAAGTCATTTAAAAACTCACTAGTGTCTGGCTGTAGACAGCACTTAGAGCCAATTACTACACCCAACATATGTATGTATAGTGCTTCAATAGTGCAATTAACTCAGTTATACAGAACGGTACTGGAGACCAAAAGCTATAAATTGCTTAGGCAACAAAAAAGGCCATTATCTAAATTAAGTAAAATCACTCGACTCGGGCATAAAACTCATTTTATGGCTGACAAAGTCAACTTAAAAATCTCTTTCTCACTTCCTTATGAAATCCAACATGCTCAGAAAGCGTTGTCCACAGACAGCCTCACTCCTGGGTAAGTTCCTCATGAGTGGTATTTTACACTTCTGACAGGGATAGGTATTATGTAGAAGAATACATAATGGAAATTGGGGTAGGTAGTCTTCTTAAATGCAAAGATCCATGAGGCTTTAGAATACAAGTTCATGGAGAAATGACAAGATCTAAAGCACTGGTTCCCACCTTCCTAATGCTACAACCCTTTAGTACAGTTCTCATGCTGTGGTGACAACCATAACATTATTTCATTGATACTTCATAACTGTAATTCTGCTACTGTAATGAATCGTAATGTAAATATCTAACATGAAGGAAATTTGACATATGACCCCTGTGAAAGGGTCATTCGACCTAAGGTTTTGAACCACTGTTCTAAAGTGTATCTTACAGAATTTCTGTGATTGAATCTAAGTAAATGCTCTGCTCTAACCCCGACACATACATTTTTGTGAAATATTTTACCATATTTTTAAATTGGTCAATTACAAAAGTCCACCTTCAAGAGATAGTGTCAAGTTCCATGTGGCTGCATCTATCCCTGACTGGCTCCAATCCTCTTCCCCATCTACATTTGCAAAATCCCAGACATGATTTGTATTGGTGCATATTTCATTATAGAAATGATCATCTTAGCAGCAGTGCTTTTTCAAACTTTAAAGAGAGATTTTGCTTAATGATGTATGTGTGCAGGTGTGTGGGTGTGTGTGTGTACATATATGAGAAGGTAGTGCCTATTACTCCAGAAGCATCTGATACCTAAAGTTACAGGCAGCTGCCCAATATGGGTGCTGGGTCCTCTGCAAGAGCAGTAACTGCTAAGCCATCTCTCCACCCTGAGCGATACTTGAGTGAAAAAGAGATAGAGATAGAGATAGAGAGAGAGAGAGAGAGAGAGAGAGAGAGAGAGAGAGAGAGAGAGAGAGGAAAAGAATCATAGCCCTATCTTAACGTTTTTTTAAAAAAGGTAATAGTTTAAATTTGTTTCTTATATCTCATTTCCCCAATAAAGCATGTTTAAGGGCTACTCATGCTTTATTATGCTTTTAAATCATCTGTATAGTTATGTATCAGATGGGTCAGGCAGTGCCTAAGACAGTAAATTCCTAGGAAAGTCTCAAGGGTGCTTTTGGATATGATAATGTGAATGACAATTCCTGGAAATAAGCTGTGTCTACAAAGACTCACTAACTGATTAAAGCTGCAGTGATACAGAGAGACTGGAATGTTGTGCGTCCAGAGGTTAAATACGTTGTCTTGGACTAGCTATAGACCCTGGAATAGCCATTCCTTGCCCACTTCTGTATAAGAACCAACATCCTGTAACAGATAAAAGGCTTTGGAAAGCTACTGACTTAGCAGATATATAGCTTCCACTAACACAAAAAGCTAAGACCATCAGAAGATAGCATCCTAGGCCTATAGGAGAACTTCCCCCATCTTGCTGTACCTGCCTCTCTGATATACCCAGCAATGTATTTTAAACTTCTCTTGATTTATGACTATAAGTATAAAACTGCACCCACTTTCAAACATGGAATTTGGTACAACCTAAATCTGTGTTCCTAGGCCACAGGTCCTCAAAATAAATTATCTTTTATTCCCTTTAAGATGAGCTTCGTGTGTGTGTGTGTGTGTGTGTGTGTGTGTGTGTGTGTGTATCAACAGCACTGTTTTAAATGAAAAACAACAATACCTTTTGAACTCATAAATAATTTATGAATTTATTTTTTAAAAAGACTTTTAGTAACAAATACAATTCAGAAAAAATTCTCATAAAAATCTTGAAATGCATAATTGTTTTTATCAATGCTACCAAAGGGAACACAGAAGCATTCTTTTATTACTTTGCATTAAATTGTGAGTTCTCAGTGTCCTCAAGGCTGAATTCCTAGCAAATAAAAGACTGGCTACTATTTCCTATAAGGATCAAGGTCCTAACTCATTTCATAGCAGTAAAGCAGTTAACAAGCTGTAAGCAGCAGCAGACTCTGAGATGTCTCTAACAGAAGGCAAAATTCACCACTACAAACAGCCTCCAAACATCCCATCTAACTAGTAATCAAAGACTCTAAAGCCTGAGCTACTGGAAGTGACCACATTAAACACCAGACCAACACTACTGCAGGTGGTAAAAGAACTATATCTTTAAAATGAAGAACTATAAGACATTTCAAGGCATGTTTGAGTCCTAACAGAAGAGCTCCTATCAAACTATTACAAAAGAAAAGGTTTAATGAGATGCAAAGAGATTGGGAATTTAGCTCAGTGGTAGAAACTTGCTAAGCAAGCATAGGGTCCTGGATTTGGCCTCCAGCTCTATGTTTGTTTGTTTGTTTGTTTGTTTGCCTGCTTGCTTGCTTCTTGCTTGCTTACTTGCTTGCTTGCTGTATAACAGATTGAACCCATGGCCTGAGGAATGCCAGGCAAGTACTCTTAAATTTAGTAAAACTCAAGGTTCTAACCAAAGGCACTACAGACACTAGAAAAAAGGAATTAAGCATCTGACCTCTGTGTTTCAAACTATGCAAGGCACTTTTATATACCTGTCTCATTTCATGTTTCCCCAAACCACACCAGATCCTCACCATAAATGAAAAAGTAAGTGAGGCTGAGTAAGTGATTCAGAGATTACAGGCTAGCACATTTCTCTTAGCTACCCAAAACCATACTCTCTCAAAGGATGTGAGCAGACATATTCTATAAAGACATGGGTTGAAAACTTGATGGTATTACCCAATAATAAAACTACATGCCCCAAACCTTTCAAAAAATTCCAGCATTAACAACAAGTCCTGAGGCTAGAAACCAAGACTTAGTTCCCCAAGATATTAACTCTGCCTGTAAAACTAGAAACTGGAGCGTTTTCTTCTCACGTCTGTAAATACAATTATCAGCTGCCCCAGGATCTCCTGAAAGTGTTGGTTCTGTTTCCAATCAGGTTCTCATGTATCCTGTGCTCCAGGTGCTACTATTACAGGTATGCACCACCACACCCAGTTTATGCTGGGATCAAACCCAGGGCTTTGTGCTACACAAGTACTCTACCAATTGGGTGCATCAACAGTCTTAACACTCTTTATTCTGATAGGAATTTGCAAATAGCAATGCATCATGGAGGGGAACAGGCTGGGGGAAACAAGGAGTGAGAAAACTAAAGGCTACTCTCTGAGTTAGGCTCAGATGAAGAAAGGAGACCAGAAACAGTATCTATGCCTACCACAGTTCTTGAGGCTCAGCTAAAAGCAGAGTGGCCAAGCCCTTCCTGCCACACACTTTCACAAACCTCAAAGATCTCTATTCAATGTCCACATCAAAGCCTGGTCCTCTCAATAAACCTTACTTTGAATTAACTATGGGCTGACCAAAATATCCTCTGCAGAGGAAGGAAGAAATTTAACGGGAGCATACAACAAAGGATTTTCTATGTTTCTGAAATTCCAACTTCTGTGAAGATATAAAAGTTGATGAAAATGTGAGCTTCCAACTGCCTTCAAACCTCCTTGACATCTGCAACCAGCCTGTCTACAAAAGCTCTGCTCCAAGGTTTCACTAAGGTCTCTGTAAGTCACAACCAGAGTTTGTCTCTCCAATTAATCTGGCTATTTGCAGGCTCACACACGAAGAAGGGAGAGCCAGTGCTTAATTGGAAAGCAAATCACCTAACAGTAAGTGGTAGACACATTACCCAATTAAAAATCTGACAAGAACTCATAAAAATAAAATAACATCTCTGAAATGCTCCTTTCACAACTTCAACTTCATACCAAACAAAAGGTTGAGGTAGAGTAATCAATAGGAAAAAAGGAAGATATGGTGTGTGTGTGTGTGTGTGGAGAGAGAGAGAGAGAGAGAGAGAGAGAGAGAGAGAGAGAGAGAGAGAGAGAGAGAGAGAGAAACATCCTAACAGGACTCTGTTCTACATAATTATGTCTGCTGTAAAGGGCCAGTGGTGACTTCAATCTACGGTTAGTGGCAGTCTCCAATAGACCAAATCACAAGCACCTCTCTTCTCACCAAAACCCTTTCTCAGAGACCTGAAACTTCTACACAGGCACAACAGTGAACCACGACACACCTGACTGGCCTGAAAGACATTTAGTCAGGATTTTTAAGTGACTAAAATTTTAATATAGATATCTCAAAGTTCCCTTTCCATCAAATATAAGAATGCAACTGTACTGTATTTCTTTTTTTATTTTAAATTCTCAGTGACAGACTCTGATACTAGCAAAACACTGAGTCATTATCTAGTTACAACTCTAAGAATGAGAACTAGCTGTGGTGGGGCAAGCCTGTACTCCTAGCACCAACATCAGGAGGTGGAACAGAAGAATCAGATGTTCTAGATTATCAGTGCCTAGATAGTAAATTTGTGGCCAGTGAGGGTTACAGGCAAGACTGGCTCAAAAATCCACATACAAACAAACAAAGGGAGTAAATGGCAATGAGACTGGGGAAAAAATTTCCTTTTTGTGTACTAGCTCAGTCCTTACATTAGACCTTATCTGGAGTTTAACCCAGTCCTAGCAAGTGTCTGCAACTATAGGCATTTAGTCTAGGCTCCACCCCAGTTTCCTGGCAACAGCAAGGTGTGCCTGACTCACGATAAAAGGGGCTACTTGCCCACTCCTCACTCTCTTGCTCTCTTCTCCTCTTGCTCTTGCCCCTTACCCTCATCCCCTCTCTGCCCATTCCCCTCTCATGTGCTCCCCTCTCTCCAAGGGCTCATAGCAGGCCTCTACCTCCCCTCCCTTGAATACCGTCCCCATACCCTAAATAAACTCTATTCTATACTATACAGTCCTGTGGCTGGTCCATTCGGAGGAAGGGATGCCTCAGCAGTACCCCTTTCCCCACACCATACAGACCCACCAAACATATCCCTGGCTTCTCTCTTATCTTTTTATAAAACACAGCAACAACAACAATAAATGTTCTTCTCTTCGAACAATTAAAAATAACATTTTAGCCAAGTGTGGTGGCTCACATCTTTACTCCCAGCATTTGGAAGGCAGAGCAAATACATCTGTGTTAAGGCCAGCCGGGTGTACACAGCAAGTCCAAGACAGCCAAAGCTATAGATCTTATCTCAGATAGGTAGGTAGGTAGGTAGGTAGGTAGGTGGGTGGGTGGGTAGCTACCTAGGTAGGTAGATAGGTAGGTAGGTAGGTAGATAGGTAGGTAGGTAGGTAGGTAGGTAGGTAGATAAATAGGTAGATAGATAGATAGGTAGGTAGGTAGATAGATAGATAGATCAATGGATGGATGCATACATTTAAAAAAGACCTGAAGGGAGCTGGAGAGATGGCTCAGTGGTTAAGAGCACCGACTGCTCTTTCAGAGGTCCTGAGTTCAAATCCCAGCAACCACATGGTGGCTCACAACCATCTGTAGTGGGATCCGTTGCCCTCTTCTGGTGTCTGAAGACAGCAACAGTGTACTCACATAAAATAAATAAACAGATAAATCTTTAAAAAAAAAGAAAAAAGAAAAAAATAAAAAGAACTGAAGGAAATTTTTAAACATTCCAGAAAAAGAAAAAACTGCTGCTGCTCAGTGATACAAAGACATAAAGGAGAACCAATCAAACTGTTTAAAAGACAGTGGATTCTGTCACTAATTTATTTTGTGACAAAACATCATGTCTCAGGCAAGAAGAAAGAGCTCGCATGCACAATGTACCCTTTCAGGAATACTCGGACTTTATCAACAGAAACCTAAAATGGGTCTCTGTTGTGAAGCTTGTTGCCAAAACAACCAGAAAGGGTCTAGTCTTTTGAGAGGATCTGAAAAAAAGTGAAGGGCAGAAGGAGGTAACTCAAGTACATGGGAGGATCTAAGATTAATGGCTGGGCTGTGCAAGAGGCACAGCATGGAGGGCAGGAGCTGAACAGAGCCAAGGAGCAGAAACCTCAGAACCACACACCGTTACTAATGAGGAACGCAGGCCCACGCCTGCCTGCCCGTCAAGACTCCTCCCACCCCAACTCCCAATGCTACCCTTCTCTCCTCATCCACTGTTCACATCATCTAACCCAAAAAGAGAATCAGGAAGAAAACACCAAAAGAGATTTTCAACATCCTCCCTCATTCCAAAGCCAAACTTTTCTGTATAAAAAAGAAATGCTGAAATACAAACAGCAACACTTCAGCAGCAAAAACATCTACTCCTGTGTTCGCATGTAAGCATGAAACCCAATCTTTGTTAAACTTGTCTAGAATGATAGGTCTGGACATACCTTAATAACATGATGGTAAAAAAAAAAAAAAGGCACACAATAAAGGATACATGTCACTCGTGTGTCCTGCCATGATGACCTGCATTGGGAATCAAAATTAAAGCAGTACTTCACAAAAAAGTCACAGGAAAAGATGTCTGAGCCAGAATCATACTGAGGTGATGCAGACAAGCGTGAGAGAGGGACAACCAAATAAAGCCAGCAATGGTGACAGACACCTGTGGTCCGGGACTTAGCAAGAGCTCAGCCACTCTTATCTCCACAATGAGTTTGAAGCCACACTGGGCTACATGAGGCCATAACTCAGTGGTTCTCAACCTGTGGTGTGTGTCTTGACCCCTGCAGGGTCAAATATCAAGTGTTTACATTATGCTTCATAAGAGTAGCAAAACTAATGTTATGAAGTAGCAACAAAATACTTTTATGATTTTTTACAGTTGGGGGTCACCACACATGAGGACTGTATTGAAGGGTGGAGCCATTGCCGTAACCAACACAAAATAACAATGAGGTACAGTATCCAGCAGGGAGTGGAGCCCCTGGAAAGGGCACAGACTTGGCCCTTCGAAGCAAATGTATGTCTCCACGTCAGAATCTGTCAAAAAATCTAAGGTTTTTTTGTTGTTGTTTTTTAGTTTTTAAGTATCACATGTTGAGGGTAAATCTGACTGCCACTTAAGAAATCTTACATATAAAGCCTAAAGATTCAGAAGCACAAGGAAGAAGATAGGCCATTTGTTTACAATTGTTACTCTCTCTAACTCACTCTACTTCCGTGGAAGTGACAGCTCCTTCCGTGAATTCTGACTTTCAGTAACAATCCATCCTTCTCCAAGTCCAAACTCTACTCCAGAGTAATAATATAACTTGTCTTTGCATGACTCGAGAGTTCAGTCCCTCATTCAACACATTTCCTAAATACTAAATAAATGGCAGGCATCACACTACACACTTAGCTACTGTATAAGGGAGTGCTGACTATCAGACAGGAAAAAAACAAGTTCAGAAAAGGATTCCAAACACCCAGATTTCCAGAGAAAATTAAGACACTACTACAAATGCTCCCACTGCGGTTTTAATATCATGGGATAAATCTGAACCGTTTATTGTTAAAGTAAGAATATATGCCTGCAGTTACACACAAGTATTTTCTCTTCAGGGCCTACAAAGTGCATAATTTTCACAGACAGTTCTATACTTTTATTTGTAAAATAAAATTGATAATAACAGGTCATTCTCTTAAACTATTGGCTCTGCCATAAAACCCAAAGATGGGTTTTTTCAATTTATTAAATAGTAAACTTTTAAAACCTTTTAAAGCTTGATTTACCCAATCTTTCAAGAGCTTAATATCTATCAGATTCTGGTGAACCTTGAGTTCAAAAAGATCATCAGGACCATTCCAGGAGCCCTCTTAAATCAATGTGAAGGGTAAGTCGAGGAAAATGAGAAGCAAGGAATGTTTGTTTTAAGAAAATTTATGGGGTGAAATTCAAATGACAACAACATATAAATGTGTCATAATGTATTTTATTCAGGCTGGCCTAAATTTGTTTAACGTTTTAAACATTAAAAAGAGAGCAAGTGAGAGACCAGTAAATAGTCCACCACTCCTACTCTCACCTTAATAGTTTAGAAAAAGAGTAATGTGGACGGCAGTTTGAAATTCTGTTTTGGTGTGGTATGATAGTGAGAGGGGGGAGGGGAAGAGTAAGAACAGGAGAAAAGGGAGGGAAAGAAGGGAGGGAGGGAGATGTGTCACTTCAATATCCAACACTAACCAACGCACACAAAACTGGCTATTCACAGTTGGTGGAAAGTGCCCAGAGTTGGACACTCTGCAACTCCTGACAAGAAACTTGGGCCTGGACCCCGCAAACCTAGGCCACCGCTGGCCTTCGGAGTGCACACCCCCGGGTCAACAGAACCTGCTGTCGGAATGAATGAATGCACCTGCTTCTTTCCGAACCCAAGACGACCCAAGTAGGGGCCATGCCCTGAGGAGACTGGGGCAGTGGAGTGCCCATGCCCTGGGGAGAAGACTGGGGCAGTGGAGTGTCCTCCTCTTAACCCCGGCCCCAGAGAGCCTGGGGGACTTAGGGCACTGCCCCGCGAGGGGCAGCAAGCCCTGGGGAGGGGCTGGGGAGGCCAAAAGGAAGGGAAGGGCCGGCGGGCGGGGCCCAGCCGATGCCTCCCCCTTCCACAGCGGAGGGCGAGCTGCTGCCCTGCCTTCACCCTGCCTCCTGCCTCCCTCACCTGATCACGGAGATGAGCAGCCCCGAGGGGTCTTTGCTTTTGCTGACTGTGCTCCTGTATTTCCCACCAGCTGCTTCTGCGGCCATCTTGGTACGGGAGCGAGAGCCAGGTGCGTGACAGGACCAGGAAAGTGTAAACTCGAGGCTGACCCGGAACATCCACCAATAACAAAAGAGGAGCTCATAGGCGCGGAAGTGAAAAGCCCAATCACTGGAGTTAGGAGGCGGGACTGAAGACTGAGGAGCCTGTCCTCTCTAAGCTCTCTGGGAAACGTAGTTCTTTTGCGGGTTCTGGGCATGCCTGGACGATAAACCAATGGAAACTTTATCAAGCCTCCTTCTTGCTGTCTCTTTAGATCTCTTCAGACTGTTTTTCAGTTTACTCCATTTTGTAATTTTACATGCTTTAATTTAATGTATCTGGCAATATCAAAATGGATATGCAGATTCTTCTATTTAAACGAAGGCCCCCAAAAAGATGCTTGTGTATACAAAAATTATTAACTTCAAATACTATCTTTAAATCAACCAAATGCAAAAATGTGTATAAGCACAGGGATTTTTCTTTGGTATTTTCTGAGACGAAATGTTTTTATATTCGCCTTATGTAAAGTTCACCTTTGCAGTTATGCTAAATGGTTAAAAACACAGGCTGTGAGAGAGGAAAGCATCTATCTATCCCAAGGATTGTCAATCATCCTAATATATATAGTTTCTCATGTTGTGGAGTACTTTTAATCCTCAAAAGCAAGAAGCCTGCATGCAGGGTCAGCCATTTACAGAAGTGGCAACGACTCCAGACAAAGACACACAAGCCTTTTTATAGGGAACTAGGGGAATTTTAGCTAGGGTTAGGTAACCTAAAGCTTCATTGGTGGATACTGAAAATGTTACATGGGTCAGTTTCTGATTGGCTTGTGTCCAGGTGGTCAGTAGACTATATTCCTGTGTCTTGAATGTTTAACAGCAGGATGAGATATCCAAACCATATAAGGCTGCCCAGCTGGTCTTTGGATAAGGATTTTATGCCCTTGTTCCTGGGGCTGGTGACTTCTGGCCTACTTCCTGGGACTGATGACTTAGGTGGGTTTTATGGTCAGTTACTGAAATGGATGACTCTCCTTTTGAAATCAGACCTAGTCCTAAAATGGAGTTTATGTGGACCTCTCACCCATTCAGTGAGAGCACCTGTCTGAAAAGCAAACTCGGCTGATAACAATAGAGGAAAACATCTATGGTTTTAAACCAGACTGAAAAGCTAGAGTAATCAAAGGGAGACGTGCTAGCTTAAAAGGGGCAAGCACATAAATGGAGCACCACTGAAAATACTGAGATGACCCATGCCTCTGTGAGCTGCTGCCTTTTGTTTTTTTAAGATTTATCCTTTTTAATTTTACATATAAAAGTGTTTGCATGTATGTACATGTCCTGTGTGCCCTGATGCTTGCAGAAGCTGAAGATTGCATCAGATGCCCTGGAACTGGAAGTACAGAGAGTTGTAAGGAGCCATGGGTGCTGCTAGGAAACAGCCCCAGGGTCTCTGCAAAAGCAGAAACTGCTTATCCACTGAGCCACCTCTCCAGCCAGTTTTTTAAACAAGAATGCCAATATTGTTCAAAATGACATTCTGAATATTATATTTGAAATATGAATATGCCAACTATGGAGAACAGTTTTTTTTTTCAATAAATGAAAACAAAGCTCTGACATAAATGTGAAAAAAAAATAAAGTGGACACCTACCTCACACAACACAAAACAAACTCAAAATGTATAGAACTAAACATTTGTGATCTTAGATTTAACAGTGGATTTTTATAAAACTTAGACCAACAAAAGGAAAATGTATGTTAAAAATAGGACTTTATTAGGGCTGGAGAGATGGATCATTGGTTAAGGGCACTGTCTGCTCTTCCAGAGTTCTTGAGTTCAATTCCCAGCAACCACGTGGTGGCTCACAACCATCTGTAATGAAATCTGATGCCCTCTCTGGTGTGTCTGAATACTACGGTGTACTCATATAAATCTAATAAATCTTTTAAAAATAGGACTTTATTATATATAGATATAAATATATAGATGTTTTTAAAGGCTTCAAAAATAAGCTGCCACTTCACATTCACTGAAACAACTATGTTTCTCTTGACTTAAATTTCTTTTCATTAAGTTACATGTTTATCTGGGGGGAGCACATGTGGAAGACAGAGACCCACTTTCAGGAATCAGTTCTTTCCTTTCACCCTGGCTGGCCTCTACCTCACAGAGTTCCTCCTGCCTATGCCTCCCAAGTGCTGAGACTAAGTACAGGGACCACTCCACCCAGATCAGAAAAGGGAAAATAAATGCTGGCAAATACACAAAGAAATCAGAACAATGTTGCTGAGACTAGGAAATGTTTCAGTCAATGTGGAAATAGTGAGTGGTTTTCCTCACAAATAATACCCAAGAGAATTAAATTAAAGAGAACAAACACAGCATGTACACACACATTCGTGGCAGTGCTTGTCACAGTGATGATGTTCGGTGTGGTATGAGGCATGTGACTAATATAAACAAATGCGGACTACCCAGACAATAGAATACATAGAAGCCAGGAGAATAAGTGAAGTGTTGGTGTGCACTACAGCATTAATTCTCCTTAAAACACTGTGCCAAGGGATGGACTGAGGAGTACATTTATATAAAATACCCAAAATGAGCAAATTTATAGAGCCAAAAAGTGAGTTAATGACTGTTCGGAGCTGGGGGGTGGGGGCAGGGTAACTTTATGATCCAATGTTTCTTTGAGGGAACATAAAATGTTCTGATGACGCACAGTTCACTGTTTACCCTTGCACAACTTTTGAATCTACTAACACTGTTAACACATTTAGGATTATTTAAAAGTAGTTTATGTTGTATGAATTTTTAAAAATCCACTTGTGCTGTAGCTCTTTCTAGATTCAATCCAAGGCTGCAATTGACTCTACTTTCCTTTCAAAAGAGACCTAAGCTATTCTGTGCCTCAGTTTCCTTATCTGTTAGACAGGGAGTAACATGACTTCATTTTGTAGCATGCCTTCAAAGTGTATAAAGTATGTCTCTGGTAGTAATGGATAAGTAATACAGATAATTCTTATTTCATCTTCATGGTTTTCTATAGTTCTATACATTTTAAATGAAAATAAACGCATTTTTTAACAAGCAAAAATTAGATGTGTCAAAATGATGGACTGCTTTTAGCACATAGTAGAATTGTAATTAGGTGAAAATTAAATTATCACACATCAAATTAAACCCTCAAGAAAGTGTTCTAATTGTCCTGTTTCATATCACACTTCGGGAAATCTTTACCCAATATACCTTTCATCTTTTGGTGATAAATATAGTCTTTGACATTGTGTCTATTCTCAGTCGCCTTGCAGAAGAACTGCAACCTTGTACTAGAATGTGGAAAAAATGTTTTTTTTTTTTAATTCTACAGGATTAGTAGATCTACTCACTTATAACTATCAGCCATTAAAACAGACTCTCAAACTCAACAAGCTTCTTAAAACTAAATAACATTTCTCAACATATCAGAGATTAGTTATGGATGATTCTGTGTAGGGACAATGGCATATATATATATATATATGCTTCCTCATCAAAGAAAGGACAGCATAAATATGTGTGTGTGTGTGTGTGTGTGTGTGTGTGTGTGTGTGTATTTAGAACTGAACATAGTGCAGAGAATTTACTGGACACACAATAATGCAGATGTTTCAATGAAAAAAAATCCGTGAAAGCTGGAATGCCTAGCAAATTCCTCATGACTAGCTATGTTATAATTAAGTGGACTTTTAAAATACAATGGAAAGGCTAGAGAAATTGCTCAAGGCTTAGGAGTACATGTTGCTCTATGTTTGGTTTACAGCAGTTTACAACCACCTATCACTCCAGCTTCAGGGCATCTGACACCCTCTTCCTGTTTCAATGGTACCTTAGTTAGGGGTTTAATTGCTGTGATGAAACACCTTAACCAAAAGAAAAGGGGAAAGAACTTTTCATAGTACTCTTCCTCATCAAAGAAAGGACAGGAACTCAAAGAAGGCAGGAACCTGGAGGCAGGAGCTGATTCAGAAACCATAGAGAGGCATGTTTCTTGTAGCTTAGCTCAGCCTGCTTTCTTATAGAACCCAAGAACCACCGAGGGATGGACTTACCCACAATGGACTGGGAACTCCCACATCAAACACTAATTATGAAAATGCTCAAGGCCTGGTGAGAAGGCATTCCGAATAGCCAGGGAGCAGAGAGATCTCTTCTGAGCACGAGGAAAGTGTACCCCCCCACACTGGTTCAGAGGAGCAGGAACCCTGCTTCGGAGTTGTGTATTTCCAGCCGGCAGCCCATGTGTGCAGAACAGGCGCTCAGGCCATCTGCAACCAGGAACAGCAGAGATCAAGGGACACAGTCCTAGTGAGACAGTGGTCCAAGTAGCCAAGTAGCCAGGGAACAGAGAGGTCTGTGCCTAGCACATGGAAAGTGTGCTCCCTACCCCCCACTTGGTTCAGGGAAGCAGGAACTCTGCTTTGGGCTGTCTGTTATCAGCCTGCAGCCTGAGGATACAGAATAGACACTCAGGACATCAGCCACCAGAAACATACAGAGATCCAGGGACACAGGCAAGGTACAAGGGAGAGGCCAGCACCAATCACTGAAAACAAGACCACATATAATCACAGACAACAAGATGACAAGAGAAAATCGAAAGAACGTACCCCAGGGAAACCAAGACAACCTGGCAACACCAGAACCCAGCTCTCCCATCACAGCAAACAGCAGAATGCCAAACACTCCAGAAAAAGAAGACTCAGACACTCAAGATGATGATAGAGATCCTTAAACAAGAACGGGAGGAAAAACATAAAGAATCAGGAGTTTTTAAAGAGGAAACAAAAAAAAAAAAGAAAACACTCAAAAAACTCAAAGAACTAGAGGAAAACAGAACCAAAAAGATGAAGGAATAGAAGAAGGAATTTAAAACAGAAATGGACACAATAAAGAAAACAGTAAAAGAGACAACCTTGGAGGTAGAAAACCTAAAAAAGAAATCAGGAGTCACAGATGCAAGCATGTCCAACAGACTACAAGAGATGGAAGAGAGAATCTCGGGGGCAGAAGACAACATTGAAAACATAGATAAAACAGTCAGAGAAGATACAAAAACCAAAAAGCTCCTAATCCAAAATGTCCAGGAGATCCAGGACACAATGAGAAGAGCAAACCTGAGGATAATAGGAATAGAAGAGGGCGAAGAATATCAACTAAGAGGCACAGTAAATATCTTCAACAAAATCGTAGAAGAAAACTTCCCTACCCTTAAGAATGAGATGACCATGAGTATAAAACAAGCTTACAGAACTCCAAATAGGTTGGACCAGAAAAGAAATTCCTCCCGACACATAATAGTCAAAACACCAAGTGCCCAAAGCAAAGAAAGAATACTAAAAGCAGTAAGGGAAACAAGTCATGTAACATATAAAGTCAGACCAATCAGAATCACAGCCGATTTTTCAACAGAGACTATGATAGCTAGAAGAGCCTGGACAGACATCATGGAGACCCTAAGAGAGCACAAGTGTCAGCCCAAGCTGTTATAACCAGCAAAACTCTCTCAATCACCATAGATGGAGATTCTAAGATATTCCAAGACAAAACTAAATTTACACAATATCTGACCCAACACCAAGCACTACAATAAACTATAGGTGGAAAACCCAATACAACGAGGGAAATTACATCCTAGTAAAAACAAGAAAATACCTAAGCAAAAAAAACCAAAAGAAGAAAGACACATAGGCACAATTCAACCTCCAAAAACAAAAATAGCAGGAAACAGAAACCACTATTCCTTGATATTTGTTAACATAAATGGACTCAATTCCCCAATAAAAAGATATAGGCTTTCAGACTGGATACATAAACAAAACCCAGCACTTTGCTGCATACAGGAAACTCATTTCAGAGACAAAGACAGACACTATCTCAGAGTAAAAGGTTGGGGGAAAAAACTTGCAAGCAAATGGCCCCAAGAAGCAAGCTGGAGTGGCCATTCTAATATCAAATAAAGTAGATTTTCAACCAAAAGTTATCAAAAAAAGAGAGAGAGAGAGAGAGAGAGAGAGAGAGAGAGAGAGAGAGAGAGATAAGGAAGGATGCTTTTTACTCATTACAGGGGAAATTTGTCAGGAGGAACTCTCAATCCTTAACATATGCTCCAAATACAAAAGCACCCATATTCATAAAAGAAACCCTACTAAAGCTCAAAAAATACATTGCACCCCACACAATAATAGTGGGAGACCTCAACACCCCACTCTCACCAATGGACAGATCATGGAAACAGAAACTGAACAAGGACACTGTAAAGCTAGCAGAGGTTATGAACCAACTGGAATTAATAGATATCTACAGAACTTATCATCCTAAAACAAAAGAATACACCTTCTTCTCAGCACCTCAAGGCACCTTCTTGAAAATTGACCACATAATTGGTCACAAAACGAGCCTCAATCGATATAAGAAGATTGAATTGCTCCCATGCATCCTTTCAGATCACTATGGTCTAAGGCTGGTCTTTAATAACAACAAAGACAACAAAAAGCCCATATACACATGGAAACTAAGCAATGCTCTATTAAACGATAGCAGGGTCAAAGAAGAAATAAAGAAATTAAGGATTTTCTAGAATTCAATGAAAATAAAAACACAACATACCCAAAACTATGGGATGCAATGAAAGCAGTACTGAGAGGAAAACTCATAGCTCTGCATGCTTCCAGAAAGAAACTGGAGAGAGCATACACTAGCAACTTGACAGCACAATTGAAAGCTCTAGAATAAAAGGAAGCAGATACACCCAATAGGAGTAGACGGCAAGAAATAATCAAACTTAGGGCAGAAATCGACCAATTAGAAACAAAAAGAACCATTCAAAGAATCAACAAAACCAAGAGCTGGTTCTTTGAGAAAATTAACAAAATTGATAAACCCTTAGCCAGACTAACTAGAGGGCAAAGAGAGAGTATCCAAATTAACAAAATCAGAAATGAAAGTGGAGACATAATAACTGAAACTGAGGGAATTCAAGAAATTATCAGATCCTACTATAACAGCCTATACTCAACAAACCTTGAAAATCTTGAAGAAATGGATGAATTCCTAGACAGATACGAAATACTAAAGTTAAACCAGGACCAGGT
Organism: Micromys minutus; assembly: GCF_963924665.1. Lineage (NCBI taxonomy): Eukaryota > Metazoa > Chordata > Mammalia > Rodentia > Muridae > Micromys > Micromys minutus. Next base: position 47,240,149 of record NC_137953.1, read on the forward strand.
AAACTGTTGGTAGCTGTTTGTGCCGCACCCAAAGATGGCGCCGGCTTCCTGCCGATGATTCAGCAAACAGAGCTGTTGTCGAGCCCGGGGGACGTAGTGCGCATGTACCACGCACATCACAGCTCCCTCTCCGGGCATGCTAATTAGATACTGGAGGGCGCACCAATCAGGTAGCAACACGAGTCTCCTGGGCATATATAAGTAGTGCACTTTTCTTCCTCGGGGTCCCCTGTTCAAGAGTACTGTACAATAAAGGTTGTTTGCAGAAGAATCCTGTTGCTGCGAGTCGTTTGTGCTGGCGAGACGTTAGGTGCATGACAGTAAACCATCTAAATAAACCCATAACACCTAAAGAAATAGAAGCAGTCATCAAAAGTCTCCCAACCAAAAAAAGGCCAGGTCTATATGGGTTCAGTGCAGAATTTTGTCAGACATTTATTGAAACCTAATACCAATACTCTCCAAACTATTCCACAAAATAGAATCAGATGGAACACTACCTAACTCATTTTTTGAGGCTACAATAACCCTCGTTCCTAAACCACACAAAGACCCTACAAGGAAAGAGAACTTCAGACCAATCTCACTTATGAACATTGATGCAAAAAAACTCAACAAAATTCTTGCAAACCAAATCCAAGAACACATCAAAATGATCATTCACCATGATCAAATAGATTCCATCCCTGGGATGCAGGGATGGTTTAATATACGGAAATCCATCAATGTAATCCACCATATAAACAAACTCAAAGAGAAAAACCACATGGTCATCTCACTAGATGCTGAGAAAGCATTTGACAAAATTCAGTACCCCTTCATGTTAAAAGTCTTGGAAAGAACAGGAATCCAAGGCCCATACCTAAACAAAAGCAATATTCACCAAACCAACAGCCATGATCAAAATTAACGGTGGAAAACTTGAAGCAATCCCACTAAAATCAGAAACTCGACAAGGCTGCCCACTCTCCCCCTACCTATTCAACATAGTACTGGAAGTCCTGGCCGGAGAAATTAGACAGCAAAAGGAAATCAAAGGGATACAAATTACAAAGGAAGAAGTAAAAACATCACTATTTGCAGATGATATGATACTGTACTTAAGTGACCCCAAAAACTCCACCAGAGAACTCATACAGCTGATAAACAAGTTCAGCAAAGTGGCTGGATATAAAATTAACTCAAACAAATCAGTAGCCTTCCTCTACTCAAAGGACAAACATGTGGAGAAAGAAATTAGGGAAAAGATACCCTTCACAATAGTCACAAACAATATGAAATACCTTGGTGTAACTCTAACTAAGCAAGTGAAGGACCTGTATGACAAGAACTTCAAACCTCTAAAGAAGAAATCGAGGAAGATCTCAGAAAATGGAAAGATCTCCCATGCTCATGGATTGGAGGTTCAATATTGTAAAAATGGCCATCCTACCAAAGCAATCTACAGATTCAATGCAATTCCCATCAAAATTCCAACCCAGTTCTTCATGGAATTGGAAAGATCAATGTGCAATTTCATATGGAATAACAAAAGACCTAGAATAGCGAAATCCATCCTCAACAACAAGAAAACATCTGTGGGAATCATTATCCCTGACCTCAAGCTATATTACAAGGCAATTGTGCTAAAAACTGCATGGTACTGGTACAGAGATAGGCACATGGATCAATGGAATAAAATAGAAGATCCAGAAATGAGCCCTCACATATATGGTCACCTGATTTTTGACAAAGGAGCTGTAAGCATTCAATGGAAAAAGGACAGCCTATTCAACAAATGGTGTTGGTCCAACTGGCACTCAGCATGCAAAAGAATGAAAATAGACCCTTTCTTATCTCCTTGTACAAAGCTCAAGTGCAAGTGGACCAAAGATTTCCACATTAAACCAGGTACACTAAAACTATTAAATGAGAAAGTAGGGAAAACCTTAGAACACATAGGCACAGGAGAAAATTTCCTGAACAGAACACCAATGGCTCGTGATCTAAGATCAAAGATTGACAAATGGGACTTAATGAGATTGCAAAGTTTCTGTAAGGCTAAGGACACTGTCAAGAAAACAAAACGACAGCCAACAGAGTGTGAAAAAATCTTTACCAACCCCACATCATATAGAGGCCTAATATCCAAGGTATACAAAGAACTCAAGAAGCTAGACACCAGAGAATCAAACAACCCTATTAAAAATGGGATACAGAGATAAACAAAAAGTTCTCAGTTGAGGAATATCGAATGTCTGAGAAGCATCTAAGGAAGTGCTGGACATCATTGGCCATCAGGGAAATGCAAATCAAAACAACCCTGACATTCCACCTCACACCAGTCAGATTGGCCAGGATCAAAAATTCAGATGACAGCAGATGCTGGCGAGGATGTAGAGAAAGAGGAACACTTCTCCACTGTTGGTGGGGTTGTAAACTGGTACAACCACTCTGGAAATCAGTCTGGCGATTCCTCAGAAAATTGGTTATAGTACTACCTGAAGACCCAGTTATTCCACTTCTGGGCATATACCCCAGAGAAGCTCCAACATACAACAAAGACACATGTACTACAATGTTCATAGCAGCTCTATTTATAATAGCCAGAAACTGGAAAGAACCCAGAGGACCTTCAGTAGATTAATGGATACAAAAATTGTGGTACATTTACACAATGGAGTACTCCTCAGCTATCAGAAACATTGACTTTATGAAATTCTTAAGAAAATGGATGTATCTATAGAATATCATCCTGAGTGAGGTAATCCAGTCACAAAAGAACAGATGTAATATACAGTCACTGATAATTGGATACTAACCCCAGAAAGCTCTGAACACCCCAGAAACAACTCACAGACTATATGAAATTCAAGTAACGAAATTAAGAAACCATTATGCTTAATCCTTACACACCAACAAAACTTTGACTAATTCCAGGTTACATCCTGTTGTATATGTACTTTATGCTCATTGTAACTAGTAAGATCTTAATGCACACTATCAAACCTTAAAAAAAAAGCACTGACAAAAATGCAGTTGTATACTTTTATACAAAAATGCTTAAAGTTTGTACATTCATATTTGTTTTTTAAAATAAAGTTGTTCAATTAAAAATAATAAAAAATGTATCTAAACATAAAAAAAAAGAAAGAAATGCTCTACAGGGGCTGGAGAGATGGCTCAGTGGTTAAGAGCACTGACTGCTCTTTTAGAGGTCCTGAGTACAAACCCCAGCAACTACATAATGGCTCACAGCCATCTGTAATGAGATCTGATGCCCTCTTTTGGTGTGTCTGAAGACAGCTGCAGTATACTTATACATAATAAATAAATCTGAAAAAAAAAGAAAGAAAGAAAATGCCCTACAGGCTTGCCTATGGCTCAATTTTATGGAGGCATTTTTTCAACTGAGGTTTCCACTTCTCAGATGACTATCTTGTATCATGTTGACATAATACTAGCAGCAAACATGGGGACCTGCACTTATGCACACATTCTGGCATGTACATGAACACACACACACACACACACACACACACGAGGGAGGAAGGGGGAGGGAGGGAGGGAAGAAGAGAGAGAGAGAGAGAGAGAGAGAGAGAGAGAGAGAGAGAGAGAGAGAGATGCACAACTTAAAATATTTTTTTAAATAAATGAAGGCTTAAATTTCAGAAGAAGGAGAAGGAGTGGGGAGGAGGGGAGATGCAGACAAGCTAAGGCTCAAACTGAAACCATGAATTATGTGTTCAAGGAGACACACAATTGGTCTTGAACAGGCAGGTAATGGATGTGAAGTGATGAAAAGACACACAGAGATGTTCTTAGAAGACATTTTGAAGCCCACAACAGGGCTCTGCATACGTTCATACAATGTGGTGCAGAAACAGTATATGTGCATGTCTTATTTTATATTGTCTATAATTTTGCAAACCAGGTAAGAACTGTTTTATTATTACATCTGTAATATACCCGGAGGCTCTTAAAACCATGGGAACATCCAATTAAATTAAAGTGCTTTGACCTCTTTGGATGAGCAGCTCCATATAAATCCAGGGTATTGATATTCTTATTATTGTGGATAAATGAAATGTGTGAATGAGGCCAGCTCAGCAGCAAAATGGCTTCCCTGAGATTCATAAAACCTGCCCAGATCTTGGTATCTACAGAGCAGCACACACAGCACAGGAGATTAGGACAGGTGTCTCTCGATACCAGTACAGGACAGAACTCTAGGGAAAGAGCTATTTTATGCCTCCATCAGCACTGCCTGTATACAAGAGCCAACTCAGCTAAGATATGTATATATATATATATATATATATATATATATATATATATATATATATATATCCGCATGTTAGGCATGGCTGAGTAAGTCAAAACATAGGATCTAAATTATATTAAAAAGAAAAAAGTCAATGATACTCTCCTCATGATAAAAAGCGACTGTCTTATTTTATTTAGGATTTGAATTTTATACCAGCTTTTTCAATTACTGTGGCATAAATAAATCTCACATAAGCGTAAGCTTAGCTGAAGATATATACATATTGTGCTGTATTTGGAGGAAAATTTTATAAGTAGATCACAAAGGACCATAATTCTTCCCAGTAAATTGTATTGCTCGTACTCGGGACCTGGTTCACTTTGGCCTCTAACAGAATCCATGTTGATTTGGGTTTCTGTGGTCAAGAACAGTACATTCGTTTTGGTTTTGTTGAAGGGAGGGGAAGTAGCCATGTTCCTCTGGAACACAATCTTGTCTTCACGCTAGCTGGGCCAGCAGTAGTCTCCCTGCTCCTCCCCCTGGGCTCAGTGCTGACGGGGTAAAGGAAAGGCCACTGTCAGTAAGAGGCTCTGAATTCACATCTCCTGTGCCCCTGTGAAGCCAGACTTGCTACCACAGGTCTGTGGCCCAGTGAACAGGGAAGGTGAGAGATGGAGACAGGTGGATCCAGGCTGGTGTACACCGTGGTTAAAAGCAGGTACAGGAGATGACTCACATGGGACTTGCCCCATGACCTCCACGTGCAATAAGACATATGCATATCTGCAATCATGCACATACACATATGCATGCCACATGCACACAGGAGTTCATGGAAAGGAAGGAGCCAAATACCTCTGGGTGTCCTCAATCCCCTTTAAACTACAAGTGTTGCCCCTTATCTTGGACCTTCTCTATTTTCTCAACTGTGTTACCTGTTTAAGCAAAATGGTTTAAAAGCCTATCAATGAGGAGGCTAGAGTGAAGGTTAAGATATAGTATATATTTAATATGCAAAAGGTCACAGGTTTGGACTCCAATACTGTGCTTTTTAAAAGAATGTTTTTAAGGAGAAAGATCCATAGAATGAAACAAAAAAAAATTATTTCGAATCACATAGTTCAAAAATTTTAAGTTTTAAAATTCAAAAGAATTTTACAAAGAATTATCACAACTTGGTAACAAAACTAGTGACCCATGTTTTAAAAACATGAGCAAAAGTATGAATCTTCATTTTTCAAAGATAGATATATAAATGATCAATACATGTGAAAGGATGCTTGGTATCATCATCCATCTGGTAAGTGCAAATCAAAAGAACAATGTGCAATATTGGATACTGCAAAAATAGATAGCAATTTATTTTTATATATTTTTAATATTATTGTGTGTATGTGTGTTGTGTTTGTGAGTGTGTGTCTGTGGTATGTGAGTGGTATGGTGTGTGGTGTGTGTGTAGTGGTGTGTGTGTGTGTGTGTAGTGTGTGTAGTATGTGTATATGTGTAGTATGTGTATGTGGGGTGTGTGTGTGTATGTGAGTGTGTATATGGTACATACATGTGTGGTATGTATGTAAGTGTGTGTGAGTATGTGAGTGTGTATGGTATATGTGTGGTGTGTGTATGGTATGTGTGTAGTGCAGGGTATATATGTAGTGTATGTGTGGTATGTGTGTATATATATGTATATGGTATATGTGTGTTTGTGTGTGAGTATGTGTGTATGTTTGTATGGTATGTGTGTGTGGTATGGTGTGTTGTGTGTAGTGTGTGTGTGTATGTGTGAGTATGTATGTATATGGTATGTTGTGTGATGTGGTGTGTGTGTGTGTTTGTGTGTATGGTATGTGTGTGTGGTATAGTGTATTGTATGTAGTGTGTGTATATGTGAGTATGTGTGTGTATGGTGTTTGTGTGTGATGTGGTATGTGTGTGTTTGTGTGTATGGTATGTGTGTGTGGTGTGGTGTATGTGTCTGTGTGTTTGTGTGTATGTGTGTATATGGTATGTGTGTGATATCTATGTGTGTGGTGTGTGTGTATGTGTATATGAGTGTATGTATGGTATGTGTGTGTATGTGGGGTGTGTGTGTGTATATGTGTGTGTGTGTGTGTGTGTGTGCTCACGAACGGTGTATATGTGAGTATGTATGTATACACATCCACAGCATGACTGTGGAGGTCAGAAGACAGCCTTCAGGAATGAGTTTTCTTCCATATGCTCACAAGACAGGACTCCCCCTTGTCTCTGTGGCACTACATACTTCTGGATTTTCTCCCATCTCTGCCCCCTATTGCATTCTGAAGTGTTAAGATTACAGATGTGAATTTAGTGCATCTGGATCTTCGGATATGAGTTCTGAGGATTGAGCACGGGTGATCAAGCTTGCATAGTAAGAGCTTATACCTGATGAGCCCTCTCACAGGCCCAAGATACCATTGTACACTGTCCATGGTGGCTATCAATGTTTGAAAAAAAAATAACCTTGGGCATACATATGGGGAATTGGAATTTCAGCACATCACTGGTGAGTATACAAAAATAGTGCAGCTACTGTGGAAAACCATTTGGTGACTTGTCAAAAGATACATATAAATTACCTTACAACTCAGCAACCCAAATGCTTAGTATCTTCCCCTAAAGATTTGAAAATGATGCTGGGAAAAAAATTTGCATGTGTATGCTCACACTAGCACTTAGGACAAAAGCCAGAGGATATAAACAGCCTATCGATGTAAATATAGGTAAACACGTGGTATAGCCATACAATGGGATATTATTCTGTCCTGTAAAGGAATGACATACAGATATGTACTACAACATGAATTAATCTCAATAAAAGTCATTAATACCAAAGGCTACCTCTTATGTGATCCTTTAATGGGAAATGTCATGGAGGGTGACATAGACAGAGAGTAGATCTGTGGTTGTCACAGATGAGGATAAAGAGAGTATTCAGAGTGATTGCGAAATAAGAATGAGGACATGACTGCTCCTAGTTATTGTTAAAAAGAAAGTTCTTATTGTAGATATTAAGGAGAAAGCAGTCAGAACCATTTGGAGGAGTCCAGTCTAAACATAGCCAGCAGAATAGACCAGGTTATGAGAAAAGATAATGAGAAAAAAAGAAGCAAGAGGGATTAGGACCTAATAATGAAGAAATAAGAGGCCAAGAAGCCAAAGAGAATGTCTGGCCACAATGTCTGAGTTATACAGGAATCAGTCAGAAGCTAGGAAAAAGTGTGATGTGGCCCGGGACTGTTGCAGTAAACATTAAATGGCTTAACCTTTTATTGGCCCTGGTGGTCTCACTCCACAGATGCCACTCTAGTGTGGAGTCAAGCTCATGGATTCTGTCACTTGGTCCATAAGTCACCCCTCCACGTGGTTCCCTTCCCAGGCGGTTCACCCCAGAGTGTTCTGTTCCTAAACCACCCAGCACAAACATGACTCCAAAGCCTGGCAGCTTATCAAGCAGGTTTGTATATTAAATTCTCAATCCACAAACCCTCTACACAATAAGCTTACATCTAATGAACAAAGATACAAACTGCCCTTCCATATGAGATAAAAAGACCCATAGGAACCCTTGAAATATTCATATCTACATATTGCCAATTAAGACCACCTGGATCTAGATCCTCCTTCTCCAGCTCCATCTTGATTCCTCCTGAAATTCTCCTCCTCCTCCATTTTTCTAGCCTTTTCTTCGCCTATCTCTCCACTGTCCAATCAAGTATCACCTTAGCATGAATCTACACTAGATCTTAGCACAACTGACTCCATGATGGTAGAACCATTCAGGCTGTAACACTCAACACATAGAGAGTACCACCTGCCAACATTAAAACAAAGGCCTAATCCATCAGAATCCATATAGTTCTGGGAAAGTCTCAAAATATACTAACCTTGCTATTTGGCTTCTATAGTTCTGCTTCTGGCTAACTGTTCTTGCTAACTGAAGTGTGTCAACTCCAAACATGGTTTCCATACTTAAGAGCTCACCCTGAGAAAGGCTCGGTGCTACAATGGGATCCCAAACACCCAGTGGAGTCATCAACTGGCTAATAAAGACTTTCTATTGGCTTAAACCCATGTTCCAGCATGTTTCATCTGGCAAATAGCCCACAACAAGGGAAGGAAAGCTCAGGGGCTGGAGAGGTTTAGGGTAACAGACAGGGATGAGAAGTGCGAAGAAGAGCCAGGACTTTGTAACAGGTACTTTCAGAGAGATCCTCATGGCCAGAGTGCACTTTGGAGTGTTGAAGGGCACTGTTGTCAGCCATTTGTCCCAAGTTTTTTTGAGACCTGACCATTGCTTTTAAAGTGATGAAAGGTTTTCTGGAATTGATGTCCATGGTTTCATACTATTGCGAAAGTTACCAGATCTCCTATTTTCAAATGTCTTGTTGTTTACCTCAAAAAAAAAAAAAAAAAAAAAAAAACAAGCTTTGTATCCTCTCATGAAGTCATAATTCAATTAGTCACAAGGTTCTACCCATGTGGTGTACACAGTACTTCTTCAAGGAATGCAAAGGACATTTTGAGACAAGAGTCTCACCTTGTAGTTCAGGCTGGCCTTGATTCTTAAACCTCTGTCTTTACCTCCCAAGTACTAGGGCTGTAGATATAAGCCACCACATCCTGCACACACAGGGCTTCTTAAGTCCACCTTCTTCTCCACCTTACCACTCCTATATCCCTCACATGGTCTGAACCGGGTCCTCACCATCTATGGTGGTTTGAATATGTTTGGCCCAGAAAGTGACACTATTAAGGGGTCCAGACTTGTTGAATTAGGTATCTCATTGGAGGAAGTGTGTCACCATGAGATTAGGCTTCAAGACCCTCCTACTAGCTGCTTGGAAACCAATCTTCTCTTGGATGCAGTAGGGTGAATATGTAGAGCTCTCAGCTCCTCCAGTGTCATGTCTGCCTGGATGCGCCATGCTTCCTTCCCACCATGATGATAACGGACTGAACTGAACCTGTAAGCCATCTAAATGTTTGCCTTTGTAAGAGTTGCTGTGGTCATAGTGTCTCTCCATAGCATTGCAAACCCTAATTAAGACACCATCTTTTCTAGATTCTTCTAATTGCTTCCTCCTTTGTCTCTCACCAACTCCATCGGAATTTTCTCACCACTGCATAACTCTCAAGTGTGAATCTTAGCGTCTGCCCCTGCCTTAAGAACTCCAAGGACCACTTTGTCTACAGCACTGTTTTCCAAACTGCTCGCCAGAGAAACAGCTCCAAATTCTTTTTCCAGCTTCCTTATTGATTACTCTTGTTATACCCAGTTCTCTAAAGACGGTTGGAATGCTGCAGACTTGTCTTCCTTTGCTCTTACATGCTGTTGCTCCGCTTAACATCTCTCTGAGCATGGAGCTGCTAAAACGTGCCTGCTTACTCTGCAGGGCTCTTCTGAGACTTTTAATTCAGTTCCTTAAGATTCCCTTTACTCTTCAAAGGTCAGTTGCTCACCCAAGCATGGGGCCTCACCGGCACAGGGCCTCACGAGCATGGGGTCTTACGGTACAGCGCACCTCCCACCTTCGCTCTGTTTTCAGTGAGTGTGGGTTATAACAAAATGGCACAATTCATCTGATTGTTGGCGAGTGTGGATTTAGTCCCTTTAGTTCTGTTCATTTCTACACACAAGCATGAAAACACTATTGCTTTCATTTTCATGCCCAGTGTTGTGAAGAGCAGGGTTTCCCATAAGTAAACAAACACAGGACACGTTGAACTGGAGGATCTTTCGCTTTAATATACTACAGGGCTAAGACTGAGCACTTTCAAAAACACTTCATTTTAAAGAAAAGTATACCAGAGAGGCTGGTAAACGTCAGTACAGTCATCAAACTAATGATACATGATTTAAACATAGCGTTTACTTTAACAATTTTTTAAAAATACTATATCATTTCAACAAATTAATTCAAGCTTAGGTTGCCTCTGGGAGCCATAACAAAAATATAAATTATTTTTGATTGATTTACTGATTATAACTCATATTCATACATAATATTAGGAGGAACAATGAGACAGAATCAGGAATGATCTTTCATAGCTAAAATTTCTCATTCTGTGTTTAAAGAGCTCACATTTATGAATGTTCTAGTTTAGTTACTACTGTTGTGAGAAACACTATGACCAAGACCAGGTTGAGGAGGTGTCTTAGTCAGGGTTTGTATTCCTGCACAAAACATCATGACCAAGAAGCAAGTTGGGCAGGAAAAGGTTTATTCAGCTTACACTTCCACATTGCTGTTCATCACCAAAGGAAGTCAGGACTAGAACTCAAGCAGGTCAGGAAGCAGGAACTGATGCAGAGGCCATGGATGGATGTTACTTACTGGCTTATTTCCCTTGGCTTGCTCAGCCTGCTTTCTTATAGAACCCAGGCTTACCAGCTCAGAGATTGCACCACCCACAATGGGCTGGGCCCTCCCCCTTGATCACTAGTTGAGAAAATGCCTTACAGCTGGATCTCACGGAGGCATTTCCTCAACTGAGACTCCTTTCTCTGTGATAACTCCAGAGAGAAGTTGACACAAAACCAGCCAGTAGAAGAGGAAAGCCTTTATTTAACTTACAGCCTCTAGTCTACCATGAAGTGAAGTCAAGGCAAGATATCTAGACAAGAGCTGAAGCAAAAACAAAGCCATGGAAGAATGCCACTTACTGGCTTGCTCTTCACATTCCCATTCAGCATCCTTTCTTATGCTACCCAGGCTCACCAGCCCAGGGGTGGCACTGCTCACAGTTTATTTGTACTTTAAGCATTCATCAGGAAGATATCCCCACTGACTTGCCTACAGGCTATTCTGGCAGAGGCATTTTTTCAAATGTGACATTCCTAAATGCCCTTAATTTGTGTGAAGCTGACAAAAACCTAGCCAGCACAATGAATCAAACTAGATAATACAATAAGTCATGGGCTTGGCCTATGAACATTCTATTTACGGTGTTTATGGTAGAGCAAAATCAGTATTCAGGTAACAGAAGCTTTTGGATTTTTCTTTGCTTATTCGGTGTTTATGTTTGCCCTTATGCTTGTTGGTAATGAGGAGGTGGTGGGTGGAGGGTCAGCTTGTACAACATAGTGAAATAGTGCATTCGGTAGCAACAAGGTTTCACACACCCACTCTTCAAGAAGCCTGATCTGCCTAAAATCACACTTCTTGTAATGGCTTCAACCACAGGAGTACCAGGTAGCCTCAACTCTCCCCAGAGTACCTTTACCCACCACAGAGATACTTTTCTTAGTGATGATACAGGGCTGCCTTGCAGAGAGCGTAGATGCATCAAGGAGCCCAGCTCACAGGTGGATTGCGTGTTCTGGGTGGATCTGTTCTTGATTCACAAAGTCCAGCATAACCCCTTTAACACTGAGTACCCAAAAAGTCTTCAGATGTCTTTAGGACCCAGGTCAAGCAAGGACCAAAGGGGATGAGAGAGAACAGGAGAGAATATGAAATAAAAACCATCTGGAGGCCTATGATATCAACGCTTGGGAGGCTCAGATAGAGGAATGGTGAGTTCAAGGTCAACCTGGGCTGTACAGTGAGACCCTGGCAGTAGGAGAGATTACAGTGGGAAGAAAAGACAAAGAGCCAAAGCCAAAAAAATAATTATAGAGAGACAGAGTATGGAATGTAGTCATGCAGAAAAGGGAAAAAGTCCCCACTGTGTTCTCTTACTGAGCATGGAGCACGTACCTCCATACTTTAAACTAAGTTTTTTAATTTATGAAAGTAATATTTGTTATAGAAAAAGCAATATGAAGCAACACATTGACTAGAATATTCCCTAATAATTTTATTATACACTATACGAACAGAACCACCATTAACATAATTGTTTTCTAAGATTTCATTTAGATATGTATTATAACTTGTTACTTTCTATATTTTGAGCAATAAATAACAAAAATATGTCACGTTAAACAGTCTACTGCTATTCTTATTTGTTTCAGAAAGTACCTAAATATAATAAATCTGATAGAATTGTTTAAACAAAAGTCCATGGGACAATTGTACTTGTGGGGTGGAAGGAGGGGTAGATTTTGCAAGGAGCAGAACGTATCAAGTTGAGTTGGTTCCACAGAAAGGGGAAAATAGGCGCCCGCATAGTTTAATTGATTAGCATCCTAGAACTGACTTGCCTCTATTGGTCTAATTTCAGTTGAGCTGCTGCTGTCATAGAGGATCTAAGTTTGGTACCCAGCACTCCAGGTGGGCAGCTCCCAACAACCTGTAACTCCAGCTCTAGAAGACACAGTGCCCTCTTCTGGCCTCTGTAGACATCCACATTCACTTACACACACCCATACACAGACACACATGTACACATAAGGAAAAACATAAAAGTAAATAAAGATAAACCTCAAGAATGCCTTTCAGTATTTCTCTGACATTTCTGATAAAGTTCTTCAGAAGTAATAGAGACAGTCTGTCACTTTAAAACCTAGGGCTTTTCGGACGTAATGAAATTATTGTTGAGTAACTCATTACTTTCTTTGATTACTATCATTTCTAGGAAGCAAAGCTTCTTACCTATGTGCAGCGAGTAATACCAAATAGCTGACACATTCCTGCTCTTAGGCTTGTGAAATGTATGCGCTTAATTGCAAAACTATTAAGTAAAAGTAGTCAGTGCTACCTATTATATATTCAGAGCCAATGTTTATAAACTAATAAATATGGTTTCCCTGAGCCTTCAAAGTTGGGTTCTTGGTGTGATAAATATGCTATTCTTTATAAATATGGTAAGTGTATATATACATGTGTGTGTGCCTTGTATCGAGTCATATATGTACATGACTCTTATTATGATAGGTCCATATCATTTTAATTTTTACTATGGTTTATTTACATATGTATTGAGTAATTTGTGTTCATGTATGCACATACCAAGAAGCACATGTGAATGTCAGAAGACAACTTATGGTAGTTAGTTCTTGCCTTCTACAGTGTGGGTCTTAGAGTTTGAACTCAAGGCCTCTGTGTTGGCAGTAGACACTCTTACTCTCTGAGCTATCTCAGAAGCCCCAGCTTAACATGAATATGACTCATATATATATATCAATCTTAAATGTGATAGATCAGTATGAACATAATAAAATCCATACTGTAGAGATTTTTAAGACAAACCAGACCTAACACCTGAACAAGTAGATGTGACTAATCCTAAATCTATTAAATGGCTTGATAAAATATCAGAAGATCTGAAAGCTTAAGGAAAATCCCAGTTAGATGAGCAATTAAATTGGACCTAATGTGGAGTGTGCTTTCATCCTTCTATGTCAGGGACCGTACAAAGGTTAAGAATGATTTGACACTGCTGTTAACCAAGCATAACAGGCGTTGCAGGCTCAGTCCTAGATGTCATCTGCAATGCTAGGATTGAGACTTTAGCTGCTGCCCTGTACCTATGACGATGTGAGAAGGGCAGTGCATTGTGGGTGTTTGGGGCAGTAACTATTGTGAACAGTGGGTAGCAATTCAGTATCAACAGCTACTACAGCTAGGTTGACATGTAGCAACCAAATGTGGGTCCTGTCCTGATTCTAGCTTTTCAGGACCTGAGGATGTGACCCAGGGATGCTTCCAACTCTTCAGAGTAACTAGTATCTGATAACTATATTGTGCTATTATGATTTTGCTATGGGTTCCTTGCTTTGGTAGGAATTGGAAATAGGGCCATATATGAGGCAGCAACTAAGCTGCATCTAAGTCTTTTTGCATAGTTATCTCTAAGCCCTCTTGGCTCTTTCTAGATAGAAGTAATTGCTACACACACACACACACACACACACACACACACACACACACACACACACAATCTTTATTAAATCCTGGAGAATTTCAAAGGTTGTATTTTGATCCTATGCACTTCTGCTCCCAGCTTCAACTCCTCACAGCTCTAACTGCCGCCTCTCCCAGCTTTGCATCCTCTTTTGCATTTTTTCATTAATTGACTTATTTACTCATTCACTGTAATCCTGATCGTAGCCCCTCTCCTCCCATTCACCCCCTCACACCCCCCTTCCATCATATTTCCTCCTCTTCTTCCTAGAGAATAAAAGCACCCCCATGGGTACCAACCCACCCTGGCACCTCAAACCACGAGAGGACTAAGAGCTTCCTCTTCCACTGAGGCCAGACAAAGCAGCCCAGTTAGGGGAAAGTGATCTAAAGGCAGGCAACAGAGTCAGAGACAGCCCTACTTCCCAACCCTGCTCCAATTGCTAGGGAACCCACGTGAAGACCAAGCTGTACATCTGCTGCATATGTACAGGGGCCTATGTCCAGCCCATACATGCTCTTTGGATGGTGATTCAGTCTTCTGTAAGGAAAAGGATACCGTCGATAGGACAAAACAGCAGCCTAGAGAATAGGAAGAGATTTTCACCAACCCTACATCAGACAGAGAGTGAATATCCAAAATAAAGAAGTTGAGATATAAAGAAATCAATAGGACTGGAAGAGCACTGACTGCTCTTCCAAAGGTCCTGAGTTCAAGTCCCAGCAACCACATGGTGGCTCACAACCATCTAATGGGATCTGGTGCCCTCTTCTGGTGTGTCCGAAAACAGTGTACTCATAAACATTAAATAAATAAATAAATAAATAAATAAATAAATAAATAAATAAATAAATAAATATTTTTAAAAGAACATAATATTGTGGTGATATAGAAAAAACATGTTTCTTGGCATGAAATATGTGCATTTACAGATAAAATGTCACAACTTCTGAAACTTAATTTTAAAACAGCTTGAAAACTAATGCTTACATAAATATATAAAGCAAATATGGCCAAATATTAACAATCTCTAAGTCTTGGAGAAAATTCACTGATTTTCATTGTGCTGTTCTTTCAACTTCTATGTCTCTGAAGTTTTTCAAAATAAGGTGTCAAGAAAGTTAGGAAGAATTATTGTCTACCATGCACAAATGCACTAGCAAGCTAAGAATTCTCACAAGTGTGTGTGTTTGTGTGTGTGTGTGTGTGTGTGTGTGTGTGTGTATGAGAGAGAGAGAGAGAGAGAGAGAGAGACAGAGAGAGAGAGAGAGAGAGAGAGAGAGAGAGAGACAGAGAGAGAGAGAGAGAGAGAGACAGAGAGAGAGAGAGATTTTCAGTCCTTAAAGGTGATACTTTGATAGGCAAGCACATCTGCCTTTAAACAAGGTCATGAAACAGGGCAAAACTATATCAGAAACACTTTCTTCAGCATACAGGATAAGGCCCTCATGGTTAATATTATCAAATAGGTAGAATTTACAGCCACCAGGAAACAAACCTCTGAACAAGTCCATGAGGAAGTTTCTTCACTAAGTTAATTGAGGTGTTAAGATTCACCCTGAATGAAGGTGGTATCATTCTACTAACAGAGATAAATACATTTTACTCACACAAATAATAATAATAGTAATAATAATAATAATAACGGCTGGAGAGATGGTTTAGCCTTAAAGATGGCTGCTCTCTCAGAAGACCTGGGTTTGAGTCCCAGCACTGGCATGTCAGCTAACAGCCATCTATTTAACTCCAGACCCAGGAGATCGGACTTCCTCTTCTGGTTTCCATTGCTACAAGGCATGCAAGTGATACACAGACATACTTGCAGGTAAGATTGTAAGTACACTTAAAGTATTTTTAATTATACTTAATAAAATAAAATAAAGCCAGGTGTGGAGTTGCATACTTGTAATCCCATCATTCAGGAGCCATAGGCTAGCCTAACCTACCTAGTGAGTCCCAGAGCTATGTAGTGAGATACCGTCTCAAAAATAAAATAAAATAAAATAAAATAAAATAAAATAAAATAAAATAAAATAAAATAAAATAAAAGCAGTCACATGCATCACTCTCTGCTTCCCGGCCACAGATGCAATGTGACACCCGGTGCTCTGTTTTCTGCACTGTGATAGGTTGGACCCTCCTCACACTGTGAACTAGAATAAACCCCCTCCCTTAAGTTACCTTTGTCAGATATTTTGTCAGAGAAAGAAAATTAACAAATATAATGGTTTTTCCCAAGGGTTTGGGATCAACTTCTTTATCGAATGTTTAATCTAGCTATCTAGAGAAAAAGAATGCTTTTCTCTACAAAGCAAGCTTGCTTACGTTCTGAAATAAGAGTGCAGTTCCTTATGTGATGCATTATACTAAGATGGCACTGTTAAGATCCTGAGTCAGTAGTGAAGGCTGACCCCTTTCCAGCGCTGGATCTCTACACTACTGTCCAGTGTGACAGGCTGGAGGGTCACAGAGAGTCACAACAGGAGTGGACGCTGAGAGCCACCAGGGAAAGCAAGCAATGGAGCAACCAGGGACTGGGGGCAAAAGGAAGAAGATCTTTTTGACTCCATATCCGACCAGCAGTCACACACACAGGAACACTTTTCACCAGGATCTTTGGGCTGCTGACATTCAGTCCATCCCTTTAATATGGGGATTATTCTGACCTCAACCCCTCCCCCACCCCCACACAGAAACGATGGCCTGCAGCACATTCTAAAAGGCCTTAGGCAGATCACACTGGTTTTGCATCAAATTTATTGCTAGGTTTCACTGGCTCCCCCTGATCTGCTTTATTGCTGATTTTAATCTTGTTTGTTTTAGGCTTCTGAGCCTTGGCTGCAAAAACACCTAATATACTCTTTGTAGCAAGACACTGTGTAAAAAAGCCGCGGCACACCCCATTATAACCACACTAGATCACCCATATTATGCAGCACCCATAGGCGGCCTACATTTGCAACCATTGTCCCCAACTCTAAATTAATACAATGAATTTAAAAGCCCTGCCACCTCCCATCAGAGTAAATAATTGAGTACTCCACTACAATAAAGCATTTCTCCCAAGTAATCCTTCCCAGAGGCAGTCTGTAGGCAATCGGGCTAAAGGGGGCTATGAGTGCAGATAAGAGTATTTGTTATTTTGCCTCACATCTTAAACCACTTTCCTTCTACCAAGCCCTCCCAGGATTCTGTGCCACATGTTCCATTTTTCTGGGTAGGAAAGTGGGCAGAAGCAGGCAGCAGGACTCCACAGTATCACAGGGATTCCAGGAAAGTGCACCGCATAAAGCAAAGGCAGGGCTGGAGAGGGTGTTTCCGTTTCTCAGGACTCCTGTCCTGCCCCATCTTCCTCTCCTGTAAGTGTGCCTAGATCGAGGTGAGGTCTAAGAGCTGTGCATCACGGCATCGTGGGCTGTGTATGGTATATCTAGAAACCTGCCGAGGCTTTGCCTGTGATGAGCGCTCAGTGAGTGCTGGGATACCAGAGACGGAGACACATGGAAATCTGCAGTTCTGTGCGAGCAGGCAACTTCGGGGGCTGAGGATGTGGTTCGGTGATAGATTGCGTACCTAATATGCATGCAGCCTTGTTTTTAGTTCCAGTGCTGCAAACAAACATTAAGTCCACATTTTATGTAAAGTATCTCAAGGTTAAGAGCTAGTATAAATAGGCTATATTAAGAATATGAGGCCTGGGGATGGGGGTGTAGCTCACTGTTAGACATCCTGCCTTGCATGTTAGGCTCTAGGTCCCACACCAGCAGCACCAACAATCAAAAGCCCACAAAAATCAGATTATAAACCTTAAAATCAGACCATCTTAAGGGCACTCTTGTGTCCTCCACATATTGGCTGCTGACAACACTAAATGAGCAGCTTGATCTCTCTGTGCCTCAGTTTCTCCATTTGTCTGATGAAGATAAGGATAGGGCTACTTTGTGTGTGAGGGTGTGTAATATAGGTGTGAATGTGTGTGACTGCTTATGCGTGTGAATGTGTGTGTGTGTGTGTGTGTGTGAATGTGTGTGTGTGTGTGTGTGTGTGACTGAGTGAATCGAATGGGCATATGTGTGGATGTGAGCAGGTATGTGGGTATGGGGTATGACTTTGAGTGTGTGAGGATGTGAGTGTGTTTGGATGTGAGAGTGTGATTGTGTATATAAATGGGTGAGTAGGTATGAGTGTGTGAACATAACTGTGAGTGCGTGTGGTTTGTATCTGTAGTGTATGAACAAAGGCAGAAGTCAAAGGAAAGCATATGCTGCCCTGTCCGCCTCCTATCGCTTTCTGATTGACTTTCCTGAAACAGGCTGTCTCACTGAATCTGGAGCTAGACTGGCAGCCAGTAAACCCCAGACAGTTCTGCCTCTTTCCCTCCCCCTCAGTTCTAGGGCTACAGGACCTGCCACACCAACTTTTATGTGGGTGTTGGGGATTTGAGTTCAAGTCCTTCTGGTGATACAACAAGCACTCGGAGCCACTGAGCCATCTGACTGTAGGATGATACCTTTGGGGGCTACTCCGCTGACCACAGTGTCAGGTGGTATAAACAGTTAGCCACGGAGATCGTTAGGTCTCATATAGATTACTGCCATTCAGGGTTCAGAAGCAGAAGCCTGGGCGGGCAAGCCGCTCTTCAGTGAGATGGCTGACAATGACAGTCACAGGAATGAGAAATCAGTGGGTCCTATGCTTTTTCTCACAAGTGTGCTGGTTGGGTTGTGTCAGCATGACACAAGTTATGAGCATCTGGGAAGAAGGAACTCCAGCTGAGAATGCATTGGTTGGCCTGTAGACAATCCTGAGGAGACATTTTCTTAGTGATTGATGTGGAACGGCCCAGTTTACTGTGGACACTGCCATTCCTGAGCGGGTGATCTTGAGTAGCATAAGAAAACAGGCTGGGTGAGCCACGAGGAGCAAGCCAGTAAGCCATGTTTCCCCATGGTTTTTGCTTCAACTCCTGCCTTGAGATTCCTCCCCTTGATGATAGACTTGCCTCATAAACCTCCAATGAGCTTTGCTCCGGGTTTTTTGTTCATCTAGCTCCTACAAGTCAACACTACTTCAGGAGAAGCTGTTCTTCTCAAGGCATTCCTCCTGAGGGGAGCTATGTCTCTACCCTGGCCTGGAATCCATGGACAGCTATACCATAAAAGTTCTTTGAGTGGTCACAAATTCTGCCACCAGCAGCTCTATCCTGCCCTTATAGCTAAAGAATTCTCCATAGGGAAAGGATTAACTCCTCAATGATATTATGGACAATTTAACAGTCGCCAGCAGCTGATCTTCAGCCTGAATTCAGCCACAGTTGAGCCACAGCACAGTTTCCTTCCACCATCTAGCTCTCTCACACCAAGAGCCAAGTGTGCTGTCTGTTTAGAACAGGCGTGTATAGGGAGAAAGGAAAGTTTGTGTGCTCCATGGAACTTTAGAAAACATCTAGGTGTGTGTGTGAGCATCTGCACATATGTGTACCCAAACTATATTCAACAGCACACAAAGCCATCACTGTTTCTTTTAGCTTTTAATGTGGGCTGTGGGAGCTATTACTAGGGTCACGTTCATGGCTGGGTGTGGGAATGGGAGTTCCCTTCCACACACTATACGAGATGCCTTACTGCCTCAGCAGGTCTAATTTTATAGTTCTCCTGAGAATAAAGAGTTGAATAAAGCAGCTGTAAATGTAATTGATGTGGATTAGGGGCCTGTTTGGTTTTTTCTCCTGCATGTTGTTAAACCTGAACTTGATCCTGTCTGGAATAATGTCTCAGGAAAGAGATTCTACAAACAACCGTTTGATAAGTCTTTAAACTCAGAGAGTAGGATTTACAGGGAGACCCTAATAATGATGATGATGATGACTACATAGGCAGGTAGGTGCCCTGTGGTCCTTCAGGAGATGGACACTGAGTTCACCTTGAGATTTAACTAGAAATGTTTGCTATCTTAGCACAAGAAGTTATCTTAATGATAGAGGAAGGGTTTGAGTATTTTGGGGGAAGAAGAGAACACATTGCAAAATTCATCTTCATGAAAACTCTTCCCTGCATTTGCAGAATTGGGCTGTCACATGAAGTGTGAATTTGCACTAACTACTGCAAGACACTGATAATCATTTGAAACTACTATGCAGGTCTGAACACAAGAAGATGACCATTCTGATAAAGGAAACAACAGCCGAGGATGCTCTCAGCTGTTGAATTTCTTGGCTTCAGTTGAATTACACTCACTATCAGAGCTTGATCTGAAGTCTAATTAGGTTAGAGTTGATAGATATAATAAATAAAACACAACACACTCAATTAAACTGAAAGCCAGAGCAATGAAGAGATTTATAGCATAAATATGCCCCGTGTTGCTTGCAGGATACTTAGATTTTAAAAACTCTGAAGCCCAATTTTATTGGCCATCTTTTATTTTATTGGATATCCTAAATGTGTGTGTGGTGTGTATATATTGTGTATGTGTATATATGTCTGTGCGTATCTGTATATATGCATGTAATGTGTGTCTAATGTATGTGTGGTGTGTGTGATTGGTGTGTGTGTGTATTGTGTATATGTATATGTGTCTGTTTGTATCTATCTATCTATATATATGTGTGTGTGTATGTGTGTGTGTGTGTGAGAGAGAGAGAGAGAAAGAGAGATGTGTGTTTAATGTGTGTGGTGTGTGTGTGTGTGTGGGCGTGCTTGGGGTGTGTGTGTATTGTACATGTGTATATGTGTCTATGCGTATCTGTATATATGTGTGTAATGTGTGTCTAATGTGTGTGGTGTGTGTGTTGGAGAAAGAAACTGACCTGATGTTCAGAGAAAACATGGTTTCCCCATTTAATATGGTCTACCATGCTAAGACAGCCTAGTGGCTCATCTATTTTTAGACAAACAGGTGAGATAATTGTCTAAAATTTGGGGTTTCCTTTATCATGACTTTCTTCCCAGTCCTTCAGTATTGCCTCCATCCTTCCTGTTTTATAGCTCAGGGATTTTTAGTTAACCTCAAGCGCCCCACTTTGGCGGTCATCTTTATGGTTTATGTCCTCTGGTGAACCTCTATCTTTCTGTGTGTTCTTATGGAGCCCCCGAGGTTTCATTTTGTAGAAGAGCTTTCTCAAAACAATTGGAAAGTAAATAAGGACTGTTAACCCACCACAGCTAGACCAGGTGGCGGGAGGGAGGCGGCAAAAACACGAAGCAAGAGAAAACGGGGGAAATCGTTTCACTTGCTGCTGTTCGTCATATATCACACAATAAGGGACCTGCTGTGTCTGTGATATTTACTGTAGAAGCAAGCTTTGTGTAAATTGGGAGAGCCACTTGACCTCAATTTTTTCCCAGGGTAAATAAAAATAATCTCAACCTAAGACTACTGGTAAGTTCTAATGAAAAAAGGAGATGTGAAAAATCCTTTATAAAATGATGAGCCATGATTATAAGAATTATTTTTCCTCTTGCAAGGCCAACAGATACAGGCTTTGGGCTCTTTCAAAGAAACATTATCTTCCCCACTGCCTTTGCCTCAGCCGCTAGTCAAAAAATGTTGAATGATGATAAGGAAGTTTAACCTCCAGCATAAATCACATGGACCCTTTGGTCCCCAGAGCCACTCTCCTTGAGGAATCAATGAAGAACAGTGGTGACTGAGTCTCTAAGAAATTACAACATTTCAGATGTAAGAAAAGAAGTACTCAGGAGTTATACACCAGGAAGCATCTATCAAAACACACAAAAAAAAGTGGCAAATTACTTTATGATATGCAGAAGAAACATGCATTTGAATGATCATGGTGAAAGTGTGTGTGGGGGGTTAGCACATTTCCAGTCATTTGAATGATCATGGTGAAAGTGTGTGTGTGGGGGGGGTTAGCACATTTCCAGTCATTTGAATGATCATGGTGAAAGTGTGTGTGTGTGGGGGGGTTAGCACATTTCCAGTCATTTGAATGATCATGGTGAAAGTGTGGGGGGAGTTAGCACATTTTTAGTCATTTGAATGATCATGGTGAAAGTGTGTGTGGGGGGGTAGCACATTTTCAGGTGTCAAGCTGGAGATAGTGACTACCTCATTCTTTTACTAAATCTTCCCAGGTAAGGAGCTTTCAGGGACTCATAAATAATTGTGATGTTTCTCTCTTTCTCTTTCTTGCTTTTTGAATTTTTTTTTTTTTTTTTTTTTTTTTTTTTTTTTTTTTTTTTTTTTTTTTTTGCATTGCAGAAAGCACCTCAAACCTGACTGGCTATATCCATATAACCCCTGCTGTGTTCTGCATCCTTCTTGGTTTCTCATCCCTCCAGCTCCATAGAGAGAAGCCTGTGTCTCCCATCCATTTCCTTTAAAAAAATTTAAATAATACTTTTTATTCGAAGGTTTCACATCTACACAACGCATCATATCTGCCAACCACTACCTCCCTCCGAGAGCTCTAGTGCCTCACTGTGTCTCCCTCCCATTTCATGTCTGCTTGTGTTCTTAAAGTCCTTGCGTTTCATCCAGATCTGCAAACCCTACATATCCTAGCTCTCTTATCTCTGATAAAAGACACTATGCCTGTCAGGAACCCTTGCTGGAGGCCCCCATGGCTGCTTGCTGCCATGTGTCAGTGTGCTGGTTTGGATGAGAAATGTCCTCCATAGGCTTTTGTATTTGAATGCTTGGCTTGGTCCCCAGATGGAGGAAGATTGTGGACACGGAGCCCTGCGTGAGGAAGCGCATTGCTGGGGGTGGGCTTTGGGAGTTTATAATCCTGCTGGCTTATTAATTTGCATTGTGCTTCCTGTGATGTGACTGAGATGTGGTCTCTCAGCTTCCCTGCCATTATGGATTCGTGGCCATACGTGTCCATATGATGATGATTTTAGATTCATGAGCCAAAATGAACTCTTTCCTAAGGTGCAGCCTTTAGATTAATTGTGGGACCTTGAGCAGTCTCAAAAGGAAGGTAACTAGAAGCAACCAAGAAATAAATCTGATTCAGGCCTGTAGATCAGTATTTCCTGCTCTGTTGAAAACCAAGTTGCCAGGGCATGTGCCTCCACCATGTGGGGCTCTCCAGAAGAGGAGAAGAATTAACCTGAAAGAGACATGTGTCCACCGTGATTCAGAAGGGGGAAAAATGCAGCCTTTACTTATCAATGTTCCACCCGCCTCATAAATATTAATTAAAAACTACAGAACCCTTTTAGGGCAGCTCACTGCAGTCTGTGCTTTATAGTGCTTCCTTTGCTTTGTTAAACAAACTTCGCCTTAAACTGACTGTGCATCTCAACTTCCCTCTCCCAACATGAGCAAAAATGATGAAAAGATCTCATTCCATTAAGACTGAAAAGAACTTTAATATTTAGCATATGGTTGGCACTGACGACTTGCCTCGGTTCATGACATTGGTTGGCAGTGGCATGCTAGGGAGACAGGGATTCTCCTCAAAGCCCGTGAGCTGACTTTGACACTGACCCCCATTCTCACTCACTCTACTGCACTGAGCTCTGACATGTTGCAATTTGCATGTAAACAGTTACACGGATTTACTGATTCCCTCATTTAATTTTAATCCACAAAAATGAAGTAAAGGCTTTAGAATATTCCTGCAGAGAGACCGTGAATTGATTTGAATTTTAATAATGATGTACAAGGAAGCAAGGAGTTGGTGGGCCTGATCTGTTCCTTCAGAATAAATGCAGTGTCAGGTTGTAGGTGAGGGCAGTGGTGATCTCATAGAGTATTCTCTTGCTTAAAGATATTTTATTCCCAATGGCAAGAAAAATTATATGACTAAATAGTAGATGTATATGCATATTATAAAACCAACTACAGGTCCTGCAACTGTAGGCTGGAAAGAATGTCACTGAAAAGAATATGCAACCAGCTGGGACACACCTTGAATCCTAACACTCTTTTAATCCAAGCATTCAAAAATATAGAACAAAAACTGGTGGAATACAACTAGACTATGGAGCTGATAAAGCAGGCTCTGGTTCTGCAGCCTCCTTCCCCTTGCAACTGTGAGCAAGCCAAGAAAACTGTGAATTATAACCTAAGTTTTGTCCAATGCCTTGGCATATAGGCTAGGCCAGCTAGATCACATTGCTTGGTAGGAAGCTCACCCTCACTGAAACCCACACCACTGAAAAACTACAAAATCCAGAAACACCCTTTGTCCTCTGTAATTGGACTTCCTCTCCCACCCCACCCCCAGCGTTGTCTCCTTTTGTGATTTCTTTGTTGTTTCTATTTCTGTTTTCATTTCCTTTACCTGTTTGGCTGTGTTTTCCCGTAGCTCTTTAAGGTGACTTCCGTGTTTCCTTCTTAAGGGCTTCTACTTGTTTATGTGTGTTTTCCTGTAATTCTGTAAGGGACTTATTCATACGTTTCTCAGGACCTCCATCATTATCATGAAGTATGATTTTAAGTCTAAATTTTGTTTTTCTGGTGTGTTGGGATATCCACTACTTGCTGTTGTGGGAGAACTGGGTCCTGATGTTGCCAGGTTGCCTTGGTTCCATTGCTTTGGTTCTTGCGCTCACCTCTTGCCATCTTGTTATTGGTGATGCTAGATGATCTTGTTGTCTCTGACTGAAATTTGTTTCTTCTGTGGGTCTGTGGGCTCGTGGGCTCAGGAGGAAATGTCTCCTGGCTGTTCAGCTGTGAGTTCTGATGGTGGTAGACTGTCTCTGGCTTTGGGCACAGAGCCCCGAAAGTTCCTGGCAGTCTCTCCCTGATAGTCAGTGAATAAGAAGTGGTGACTAACCTGTGGGCTGAAGTGGGAGAGCGCTCCTGATGCTCCTCGGGGTGCACAGCAATCTTTGGACAGGCCATGAGTCCAAAGTGCTTCTTTTTGTGTGTTCTTATTAAAATGTATTTACTTATTTTATGTATTTCTGTCTTCATGCACACCAGAAGAGATCATCAGATGGTTGTGAGCCAGTATGTGATCACTGGGAACTGAACTCAGGCCCTCTGAAGCACAGCCTGTGTACTTAACCACTGAGCCATCTCTCCAACCATGTTTTATCTGTTCTTAATTGACCCAACACCAGTCTTTGAACAATGATGCTGCACTTGGCTGTCATGATTCAGGTTGTATTCAGTACATGCTCCTGGACTTCTGGATGGGATTTTCTTCAGTCACCCATGCTGAAGTTAGTATGAGCTTGCATGTTTTGCTGGTACTTCCTCATGCCCTTGGAAGGGGGAGGAAGGAAGATTTCCACCCTTCTATAATGCTGCTTGCTCTTAAGCACTTGTCTCAAAGTACCAAAAGAATGTGCTGAACCACGGTCGATAACCATTTTTCCTTCTCCTTTGCTTGCTGTCTTCCATGTCCCTTCTTAGAACAATTTTTGACACTGGATCTAATTGGGTCAGTTGTCAAGTCTAGATAGTGATAATGAAAGTAGGAAGATTCTTGGGCTCCAGAACATTTTCGTTTCTTTATTCTCCCCCTCTCCTTTCTTCCTCTCCCTCTCCTTCCACCTATACAAACTTATACACAAACACAACAAAAGAAAGTAGATAGAATAATCGAAGATGTATTTTGAGGCTGTTGTAAATAAGGAGTGAGAGAAAAAGAAAAAGAAATCAATGGTGATTTTTCTTAACTTTTACCTTGAACAATGGGGAAGCCAGCAGTGCTTGTGCTAATTCTAGAAAGGCTGAAGAGGCACACATTTGGAGGTAAAAACATCAAGAATTATGCCTTGAATACTTTATGTCAGTCATTCAAGTGAAGTGATTAAGTAGGCAGTTTAAGCTACAAATCCATACTTTAAGGAGTCTGGCTCGAGGTATAAATTTAGGACCTAATAATATTTATTTAGGTGTCAAATGAGAGCTAACAATTAAAGCCTGTGTTCCAAACTTTTAGTTTTGAAGGACCCTAGGGGCTTTTGCCAGCCAGCCTTACACCAACTGCCTCAGGTCAAGGTTAGGCCAAGTTCCATTCTCCACCCACAGTTCACCGAAGGAGTCTGAACATTCTTGCAAAACCACAGAATGTACTGATTGAAAGTCATCTGCCCCTCTGGTTCCAGATAGAGTTCAAATCCCTGTCACATGCTTGCTATCCAATAGATTCAAAGGTCAATATGCTTAGTCAATAAGTTTAAATTATAATCTTGCTGATGTAACCTGATCCCCTAAAAAGTATAAAAACTGCGTGTAACAGCCTTTCATGGTCACCTCTCCTCTGGATGTAGGCCACCCCAGTGCACTGGACTAATAAACCTCTTGTTTTTGCATCAATCCCCAATCTCTCATCTCATTCATGGGAGCCTCAAATAGAAAAGACTAAACTTGGGCCTTACAATTTTAATATTGTTATAGAAGAGATTTCTACCCTGGTACCAGATATTTTCTGCTTCACAATTCAGAACTACTCTTTCTGCTCTGCTTACTGCCTCCTAGAGAATGTGTCTTAGTCTGTTTTAGGTTACTATAACAATGGCTGATATTTGGTAAGTTACCAAGTAAAGAGCTATGCTTGGCTGATAACTCTGGTGGCAGGAGGACCATGTGCATCCTAGCAAGGGTCCTCTGGCTACTTCCTAACATGGTAGAGACTCAAAAGAATGGGATGAGCCAGTGCTTGTATAGCCTGGCTGCATGACAACCTGCATCTAAGAAACCCTGTCTAATCATGTAAGAGACCTCTGCCTACTCCTAAACAAACCCTAAGTAACCTCTTTAGCAAGTATTGACCTTATGATCCAATCATCTGCCATTAGACTCCAATTTCTAATATTTATACTACTTTAATACATATATTGAATTCAAGTTTCCAGAATATGAAATCTTGCAGTACAAGTCACATCTAGGCCATCGAAAAATGTATGTACAGAGTCATCAGTGGGCTCCTTAGTCCCTTGATGTTTAAGACCCATTTGTGGTGACATCCCTGACTCCCAGGATACAAGAGAGAAGGAGAATGAGGAGATCCGTCACAGTTTCCTCCTGGACCCATCTTAATCACGTTTTCAGTTCTCTCTCAAAATGGCTTTCTCTGCTCACCTCTCCAGATCCCAGGACCTCTCTTTTTTCTTTCTTTTTGCTCAGAGCTCAATGAATAACACCTTGCCAAAGCCCTGGCACTGCAGAAATGTTTATAGTTCCTTAGATCCAGCTCATATTTTTGTATATAGCCAGTCTATTCAATGAATGCTCCTCAAATCATGCTAAGTTAAAACATTGTCCTGAGTTTCCTTTTAGGACCCTGGGTGGCACACCTACCTTTCTTCTGCAAATCACACCAGAACAGTGAGAGCTATGAAGAGGCACACACACCACCTTGTCACTTATAACCGCAAGCAATACTTTTAGAAAAGTGGGGATGAGTGATAAATGAGTTGGTAAAACTTACAAAAGCCAAGCATTGGAGGCACCTTATTCTCTGGAAGGCAGAGAAAGACACAAAGGATGAAAACAGGAAGATGATTAAAAAGGTTATGGCAATACCTGTTCCCACCCCTGTGTCAGATGCAGGCACTGTCGGCTGACCGTGAAATGCATAAAGTCTGTTAGCTAGTGAAATTAAACCGGGGAGAGTCCTGACTGGAAAGCAAATGGGAGGCTCCAAGGAAAACATGTATGGCAAATTCAAATGCATCAAGTTGTTGGCAAGTTCTGCTGTATGGAAAAGGACATTTTTTCCAGTTCTCTGGGTGTTCACAGGACAGCTTAAGTTCAATTACTACTAGAAAATGAAACTCTAGTCCACTTTAAACTACAGGCAGAGCAAAAATCACAATGATAATCTATTGGGTTGGTAATGAACAGTGTTTGTGGTATTTTGTTTTTGTTTTTGTTTTTAAGAGTTTAGCATAGTGCCATTATGAAATGAAAGCACAGTGAACTTACCTCTGGCTTGGGAGGTTCTGTGACTAGAGGGGAAGCTACATTTGTTGTTTTGCTAAGTGCACATGTTGAAAAGCTCTTTCTAAATGTTTACACAACAGTGTGGCTCTCAGTCTTGGTCATAGAAAACTTTCTGTAGTGGGAAATCAGTGTGTGAAAAGACTCATGGTTGGCTAACATGCTGAGAGTAAGAGCCGAGCGCTTACTCCTACATGGGACATCTACATCAGCAATGCCCTTCCATGCAAGGCTCAGAGAACATGGTGGAAGAAGAGGTGGGAAGAATACAAAAGCCAGAGGATTGGGAAGGGCCGTGACATGACCACTGCACACATGAACGCGTGTAGCCACGGTTACCTGCACAAGACCTGTACAAGATCAAGCCAACCAGATCCTTCGACACCCTAGCAGGCAGCGCTAGTTGGATTCAATTGGTGACCTCCCTCCCTCTCAACAGAAGATGACATGAAGCTTGGAAGGGGACTTACCTTACTGGGAGTGTTTAGGGGGAGAGTGAAAGGAGGGAGTCGGGAGTGGGTACAGTCAAGATGCATTTTATTGTAAAATGTTTAAAATTGTCAGAGAACAAATAAAGTAAAATTTCAAAAACTGAGCATACCCTATGACCCACCAGTTCCACAAAAATACATTCTTTTCAGGCTTCCAGTTCTAGCAGAATGTTGAGTTAGCTGATGCTTGTTTTCATACTGTGGGATGCTTGTAGTGTCCCCAAAGTTTCATTGTTTGTGCTGAATTTATGGCAGTCATCCTTTGGCACATTTAGGGTGTATTTTTTCTTTTCTATTTTAGCATGAGGGGTTTTATATGTTAATCAGAAGCAAGGGTTGAATTTGAGCAGAATTTTAAAAGCATAAATCAATGTCAGCTTCAATTTCCTCATTGGTTAGTGCAGAGAATTACAAGAAAAGGTCTCCAAGTGTTGTCTCCTCCTACGTTCTTGGGACTAATCTTGTCTTTGGTGCGGACATTTACTTGGTAATGTATTATTCAGGATAGTCATTTGCCCTCCTGGTCATGCGATTTTTCCTGTTCTATCTGTGTCTGAGTAACAAGTCGTGAGGCATTCTGTCTTTTCTCTATTTCTGAAATAATTTATATAAAGTCAGAATTATCTGTTTCTTGAATATTTGACAGAACATTACCTATAAAATGTCTGTGACTGTAGCTTTTAAACAATAGATATTTGATTGCCTGTTAAATTATTTTTATAGGTATTGAATTATTCAGTTTTTCACCTTTTCGCTCTACGAAAGTCAATAGGAAAGATTTATACTTTCCTGTAAAGTAATCAATTTAATCAATATTTTAAAATATAATGTTATAAAATCTATAAAATCTATGTTGATTTTAAACACCATTGCTAAGACTTTAGTTTGCTCACTGTTTTTTTTTTTAAGTTTACTCTTCTCTGTTTGTTCTCCCATCCCTCACCTAGCAAATAGTTTCACGTATCCCAGAGCAACCTTGATCTCAATATGAACCAAGGATAATCTTCAGCTTCTTATTATCTGGACTCTGTCTTCTGAGTGTTGATAACACAGTGGATGTCAACACACCTGATTTTTTGGATTTTGGGAATTGAACCCAGGACTTCATGCCTGACTAGACAAGCATTTTTGCCAACTGAACTACATCTTTAGCCCCTACTTTTTTTTTCCTCTTATAAGTTTATAAAAATTTTCAAGATTTTTTAACTTAATGATATTTATGCTTATTTTATTCTTTCAAAATTAATTTGTTTTTATTTCTATTAATCAAGACATATTTTATGCTTCATCAAATTTCTACTTTTGTTTTCCTAGTCCTACTCCACTTTTTTATTCTATTCAACTTCTCTGTGCTGAATTAGTTTCTGCTATATATTTTTTAATTTTTTGTTTTTATTTTATATGTATGGGTATTTTTGCTTGCATGCATGTTTGTGAATCACATGTGTGCCTAGTGTCTATGAAGACCAGAAGAGGTTGTTTGATCCCCTAAAACCAGAGTTACAGACAATTCTGAGCCTCCATTTGAGTGTTGGGAATTGAACCTGGGTTCTCTGAAAGAATAACCAGAGCCCTTAAACACTGAACCATCTCTCTAGCCCCTAGCTCCTTCATTTTTAATCTGTCTCAGTTTCTTTTATTTTTATAAACAGATTTATCTATTTATTTTATGTATATGAGTACATTGTCATTGTCTTCAGACACACCAGAAGAGGGCATCAGATCCCATTACAGATGATTGTGAGCCACCATGTGGTTGCTAGGACTTGAACTCAGGACCTCTGGAAGAGCAGTCAGTGCTTTTAACCACTAAGCCATCTCTCCAGCTCATCTTTCTTATTTTCTAATAGATGTATCCAAGGCTATATATTTCTTTTGCTGTGCCTAACAGGTTTTGACTACTGAGATTATTTGTGGCCACTCTTCTTACCAATTAGTAATTTTAGCATTGGTGCATTTTTAAAGCCAAGAATCATTAAAGATTGTTAAATATTTAGGAGCTAATTATTGTATATTATTAAGCATTAATTGATTATTATGTTAATTAATATAAATTGATATTTAATATTCATAAGTACTTTAATTTTCTTTTTTTGTGTTTGTGTGCAATATGTGTGCGCATGTGTGTGTGTGTGTGTGAATGAAACTGTACTCATGTATGGCATATGTGTGGAAGTCAGAAGACAACCTATGTGTCAGTCCTCAGCAGTGGACTGTTGTATGTGCCAGGCTAGCTGGCCCTCCAGCTTCAGCGATCCTCCTGCCTCCAGATGCTGCAATTGCACATGTGAGCTCAAATAATAGATCATTTCAAAGATTTACCTTTATTATTTTAAATTATGTCTATGTGTGTTTGTGAGTTTGAGGATGTGCAAATGTGTTCAGGAGCCCCTTGGAGCTGAAGTTTACAAGTAGTTGTGAGACACCATGTGCGTGATAAGAACTAAATTCTAATCCTCTACAAGAGCAACATGTGCTCTTAACTGCTGAGCTATAGCTCCAGCCCATCAAGTAACAGATTTTTTAAAGTAGCTATTATTGTGCTAAATATGATGAACTGTTACATTCATCGTATGTTATGTTCATATGCTATAATTACCCCTTATGTTCCCGTGAGACACAGAATTTGTATTAGCTACTTCCCATTCTGATGTTAAAGTCATCTAGGTTTAATGAGACTACATATTATATTCTTACTATGAGATATTAAAAGCCTCATCTTCTCTTGTCTTCCATTTGCAAAACCACAATGAAAACACTGTTGTTCAAATTTATTTTTCTTTTGTGACAAAATAGCCCTTTACTTCCGGAGTAGATACCATAAGAGGGAAATTGTCAATGCATTTGGGCACTAAATTGATGCAAGGACTCTCAGCATCTGAGGCCAACCAAGCTCTTCCTCTTGTGATTTTGTTAAGGTGGGCAGGTAATCCAAGTACTCCTTGGAGACCATCTGGCCACGTGGACCACCTAGTTGACTATAGTCAGATCAACTGTTGTACCAGGAAATGATATGACAGCTTGATAGGTAATAGACATTTAGCCTGATAAACATGATTGGGGGCAAAGTCAGCCCCGAGAGTGGACGCATGGGTGTCACTGTTGAAGTCTGAAGAGATAACCTTGTCCTGAATGTACTCCAGGATAGCCCTTAGGTAGCGCTTCAATGCCCACTTTACTGCCTTCTTAATATCATTATAACTGATACTTTCCTACAAGAGGCAAGTCAAATTTGAGGGATATGGTAGGTGGGAACATAGAGGACCACGCCAGTGAAACTTCTATGCAACCTACAGCTTTAGTAATATCAGTAGATGCAGGGATGATACTTTAATCAGCACTACAGCCATCATGCCATGGTTTCCTAGAGGGGAAACTCATAGATTTATTGGTGAGAGTGATGTCATCCATTAACTGTGGTCATGAGTCCCTTCATGATGTGGAGACTTATGTTGGTGGTGCAGGAGTCACTGCTTCTTAAGAAGATGCCATGTGTCTCATAATCCACACCTTTCATAGAAACATCATCAAAAGGGACAGAGATGATGGTCCTTCTGCCTTCACCCTTCAAATGAGTTTCAGGCATGTCCAAGGCAATCAAGACAACAATGGACTCCACACCATACTCAACACAAACATTACTCCACTTGATGTTGGCAGGGTCAGCTTAATGGGATAGCCTCAGCCTTGTCTGTGGTGTAAAACATGCCATGGTGGAATCATACTAGAATATGCAGATGCAAACCATGTAGCTGAGGCCAATGAAAGGGTCATTGGTTGTTGCTACAGCTGAAGCCTGTCCTGATAACCAGGGGCCTAAAGAGGGAGACCTCTTCACTTCACCCTTCACCATCATGTCTCAGAGGTGCATCTAGAACTGAATGAGAAGATGCTACTGTTTTTCAAATGAGCTCAAACCTTGTTCTTCAGCGAGAACCAATAGCCAGAAGGCAATTAAACTTCTTGAGCTCCAGTAACCAGGGGATAGGAGTGCCCAGATTATAGCCCTTCCCATTATTCCCACCAGACTACCCACAGAATGCACTCTCCACAGCCTGGACGAGAACACAAACCCTCAAAACCCCAGTCCCAGTGTGCTCCAAACAGTCAGCGCTGGGGAAAGGTTATTAAACTGGTACAATATCTGCTGGTAATTAGAACAGCAGCCAGAAAGCAAGCCAAGCAGCAAGAGAGAATGGCAGGCTACAGCTCCTTGGGCTCTTGCCCTCTCAAGGGCTTAAGGGAGTTTTTCATTCCTGGGATTGTGTACAAAACCCATGCCGCTGTGTCTCAGACGTGCTCCTCCTGTGTGTCCTTTGAACTTTAGATTGCATTAGAAAAGCTAACATTTGCTTCTTCAGAAGGAGGCTGAGCCTCTTCTCGACCCTTTTCCCTGGCCATTTGAGAAAGGTCTGGAAACAAGAAGGATTCTTTTAATAAGCAGACACAGAGCTTCTTCTTGCCAACAACATACTCATTCATCGTTCATCTCACACTTTAAAAATGTGAATTCAAAGAAACTTTCCAGATTTGGTACAATTTCTTCAACCTAACACTTCTCCAAATTCATAGTTTGGTGCAGAATTTTCTGCCCATCACAATGGGCAAGCCCGGCGTCGGTCTGATGGAGAGCTGCTTACTGTATTAATGGGAATTTGGAAACATGGCGGCAGAATGAATTTGTTGGGAGCTTAGACAGAAGGATTCAAATAGTTCTCCCCTCACCTCAGTGCTCCTTCAGCAACTTGGAATGATCATCTTCCAGGTCTTGTTTACAGTGGGGACAGCAGGGAGAAGGTGGAGGGAGATTATGAATTTTCAAAGCTGAAATAACATCTTCCCAGACCACTCCCCACTCCAAAATCACCCACACTCTAAACAGCGCCTAAGTCCTTGAGTCAAGGAAAAAAGGGGGGAGGGAGTCTTAAAAACAATCTCTGTTAAATAGTTTTTTGAGGTGATAAAATGTTATTCCAAATGTGAATTCTGCAGGTAATTTGTACATAATAGTTTTATTAGTATTCTTTTACAAGCTAAAGTCTTTGCAAACTACTCTCTCAAGCAATCTTCCTCAGACAACAGTTTGCTTAAGAAAGCAGTTAATAAAAGCTGTAAGTTGCTGAGAAGTTACCGAGGAAAATCATTTACCTGCAAAATAAAATATTGATCAAATGGTTATAACTTGGGGTGAGCTCTCACATAAAAGAAAAAATAAAATGCAAAGATGTAAAGCCGCCCGAGTGGAGAGAGGACTAGAAATAGAATTAATTACCAAGAGGCTTTTTTTTTTCCTTCTGAAGAGCTGCAGTGCTCTACCTGGACTCACCCTTTCCCTGCTGCGTGAAAAGAATCAATGATAAGACCTGAAAGTTACACACACTTAACTCAGCAGAAGCCGGGGAAATGAGTCTCACTGGAAGGATCCCTTAGGTTAAATGAAAGTAGCTTTTCGCCCTAAGATTGCCCACACAGTCAAGATAGAACCCATTTCACACGACTTTTTTCTTTTTTCTGTGTTTGTTTGTTTGCTTGTTTGTTTGGTTGGTTTGGTTTTCTTTTTTCTCGTTTTTGTCCATTGTTAGTTTGGTTTGCTTTTCTTTTCTCTTTTTAGCTATGGTATCAAATATCCCAGGCTTGGGTGGCACTGAACTTCTGATCTTTCCGGGCCTCCTCCAGAGCGCTAGGATTATAGGCATCTGCCATCACCCCTCATTTCTTGTGGTACTGGAGAACAAAACACAGGGCTTCATGCAAGTGAAGCAAATACTTTAGAAATGGAGCTACATCCTCAGCTTTATTTATTTAACTGACTTCAAAATAAGAGCTAAGGGAAAAAAAACCCCAAAATATCTTAAAATCAAATGCAATGATAATGCTTAGACCTCATATAAAATTAACAGAGTTTTATCACACACAATGGGTTTAAAGCTCCTGGCCATAGGTTAGTATGTGTGAAGTACAGGGTTCCAGAAACAGGAAATGTCAGCGTTCACCAAGAGACATGTCTCTTCTGTTTTATCTGAGTCTGTCCTGAGACTATTCCCAGCTGTTGTTCGGGAGGCAACTTGGGCCACACTATCGTTACTGCCTCCATTACCTGCCTGTAAACACACTCAGTCTCCTCAAATACTAGATACATCACTTTCTCAATCATCTTTCTTCTTTTTTTAAGATTTATTTATGTATGCAATATACTGTCGCTGTTCTCAGACACACCAGAAGAGGGTGTCGGATCCCATTGCAGATGGTTGTGAGCCACCTTGTGGTTGCTGGGAATTGAACTCAGGGCCTCTGGTAGAACAGACAGTGCTCTTAACCACTGAGCCATCTCTCCAGCCCTCAATCATCTTTCATTGCTTAGCTAAAGACAAAGTTTTTTCCATGAAGGACTCTAAGTCCCTAAAAGATAACAGAACTCAGAAATTGGACAGAATGAGTCCCTCAATGTCTGCAAAGAAAGCTATTAATCTACTCGGACGTGTATACAAACAAGATGTGAACCTTGTATTGTGTATACAAACAATATCAAGTTTGGCGGTTACTTATTATAGTTACCTCGATGAATACAATGCTTATAAAAATTGTAGCTGTTGTATATATTCTCTGATATACTGAATCAGGAAATCTTGAAACAGAGTTGTGAATCTGTTTCAAATTTCAAATTCTCCAAATGAATCTGGACTCACTGAAACTTAGCATTTGATTTTTATTAAAAGTGTCTTTATAGAAAATGAAAAAAAAATTCAAACATGAAATCAAGCTGTTTGAAAGGTTTTTTTTTTTCAAGTTCATATATTTTTATTTAATTGTTTCTTTTATTTTGGGTGATTATAATCAGACCATTTTTGCCTTTGCTTCAATCTCTTCAAACTCTCCCATCTTGCTCTCTTTCAAATTTATGGCATCTTCTAAAGAGTTTTCATTATGACTATAGAACAATAAATTTGAAACAATGTTGTTTACAAATTCAGAGTCATAGTTTAAACCATAGTGGTTGGGCTGGAGAGATTGCTCGACAGTTAAGGCACTGACTGTTCTTCCAGAGGTCCTGAGTTCAATTCCCAGCACCCACATGGTGGTTCACAACCATCTGTAGTGGAATATGATGCCCTCTTCTGGTGTGTCTGAAGACAGCAACAGTGTACTCACATACATGAAATAAATAAATCTTAAAGAAAGCAAACAAAAGACATTGTGGTTTAAGTATGTTCAGACCATGTCCCAGTAGACAATGATCAACAAAATGGTCCAATTTCCTGCCCCCTCAGATCTTTCTATGGGTAATTAGAACATGCAATATCTGGTGTTCTGAGGAAAAAAATATTAAAATGTTTACCCAAGGTACTGTAGTTTTAGGGAAAACATCTCAGAAGAAGCATAAAACACAACTAAAAAGTAATCTGTTGGAAGGGAAAAGGAGAACAAATGTTGGTTCAAGTTGGTAAATGGCATGGATGAGATCAGAAAGTGCATGAGAAGGTGGGCCAAAACTTTGACAAGGACATGAAGACTGTAGCTTAAGAAGTGAGCACAGTCCAGAAGGGGAAAGGGATGGGGATCAATGTGAGAGGCCTGGTGATGAGGTTTGAGAGGGATGTGCTTCCCCAGACTTCCTTGGAAAATTGCTCCAGTTGCATTGCTGAAAGTATACTAGCTGTGTTATGGAAACCAGTCAGTAAATTAGTTTTGCAGAAATTTCATGTTAAATTTATCTATCCATTAATTTCCTCCAAGAAATTATTTAGCTCCATACAAAGGAGTTAGGATAAAATAATGGCAAGGCAGCAAAGCTATCTTTGTCATAAACAAGATAAAGATATAGAGGTGATGGGTAGATGATAGATAGATGATAGATAGATAGATAGATAGAGAGACAGACAGACAGACAGACAGACAGACAGACAGACAGATAGATAGATAGATAGACAGACAGACAGTAGCCATAGTAAGGTTGGAGAATACTACCAGACATTGAGAAATGAGAAGACTAGGATTCCAGGAAAATGCTCTGGTTTTTGGCATGCTCAATGGATGAGATTCTTCTAGAAGTCTAGAAATAGGGGCTGAAGAAATGGCTCAGCAGTTAAGAGCACTGTACAGTCTGGCAGAGAACCGAGGTTCCATTCTCAGCACCTACACGGTGGTAACTCCAATTTTAGGGGATCAGACACACTCTTCTGGCCTCCCTGGGCACCAGGCACACACATGGCACATAGACATATGTAGGCAAAACACCTATACACAATAAAATAAATAAAATAATTAAATTTTATAAAGGAAAAGGGATAATAGGCCCAATATTGGTCTTATGCTACACAATTTCAAGATTTATTCTAAAGACCCAGCAATTAAAACAGCATAGCATTAGCATAAAGGTGCAAACTAAATCAATGAAACAGAAGAAAAATACCTGCATATGGTTCACTGAGTTTCCACAAAGGTATTAGGATATACAATTGAGTAAATATAATCTTTTAACACGTGATTCAGGACTAATTAGACAATATATACAAAATGGTTGATATATTACATAAAAATGAACTCAAAATGGATTTTAGATCTGATTAGAAAATTCAAGAATGTGACAATAATTGAAGTAAACATAGGAGAAAGAGCCAGTGACCTTAGAGGATTCTTAGATTCAACACCATATAAAACAACCCTACGGTCACCAAAAAAAAAAAAAAAAAAAAAAAAAAAAAAACAGTCAGAACTACAGTTCAGTGTCAGGACATAACTAACATGAGTTCAATTCTCAGCATTACAAATAAGCTTTTTTTCAAAAAAATAAGTAAATGGAAACAAAACGGATAGATACATTGGGTTTCATAAAAATTAAGAACGTCAAGGGCTGTAGATTAGGGTTGATGAGTAGAGATGCTTGCTCGTAAGCCTGAAAACATGAGTTTGACCCCCCACGACCTACATGGTTCCTAGAGAGAGCTGACTTGCTTATGACACACACACACACACACACACACACACACACACACACGTGCGTGCAAGTGATTTAAATAATTTTTAAAAGATTTCTTAAAACTCAATACTAAGAAAACAATTATATTTTAAAATGGTCAAGCAACTTGAGAAGTCACTCTGCCAGAGAAGATATATAGATAAATAATCATGTGAGGTAAGATGTATGGTCAATAATCATTAGGAGACCACACACCTAGTGGAATGTTTATGATTCAAAGTTCTACCACACAATTGTGGGAGAGGGCAGCAAAGAAACTGAAACTGATGAGAATATAAAATGGTAATAATGCCTTTGAAAAAAGACTTAGCTATTTCTTAAAAAGTTTAACATGCACTTACAAACATGTACTTACAATGTGAGCCATCTGACAGCTGCTAGGTATTTACTAAAGAAAAATGAAAAGTAATTTTATATATTATTTTTATATATTTATACATTATACTTAAAACAGTGTAGTGTCAGCATAAAAGAATAAAAGAAATAAACGGAACAGAAGAGAATTTAAAAATATCTGCCTACATATATGGTTCACTGAGTTCTCACAAATGTGTATAGCAAATATATAAATATATATGTGTGTGTGTGTATACATACATATGTGTGTATAAACACACTTGTATAAAACATTACCTGTTTGTAATAGTCCTAACATGAATATTAATATTCATTCATCAAAAATGATTGAATAAAATTCTAGTGGAAGGGAAGCAGCAGGTGTTGGGTTGTTGCGAAGGGAGCAGCGCGGTCTGTTGAGATCTGCTGAGGCCAACAGGGTTGGTTGGCTGGTCTCCCTGATGCTGTACACTGGGGGGTAGTCATTAAAGACTGTATGCACATAGTGATCCCCGAGAACTCAAACTAAGGAAGCGATCATGCCTACGACAACCCTCATTCTGGCGCCAGATTGGTAGAACACTCTTGAGACAGGCCCTGCTGGTGCCATGTGGCATGGGCAGGGCACAGCACTCCTGGGATGACCCCAGACACTGAGAGGCTGGGGTGCCCCTAAGAAGAGCAAGTAACTGGTGGAGAGGTGGAAGAGAAAGAGAAACAGAAAAATGTGTGCACAATGAGACTGGAGACTCGAGGGTAGTGAGGAACGGCCTGATGCCACCAAAGGCCACGGTGAGATCTTGATCCATGCTGCTACCAAGGGCTACATCTGGGTCTGTAGACCTGCAGCAGAGGGAGATTGTTAGACCAAAGGCTAGACTATGTCCTCGGTCTGGGTGGATGCCTGGGGCCACATTGATATCTGAGGGCTATAGAGCTGGCCCCACCCTTGACTGGGCATCCAGGGAGAGCTGGCCCTGTGCCTCACCAGCTCTTGGGTCAGCAACACTCCCCAGAAGTACAGTAGAGCTAGCCCTGGTTGCTGGGCTTGTGTATAATAAGCTGTTCCCAAAGGCCATGGCATGCAGTGGTATGGGCAAGGAAGAGATGCCCTCCTTCCCCTTTATCTCTCACCACCAGTGGCAGGCAGGAGAACTGGTCCTGAAGTCATTCAAGCAAGAGAGCTGTTCCTGGCCCCCACCTGCTGCAGCACTCAGAGGAATGGATATAGAAATTGTGGTACATATACACAATGGAGTACTACTCGGCTATTAAAAACAATGACTTCATGAAATTCCTAGGCAAATAGATAAAACTTGAAGCTATCATCCTGAGTGAGGTAAACCACTCACAAAAGAACACACGTGGTCTGTACTCACTTATAAGCAGATACTAGCCCAAAAAGCTCAGAATACCCAAGAAACAATTCACAGAACTTATGAAGCTCAAAGAGAAGAAAGGCCAGAAAGTGGATGCTTCAGTCTTTCTAAAGAAGAAAGAAGAAGAAGAAGAAGAAGAAGAAGAAGAAGAAGAAGAAGAAGAAGAAGAAGGAGGAGGAGGAGGAGGAGGAGGAGGAGGAGGAGGAGGAAGAGGAGGAGGAGGAGGAGGAGGAGGAGGAGGAGGAGGAGGAGGAGGAGGAGGAGGAGGAGAAGAAGAAGAAGAAGAAGAAGAAGAAGAAGAAGAAGAAGAAGAAGAAGAAGAAGAAGAAGAAGAAGAAGAAGAAGAAGAAGAAGAAGAAGAAGAAGAAGAAGAAGAAGAAGAAAACGTTCATGGGAGGAAATAGAGGGACAAATAGAAGAGCAGGGATTGGACAAAAGATCATTCAGAGACTCCTTCATCTGGGGATCCACCCCATATTCACCTAATAAACCCAAGCACTATTGCTGATACCAAGTAGTGCTTCCTGGCAGGAACCTGATATGGATGCCTCCTCAGAGGCTCTGCCAGAGCCATACTGATACAGAGGAGGATGCTTGCAGCTAACCATCAGACTGAACACGAGGACCCCAATAAAGGAGCTAGCAAATGACTGAAGGAGCTGAAAGGGTCTGAAACCCATGGGAAGAACAAAATGATCAACTAACCAAACCCACCACAGCTCCCAGGGACTAAAACACCAACCAATGTGTTGGCATAGAGAGACCCATGATCCCAGGTGCATACACAGCAGAGAATAGCATTTTTTTTTTTTTACATTAATGGGAGGAGAGGCCTTTGATCCAGTGAAGGCTCATTTTCCCAGTGTAGGTAGGGGAAAGCCAAGGTGCTGAGTTGGGAGAGGGTGGTTGGGAGAGGGAGCACCTTCATGGAGGTAATGGAGGGGGAGAGGGATGGGATTGTAGGAAAGGAATAACATCTGAAATGTAAATGCAGAGAATTTCCAATAAAAAAAAATTGGGGAAGTGAGGGAAGAGAGAAAACAGACCCTGTACCTTCTTATCTGGACAGCACGAGACAGCTGACTCCCCTGGCATAGGTACAGGCAAGCTGGCCCCAAGGGCATAAAAACAGAGGCGCAGGCTCTGTTCCTCCTCAGCTGTTGCAATGGGTGAGCGACCTGAGGCAGCACTGGAGAGCTCCTCCTGGCGGTGTGTGTGCAGGGATAGCTGGTGGGCTGACCAGCTCAGCTACAACCTAGGCCCAGATCCAGGGCTTTGAGATGGTCCAACCCAACATCTACTCCATCTGTGAACTGCAGGAGCAGGTGAAGGAACCAGACCTACAGATCCAGAGCTTCAGGATCTCCAGGACACAGGGCAACAACAGGGTGTCTGAGAGGAGTCAGGTGAGGATTCAGTATTAATGGTGTAGCAGTTGCCAGAGGCCTCGAATCAGACCAGTGACTCATTACAAGGAACATTTGCAAGCAAAGAAGTGTAGATAAAAGGCTGTGCTGTGGGACACACTGAGGCACACCACAGCTTCCATGAGATTATCCTTTCTTTTTATTTTCTTTTGTGTGAGGGGTTGCAACAGAGGAGGCGGGTGTGAAGAGATGGGGAGATGAGATTGTACAAGATGTAAAATGCGCAAAGAATCAATAAAAAGTTATATAAATAAATCAATTACAGCATAACCATCCAAGGAATGCTCTGTGACAAGAAAGAGAACAAGCCATGGAGTGCAATAATGGACTTAAGATTATTGTGCAAGGTGAAAGCCATCAAAAAGATGCATCTGCTGATGAATCTACCGTTTACACTTTTACGGATTGGAGAGAGGACTCAGGGCTAAGAGTCCTTGCTGCTCTTGCAGAGGACCAGAGTTTGGCTCCTAAT
The DNA here is from genome assembly GCF_963924665.1 of Micromys minutus. Lineage (NCBI taxonomy): Eukaryota > Metazoa > Chordata > Mammalia > Rodentia > Muridae > Micromys > Micromys minutus. Next base: position 47,281,162 of record NC_137953.1, read on the forward strand.
ACCCGTGTTTGTTAACTCACAACTACCTGCAGCCCCACCCAGCTCTGAAACTCAGCAGCCTCTTGTAGCCTCTGCTAGCACCAAAATACACACGTATGCACACACACACACAGGCACACATCTATAAACAAGTGAAATTTTAACATAAATAAATAAAGTTAAAAACGTAATTCTCTACAGTTACAGGGAGCAGATAGGATGCTGCCTGGGAACTTGTGGGTATAAAGTGAATTGGGGAGGTGCTGGAAAGAGGTACAGGGAACCTTGGGGAACAAAAGGGTATGCCCGTAATCTGGAACTCGAGGGTGTGCTTTCTCATGGATGTTAACATCTGTTAACTTTTTCAAGCTATATATTTTCTATATGGAGTTTTCTGTGTATCAATGATGTTCATAAATCTATAATGATACCTTAAAAAGTAAGACTATAATGTTCCTATCCATAAAAAAAGATGCCTTAGAGAACAGCAGAAGAGAAAAGTAGCAGTCTGGACCAAACTTCTAGAAATGAAAACAGAATTTCTTGAAGCTAAGACTTAACTGAAATATTAGAATCATTAGATATATTAAGCATTAAACTGGACACAGCTGACTAGCGCTGTCATCACCCAGAAGACAGATCAGAGGGACTAGTTACCACAAATGGAGTTTCCCAACCAGGTTGTAATAGGTGACCTCAGTGAGGTCAAATTCAGTGGAATGGGAAGAAGCCAGAGTATACTGTGAGGAAAAGTGAACAAGAAACGGGAGTGAAGATAACACATTTAGACAATCTATCAAATGTTTGCCTGGGGAGTAAGGTTTAAAAATAGAGTGTGCAAGAAGCAGAGAATTTTATTTCTGTTTTCTGAAAATGTCCATATCCACAGAAAAGTTGGAATGATGAATTCCTAACATGGCTCTTACCCAGTACCCTCACCACCTAGAAAGACACTTTCCCCAGAGCATCTACAGCAGCCACTCGGAACCTCACACCTCAACATATGAGCAGGTCTCAAGAACAAGAACATCCTCCCCTCTCTCTGTCTCGATGTGTGTGCACATTTTTTCTTGTATATGGGTACATGTATGTGCATGTGTACATGTTAGACCTGGCTGTTCAGGCACTATTCTCTCTGTCTGTCTCTCTCTGTGTCTCTCTGTCTGTCTCTGTCTGTTTCTGTCTCTGTCTCTCTGTCTCTGACAGGATAGCTCACTGGCCTAGAACTTGTCAAGTAGGGTAGGCTACCTGACTTCAGAGACCCAAGAGTGTACCTGTTCCTACCTCTCCAGCACTAGGATTAAAGGTGAACGACATTGTGCCAGGAATTTAGCTGAGGTCCTCATGCATGTACGGCAAGCGCTTTACCCACTAGTTCCCCAGTGACAAGAGCATCCTGTTTCTGACGGAAGGCAATCAATATGAATTGACTCAGTCAGCATATATGTTTACACTTCTGGCACAAACATGTTTTACAACTACTTTTTCTTTGAGACTAGAGCCAATCAGGGTTGACATGATGTGTTTGACAATTAAGAGTCTTTAGTTTTCACCAATGCTCCCATCTCTCTTGTGTACATTAAATCCTCCAATGAATCTTAGATAGCCATCCAGCAGATCCTTCCACGGTCTGGGGTCACAGGACCATCTTCACTTAACTTTCAGATCATTCATTTCTTTCAAGACACCACAAATGTGTTTCTGCCAAGCTTTGATTATGCATTAAATACACTGGCTTTCAGTCCATCCCGCCTGGGAGGGAGCTAAGCTTGACTATTGGATTATCACCGTGTCGGAGGAAGAGTAGAGAAATGTAATAAAGGGATTAAGTAGAGGAGGAGGAGGATGGAAGAGAAAGCATAGTAAACAGAGGGAGGCTTCCCAGCCAGGTGTGGAGAATAGACCCAGGACAAAGGCAAGATTATTTCTAGCCAGAAAGAAAGATAACTCTTATGCTGTGTCCAAAGGAGAAAGGAAACCCGTGGCAGATGTACAAAGGTGATAAATCTCATGCGGCTGTTCTGTGAATAGAGGGCAGATGGATGGCCAGCACCAGTGGAAAACTGTTGGCAGCCCAGGTCTAGAAGCAGAGACGGAACCGTGAATTAGTCAAGGTGCTACTGGCAGGTGGCCGGAGAGACAATAGGACAAGAGAGCTGAGGAGAGGGGGCGGCAATAGAAATGGGACCCAAACCCAAGCTGCTGGATGTGGGAAGTAGAACTATGTGTGCATGGAGGTGGAGAACTTGCTATGAAAATGCAGCTCACGGATGCAGCAGAGAATAAAATGAAGACAAATCCGAGAGGGCAAGAACTTTGAACGAAAGGCTTGAGAAATGGAGGAGCTGAATGATGACTTGGTCTGGGGACACTGGGAAGAGGCAGCAGTGAAGCAGAAGAGGCACCGGCTGGTACTATGAGAGCCTTACCCAGAGTGCTGTGTCCTCTGAGCATTCTAGGTAGGATGGAAAATTCAAATAATGTAGGCATCTGCCACCCACTGATACCAGGATCGCCCACAAGTTTCTTTAGCATAAACGATACAATAACTCTGGAGAGAGTTACTCTCCTCAACACACAATTGATCATCAAAGAGATTTGGTCAAAAATATTTGAATCAAAAGACTGTGTGGAACCCTCTAAAACGCCCATGGACTAAAACACCAACCTTTGTGCACACATTGAGAGACCTATTGATCCAGGTGCACACGGAGCTGAAGATAGCAGTGTCTAGCATCAATGTGAGAAGAGGCTTTTGGTCCAAGGAGGGTATGTTTTCCCAACGTAGGAGATTGACAAGGCAATGGGGTGGAGAGGGTGATTAGGAGGGAGTGCACCTTTGTGAAGGCAAATGGAGGGGGAGGGGGGATGGGAGAGGAGAGGGAGAAAGGGATAACATTTCAAATGTAAATACAGAGTATCTCATTTTAAAAGTTCAAAAAAGACGGTGTGGCATTCCAGCCTTCTTTATCATTTTAGAGTGCTTTTAGAAATTTCAAGGAAAATCTCATTTTTATTCTTATGGGAAATTCTTTTTTTCTTATGGATGATCTTTTCTAACCTTTCACCTGGTATCTGTGTGTTATCACAGGACTTGAGTTAGGTGTGATTGGATGCTCTTGAAGAAACTGGATTAGATCTCTGAGGGGTTCTGGACCTCACTAGTTCTTTATTGCTGGCCTCTTGGGAAATTTGGTGAAAATATGACTCCCTTTTCTAGGAGGATGAACATTTTCACAGCCCTATACAATGCTGCATTCAATTTCAAGGCGCCTTGCAGACTGTCACTTAATATCCCCTGAATGTGATTACTGTGGGTACCATTTCTGTACAATAATATTATGACTATATCACAAAGTCGCTTGGCTTGTTATCCAAACATTTCTCTAAAACTTTACTGTAATCATTTCCCCAAAACTTGTCTCTGAGATCTCTTTTATATAATTAGTGAAGTCTGAAGCTGCCTTATGAATTTCCCTTCTGACTAGGATGAGATTTTTCTCTCCTCGTCAGATCTGCCCCCCCATCACAGCCCCAGAGAGCCTTGTGCTGTTTACCCGACAGATTTTATTTAAAAAGGATCATCTATACAGTGAAGCAGCTGAGCCTGACATCCACTTTGTCAACTGGCACCAGACCAGCTCTGCAGCTGAAGTGGGATGAGGGACATCAGAGACTCCTGCCATCCGGCTCACTGCAGCCTGGGACTCAGAAGTCAGAGAGAGGCACTTGGGCACAGAAGGCAGCGCAGAGACTGATGGGCTGAAGAGAGAGTGTCTGCTGAGCACACCTGTGCTCACAGTCCCTAGAGCATTAGAGATGACAAGACCAGAAAGAAATCAGGGGGAGAAAATGAGGAAACAGGGAAAAGAAAGACTATATTTTCCCAAGCAAAGCAAGTGAACTAGCAGCACAATACGTGGTTTTAAAACTGTATGTGGAGACATCGTCCTTTTTTTCTTGTCTTAAGTTAAAATCAGTATCTGTTGAAGTATTAATAGTAGCTGAAGAGATGGCTTAGTAGTTAAAAGCACTTCACTGGCTGTTCTTGCAGAAAATCTGAATTTAGTTCCCAACAACCACACGATGGCTCACAAGTTTCTGTAATTCCAGTTCCAGGAGGTCTAGGGAACCTAACACCTTCCAATTTCTTTGAGCATCAGGCATGCATGTGGTACACATACATACCTTCTGGAAAAATGTTCTGATGCAGAGAACAAAATAAACAGATATTTATTTATTAAAAACAAAACTATAAGGGAACCAGGTCAGTCAGTAAAACACTTGTCTTGTAGGCATGAAGACTTGAGTTCATTCCCAACAAATAATGGGTTTCAGGGGGCAGGAGTCAGGCATGGGGTATGCCCTGTAATTCTAGGTAAGGGGTGTAGAGATAGGCCAATCTGAGGGGTTCACCAACCGTCCAGCCTACCCTAGTCTTCAAACTTCAGGAAACTGACCTAGAAAACAAGGTAGATGTTGCTCTTTTGAACATAGATACAGAACACATGGATACATAAGCAGATACATACATTTATACACACACACACACACACACACACACACACACACACACAGAGAGAGAGAGAGAGAGAGAGACAGACAGACAGACAGACAGAGACAGACAGAGACAGACAGAGACAGACAGAGACAGACAGAGACAGACAGAGACAGAGAATCTATGCTGGTAACATGGCTCAGTGCTTAAAGGTGTTTTTCATCAAACCTAATATCATGAGTTTGATTCCCAGAACTCATATGGTTTAAGGAGAGAAACTCAAAGTTGTCTATGAACTCCACAGTGCACCATGGCATAGGGCTAAAATCCTAATAAATTCCCGAAATGGTTTACACAGATCAGAGCACTTCCTGATGCTTCTCCTTGTAGTTGAAGAACAAGCAGCCTTTGCCCTATTCATCCATCTCTCTATCTACAGCAGCTCCTCAGTGCTCTACCTCTAACTATGCTCTGTCAAATTCTTCAGAAGGCAATATAAAAATTATGTGTGCTTTATTTGTTTGGTTTTTGCCTTCTGCCCCAGAGGATTCACAACAAAGACAAGATAGTAAGAAAACAACAACAAAAATAAGAACCAGCCACTAGGTGGAATGTAGCTTTGTCATGAAAAGTTATCCTTGATAAAATTACTACTATTGATTCTGAAACATAGCTCCAAGCATCCTTGAAGCAGAGATAGGATGACTATAATGGTTATTGCCTTCATTACCTGAGGAATTAATCATCTCAACTAAAGAGACTTTTTGTTGTTGTTGTTGTTAGGTTTTAAAATGAGCTTATCTGTCATGGAGATATCCAGCTAATATGGAACATTTATATCTTCAGTTCGTTTGAAATGTATGGGGGGTGTTTTACATTCATCTTTCCCAAAAATGAATACCAAAAGAGCAAGTGCCAAGTTCTGGCATGTTACGGTTTCTCTGGGCTAGTGTGCAGTGTGTTGTGTGTTCACTTCTGACTTATTATGGGAATAGAATGTAGGCTAGAGAAATTCATCTTTAGCCATATTTCTCTGAAAATTCCTCTCCTTATCAGTCACCTCAGGTGAGTAAGGACCAGATGATGAAAGACAGGTAAGCTGAAAGCTAAAACTTAGATCTCCCATTTTGTTGATGGGTGATGAACGGGCTCTGTAAGCTCCTGGCCCAGATGAGATCTTACCATAAACACAAGAACTGGTTATATTCTTGAGCCAACAGATGTTTTTCTCCATTTGAGGCTGGCTTTGGGTTCAACCTTTTCTCAGAAAGCAGATCCAGATAAATATGATATTGTAATCTTCAAATAAAATTTAAAAGTTGTGGGCTTTCTCACAGTTGAGAAGAGTCATAGAAGGCTTCTGTGACAACCCCTACCTCCTACCCCTTCCCAAAAGTAACAACCTAGACAAGAAGCCATCTAAGAAAACACTTAAAAATTGTGATAAAGATCCTGAAGGGTAGCTCTCTACAGCTGATTGCTCATGGCAGGGCAGTGATGGGGAAGACTATGTTTTCCTAAGGGGCTGGCCACTGGGAGTTTGAGCATGCTCCCGTGAGTATGTGGGTAACAAATCGGACCCAACACACATTGTGTTTTCTTTGTTTGTTTGTTTTCAATTTGGGGGTAGAGTTCACAAGGGTTAGGGATGGACCTGGGACAACAGGGAAACAAGCGTTTTCAAGGTACATTATGTAAAATTCCCAAATAATCAATAAAAATAATATGTTGGGGGAAGAAGTTGTGGGCTGACGAGATGGCTCAGTGGGTAAAGGCACTTGATACCAAGCGTTACCACCTGTGCTTGATTTCTGACTGGCATAGAGAAGGAGCAAGTGGACTTCCCAAGGTTGTTCTCTGGTCTCCATCTAAGTACTATGGTATGCACATGAAACACACACACACAGACCTGCACACAGGCACACATACACATGCACACACACACACACACACACACACACACACACACACACAGAGGTGAGCACACACACAATTTTTATTTTCTTAAATGAAAGCTCTTTGGTATGAAAGCTGGAGCTGAAGCAGATGCCCCTGGTGACTGTTTTGAATTTGGCACAGTTGATCCTAGGGTTTTCCTTTTGATAATAATCAATGGAATGGTTTTCTTTATAGAATGTGACTACAAAGAACAAGACTTTCTCTATCAGAGAAAATGATGTTTATCTTTCTTTCACCATGGGGACAGAGATCCGTCCAGCTTATCTTAAAATGTGTTTGTACCAATATCTTTGGCATAAGTTCTGATGAATGAGAAAGGATTTTAAAGTTGCCACGAAGAAGGCAGAGACCCTCTCTTTTCTATTCTGTGGACTCATTTCATGGTACTAATAAAGTAAGGGTAACATCAAACTTCAACTCAGCAAAGACAGATGACTGCAAGGTACAAACAGTGAGAAGCAAGGACAGAGGGCTGCGCATCCCAGCTCTGTGTGTTCTTAAAATGAAACATTTTCTTTTATATTCAACTGCCACCCAAATAACTTGTTACATGAATTGTCTTTAAGAACAAGATGTTTGTGTCTAGTTACTTCTTCTCCAAGGACTTGCCCATCTTGTAACAAAATAACTAGACAGAAAGGAGGCCCTGAAAAGCAAAGCTGTCTTTCATTTTAGTTTTAGGATTTAGAAATTAAAACCAGTCAATGATGATTTTGTTCTGTGATTTAGTGGAATAATACAGGTACCAGGACTGGAGGTCCACACAGACTACAAGAAGAAATCTGAAGATGTTTTGACCTGTAACTTGGGTAGCTAGATGAAGGGAGGGAGAGGGGGAAAGCAGGAAGGAGGGAGGGAAAGAGAGATTCCATTTACATACATCTTTATTCCTTGAAATGTGTTAATCCAGATTATATGAGTTTCATGTTGGCTCCAGGTTCAGCTAAAAGGAAAGAAAAAAAAAAAAACAGTCTTTTTTTTTTTTTTTTCTGGGCCAGCAAGGCAACTCAGTGGACAAAGGTACTTGCTGCCAAGTGTGATTTCCTGTGTTTTATTCCCACAGCCCACAAAGTTGAAAAAGAGAACTGACTCTTGTAAATTGTTCTCTGCTTTCCACATGTGCACAGTAGCATGCACCTCTTCCCATACCACACATAAATATACACTAAGTCAATCAGCCAATCAATCAATCAATTAATCAATCAAATAACAAAGCAATTTTTTAGCCAAATAACTGGGAATATATACACCCCATCCTGGCTCCTCATCATTCATAACGTACATTAACAAGGGCAGAGGAACATTTTATTCAACTTGTTTTCTAAACTTGTTTTGCTAGGGCATTCTTTTATTTCCTATAAAAAGTATGTTCCCAAGCAGTAGTAAGTCAAGTGTTGGCTGTTTTCTAAGCAAAGCATCATACCTGGTCCCACGTCACAGGCCAAAGATCTCATTTCACTAAACACCAGCTTCTGACAGATTAAGATAAACACACCCAGCCTCTGGGGCTTTTCTTATTAGTACAGTTGGTTCCAGAAGAACATGGACTCCTTCTTGGTGTCTATAGGCCACATTCCTCCAATATTCATGGTGGAAATTAACCAGTTATTACAGAAAACTCCCATTAAGAGCCACTGGGCTTCACTTAAAACTGTAAACCTGGGTTATAAATGTAGACTTTCTTGGTCTAAGATAAATGGGAAACATTGTCTATGACTGTAACATTTTTCTTGTAAATGGCAACATTTGAAGTTACTATTCATCCATTTATAAATGGTGGGCATTTTGTAGAAGAAGAGTAGTTAAGAAAAGATGACTCTCCTGCTTCCTCTGTGCAGGTTATCTATTTCACATCCCAGTTGTACTATAACCCGAGTCTTCTTATCTAATTTTCATGATCTGACAGTTGAGACCTAGAGACATTAGCAAACATGCCTTGTATGTGGGAAAGTCAGAATTTGAAGCCAGGTCTCTTAGACTTCAAACTCCGTATTTCTACTGTACCATGAATTGGAGGACACAAGCTATCGGGAGAGGGAGAAGACAGATTTGTCACTCACTAAATATGTAATGCTACTCAATGTATATATAATACACACACACACACACACACACACACACACACACAAATGTATATATATGTATATATATATTTCTACATTTTCTAGCAGACACATTTTCAAAGAACAATGTAACTTCAAATTACTTATGTTCTTGGATATCTAAACTATTCTCATGCCCACATGTAACTGATAATTTAAAAATCATTAATAGGATATTTTTCATTCTTCTTTTTGTAAGACATATCAAAAACTGTTATAAATTTTATACTTACAGTTTGGATTTTGTCAAATATTCAGAAGCCATGTGTAAGCACTGGCCTCCATATTGAACACAGCCTTAGCCCATATAGTCCTCTTTGTTAGGGTAGAAATGACAGTCAGAGTTTGTTCTGATTTCACTTCTGCTGTGCACCTTGAGAGTTATCTAGGGGGAGGGGCTTTGTAAACAGGAATCCTCAGAAGAGTTCAAGGACTCAGATCAGAATAAGCAGTTAGAGATGGGATGACAGTTGCCAATTAAAGAGGCACGAGGAAGGGGACATGGGGCAAGAGTAAGGCAGTCTCTCAGTGCTGAAAATTACAAGGGGATCATTCTCCCACGAGAAGTCCCAGAAGCAACAGCACTTGCCCAGTGGCAATGACTTATCTTCTGACCTGCAGACAGCCAGTTCCAAATTTTTCTAGGTTCTTATATTAAATTTTTATTGTATTTATTATTGTGGGGAGTGTGTGTGTGTGTGTGTGCATGTATGTGCTTATGTGTATGTAAGTCAGCTCCTAGGGATCAAATTCAGTCTTGGCAGTGAGCACATTACCAGCTGAACTAGCTCACCAGCCTTTAGTTCCAGATTCTTAGTGTTTGTCAAAGTCATTGAATTGGTGAGAAATTTATTACAGCCACAACACAAAATGAATACAAATCCAACATAAATGATTACTGTCAAAGCATGTGACTATCATTTTTGAGGATGCCAGGGCCATTTTAGTCTTCATTTAGCAAGATTTGGGGCTTAATTGTGACTAGGTGTGGGGCTACGACTGTGCCAGCTAGGAAGGGGACTTTTTACTTCATTTATCAGGAATAGGGAAGGAAGAGCCATTTGAAAACCTATTATGCATCCTACCCCCTTCCTTCCTGAAGGGACTGGGAAGAGGACATAAAGCCATATTGTAGATGAATCCAGGGTACTAGAGAGACCAATCCTCTAGTCCAAGGGCAGATACAGGATGGACCATCGGTGTGTTTGAGGAACACCATTCTGATAGGGGATACAAGCTGGGTCAGTTGACTGAATGATAGCAAACTTGAGTGTGACAACTGTATGTTTGGAGCAGAGTTAAAACTTTTGTATTGCTGTCATAAAACATCATGACCCAGGCAACTTAGGAAAGAAATCATTTCATTCGGGCTCACAGTTTTAAAGGATTAGGATCCCTGAACATGACAGCAGGCAGGTACGGCTCTGGAGCAATAGCTGAGAGCTCACATCTCATCCACAAACACTAGGCAGCACCAGCTAATTGGGCCATTCCCATTTTGAAACCCTAGAACCCACGGCCAATCCTTCTCCAAAAGTTTCACCAGGGGCCAAGCAGAATGGCTGTCTGTGCCTGACTTTTTATTTGACTTCATGTTGAGGGTGGGGACAGAGGGGTTAGGTCTATGAGCAGACTTGGGGTCATCAGAAAATCCAGCGGTGGCATTGCCACTGCCTGGCAGGCTTCAGGACATCTGCTCAAGTGACTCTTAGGTAGAAGTAGGCTCTCCAGAGACTAAGGTGGTTAAGCACCCATGGAAACCATCTATGACCGCTACTCTGTGCTCTGGATACATCACTTAAACACACGCATTCTTGAAGCAAGTGTATGAGTGGAAAAGCCCCTAAAGTATCACAGATGGGCTAAACCCACACTGTTGAGGTTGAAAATAAGAAAACGCTTACATGTTCTTTAATACTGCGGATCACCCTCAGATGGCCTATAGATCACCTGAAAAATTTAAAGGCAGAGTACCTGTGGCTATGAGACACCATCTTGGAACAAAGTTGGTCTCTGAGAAAAGCATGGACAACTGGCGCAGATACAAAAGAGTCCTGAAAGGGAAACACAGGAGAAGAGACAAGAGAGTAACCCTGAGAGGTCTGACTCTTTTTAAAATGCTTTTACCTCTCTGTGTTCCCATTGGTTCTATAGAAAAAATATTGTTTAATTTTTATGTTTGTCAGTCTTATACAATTTCTGATTTTTATTTTTAGTGTTTAGATCATCACAATCATTACCACTTCAATCTCTTCTTTTTTTAAAGATTTTTTTTCTTTATTTTTGATTATGCGTGTATGCATGTGTCAAGGATGTGCATGTGAGTGCAGTGCCTGCAGTGGCCAGAAGAGGGCGTTAGATCTCTTGGAGCTGGAGGTACAGGTGCGTGTAAGCTCCCTGACAGGAAGCTGGGAAGCGAACCTCTGCACTCTGCAGGGGCAGCTTGAGTTCCTAACCACTGAGCCCTCTCTCCAGCTCCCATTTCAGTCCTCTTACATTTGTAAAGATTTGTTTTGAGCTTGACATGAGATCTATTCTGGAATATGTTTCCTCTGTATTTGTTGGATCAAATACTTTGTGTATCTAAGAAGAAAACAGAGAAACACCTTCGCCCTGGCTCCCAGGTGCTGGCTTGTTGTAAAGTGTTTGTGTGGAAGGACTACTGTCAGACTGTCAACACTCGCCCTGGGAATTAAGCCTCTGGCAAACATTAACAGTCCAAGGCTCTAGGGTTGACTTCTGCCAATGGGAAACTTTGCCATGGGGCAAACGGTGACAGGACACATTTAAACAAAACAAAATAAAACCTACTGTGAATGTATTTGCATCCTCAATTTGTGGAGCAAACAGTTTGTAGTGTTGGTGTGACAGTCTAATTTTCTGAGGCACTCAGGACAGAATTCAGCCTCCTTGTGTCATTACAGATGGGACATCCGTGGCCTTGCTGTTTAAACTGCAAATCGGATGGTCTCAGGACAAAAGATGGGAAACCACACCTTCTGGCTGCTCTCCTTTGCAGCCAGGAGTCCAGACAAGCCTCACTGAGTTTGTCTGACATTTGCCAAATTCCTACATAAATAACCATTACCTGGGAATCTTGGGCAGCTGGGAAATAAATAAGATTTAATAGGTGCAGACGGATAAGGTGGTCCGATGCAGCTGACTTTGTTTTGAGATGAGATGAGGTTTCCGTCTAGAAGCTGTGAGAGTGTAAATATGTGCTAAACGTGGCACTGAAAGCCTGTTAGACACAGCTCTGGGCTTCGAAGAGGTGCGAGGGGAAAGACATTTGCTTGGTGCACAACCGGAGAGCATTTTAACACTCTGTCTTTGCAGATGAAATGCCGTCATCCCGCGTGCTGGAAAGCCTCCCTGTGCTCTTCACTATTCAGCTCTGCTCAGAGAAAATGATGTGCAGTAATTTTAAGGCAGACCCGTTGCTGGAAGCGGTCAGCCTGGAAGAATTAGCTGCTTAGGGGGCCAACGTTCTTATTAAGGAGACAAAGTGCTACACAGGCAGAGTTAAAGACATGTTTCAAGATGGGGAGAAATGCTTGAAGCAGGTTGGTAAAGAGACCCTGAAAGTGGTTTTCTGATTGGAAAATGACCATTATGAGCTTCCATTCCATACTGCTGGCCTGCTGGTACGTAGGATGATAAATCTCTCTCTGTGGCAGCATTGAGTCCAGACCAAGACTTTCTGTTGAACTGAAGGAGGTGCACATGTACTGATTTGCATGGAATAGAAAGATGTGACCGGAGGAGGGCAGATAGGGTTGGTACTGCTATTTTCAACTTCCCTGTGGCAAAAATACCTCACAGTAATGGTAACTTGCTGGAGGAAAGATTTAATTTGGCTCATGGTTTCCTGAGGGTTTTAGTTCATCTCATCAAGGTGGGGAGGGGAGGGTGCTGTAGATCTGTCCGTGGAGGTGGGAACGTGAGGACGTGCATACTTAACTTGACATGAACCAGGAAGAATGCACAGAAAGGAAGGTCTGGCCAAACTTCTAACACCTGCTACTAGACACCTACTTCTGCCAGCCAGCTTCCACCTCCTAAGGGCTCCACAGCCTTCAAAATAGGACTTGGTGCTGGGAACCAAATGTTTAAAGCATGATCCTGTGAGGAACTCTTCAGATTGGAAGAGAGGGATTGTTGATTAGAGGCCGATTGCAGAGTGGGTTGTCTGTCTTCTTCTGAGGTGTTTCCAGGGCTTGTTGACAGTCATGGCTAGCAATCTGCAGCAGTCCCCACCCCATCTCTACAGAGGTTTAAGCTCTGAACCTGTTTCCAGCCCCCTACCTACATGAGTGCTTTCTAGCCACTGCTAAGTGATTTGCCTCACAAGGAGATAGCAGCAACCCCTGCTTTTACATTCTCTGGTATCCCAAGATTTACCAGACAATGGCTGGGCTCTTCTAGTGACCTGATGTGGAGGCAGAGGTTGGGTAACACACTCCTAACTCAGGGGTTGAGGCCTTATGTTTTAGAGTCAAAGCTGTCAGCAACAGGACTCTCCTGAGGATATATGACGTGCCTTAAGACTGGGGAGTGGATATGAAAGACTCCTTCTAGGGAGAGATGTGGGAAGCAGAGGAGAGAAACCTGGAAAGAATTCTGTGTGGGAGGCGAGCTTGGTGGGGTCAGATGATGTGTGCTTCAGCATGTTTAAAAGCTGGTTCCTGTGTTTCAGCGAGAGATGGATGGCATCTGAGTTTGGTTGGTTGATGGGCTGAGACCCATCAATTGCAATATCCCTAGATCACGGCAAAATCATTTAGAGGCGCCTCTGACTGATGGGCAATTCTTTTTCTCTTCCATCATCACAGCATGGAGACTCTGCGCTTGCCATAATTAACTAACTTAGCATTAATAGCAAACTTCAATGATGTATATCAGCTCTCAGACACACCAAGATGAAGGAGGGAAAAAGAACTCAAATTTTTTTTCTTGCTTAACTCACGATCCCCTCAGGAAATCAGAAGCTAAGGAAACTTCTAGCAATTAAATTAAAAACTATTCCCTTAGCGGAGTACTCCAAATAATGAGGAACAAGAGTGGCTATGACTTCACTGTAAGGGATGTTTGATGTCACTTTAGAATTGAAACCGTTATCACACAATAGGCCTTCAATAAATTTGAAAGAGAGAGGTAGGAGGGCAGAGAAGTAGGAGGCAAAGGGACAAGAGAAACTGGCTGTCTCAAGTTACTCCTGGCTTTTGAGAAAGCCAATACCATAGGAAGCACACACAGACATATATACCCACAAATCCATACACAGACACACACACACACATATACACACAGACACACATAAAAACACACATATGTTTGTTTCTTTGTTTCTTTCTTTCTTTTTTCTTTTTCTTTAATAACCAAGAAGGCTCTGTTGACTAAGGGTACATCTATTAGCACGCTGATACTATGTTAAAATAAATGCTTTCTTTTCCAACATAAGAATGTATGATGTAACTATTTAGAAAATTTGCTTGCCAACCCAGTGATTGGGTGTGCTCAGACCCAGCAATAGCATTACTTGTGCAGACCCAATGAAAATGTGTGTGTGTGTGTGTGTGTGTGTGTGTGTGTTCAGACAGAGTAAGAATGTTCATTGATAATAACCCCAAACTGAATAGAGTTAACACTCATCGGTGGTAGAACAGATAAATATAAATTACTATACCCATTGGATTTTTGTGAGATATAGAAAATAAGTGAGTAATATAGATGAAACCCACAACTAAGCCAGTGAAAACTTGAAAGGATATGCCCCATACAACTCCTAGTTACAAAATCAGGCCAACTACCCAATGGGATTAAGAGCAAGAAGAGCTCCCTCTAGAGGTAAGACCCTTTCAAGCAGGAACAAGGTCATGGGGTTCATGTCTTTCTTGATTTGGGCTCTGCTCCCCTGAGCTGGACATTTATGATGCATCTTTTCATTTATTATACCATAAATCAAATGTAGAAGAAGAAGGGGAAGTAACTGGTGTCTAGTCTCAGCACAGGCCACGTCTTCCCAGCGTGAGTCCCTTAGCTCTGTGGCCTTTACCTTTTAAGTCTGCCATTCCATAGACAATTGTCCATTGAGTTCTTCCTCTCCCTTTTCAGTGCAGCAATCACGTGTGTTTTGATAGCCCCTGTTGCTACTCATAATTGGAGGAGAGCCATGCCACATAGTGGGAGCACCAAGGAGGATGACTTCAGGGAACCTTGTGTAACTCAACAAGTGTCTGCTAACTAGGCACACATTTGTAAGTTGGGACTACCTGTTGTTTCTTCTCTCTGGGTCCAAACGCAAGGGCAGAGCATAGGAGGCTATGTTCAAGGCATACTTTTGAGGTTAACACTGCTGATTGCTGGATGTTCCGGCTGATGAACCAGGCTCACTCAAAGTGACAACTGAGAGTGGAGTGTGAGCTTGAGGGTGTCCCATAATGATGGGGTACCTTCACCAGTTGTGATAACTTCTCTTTATTGAATAAGGAGTGAGATTCTGGGTAACTCATCTTGCCAGAGTCTGTGTTAATCAGACTTCTGACCATAAAACCTAGTGGGGGGCTTAACTAAAGGCAGGTATTTTTGTTTTGTTTTGATTTTAATCTGAATACTGTGTGAACTCTACTCCTAACTAAGTCAAATATGTCACATAAAACCTAGTGAATTAATGACAAGTGGCTTAATAATCCGGAAAGTTGTAGTAGGTGGAAGGCGTTGGGTAGTAGGTGGGAGGAGTTGGGTAGTTGGTGGGAGGAGTTGGGCATTGCAAGCAACAGAAAGGGTTCGATCTTGGATTTGGAAACAATAATTAAAGTTGTTGAACTGAAATCCAAGGAGAAATAATCTTCTCTATCATGCTGAGGCTGTCCACCAAGATGAACTCTTATTGCCTAAGCCAATCTATAACACATGGGTTTTCCTTTTCATTCAATTCCTTTTCTCTCAGAGACTTTGGTTTGCAAAGTTGGTGTCACTGTCCACTTTTTAAGTATTTCATCTATGTGGTAATGAATGTCTCAGGTATTTTTTTCAGAGCTGTAATAAAAATGCCATGACAGAAGCCAACTTAAGGGACAAAGGCTTTATTTACTGTTAGAAGGTACAGTCCATCATGGTGGGGGAGTCACGGTGACAGGGACCCGAGGAAGCTGATTGTGCAGCGTCCAAAGTCAGGAAGCAGGGAGTGAAGAGCTATTGGTGCTCAGCTCACTTCCTCCTTTTCATTCAGCCCAGAGTCCTGGCCCATAGAATGAAGCCACACAGCTTCTCATCATGGTGAACTCAACCTTGTGTCTAAGCATCCCAAATGTTTGTCTCCTACGTCATTCTAATTTTTGCCAAGTGGATAGCCAATCAGTGCTTACTCCCACAGTACTCTTGGCTTAGTAAACTGAGCAGTCAGAGTGTGGACTCTCTTTGTCTTTTCTTCTTTACTTCCTTTCCTTCTCTCATTATTCTATACAGAGGAATAATGTATGGAATTATTGGATGTATGGAGCCAGATGTGGAGCCACACATCTAGCGTCTGCTGAAAAAGTAATAGTTGGCTGTTGTATGCTCATATATCCTGCTTGGATGGATGAATGGATTCCCTTTGATGATATTAGGATGTTTGCATTCTAGATGATTTACATGGAACATTTACATGCTCCATACTTCGTTTTCTGATGGTTTACAGGGACGCTATGGTTAAAGTCATGAACTGTGGTGTAGCTGTATCCAATCAATCTACTCAATTTGATCCCGGCAGCAGTAGCTAGTTCCCTGTTACCTGCCCTAATGTTCCGGGTTCCCCAAAGGAAGACACACACACAGCCTTGATATTTTGATATGCTTAAAGCAGCTCAAAGGCTAGGCCACTTTCTAAGCTCCATGTGTCTAACCCACCTCCCACTGATATTCCCAAGTTATTACTTACTAAAATCTATATTCCATCTTTGCTGCCCTAGACCCAGACACATAGCCCTCTTGGGCCATGATCTTCTGGTTCCTACATGGTGGCTATGTTCTCTGTCCTGCACCTTCTCAGGCATGGCATCTTTCCTTTCCTTTAGGCATGGGGTCTCTCCTTCTTCCTTTCTCATTCCTCCATCTTTCCCTAGCTCAGGAATCCTAAAATCCCTGCCTCTGTTTTCCCTGCCCAGCCATTGGCGGTCTGCATCTTTATTTACCAGTCAGAACCAACTTGGGGGTCAGGATACTACAAACAGGTTTTGGGGGAACATAATTAGCATGAGAATTCTAGAAGCTACACTACGGTCTCTGTATCATAGTTGGGAAACCCAGAAGCTGTGGGAGGCCAGGCAAGTGTGTTATGCAACCTGAACCTTAATGTGCTATTATTTTAACTTTGATAATGTGGCTAGTTAAATGACAGCAGGGAATTTATTTTCATGGTATTGAGTCATCTCAGTTGAACAACCTACTGAAAAGTTTAAGCAGCCCAGGACAGGGGAACCAGCAAAAGCAAGTGTACATGTGCTTGTGTGTGTATGCGTGTGCATGCATGTGTGTGTGTGTGTGTGTGTGTGTGTGTGTGTGTGTGTGCCTGTTTGTGCACTTAATTTTTTACTGTGGTAAGTATACACTTTAAATAATTTAATAATAATGTTAAGTGTCAAATGTGGCATGAGCTACATTCACAATGCTGTGTTTGCATCACACCTGTCTTCCTGTAAAGCTGTCACCACCCCTGTCACCACTCCTCCCAGAGACTCTCCATGACTCACCCTTTCCAGCTTCTGATTCGTCCCTTTCAGTCCCAGTGAATTCGCCTATTGTAGATATTTTATGTAGCTGAAATTATACTATTTCGGCCCTTTGTGTCTAGTTTATTTCACTTAGAAAACTTGCCCATGGTATATCTGATTGTCCAGATAGTGTATATCTGAAATTACTACTTTTTATTGTTGAATAATATTGCATTGTGTAGACATATTACAATCTATCTATGCATCCATCTCTGTGTGGATATTTGGGACATTTTAAATTTTTTTTTATTTTGTATGTGTAGGTATTTTGCCTGTATCTGTGTCTGTGTAACATGACATGCCTGGGGTCCACAAAGCTCAGAAGAGGGCATCAGATCCCTAAAACTGGAGTTACAGATGGTTGTCAGCTTCCAGGTAGGGGTTGGGGATTGAACCCAGGTCCTCTGAAAGAGTAGCAAATGGTTTTAAGCACAGAGCCATCTCTCCAGTCTGCAATTGAACCATTGCTACTTTGGAGCAGTTATGAATATTTTCACCATGAATGTTAGTGTATCTGTATTTGATTCTGTTTCTGTTTTCAGTTTTCTGGGATACATGTCTAGCTATAGAACTGTAGGGTCAGAGAACATAGTTTCCAGGGGCCACTGAACCATTTCCCACACTACCTCACCACTTTACGTCTCCTCTAGCAACGTGTAAGGGATCCAGTTTCTCTGAGAACACGATCTTTGGAGCACTCACATTTTCTCACATTTTATGCTTCTGAGAGGATGTGACTAACACCTCTTGGGGGGAGATATTAGTTCCTTTACATGTTGCTGTGACAAATAGCTGACATTGGTGGCTTTAAGGAAAGGCTTATTTGATTCATTCTAAGTGAACAGCCCAGCTTGAAGCAAAACTCATGGCAACAAGAAGGAAATAGGGCAGCTGGTCAGGTTGTGTGTGCAATCACAAACCAATAGGAGAAATGCTGGCATTCAGTCTGGGATCGGGATGTTGCTGCCCACGTTCAGTCTCCTCTCTTCAGCTAAACCTTGCTGGTGTCTCATAGACACACCCAGAGGTGATTCTAAATCCAGTCAAATCAATAAAACAAACCATTACAAACAGGTTGCTCCAGGAGATGGGGAGTGGCATCGTGGGGGAAGGGAAGTATCATGTGACAAAGAGGATGGGATGGCATCATAGGAAAGCGAGACCATGTTAACTGAGCGGCTAATGCTGCAGGTTTGTAAGGACCGTTCCCTGTTCTCTAAAATGGAAATAATTGTATATAATGCAGTGTGCTCTCTAAGGCTGATTATGATAATGCAGGGAAAGTTCTTTGTAAGTACTTTACACTCCAAAAGCCACCAACTGCAGTAGTGACAGTGGCAAGCTAGACGTTTTACAGGCGATCACAGCCATTCGCAGGCACCTATCAAGGGTGCCTAGCTTTCTATTACAAAGTGAACCTGTGTTGTAGATTTCTAAGTCTTGAATTTATCCAAAGCAATTTTTGAACCTATTTCTGTTTTCAGTCTGTGTCGCCTTCAGGGGTGACATGTGTCATTTCTCTACTGCCTGCTTTGTCGAGTAGTAATTTGTTGTATTTGTTCTAAAACCACCCCTTTCCAGCCTGAGACAGCTTCTTGGTTCTACCTCAGCAACCTCGGGGACCCTCAGCACAAGGAGCTGTTCACGTTCCGGGATCTGAGTGAATGGAATATTTGTTCAAGCTCTGGGCTTTCATCGGGGCTGCCTTCCAAATTACGAGTTTCCCTGTATCCGGGCGCAGGCAGCACCAGGTCTTTTAAGCTTTATTAAAGCGTCGGCATCAAAAGTTGACTTCGACTCTTCCCCGTGAGCTGCTGCCTGGCGTGACAATGCTGAGCTGTTGTGTGGCTTTTTGGGGACTGGCATGGTGCCACCACCAACTACAGACCTTATTCCCACAACCTTTTACCCATCACAGGTGATGCAAATACCGGCGATCTCAATAAAATGCAAACTGTTTTATTCCCCTCTGGAACTGCTCTGATCACGAGCCGGAATCAGAACGGCAAGTGTCTAAAGGTTCATAAAGTGGTTAACATGCATTTTCTGTGTGTGCCTGTGTTCACATGTGCAAGTTGAGGCTAGGAGTTGGTGCTTGGCTAGCGTACCTTTCTTACCCCTTTATTCCTTTTGATAAAAAATGTAATTAAAAACGTCTGAAAAGAATTTTTCCTCTCTATAAAACTGACTTAGGCTCTTCCTCCGGTTCTGCCAACTGATATTAGCCCAAACTCTAGTGCTATTGTGATGTGATCGACACTCGTGACAACTGTGTATATTCTTCCTATAGAATCAACGCCCAATTATCTGCACACATGCAGGGGTGCGGTGGTGCAGTTAATTCAAAACCGAAAATAATACAAATGCCCTTTCTGCTTGGCTTGAGAATACATTATGTAAATGTGGGGGAGCAAATTTACCTTCTTTATTACATTTTGCTTGGGTTCATATTAAAAATTTTGTTTGCAATCTCCATGATAGTATATGTGTCTACAGGGAGAGAGTGACAAGAATGGCATCCCTAGTGTTCAGGAGAATCAGTAATTTAGCATTCAAAGGAGCCTTAGGGATCGCCATGCAAATTCCTTCTTCATTTCCTGAGGGGGGTAACCAAGGTCCAGTGAGGTTGTGTGACCTCTAGGAGATCCAGAGTAAACATGAGCCAGGTGAGATCAGATCCAATCTCAGACGCCCTTTTTCCAAAGACAGGAAAACACTGCTAATTGGGTACACAACTGGGCATGCTGGCCTTGTCAGGACAATCTTGCTATTTCCTCCACAGGGTGAAGCCACATCCACGGCAACTTTGGAAGGCACGGAGGTTCCTAATCAGGCCTGCTTCTGCAGACTGCGCCTCCTCACCTGTGGTCCTGCTGTTGGGTTTGGATTGCTTGCCATCTCTAAGAGCTGTCAAAGATGTCCACCTGTGTTCTGTGCTTGGGGTCCATGAAATTTCTGGGAGCCCATAAACAATGGGATTGGCAGGTCTGTGCCTTGAGGAGTGGGATAGGAGGGCGCATGTATGCACAATGCTTTGAGTCAGGTATACCAGTAGATGGCCAAACTGTTTAGTAACCTGGGCAAATTTCATTGACCTTGGAGCTACAGCAAAAAAAAAAAAAAAAAAAAAAAAAAAAAAACCAAAAACTGGAGAGAAAGCTCACCTCCCTGAAGAGTATGGTGGTGAGGTTGGAGGGACATCAGATGCAAAATCAGCAAGCCAGTAATCACCAGTTCTGGGACTTCTAGACCAGATCTGGATGCACTAAGGGTCATTAGCAAATAATGGCTTTTTGTAGCACAGACCTGGCTTATAGTGCCTTGAGGTTTCTTGTGTGGATAGGTGTTCCGGTATTCTATACCATCCTGCAGCAATGAAATGAAGATGTTAGAGTGCCAGAGGAACAAAGAACTCAAAAACTGGGGAGCAGCTCTAGGAAGGCATTGCTCCAAGTGTCTGGATCCATTCACCCACTCACCTGCCTTACACATTCTTACTTCTGTCAAGACAAAGGCAATTATTCATGTTTGAATGTAACTCCTTATTGGAGAAAAGATGTTCTTTTAAATCAGACACTGAGTTTTATTAATGCTTGTTAATTATTTGTGGGAAAGCCTCTTCCACTGTTGACAGTCCATACTGCAGGGTTTATGAATACTTAATAACATTGTTATACAATTTGGTTGGTTACCCACAGGCCCACTTCACAATACAATTCTAGTTTATGTCATGTTAACATGGATAGGCTAACTTTCCTAAAAGGAGAGCATTCTGTTGTCTCCATGGCTCAGGGAAATAAACTGATTTACCTCTACTCAGTGTGACTGAAACCCAAAGCCCCCATTCTTGTTACTTTTTTTCCCAAGTTGTGTGGCCCTCTCTCCAAAATCCTGGGAAAAAGATTAGATGGGTTATGATAAAACAAAGAGTTGACAAGATAAAGGAAAAGTTAAGCTCAGCCTTGGAGTTCAGCAAAATGGTTGGTGTGTGGAGGGCCCAGCAATGTCACAGTGCACAGATAGTCCAGGGCCATGGAGATAGCTCAGTTGATAGAATGCTTGCCTAGCAAACATGGAAATCTGGGTTGGATCCTTAGCACTGAGTAAACACAATTTAGTTACATACAAGAAGATAGGAACTTTAATGTCATAGCTGATTATGTAGAGAATTCAAGGCCACCCTGAGCTGCTTAAGACTATTTCAAAAACAAACAACCAAAAAAGAATATATGAGCCAAGTTACATCTGAGTCTAGATTGAGGAAATTTGACAGCTCAGGAGATTTTGAACAGGTAAGTGCTTACATGAAGAAGTTCAAGGAGTGTTAATTAGTAAGCATCCAAAGATTTTATATTTTGTATTATACAAAAATTTTATAAATATTTTTAAAGATGTATTTATTTTAATTATATGTGTACACTGTTGCTATCTTCAGTCACACCAGAAGAGGGCATCAAATCCAATTACAGAAGATTGTGAGCCACCATGTGGTTGCTGGAATTTAAACTCAGGACCTCTGGAAGTGCAATCAGTGCTCTTAACCACTGAGCCATCTCTCCAACCCCAAAATGCAAATTCTTGAACCCTTCTTAAGACACTGAATCAGAAACCCTGATAGTAGACATAGCTTTAACATGTCCTTCAATATGATGAACACCGAAGTTCAAGATTCCCCAGTGCAGACCAGAGAAACAGCAAACTTTTTCTGGAAAGGATCAGATAGCAAAGCCCTAGGCTTAGCAGGTCAGACAGTTTCCATTAAGGTTTGTCATCTCCCTGGAGCAGTGTCAAAGCAGCTGGAGAGCATCTGAGAATGAGTGACGGAGCCTGGGTACCAACACAGCTACTTGGACTGATGAGGAGGGCTCACATGGATAATGAGACTAACACACGAAGTACCGCGAACTTACAGAACAAATTCTTGTAAGTAAAACTGATCTTTCAAAGTATGATGCGGTGGTTAGTTCTAATTGTCTATACAACCAGAAAGCAGGGATGGGTCTCTCCATTCACTGAACACCGTATTTGGTTTTAACTTGATCCCTCCCTGTTGCCTGCCTTCCTGTGGTTTGGTGTCTTGACTCTGATAGTCCAGTTAATCTTTTCTTGGTACAAGGCAGAGAAAAGGTGGTCAACCTGCTGTTCAGGACAGGGTGGGACTCTGACAATCGCTCTCTTTCCTTGGGGATGTAGACTTGTAATTACCCCTCCTGTTATCCCCTTCCTTAATCCCACTTAGTGCCTTTTAGTGTCATTTAGTTCCTTAAAAGTCCTGCTTAACCAACAGTACAGGCTTCCTCCATTCTGCCACATGATTCCAACTCCTTCACTCATCTTTAAAATGAGCCTCCCAATTTGTCAGTGCTGAACTTTGTATCCATTAGTGTTATTAGTTTGAGGTGATCTCTATGAATGAAAGAGGGTAGAAAAAATCCTCCTCTCTGCTGCCATGTTGAAGTTGGAAATCTCTGATAGTACATTGAACTTGAATATTTAAAATTATCCTTCATAAACTTTATACTATCTTATAAGTGTCATGGTTTGAATGTACTTAGCCGGGGGAATGGCACTATTAAAAGGTATGGCCTTGCTGGAGTAGGTGTGTCACTGTGGGTATGGGTGTCATCCTAGCAGCCCTGGAGTCAGAATCCCACTAGCAGCCTTCAGATGAAGATGTAGAACTCTCAGCTCCTCCTGCACCATGCCTGCCTGGATGTCGCCATGCTCCCAGCTTGATGATAATGAACTGAGCCTCTGAACCTGTAAGCCAGCCCCAATTAAATGTCCTTTATAAGACTTTCCTTGCTCATGTCTGTTCACAGCAGAAAAACCCTAACTAAGACAATAAGTAACAATATTTTTAAAGCATTTTATATCATTTACCGTATTAATTTTGTTTTTGTCATTGAAAGCTGTTTACATGTTGTCTTTCATTTTGAGATTATAATATAATTACACTATTTTCCCTTCCATTTTCTCTCTCCAAACCCTACCATGTACCTTTCTTTATTCTCCTTCATACTCGTGGCCTCTTTTTTCACTAAATGTTGTTACATCCATATATGTAAAACATAAGTAACATGTATAACATTATTGGTTTTTAAATCTGAATGAAAAGGAAGATGGCACAATTTTAACTATATCTTTTGCCAATGGCACTGAAACCTTAATGAGTATAAATTTAGTCATTTATTTAATGTATGTCCTTGTATACAACCATCAACAGACAAATGATTATAACCCTCATTTTGGAGACTACATTGAAGGGCTCACCTTTCTGACACCATTGGTAGTATTGTATTTATAGTGAGAGACTGCACACAGGTAGGCTTGTTCATGCACGATAAAAGGCCCAGGGAAGTAGAATCTGAAGAGCTCTGGGCCCTGCATCATTCTTTCTCAGTTTACTTTCAAATTTCTTTCCAGAAAACCAGCAGAGGTGACTGAAAGGGGGTAGAAGATTCATCCTACACTATGATTTTTTCTCAGGTCCCTGACTTCTCAGCTCTCAGATTTACACAGCATGTGTCCTCTAAGCCATTCAAGGTGCTATATAATCTCTTTGACAGGGGAGATCTCATAAACATCATAACGTCCCAGCTGTCAGACACCACGCTAAAAGAAAAAACCGAGACCCAGGAGTTAATCCAAATCTCTCAGCTGCAGTCACTGAAGGCTGTAGAAGGTGATGCTTAAAAGAGAAAGTTCTGATTAAAAAGTTATCTGTCCTTATTTTGAGAAATGGAAAGGGATTGGACTTCCTGCTAAATGATCAATTCTCCTCTATTGAGGATTCGTGTCTATCTAGAAGCACAGAGATAAAGTGCCAAGAACATTAATGTAAGGAACTTGCCACATTTCAGCACACTATATCTCCTAGGTGATGGGAGTACTTTACTCTTTCCCATGCATCAATCTCATATGGTAGCTTTTCTACCTAGTTCATTACTTGCCTGTAGTAGTGGCTAGACTGAGCCATAATCTCAATTTAGAGAGGATGAATTGAGTAAATAAGAAAGAATCTTTTAAAATTACTTATGTTTTATTTCATGTGCATTGTTATTTTCCATGCATCTGTGTGAAGGTGTCAGAACTCCTGAAGCTGGAGTTATAAACAGTGGTGGGCTACCATGTGGTTTCTGGGAGCAGAACTCAGTCCTCTAGAAGAGCAGCCAGTGCTCTTAACCTCTGAGCCATCCCTCTAGCGCTCCCAACCCCCCATCAAAGAATAACCTTTTTTTTTTTTTTTTTTTTTTTTTTTTTTTTTTTTTTTTTTGTTAAGCCCTAATAACTATGCTGGTCTTCTAAAGGCTCTTTGCCTCAATAATAGGCCTTTAATGTTGTAAAATGTTCAGAAAGCAAACTTTGAGCGTGGCTTCCTTCAAAGTAGGACTTACAGTCCTGAGTCTACCTCTTTCCTTCTTGCTATCAGATAAGACAATAGAACACATTCTGCCAGACTTTCTAGAAGAGGGACTGAGAGGTTTACCCACACAGAGTTTCCATTTCTTTTTTCTTTTTTTTTTTTTTTTTAAAAAGATTTATTTATTTATCTTATGTATATGACCACACTATCATTGACACACCAGAAGAGGGCATCAGATCCAATTACAGATGGTTGTAAACCACTATGTGGTTGCTGGGAATTGAACTCAGGACCTTTATAAGAGCAGCCAGTGCTATTAACCACTGAGCCACCTCTCCAGCCTCCAGAATTTCCATTTTTAAACATAAATTTTAGGTATGTTAGTGAATGCCGGACACTTGTGGACCTCAACACCCTAATGTATTTTTACCTATTTAAGTGGCGCCCAGTAATTTCATCGATAAGGATTTCTTCTGTTGTCACTTGACAAGGGAACAACACCTTGACAGACTAAATCTACAATATCTCCTATCAATCAAGTATCTTGGGGAATCAGATATTACAATAAATTTCTCTGCATCAAATAACTCACGGTGTTAGTAATAATGCAAAACTCTGGTGTTGTAGAAAATAAGTAAGTTTTTACTCATTGAACATGGAGAAGTTAAGCCGGTGCCCATCTAGAGCATTCACCACTATGTGCTAGCATACTTGGTGCAAGAAAGTACCCTGTCAGCTACCAAAACACCAGTACAGCTGCAAAGTCTTTGATCAGCAATGATGTTCTGTCTGCAAGATATGCTACTGAAATGGTGACACAAAGCTATGGGAGAAACCAAGCAATATCTGACTGAAGACTCACTTCAGGAGTTTGAACCTATACCCAACACTTCTTGGGTAACCAAGATTTGGAGACTAGATATCCCAGTGTCCTAAGGTTAAGCCAAATACTATTGTTCTATCAAAAGAAAGGAGCAATAAAATGACTCCTAATGACATTTTGTTGGACTAATAGGTCAGTACCTTGCTCAGCTATCATCAAGGAAGCTTCTTTCTGCAGCAGATGGGAACAAACGCAGAGATCCACAGCCAGACAGTACATAGAGAATGAGAGACCTTGGAACACTCCGCCCTAAGTAAGATCTCCATCAAATGCCTTCTGACACAGCTCAGGATGCAGAGAGAATCCAAGGGTCAGAGCGGGAAGGAGGCTCTCTAAATTAACATGATCAATGCACACAGGAACTCAGAGACTGAGACAGCATGCAAGAGCCTGCTCAGGTCTGCACCAGATGGGATTCTAGAGGAAAAAAAGAAGTGGACATGTTTTCCCATCCCTAGCCCAGAGCTATCTTCAATGGATAGCCACTTGCAAATGAACATATCATTTTCTCTAAGAGAAACACTTGCTGGGGAACAAGCTACTCTTGAGAGTAGAGTGCGTGTTCCGCTGTAGATGGCCAACAGAAAACAATCACAGGGATAACTTTGGAGGTTCCTTGGCTCATAATGTTGTGTCAGATTCTTTGATCATATTTTAAATCTAATTTAATCTATATATTTTCCTTCTCTTACCTCACAGATTTGGATTATGTATTATGGCTCCCAGCTTCATGTTTTATGGGATTTTGAAGGGTACAAACTAATGGGTCTCTATGTGTATATCTGTTTCTTGTGCTTTTTCTTGGGCTCTCTTCCTTTTGTTTGTCTCATGCTATTCGGATGTATTAGTTTTTGTTTTATTGTATTTTATTAATATTTCTTAGAAGCCTGTATTTTTTCTAAAGAGAGACAAAAGGGGGTGGATATGGGTGAGAGAGGAGGTGTGGAGTAACCAGGAATAGTAGGCATGTGGGAAATGCAGTGGGAATTTCTGGTTTCTTAGGAGACTCAGTTGTGTCCTGTGATGTTTTCCTAGAAGCTGTCTTATGAAAGGATGTTTTGGTGAGGCAGATATGTAAGAGGACGTGTAATGTCTGGTAAGAGTAAAACCCAACAGACAGTGGGCAGCACTTTTGCATTGGTTCATCTTGCAGTGTTTTGCTGGTCTTCATTGAGTGTCACCTGTCATGACTTCATACAGAGAAATGCATCAGAGAACATCTCAGGACATCACGACTGCTTCTTGCTGTTTCCTTGGACTCCTGCCAATTCTGTGGAGCTTCCCGGTTCCTTCTGGATCTAGCCACTGCTACAGATTTGTGTTTTGGACTCGACTACAGATATCCTGACAACAAAGACTGGAATCACCCCAAAGAACTACTTCTAAACAGCTCCCCATGCCCCTTGCTCTTTTAACCTTCTTTCTCCACTACCTGTGGTCACTGGGCTAGAAGGAAGAACCCTTAATAAAGTAGGTTTTGAAAAATTAAGTCTACAGGAATCTCCCTGTAATCAAGATCTATTAAGTGAGAAAAATCTATTTTCAATAAAAAGAAAAAAGGAAGTGAATTTTTAATAAATTAAATTTGAGAATTCATTTACAAGCTCTAAATTGTAGGTCTGGGGGGGTGACTTCAGATTTATTGGGAAATTCACAGGGTATAGCTGCTGGCAAAGTAGATGGGCACATGCTTGTCTCTCTGGAGAGATTAAAGAAGTGGCCATTGGAGGCTGTGCCAATATCTCCTTGCCAGCCTGCTTCCATATGGGGCGGGCTGAATGTTTGTATTTGATCTCCAATGAATTAAAATGTTTGTCATCTTTGGACCTTAAACTCTTCCTATTTTTCTTTTACATTGCCTGAAGTTTTAGGGTAAATTATTCCAAATCTGGGAGCTCTCTATTTTATAATTAAATCAATCAATTTAGCAGACATTCTATTAGTAATCTATAGTTAGCTAATCCTTGTCCATGACACTAGCTATTGGTTAGATTTGATTTATTGGCTATTTATGGAGTGCTTATATGCCCCGTAAAGCATATGGAAATTTTAAAGCTTGCTATAAGTTATTTGAAGATGTACTGAGTCTATTTGTCTTAGTGCACTTTATGGCCTCCTGGGTTTTCCAGATGCTAAGGAAAGAATTTAACAAGCAGGAATCCAGTGGCTATGGCTGAGGTTTTTGCTCTGTGCTGATTGTGTCTGGAACAAACCATCTTTTGGCTTGGGAACCTTCTGATCTTACCAGAAAAACTATCCTGTTGGCTGAAATTTGGACAGGTCTATTAAGGATGGATTCCTATTGTGTCAAGACTCCCAGCTGGGAAAATTGCCTTTAGTTCAACCAGCATTTAACTACTTTTCCTTCCATCTGACATGAATATGCAAGGGACAAAAAGACCACCAACCGATTCTAGCCTTGTGATTAGGTTTTAGCAGTGTGGACAGACTGAAATCCTCAATGATTCCCCCCTGATTTCACTGACATGACAGTGAGGCAAGACGGAAAAATACATGATTACAACTAGCCCTTGGTGAATCTTTTCCACACTCGTTGGGAAGAAGTACAAAATCTCATAAAGAAGAACGACTTTCCTGTGTGCCAAAGGGCTTAACAAAGAATTAGGGCTATCTCTGCTTGGTAGCTGAAATAATAGAATAAAGGGAGATGCTTCTTCCTATATTAAACGTATATATTCCTGAGTATTGTCTGCCAAAATGACTCGATGAATCCATGGAGTGAAATACACTCAATTTTCACATGGGCACACTAAACAAAGCTGAAGGCAGTTCTACAACTGCTTTGAAGGGAATGAAAAACATCAGGATGAAAAAGTGTTCTCGACGTATGGTTATATCAGCCCTAAATTGTATCACAGCTGCTTCTGGCACCATTAGACAGAGCGCTGGGTAATTTATAGGAGTCATTTTTAACAATTTGATTGTTGGTATATATCTGCTGAATTGATTGGCTTCAGAGACAGATCCTTGTTTTTATAATAGCAATAACCTCCTTTGCACATTACTGCTCAATTTATTCCTGATGCCACCATTACCAACCAGTGGTTATCAATTTATATTGGAAAAATATGTTCTTATTTCTTAATTATCTATTTAATTGTAGAAAAACTAGTGTTCTATTGAGCCTTGACTTGTCAATAGCAGAAAGCCTGCCAGACTCAATGAGAGTCTGGAAATTTGGCTTTTAGTGGTGTGGTGGTTTGAATGAGAATGGCCCCCATATGCTCATGCATTTGAATGCTTAGTCACTAGGGAGCAGAACTATTTGAAGGGATTAGAAGGATTAGGAGATACAGCCTTATTGAGAAAGTGTGTAACTAGGAGTGAGTTTTGAGGTTTCAAATGCCCATGCCAAGCCCAGAGGCTATCTCTTGGCCTGTAGATCAGGATGTAGCTCTCAGCTACTGCCCCAGTGAGTGTCTTCATGCTCCATGCTTGCTTCCATGATGAAAAAAAGAGTAAACCTCTGAAACTGTAAGCAAGCCCCAAATTAATTCTTCCTTGTATAAGCTTTCCTTAGTCATGGTGTCACAGCAATAGAACAACGATTAAGACGAGTGAGCTGTGTGCACTTCATGAGACTGACCACTTTGACTCTGTGAACATATGACAGCACTCATGTCCTGATATGAACAACACGGAAGGCTCTTCCATATACCAACTCAAATCTATGCAAGTCTCAAATCTCTGTCCCTTCTGGTCATCAAGAATAGTGAAGATGATATCCTCCATTAAATCTCTACTGGGCTCCTTGGGCCTTTCTGGAAAGTGACTAGTTAGATGTCACTCTGCTATCCAGGCCCAGTGGACATCTACCACAATTACTGGGTCCTTGGGCACTATAGCAAGGTTTGGACAGGGCCATATGGATAAAAGTAAAAACAATGCATTAGGACAAAATACTCTGGTGGGTTGGAGAGGGGGCCTAGTACTTGCTCTTGCAGAGGGTACAGGTTCTATTTCAAGCACCTGAAACCCTTTCTAACTCTAGTTCCGAAGGATCCACAAAAAGACTTGCATAGATCTTGTGTTTAAAAAACATCACACAAGAAAAATCTAAAAAACAAACAAACAAACAAACAAACATCCACCTACCCAACCAATCAACCAATCAACCAAGTAAACAAATAAGAACAAAGAGGCTTTCAGTGTATTTGCCTGTTGTGGAAGTTCTCAGCAGGTTTGTATCTGTTATAGGCCTTACTAGAGGAGGGTCCATCTTCCTTTCTGCCAGCTGGTTTCTTTCATATTCACATACACAGTTCTTCTATGCCACAATTCTGACCTCCTCCCTTGTCACAGACAGATCTGCCCACCTTTGGGCTCAGCTCCTTGGAATAACTATGTAAGTATCATTGATGAACATGACTTAGCTCAGTTCTCTACATTTGATTCTTTTTCTGTCCACCCAGACAGCATTGATGGGTATAGACACAGTTAAGAGCACATAGTGAGCATGCTCAAAAATATAGTTTGTGCTGATAAACATGCATCCATGTTTAGCCATTCTCTTTATTGTCATTTTTTTTTCTTTGTTACTACAAAGCACACATAAAGTTGAGCTTCCTGTGTTAGCTACTTTTAAATCTATGTGTCAGGATTAATATGCACATGTAGGGGTTTGAGTATGGATGGTCCCCATAGGTTCATATATTTAAATGCATAGTCATTATGGAATGGCAAAACCTGAGAGGGATTAGGAAGTGTGGCTTTGCTGGAATAGGTGTGGCCTTGTTGGAATAGATGGGGTCTTATTGGAGAAAGTGTGTCACTAAGGGTGGACTTTGGGATTTCAAAAGCAAAAGCCAGGCCTAGTGCTTTTTTTTTGCTGCCTTTGGATCCAGATGTAAAACTCTGATGCTACTTTTCCAGCACCGTGTCTTCCTGCATGCCACCATACTTCCCTTCATGATGACTATGGACTAAATCTCTGAAACTAGCCCCCAATTAAATGCTGTCCTTTATAAAAGTTTCCATGGTCATGGTGTCTCTTCACAGCAATAGAACACTGACTAAGACAGTGTACTCCTCCGCTACCCACATCCAGAATACTTTTATCTTCACAGACTTAAGCTCTCTATCTAGTAAATAATATCCACACGCCCTCCCTCATTGCCCTCTACTCCAGCCTCTGGTAACCAAAACGCTACTCTGGGCCTATGTGTTTGACAGCTTTAGGTATAACATAAATAGAATTACATAGCATATCTTTTCAATTATCAGTCTCAAGAAGACTCAAATATACTGTAGTGTATGGTCAAAATTTCCCCTTTAAGGTTGAGTAAAATCCCATGCATGTACCACATTTTGCTTGCCTACTCCTCTATTGATGAACAGTTGGATTCCTTCCAGACTTTGGCTGTTGTAAAAAAAAAAATGCCACTAAGGATGTCTGTTGGAGTATTTCAGCTCTATTGGTCTTCACCCTCCTCTTTAGAATTGTTTATCATCCCCTTGCCCATGTTATCCTATCTTAATCACGTTTCTCATTGTTATAACCAAATATCTGACAGGAAATACCTCAAAATTATTTAGTCTCATAGTCTGAAGGTATGGTGCAGCACAGAGGGGAAGTTAGGAATGGCCAGAGGCTATGAAGACTGAAGCTCACATTCGGACAGGTCAGAAAGCAGAAAGCAGGACATAGGAAACAGGAAGTTGGGCTGGGCTAGGCTACACTTATGAAGGCCCACTCCTCAGTGACTCACTTCCTCTAGATAGGCTCCACCTAAAATTTCCACAATGTCCCTAAAAAGTACCACTGGGCAAGTAAGATTGCTCAGTGAGTGTGGGTGCTTGCCACCGGACTTGTGATTGAGTTCAAACATCAGAATCCTGATGGTGAAAGGAGAGAACTGGCTCCCGGAAGCCGTCAGCTTGGGACTAAAAGTTCAGTCCGTGGACTCGTGGGGAGCATTTTCCACTCAAACTGTAACATACTTTAGCCAATGCAGCTCACAGTCCCCACCAAAGACTCGTTGATACTTTTATGGCATCTCTTGCGTTTACCCTACCCCTTCACTTCTGCACCTTTCTTAAACTCATACATTCTGTTTTATTTCTCAAGTTTCTTCCCTTCATCCTTTCCTCTCCCCGTCTCTCTCTTCCTTTACTGCAGTGAGGTAATTGTCTTGCCCCTAAGCTATACTCCGATACTGAACTCTCTTCCTCCAGTGGTAGGACAGAGACGGAACCCAATACTGGGATCTCACAGGTGGGATATTTCCACCATTTCTCAATGACAACTATAAACTTGAGTGGGCCCCAAGCCTTTCTCAGTTAAAACCAGAAGAGTCCAGTTTCTACATAACAGTGCTACAGCGGGAGCACACAATAGCTATTGTACTAGTTACTTTCTTTGCTTCAACCGAAAACCAAAGTGCTTTGAGGAAGGAAGGCTTTGCTTCAGCTTGCAGTCGGAGAGGAAGTTCATAGTGCAGGAAAGTCTGCAGCAGGAGCATGCGCCAACGAATGCAACCATCCGTCCAATTGTGTTGCCTACAGTTAGGGTGGCTCCTCCCCCCTCAGGTAACCTGCTCTAGAGACTCTCTCCTCCGTTATTCTACATCCTGTCAAGCTGGCAATATTAACTTGCTCATCCATCTCTGACTGTGAGACACAAAGGCTGACTAAAGCAGGATGCTCAAAGGTCAAATCTACTTTGGCCCAAGGACATCAGCTTTATCTCAAGTCAGACGAAAGTTCAGGTAAAAATCCTTATCTCTGCAGGAGGATGCTTTGCTGGCAACAGAACTAATTCTGGGGACTATCATCTGATCTTTTGTAAATTATGGTATTTTCGTTGTTGTTTTTAATTGTTATTTTTATCATGAACAGCAGTATAGATGGCTCCCATTTGGCGAGGCTTGTATATAAAATGCAATATCAATTAGAATAAGCTCTGGAACCAAACTGCCCATTTAAGATCAGGTTTACCTCTTACTAAGGTTTGAACCTCTCTATTCTTTAGTTTCCTCAACAAAGAGGAGCATGCTTATAAGAATACAATGGGATAACCCACGAAGAGCATTTAGAACCACACTATGAGGTGCACAGGCAGTAGGTGACAAATGCTGATTTGTTACTATTTCATCACCTGGACCAGGAAACTAAGACTGAACAGCTTAAGAAACTTGTTCAGGGCTAGGTGTAGTGATGCTGGTGTTGCTTTATCTCATAGAAAGCTTATAGATACTACATTGTCCTTAGAAGAAGAAACTGACCAATCTGTATTTGGGCTTCTAATGTAAATTCCAAACATCTTTCTATCCTAAGATATATTTTGTGCTAACTAGCCTACCACTGGGTTGCAAAGAGTAGATAACAAAGCTAAATACAATTTCTGCCTCTAATTTTTACTGACCTAAGGCAAGCAGATATCGAAATTGATAATATCTCCCATGTACAAACACACAGAAGGCGTGGGCATTCCTTATCTCTCTCAGTGCTAAATATCTATTCTCCACACTCCAGTCACTGGGAAGCAGACTATTAATCCTTTCTCCTATCTTCCCACCCTCATCACTCTCCACAAATTGGTACATGAGAGATAGTGAATGTGGATGGCAATTCACAGGGCCAGAAACGATCTCCATAGGTACGCCTGATGCAAGGAGCTGCCCATTTCCCAAGGGGAAGGACTGAGTGGGACCAGCCCAAGTACATTTCAATGTCACAGCAGCAGCAGCATTCTTACAGTATGGACCATTTCCAAATGACCTTTAAGAGGCTTATTTTATTTCTTAGGGCTTTACTCAAATGAAACACAATATCACCTCTACCCCACTCTTTTTTTTTTTTTAACACTGTGAAGCCCCACTTTGCCTGGCACTGTCTATGTAGAAGAGGGAGACTTCAAACTCACAGATATCTGCCTGCTTCTGCCTCCATAATGCTTAGATGACAGATATATACGAGCATGCTTGGCCCCCACCTCTGTTACACGGGGCCAAAGCCATGCTGTGGTTGATATTCAGTGATAATATTTGCAGCTAAGCATGGTCCATCTGATGGCTGTAGAGGTAATAGGGATACTTCCTGAATATATATAGTTTTAAATTGAAGCATCATCCTGCTTAGCTGAGGATGGACCGCTGTAAACAATATAAGCTCTTCCGTAAACAATAATATCATGTAATGTAGGAATCATGGGATACATGTGAACTTCTCATGTGGTTATTGTTGGTGGGTCATATGTCTAGATGTGTTATAAAAAGTGTTTTTTACAGAAAACAGGATATATATGAAATGCCTTTTAGTAGGCATCTTTTCTGCATCTATAAGGCATGGTGAATGTGTGCATTGGGGTAATTGTAAGCACTTTAGGATTGATAAACAAATGGTCGCTGACAACAATACTTCATTCTGCCACAGAGGAAGGAAGGAATGGATACACAGCTTGTATATAAGTGAGCTAATACGCTCATATAACCTTATGAGAAAAATAATTTATGGGATGGATTTCGTCATCAGAACAGTATTTGGAGGCTCCACACTGGGTTCTGGACTGGGCATTTTATATATATTATCTTTGCTGCTCAGATCACTGAGTATCAAGACCATCTAGTTGAAGAAAATGAGTTAGGCATGTCCATACATAGATTTTTCTTTCTTTCTTTCTTTCTTTCTTTCTTTTTTTTTTTTTTTTTTTTTTTTTTGGCAATAGGGTCAAATTTTAAGCCATGGGTCAGGAATAGCAAATCCAGTCAGGAATGGCAAATAAAGCTAATTCCAGAGTTTCTGCAGCACCATTGCATGATAGAAGACTAGAAAGAAACATGATCAGAGTTTTAAGAGAAAGTATAAACCATGAACATAATGTCATCCAACAAGCCGAGATGCAGCAGGGCCATCTCAGCACATTGTGATGTCAAAGAGCAGAACCCATGGGCACCTCTGAGAAAA
This sequence comes from Micromys minutus, assembly GCF_963924665.1. NCBI lineage: Eukaryota > Metazoa > Chordata > Mammalia > Rodentia > Muridae > Micromys > Micromys minutus. Next base: position 47,315,627 of record NC_137953.1, read on the forward strand.
CTGGCACAATTCCACAGGCAGATAAAGCAAATAAAGAATTTAAATGGGCACCCCCAAAGAAAGGACTCCAAGTGAACATGAAACACACGAGTGTAATGTCCACACTATATTCAAAGCAACCACACTGTTATCAAAACAACTCAACTAACACAAATCAAGAGGTAGAGGAAGATAAGCAGAAGTGTGGGACTTCTGGTGCCTAAAACAAAAGCAGAACCATTGTGCATACCTTAGCTTTAGAGAGCTCCTTAGGAACTGCTCCTCCTGAAATGAAGAAACGCTTGCTAAATGTCAATAATGACCATGCTATGATGACCTATGCCTTTAATCCCAACTGGAGATCTCTAAGAATTCTTAGCCAGCCTGGTCTACAGAGTGAATTCCAAGGCAGCCAGAGCTATACAGTGAAACACTTAAAGAAAACAAAACAAAACAAAACAAAAAAACCCCAAAACAAACTACAACAACGAAAAACCCCCAAAACCAGAAAAAAGTCAATAATAGTTTTGTTTTATGTCTTAAAATAAAGCCAACTTTAAATTTTAAATTTAAATTAGCATTTAAAATTATGTTTCTATTTAGTTTACATGTTCAAATTTTAATTTTTATTACATTTTTATTTGTGTATATGTGTGTTGGAGCAGGGTTATATACTTGTTAGTGTGAGTGTGCGCGTGTGTGCAGGTCAGAGGTCAACATCGGAACTTTCCTCAATTGCTGACTTTAACATATTTAGTTTTCAAAAATGCCTTGGATAGGCAACAGTTTTTTCTTATGTTATTCTTAATAAAGGATTTCAGATAAGAGTGGGCACAGAGTAGTCTGGTCATAGACAACAACAGATTTCTGAATGGACAAATATGGGTTGTTTCTATATTAATTGTCTCTCACAAGCAAGTAATAGTTTTTTGTTTTTGTTTTTGTTTTTTTTTTTTTACAAAATAGAGTGAGTTTTTTTAGAAAAAAGAATTTAAAAAATAGAATTTTAAAAAGTAGCTCTTCTCGGTGATAACTCAGTTGATGACATCTCTGGTTCACTGATATAGTCAGATAATTTTAAAGAAACCAATGCGGATTTGTAAAATTAAAATATACTTCTGGAGAATGATAGAAAGCACAAGGTAAGACAAGTAACCGTGCCAGAACTGAGGAGGTTTCAAATCTAACTCACAGAAATGTTAGCAATCTAGAATTCAAGTTTGTCCTTGAAAACGACTTCAAGGCCATGGTAGAACCAGAGACTAGAATTAAGTGAGCACACGGAACGAAGTGAAGTCAAACCCCGAATTTCAGTGCATTTTTTCTAGAATTAGTAACTATTTCTCAAAATCACATGTCAGTAATTCTAGAACTCAGAAGCTGAATGCTGTAAATTTGGGGCTAGCCTAAGCTATACAGTGAGTTTAAAGCCAGCCTGGGCTACAAAGTGAGACCTTGTCTCAAAAACAAAACAAAACAAAACAAAGGGTCACACCTTGTAATAAATGCAATTTCTTTTATTTTTAAAAGAAACTGAGATTCAGTTAAGAAATCATACAACTGCTAATGGCAGAGACAGAGGTTGAAAGCAAGTCTATTTGGCTTCCAGGCTTTTCTCTCACGGCTGTTGAGCATCGTATGAAGTTTGAAGAGGAGGGTGGGTTGCTATAGGAATGCAAAGGAACAGAAGTGAGAGAGCCACAGTCTGTGACACATCCACCCATAGCCCCTCTTCAGAGAGCATTAGCAATCACAGCACGAGGGAACAAGTAGCATTCTCCAGGGTCTTGCTATCGTAGCCACTGAGGATGGTCGAGAGTAGATAACCAGAGGACAGCACTGATCGGACTGGAACTATATATGCTACTAGTACTCTTTTCTCCTCCAGATATGGGAACCTATAATTAAAAGAGCTGAGATGGCTGTTTTGGTCCAGAACACATGGAGAGGCATGGAGGAGTGTAGCTGAGTGGACACTGAGCACAGAGAAAGCAAAGATGAGGGTGGGCAGCCATGTGGAACCACAGAGAGAAAGGGTCAGAGCGGGAGGGATGAGCTGATGTTATACAGCGGCATTCTGCCTGCCATAGCCACGTTTTTACAATTGTGTAGTGTAGGTGAGTTTTTGTTACTGCTAGCAAGATGGTGCTGGCTAAGAAGGAAGCCATGGGTTTAGTCACACTGAGGAAGACTTGATGAATGTCTAAAAGCTAAAGGGTTAACTGATGTTGTATGGCACTGGGATTGGCTATTTGTTAGACACCAGTTGGAGGACCCTGACACTATTTTATAAAGTAATAGTCTGCAGGGGCAGTGAGATGGCTGAGTAGGTGAGCTTGCAGCATACATCTAGCAACCTGAGTTAGATCCCTTTGAACCCACATAAAGGCCAGAGAGAATGGATGTCATAATTCTCTTGACCACCATGCCTGTCCAGGTTCCTGAAACTATACGCACATACACTGCCACCAATAATCACAATTGTAGGAGTCTCCTGAGAGAAGTATCCATGATGTCTCTGGTCACATTTATTCCTGTTCTCTGATGAAAGTAGGAGAAACTCAGAGCATGCCTTTGCCTTCTCCCTCAACCTCTCAGAGCCAGGGCTGAAACCCAGGGCCCTGTATATACTACGCAAGAGCTTTTCTACTCAACTACATTGCAAGATCTTGCTTTCTCCAGACAGGGTTTCACTGTGTCTTGATCACATCATATATCGTAGATGGTCCTGAATTTTCCATCTTCTTGCTTCTTCACTTTTAGGTGCTGCATTACAACCAAATATGAACCTTTTATTCATTAAGGATACACCAGCATGCAACTAGAGAGAGGAAGGTTATGGATTCTGAAAGTGTTCATCTCAGTAATCCCCTTTCCTGATGGGGGACTGATCAGAGTTCCCAACGAACTTTGAAACTAATGCCTTGAGCCCCATCCCAGAGCTTTTTAGCTGCTATAAGTTGTTCATTGACTTGGATTTAGAAAACGTAAGGTTTCTTGTGGCGGCCAGTCTTGGAGGAAATGACTGGAGAAGGGGAGGGTCAAATTTTGGTGTCAAATATTTATAGTAAAGAGCTCACTTAGGCTTTGGGTCAGTCATTAACGTCACAGCTTTCTGGTGGTTTGATGTTTATAAAGCTGTTAATGAGAGGAGTGATTGCAATAAGATCCTGAGTTTAAACTCCATGTAAGTCACTTTGTATTTGTCTCAGTTAGGGTTTTCATTGCTGTGAAGAGATATCATGACCAAGACAACTCATTCTTTTCTTCTAATTTTATTTGGTATATTTTATTTACATTTCAGATGTTATTAACTTTCCCAGATTTCCCTCCACATCCCTTGTCCCATCATCCCTCCACTTGTTTCTATGAGGGTGTTCACCCACCCACCCATCACCACATGCCTCCCTGCCTTGACATTCCCCTACACCAAAGCATCAAGCCTTGGCAGGACCAAGAGCTTCTTGTCCCATTGATGCCCAGCAAGGCCATTCTCCACTACATGTGCAGCTGGAGCCATGGGTCAGTTCATGTGTTCTCTCTGGATAGTGTTTAATCCCTGGGAGCTCTGGTAGGTTGGTATTGTTGTTCTTATGGGGTTGCAAACACCGTCAACTGCTTCAATTCTTCCTCTAACTCCTCCATTAAAGATCCTGTTTTCAAATTTATGGTTGGCTGCAAGCATCTGCCTCTGTCTTTCTGATGTTCTTGCAAAGCCTCTCAGGAGACAGCTATATTAGGTTCCTGTCAGCATGCATTTCTGGGCATCAGCAATATTGTTTGGGTTTAGTGACTAAATATGGGCTGGATATCCAGGTGGGGCAGTCTCTGAATGCCCTATCCTTTAGTTTTGGCTACAAGCATTGTCTCCATATTTCCTCCTGAGGATATTTTTGTTTCCCCTTCTAAGAAGGACTAAAACATCTAAGTTTTGGTTGTGCTTCTTTTTGAGCTTCATAGGGTCTGTAAATTGTATCTTGGGTTTTCTGAGCTTTTGGGGTAATATCCACTTATCAGTGAGTGCATAAGATGGGTGTATTTTTGTTACTGGGTTACCTTACTCAGAACAACATTTTCTAGATCTAAGAATTTCATGAATTCATTATTTTTAATAGCTGAGTAGTACTCCATTGTGTAAATGTACCACATTTTCTGTATCTATTTCTCTGTTGAAGGACATCTGGGTTCTTTCCTGCTCTTGGCTATTATAAATACGGCTGCTATGAACATAGTGGAACATGTGTAATTCTTGTATGTTGGAGCATCTTTTGGGTATATGCCCAGGAGGGGTAAAGCTGGGTCCTTAGGTAGTACTATGTCCAGTTTTCTGAGGAACCTCCAGACTGATTTTCAGAGTGGGCAGACCAGTTTGCAATAGAATTGGAGAAGAGTGTTCATCTTTCTCCACATCTTTTCCAGCATCTTCTGTCACCTGAGTTCTTGATATTAGCCATTTGACTGGTGTGAAATGGAATCTTGGGGTTGTTGAATTTCCCTGATGACTAAGGATGTTGAGCATTTCTTTAGGTGCTTCTCAGCCATTCCATATTCTTCAACTGAGACTTCTTTATTTATCTCTATACCCTATTTTTAATAGGGTTATTTGATTCTCTGGAGTCTAACTTCTTGAGTCCTTTGTATATATTCGATATTAGCCCTCTACCGGATGTAGAATTGGTAAAGGTCTTTTCCCAATCTGTTGGTTGGATTTTGTCCTAATGACACTGTCCTTTGCCTTACAGAAGCTTTGCAATTTTATGATGTCCCACTTCTCAAACCTTGAGTTTCTAGCATAAGCCATTGGTGTTCTGTTCAGAACATTTTCTGCAGTGCTGATGTGTTCAAGTAGAGGAAGACTACTGATTTGTTTGAGTTAATTTTAAATCCAGCCACTTTGCTGAAGGTTTTGTTTTGTTTTGTTTTTGTTTTTGTTTTGTTTTTAATGAGTTCTAGGATTGCTCTGGTGGAATTTTCAGGGTCACTTAAGAATACTACTATATCATCTGCAAGTAGTGATATTTTGACTTCTTCCTTTCCAATTTGTATCTCTTTGACTTCTTTTTGTTATTTAATTGCTCTGGTTAGTACTTCAAGTACTATATTGAATAGGTAAGGAAAGAGTGGGCATTCTTGTCTAGTCCCTGTTTTTAGTGGGATTGCTTCAATTTTCTCACAATTTAGTTTGATGTTTGCTACTGGTTTGCTGTATATTGTTTTTACTATGTTTAAGCATGGGCCTTGAATTCCTACTGTTTCCAGGACTTTTTAACATAAGGGGGTGTTGAATTTTGTCAAATGCTTTCTCAGCATCTAATGAGATAATCGTGTGGGTTTTTTTTCTTTGTGTTTGTTTAGATAGTGGATGAATTTCTATATATTGAACCATCCCTGAATTCCTGGGATGAAGTCCACTTCATCATAATGGAGGATTGTTTGGATGTGTTCTTAGATTCAGTTTGCAAGAATTTTGTTGAGTATTTTTACATCAATATTCATAAGGGAAATTGCTCTGAAGTTTTCTTTTTTTGTTGGGTCTTTGTGTGGTTTAGGTATAAGTGTAATTGTGGTTTCATAGAAGGAATTGAGTAGTGTTCCTTCTGCTTCGATTTTGTGGAATAGTTTGGAGAGTATTGGTTTTAGGTCTTCTTTGAAAGTCTGATAGAATTCTGCATTAAACCCACCTTTTCCTGGGCTTTTTATGGTTGGGAGGCTTTTAATTACTGCTTTTATCTTTTTTTATGGAATATGGAAGGGTTTAGATGACTTATCTGATTCCAATTTAATTTTGGTACTTGGTATCTCTCTAGAAAATTGTCCATTTTAACAAGATTTTCCATTTTTGTTGAGTTTAGGATTTTGTAGTAGGAGCTGATCATCCTTTTGAATTTTCTCAGTTTCTATTGTTATGTCTTCCCTTTCATTTCTGATTTTATTAATTTAAATACTGTCTCTGTGCCCTCTGGTTAGTCTGGATAAGGGTTTATCTGTCTTGTTGATTTTCTCAAAGAACCAACTCTTGGTTTTGTTGATCCTTTGTATAGTTCTTTTTGTTTCTACTTGGTTGATTTCAGCTATGAGTTTGATTATTTCCTGCCATCTACTCTTCTTTGGTGTATCTGCTTCTTTTTGTTCTAGAGCATTTAGTTGTGCTGTCAAGCTGCTAGTGTATGCTCTCTCTAGTTTCTTTTTATAAGCACTCAGAGCTATAAGTTCTTCTCTCAGCACTGCTTTCATTGTGTCTCATTAATTTGGGCATGTTGTGCCTTTATTTTCATTAAATTCTAAAATGTCTTTAATTTCTTTCTTTATTTCTTTCTTGATCAAGCTATCATTGAGTAGAGCATTGTTCAGCTTTCATGTGTATGTGGGCTTTCTTTGATTTTTTTTTTTTTTTTTTTTTTTTTTTTTTGTTCTTAAAGTTCAATCTTAGCCCATGATGATCTGATAGGTGGCATGGGATTATTTCAATCATCTTGTATCTATTGAGGCCTGTTTTGTGACCAACTATATTGTCAGTTTTGGAGAAGGTACCATGGGGTGCTGAGATGAAGGTGTATTCTTTTGTTTTAGGATAAAATGTTCTACATATATCTGTTAAATCCATTTTGTTCATAACTTCTGTTAGTTTTACTGTGTCTCTGTTTAGTTTCTGTTTCCCTGATCGATTCATGCATGAGAGTGGGGTGTTGAAGTCTCCTACTATTATTATGTGAGGTGCAATGTGTGCTTTGAGCTTTAGTAAGGTTTCTCTTATAAATGTAGGTGCCCTTGCATTCAGAACCTAGATATTCAGAATGGAGCTTTCATCTTGGTGGATATTTGTTTTGAGGAGTATGAGGTGTCCTTCCTTATTATTTTTTTTTTTTTTTGATAACTTTTGGATGAAAGTCAATTTTATTTGCTATTAGAATGGCTACTCCAACTTTTTCTTGGGATCATTTACTTGGAAAATTATTTTCCAGTGTTTTACTCTGAGGTAGTAACTGCCTTAGTCACTGAGGTGTGTTTCCTATATGCAGCAACATGTTGGGTCCTTCTTATGCATCCAGTTGGTTAATTAGTGTCTTTAAAATTGGGGAATTGAGTCCATTAATTTTGAGTGATATTAAGGAATAATTATTGTTGTTTCCTGTTATTTTTATTGTTAAAGGTGGAATTATGTTTGTGTGTCAGCACTACGGGGGACCAGTTCTCTCCCAGGAGTGTCGGGGTAGAGATAGCTGTAGCACAGTGTCAGCTTTGGGCACAGGTGGAAACCAGAAGTATCCTGTCCCAAACTGCTCCTCAGTTCCAGTGTCCTGAGTGCTCAGGGCCAGTTCCTCTTGGAACAGGAATTTGAGCAAGGGTGGTTGTCTCTCCTGTGCTCTGAGGTGTTTCAGCATTCCTGGGGCACCAGCTCTTTCCCAGCAGGGTTTAGATATAGAGAGCTGTAACACAGAGTCAGTTCGAGGGGCAGGCAGAAACTAGAAGAATCTTGTCCCAGACTGCTCCTTGGTTCCTGTGTCCTAGTGCTCCAGGAAGGTGCCTCTTGGGATGGGAATTTGAGTAGGAGTAGTGGTCTTTTCTGTGTTCTCAGAAATGTCAGTATCTCTGTGAGACTGGCTCTTTCCCAGTGGACTCTGGGTACAGAGTGCTCTGGCACCAGGTCAGATCCAGGTGCAGGCCCAAGGCACCTCTTAAAAAACAACATTTAATTGGGTCTGGCCTACAGTTTCAGAGGTTCAGTACATTATCATCAAGGTGGAATATGGCAGCATCCAGACAGGAATGGAGCTGGAAGGGGTGAAAGTTCTGCATCTTGTTCTGAAGGCAAACAGAAGACTGACTTCGAGGCAACTAGAAGAAAGTTCTCAAAGCCTACCTCCACAGTGACATACTTTCTCCAATAAGGTCACACCTCCTAATAGTGCCACTCCTTGGGCCAAGCATATTCAAAACACCACAGCATTATTTTTAATTTTGAGATTAAAAAGAGATATTAATCCAGTCTTATATTTTATTATTTGTTCTCTCTCTCTCTCTCTCTCTCTCTCTCTCTCTCTCTCTCTGTGTGTGTGTGTGTGTGTGTGTGTGTGTGTGTGTGTGTGTGTGTGCCTGTACAAGTGTGTACATAGATAGGGGTGTACATAGACATAGATTCATGGAGAGGCAAGAGGTCAATGTGTAGTATCTTCCCCTACCAATCTTTACATTATCTTTTAATACCTAATCCTTTTCTGTACATGCAACTCACTGGTTTGACTAGAATGGCTGGCTAGCAAGCCCAGAAATCCTCCTGTCTCTAAGTCACCAGGTATAGGACCATTGGTATACACACCATAACTAGCTTTTTATATAAGTTTTGGGAATGAAACTAAGATTCTTGTGCACATGACTTCCTGACTAAAACATCTACCCAAGCCTAACTGCTTTAACATATTTGATATCATAACCCATCATATGCTATGTTAGAGTATGTGGTGATTTGAATAAAAATGACCCCTATAAGTCTATAAGGAGAGGCACTATTTGGATATGTGGCCTTGTAAGAGCAAGCGTGGCTTTGTTGGAGGAAGTGTGTCACTAGGGGATGGGCTTTGAGGTCTCAGAAGCTCAAACAGGCCTAGTGGCTCGCAATTCTCTTTTTGTTGATTGTGGATCAAGATGTAGAACTCTCAGCCACTTCTCCAGAACCACATCTGTCTGAATGTTTCCATGCTGCATGTTGGGAATGGACTAAACCTCTGACATTTAAGCCAGACCTAATTAAATGTTTTTCTCCATAAGAGTTGCTATGGTCCTGGTGTCTCTCAATAAAACCCTACCTAAGACATAAAGTGAAATATATTGACTTGTTCCAGAGATGAGCAGCCACAGTTGTGAAGAGAGAGAAACTTTAGAGACACATCCAGTGAATTAAGAGGCAGGGCTTAGAAAACCAAGCTGACTCCAGTCAGTGTGCCTTATGCTCAGGTCCCTTGTACTTGCTGAAAATCTGCTTCAAACGTGTTTCCCCTTTGTCACGTTAAACTAAGACAGAGCAACATTTTTATCTTAAAAATTGGGAATATTTTCATTTGTCAGATCCTTTCAAGAGCACCATGGTGGTAGAATTTTTTATTTTTGTTTTTGTTTTTTTTGTTTTTCGTTTTTGTTTTTTTGCAAAGGACTTGTAATTCAATGCAGTGGGTGAACCTGGCTCTCAGATGGAGTGTGACACCAAGCCTCTTTCTGGTGCATTTTTGCCCCCAGCTAGCAGTTCCTACACATGAAATCATGTTTTCTGAATACCAAGCATCCAGTGTCCAAGCTGATGTGTGCAACTTTGCTGATGTAGATTGAAATGTCACGATGCATTACAAAGTGCGATGTGTCACCCCAGCTTGTATTCGCCTCTATCATGGTTTAAGCTGATGGGCTGCAATGAAACAGGATGTGGCAAGCTGGAAGATATATAACAGTGCTACGTGTCTGCCTATAAAGAGTCTTTCCAACGAGAACAGCACATCACTGCAGGATGCCCCACTGTCCACCAATCCCATATCTGCCAGAGGTCTAGAGAGCCAGCTTGGTTTGGTAATGGGTTCTCTCAACACCCTAGAAGCCACTGTTCAGTGATAACTTACATCCTTTCAGCAACTGGTTTTTAAAACCCAATTTCGTCAGCGATTGCTTTTAAAACACCAATGTGAAGGCCATCGGTGTTGCAGCTGCCAATTAATTCTGCTCAAATTGACCGAGCTGCAGTGGTGGTGGTGTGCTCCTTGCTATTAGCACCAGTGTTTTGTTCTGGGTTCCTGAATGAAACACACACACACGCACGCACGCACGCACGCACGCACGCACACACACAGCCTTCTATTTTAATGTCTTAAACAGCTCAATGGCTGAGCTACTCCCAAACCTCTATGTGGCTAACACCTCTTCCCTTCGATATTTCCAACTTATCACTTATTAAAATCTTTATTCCATCTTGGCTGCCTTAGACCCAGTCAGCGGGCCTCCTGGGCCACTCTTTCCTGGATCTGACATGCTGGCTGGCTCTCTGTCCTGCACTTCTCTGACCTGATCTTTCTCCTTCCCTGGCATAGTAGTTCTAAATCCTTCTTGTTCTCTTGCTTCCCTTGCGTGGAAAGCCTAAAGTCCTGCCTCTGTCTCTCTGCCCAGCATTAGCCACTGGCAACTTTATTTACCAATCAAAACCAGCTGGGGGCAGGGACGCTCAGTGTCTTCTGTGCAGATTCTTGTGCAATTTTGGGAACCTAATTAAAATCATTCAAGGGTTAAACCAAATCCACAACACATCAGTTTCAACCTAAAGTCATCTGAGGGACAAAATGGACCTGGAATTTTGTGCCTGTGGTTGGAAGAGAGGTTGTTTGAGATCCGAGCATATTCCTTGACTTCTGAAGACTCTCACAAGGGCACTGTTCTACACAGCTGCTGCATATGCTTGGCAGGTTTTATTTCACTCTAGATATGTCTAAGATGCCAAGGAGCTTCCACAGGCGGTTAGCCCAGAAGGTACCTCCTTATAAATGAATAAAGGCCACCACTCTTTTCCCAGTTGCCTGTGAAGCTCCTCATTCTGACAGTATCTAATTACTATGCAAGTGATCCGTTTCTGGTCATTTGAAAAGATTGATAACCAGTTTCCTCCCAGGTTTCCTCCGTCAGGCCACCTCTTTCTTACTCATTGGCATTCTCTTGACTACCTCCATCTGGTTCCCCTTCAGAAAAAAGTATACAGGCAAAGAAGGGGTTATGTAAACTTCCATGCTGTCTACATTTCCTGGTCACCAAAGGAAAGATCAGAGGATGTCTACCCATGACAGGAAAAGAAGGCTATGGGTTCTAACTTGTAGAAGTTGTCAAATCACTAAATAAGGAAAGGATTGGTGTTTGTAAACAATGGCAGCTTTAGCCAAGTATGATGCTACATACTTGGAATTCCAGCACTTAGAAATGGAGGCAAAGTATCTCAGATTCATGGCTAGCCTGAGCTACATAGGAGAAACCTTGTCACAAAAAGCCAAAGGCTAAAGATATAGCTAAATAGCAGACAGTCTGCTTAGCATGGGTAAGTACCTGGAACATACCCCCAGCATACTGGGAAAATACTTTAATTTTAAAAGTAATGTTTATTAAAGAAAAATGCAATTATGAAAGTAGGAAACTAGTCTAAGTCTACCTGTAAATGATAGCCACTGTATTTTTCAACTTCTCTAGTAGACATGGGTATGGATTAAATACTTTGATATTGTGCATATATGTATAAAAATGTGTGCCCTTCTTCCCTACTTAATGTAATGTTGTTGACATTTCTCACTGAATTGCTTTGGATAAAGTATTAGCATAAGAATGACTGGTTCAGAGGAGAGTTTTAAAATCATAATACATATGGTCAAATCATAGGGATATCATCTCACTTTGTCATCGTTTTGAGAACTCTCATGTTAGGTCACATAATTCATTATCTTCCTTGAAAAGGACACAGGTTCAATAAAGGAACTAGCATGAAGTGGCTGACAGCCAAAGGGCTATTTTTATTTTTGTCACCAATTCACCAAGACACTAAATTTCCATTTTCAGTCATTTCCAATTATATGAGATGAACTTGAAATTTTACAGATTCTAAACATCTTCTTGAAATGTTGCAAGGCAGCCAGAGTAAGTTCCCAAGCTTCTTCACATGCATTCTTCTTTACCTTTGGACTAAGACCAAAGCAGGTTGTTTTAATGCATTTTCTGCTACTATGACAAAATAATTGAGGCTGTATTTTGTACTTGACTGCAAAGAAATGGGGTTTACACAGCTTATATTTTTGGTGGCTAAAAGTCTATACAGCATTACACTGAGATAAGTTAAGCTCACTAGCCTGGGCTTAGTTACCTTATAGTAGCTGGTACCATATGGTAGGAGTATGTGGAAAGAAGAGATGAGGTCACCAGACAGGCAATCAAAGAAGTTAGGAAGCAGCCATGTTTCTTCTTCTTCTTCTTCTTCTTCTTCTTCTTCTTCTTCTTCTTCTTCTTCTTCTTCTTCTTCTTCTTCTTCTTCTTCTTCTTCTTCTTCTTCTTCTTCTCCTCCTCCTCCTCCTCCTCCTCCTCCTCCTCCTCCTCCTCCTCCTCCTCCTTCTTCTTCCTCCTTCTCCTCCCCCTCCTCCTCTGCCTTCCTCCTCCTTCTTCCTTCTCCTTCCTCCCTTCCTTCACCTCCTCTTTCTCCTCCTCCTTCTTCTCCACCCTCCATTAAGAAGTAACTCAGTGATACTATAAGACTCAGTCATTTCTAAATACATACTTCTAGTGTCCTAAGGGCCTTCTATCAGACGCCCCTTATTAAAGGTCCTACCACCTCAGTATTATGCCTTGAGGACACAAACCCTTGGAGACTATCTTAGGTTTACTATTGCTGTGATAAAACACCATGACCAAAGCAAGCTAGGAAGGAAAGAGTTTACAATTCCAGATTGCTGTTCATCATCAAACGAAATCAGGATAGGAACCCAAACAGGGTAGGAACCTGGAGGCAGGAGCTGAAGAAGAGGTCATAAAAGGGTGCTGCTTACTGGATTGGTCCCCATGGCTTCCTCAACCTGCTTTCTTATTGAATCCAGGACCACCAACCCAGGGATGGACACACCCACAATGAACTGGACTCTTCCCCACGAATAACTAATTAAGAAAATACCCTACAGCTTGACTTATGGAGGCTTTTTCCCAGTTGAGTTTCCCCCCTTTCAAATAACTCTAGTTTGTGTGTCAAGTTGGCAAAGAGCCAGCAAGCACAGGGACAGACCACAAACAGTGACAGCCTGTGCCTCTCTTTATATGACATGTACATTCTGTCTACTGGTCAGAAAAGAAGATCTCCATAAGCCTGGGGGCACATGCCTGTGATCCCACTTACCAGAGAGGCTGGCTATGAGGATAACAAGTTCAAGGCTAGCTTGGGCAACTTAGTGCGATCCCCATCTCAAAATACAAAATAAAACAGCAGCAAGCAGAGCTGGGGCATAGCGCAGTAGTAAAGTACTTGTCCTAGGTTCAACTGCCAGCATCCTGAAAACCAAACCAAACAAGAGCGACATATAGTTCTAATCCATCACTTGAGACAGTCAAGTTTTCTGGCCAGTCACCCTAGCCCAATCAGCAAGCCTAAGGTTCAGTGTGAGAGCCTATCTCCAGGAACCAAGTGGATATTAACTGAGAAACAGCACCTAAAGCTAACTTTTGGCCTCCACAGGCACAAACAGTTGCATACATATAAATAAACATTTTACACACACACACACACCCACACACACACACACACACACACACACACACACAGAGTGCAGGGGTGTTCCCAGGATCTGAAGCAGACATGAGAGGTGAGTAATGAGGAAAACGCTGCCTCCTTTTCTATTTACTAAATTCATCTTCAATTCCCCAGGAGTTTTTAAAGGGAGCTCGGGACTAAAGTATAAAGGTTTTCTATAAACTTACTCGCCACAGTAGCCGTCAGTCACATGTGGCTATTCAATCTAAAATTGGTTGAAATGGAACATGTGTGTGTGTGTGTGTGTGTGTGTGTGTGTGTGTGTTCACATGCATATATGTGTCCATGGGTAGAGTAAGGCATTTTATATAAGAGCTAGTGATTTAAAATCAGGGTCCATGCTTCCAAACTGAGTATTTGAGTGAGTACTCATCGAGCCTTCTCCTAAGTCCCAGAGACAAAATACTATTAAAAACTCATTTCTCCAGTCTCACTAGCTATATTTTAAATGCAAAATGCCACATATATCTGCACTGGAAACTCATGCGTTGAAGAAAGTTCTGTCCAGCCTTGCCTGAAGTTCTTTGGAGAATAGACACAACTCTGAGCTTCTGCAGCTTCTTCTCCCTTGATGGCTCTTGATTTCCTGCTTATGTGAATGTTCATTATATACTATTATGCATACATCTTTCTTTGATGTAAAAAATGGCTTTAGTACAAAACAGTGAATAGAGTAGACAAATCGGGAGTTGTGTGGGGGCTATGGTTTTTCACGGTGCAGCTGGAAGAATGTGGCTTTTAGAGCACCAAGAATAGTGCTCACCGTCGACGGTCACCAGTGACAAGCGTTCCTGCCTTGCCACCACCTGTAGAGGCAAATGCCTTCTGGAATTAACTGGGAATGATGGACCTGCCCCTGCACACTGGGCACACTGTGAGGTGGTGAAGTATGGGAACAGAGTCAGTTCATTGGGTTTTGTCATTTTTTTTGTCAATGCCATGGCACCATGTGTTAGCTGATCTGAAAAAGATAAGACAGTGGTTCTAAACCCGTGGGTCCCGACCCCTCTAAGGTCCAATGACCCTTTCCCATTGGTCACTATCAGAAAACAGCAGCTATCGACATTTTGATTCATAATGGTAGCAAAATTACAGTTATGAAGTAGCAACAAAAATAACTTTATGGCTGCGGGTCACCACAACATGAAGAACTGTATTAAAGGGTCGCAGCATTGGAGGGCAGGGGGAGAAACCACTACAACAGTGTGCCTTCAGATCCTGGGAGTCGCTGCTTCCCCGGGAGCTGTCTTTAAGCCCAGTGCTGAAATTTGGTTTCTCTTGCTCAGAAGTTTTCAAAGTCATTTGACGAACTTATGGATGGGGGAAAAATCCTATGGGGATGGAGGGCTCTTTCATCGGATATTACAGTTTCTCTGCCATACTAAAATGTTGGAAAGAATTGGATCAAATATCTGTGTAATTTACTCCCAATTCAGAATGTAAAGCAAAGGCATTTGCGTTTAAAATCCCCCATTCAGTATGTTGGTCTGTTTCTTCTTTGTACTCAGACAAGATAGGAGTGATTAACTTCTTTTCTTGAACAAAGCATGAAAACTCACCACAATTTTGAAAGTCTTTATGACAGGTTTTAGCCTACACCAAATCGACACCCCCCTCCACTCGCTATTTTTTTCTCAACTCAAATCACCATTCCTTACTAGTTTCTAGAACATTTCTACTCATCCATGCTCATCTGAGAGGAGATATATTGGACAAAACAAAGTTCTAAGCAGTTTTCCAGAGTCCATGCAACCGAAACTGTCGGCCATCTCATTCCAACTGGACTGCTGTGTTCCTTCTAACCTGCGGCCTAACACCTGCTTCCTTCATGCCTTCTCCAGGAAATAGACCCCTCTATTAAGACTCCCTCAGCATTCTGCTGCTACAAATACATCATATGTAGAAAGTGTTATTGCAAATATTTGTTTCAATTAATTAGCAATGGCCTTCCAATGAAGCCCGGCTGCATCTCTCTGTTGTAACCATGTGGTAGCACTAACCCTGAGGCGATGCACAGCCCAGCAACATTCCTTAATGATCCCTCTTAATTACACAGTTGGGGTAGCCATTCTGTCTAAAAAATCTGCTTCGTAATTACAAAATCACCAGCCCAGCCAGCCGTGTTGACCCATCAATCGCTCCCATTCCACTGTGTCCTGAAAATGAGTTCTGTCTTCTCTCCAAATGACAGGCGAGCTTTGGAATCTGGCGAGGGTGGGGTGCAGCTGCTCTGGTTATGACAAGGTCTCCACCGCTCTCTGCCTAGGGCTGCTCAACTTCTGGCCTTCTTCCTCTGCCTACCACCATCTTTTCCTCCACAATAGCCTCAGAAGCACAGGGGAGTTCCCTCTTTCAAATCCATCGACATAAAGCTTGTTTGTAGTAATTTAACAAAGCCTAAAAAAGTAATTATGTTCCCTCAGGTTGACTGGCCCAGTTCCTTGGATGCAGAATCTGCTACTGAAATTGTCACTCAACTTTTTTCCCTTTTGCTAGCCAGATTGAGTCCTCAGCTCCAAGGACAATATGCATATTTTTTGTCAGTGTGTGCATTACCTAGAGAATGATGATTTATGGCTAAAGGTCTCACTGTCACACATGGAGCCCTAGAATGCTAGTTTCCAGTCCAGTTAGTAGAAGCTCAGCACTTAAATATTAGCGAATAGCAAGGCTGCTAAGTTCCCCATTTTCTGCTACATCACATACATATAACCTCAAAGGCTGGTTAATCTGTTGGATCGTGTATCCCCACTAAGATCTTGGGACTCGCATTATCTATGTTCAGTTTTCGTGTTGCTTAATAAAGATCCTCTTTTATTTCACATAACCCTTGTTTATGAATGAGAACTCCAAGTATCTTGGATGGTCTTTTTACACATTCTTCCTATATTGTGAAAACATTGCAGTTCCTAGCATTTATTGTGAACTGGTGTCCCTCAAGCCCTGGGTATAGGGGATCCTAAGAACTGTGTCATAGTCGCTACCTTCTTATGGGAAAAAAAGGCCTTAGTAGCAAAAGAAATAGGTTGGATGTGTTTCTTTGTGTGTATGTTGCCCAGTGGTTAGAATTAAAAAGGAAGCCTTGGGGTAATAAGAACACTCATTGTTTGTGGGAATGCTAACTGGCTTAATCACTTTAGCATACTGTTTGTCAGTCTTTTACAAAGTCTAAACAGACTTCTATGCAACCTAGAAATCACACTGGTATTTATCCTGTTGGTTTGAAACTTACATTTACACAGAAACCTGTATATAGTGTTAGTGGAAGTTTTGTGTGTAGTTGTAAAAAACTGAATCAGCCAAGATTCAATTTCAATAGGTGAATGGATAAACAAGTTAGGGTATGTCCATAGTCTGAAATCTTATTCACTGATTTAAAAAATTAGCTATCAAACTACAAAAATATATGAAGGAGATGTAAAGTTCCTGTGTGAAAAAAGCCAGTTGCAGTGATTCATCATGATTATTAATTTAATGGCATCTAGGATCGCTATGAAAAAAGACTTCTAGGCATGTCTGTGAGTAAGTTTCTAGACTAAGTATGTGAATAGCACCATTCCATGAGCTGATATCTGGGGCTGAAAGAAAAGGAGAAAGACAGCTGAACACCAGTATACATCTCACTCTGTTCCCTGAATGCAGATACAATGTAACCACTGTTCACACTCCATCTCCCTCTACCCCCTGACTGCAGATACAATGTGATCATTACTTCACATTCCCAACCTATAGGGTTGTGCTGGACCTTGGAACTGTGAGCCAAAATAAACTTTTTCTTTCTCATGTTGTTTTTGGTACAATACAGAGGAAAAAAAAAACTAACATGCAGCTTTGAAGTTTAATATTTTGTGATTCCAATTATTCAACATTCTAGAAAAAGCAAAACAATACAGCCAGTATGAAACGGGCCAGTGGAGATAAATGGACTGGCTGTCCTGGAAGAGCCTCAGGAGCCCCAGACTGAGTTGAATGCTCAGTGCAGCTTATTTTAAGGGGCAACAAAAACCTTCTGTGCTGTTCTTTGGGTGTTTGGGTGTACCTCTTGAAAAACATTGATGGTTTTGAGTATGAAGAAGACAAGTAGAATACAACGATGCTCATTATCATTTCCTGAGTCTGAAGATGGCATGGAAGATTCTGTTATGGATTCAGTAAGTGATGATGGGTAAGCTTGCAGTAAGTTCTCCTTACTGAGGATGAGAACATTGTAGAGTTGGAAAGGTCAGGTAAGAGCCAAGGGGGAGACACTGAAGATTGAGACACTCAGAAGGGAGATACTGAGAGTGAGCCATATGATTAAAATGAAGAATATGAGGGTTCTGAAGACAAATCATACTTCATTTTCTACCAAAATTAGGCGAAGTAACGATTGTTGATATTTCTTCACAACTGTAGAACAGTCAAAGGAGTTATTTAGGGTTGCTGCATAATAATAAAGCACTTTCCTATCTCACCTATAAGTCATTTAAGTCATTTAGCTGCAGTAGCTAACCTGCTAGAAACTGTTTAGCACCTCATCATAAAACAGCAGGGGATAAGTAAAAAGATTTATTGCTGGTGTTCCTTTCCCTGGTGCATCAGCCAGAAAGGTCTCTGGATAAATGGGTTAACTCTTTGTGAACCAGAGAGGAAGAAAAGGAGAAGAATTAAAATGCTGTTTACAGGCAAATATGCACAGACACATATACTTTTAAACATGTATACACCCACACTTTGGCCAGGCTCAACCGTCTGCCACAATCAACTCCACAAGTAGTCATGGATACTTACACATATACATATATACCCTATACTCAAACATGATAGACAAACAGACACACATTTGAATGGATAGGAGGATAGGTGGATGGATGGATGGATGGATGGATGGTTGGATGGATGGATGGATGGATGGTTGGATGGATGGATGGAAGGATGGATGGGACAAAGCTCCCCAAGCCAAACCATTCGATCAACCATCAACAAGTTTATTTCTTTTTTTCTGGTCTTTTATAACTTCTTAGACAAAAAGTTCTTTAGAAAATTACTTCAGAAATGAAATGTTACATAAAATGGGAGTTAGTGAAGGATGTTGATATTAAGGTCAAAGCAGTGTTTCATTATGATATGATCATTATAAGTTCAAAACAACAGTCTTTATATGGCCTTAGTTATCATAGTGCACACCTGTGATTTTATCTTTGGCCTAAATGTTTTTTCTTGAACACAAATTTGTCCCAAGTCTGTATGTCTTTTTAGTGTAATTATGACAGCTTATTGTACTTCTTATTATCCAGACTTTACTTACTGTTTACTTACTTATTTTACTACTATTAATAGTGAGCACATTCTATTCTTGATTCTAACTTCTTCCTAGTAACTAAGACCATCTCTAAAAACTTTCTTCTTAAAATTATTTGAATCAAATCATGAATTTTATAGAATTATTATCTATTTGTCCATACAGCATCACTACAAGATGGTACACCCTCATAGCTCTGCAGAGATCTGCTCAAAAGGGTGAGCTAACACCTAGTGATTGTCATATATGTCTAACAATAACAGGAAAACATGAGTAATAGCCAGAGTTTGTCCTAAAATGGATTTCTCTTAGGTTTTGCCTACTGGAGTCAGACTCATCTCGGGAAGATCATCTGCTAGCTATGAGCTTCTCCTACGATGGCTCCCGACACACAAAAATCGATTGGAATTGCATAATAAATATTGCTCGATGGCTGCTTTTTCACGTGTGTCCATGCTAAACTTGTGAAAAGGGTATAATCTAGAACACTGTGTGTAGTGACTTTCAGAGACTTAGACCACGGTACAGGGTAGATTTTGCATGTGGGAGGTGCTGGTGACAGCATTATAGAAGACTTATGCAGTACTGAACTCTCTAAATTAAGAATAGGAGTTATTATAGCAGATGAAGTTGGCAAATAATTTTATTGTTCTTTATGGCAGTAGTAGAAAACTAGGGGGTAAAAATAAGAACAGTCTAGGGATTTATTCTCTAATGCCTGTATTGCTTGGCTATGACGCAGTGATGACTGTTGTTGTCCAAGGCCAGAGTACTTCCTCTGGGAGGCTTTCTCATGGTCTCTCTCTCTCTCTCTCTCTCTCTCTCTCTCTCTCTCTCTATCTATCTATCTATCTATCTATCTCACACACACACATTCTCTCGCTTCCATTCTGTCTCCCTCCTTCCCTCTCTCTGTCATCCATCCTCTCTCCCTTGCTAGCTCACTCTTTTCTTCCCTCTGTCATTCTCTCACTCATCCTCTCCCTCCTCCAGGTTATAACCATTCTCTGCTCTTACTACTCAGGGCCTGGGCTGCTAACTTTTGCTACCATGGGTACTTGGCCCTCCCCTCATCCCTTGCTGTTTTGTTTCAACACTTCTTATACTTTCATTAAATTCATCCCAATTTCCCAACTTGCTCAGGCCTTCTGTGTCAGCTCTGGTCCAGTTCAGGACCTCGGGGCCTTTGTGATGGTTAATAATTTTTGTTATTGGATTTGAAATCACTATTGAAACACCTTCCGGCTGTGTCTATGAGAGTGATTCCAGAAAATGTAATTGAAGAAAGAAGGCTTATCCTGAATATGGGTGGTACCACCAATGGACTGGGGTCCCAAACAAGATATAAAGAAAAAAAAATGAAGCTGAACACCGGTATTTAGCTCTCTGCCTCCTGACTGTGGATGCAGTTTGACAGCTGCCTCAGAATCCTGCCACAGCACCTTGCCGGAAGTGAAGGGCTGTGCTTCCAAACTGTTCAGGTGTTTTGTCTCAGTAAGAAAAGTAACTAAAACAACTTGTAAAAGGTGGCAGCCAGCACTAACTGAACCTTTGGCTGCCTCTGCAGCTCTGCACGCTCACTAATCTATAGGCTACCACGTAAGAGAGTTACGAGAGGCTTGCCTGCCAGGGACATGCTTGGAAGCCACACTCACTGCACCATTGTATTCTACACTTAGTAGAAGCGGATGGGAGAACGGTTACTGATCTTTCAATATGGGCTAATGATGGCCTTGGTGTGAAAAAACCAGGAGTCTTGACACAGACCTACCCTACTTCTCTCCGGAAGAATTGCTAGCAATAGCAAAATAAAGTAAAACCAAATATGCAATTATACCATTTTTATAATCTCTTCTCCCCATTAAAGCTGTAATTCAATATTCACAGTGTTCTGTATTTCATAGAAAGCCCTTATTCTGTGTGTTACTTTTGTAATTAAAAAGCTATAAAAGACAACATTTTAGTGTTATATATGCCTATTATTGAAAATCTGAAAAAAAATATTTTAAAAATTAAAAGAAAAAATGTAAAGGACCCACAATCCCAGAACAGCAAGAAGACATCTTATAAGAACCTGAATGTCCTCACTTTAAATGGCGGCTGCATTGCTTTGAGCTCTAACCTTGCACTTAGCTCCTCTGAGCCTCATTTGTCACAGCTAGGAAAAAAAAAAAAAAAGGGACACCAATGCTTCTTGCCATGTAAGGCAAGCCTTAGAGATAACATAAACAAAGCCTTCAGCACGATGCCTTATACAGGGAATATATGACTGAGACAGGTCTGGATTTGAACCTCTGCTTTGTCAGTTGGAGGTTGGAAAAGAGAGGAAAGACTCTCTCTAATAAAACAGGGGCAGAATGACAGGAAGGTCTTTTCCAGGATGAGGCTGCCTAGCTGATGACAAAATAGCTCTTCAGTACAAGGAGCAGCACACGAGAGACGCACGCTTCTTCAAAGCCATGGACTTCATCTTTCTTATTGTTTTATATCTGGGTCATCAACAGTTGTCATCTGAGGAAGGGAGTCAGCGCCAACGTGACCCTGTCTTCTGTGAGAGGTGTTTGTGTATTCAGTGAGACTGAAGGGGCCAGCTTTGTCTCATTCAGCATCCCCAGAGGATGCTTCCAGATGTTTTTCATTTTGTTTAGCTGAAATCTGTTCAAATGTGGCAACAGTAGATCAGGGGTTCCCAAAGAACACAGGGCTATGGCTCTTCCCAGCCCTAGCATGCCAGGACTGAGAAATCTTGCTGCCAATAAATAGCAGTGGTGACCTTAAATTTTTTTTAAAAAAAGGAAGAATTCAGAGAGTAGAGGGAAAACAGGGGCGACAGAGGAGGGATGCTGAGACAGACAGACTTCCTTCTTTCCCTTCTTTTTACTGCGTGCTAAGATTTGCCAGATTTTCATTAGTTTTATTAATCTTTGCTTGATTAAGAACATTACAAAAAATTATATCTTGTTCCTATGAACACTCTTCTAGGTACTTTACAAATACCATATTTGTTAAAACCGGCATGTTTGCAAGTGCAGTCATCAGGGTATGTGTGGGCCAATGAGCATCGTGCCTTCGGCAGGCAAATGATTTATCTGAGCTTCTTAGTCCCTCTCAGTGCATTCTGTGGCATGTTCTGTGGCAGTGTCTTTAACTAACTGTGTGGCATTTACTCATTGGCTCTTTTACGTCATGATACATACACATCCTGGCCTGCCCGGGCTGGTGCTCTGACAGTGAATGTCCAATAGCGAGTACTAACATGATTATCCTTGGCTGCAGTATTCTACATGAGTATTTCATCTGCTATTCTCTCTGAAGACAAGGGTCAATGGTGGGAGAGTGACAAAGGCCCAGTGTCTTGGTTTTGGGGCACCAAGTTACCCATGGATGTGTCAGAAGCCTCAGACAGGGAGTAGGTTCCTAGAAGGTTCCTTTCCGTTCATAGTCCCTCCCTGAAATGGCCATTGATGTGCGTGGGCCACACTTCTCTTCCTAAGTTACCCCCTTGGAGCTCATGCACCCACACAGACACAAAACTTAATCTATAGATACAGCATTGCTGAGCCCAAAGGCCATGCTGTTACAGGGCTTTCTTATCCCTTCATCTCCTGCAGAGGCTGTTTCAGCATGCCATGGGGTATCCAGGAATGATAAATTTTCTTAGGAAAATCATATTAAAGTTCAATTTGTTAAATCAGTCTCCTGATCTTATCAATGGTGGGCAGTTGTTCTAGCACCAGAACCAGGAAGTGATAAATCCTTTAGGCTGAGTCTGCAGATGGTTATCTTTTCAGTGTGGATGAAATCAATGGGGAAGTCATCTAGGGGAATGTCCTGGAAGCTTATAGAACAGCAGCTAGTAATATTGCTTGATCAGATTATAAACATGCATTATTTTCCCCTGGAGTGCGTGCGTGCGTGTGTGTGTGTGTGTGTGTGTGTGTGTGTGTGTTTTCAATAACAAAGCTTTCACGTTTCACCCAGTTGGAACATTTCTCTTCTGGCAGAATCAGCAGAAACACCTGTTACCCATAATCCTGTTCTCCACACACAAATTCAGATGGCCAAGAATGGCCAAATGTTTCCTGAACAAATCTAGAAACAAGGCTGGAAGAGGACAGTTTTATGTTACTGGCCATGAACTCAGAGTCACAAATCAAGTGCTTATCAGAGAGCCTGGGGCCCCTAAGAGAGATACTCTAGCAGACAGAGGAACACTACACCAAGGAAGCACCTGTCTTCATGACACTTCATGGAGAGATGACCATGAGGCTCAGCAGGTAAGTGCTTTTCTGGAAGCAAGTATGAAAATGCCCTTTGCTCCTCTTGGTTAGCCACCTGTTCAGTGCTAAGAATGTGCCGTGTGCTGGGTGGGCACTGTGCCCAGCAATGAGAGTAAGGTGTTAGGGGAAAGCATTCTTTGTTTTGTAGAGCTCAAGATTTAGGTCAAGGCCCAGCAACCTGCCCCTAATTATTTCTTTACATCCCGAACAATTATTTAATCATTGAATGTGGCTCCTGAAAATGGTAGGGATTTTAGAGTTCAGCCCATTGTTAAAGCTTTGGTGGAGCACAGCCTTGATCACACATTTCTATACCTCAATGGTCGCTTGTTTACTACAGTATACCAAAGATGAGTCATGGCTGCAAAGTCTGACTAGCCACTGTCTAGCTCTAAAAAGAACAAGTTGGCCAATGGTGGTCTAGAGGTACGGGCAGGGGGTCTATTTAAAATGCTTGTCAGTAATAAGTGCAGTTCATAGTAGCCTCAATGTAGGGATGCAGACAGCATCATTAACCAGTCATTAGCAAATACTATCGCTGTTACAAGGGAGATTAAATGAGTCAGGGGGGAATCCCTTAAAAGGCAGTGAAGGTGGGGCTGGCAGTGGCTAATATCATGACCCAAGAGACCCATCAAATGAGTGAGAGATGAGGAGAAATGAAGAGGAGACTGGGTTGGGTTTGTATTTTATTGAAAACAAAGCTGGAGATGAACTTGAGTCCAGGGTGTGGTTTGAGAGGTATCTGAGAAATCGTGGAAGGAAAGAAGGAAAACCGATGAAGAGCTAAGGTACGAGATGATGTGTGGGGACTGCTGTCAATGGCTGCCACTCACTCCTTGAGCTTCTCTGAGAAGGAGTGAAGGAAACCTTGGGGGTTGCTCCCTGCTACTGCTAAGGCCTTGGCATGCTGAAGAATGATGAGCTTTTATTCCTGCCTCTGTACTTCCAGGTCTTACCTGCAGGAGGCTTCCAAGTCCCTTCTGAGGGATATTGAATGGAAGTTGGAGGGAACGCATAGGGAACTGTCCACCACTACTGTGCTGAAATCCAGGGCCTAGAGGATAGCAAGATGCCCACTATCATCTGCTGAAGAGCTGCCCATGAAGATGAGCTAGGACAGAGTTAAGCTTTGGCCCCAAGCTGTGGTTCATTCTGTTGTTCTGACATCTCCCGTTGCTGGCTGCTCAGATTCCTGCCAACTGAACTTCCCCTGGGAGATCCGTGTGCTTTATGCTATGGATTGAACTCAGTTCTGTATTTGGAGGGCTATGTTACCAACTGTACTTAGCTTGCCTTTTCCTGGTTGACCAAATAAACCATAGATGTATTTTCAAACTAGAAAATGCTGCCCCTTATAAATCATACATTTGTGATTATAATTTACCTTGCTTCAAGCTTTTTAGAAAACATTGTATAGATAGGATGGAGCTACTATTCTTTGTCATTTCGTCTCTCTAATGTAAAAGGCTTTCTGAATGTTCCCCCCCCCCCAAATTTTTTCTTGGATACTCTCTGAATTTACATTTCAGATGTTATCCCTTTCCCACAATCCCATCCCCCCTCCCTCTCCCATTGCCTCCATGAAGGTGCTCCCTTTCCCAATGCCATCCTCTGCTGCATATGCACCTCAGGCCATGGTTCTCTCCATGAGAACTCATTGGTTGGTGTTTTAGTCCCTGGGAGCTGTGGTGGGTTTGGTTAGTTGATCATTTTGTTCTTTTCATGGGGTTTCAGACCCTTTCAGCTCCTTCAGTTCTTTCTCTAGCTCCTTCATTGGGGTCCTAGTGTTCAGTCTTATGATTAGCTGCAAGAATCCTCCTCTGTATCAGTATGGCTCTGGCAGAGCCTCTGAGGAGGCATCCATATCAGGTTCTTGCCAGTAAGCACTAATTGGCATCAGCAATAGTTCGTGGGTTTAGTGGCTGCATATGGGGTAGATCCTCAGGTGAGGCAGTCTTTGGATGACTATTTCTCCAATCCCTGATCATCTATTTGTCCCTTTATGTTCTCCCATGAACATTTTGTTTTTTCTTTTAAGAAAGACTGAGGCATCCACTTTCTGGCCTTCCTTTTCTTTGAGCTTTCTAAGTTCTATGGATGGTTTTCTGGGTATTCTGAACTTTTTGGGCTAGTATCCACTTATAAATGAGTCATATCATGAGTGTTCTTTTGTGACTGGGTTACCTCACTCAGGATGATAGCTTCAAATTTTATCCATTTGCCTAAGAATTTCATGAAGCCATTGTTTTTATTAGCTGAGTAGTACTCCATTGTGTATATGTCCCACAATTCGGGCTATAAAAGATAAAGCAAGTGCAGAGAGAAGCAGGAACATTAGGAGACCACCAGCATCTGGGACTCACCACCCATCACTCTCTTTGCCTAGGCTAGGTGAGAATGTCATGGGAAGATTATGTTGCTCCAACCCATCCTCAAAACAGCAGAGCAAGAAGCTGGATATTGGCAGAGGGATCTGGAGAGAGGCCCTTGTGTACTCTGATGGGGAGCTGGAATGCATCTCTGTGTAGTGTGGAGTCTGCCTGTCCTTTGCCACTTCATCCCTCTACCTCCAATGTCATCATTTTCTTTATGGAAATTATGGGTGCTTGTGCCAAAGATACCTTTTTGAACAACGGAAACCCTCCAATTTTGTAACAAGTCCCTTCACTTTCCCCTTTGTACTGACGCTGAAGAGCAGGTGAATTTGCTTTTCATAGAGAAAAGCATAGATCCAAGCGGTTAAGCCTGCAGTTGCAGATCTGAAACTTGAAGACCTCCCTGCCACGGTTGTGTTTGAAATCTGCAGTAAGCAACACGTCTCGTGCCAAGTGCTATGTCTTTCTTAGATGATCTCCAGTTCTGAAAAATCTAACAATCTAAAAAATGTGTCCCCCATCACACAAGCCAATTTTATATTCCTATTTCTTCCCAACAGATAGAAAGGACCTAAAACAAACAAATGCCGAGGGGCTTTCCTTGGGTTCTTATCAAAGTCGACAAAGGATTCGGTGTTTGGGGATGTGACTGTGGGCTTCTTTCTTACTTACTTGTGAATTAACTAAACTACACTTTCCTAAGCACAGGGAATTTAAAGATCTTTTAAAATGCCATTAATTTCAGCTTCTCTTTCCCTCTAGAGAGGAAGCCTGTCTGTAACTTGGACTATAATTTGATTGGACAGTTAATACAAAATACCGCTCAACCCCATTCTACCTAAAAAATTTTAAATATATCAGGATACCGGAGGGTCCTAAGCTGTAACATGGTGGTGACATGAGGGTCACCTTCCCTCTTCCTCCAGGTGCTTCCGATCTGTGCTGCATCAGCTATAGGTAGAGTACTATCTACCAAAATGACTTGACTTAGACATGAAACCAAACTACATTTTCAAATTTCAGTGAAGATTCATACTACATGTAAATACATTAGAAGTCAACAAAGGGAATGGAAGGAATTGAATTCACTGGAGCACACTTTTCAGGAAGAAGCATTGCCTTGATTTCCTTGCTCAGGTTCTTGAGAATCCTCCGGAAGACACTTAGATGACTGTGAAAGTGAAACAGAGCCCAACTTAACAGGCCCAAGGAGGACAGAAAAGGAACACTTGGGATGGGAAAGTGTTCAATTCAATCAGAGCTCAAGATGTGTTTGATGGTGGAGTTTGATTGGATTAGAAAGTGTCTAGGGCACTAATGAAGCATACTTTTTGGTGGGTTTGATTATTTCTAGTTACAAAGGATAGACTGAGGAGAAAAGACTCACCCTGAATGTTGGTGACCCCAAGTCTTGGACTGAATAAGAAAAGAGGGAGAAAGTTAGAATCTTTTCTTTCCTTTTTCTTTTTCTTAGTAGGCTGATGGATCAAGCTGCAAGCTGCTCCCACTGCCATACCTTCTCCATCACAGAAGACTATTTCTCTGGACTGTGAGACAATCTACCCTTACTTCCTTTGGTTGCTTTTTGACAGCTATTTGACCAATGTGATGATCAGCCATCAATACAGAATGTGGAGTGATATGTTCCACCCAGTGCACCCTTTGGAGTATACCCTAATGATGAATGATCAGCAGCTTAGCCATGAAACTCAGTTTCATCTTTTCTTCCTCCCAATACCACACTTGCCAGCTTAAAACCTAAAGTTTCAGAACTGTGGCAGGTTAGACTCCTGAGGAAGTCAGAGGTTTTACTGGGGTTCTCTTAGGTTAGATAAGAGAAATAGAAGGAGTTTTTGAAGGTAGAATTTGGTAATATTGGTCTGTGATTCAGATCAATGGCATCTTAGCTAATTCTATGGGGAGTTGTGAAGAACTATCCCAATTGGGGTAAGAGTTGTGGCATCTAAACTCCCCATGAATCAATTGTTGGATGCAGACCAATTAGGGAAGAGAGTCTGACCTTGGGCAGTACTGCAGTCTTTAGCAATTTCCCAAAGGGGCTGGCTAGCTGCCCACAGCTCCCAGCAGCAGGGCAGCAATTTCTTCACTCTGGGTGACACATCACAGCTTCCATCATCAGGACACAAAGATAGATAGAGATAATTCCAACAAAGAAACAGAAGTCAGACAAAGACTGCCTAGTGCCCCCAACCCCTCAAAACCATCTTTCGGCAGCGTACCTACTATAAATAGCCAATAAGCTATGGAAGATGCAAAGACATAAGCTGAGGTGTTGATGTGACAATATTGTTTCTGATGGGTGCACACTCCTGACTCTACTACAGAGGGCTTGCTCACTCTCACCAGGGAGCCAGTCTAGTGCTGATTTGACAAGGAAGGGACCTGACCCACAGTAATGTGTCCTCATTGTTGCTAAGAAACCTGTGTTTGCAGAACTCAGACTTGTTTAACTCAAACTGCTCTGGAATGTACTAAGCAACTGAGGCAGACCCTTCAAGACTCCAACTGTGTAAAGAGAGCTTAGCCATGCTAGGGTATTGGTCCCCATGTTATTCTTACTGGTGAGAGCTGACTCAAGCAGGGATGTTGGTCCCCATGTAATTCTTACAAAGGCGAGGGTTACTAAAGGTGTTTGAGTAAGCATCTCTAAAAGCCTCTGCCTCAGTATACCATGGTTGCTCACGAACAGGGACTGATCCTGGAAATGGAAAACAGGTCACAAAAAGGAATCCCTATTACACTTGGATTTACTTTAGGATCTGAAACTTCTGGTCTACATGGAGAGACTTCTCATAAAGCTCTGATTACAGATGAAAAGGTCCAAATGTGGAGGACTGACTGGCCATTTTCAGCAATGATCTTCTGAGTCATGAAGAACTAGAATTGGGTGTATCATTGCAACCAACCCTGACAATATCCTTTATTGACTGGGGTTATCTTTAACATAGAAGGTGATTTCCTAAACCAGCTCCACATTTATTCCCTCCCAAATGATTCTATCAATAGATACTTTTGTGGATCTGGACTAAGCACCACATTAGAAGATGCACTACACAGATAAAGGCGGGAGCCTTTCCCTGCAAAGTCTCGGTAGACTTTATGGTGGCGAGTCCTAAAATCGCCGAATCAAACTGCATGATACAGAAGACAACTGCTAAAGACAGAAAGCGTGCTCTCCACCTTTGCACCTCATCATCAGCTGAGAGTTTAGAATGCCTTTAGGACATGCTCTAGCTGTGATAACATTGTCTGGACTAAGTCTTTGTCACAGAAAACATCACCTTTAATACCACAGGTACCATTTCCCCTTCACTGTCATGGATTCCTATGTGTGCAACAAATGAAGACATGGGATGAAACAACGATTCCAAATTCAAGTATAAAATCGAGTTGGCCCTGTGATGTTCAACCCAATCAGTCTCTTTTGAACATGTCCAGATAGTCATTAAGATCAACTTTAATAAAGGAGTTGTTAACTGTAGGGATGCCAGACCTGAGTTCTAATATCACCTTTAGTTTTTTTCTCCGTGACTTTAGGGGTGTTGTTTAGATTGGAGTGCCTCAAGCTTTTTTTCCTATAAAATAATAAGCTCGTGCTCCCCCAACTCAAGGATTTGAAAGTTTTTAGATGAAATGCTATATTAAAAACATGGGCTTAGTGTCCACACAGTTCATGATAAGTATAATAAATTATAGTAATTTAAAAGCACATATTGTCTCTATTCTGAAATCTTAAAAGAGACCTAATCCTAGATTTATTTAGTCTTGGATCTGGTACAGGATTTAGGAAGCCCGGAGAAAGAACAAGGGAAGCTAGGGGTAGCATAGAAGAGCAGTTTGGGGGATGGGGTGTTGAGATTGCTCAGAACCTAATAAGAACACAGTATTTTTCTTTTACTTTCCTGGTATTTCTTTCTGGGGTTTCTCTCCACTTTATTTCCATTGTTAATACTTGGGAGAAGTGCAGAGGAGATGTATTCACTAACCAGCCTCTCCTGCCCAAGTCTCGCAGCCTCAGCAAGGGTTCTTACTTCACTAGCCATGTGACACTTGCTCTGGTGCCAGAAATGTTAATGTTGCCAGCTTGACAATATCTAGAATCACCTAGAGACAAACCGATGCTCACATCTGAGAGGAAGTTTCTAGATTGTGTTAATTGAGATGGGAGGATCTATCCTGCATAGAAGTGGTATTATTCCACAGGCTGCGGTCCAGACTAAATAAAAGGAGTTTCTAATTTTGTTAATTTGGATACTGTCCCTGTGCCCTCTGATTAGTCAGGCTTAGGGTTTCTCTATTTTGAAACTGCATGGTGCTGGTATAGAGACAATCAGGTAGATCAACGGAATAGGATTGAAGAACGAAAAATAAACCCACACACCTATGGTCACTTGATATTTGACAAAGGAGCTAAAACCATCCAGTGGAAAAAAGACAGCATTTGCAACAAATGGTGCTGGTTCAACGGTCAGTCAGCATGTAGAAGAATGTAAATCAATCCATTCTTATCTCCTTGTACAAAGCTCCAAGTGGATGAAAGACTTCAATATAAAACCAGGTACACTGACACTATTAGAACAGAAAGTGGGGAAGAGTCTTGAACACATGGGAATAGGGGAAATTTTCCTGAACAGAACACCAATAGCGTATGCTGTAAGATCAAGAATTGACAAATGGGACCTCAGAAAATGGCAAACCATCTGTAAGGCAAAGGACACTGTCAATAGAAAAAAAGGGTAACCAACAGATTGGGAAAAGATCTTTACCAATCCTACATCTGATAGATGGCTAATATCTAATATATACAAAGACTCAAGAGATTAGACTCCAGAGAATCAAATAATCCTATTAAAAATGGGTACAGGACTAAACAAAGAATTCTCAACCAAGGAATATCGAATGGTCAAGAAGCACCTAAAGAAGTGTTCAACATCCTTACTCATCAGGGAAATGCAAATCAAAACAACCCCAAGATTCCATTTCACACCAGTCAGAATGGCTAAGATCAAAAACTCAAGTGACAGAAGATGCTGGTAAAGTTGTGGAGAAAGAGGAATGTTCCTCCACTGTTGGTGGGATTGCAAGCTGGTAAAACCACTCTGGAAATAAGTCTGGTGGTTCCCCAGAAAATTGGACATAGTATTACCTGAGGACCCAGCTACACCACTCCTGGACATATACTGAAGAGATGCTCCAACATATAACAAGGACACATGCTCCACTGTTCATAGCAGTCCTATTTAAAATATCCAGGAGCCAAGAAGAAGCCAGATGTCCTTCAACAGAGGAATGGATACAGAAAATGTGGTACATTTCTACAGTGGAGCACTACTCAGTTATTTAAAACAACTACTTCATGAAATTGTTAGGCAAGTGGATGGAACTAGAAAATATCATCCTGAGTGAGGTAACCCAATCACAAAAGAACACACATAATATGCATCTACTGATAAGTGGATATTAGCCCCAAAAGCTTGGAATACTAAGATACAATGCACAGACTATATGAAGCTCAAGAAGGAGGAAGACCAAAATGTGGCAGTTTTATTCCTTCTTAGAAGGGGGAACAAAATACTCATGGGAGGTTGAGGGTAGGAGGGACTTGGGAGGAAGAGAGGAGGGAGCAGGGAAAGGGGGGGGACAGGATCAGGTATGAGAGGAGACAAGGTTGATATACAGAGGGTCAGGAGTTTGAACAGGGATGTGTGGCAATGGGGGATGGAAAACTGAGGGTAGCCACCAGAAAGTCCCAGATGCCAGGAAAGCAAGAGGCTCCCAGGACCCAACAGGGATGAGATTATCTGAAATGTCCAACAAAGGGGAGGGAGAACATGTAGAGACCATATCCAGAGGTTACCCCAGTTGGGGGAAGGGGCCACCCACCCTTCTCAAAGTTTTATTCCACAGATGGTCTCGTCTAAAGAAAATATGAAGAGAAAGAGTGGAGCAGAGACTGAAGAAAAGGCTATCCAGAGACTGCACCACCAGAGGATTAATCCCATATGCAGCCACCAAACCCAGTCACTATTGTGGATGCCAAGAAGTGCTTGCTGACAGGAGCCTGATATGGATGTCTCCTGAGATGCTCTGCTAGATCTGAACTGATACAGATTAAGATGCTTGCAGATAACCATCAGACTGAGCTCAGGGGTCCCAAATGGAGGAGTTAGAGAAAGGACTGAAGGAGCTGAGGGGGTTTGCAACCTATAGGAAAAAAACAACATCAGCCATCGAGGTCCCCCAGGGATCCCAGGGACTAAACCACCAGCCAAAGTGTACACATGTGTATGTTGATATCAAGAAGATACAGGATTGGACAGTAGAGAGTGGGCAAGAACAAAGTTTTGGGAATGTGGAAGAGGAGGAGGAGGAAGCGAGAGAATCATGATGGAGGCAGCAGAAGAGGATGGTTCAGATCGCGGTGAATCAGATCGGTTTTATCTTGTTTAGGTGGGAGGTCTATATCTTTCTTAATTGGTAGTGAATTTATTGTCTAGAAGTATCGTGGATTGAAATTTTAACATATAAATCTGTTTGATAAGTTATTGATTGCTGAGTCATGTTTTCACCGGGCTGTAAAGGACAGTGTGTGAAAGCAATGGCTGAGAGGCAGCTGGAGCGTGCAGTTCCAGCTCTGTTGCCACCACGAGGTGAGGATGCACAGGGCTCATAGAATGAGAAGTGTGGGTACCAGGCTTGGTAACTAACCACCTAGGGTACTGTGCTTGGCTCCGCCCAGGAGCAGCTCCCTGGAATGAGAGCTCCCATGGAGTCTCATTTTGCAGGACTGATAACAAACGGGAATTTTTTTGGTCATTTTTACCACAACACACATGGAAGGACTCATGGCTCCAGCCACATATGTAGCAGAGAATGGCACTGTCTGCCGTCAGTAGGAGGAGAAGCCCTTGGTCCTGTAAAGGCTCTTTCCCCCTGTGTAGTGGAATGCCAGGGTGCTGATGTGGGAGTGGGTGGGTGGGAGGAGCAGCATCCTCCTAGAAGCAGGGGAGGGGAGATGGGAGAAGGGGGAACTGGGAAAGGGGATAACATTTGAAATGTAAATCCTTAAAATAGCCAATAACAACAAAACAAAAACAACAACAACAGAAAAAGAAGCTGGTTGAACATCAGCATCCATCTCTCTCTCTCTCTCTCTGCTTCCTGGAAGTGGATGTAATGAGACAGCTGCTTCATGACTGTTACCAGCTCTTCCCCCACCAACATAGCTGTGTCTTCTCACTGTAAGCCAGAAAAAGCCCTTCCTTCCCGAGGTTCCTTTTCTTGAGGTATTTCATCACAGAAGGAGGAACATAACTAACACAGTGTCTCAATCTCTGCTTCTGTCCCTTACACGTTCTCTTGCCTCCGGGAGTGAGTGTGTTTGGGGAGTGAGTGTGGACCCCACAGAGCGATCACGTCAGATACCTTCATGAACCTTAAAGAACACCCGTTGTCTCATTGTTTCAAGTTAAAGAGATTTTTGACAATATTAAAACACTCCAGTCTGGCAGCCTTGCTTCCCAGTCAGGCCCACAAATCCAGGATAACCATCTCTACTTCATCTTCTAACTCCCACCACATTATGCCGTATGAAACCATCCAAGATTAAAATGACAAATTAACTGTTAACTGCTAAATATTTAACGTCCAAAAAAAGAAAAAGCTGTTTAAAACTCATAAAGATCTAAGCAATAAATCTAAATACTAGACTGGGGAGTGCTATATTACCCACAAATTTTTTTTGGTGGTATCTTGCTCTTGTCTTTTATATCAAGAGTTTCCCAATTGGAAAATACACATCAAATTTAGTGCGATAATTTATGATCATGTTCCTATATCCCCATCCATTCTTTCTCCGTCGTTTTCTCGGTGTTGGTAACAGTTTCAGTTTATCATTGTGCATAGATAAGTGGTTTTGGTTTTTCCCCTTCTAGTGTTGCCCTTGTTTACTGGAGTATACTTATGTCCAAATCATATTTCTTCTATTATCCTTGACAACCTCCTCTGGTTTGATTTTTAAAACATAAATGACAGACTCCTACACCAGGCTGGAGATCGGTTTGAACCAGGGACAGGGAACCTTCATTCCCCTCCTATGCCGATAATTCACTCCACATCTAAGCTACTTTTATTTCTACTGAGATGGCTGGAAGAGTCACAACACACCATTTTCCATCAGCCAGTCCCATATACATACATATACACATACACACACGCACGCGCGCGCGCGCACACACACACACATATATATAAACAGATGGAATAATGTGGCGAAAATGTCCGTGAGTTACAAGCGTGTGCCCAGTGAGCACAGCTGCAGGGTCTTTGCTCACGTCAGCGTCACTTCCTGTTATGTTCAACCCCTTTCCTCCTTGGGTACGGCCACACAAATTCAACATAACAGATATTATGAATGAGAAATTTCCCCTGCAGACGCCTGGTCCATAGCCAGTGATACTGTTTGAGTAGGTTGTGGAACCTTAGGGAGGTGGAGCCTCAGGGGAGGAGGTGGCTCACAGGGCATCAGATCTTAAGGATTATAACCTGGGCTCACTTCCTGTCTGGTCTCTGCTCCCTGTTCCTTGCGGTAAGAACAGGTGAGGTGTTCTAGCCAGCCACATGGTGTGAGCCACCAAAGAGTTTCGTTTCCTTTCCTACCATGATGCATTGTATGCCCTCAAATTGTTTGCCAAAATACATTCTTCCTTTGGAATAGATCATAGGGACAAGACAAAAATAACAGCACAACACAATGCTTACTGCACAACTCAAAGCACCTCTCCCACGGACCACAGTGTGATTGGCTATCAGACCCTAGCACTCCCACGGACCACAGTGTGATTGGCTATCAGACCCTAGCACTCCCACGGACCACAGTGTGATTGGCTATCAGACTCTAGCACTCCACCTTTGAAGGCCTTTCCCGGGCCTCTCAGTCCCCGACCCCTGTTCCTTTAGTGCTTTTGACTCTTCTAAAAGGACCATGTTTTGCCCTCAAAGGAATTCTCACTAGAGAACCTTGAATGAGCTGCCAATAGAACAAAACCAGAAGCAGGTCTTAAGCACACGGGCAAATCTGAGTCTCTTCAGTGATGCCAAGTTACTTTCAGGAAAACTCCGTTACTCTGGTCCAAACAAGCCTCAACAGTGCCACGGGGAAACCCAAATGGATGCTCAAGAGCAACTAACCCATTGTAGAAGAGAGATCATCTAGGGGGTTAGCTTGAGACTCTCCAGACACAGATACCAGAATCTACTACCCACAACATAGAGCCAGGGCCAGCAAGATAGCCCTGCCGAAAAGGGTGTTTGCCACTAAGCCTCATGACCTAATGTAATCTGTTACCCACATGGTAGGAAGTGAAATGAGAGCGTATCAGACCCCTGCAAGCTATTCTCTCATCTCTGCCTGGTCACTGTGGCACACACACACACACACACACACACACACACACAGAGAGAGAGAGAGAGAGAGAGAGAGAGAGAGAGAGAGAGAGAGATCCTAAAATAAGATAAAAGTTGAAGCTAAAGGCATAGGTATTTATTTCCAACTTCAGACATTTCTGAGAGCTGTATGAATCTAGGTTTAATTGAACTCGATCTAAACTTCATGTGACTTCAAAGAAGAGCCTGGAACTGCCCACAGTTAATGAAACCCATGCCCAGCTTTGGCCTATGTGGAGCGTGACCCGCCTCCTTGGCCATCTTCTAGGGTACCCTTACTGGTCCGACTCACTATTGCAGCTTCTGTCCCACATGGCAACCCAGGACAAAGTAACTGTCATATGTCTCCTTTGATATATCCTATGTACAGTACTCCCACACTTCAGTCTGAAGGACAAGGAATAGGGTGTGTTGATTTTTTTCTATCCCCCAAAACTCATCACAATGATAAACACAGTGGAAACCAAAAGGTATGTGTCATTAGCATCATGCTTATAAAGCGAATGGTTTGAAATTTCTTCAGTTCATAAAGGAAGCCTGGCCATAGTATCATCTCCTTTCCGTTACCTTGTGTCTGCATGTCTGCCTAGTAACCAAACCTATCTCCATGCAAAACATGGCAGAACTACGGCTTATGGGTCTGTAACATTTCCCCCTTTGGAAAAGCTATGTGCTCAACAGGACTGCAAGTTTGTCTCCATAAATTACTTCTAAACATTACGTCAAGCCACATTTAGTACTGCCCGATACGATTGGCTCCTTCCACTCTACAATAGTCTGCAGTGTGAAAAAAAATTATGGAAAGTGAGGGCAGAACATTGTAAAGGTCCTTTATGTAGGATTATCTTATGTCAGGATGTCTGTGGTTTCATTCGAACTCCTCAACCCCATTCTAGAGATAAGCTAAGGCTCTGAGGAGCAAGGGACTAAGACAGGGCAGGACCTTAGAAATAGAATTTGATTCCGACACAGCCAGGTATCGACTTCAGAGTCCACATCTTTTTCAATTCATGTCCCTTAGAAGACATCTGCCTCGTAAGATAACTCGGGCGAGGTGACTGACGGGCGAGGAGGCAGAGAGGCAAACGCTACCTTACACTGTAGGACCTACACTCACCATGGCTTGATGATGAAGGGACGTAACAGAGAGCTTTGTGTCTGGCTTTGGTTTTCTCCAGTGGAGGGCAGATCAGTATCTGTCCCACTTACGGCTCTCTTCCCCTAGCTTGGCACAATGTCTAGCTCCATAACTGTGCCTCTCTTCGCAAAAAAATACTATTCCTACCCTATGTTGTGGAGCTTGGTTTTGGGTTTTTGGTTTTTTTACAATTGGGTACCAGTAATAACCACCAAATGTACTTTTATTGATTTTTGTTTTGTTTTGTGTTTAGCTATCCTGCTTGCTGAAAACTTTATAAATATGTAATCAGTACATCTTGTCCAGGAGACAATTGATCTGTGGCTTGGAACTACACAGTCCAACATAACGGCCACTGACCACATGGGACTATGTAAATGTTGATCAAATAAAATGAAAACTTCATTCCCTTCATTATACTCATCCCACATTTGCAGGTTTCAACAGCCATACATGGCCGGCAGCCTCCTTACTAGACAAATGTGTAGAGACTCTGTCCACCATCGTAGGATATTTGATGAGGCAGCATTAAATTATAACATGGGTTTTGGTACTAGACAGATGAGGGTCAGGTAGAATGTAGCCACTGGGAAGTAACTAGTTACCATCTGTAGAGTAGAATAACAGCTTTCCTGTCTTGGCTTCAGTTTCCAGGAAGCAGAACTGGAGAGAGGGGCTGTTTATTGAGGAGAACCATTGGGAAGAAGAGCAGTAAGGATGGGTGTGTGAAGTGGGAGGAGGAAGAGCCCACATGTGAGTATAGAGCTGCCTGATCCTGCAGAACTGTCAGAAAAGCTGTATTGATGCATCTCAGGATCTGTGGTCTGGGAGTAGAAGGAAAGGGAAACATTCATTTCTTAGTGTCTACTTCCTTCCCTTGCTTTCCTGGTGGGGAGTGATTCAGAGACCTCCTTTAACTGTCTTGCCTGGCAGGGATTACTCAACAAGCCAAGCTCCCAATGGATCTCATGGGATGCATGCATGTGCCTCCCCACTCACTGCGTGTGCATGGTCCTTCCCACTCACTGTAGTCAGAGCTCTTTGTGGTACTCAGGGTCAATTACTCTTGGTGGTATGACTCACTTTTGTTCCTTGTCATTCCGTCGAGAATTCTAAAGTGATCACGTGGTGGAGATGGCTTCAGGTTTTCAATGACTGAAATTTTTGCTGTTCATTTAACTACCCATAAACACCATGAGTGCTAGTGATTGGGGAAAGAACCTGAATACCATTTTGGATTCTATGTATAGGCTACATTTGTGGGCAAAATGTTACAACCCAGAAGATTATTGGGCCTGTGATGGACATTTATGGGGTATAGTAATCCCCAAAGACATGTTATTCATCTAAGCAAGGGTATGCATGGTTAAGCTAGAGTAGGTTGTGGTCATGTGTTCACTGTTAAATCTTTCAGTAATTACAGTGGACCTGCCCTTGGTGATGGTGTTGTACTATGTACCATAGCAACTGCATCCAGCAGCCCGATAATGATGGCTGTCAGAGGTACCGCATGACAGGAAGACAAACACGTATCTGGAGTAAATACAAATTTTGTTAAGGGCAAAGTTCTGCTTCCTGTGGGTTACGAACCCTGTGGAGGGAGTCACATATCAGGTATCCTGCATATTAGTATTTATATCATAATTTCTAACAGTAGCAAAATGAAATAATTTTACGGCTGAGGGTCACCGCAACACTAGAGATGTACTACATTAAAGGACCACAGTGTTAGGGCGGCTGAGAACCATTGCACTAAAAGGATTTGTCATAATTAACCTGCCATTGAGTGTTTGTGTAGAGTACATATCAAGGATTCAAGGCCATTCCGAGACATTGGTAGGTTCTCAGATGGGCATAGGTCTGAGAGTAAAGGATGGGCAAGCTTATTCTCACTTCCAGGCGCCGGTCCACACGCCCTTTCAGAAGTCATTTTCCCATCCCTTACAGTCAGCACTGTCAAGCTGCTCAGGGTCAGCCGAGGCATTTTGTATTGCTCAGGACTCTGCTAACTCATAGGTTACAACACCTTTCATTCTACAAGAAACAGGATTGTGAGAATTCCTTTCTTTTAAATATGGTCCTTTATAAAGATCTAGTTTTTGAAAAACACCAACATTAAATGCATTTTGTCTATGAAGATGCTGTTTCGTCTGTTGGTGGGTAAGACTCCCACCCCATAAGACACTATGAATAGAGGTGAGATGGAGACACGGCTGGAGTAGGTGACTCCAGGGCAGGGTCAACAGGTCACACATGTTATTTGTGCACCAGCTGTCTCATGACCCTGTGCTCTATGCAACACTTAAGGGCTGATGATGTTGTGTGAAATTACATCATGGTCTGGAGGTTCTGTTGCAGTGAGTTCAGAATGGTCGTTTGGGGTCTCATAGTCACTTCATGCCCCAGGTGTCATAACTGTGCTAGTTGTTAGAGGAACATCTCAGAGAGTATTTATCAAAAAGACAGTAATTCTATACTTTAGAGGTCACGGTCTCGCTCCAGAAATCAACAATAATCCTCTTGTCAGGGCTTGTCAGAAACTGCACTCTTATCTACCAGCGATCTCCTCAGGAAAATTGGGCCTGACAGGTCATGTGGCCCAAGTACAAAGTAGTCTGTCCCACAATCTAGGCCCTTTACTGACTTCCTTTTCTGCTTAGATCTGAATCAGTCAGCTTTCTGTCACCATAAAAAAATTCAAAGTAATTAAATTATAAAGAGAAAAGGTGTATTCTACCTAAAAGTTTGGAGTCTTTGGTCTGATTAACCCCTATTGTTCTGAGCATGTAACAAGGCAGTAAGTATATTATAGTGGAATAGTCTGGTGAAGCAAATTTCTGACTTCATGTCCAGGAAGTGAAAGAGAAATAGAAAAAAAAAAATCTGGGGCCCCACATTTCTCTCCAAGATGTTCTCCTAGTGGTCCAGGGTCTTTCTGACAGGTCCCACTCCCACAGTTCCAACACCTCCCAATAGCGCCATGCTTAATACTAAACTTTGAATACACAGGACCTTAGGAAACATTCAAGACGCAAAATGTATATCAGGATTCCACATGAAACTGGAGACGTTTCCGGGCACATGCTAAACTGTATCAAGTGCATAGTGTGTTCCTTTCAACCAAAGATTCAGCAACATTGTGCCTTTTTTATTACAGATGCTCTGAGGGGTTGAAACAATTATATGGGTGTGCTTCAATACAGCCCAGACTTTGCATTTTCTAAAATCTTTACCACCAACTACACACCTACAGGAGACAAAGAGAAGCACAGAGATGTAATTACCAATCCAACCTGTATAGGAAATGACCCAGTTCCTGTCACAAATAAATTCCAAAACTAAAATAAAATTTCAAAGAGATGGAAGGAGAATTTGTAATTGAGAGTAAAAAATTATACTGTGTGTGCATATATGCATGCATGTGTGTACATGTGCATGTGTATGTGCATATGTGCATGTGTGTATACCTATGTTTATTGTGTGTATACATAAGAGATAGATAAATAGATAGAGAGAGAGAGGGGGAGGGAGAGAAAGAGAGAGAGAATGTTTAAATGAGCCACATCAACATGTGGGAATTAGAGAACAACTTATAGGAACTTATAGGAATTAATTCTCTCCTTCCACTATGTGGGTCCCAGGGAACAAAGTGAGATCATCAGGCTTCATATCAGGTGTCTTTACTGGCTAAGCTATTTTGATGCCACACAAACTTTGAAAACAGATTGCAATGCATAATTTTTAGTCATATGTTTCAATGGCCTTCTTTTAAATGTTAACACATAAAACAGCTTTAAATTTGAAAGATTGACTATGTGGTATGTTAAAAAATGACATTTATTTATTTAGTATTTTTAGATGTGATAATAACAAGTCATGTCTCAAATAGTTTTATGTTTTAAGGATCGTAGTGATGTGAGTAAGAGTGGCCCCACAGGCTCATATATATAAATTTAAATATATTTGGTTCCCAGTTGGTGGAACTGTTTGGGAAGGATTAGGGGGTGTGGCCTTGTTGGAGAAGGTATGTCACTGAGGGTAGACTGTGAGGTGATAAAGATCATGCCATCTGCAGCATATGTGTGAGTCTCTCCCTGCCTCCAACCTGAGGATCAAGCTGTAAGCTTTCAGCTGTTCATACTACCATGCATTTACTCTGTAGCCATGAACCCATGACTCCTGAAGTCATATGTCCTAAATTAAATGTTTTCTTTTATTGACTGCATTGATCATGGTCTTTTATTGCAGCAATTGATAAGTGACTAAGACAATGATACATATATAGCTTTTACTAATAAAAACACAAGGTATCTGGGACTCATTTAAAATTTATATGGGAAAAGGAAAAAGTGGAATTTTGCTTGAAAACTATTGGCTATGAGTTGATCATTGTTGAAACCAGGTAAAATATACATGACCCATTGTTTATTATTATTGCTTTGTTTGTGTTCTGTCTCTCTCTCTCTCTCTCTCTCTCTCTCTCTCTCTCTCTCTGTCTCTCTCTCTCTGTCTGTCTCTCTCTCTCTCTCTCTCTCTCTCTCTCTCTCCTCTCTGTGTGTGTTTAAGCTTTTTTATAACAAACAATTTTAGTTTATTAATTAAAAATGTTGTTAGTGCTTGTTCCCTATGCCATTGTTAGGGTATCTCTCTGGAGACTGTCTCCTGTCTCACTTGCAAGAACATGTACAATACTGACTGCCCTGTTTTAGTTTCTGCTGCTATGATAAAGACTATAATCAAAAGAAACTTGAGGAAGAATTTGCTTCAGCTTTTAACTGATGTCTACCATAAAAAGAAGCCAAGGCAGGAACTCGAGGTGGGAACCTGGAGACAGGAAATGAATAATACAGAAGCTATGGAGCAATGCTGCTTACTGCTTTGGTCCTCATGGCTTGTTCAGTCTGCTTTCTTACATTACTCAGAATCACCTGCTCAGGTTGGCGCATTTATAGTACGTCAGGCCCTTACCTCAGCCTTTAATCAAGAAAATGCCCCCAAAGACTTGCCTATATGCAAGTCCTTTCAGCTAATACCAGCTTGTGTCAAATTCAAAAACAACAAAAATAATAACCAGCCAGGACATTGAAAGTCCCATTCTCGCCCAATCCCACAACATGACATCTTTAACATTATGCTGGAATAGCCACATGACCATGCGGCTTTGAGTCAGGGAACGAGAAAGAAAGTTATTATACCTCTAGGACAAGACAATGGAGACATCTCTGCCTGTCTCATGTCAAATCAGGCTGATTCTGATCATCCCCACACTGATCTGGATGGAGAAGAAGACATTTGCCAGATCAATAGCCACGTAGAAAGAGCTAGTGACTGTTATGATCGACGTCCATCAAGACAGGACAGCTGGCAAGGCAGCTGCTCTCGGGGCTGCCACCTGAGTAAATTTATGGCTGTCACACATTGTGCTCTCTCTTGCTGCAGTTGTTATGTTTACAGCAGCCAGACTGATGGATGGAATGGAATCATTATGGGGACCACAAACCCAGCATCATTGAAGCCTTTAATGGTAGCATTCATCTCTGCAGTTCCTTCTAATGCACAATTACACTATGATCTCAATCAGAAATATGAGGCAGGGGTAATGAAAAGAGCTTGTATCTCATCCTCCCATCACGGAATCTCTCTGCAGGTCAGAGAACCTGTATGCGACGATTCTCCCAAGCCTTGAATATACCTACTCAAATGATGTATGTGGGAGATTTCTAGAATTGTTCTCTTTCTATGGTTTCAACAAAGACCAAAGCCACCAAATAAGAAGCAGGGACTAAAGGCAGGCCATGCTGGAGAAAATCTGTATGAATCTGGCTGGGATCTACAGGCCTTGACA
Organism: Micromys minutus; assembly: GCF_963924665.1. Lineage (NCBI taxonomy): Eukaryota > Metazoa > Chordata > Mammalia > Rodentia > Muridae > Micromys > Micromys minutus. The sequence continues at coordinate 47,357,293 of NC_137953.1, forward strand.
CTTCAGTATCTGCTGGATTAGCAAAGAGCTAGAACAATGTGGATAGGAAGCAGTGTTCAGTGGCATACACCATGTCCAAATATTGTTTGAGGGATTATATGTGAAAACCTTGTAAAAGCACACTGGGTGTTATTATGTAATGAAAAATGGTTAGCTACTCTGTTGCTATTATTATTACCCCAAGGACTATATATATATAGTCTACCTCCCACCACCTCTGCAATCTTATTGCTTACTGGCCCCATAAGGCATGTAGGAATAGTTAAAACAACAGTAGAAATTGCAACTTTACCTTTCTACTAGAATCTTGGATGATCATAAAAAGTTAATATTTTTAGCTCATCCCCACCCGCATCACTAATTAAAATTTCCCTAGTTGTCATGTTGGATCCCTCTTTTTCTGAATTTTTCTTTTTAGTAGCCCATTGTAATTGCATATGGCACCTAATTCTAAGCTATTCCTAATTCTGAACCTCGATGTATTACCAGAAATGATGTCCAGTCTAGTTCATGAGAGATAAGAAAAATAAAAAGTGGTCAACTGAAAAGAAAGCAAATATAGAACGAGAAAAAATAAACACAGGAGGCTAGGAATTTAGTCCAGAGGTAGATTATTTGCTTAGAATATACAAGGTTCTGGGTTCAAGCACAGTTCTGCAAAATAACTAAATAAAATAAAGTTGTCACAGTAGATACAAATCTAAGTAATTGCTTAGTAAAAATGTACTAATTCATTACACTAAAGCATAAGGACTTTAAAACTAGATCTAAATAATACAAGTAGATATTTACAAATGATAGTAGTGGGACCTACAAGTATGGAGCCTAAAGATGAGGTGGAATAAAGTCTCATGCAGTAGCCAACATTATTCAGAGCATCAGACAATTTATACTCTGACAGTTAAGAAGAATCACATGAATAAACATTCACAAGGACAAGGTGCACATGACAAAAACACATTTTTCTATAGAAGCATTTAAACAAACAACAATAGCCAGTTGTAATGAGTAATCTGAAGTAAACTCACACCTGCCCAGTACATCTTGGTGGAGCACAAAAGCACATTCCAAGAACAATTCATGTCTTTGCAGAAACTGAGCTCTTGTTTTCTTGGCATTTTCTCATGTGAGCTCAGAACTCCCTTTGAACAATTCCATTCATGGACCAAGTTCTGATGGTAACCCTCACCTTTAATTTCAAAACTTGGGGGCAAAGGCAGGTAGATCTTTGAATGTCTGGGTGAGTTTCAAGATGACCAGGGGCTACACAGAAAAACCCTATCTCACAAAACAACAACAACAACAAAAACAAGATTATGCTAAAAATTAGAGACAATAGAAGGATTAAAACCTGGTTGAGAAGATAGCTCAGTCGGGGAAGTATGCACCTTGCAAGTATGAGGAGTTGATTCAATCCCTAGGACCCATGTTTAAATGGCAGATGTGGTGGCTTGTCCTTGTGACACTCACACTGAGAATTGGGAAGGAAAAAGACAAGAGAATCTCTGAGGCTTGATGGCCAGCTATCTGCCTAGTCTAGCCTAAATGGTGAGTTTCAGGTCAATGATGGACCCTGTCTCAGGGAAGATAAATGATGCTCCTGAGGATGACACGTGAGGTTGTCTCCTGGACTTCACATGTATCCAAACATATGCACATGTGGGAGCAGCCACATGCATGCATGTGCACCCACACACCTCTATATCCCTACAGGAACACACATGCACTATATGCACATTTTTAATTTTTTATTCTTTATGAAATTCACATTATATACCCCACTCCTACTCATCTCATTTCTTCATATCTGCCCTCTGCCCTTGCAGCTTCCCCTCCAAAATCAAATCAAATCAAATAAATAAAATCTTGTTGTGGAAGTTGCAGTTGTAGTGTATCACAGTCTCACACAGTATGTCCTGTTCACATCTCTTTAGTTGCAAATGTTTATTGCAATGAATCATTGGTTTGTTTCCAGGTCTCTGGTTTCTACTTCATTATCTGGAAGTAGATATTGGTTTCTACTTCACTATCTAGACTGGAGTCTCACAAGAACTCCTCTTAGATATTCTATTGTTGTTCTGTGTCATGGAGATCCTGCAGCTTTGGATCTACAGGCAAGTGGGTAGGAGGTAGGTTTGGAGATCTCTCTTCACCCAAGCCACTTCACAGCAGGCAAAGGGGTGAGGCCTGTTCCCCGTCAATGGTTGGCTCACTCTTTCCTTGCCATCATTGGCTCTACTGTGCTGCCCGGTTGAAGGGTGGGGCCATCTGTCCTGATCCTCAGATATCCACATGATCTCTAGTAACAGCCCAGACCATAAACCTTTAGTGGTAACACAGACATCACACAGACCCCAGCTACAGCAGGACTCCAGACCCAGACAAGGCCTTGATGACAGCCTAGAACCAGGACTTCACCATGCTTCCTCATATTTGCCTGTTCCTTGAAGTGGGAATTACTGGTTTCACTGGAGACTCAACTGTGTCATGTGATGATTTTCTGGAAACTGTCTTATGAGAGGATGTTTTGCTAAAGCAGCCACATGTAAGAATGGTTTGTTGAGAACAGACACATGGTGTTTTTCTGGAAGTTGCCTGGTGAAAGGGTATGTAATGTTTTGCTGGAGCAGATGCCTGAGAGGCAGGTAATGTTTAGAAAGAGTATAAGTGTAAACCCATAGACAGTGGGTGATGCTCGGGAATTGGTTCATCTTGCAACTCTTTGCTGGTTATCGATGGGCTTTGCTGATACTGATCTTTGCTGATAACATGGCTTGCATTGGTTCACCTTGCTTTCTTCACTGATCTTCAGTTGTCATGATATTATAGAGAGAAACACACCAAAGAACTTCTGGTGGCTTTCTGGCTTCTTCTTGCCATTTTTACAGACTGGTGCTAATCAGTGGAGCCTCACAGTTTCTTCTAGATCTAGCTGCTGCTACTGATTCATATTTGGCATTTGCTAAGTGGACAAAACTGCCACCAATGATTTGTGTTTGGTGTTTGCTAGTGCACTGGACTGCTGCTGATAACGAACATTGGAATCTCTCCAAAGAACTATCTCTAAACAGGTCCACAACCTGTTTCCTATTATTCTTTCTTTTCCCCTAGCTCTGGTGGTTGGTGGGTTAGAAGGCAGGTTAGAGTGTCAAAATATCATAATTAAAGTAGGTTTTAAAAAAATCTAAACCTACAGTTCCTTGATGAGTCTCCGGTTTCACCTTTTTTTCACAATATATGAAACCTTTGGCTTTGATTTCTCTTTCTTTTCTCCACTGAATATGCCAGCTTTTTCATCCCTCCATCACACTCCCATTCATTGTATGGTGCCTGGGACAGGCACTTGGGTGTCTCTCTTCCAACCTCCCCAGCTGGCACGGCCAGGGCCATAATCACATATTTTTAAAAGCAAAACGATAAAAACTCAGCTTCCAAACAAGATATAATATCATGCACCAATTATTGACTTCTGAAATAGACAACCAAAAGTAAAGTGTTTTTAAAAAGCTGCTTTTGTGTTCACGAACAACAGAGAATGGTCATCTTTGCCAAACAGGAAAGAAGGAGGTGGGGTATGAACTTAGCATCTCACAAGTTCCCAGTTTGCTTGAGAGGGAGCTGAGGTCAGTAATGCTCCAGGAGAAGAAACAGAGCTCAGAGTCTGCATAGCAGGGTCGGTGCTGGGAAGGGCAGTTCTAACACAGAGCTCTGGAGCTCCCTAGAACATACTTAGTCAACTAGCATAGGCCATCTGCTGAAACTGAGACTGGAAAAAGACAAGATGGCGGCATGTGGGTCTCACAGAGGACTGAGACTATGTTACACCTCCCCTGTATGTCAGAATATAAACCTAAACTGAGAAAACTGGATAGAGAGCTTAGAAATAAAATCAGCAATTATATTAAAGAATATAATAGAAATATATTTAACATATTTAATTTTAAGAAAGGTGTGTATGTGTGTGCGCACATGTGTGTTGTATGCACATATGCTTGTGGTTACCTGTGGAGGCCAGAGGAGGACATCAGATTTCTTGATTTACAGGTTTTTATGAGCCTCTCAATGTGGTTGCTAGGAATCAATCCCTAGTCTTCTGTAAGAACAGCAAGCACTCTTAGCTTCTTGATCCTCTCTCCAGCTACTATTCCATATATTTTAAAATATAGGTTGAGATTTTTTTTAAAGATATCTTTAAAATAAAAAATCAAATTGAACTTCTGGATATGAAAATTACAGCATGCCAGATTTAAAACATACTAGATGGATTAACACAGATTGGACACTGCAGAAAAAATAATTAATGAACTCAAAGACTAACAGCAAAAGAAACTGCTCAAAAGAAACAGAATATTTTAGTAGAAGGAACTTCAGTGAACTGTGAATACTTCAAATATATAAAGGTAGATCACTGAAGGAAGAGGCAGGTAGAAAGCTCAGTAGGTTCTAAGCTGTGGAATTTAAAAAAGCTTTTGTGAGGTCAATGGCATATTCATAAACTGGCAAAGTAACCTTTATGCTGGATAGTTTAATACCAACTTGACACAAACTAGAGTCATCTGAAAGGAGTGAACCTCAACTGAGAAAGTGTCGTCATAAGATCCAGCTGTAAGCAGACAAGCCTGTAGGGCATTTTACTAATAAGCAATTGATGGGAAGGGCTTAGTCCATTGGGGTGGTGCGGTCCCTGGGCTGGCAGTCCTGGGTTCTGTAAGACAGCAGTAGGATGAGCAAGCCATGAGGAGTAAGCCAGTAATCAGTGCTCTTCCATGGCCTCTGCATCAGCTCCTGTCTCCAGGTTCCTGCCATTTTTGAGTCCCTGTCCTGACTTCCTTAAGTGATGAACTGTGTTATGGAAGTACAAGCTGAGTAAATCCTTTTCTGCCCAGGTTGCTTTGGTCATGGTGTTTCATTATAGTAATAGGAACCCTAACTAAGACAACGTTTTTTCTTCCCAAGTCATAGTGGGTCTTTCCAAGATCCTCTGGTAAAGGTCTGTACTCACATGTGAGAAAATACTCTGGTGCCTTAGTGATTGGTACAGCAAGAGCGATCCATCTGCAATTTCAGGATGTTTAAATATACGAGGGCCTTCAGGAGACAGAGCTTCCAAAGTCCAGCTGAGATTCTCTTGGTGACCTCTTAGCTAATACTTTCTTGTGACTGCTCAAGATCCCATAACTGATCTCACAGCTCCTGGTTGATTATGGCATCCCAGGGTTATAAGATACTTTGTTTTGTGTGTGTGTGTGTGTGTGTGTGTGTGTGTGTGTGTTTTAACTGAGGCTCAATCATAAAGGGGGGAGCCACGGCTTTACAACAGCTTGCCAGGCTATGCAAAGTAGAGCAAAGCCATGCAGTTGTTCTTTAAGACCCCTTTCTCCCAGCTCTACTGTTCATGTCTATCTTTTTCCTACTGTGTTCCTACCTTATGGCCCAAAACTAGAGACAACTCATCAGTAGATAAATAATAAATGGGCTATTCAGACATAATGAAGAAAGAAATGCTGGCATGTGCCAAACGGGTGAACTTTGAAAACATTATGCTAAGTCAGGCACAAAAGGCTACATATCACATGGATTGATCTATATAAAATGTCTACAGTAGGCAACTTCATAGAGGTAGCAACCAAATTAATGACTGCCATAGTCTGTGCGCAGGAGGATAGGAATGACTGCTAATGGGTGTATGCTTTCCTTTAGAGACTGATGAAAATGTTCTAAAATTATATAGTGATGATGGATGAACAACCTTATGAATATACTGAAACGGCTAAATTGTACACTTCAAAAGGGTGAATTTTTTGCTATGTAAATTAGACTTCAATTTTTAAAAGTGGGGGGAAAAGATGGCAATTAATAAGATAGTATTTTAGAAAATCTAACAGAAAAAAAAAGCTTTAAAAAATCGAGATGGTCCTAGAAGCTTTAAAGAAGTGGAATCAGTGATCAAAACGATTCCCTTATGAAATATGGACGTGGAGGTCATGGGATGCCGAGCTGCAGTGGTGTCGGCTAAGTTAGTCACGAGGTCTAATGAGCTTGACTTTGTTAGCTAACTAATATCGTCAACATCGTACTGCATATCGGAAACGTGCTGGGGTGGACTTTATGTGAAATAACTAGCTTGTGTGATTAATTAATTTACTGTGTGTATCAAACTGTGTGCTTTATTTTCAGTTATTTATTTTTTCTGAGGAAGCATCTTTCTATATTTTCTTAGGCTGACTTCAAACATGTGATCCTCCTGCCTCAGCCTCCTGGAGTTACAGATGTGTACTGCTATACCCAAATGCCATTGTATACTTTGAATATACAACAACTTCTGTGGAAATATCCCTCTTTGAAAATTCCAGGTAGATGAAATGTCTACGACAGACTTTCAGAGGTTAGAAAGAGACATGCCAACATCTTAACTGCAGAGACTAGCTTAGCCTAACCTGGGAAGTCCAGTGGAGGAGAGGAGATTTATGGGATGCAATCAGTCATGTACATTAGCACAAAAAGCATAAACAAGACCTTGGTCAAGCCAGCTCGGTTATACAGAGATGGATAATACACCATAGCCAACTTGGATTGTACCCTGATTTCCTGATTCTTACCATCAGGAAAATCTCTCCAATGAGGTTACCTTTAGATTATTTTTTATGGGCACTATTTGCTGGACACTTTGAATTCCATGAGCTAGTGAAAGTTTCTGCCTTATGCCTCCATTTGTTTTCCACAGACAATGACCTAAACGCAAGCAGTTAGTCTGGTTAGGGACCCCAGGTATATTGATAGGAGAGGGAGACCACGAAACAAGAACAGGAAGGGATGCTTATAAACCTAAAGTACATCATTATGAAGGTAACCACGTATGGTAGTGCACATTTGTGATTATAGCACTTGGGAAGCTGACGCAGGACCACTGCTGTGAGATCAAGGCTAATCTGTATGATCGAAAGACCCTACTGCAAACAAACAAAAAAAAATGTTATAAAAAATGTATTAGGAAACCTCGATTGCTATCCTTTCATGAACCCCTTAGAGATAAAAACCCATGATTCAAATTTATTGAATGCAAAGAGCAGGTACCAGCTCTTATCCATTATTGACTGAGGACTGTTTCTCTGGTTCTGAGATGAGGAGGCATATGTTTCTAATAGTTTCTATCTGGAACTTGGGAACCAGTGAGCGCTTGAAGACCATGGAAGGCAGAGAGGAAGTTGGAAGATGGAGTTGTGGGCACTGAGGGGGAAAGCCAAGCAGTGAGGAGAGAGCCATGGTGTGGGGACAGTGGGTGAGGGTGTGTGGCGATGAAAAATATTATGGTCCTTTCGAAAGGGATCCCAGCTCTTCCTTCTATGCCCCTTTTGTATATTAGCATAAGATGGGTCAACATTGGTCCCAATATTCTTTGTAAGTTCCTCTGTTTGACCTGTACATATACATGACCCAGCAGTGCAGTTAGAATCTACATGTTTTGCACTGTGAGTTGGGGAACCTGAGTCCAACTCTGAGACCGGCAGAGTAACAGTCTTACATTCTTTTATAACTGTCACCTTTCCTCATCTTTCCCTGTTTTCATCTTAGATAGCAGGCAAATCTCTAGGCTGTGAGAACTGAATCTAGTAAATACACACGTATGTGTGTGGGTATGACATAGATATGCTGGGGAATGGGTGTTAACTGTAGACTTGAGAGCAATAGTAGTTTAAATATCTTTGAAACTACTAGGAAATTAGTGAGATTTGAGGCATATGGAACAAGCTCTTGGTTCTTTCTCAAAGGGTAGAACAGTTTTAGTGAGAAAAGAAATCTTCAGAATGCTGAAGTTGATTATGATCTCTGCTCTGCACAGTTCCCATCTGTGCACGAGCTCTCTGCCCCCGGAAACTTCAGTCCTACCCACGGCCTCCCACCCACCCGAGTAAACACTTCAGAGAAAACTCTCCAAGTTCAGAATCAGAAAGATGGAGAGATCGTGTTCACAATCTGTTCAAATGCAACAGGCGAGAACAGCCCAATCCTCCAGAAGTGTGGTGCAAAACCAAGGCTGCAACTAAGAGCTCATGCAGCCCGGATACAGATCTTAGCTCTTAGGGTTCAGCGTGGATTTTTTTTTTTTTTCATTGTGGTGTTTCTCAGATACAGTCTTCCATTCTTTGTTCTTCCCTTTAGACAACATCCTGAGTCGACCTTGTAAATTCTGAGATTCTAAGCCTGTACCAATATGACCAGGTGTAATTAATATTTGGGGTGGAAGATGAGCATCCGTGAGTAGGAAACAGATACTCACCCATTGAACTACATCCCTGGTCCCCCTTCCTGCTTTCTTAGATAAAAGTTTCCCAGGGCGGTGTGAATTGGAGATGTTCTGAAGAACTCGGGCAATTCCATTGTCATGTGGACAATGTCAAATGTGTCAAATGTAGCTGTGCAGTCCTAGATGGTAGAGACCACTCACTCAGATACTCCCTTAATGCAATGAAGGGATGCAGAAAACAGAAGGGGTATAAGTCAGAGTATGGGAACGCCACAAGCCAGTGATGTGGTCATTTATTAGCACATCATGTATTATGAATGTAACTGTGTATATTATTCTTCTGGATGAATAGCAGTGTGGTAGGCTCACTTGGATCAGCCTTACCCTACACACATGAACAATGCACCATGCTACAATGTTGCTGTACCATTAGTTTCTAGGAATTTTCAGCCATGCTAGGTCTTATGGGAATGCTGTGGGATGTGTATCTTTTTGTTGCTTGCAATATTATGTAGCACATGACTGAACTTCTGGAAGTTTCTTCCACCTGTATCCTGTATACAATCAGGATACAAAATATCACTTTATTGTTTTCTTCTCTTGTACCATTACTGTGGTTCTTAATTTTGATCCAAAGCCCCATGCTGGCTTTTAAAAGTCTAGCCCTTCTATATATGTCTGGAGTACTCTGTCCCTAAGTTTAAGGTGCATCTTGTGCCTTCCCCTAGGTGGTTTATTTTCTGTTGCTCAAAGCCACACCGCTTGTTTTGTTGCTGAAATCATTATCACACTGAGGGTGCTCTGACTGCTCCCTTTGCACCCACCCCAAAATATTCAAGTGTCAGTGAGATTAGATGTATAGAATAATATAGTCTCTTCCTAATATTATTGTTAGAGAGGCAGAATAGGGAACCTGATCTCAAATTTTAATCCACAAGTTTCTTAAACCAATCAATTACTCAGGACCCTCTTTCTGTTATTCGTAATTTCCATTTTAATTTTTCTTATAATGTCCATCATATATGAAATTTCCTTATTCTTGCACTAGAACTGTCCATCCCCACTTCACTGCTAAATCGTACTGGGCCCTGTGTTATCTAATACCGTACCCCTTAGTGTCTTGCTAGCCTGCAGCACCGATCAGAAAAGTGTAGTTGAAGAATGAATAAATCTGTCCACAAAGCCTTTTTGCACAGAGTTAGCTCATGTGGGTTTTTCACCCTCCTAGCTGACAGCTCAAAATTAAAAATTTGACTTCTAGTGATAATTATTTACTGCACCAATATTCCCAAACTGTCTCCACTTACACGTGCATCTTACTTCAGCACCTAAACACAGGTCTAGAGGGTGAACATCAAATTTTAAATATGGAGATCTCTGGTTTTAGACCATAACAGAACTAGATTTAGCGTTCACTTGGAAGCTAGGTGAATTTTAACAAGTTATTCTTTCTGAACATCAAGAAAAAAGGAAAAGAAACAGACATTTCCTTAGAGTCTTGCTGAGAAGATTTAATGAGATATTTGTGTCAAGTGTTTGTTAAACGTCTTTGACATTATAAATCATTGAGCTAAGATACTTTTAATTTCAAAATTACCTTTAGTGAGCATGGTGCATATTATATAATATATATATATATTTATTTAAAGCTGTATTTTATTTTAAATTTTGTATATTTGTGTATATTATATATATATATTGTATATAGAGGAAGGTATATGAACATGAACACAGGTATCCACAGAGGCCAGAAAAGGATCAGATCCTTGAGAGCTAGAGTTACAGGAGACTGTGAGCCATCCAGTGTAGACTAGACCTAAGACTAGAACTCAGGTCCTCTTTAAAAGCAATACATAGACTTAACCACTGAGCAACCTCTCTGACCTATGTAAATGCCACTTAAATATATTTTAACATATATTGTAAAGTATATGTTATTAAACTGTAATATACTTAACATTTTTATTACATTTATTGTGTGGGTATGTGCATGCGCATGCACACACATGCCCTATCATGTATGAGGGGTCAGGGGACAACCTACTGGAATTAATTCTCTCCTTCCACCCTTGGAGGTCCAGGGGATCAAACTAAGGTCATCAGATTTGGCAGCAAGTGCCTTACTCACTTTGTCATTTCACTGGCCTTCTCATTATAGCTTTAAAAACCAGTATAGCAGCCATATGTCCACCATTCAGAATTAACATCTTTAACTTCTTATCATTTCCTCATCTCTTGTCAACTAAAGGACACAAAGCAATACCACATGGATACATTCTGTTACTTCCATACAGAAATCCTGCAGAGGATTACAACTATGCGGTTGGTTGTCAGTCTTCTCTGCCGTCTTCCAGTCTAGTCCTTCTTGGAGGTGCAGGTGTTTTAGGAATATTTGCTGCGTTTAGTTGGAATGATCAATTATTCACACTGCTGACATCCAACCAGAAGCTGATACGATCCTGCCTGATGGCCAAGGCTGGGAGAAGACCACAGTGTTTCCAAATCACACAGAAAAGATTTTTATCACATTTTCTGATGCAGTGACAAGACTAGAGTTAAATTCTTTCCCCAGAAGATCTCAGAGAAATGGCATAACTCTGGAAGACATCAAACAGGCGTGTGGACTCAATCCCACGTAGATGGCATCCAGCCAGCTGAGGCTTCCAGGCTGAAAAGGCATGGTGTGAAGGGCGCTGTTTGTCTGTACAGTATAAACCAAGTCAGACCAGAGGAGCCTGACACCCAGGCATCCAAATCTGGGACTTGGTAGCTCTGAACACATCCAGCACAATGCAGGGGTCAGAAAAGCCAGGACCCACATGTGCATTACATGTCACAAGACCTCCTTTGGACTCAGATTTCTCAGTGCCAAATGGCCAGACATTGGTCTTCCAGAGTCCAGTGTTTCTTACTGGGGTCCTGCATCTGCATGGTTTAAAATTCTGTCTGCCTCCATGCACAAACAGTGTCTAGTCACTTAGAACATGTTTCTCTTGCCTCACAGTTTCTAAGGATGGCAAACCCAGGCCAGCCTGGGCTGCGTGCACTGGCTTGGGTCTCAAGTGCTCTGGTCAAGGTGAGGCAATTGTCATCTCAAGGTTAACGAGGCAGAACTGCATCCAAGCTTAGTCCAGTAGCTGCAGCGGCCTCATGTCCTTGTTGGCCATTGTCTGAAGATAGCAGGTTCTCTTGTTTCTGTTTTTCAATTGGCATATGAAACAGCAGGTTTCACTACATTTCACACGTATATGTCATTATTTTCCTCCTGCTCACATCCCACAAGGCCTCTCTTATTCACTCTTCCCACTCCATGGAGTCTTTTCCTTGCTCTAAATAATCTCTCTTGCATTGTCATCTTACACACACACACACACACACACACACACACACACACCACATAGTCACACAAATTACGATCCTACATATGGAAACATATTTGTCTCTCCCAGTCTCCCTTTATTCTTGGGTTTCCCCCTTCCTTTGAACCTCTCTCTTTCCTCATATATCACCCTCTATTTTTGTAGAGACATCAGTTCCTTGCCATCTGGGCTTCGCCATAGAGATGATCCCAATAGGAAAACTGGCTGACTTCAGAGAAGAGAAGGGGACAAGAGCAGATGGGAAAAGCAAAGGTGGGACAAAGAGAACAGTAGGGAGGGGAAGAGAGGGAAGGGAAAAAGAGGAGGGAGGGCAGGGAAGAAGAACCCAGGATAGAAGTCACAGCCTTTTCTCTAAAATAATCTTAGAGACATTCCTTCACATCAGCTGGAATCTTCGAAATGCGTGAATAGATTGAACCTCCACTCTAGAAGAGAACATTATACTAGATTTCTTGCTTTCAATACTGAAAATCTTACTTGCCAAGAGATGCCCATCTCTGGCACACTGGGATGGTTGATTACCATCTGGGTGTTCTGGCTGCAGCCAGGACTCTCCAGTGAGAGCTCTGTCCATGCTGTAGGGAAGCCCTGTTGAGGAAGAATTGTTTCCATCAGCAGAGCCCCAAACAAGGGACTCATGCTACCTGAGGATTGGGGTCTGTGTTGAGCTGGGTCACACTTGATTTGCTGATGAGCAGTGTGTTCTTCATTTGGCAGCCTCTGCCCTCCCCGGGAAGACCATCGTACAGCATGAGTACACAGTTTATTATGTCACGCAGGGCATTGTCGCTAATGTCATTTTGGCTGGGCGGGTGGATATTGGCATGTTGTCCTGCAGAGAGGGCACCATGCCATTGTGACAGATGGATTCATGTGTTGGCATGTTGTGGAATCAACAGGTCCAGCAAATAGGAAAGCAACAGCCTAAAAAGGGATTTTGAAATCCACACTGGATCCTAGGACATTTGGGGATCTTGTGCAGAGGGTACTGAGTGTTTAAAGTTTCCAGATGAATTTTTTGAAGATGAGACCAAGTATCAACTTCTTTCTGAAAGGCTGTACAAAAGAATTTGGCATCTAAGAAAAGTCCTACCCACCATCGGGTTTTGGGGTGTTGGGGGTCTCTTTGTCTTAGTGGCAACAAACACCCAGACATAAGTCCATCACTCTGCCGTGGTCACAATGTATCCCTGTCAATCTGGAAGAGGGAGAACAGCTCCTCCAGATCTAGGTCTCCCTGTTCTGTCTTCTTATGCTAGCCTGTGACTAAATCTGGCACCAAGCTAACAGAAAACTCATTGGGTAAGAGCTCCTTTAAGAAACATTTTTTATTTTTCTAAAGCAGACATCTTATATTACTACCTTTCTGCTTTCACCTACCAGTCAGCTTAGTTGCACTGAAATGTAATTCAATTTACTATTGTGACTATGATCCCTGTGTTTTCCTGAGAAAACTTGAGGGAAAAAAAAATACTCCCAGTGAAGAAAATTTGCACCAGAAATAATAAAGGGATGCTTTCTTAGGAAGAAGAGAGGCATGGGGGAAGGGGAAGTGGGCACCCAGCACTTGGACTGAAATGATGTGCCTGTAGTCCCTGATGTGTTCCTATTTCCAGAGACTCTTGCTTGGAGGTTGATTTTGTTTGAGTCACGGTGCAGGGTGGGGTGGTAGCAGATGATTTCAAATAGAAACCACTGTAGGGCTGGTAGGGCTTTCAGTACCTCCAGATGAAACAGTGTGATTAACAATTATCCTCTCTAATGAAACAATGTGATTTCTTAGAGAGTAACAATTATCCTGTGTGGCTTTCTCACCAATAGTCCCACCCTGCAGAGGAGGCTACATTACTCTACATAGATCAGGAAGGGATGGAGAGACCTTGTGGTAGTTTGAATAGGAATGGCCCCATAGACTCAGCTGTTTGAATGATTGGCCCACAGGCAGTGTCACTATCAGGAGGTCTTGCAGGAGGAAGTGTGTCACTGTGAGGACAAACTTTAAAGTCACAGAATCTCAATTGAATTCTCTCTCCCCTGCCTGCAGATCAAGATGTAGAACTCTCATCTCCTTCCCCAGCGCCATGTCTGCCTGCATACTGCCATGCTTCCTGCTATGACAATAATGGACTGACCCCTCCCCTCGGACTGTAAGCCAGCCCAAAGTAACCAACTAAATACTTTCGTTTTAAGAGTTGCTGTGGTCCTGGTATCTCTTCACAGCAATAGGAACCCTAGCTAAGACAGATGTTGAACACATAGTCAACATGTTTTTTTCTTTTTCTTTTTCTTTTTCCCTTTTGTATTTAGAGTGGTTTTGTTGTTGTGCTGTAGGTTTTTTTGTTTGTTTGTTTGTTTGCTTTGCTTTTGTGGAGCAGAGGGGCTGGTTTTCAAGATAGGGTTTTTCTGTGCAGCCCTGGTTGTTCTGGAACTCTCTACAGATCAGACTGGACTTGAACTCACAGATATCCACCTGCTCTACCTCTCTAGTACTGGGATTAAAGGCATATACCATCACCACCTAGAAATTATTCGTTTTGTTTTAAGATGAGTTCTCACTAAATAGGCTGGTACAGATCTCAAACATAGCCCCAGCTGTCCTTAAAATATAAAGTTCTTGCTTTATTCACTGCAAAAGCATTGAAATTACAGTCATGTCCCACCATGTCCAGTGTTAGCCAGTATCTCAGCCCCTGGTTCAGGAGGCTAGAATAAACCCTTGCTTGGCAGTCAGTGCTTCAGCATCTCCACCCACACACTTAGCGCTCACTTAAACAACCCCCTCACTTCATGTGACTGTGGGGGAACACTTGCCGTTCTCAGTGTTTTCGCTCCTAAGGAAGATGGATGCCCAAGGGAAGTTCTTTGTGATGATGTAAATTGAAGAGGCTTAGGAATGCACAAAGTGAACAGTCCTAGAGTGCATTCAACAGGTCAGGCAGGTCACAGGTTACTAGGAAGAAATCCAGGGGCCGTTTACAAAATTTTGGTGACTTAACTGTTAAATGAGTGTTCTTATCTCTCCATGGAATTGGTAAAGTATAAGCAACCAGTCAGTGCTTTTAAAGGGTTGTTTTATTTCTAGTTTTTAAGTTGGAAGTAAGTGTGTGTGTGTGTGTGTGTGACGCGTGCATGCGCGTATGGTATGTGTGAATAGGTATGCATTTCACAGCACATATAAGAATGTCAAAGGACAACTCTGTGGAGTTGGTTCTCTCTTTTCACCTTGATGTGGGTTCTGAGGATCAAAATCAGGAAGGCTGCCAAGCTTCCATAACAGATGTCTTTACCCTCTCTGCTGAGCCACATCACTGGTCCACTGGAGTTTGAGTTATTGTTGATAGCTTGTTGCATTATTTGTGATGAGGGATGTAATAAATCACTAATGTGATCTCAAAAATGCCACCAAGAGCAAGCACAGGGACTCCCACACAGAGGCAACTAACCTCTTCATCATGGTAGGAATGTAAAGTTGCACCATGGTTGAAACATGAGACATAGACATTGAAACATGAAATGTTCAAACATGACATTCAAATGGAATGGACATGACAGGGCACTCCAGAAATGGTTACTGTCTTAGGGTTTCCATTGCTGTGTAGAGATACCATGACTTAGGCAACTCTTATAAAGGCAAACATCTCACAGGGGCTGGCTCACAGGTTCAGAGAGGTCTAGTCCATTATCATCATAGAGGGAAGCATGGCAGTATGCAGGCAGACACAGTGCTTGAGTAGCCAAGAGTTTCACCTCTTGATCAAAAGACAGACAGGAAGAGATTGGATCCACAGTGGGCAGAGCTTGAGCATAGGAGACCTCAAAGCCCATCCCCACAGTGACATACTTCCTCCAACAAGGTTACACCTACCCCAACAAGGCTGCACTTCCTAATAGTACCACTCTCATGGTCCAAGCCTTCAAACACATGAGTCTATGGGGTCACACTTAATCAATCCACCACAGGGACATTCATTTATTTGTGGTGGGGAGTCATTTAGGATGGAGACAACCTTTGGATGTTCCAACTCAAGAGTACACCTATATCAGTTACTTTTTTCCTGTAATAAGATAACCCCCCAAAAAGTCAACTTGAGGGGAAAAGTGCTTAGCTTACAGTTTGAGGGGATACAATTTATAATGGATAAACAGTCTCAACCACAGGACCAGAAGGTGGCTGGTTACACCGCATTTGTAGTCAGGAAGCAGAGAGTTGTGATGCTGGTGCTCAGATTGCCTTTTTCTTTTTATGAATTCCAAGACCCTATACATATACATTTAGGGTGAATGCTTCTACTTTAATTAACATCCTAGATAACCCTTCACAGATATGCCCAGAAACGTGTCTTAGGTGATTGTAAGCTGTAGTCCTTAACCTTCCTAATGCTGCAACCTTTTAATACAGTTTCTCAAGTTGTTTTGTACAGTTCCTCAACCATAAAATTACTTCGTTGCTACTTTATAATTGCAATTTTGATACTGTTATGAATCATAATGTAAACATCTGATATGATGTGTGATCCCTGTGAAAAGGTTGTTCAACCCTCAAAGGGGTCGAGACCCACATGTTGAGACCTGCTATTCTAGATCCTGTCTGGCTGGTAATTAGCACCTAGATAGAACAGCATTGTGAATGTTAGTCTATGTACACCATCCCCTGGGGAAACTCTAACAGAAAAAATTAGGAAGCCTGTCAGAAGTCTTTCTAGCATGAAGAGTGGCATAGGTGCCCCGGGATGAGTACTTAGGTGGCCTCTCAACCCTTTTCCCCATGTTCTCTGTTCCTTTTCCTAGTGACATGCTGATTGTAGGTCAGAAGTGATGGTCCTCTCCCTTACCTTATCCAGTGAGTTGTTAGGCCTTTATGGGCCCTGATATATTACTTCTTGACCATTATATAGTATGAAAATTTAAAGCTCAGCAGTGTTAACCTGTACTTCCAAATCAATCAACTTTGACACATTCACAGCAGAAACATGATAGGAGCCTTCACAAACCAAGTGTGGTGGTACACACCTGTCATCTCAACCCTTGGGATCTAGTCACAGAAGGATCAGGAGTTCAAGGTCATCCTTAGCTACACAGTAATTTCAATACCAGGCAGGACTAGGTGAGATTCTGTCTTTCAAAAAGTCTTTGTAACAGTGTCTAATGGAGAAATGACCTATTGTATTGCTGGCAACTGACCAGTGTGCGGTTCTGTGGGGGATTCAGAGAGAGCCGGCAGCAAAGGATACACATTCAGAGTCAACGATCCGTTCAGTAGCAGTTCCCCACTGCCAGTGGCTTGGCCCTGAAGGGATGGTGCCAGAAAAGAGAAGGCAGGCTCAGCACTGTCTTGCTGCTGCGGTCTGTCCCCCATGGCCCGAGGCCAGCTCTGAGTACCGAGGGAAATCGGACTCCCAAATGCCAGCACAGCATCTGTGCCGACTGCACCCAAGCCCTGCACTCCCCCCCCCCCCGCTTTTTTTTTTTTTTTTTTTTTTTTGACTCATTGCAGGAATCTCATTACGAACTCATTTCATCTCTCCGGGGAGTGAGCTGATGAAAGACACTGTTAAAATTGTGTTTCAGTGTCTTGAACCTATTTAAAGCACACTGCTGGGAGGTTATTATCATCTCTGTCATTAAAACTGGAAACAATGCTAACAACAATCTTTTTTTTTTTTTAATTGAGCACTCACACCACAAACATCTCTTGAATAAGTGTGACGGATACCATGCATTGGCTGGGCACTGTGGGACCTTCAGAGCCCTTCACTGCTTTGTCTTTGTCTTGAGGAATGTACTAACTCTAGCAGAGCTGGAAAGTTCCAAGGAGAGACACTAGGGACACATAAGAGCTAGAGTCTAACTACGAGCTTCCTACCTACTCGCTCTGGGTATTTGCAACAGGATGTGTAACCTGGTGTTCTCTCGCCGGCAGAGTGGAAGCATGGTCTCCTATTATCTATTCTGCAAACATTGAGCAGATTTGTGACAGGCCTCAGCTAGGGAATTGTAGGGATAAAGCAATGTACACTGTAGCAGAGGCAGCAGGAAGTTAATAAGTAGTTACAGTCACATGCCGGTAATAAATATGGAAGAAATTCATTTGTCCAGTCTTCTCCCGCATTCTCTATACACCTTCTATGGACGATGTAGTCTTAGTGAACAAAATAGATGAAAATGGTCTACTTTAATGGAAAAAAGAAAGAAATAAACATTAAAAATAAATGGGGAGGGGACCAGAGAGATGGCTTGGTGGGTAAAGTACTTGCCACTTAGGCACGGGGACCTGTGTGGATCTCCGGAACTCACTTGAAGCTGGATATGACAGCATGTGCCTGTTACCCCAGCACTTCTACAGTGGGATGGAAGGTGGAGACAGAATTCCAGCAAGCTGGTGGGCCGGGTAGCCTGGTACATTCAGCCGAAATCAATAAGGAAACCTGTCTCAAACCAGGTCTTGGTGATTGAGGACAAGACCGTCTTTGACCTCCACAAGTGTACAGTGGCACAGGTACACACTTGATCACAGACATACAGACACTCTCATGTGTGAAAAGATGCCCCTCATATATACATCATATACACAGAAAGTGATCTGTTGTTGTTTTGGTATTGCTATGGGTTTTTATGTGGCTCTGGCTGTCCTGGAACTCACTATGTAGACTAAGCTGTCTCTGCCTCCCAAGTCACGTACCACCATACCTGGCTACAAAGTGATGATGAAATAAATTAATTAATTAGTAAAGTAAGGAATTAGGGAACTAACTCAGTTGGTAAAGTGCTTCCATGCAACCATGAGCACCTGGGCTTGATGCCCAGCCCCCACTTAAGCTGGCATGGTGGCTCATGAGTATAATCCCAGATGCTAGAGGTAAAGACGGGCAAATTACTGAGCTTGCTGGACAGCCAGCCTATACTGATTTCCAGTTTCAGGTCAGTAAGAGACCCTGTGCCAAAACATGAGCTTGCCTGGCATGTACAGGGTCTAGAGTCAATCTCTAGCATAATGAGTGAATAAATCAACACTATGTGCATTTGAGAAGGGCTCTGAGCACAAAGCAATGTGATGAGGGGTGGAGTGGATAAGCAGAGAGAGAGGGAGAAGTGAAGAAAGGCTGGAAGGAAACCAAGGAGTAACCAGTAATGTTACAGGAATCGGTTTTGTTTTAATCCCCGGTGTGAGATACGGGGCGGCTTTGGGTTGTGCACAGCAGCTGACTATGATTCTCCCAGCTGAAGACAGTTTATATTTGGAATTCTGAGGGCTGAGATGGTTTACAAGTGCCAGAGCCCCTAGAGGCTGTAGGAACTACTGCTGTCCCTGCTGCTGTGACTGGTCCCCGGGACCCCTGCTCCCTGTTGCTCCCTTTGCTGCTTGCTGGATTGCAAGATTGCAGTTTGTTACTGGTGGCTGGTTGCTGGTTGGAGACATCCTGATGACAAAGTTTCGAGTTGCCCCAAGGAACGTGACACCCATAGTCAGCAGGAAGACTACAAGGAGATCTATGCCCCCTTCCCCCTCAAACCTTTTTCTCCTACCTAGTGTTGGGAGGTTGGAAGGGATTGTGGTGGAGGCGTAAGTTAAAGAACCCAATAAAGCACCCAACAAGTGTGGTTACAGCTGATCCTGCAGATTTCAGGAGTCTTGGTTAGTTTTTCTCAACTTGACAAGAGCTGGAGTCATTTGGGAACCTCTACTGAGAAAGAAATCCATCAGATGGTCTGTAGGCAAGTATGTAGAACATTTTCTTAAGTAATGATTGATGTGGGAGGACCTAGTCCACGGAGGGCAGTGCTAGCCCTGGGCAGGTGGTCTGGGACGGTATAAAAGCAGGCCGAGGGGAGCCTGGAAGAGCAAGCCAGTAAGCAGCTTTCCCAGTGGCCTCCAGATTCCAGCTCTGACTTAAGTGATGATGAGTGGCTGTTAAAACAAACCCTTCCCTCCCCAAACTGCTTTTGTTCATGGTGTTGATCACAGCAATAACACGTAACTAAGGCAGCTGGGCAGAGCCGTCCCTAGCAGAGTTCAGCTAGGCCCTGTGATGGTGGGGCTTGAGAAATGTGGAGAAGGCCAGCACGGCTGGAGCAAAGTGGACAAAAGGCAGAAGTGTGAGCGAGGGCAGTAGGAGGTTGTGGGGAATGCTTGGCGGATTGTGTTTTTCTCTGTAGGATCCCAGAGGGATACTGTCTCTTCTCTCCGTGTGACTTGGGAGCATGGAGAATGCAAAGTCAGAGGGTATGCTGGTTTGAATAGCTTTGGCCCCATTGGATTCGTGTGTTTGAATGCTTGGCCTTAGGGAACAGCACAATGAGGAGCTATGGCATCATTGGAGAAGGTGTGGCCATGTTGGAGGAAGTGTGTCGTTGTGTAGGTGGGCTTTGTGGTCTTCTGTGCTCAGGATCCACCTAGGGGGGAATTTCAGTCTCCTGGCTGGCTGCAGAAGACAGTCCCGTTCTGCAGACTTTGGCTCAAGATGTAGAACTCTTGGCTCCTCCAGTGTCATGTCTGCCTATACATTACTATGTTTCCCACCATGATGATACTGGACTGAACCTCTGAATCTGTAAGCCCCAATTAAATGTTTTCCTTTATAAGGGTTGGTTATGAATCACAGCACATCAATGAAACCTTAACCAAGACAGAAGGTCTGCTGTAAGTCCATAGCCCCAGGAGCCCATGAGCTGAAGGCAGTGGAGTGTTTCAAACACTATGGCCACGTTGCTGCTTTTCAAATTTAAGAGCGTTCTCTCTTGCAGTAGTGTGGAGAATGGACAGGCATCTGAAGTCTAGGAGGATGAGAAGAATTCTCTCTGAATGGTTCTGGGAGAAGTGGGGTAGGAAAAAATGAAAATAGTATTAAAGGAAGAAAAGAAAGACAATTGATATCAATTACAGTCACAGGTCAAAACGATTGTAATAGGGAGAAACAAAGGGACAGCTGGTTTGGACTTAAGCACCTAGAGGAGAAGCTGATCCCTGGGAGGAAATGATGATATTGATCACACTCCATGAATCCATAATATGAGGTAGGGGCTGTGGGTTAACAGGAAACCCATTGCGTTGCAGACATAGGATGATGGGCTGCTGGAACTGAGTGTTCCTTTGCATTTGTAACAGACATTAGAAGTGTTTGTCAGTATCGAAGGAGGTCACTCTCCTTCTGGGCTCAGGGATGACACTTCATAGAAGCCCCATTCTTGGGCCATGTGAATGATTTGTAGAGATCACTGGGTTTGGAATACCACTTCTAGGTCAAGCATTTTGGGGTACATTGAACAGGTCCTGGTGTATTATTCTTTACCTTGGCTCACATCAGCTAAGGAAGGAGAGAGACAGGTTCCAAATGGTGCCCACAGGAGATTCCGCCCACCTAGGTTCCCATTCTGGGAGGAATGGTGCCCCTTCTACACCCGCATTCATATGTTAAAGTTCTGACTCCAGTACCACAGAGCTCATTGTGGAACAAGAGCCTTTGAAGAGGTGACCAATGACCTTATGAGAAGGATTTTTGCACACAGATGCAGTAAGAACACTATGAGGACCCAGGGAGAACACCCCAGCAGCAAGCCAAGAAAGAGGCCTTTGTGCAGCTACCCATGCCAAATGGTCTTTGGGTTTCTATGCTTCAAGAACTGTGAGAAGTAAACTACTGTTTAAACTACCAAGCCTGTGGTCCTTTACTGCAGTTCCCCAAGCTGAGAGGATAAAATAGGAGAAGCCCACCTGTCTTAGTTAGGGTTTTACTGCTGTGAACAGATGCCATGATCACAGCCACTCTTACAATGACATTTAATTGAGGCTGGTTTACAGGTTCAGAGGTTCGGTCCATTGTCATCATGGCAGCATCTAGGCAGGCATGGTGCTGGAGAAACTGAGAGTTCTATATCTTGTTCAGAAGGTTGCTAGGAGAAGACTGGCAGCTAGGATGACGTTTTTGTTTGTTTGTTTGTTTGTTTTAAAGATTTATTATATATACATATACATATGCATATGCATATACATATACATATACATATACATATACATATACATATACATATATATGAGTATGCTGTAGCTGTCTTCAGACACCAGAAGAGGGCATCAGATCCCAAGATGGTTGTGAGCCACCATGTGGTTACTGGGAATTGAACTCAGGACCTCTGGAAGAGCCGTCAGTGTTCTTAACTTCTGAGTCATCACTCAAGCCCTAGGATGTTTTTAAGCCCACACCCACAGTGACAAACTTCCTCCAACAAGGCCACACCTCCTCCAGCAAGGCCACGCCTCCTCCAGCAAGGCCACGCCTCCTCCAGCAAGGCCACGCCTCCTCCAACAAAGCACACCTCCTAGCAGTACTACCACGTGGGCTAACCTTATTCAAACTACCACATCACCCCTATCACTTTCTGATGGTTCATATCATATTTTGATATGGGAGAGGGATAGTTAAAAATAATAATTTTTGCACTTCTTTGTTAGGTGTATAAATTATCCTACCGTTGATAGAGAACTTACAATGGCACACATGTGGGTGCTATATGAACTTATGGGTGCGCTCTGGTTGCCATGGATAGGGCAGCATTGGGAGGTCTGCATCATTTTATTATGACTCCACTCTGAACATATTGTTACAAATAATTTCCTTTGAGTAAATGAATCTTAATCTTTTAAAATGTTTTTTGAAGGGCAATCTGAAAAAAATTATCTAAATAGACTACTTGAAAAAATTTCTAGACAGAGATAAGTGCAAATATTAAGCTGTTAGGTTATTTGCTTTAGTTCTTTTTATAACAAGGAAAATTTAAAAAATAATCTCTATGTCAAAAAATGAAGGATTCATTTTTAAAAATTACACACTGCTCCATTGTGTGGCCACTAAAGATACAGGGGTTCTTCAATAGGGGTTTAGGGGTCCCCCCATATTGAAGGGGAAATTCACATAATACAAATTAACTATTTTAAAGTATGTCACCTGATAGCATTTAGCACATATATAATTCGTGCAAGCAATACCGCAATCTCCTCTGGACAAGGAAACCCATATCCATTGAACAGTTACTGCCTATTTGTCCCTTCTTCAGGTCCTAATTGTCACCTGTTTGCTGTCTGTCTCAGCAGGCTTACTGATCTAGATAATTCATAGAAACTGTGCAATATGCTAGCTCCTTCACTTACCTTAATGTGTTTTAGGTATATTCATAGTGTGGCTTGTATCAGTCCACCTTTCTTTGTTTTGATAAGTAATATTCTAGTATCTAAATCACAATTTGTTTATCCATGGACCTTTTGATAGACATTTGGGTTATCAGCCTCTTTTGATTAAACATTTTGGATATAAACATGTATAATCTTGTATCTGGGGGCTTGTTTTCAACTTGTGTATATGTATGTATGTATGTATGTATATATATATATATATATATATATATATATATATATATAGTATATATGTATACAAGTACTTATAGTCCCATAGTGCTGGGACTACAGGTGTTGACCCCCCAAGACACCATGCCCAGTTTATGGTATACTGGAGTTTGAACCTAGGGCCTTTTGCATTCTAGAAAAGTAGTGTACTCCTGAGTTAAATCCCAGCCCACTACTTGCATTTCATACAAAGCTAATATGTTTGACTTCCCTGTGCTGTTCCTTGGGTTTTCCTCCTGTCCCAAGCACATCTGTCTCCTTTTACAGATTATGTGTAGAGCTATCTCTTCTTCCTCAGCATCCATCAGCAGGTTTGAGCTCCTCTTCTCAACGTGCTGCTCAAAAAAGGATTTTCTGTCACAGCATCCCAAATCCTTACCCATGTTCTAGAAATAAAAGTGGCAGTGGGTAATAATTACAACAACTGTGTGTGTGTGTGTGTGTGTGTGTGTGTGTGTGTGCATGCCTGCGTGCACACTCGTGACATTCAGGAAAAAATCTTGGAAAAATATGGCCCCTATTAGCAGTAATTGTCTCCCGGCAGTGCTATTAGAGGTCATTTTAATTTTCCTACTTTTGCTTATTTGTGTTTTATTCAATAAACACATATTGATTTTGAAATGAGGAAATGTTATTTAAAAATAGATCACCGTGTTGAAATATTGGCTGGAAATGATCTCTTTCTTAAACATCTACTAAAGTGCTTACCTCAGCAGCACTCTCCCAAATCAGAGCGATACAAAGATTTGCACAGCCCTTGTGCAAAGACGAAATTCAAGTTTGTGGATTATCCTGTATTTTCAAGCATGCTAAAATGATACAGTGTAAATTAATTTGAAGATACAAATTGTAAATGTTCTGGGCTGAAGAGATAGTTCAATGAATTAAGAGAAGATCCTGTTCTCTTCCAGAGAACTTGGTTCAGTCTCCAGCATCTACACTGGTGTGGCTCAGCTCCCTTTCTGACCACTGTGAGCATGGCATTCATGTGTACACCCCCCCACACACACTCATACACATAATTAAAAATAAATATTATAAAGGGGAACTTAGAAGACCAAGCGAATAGGGCATGAAGCAAGAATAAGTGGATTTTAAGATGTGTTTAGTAAATGGCAGGAAGACGGAGATGTGATATACAGTTAGCAGAGAAGACTATCCCAGTTCCCCCAGAAGTAGAAGAGAGGTTCTACCCCAGGAGCCTGCAAAGCTCTGAGTGAAAAATAATACTAACCCTAGGAGTCCTTACCTCACTTAAATTATAAATCAAGTGTGATAATAGGGAAAAGCTATTTTCAGACCACAGCCACTCTGGGAGCAGACAGCGCTGGTACAAAAAGACAATGGACAACATATGCCCCAAGAATAGAGCACTAACTCAAAGGAAGAAGAGAAGGATGATGGGAAAAGTCAACCTCACTCAAGGGAGCAATGAAGGGAATTCCCAGTGGAGGGAATGATGGGCGAGTTTGTGCAGGACAGGGATACAAGAGAAATTGGGGTTGAACTGTTTGAGATATGAGGGCATAAAGAACAATTTGGAGCCAACACTGTTCAACATTTGAAAGCTAGTGAGAAGTTCACATACAGGAGGTCATAGTGCGGGGCTGGGATATTGAACTGGCCCCCAAGAGAGAAACTTGGAATGTAAAATTGAGTCATTCTTGCTAAAATCCCATTTCACCAAAAGGAAACACAGTCATTCTTACAAGTTTTAAAAAATCAGGAGAAATATAACAGTCCCATTTCCCATGCAACAGGACAGTTTGAATCTGCATGGTATCGGTTTGAAATGTGTGCTTAACCTTTACATAGACTTGGAGCAGCTCATAGCTAACCAATCCGTTATTGTCTATTCTTTTCTCCCTCCCTGGCAAGGAAAGAAAGTTTGAGGTGATGGCCACTTTTCAGCTCTGCATTTTGGCTTTCTTCAGCCAAATGTCTTCTAGACCACTTAGTCTATTCTAGGAGTGAATATCTAATTGGAGATGAAAAGAAGGTCACTTAAGGTCGCTAAGCTAATTGTTGTTTGTATGTCCTTTAACACTACTAATGAGAAGCTTCTAGAAAAGGAGACAAATTGGCTTCACAGGCAGCAAGTACATCATAGTGACCTGTGAATTGTTTAGTTCAATAAGGATTTGAATCTGTATATGCATTCTCTACCTCTTCATTAAGCTCTTACATGTGCCTGCTCTTTTACTTGCAACGGTGGATAGGACAGATTAGATCTTTTCTTTTATAAGTTGGCATTTTAGTTGTGTACAGGAGGTGGGATGATCAAATTGGAAGGGTTTTTGTTTTTGTTTTATAAGCTGAACCATTCA
Source organism: Micromys minutus (assembly GCF_963924665.1). Classification (NCBI taxonomy): domain Eukaryota; kingdom Metazoa; phylum Chordata; class Mammalia; order Rodentia; family Muridae; genus Micromys; species Micromys minutus. The sequence goes on from NC_137953.1 coordinate 47,382,640, forward strand.
ACCTTATGGATGTCATGCTTTCCTTTGTAGTAGTATATAAAAACATTTATCTTGCTATTTTGTATGTATGGGTATTTTGCATACATGTGTATCTGTGTACCATATTCATCCGGTGCCCTGGTGGCCAGAACAGGACATCTGTTCCTCTGGAACTGGAGTTAGGGAATGGTTGTGAGCTGCGAACCAAAACTGGGTCTTCTGAAAGACAGACCAGTGCTTTGAACCACTAAGCCATGTCCCTGTCCCCATGATTCTTATTCTTGACGTCTTACTCTTGGTGGCAATCTGCAACTTGACGCACTATAGTTATTTATAAATCATTTTAGTCACAGTAATAGAGAAAGTATCAAGTGTTAAACCAAAAGTCTGGTACAGAATAATGGTGGGAGTCAGGGTGAATAACATCAAAGAATAAATAACAGGTTCTCCACCATGGTTGGGTGCCAAAGGACAGTACAAAAAATCTGAATATCAGTTTGCGCTACTCAAATCAGTAATAGCCATACTAAGAGAATTACAAGAGGGTATGGAGAAGGCTTCGGTGGGGACCTGATGCTCATTAGTTAAGATCATTTTATACCTTCTTGCTTAAGTATGAAATGATGACAGCTTATTTTGGGTTGTATTTGCTAAACTCACAGGCCAAGGCAGGGCTATGGGTTCATGGGTTTTCTCAAAGGAAGACTCATTGGAAAAAACTCAAAAAAAAAAAAAAAAAAAAAGGATGAGGAGAGGGAGTTGAGCAGAGCTGTGGGCAGGTCTAGGCCATGACTTACTCTGCAGAGTTGTTCCCTTTAAGAATGAACTGTATGGGTCTATCTACACCGACTCCTGGCAGGATCTGACTTCCCAGGCATTGGAGGGTGAAGGTGCTTTCTCAGCCAAAGGCTATTCTCCATAAAAATCATTCACTACCACTTGCAGCACTGTGGGAAAATGACTGGGGACCTACCATCTAGAGCAGCTAATCACTGTGCTGTGACTCTTCATGTTCAACGTGGTATTTATTGGTCTAGGCTCTGCTGGTCGCAAGTCATCAGCCACCCTGATTCACCTGAGGGTAAAAAGAAGGCTAGGGAAGGGTTTCAGTGACTTACATCGTTAAAGACCAGACTTGGTTGTGTTCAGGGGTCAGTAAATGTTACATGGGATTGGTCTATTTTTTCTCTGATAAACTGATTTATTGTTTCAGTAATGATGACATCTCATTACCAACCTCTTGTAATGGCTGAAGTCATGGCATTGATTTAGAAACCCCCATAGAAAGAGTGGGCTTCCTATGGCACAGACAGAAATGTCCCAGAGAAGCTGTAAGGGCACCTATATAATCTGCCTTTCCTTGGTCCAACCTTTCATGCCTGGGAGGAAACAGGAAGTGCACCAGAGCTTCTATCTGTGGTGTTAGGCATGAATAATACCCCCGCTTAGCATAAAGGGCTTCTTGTAGCAAAGAGGGAAAAGGGAAAATACATGAGCAAAATTCCCTGTGAGCATCCTCTAGCATCCATTTTCCTAATTCTCCTCATTCTCCCTGTGGCCAGACCTTTAATTATTAGAGGGGAGGGAACCTGACATCTTTATCCCCTCCAGTAGGAATGATATCAACCATCTTAACCTTGGCTGCCATTTTTATGAAGCCTAGGGAACTGATAGGAAGTGAGATTTGTAGTTCACTTAGTCGGCTCCATTCTGTTTTATGAAGAGCGAGTCTAAGGAGAGAAAAGGGTTAGTTGAAGGGCAACACAGAAGTAAAATTCCTTTTGACCCAATGATAAGACAATAAATTCCTTAGCCATGAAGTCCTAAATGGAGATGTGATGGTTTTCTCAGTATCCTACCGCCCGATAATTAATATTCACTGAGAAGACTGGGGCTGGCTGAGGGGGGCTGGGGCTGGCTGAGGGGGGCTGGGGCCTGGCTGAAGGAAGCTGGGGGCTGGCTGAAGGAGGCTGGGGCTGGCTGAGGGGGGCTGAGGGCTGGCTGAGGGGGGCTGGGGCTGGCTGAGGGGGGCTGGGGCCTGGCTGAAGGAAGCTGGGGGCTGGCTGAGGGGGGCTGGGGCTGTCTGAGGGGGGCTGAGGCTGGCTGAGGGAGGCTGGGGCTGACTGAGGGGGGGGGATTGGCTGGTGGAGGACAGGGGCTGGCTGAGAGGAGCTGGGGCTGGCTGAGAGGAGCTGGGGCTGGCTGAGAGGAGCTGGGGCTGGCTGAGGGGGGCTGGGGCTGGCTGAGGGGGGCTGGGGCTGGCTGAGAGGGGCTGGGGCTGGCTGAGGGGGGCTGGGGCTGGCTGAGGGGGGCTGGGGCTGGCTGAGGGGGGCTGGGGCTGGCTGGCTGAAATGCAGCATGTGCTGCTCTCAGCAGCTGCAGGTTAGTGAAACAGTCTTGTGCCTTTTTTTAAAATTCAGCTTTACACTATACTCTCATCAGTAAGAGGATGGCTCTTCAGAAGTGAACACTTGAGTCACTTCTTCCACAATGGACTTTATTTTTACAAGTTAACATTTCTTTGTTCAGAATCCTCAAGGTGCCTTTGGAGAATGAGGGTTGTCTCTTTGCGACGGAGTCAGACCGTGACTTAGAATTTGAACACAATCTTGCTCGGACCTACCTTTCTCATCTCAGGCCTGGGTATTGTGGGATGCTCAGATGGAAGGAAACAAGGTTTTTATAAGTGCACTGGGGCAACAGTTAACTCCGAGAGTCAAATGGCAGGTATGTTTTGAATGCTGGGGGAGGCAGCTTCTCACATAAGGCACAGAGGACCTAAGAGCCACTGGAGCAGCAGTGTGGAATGTGGACCCTTGAATGGAGTCTCCTGGGATTTTACTTTGAAAGGGAGAAGCCAGGACTGTATTAATTACAACTCCGGGTGTGGAGCCAAGGGACACCTGACTGAGAAGTATTCCTCGTGATTGTGGTGCCCACATCTATTACGGAAAACCACTAGACCAAGCACTGTCTCTTCGGTATATGACCTGCATTTGTGACTTAAATTTTAGGCTACTTGGTAAAGTTTACCCTCTCTAAGGACAGATGAAGAAATTAGTAATCGTAATTTTACTCTTCATTACATGAGGACATGGAACCCCAGAGCTGAGTGTTTTTAACAATAGAACATAAATAAGAAAAAGAAAAAGAAAAGCCCACAAGGTTAAATTTTGAAGGATAAAAGAAGTGATATAATTAAGGAGAACCTTTTAAAAAAAAAAGTGTGTTTCTACAAACACTGAGTATGTATTTAAAGTATTGTCAGAGTGCTCAATTTCTCTGCTGGCCCATACCCCAAGAATGTCTGTGTAATTGTGTTACTGATTTAGCTCCATCCCCAAGCTGGTCACTTCAAGGAAACATTCAGAGTCAAAGAACTGGCTGCTATAATGTTAATCCTTGTCACCTTGATGGGCTTTAGAATCACCTAGTAGGCTCACCTTTGATTGTGTCTGTGACAGCATTTCTAGAGCCTTGTAACTGAAGACAAGACGGGGAGACCCACTCTGAGTATGAATGACATCATCCCATGGGCAGGAGGCGGGGCTGAATAAAACAGGAAGTGAGTGGAGTGCAATTCTCCCCAATGCGGTTCACACTCTTGCCTCCTCGCCTTCCCTGCATGGCTGATGGTAGCCGGCTACCATCATAGTTGTCTCAAACTGTGAACCCCAAACTAACTCTCCCTCCGTTCAATGTTTCTTAAGGTCCTCTGATCAAAAAGTGAGCAATATACCTGTGTTACCCGCACAGGAAGACTCCCAATTATCTCACAAGTGGGCACTGCGTTTTTGGAAAGTGTGTTTCATTTTCATTTATGATATATCATTTTGAGCTTTGTGTCAGTATCTTTTTAAGGCTTGAACTCTTTTTAGGGAAAACTAGCTTGAAAGGGTATGGATTTTACCACTTCTGCCCCACTAACTCTTGCAAAGGTAAGAGTCCCCTCTACCCGCAGTCACCATGACTACAGTTACATAGAGAAGGCAAGACACATTCAAGGCAAAAGGCAACATTCTCGGGTTTGTGAGCCAGTCAGATCCATCTTGTCTTCTGTTTATTTTATTACCGACAAGACCTTCTGCAGTAGGACATGGCTCAGATGAGTGTTATTAAAATAAGTAAGGGTAAGTTCTACAATTTGGTTGTATTTTTGAGCACTCAGTCAGGATTAATGGCAGAGCTCACTCTAGTATTACATTGTGTCTATGCATCTAGCAGGACCCCTTACAAATGCTGCGGCTGGAAATTCTAGAGTAGAAGTTCATTCTTCGTTCTCTTCTAAGGTCCCAAGCTGCTCATCACCTTAGCTAGTGGCCTACTAAAGAGAGCCCGTGGCTGTCAGAAAAGCCGGGGGAATGTTCGTCACACATTCTGTGGAAATGTATTCATACTCAATAAGCTATTCAAGATTCATTAGCTACTGGTGATATAGTTTTTATTTTTATTAAGATTTCTTTCTTTTCTTTTTCTTCCTTTTTGGCACACGCCTTTAATATAGCCCTCGGGAGGCAAAGGCAGGTGGATCTCTTGTGAGTTTTAGGCCATCCCCTGGTCTACAGAGCAAATTTCAGGACAGCCAGGTCTGCAAAGAAAAACCCTGTCTCGAAAAAGAAAACAGAACAAACAAAAATATGTATTTAGTTTCGTTTATTGTGTATTTTACCTAAACGTATCACATATACTGGTGCCTACAGTGTTCTGTGAGATTTCCTGGAGCTGAAATTAGGAAGGATTATGAGCAACCATGTGGGTACTTGAAGCTGAAGCTAGGCCCCTTGCAAGAGCAGTGAGTACTTCTAACCACTGAGCCATTGCTGCAGCCCCTGGATGATATAATTAAAAAAAAAAAAAGCAAAAAGTTTGTCCTACTCAAACAAAAATGTATCACTTGGGTATTTTACATTCTTAGAAATCACAGTGAGGGCTACCTGATGCCGCTCAGATTTGATATATTACCTATAACTCTAAGGTAATTTGTGGGCCCAAATTACCTGGTACTGGGCATAAGAAACAAAAGAAAAGTCTAAGTGGAATTTCCCCACACTGTCCCTTCCTCTAGCACCTGGGTGAGGACCCAGAAGGAGACTTAAGGGAACAGCAGAGCCCAGCCTCTGTATCTTCCACCATCTACTTCTTTACTGGGTGCCTTGCTAACTGTAGACCTTTCAGCTGGGCAGAGTGGCTCATCTCTGCAATCCTAGCATATGAGAGACTGAGGCAGGAGGATGTCTGTGATTGGAAGGCCACTGTGAGCTGCATGAGTTACTTAGTAAGTCTCCAGTGAGACCCTATGGAGAGCAAGTGAGCAAGCAAGCAAGAGAGAAAGAGAGAGACAGACAAAAGAAGGCGAAGAGAGAAAGGAACAAAGGAAAGAAGTGAGGGAGGGAGGAAGGAGGGAGTGGCTGGGGAGATCATTCTGTAGTATAATGCTTGAATAACAGACTTGAGGTCCTGGGTTCGATCCAAAGTGTGTGAGCTAGCTCTAACACACACACACACACAGACACACACACACACACACACACTTGTAAGTGGAAATATAGCTCTGACTGGCTGTCTTTCTCAAGATGTCAACTTTTGGAATGAAGCCACCATGATGTGAGAAAGCCCAGGGCACACAGCCCAGCTTTACCATCACCTAGTAGATAGAAAAGGAAGAAAGGTTTCAGATGTCCTTCTGTCCTCGACAGAATCCTTAGTATGCTGAGTGGATCCAAGAAGAGCCATCATGGAAATGCTCACCCAAATGGCAGCTTAGGAGATGAATGGGTGCTCCATTGTTTGAAGTTAAGCAATTATAATTGTGTATATATTCAATAAGAAAGTATGTAGAAGCCCCAAACCAAAATCCCCACTTTATTGCCTCATATGTCACTGTCTCTTCAAAACTGACCAACTCAAGAAATCCATTGTTCCAGACCTGTTTAGGTTATCTTTACACTGTGTGTCAAACCTTCTATTTACACCAGTGCTTCTTATGAAGCTATTGACTTGAGTGATGCACTGGTATTTTGAGTTTTCAATTCTGACTGAGGAGTGTGATATTTTTCCCAGGCCACTGGGTGCCCTGTCTGGGAGAATGATCATCCCGGAGCTAATAAACCGTTGTCCCAAAGTTGCTCTGTGATTTCCTGGCTTGAACTCATCCTGCTCTGACTCTGTAGGGTGCAGCTGTGGTGGGTCCTCTTGGCTCCACTAGAGGTAAGCTCCTCTCCCTGAAGGCCAGAGTCATCTGAAGCCTCACTCATTTCCCTGGGCTGGGGGGCAATGCTAGCTGTGGCTGTCCTCTTGAACAACTACAAATGTCATTACTCTGTGCCCTGGGCATCCCCATCACTGTGGCTGAGTTTCAAAAGCCAGACAATGCTATGCTCCTCCTTTCCCTTCTCCCTCCCTCCCTCCCTCCTTTCCTTCCACCCTTCCACCCTCTCTCCCTCTTTCTTCCCTTCCTCTCTCCCTCCCTCCTTTCTTTCCTCCCTCCCTTCTTCCTTTCCTCTCTCCCTCCCTTGCTTTCCCTCCTTCCTTCTATCCCTCTGGGTGGCTTTTCATGTGCCAGCCTCTCAGGAATCACAAAGCCTCTCTCTTCTCTGGCACATTCTATATAACAAAGCTACAATAAAGCTCTTCCATGTTCGAGGGAGAAGGCTTTTGTTCACTGACTTGGATGAAGTCAGGAAGAAGACACGGGGTAAAACTAACATAAATAGGGCTGTGGCTTTATTTTGTTTTGTTTGAAACCAGTTCTTGCTATTTAGCTGAGGCTGGCAGCTAACTCTCAATCCTCCTGCCTCTGCCTCTCAAGTCCTGAGATTGCAGGTGGGTGCCAGACAGCACACCTGCTTGCAGCCTTTTCATTTGTTTGTTTGGACACTGTCATGATGTGAAACCAGAGCTGCGACTGGCTCCTAAAGTGGGGGTTCCATAATCCGGGAGGAGACAGTGAGTGAGAATATACGGGCCTAAGAGAATCTGGGATTGGGCGCAGAACAGTGAGGACTGGGCAGGAGTTTTCCTTGCACTATTCCCAGCTACCCTGGTATTGATCATCTGCTGGAAGGCTGCTGGCATTTATCAGGGACATTTTATTGGTAACAGACCCCTCTTTGTGAGCACACTAGCAATGCTGTCAAGGAGACAGCACCTGAAAATGGTAAGGGTCTCACACACACACACACACACACACACACACACACGCCCAGCGATTAACTGTAGATTTCTAATGTATGCAGCTAAGGCATGTCTCTGGCTTGTGGGCCAGAGTCAGGCAGCAAGGTGCTTTATAGTGGAGGAAACAGGAGCTGCCTTGGAGTGAAATGAGATTGTGCCTGTCTCTTTCTGAGCCTTGTGTTTCTGTGGCTCCCTGTCTCCACTTCCGCTCACTGTCTAAAGTTTACTGATGGTTTCCTTCAGGGATCATTAAAAGTGATCCGTGAGCCGGCAAGGCTTCTATTTGCCATGTTCTGGTTTTGTTTCCGCTTGGAACTTGGGAAGGGGTGTCTGAATTATGGCTTCTCAACCAGGAAGCCTTCTACTCCCGGGAAGCAGGAGGGGCTGCCGCGGTCCATCGGTCCTTCAGATGACGATGGTGCAGGGCTCAAGTAGGAAGATTTGGGTCCCTGGGAATCTCCTAAGGTGGAAATCATGGTCCACGAGGCAGATTCCTCCCTCCTGCATCTGGGCTGCTCCAATGCAGAGGGCAGCCTCCACTCAGGGCCAATGCTCTTTGTAGCAGGGTTGCCTTGGATGACGGAGCAGTACACAAAACCATTAGCCCAGTTTCTTTCTTTTTATTCCCCATTGCTGAAATAAGCTTGCCTTGGTGTTTTTGCAACCCTCCCTTTCCCCTTGGGAGGTGTTTCATTTACAAATAGATAGAGAACTTGGACCTTGCCTATGTCTGGACTAAGTTTCTATGCATGAAACATACGCGGAGCACCAAACCGCGCAGTCTCTCTTCGGACCAGATCTCCACATCCAGCTTGCCAGAAAAGGCCGTGTTCCTCAACGGGAGGAAATCTGAGTGTTCACGGTCCAATTGCTTTCCCTCTTCCACCCCCATAGCTGTCACAGTAATATATGGTTGTGAGCACCTCCTTAATCATTGGAGTGGTGCTGGTCCTGGTGTGTGTGTGTGTGTGTGTGTGTGTGTGTGTGTGTGTGTGTGTGTGTTGGGGGAGGGGCTTTATGTTATTCAACAGGAACAAGCTCTGAAGCTCTGTGTTGTCTATTCTGGTCCCCAAACTGCTGTCTTACCAGAACATTCCAGTTCCAATCATGTGAAGCAGGTGCCAGCTCTTCTGGCTTGATGATCAACTCCACCGGGTGATACTATCTAGTTATTCAAACATTCACTAAGGTATTGTGGTGAAGGCATCCTGTAGATGTAACTCGTGTCTGTAGGGAGTCCCCTTTGAGGAAAGAAATGAAATCCCACAGTGTGGAAGGCCTTCCACTGGCAGGCCTTAAGGGAACAGCCAAGGACTTCCTGGAAACAAAGACTTTTGCTTCAGGAAGTCAACATCTGCCTGCCTGCAGGTACAGGGTTATAATCCCAGCCACGGTCAAGGCAAGGCTGGTCTGCAGAGTGAGCTCAAGGCCAGCTTGTGTAACTTAGTGAGATCCTGTCTCAAACACTGAAAGTAGGAGAAAAAGCTTGGGATTTGGTTTGGCAGAGCATTTACCTAGCCCGAGGCCGTGTTCGATCCTTAGTACTAAACCGAAGCTCAGCAGCAGCTCCCACAGCAGAGGTCGAAGCTAGCTAGGGTTTCTGATCTGCTATCTCACACAGTTCCACAAGCCAATTCCCTGAAATAAACATTTGTATCTCTCCGTAGGAGCATGTGCCTCTTACCTATGTGTAGATCCGTACCCGTGTCTGTATCTATAGAAATAGATTTATTTCTACATCTATCATGCCTCTCTGGCTACTGCCTCGGTGTTCTGGAAGAACCCTGGTGATGCCACTGGCACTAAAAGAGCATGAATTGAAGCCATTGTAACCATGGCCTCTGCCTCTGAGATTCACTGAGCAGGGTAACCTGCCTGGGTATGACAATGGAGAGATGGCAGTTTGCTGCTGCGTGCCCAGGCCTATGGGTGAGCTGAGAAACAAAGGGACTCATCATTTCATCTCCGATTAAACTTTCAAACTTCTTTTAACTGACCAAAAATACTCTTCTGACATCTTTGTAATAGTCAACAGGTTACCCTTAGTCTACAGTTTCAAAGTAGACAGGTCTTATCTCTTTTCTAAAGATGAGGAGATCTACAACTAAAACCAATAACCAAGGTCTCAGTTTAGGCCCCACCTTACTGATAACAAAACTGAGATTTTAGATTGATGTCTGACTCTGTCACTCTGCTGGTTCTTTGTAACTAAGCACATACTTACGTCACATTAGATTTTCTTTTGTTTTTATTTTTTAGACAGGTTCTCATGTAGCCCAGACTAGCCTTGAACTTACTCTACAGTTCATGAACTTCTGATTCCCCTGCCTATACCTCCTACATCCTGCGATTACAGATGTGTGTCACCGTGCCTGGGCTAAATTTTTGTACTTCATTGATAAAGGCTAGGGACCCCGTGTGGACTAAGTATAAAGTTGAATGAGACACAGGCCAAGACTCCAAGAAGCTCCTAGTATATGGGGTTGAGGGGAAGAAGTGGGAAGGTGGTCACTGAATGTGAACCTCCACTTTCATGTTGCTACTGGGAGGGGGGCAGTCACAAAGGGCATTCTATAATTGTTACTTCCGCCCATCTTGCCCTGATTTCTCACAGGTCACTGTTGACAAGAATCAGCTTGTCCAAATGCAGTAGCTCTGTGTGTCAGGGAATCCTTGTCTGTCGGTGAACAGGGTGGGTGTAATTCCCAGGTAACAGCTTTCTTTGTGTGCACAGGCTGGAAATGGCTGGATCCCCTGCCTTGAGGGGAAGGAAGTCCAGTAGAAATTTCCCTCAGGGAAAGAAGGTACTTCAGATTCCTACAGGAATTGCCAGAGTTTCCTCCCTACTTTGTCCTTCTTTCATTTCATATTCATTAAAATGGACATTTAAAAGCAGAAGGGATTTCTAACAGATACAAGGAGGGGGAAATGGATTATATTAGGTAATAAAATGATTGTAGCAAGTATTTAGAAAGATTTAAATTAGATAACAACAATTACAAAAATTAAGGACAAATTTGAAGGATTACCAGTTAAAGTAGATATAAAGTAGTTTGAAAGAAAAAGCCATAAAAATAAACCAAATTACAATTGATTATAAAATTAATTACATAAAGTATACACTTTGAAGATGAATCAGTTAAAAAGTAGAGGTTAAATAATACTAAGTTTAAAAGTGCTAATTAAAGTGTATTTTAGCAACAACGAATAGCATGAATTTACATATTAAGAAATTCAAGTAAAATGTATGTGGAAAAATGTTCAGTCTCGGTAATAATGAGATAAATGCAAATTGATGAACTATTGATTTTTATCTATCGAGCTGTAACACAGAAAACGATGGTATCAAACAGCAATCACCTCATGTCCCACATGTGGAATGTAGATTGTTTCAGCAAATAGGCAGCACTAAGAGACTTCACAGTATATAGTCTTCTCCCATGAAATTTCATTGCTGGGGATTTATTCTTAAGAGATAGTACATGTATGCACAGTGAGGTGCATGTAGAATTTTCACCAAGCTAGTGAGATGACTCAGTAGATAAGGGGTCCTGCTACCAAGCCTGAAATCAGTGGGATGACTCAGTAGGTAAGGGCTCCTGCTACCAAGCCTGAAGTCCTGCATTTCCTCCCTGGAACTTAATGGGTAGAAGGAAGGATCAGACTTCCATAAGTTGTCCTCTGACCTCACATGAACACTATGACATATGTGCCACACCTCAAGTAAGTGAATATATGTAACACAAAAGTTTAGTCAAACTATCACTAATAATTTGGTTTTTTTTTTTGAATTAGGGTTTAAATTTCTAAATTTCAGTAAAAATTTAAAATCCAGTAAGTAGGACATTTGATATATGAATGAAAAGTATATCATGTAATTGTAGTTAAAAACTATTGTAAAACAATATATTTAATGACACAAAATGAAGTTTACAGTGAGCAAAAGGTCAGAAGGCTAAATAATAGTATGTACTTTATGACCCCATTTATATTGAAGATAAAAAAGAATGTAGTTTTATATTTTAAATATATTAGCAATAGATACACATGGATAGTCAGTGCTATAGATAGTTTTTATTGTTAATGTTTTATTTACCTACATTTACTGTAACAAACACATGTTATTTTAATAAGCAGAAGCTACTTATGAAAGACAAGGAAAATAGGATAACAGTTTACAAATAATTCCAGATTAAGGAGTTAAAAATAGAATTGATGTAGGTAATATGAATATCTGAAGTATATACAAACAAAAGAAAATATGAGATTGGAAATACAATGGTGCATTTGAAATCAAGAAGGAAAAAATATGTCCAGGAAAACATAGTAAATGTCAGATGTTATCTATGTTAAGTACTTTAACTAAAATACTTAACATCCCTGAAGTGAGAAATTCTCCCGTTTAAAAGTTTCGATGAATAAAAATGGGTAAAGGAAGCTAAGCCAAGGTTATCTTTGTTCTTAGCAGCCTCTACGTACAGAATCCATTCCTCTTTGACAAGCCTCTTCCTCACAGCCCTGTCTTGAGAATAAATGATATGTTCTGCCATTTACCAGATGTCAGGAAGTAACACTGACAAATAGTCTGTCTGATTCCAACTCATTCTATATAGTTTCTGTCTATGTTCAGGGTCCTAAGGTTGCCTCCCAACCCCCATTCAGTTCCCATATCCTACCCTGGCATCCAGTGGGACCAGGCAAATAGAGGGACCGTGGCCTTGTGTGATGAATGACAACCCTATGGTAAATGTCATTAACGTGGCAAGCAGAAGGTAAAGTGGTTTATCATACTTTGCTTTGTGTGGCAACTTGCAGCAGAGACCCAGTCTAGAGCCAAGCTGTGGCAGTCTCCAGTCCATTGCTGTATTCTTTCTTTCTAGCTCCTTTTTCATTCAGGCTTCTTAGGTGAACAAAAGGGAAAGCCTGGGGCTATGTGTTCCTACCTGTGCAATGAGCGTCTATCCCAGAAGCTTCCTCAGAAAGGCATATTGCATTTCTAGGAGAACCAGGGAGGCATGCTAATAGGTTTATGTCCTGAGCCTCACTCTCATCCTTAGGTAGAATTGAGGATGGGACAATTTTAATTAACACACACACACACACACACACACACAGAGAGAGAGAGAGAGAGAGAGAGAGAGAGAGAGAGAGAGAGAGAAGTTTTTCTGTGACATTTCCTTCAATTTGGGATGATTTGGGACATGTCTATCCCATGGATCCTCTTTTCCATCTTCTGATTCTCTCTTTTCACAGGTGAATGACTACAATAGACCTAGAATGTTCTTGTTAATTATAAAGTACCATGAATCTCAACTTTCCAGTAGAGGATTCGATCAACCCCTAAGACATGTTCTCTTACACAGATCTCTCTGTCTTGCTTTCCCTCTACTTCCAAACTAAAAACAAGAACACCCCAAACCAACCAAACCAAACCAGCCAAACCAAACCAAACCAAACCAACCAAACCAGCCAAACCGAACCAAACCAAACCAAACTAAACCAACCAAACCAAACCAAACCAAACCAGCCAAACCAAACCAAACCAACCAAACCAAACCAAACCAAACCAGCCAAACCAAACCAAACCAACCAAACCAAACCAAACCAGCCAAACCAAACCAAACCAAACCAGCCAAACCAAACCAAACCAAACCAAACCAAACCAAACAAACCAAACCAAACAAACAAAAACCATCATTAACTGAAGTATTGATTACATCTTACTCATGGACAAGTGAACAAATCTTAAATATAGAGCTTAGAAAGGTTTTACAGCTATGCACATGATGCAGTAGACACATCGCTAGTGACTAGAATCTCTTTGACAAAACAGAAGCTTCCCTGGTGCTCTGGCTAGGTGAGCTCCACTCACAAAGGTAAATATTTTCTGATGTCTTTTACTGTCAGTTGTGTGTGTGTGTGTGTGTGTGTGTGTGTGTGCACTTGCATGTGTGCATGCCACAATACACATGTGGAGGTCAGAGGGCAACTTGAGTGAATCCATTTCTCTTACCATCATGTATGTGGGTCTGTGGCGTCAGACTTAGGTTGTCAGTCTTGACAGCAAGCACTTTTATGGGTTGAGCCAGCTCTCTGCCCTAATCAGCTGTGTTTTCAGTGTTCTTTTCCACGCCCCATGTGGTTGTGATTGACCCCACAGCCCATGAGCCCCACCTGTAGGCTTTACCCTGTCCTCAAGGATGTGCGTGGCCTTGTGCAGCATATACTGGTTTGTATTTTCCTTCATCGGCTCAGCAGTATTCCTATGATACTCAGCTATGTTCAATTTAATAGTGGTTACATGCTTGGTTTCCACCGTGGTAAAGCCTTTCCTGGTACAAATATACCAGCATCGCGCCACTCTTAGATCAATGAGACCTCGAATTGTTTCCTGCTTCGGGGTTTGAGTGAATGAAGCTAGGACGGAGAGTCTATGTCAGAATTTCTTAACCTGTGGGTCTTGAACTGCTTTGGGGGGAATCAAATGACTCTTTCACGGGGGTTGCCTGAGACCATCCTGCATACCAGATATTTACGTCATAATTCATAACAGTAGCACAGTTACAGTTATGAATTAGCCATGAAAATAATTTTATGGCTGGGGCTTGCTACAACATGAGGAGCTGTATTAAAGCAGCATTAGGAAGGTTCAGAACCATTACTCTACATGCTTCTGGTAGACTTAAGTTCTTGTGTCTGTTATATATAGTCCCGGAAATGGGACTGCATGATTAGTGGATGGATTGTGTGAAGCCTCCGGGATCCCCAGGGGAGGCACCTGGCTTTCTGTTGGACCTATCACCCCTGTAGTTAAGGTTCATACCAGCACCTCACAACTGTACATCATCGCCATCTCTGATGAGCTTAGATTTTAAAAACCTACTTTTAATAAGGATTCTCAAATGCTTTACTCCCTGCTTCTAGCCCACCATCCAAGGGTAGGGGAGAAAAGACGGTAAAGAGGACCTGTTTAGAGTTAGTACTTTCGGGCGATTCCAATCTCCGTTTGTCAGGATAGCAGCAGACCAGTCAATAGTGTCAGGATACCAAACACAGATCAGCAGCAGTGGCACGGTCCAGCAGAAACAGCAGGCTTCTGCCAGGTCAGCGGAAGTGGCCAGAGCCAGCGTGAAGCTCTCTTCCGTGCCTCTCTCAGTGATGGGAGATGAGGAAGACGCAGCAATGGAGCACTGCGAGGTTAGCTACGCAGGCGCCCATCACTGTCTGCTGAGTCCTGTTGTGCTCTCTCCAGACAGCACGTGTCTTCCCATGGGTCCTGTCTCAGCACAGCACCACACGAGTCTGCATCACATGACACTTCCAGAAACTTCCACTTCAACCTCCATTTAATAATCTCACCTGCCTTGGTTCCAGTGGCCGCCACCGTGCCCGTCATCGGGCTTCAGAATCCCGGCAGGTGAGGCTCCTGAGGGCAGTTGCCATCAGAGAGGAATCGGAGGTGGTGGCAAAGCAGTAGACTCCACGGCCCTGATGTCACCAGGCACCATGGATTCACTGAGCGACTTAGTTATTTTCTCCGAGCGCGAGCTCCATCATCGGCCAAATAAAACAGAGGCTGGGGAATCGGGAGACGTTATTCAGCAGTTATGAGAATACACTGCTCTCCGTGCTGGGCTGCTTACAACTGCCTGAAATTCCAGCACTAGGGGGTCCGACTTCTTTTTCTGGCCTCTGTGGGCACTGGAATTCATGCACGCCCTTCTCCCGTTTGAGTATGATTAAAAGTAGAATTTTTAAAAAACAAAAAATTTTAAAAAGGAGATCAGATGGTTGTAAAGGTTATTGCCACTTCAAATCCCATGAGTTCCGTCATGAGAATACACTGTCCAATCTCCTATTCTAGGCTAAGGGTTGGGATTCTTTTCTTCTCTCCATTTGCCTGTCCAGTTATGTCAGTATTGAATATCGAGGGTCGGGTCAAAGAGTTTGCTTTGGAATATGGAAGCAAAACCTAATTTCACAGGCATTGGAAGATCAGCAATGTGCTCACTGTGTGTAGGACAGAATTGAAACAAACATCCTGGGCTGGGTACCAGCATCTTAGTGTGCTTGGCTGCTATTTCTACAGTATTAGCATCAGTAAACATGCATCCCTCTGCCTGTCCAACCCCTCAGCAGAAGTGCTCCTATAACCTTGATGCATTTCAGGCATTTGTTATTTGGAAGCAAAGAGGCTAACAGCCTGCATTTCAGAAATCTCTCAAGTTCCATGACAGGTAGATATTGTTAAAGGGTTAGGAGAAGGTCCCTGTGCTCTCAAGTAAAAATGGCTTGAAAATTCATCAAGGCCAGAGGAGCCATTCAGGAGAGATGACAGATGGAATGTTTGTGCTTGTTTAAGGGATAGGGATGAGAGATGAGTCTCTTCTGACTTATGCTCCGCTCGTCAGAGATGATCACTCTAATCCTGTGCAAAGGAAATCAGAGGGCCTTGGGACCTTGGCAGGGCTTGTGTTTGAAAGAGATGGGAGGTAGGCAGGGTTTGTTTCTCCCCGTCTTTGCTCATTTCTCCCCATCACCCCTCCATGTCCTTACCCCAACATTCAATATTCCAGCCACTATAATTTGATGAGCATACAGAGAGGAGAAAAGAAATGAGATGTCAGGGAAAACCTATAAAAATGAAAAAGGCCAAGCGGAGGTGGATCCAGGCAGTGACAGGAAGTGCTGCTTAGAAACTGGCTGTAAACTGTGAGAGGCTTTGCCCTAGAATAAACCTTATGCCAGGCTCACCAGGAAATCGAGGGGGCATTGTCAAGAGAATGGCCCATGTGCAGAATTTATTTTAGCTATATAGTGTTAAGTGGTGTCTGTTAAACAGAATAGTTACCAGGGCTCATCCTATTGGAAGGCAGGGGCACAGCATATGTGGTTTACTCTGAGCCAGACATTAGCAGTGAAGGTTCTGTCTGCTGGAAGCTGGAGATGGACAGAGAGGTTCTTGAGAACCCAATGCATGGGTAGCTCAGTGAAGACTGTGGTCTGTGCTGTTACTGGTACATTATATGCCAAAAGCCACATCTTTATCCTGCACTCGTTAATGCTACTTACTTATTGTGACTTGTTTTTATGCTATTTTGAGTTTCTAATCTCCTTAAATGTGCTACTTAAAATTCTTATATTCCAAATATGTCACAGGAGCACATGTGCATTCACACACACACACACACACACACACACACACACACACACACACACACAAATGCTCACACGCAGGGAGAGTGACTGCTTAGTATTTCTCTGTTTTCATATGGCTTTCTGTATACTAGATGGGAGGAGTTTGGGAGCTGGGGCTCCGTGACAGCCTGTCAAACATGTCCTGGTCCATAGTTTCAGCATGTGCTCATCTTGATAGGATCCACCCGTAGTAGCTCCTTCCAGCGATTTTAATTGGCTAGCTATAACTATGGCAACCCTATGGCCTAGATTTTCTAGCATCATCCTGGTTTCAAGGACTGTGTTTAATTGTCTCTCTAAGTACATGGCTAATGTCAGGGCAACTGCTTCAATTTCTAGCTCAGAAAGAAAGACTGGTATATCTACATTGGACGTCAGGCCGGACCATCAATTGCAAGTGCTCCTGTGTAGCTGCAGTGCTCCTGAAGAGCTTGAGAGGGCCGTTGCAGTGTGATGAAGAACACACTCATTAGCTCTGCTGGCCGTGGACCAGGACCTGGGCTGTCTGCCTCCTCAGGCATTGTCTCTCCTTTGCCTCTGTCTCTCACGTTAGTCCTGGCCCAGTGATTAGGGGCAGTCAAGGGACTTGTAAGGAAGCAGCTGAAGAGAAGATTTTGCTTTTAGCAATTTATGCTTGAAAGTTGGGGATTGACGAATCCGAGTGCATACTACATGCTTTCTTCCCACCGGATATGTCTTGTATCCCAGAGGAATGGTTTAAAAGTCTCCTTGGCTGTTTCCATCCTCACCTCCCTACCCCCAGAGGGAAGGGTGACTGGGAATAATCTCTCCCCATCCATCAGTTATTCCTGTTTCTCTCCCCTGCCTCCCTTTCCCCCTCTGTTCTTTCCTTCTCCTTCCCTTTTCCCCTCCCACCATTCTTTCTTCCCTCCCTCCCTCCCTCCTCTCTTCTCTTTCTTTCTGTGTCTCCTTCCCTCTTCCTCTCTCCCCTTCCTATCTTCCTTCCCTCCTCCCTTCCTTCCCCTCCTCTCTAATTCTCCCTCCCCCCTCTCTTTCTCCCCAGTGTTTGATGTGGTAGAAAAGTAAGGAATGACACAGAACGAGGAGCTGGAGGGAAACACTGTTTTAGTGGCTGTATTAGGATTCTCTAGAACAGTGGTTTTCAATCCTCCTAGTGCTTCGACCCTTTAATACAGTTCTTCATGTGGTGATGACCCACAACCATAAAATTATTTTTATTGCTATGTTATAACTTTTGCTGCTCTTATGAATTGTAATGTAAATATCTGATAGGCAGGATAACTGATATAAACTCTCAAAGGGGTCGTGACCCACAGGTTGATAAATGCTTCCATAGAGGAACATAACCTATGACACACTTGCAACAAATGCTGTTTAATAGATTGGCTTATATCGTGCGGTCTGGGTAGTCCAACCACAGCTGTCTGTATACAGGCAAAACCAAGAACTATGTAGCTACTCAACCACAGGCTGAAAGTCAGCCACCCTAGCCTGATACTGTTACAGGTCTTCAATCCATACTGGAAGGGAGAAGCTGAACTCAAGTGTCAGCAAATATGGCCACAGCGGTGCTAGCAACAGAATGGAAGCCTGTGATAGCAGGGAGGAAAGGTGATCAGGAAGAAGTCACTTCCCTCTGGCCTTCTTGCATCTGGGCACCTGCTGGAAGATGCCCCCCCCCCCCCCCCGCATCAGAGGAGTGCTCTCACACTTACTTCCCCCAGAAATATTCTCATTGACCCACCATTGATTACAGATCCAATCAAGTTGACAACCAAGCTTAGCTATTACGGTGGCTAAGATCTGTGAAGAACTAAGCTACCTGGAATCCACCTATGCTACAAAGGGAGGATTGTTCTCTGACACTCTCCCTTAGGACTCCAGTTTCTGGGGAGTCTCTGGCTGACGGGAGTCCTGGGTTGTTCTGCTGATGTTTGTGTAGGCTTATACCACGAGGAAGAGTCTTTTGTGTTAAGTCCAGCCATTATAAAGACTGCATCTGAGCTCTGGAAGCCTCTGGAGGCACGAGTCTCTTGAATTTGAGACTAATCTGTAACTCACTTCATGCTGGTCTCCCTGTAGACTGTTATCCCACTAATCAAAGATCCTCATTTATTAAAAACTATTTTATACATACTTCAGGTTTTTAACATCCACACAATGTATTTTGATCAGATTTATCTCCCACTCTCCACCTTTAGCCACACCCTTCAGATCTTCCCACATGATTTCTTCAAATTCCATGTCCCCCTTTTAAAAATAATTCTTTTTTTTTAAAAAAAATGCATAACTCACTGTCACTATGCACACAGCTATGAGGCTATCTGGTGGACTGTAGGCACCATACCTGGGGTCACCCAACAGAGGAAAAAGGACTCTCCCTTGCCTAGAACAATCATTTGCAAATAACTCTTTACCAAGGTCTTCATGAGCCCTTCATCACTCATGCTGGGGTTTGGACCGATTTGCTATTGTGAAGTAACCACATCTGTAGTATGGCAGCAGCAGCAGCAGCAGCAGCAGCAGGAAGAAAGAGGGAGGTAATGGAGGAGCTGCATGGATACATATGGAGGTCACCGTCTAGCATCATGCCTTCTCTACCTTAGATTTTGAGACAAGATCTCTTCACTGAATCTGCAACGTACCCGTTTAGCTGCCCTGGTCAACTAAGAAGCCCCAGGAACCACATCACTGTGGTTTGCCTCTCTTCTAGTTTCTTATGTGGGTGCTGAGGATTTGAACTTGAGTCCTTATGGTTACAGCCAACTCCTTACCCGGCACACACTTTTTGATGTTGAGACTAGAGCTTTGTCCATGCTAGCCAAATGTTCTGCCACAGATTTCTGCCTCAAGTCCCACCTTTTTATTAAAGACCTTTCACATTTTACTTTACTGAATGCTAAATAAATTTCTGTCCGTCTTTATTAATGTGTAGTTTATATGTCAGAAAAGATTATTTTAAGTGCGCAAAACAGCCAGTTGTAGCATATTGGTACAGCTGTAGAGTCATCACCATGAATTAATTTTAACCTGTTTCTATCAACAGCTCTGTAATCTAACACTGTACGGTTAAAACTCCATCTCCCACCCACCCTCCCAGGCCCCTAAACCCAATCTACATTTGCTTTCATAGACTTGCTTGTTCTGCACACTTCCCTTAAATGGGATCACATGATTTATAGTCTTTCTGTGTTTGGGTTTTTTCTTGGGAAGAGTTAAAGTTACATTTATTTGTGTCATGTACGTATTCTGTCTGTCTGTCTGTCTGTCTGTCTGTCTGTCTGTCTGTGTTCCAAGGGCATGCTGCAGAGCTCAGAAGAGGGGTCTTGTCCTTGAGAACTGGAGTTACTAGCAGTTATGAGCTGTCACAAGGGTTCTGGGAACTGAACCTGAGCATGAAGGGCTTCTAAGTACTGAGCCTACTCTCTAGCCCCTGGTATAATGTTTCATGTTACGACACAATATTGCGGTTCTACCATATTGTAGCGTGTCCCAGCACTCTGTACCTTTTTATTATTCAACACTATTCCATTATCTGGAAATGTTGAGTCATGTTTATCCGTTTATCAATAAGTGGACATTTGAGCTATTTTTGATGCTATTCTTGATAGATTTGTCATCGTTATCTCATTTTTTCTTTGCAAGTTGCAGTGTATTGAGATGCACAGGAACTTCCTTAAACTTATTTCCGGCAACCTTGCTGAACTTTAAAAAATTCCTTTTTTTAGTAGATTCTTTGAGATTTTTTTTTTCTATTTATAAGATCATGTCACGTGTGACAGAGGCAGTTTTACTTTTCTCTTTCCATCTGGATGCTTTTATTTTGCTTACGTTTCCCGTGTCACCTCTCTCCAGTCTGCCGTGATGTTCCCCGGTTCAGAGTCATTACCCAAGCTGCTCTGCTTCTCCTCTTGTACGCTGTGAATTTCACACTGAAACTTGAGAAAGCGATACCAAAAATAGAGAAAAGGGAGAGAGAATCTAAGTGGTTCAAGTTTGAGTTCTGTTTTGTTTTATTTTATATTTGAGCCAACCTTTGCATTCTCCCTCCTATGTTTCTGGCTTTAAAATGCTGCCTTTGGATTAGACAGCTATGAAGAAGCTATAGCCAGAGAGAAGAACTATTGGTTCTCAATAGTTCAGGAAGAGAAGGTAGAAATGAAGGGCCTTAGACCTGGCCTGGGGAAAACTGTATTGTTACTGTGGCCATCCCCTAGCACCCCTGTCAGATTATTAAATTTTTAAAAAGATTATTTTAGTGTTGCTTGAAATGGACTATGAGTTTATAAGTACTCTAGGTTCTTAGCTGAGGAGACCACCTGGGTGCTTTTTGTACTCTAACAGAATGCATCCACTGGCTTCTCAGTCTTGGCCTTCATCCTTGTTAGCAAGTAGTACTTTTATCTCTCCACTCTCCATATGGAAGCCTCTAATTTTGTAAGTATACACTGAGCAACTCCTGTCTGTAGCATCCTCCAATGCGTGCCATACAGGGGGTAGGAAGTGAGGCGGCTGTGCTTGTGGATGGGGAGGACCCACAGTGTGGAACAACAATCCATGTGTATTTGGGTTCTCCACAGAAGCAAGTTCAACTGTGATGTAAGGTAAGGACATGGAAAGAAGCAGGCAGTCTCAAAACTGCAGGAGAATATCCTGTGATTTAGAGCACATATGCTGAAAAGAGAATGTAATGAGATGAAAGGACACTGCTACTGAGCAGGGACACAGCAATGGGAGAGACATAGTGTCTGCTGAGCAGGGACACAGCAATGGGAAAGATACAGTGTCTACTGAGCAGGGACACAGCAATGGGAGAGACATAGTGTCTACTGAGCAGGGACACAGCAATGGGAGAGACATAGTGTCTGCTGAGCAGGGACACAGCAATGGGAGAGACATAGTGTCTGCTGAGCAGGGACACAGCAATGGGAGAGACATAGTGTCTGCTGAGCAGGGACACAGCAATGGGAGAGACATAGTGTCTGCTGAGCAGGGACATAGCAATGGGAGAGACATAGTGTCTGCTGAGCAGGGACATAGCAATGGGAGAGACACAGTGTCTGCTCGACAGATTCTGACATATTGACAAATAACTGAAGCTCAAAACTGTTTCTTCAATGTTGTCGATCCCTTTGGCCCACGAGGATGCCATGGTGTGCTGTGTTCTGTGTCATTTAATGTTGAAGAGGACACATTGGAAAAAGGAATTTTTGTTCGGTTAGTTCTGTACCCTCCCTGTTTCTTTCACTCACATCTTCTCTCCTTGTTTCTCCTCCCTCACATAGCTAGGGCCTGGGGCATTACACATGTAACCAAGTTAAATCTGCAGCCCCATCCATCTCATTCCTAAACTAGAAGACATTTCTCTGCCTCTGTAAATCTAAGATCATATTGTACTTTTAGCAACAGTGTTTAGCAGCAAACAAAAACCCAAAACCAAAACAAATACAAAACGACAATAAAACCAAAACTATCTCTGTCTCTATCTGTATTTCTCTATTTCCTAATAATTTTAGACTTCTTGGAGGTAAAGTACCAAACTAGAAACTTTCCAAAACAGATCATCTCGACTTTGTCTAACGCTGCTTTAATCCCTCCATGAATCGATTACTTTCCTTTATCTAATCATCCTGTGATCTAACTTATGTAAGTGACCAGGAGATACAAACATGGGAAAGTGTTCTGTCTGTAACTTTGTGTACATATTTTTTCTTGTGTATTTTTGCATGTGGATTTGAAAGCTCTACATTAAAAGTTGCACTTCACACAGACTGACAAATATATGTCATAAGACAGGAACATGAGCAAAGTCTGGGCCCCTTTATGTTTAAGACTAAATGGCAAAATAATAAGTTAGTGTTAGAGGTTTGTGAACTGGAATATAAACATTGCTCGTTTAGGGGAGTGCATCTTCCATAACTTGCTTTGAGTTATTTGGAGAGCCTGTTATCTACTTAACTGACCTAGGATTTTATAGCAAACTGCAAAACAAGCTGGTTGGGTGAACAAACTTCTTGACCAGTAAGAGGCCTCCAGGGCCGTCAAGACTACAACTCCCAGAACACTTCGCTCACTTTATAGTGTAGGGATTGAGACCTGTCACAGCACCTAATCACGCCAGATCGAGACTACAATTCCCATTATCCTCAGAAGCTCCGGAAGCCCTGTTAAGCACCACCTGTTGCCGTAGCATCCGGGTCTGGACCAGCCAATCCTAGTGCACCTTCCAATAAGAGGCGGGCAGTTTACCACTCGGGCTAACCCAAGGCGCCCTACTTCTAGCACGTGACCGGAGGAGGCGGGCTTTTGGGACCGGCGCCTTCTCCTTGCTTTTTGGGGTCGTGGCCTTGCTCCTGCCCTGCAAGGGAAGCGTCCTGGGCTTTCACGCGCAAGTGTGCGCGTGGGTCCTGACGTGCTCGTAGGTCCACGCTCAGACTCTGCGGGGACAGAGGCAAGAGCTATGGGCGGGACCGCTAGCACACGCCGGGTCACCTTCGAGGCGGACGAGAACGAGAACATCACCGTGGTGAAGGGCATCCGGGTGAGTGCCGTGGGCGGGCGGAGGGCAGCCCTTGAACTCGGATCCCAACTCCGAGGTGTGTCTGGGACAGCTGCACCTGCTTTCTCCGCTCTCGGCCTGCCCTGCTGTTCCGCTAGAAGTCTGGGTCTCTGGGAAGAAGCTCGTAGTTTCAAGACTCGGCACCTCCATTCAGAGAAAGTTGTTGGTTGAGTGCCAAAAGCCATGCACTGTACTGGGGTGGTGGTGCTGGGTCACCGCAGTCGTCTTTGCTCACAAGTTGCAGGCCTTTATTGAAACTCTTGCCTCACTGCCAGTCTGTGTGCCTCCTGTACACGACCCGGGCCCTTCTTTTCCACGCACGTTTCTCTTTCAGAGTGAATTTTAAGGATTACTCTTACTTTTGCTATCCCATGCTCCTCTTCTGGTTTCACCCCTTCCCCCAACACATACACACACTCACGTATTCAAGTCATTCCTGTCACTGCTGGCTAATTTCTGGCTCTGGCTCTTTCCCTTCCACCATAATGTCGTTTTCCCAGGAACCTCCCCTGTGGTTTGTTAGCCCAAGTTTTGAACCGGGTCCAGTTACTACAGGCCTACAGCTGCCTGCCTGGTAGGGGTGGAGGTTGGTTTACAGTCCTTCAAGGTTGTAGAACTAAGGCAGTAAGTTCCAAAGGATTCTTTGTAGGGACTTCTTAAATGCCCTCTGCGTGTACTTGATACATGAACTAAGAACTTGAATATCTCTAGGGTGTTAGTGTACACACACACTAACAACTTTAATATTCTCCTTTGCTCCTGACTTTGGAGCTTCATGGTTTGGGAAGTACACTTGCTTGTGCCTAGTAAATAAAGCACCATGGCTTCAGAAAGTTTTAGAGTACTTCATATTTTCTGTCTATCGTTTTTACACAACTACTCTTAATCAATGAAGTATGTAAAGTTACAAGGAAATAAAATAAAATAAAAACATTAAAAACACTTCAACTGTTTGAAAAGTTTTTCCTTTGAAATGTGTTACTTTGAAAAGAACCTATTAAAGTTTTTTTGATTAGAAACTCCAGCCAGTTGAACTGAGTCTGTGGGTCTGTCACCAGCAATTCTCCCTGTACTAGGGATAGGACTCTGCTTGCTGTGGTTTAGTTAGCACTTTTTGTAATAAGATAAGAATTAGTGGAAACTTGAGTTTTATACAGGGATGGAGAAAAAAAAAAAAGACAAGAAAGTTGGTTAAAGGCTCTGGATGTTTCACACTAGAGAGTGAAAACTTAATAAGAGAACGTAAATTTCAGGTGAGATGATTTTGTTTAGAAAAAACGCATTAAGTCCATGTCCCCATGTTTCAATATAGATAGGCCAATTACATAGACAAGTTGAAAGAGTTTGGGCACAGCATAGAGACTGAGATACAATGTCAGGTAGGGTAAAGTGATAGGCTCGGCAGTAGGGATGTGCAGTCCGTTAACTGGCAAGCTTGTTTCAAAGAACTTTTGCAACCTTTAAACAAACCTTGTTCTTCAGCCACACAACTTGAAAATCTTGCCTTTTTTTTAGATACATTTCATTTCTATTGTTACAGTCCAGGCACAGGCCGGCTCATTGTGATTTGTATGCTGCTCTTCTGCAAATGCCCTTGGCAAGGTTCTCCTCTGCTTCTGGTCTTTTCAAGGATTGCCTGTAATCTTGAGTGTCATTCAGTTTTCTTGTTCTTCAGACTGGTGGAGCTGAGTGTATCTCAGATCTAGCTCTGAAGTCACATGGGCTGCTTGATGCTGTCAGGTTTTTTTTTTTTTTTTTTTTTTTTTTTTTTTTTTTTTTTTGAGAACAGAATATAGGCTGTTGCAGCTTTTCTCAAAACTGGTATGCTGTTGAAAATGGAGGACTTGGAACCATTTTGGGTCCTTGAGGTCATGGACAGGAGAAAGCCAACTTGGGATTAAGCTGACATTTTTAATTAACCTATGGCTCTGGAAAAGCCACTTCTGATGATACATTCTTATTCATAAAGTGGAATATTATCACTTCCTTTGATTAGGGTAAGAGAATAAGGTTTATAGACACCTGTTGAATTGTAGGCTTTTAGTTTATTATCATTATCATAATTATTATTAATTATTATCTGAAGTGCTGGGAATTGAACTTAGGTCCTCACATGTGCTAGACAAGTACTGTACTATTGATCTGTATATTTCTAAGCTGCTTTGTATATTTTAAGCAGTCGTCATTATGATAGGGTTTCTTTCACATTTAAAATTACAAAGTTCTTTGGAAGTGCATTGGAATCCAACAAACCTGGGTTCAGATCTCTGTAGGATTTAGTATAGCTTATGGCATGGACAAGTCACCTTTGATTGCCTTTCCCTCTCTCCTGTTTCACTGTAACTGCATATTAATGAGAATGTGGCTCTGTGTGTGTACCTAGTCCTTCCTCGGGAGAGCAGAAGCTTAAATAACTAAGTAGGAGAGCGTGCTATGCCTCAGCGAGAGACCCTTACAGGGTAGACTGAGGATCCTGAGATCATCTGTTCCCTGTGTGAGTCTTATACATTTAGCTGCTCATGATGCTTTTCTTGGCTTTGTTTTCAGGCATGAGAGCAGTATTTTTAGCATGAAAAGCAAGGCTTTGTCTTTAGGGAGTTGCTAAAACATGAGGAGATGAGGCCCAAACTTCAGTTTTTATGGGTTAATGCAACTTGGCTGAAGAAGCCTTTTCCCCCCAGTTTTGATCAATTTTATAATGTTTAGGTTCATCACTTGAGAAAATTAAGAGTCTACCAATAATTCAGTACTCACTGCTGGGAATCCAGTTTGTGCTCTGTTCCATTGATGAGGATAGCAGTTTTACTTCCATTATCCTAATAAGAAAGAATAGCATTTAGTGAGCAACAGGAAACTTACTAAGTAGGCTGAGTTTATTGATAGATCATGAATATTCATATTTTTCTTGCTGAGGTACTTATGGCTTGTATTTAAAGGACCTACAACTTGCAACAGTGTCAAGTTTCAAGTTTCTTATTGTTGGCAGGCACTACTTTTTTATGGTCTTATATATGCTCTCACTTTCCCCTAATTTGAGCTGTTGCTAGTATTTTTTTCCCTCGTATTCTTAAACCTGGTTTCAGTTTTGCATATGGAACTACTCATGGACTGAATGAAGGATTACCCTCTTGCCTTGCACTCTCTCTAAGACTCAAATAACTTTTCTAGTGATAGAAAAGCATTTTATTACTCACATTACTCGTGCTTAATAGGATTTTTGTGTCCACCTGCTGAGCCTGCTCAGAAGGTGTGCTCAGAACCTGGCCTTTCACAACTTTATCTAAAACATCAGAGTTGTGAGTGAACTCTCCAGAGCAAATGCCAACTTCAATGAGTATCATTTTCAAAGTTATACTTATCACTGTTTCTGGCATAACGAATCTCTGCAGCTGGTCTTGAAGCTGCAAGCTGACACTCAGAGGAGTCACTCAGAGTGCTGTGCCCACCTCCCTGAAAGACACCAGGGGCTGTGGCAGATGTTGGTAGTCAAGAGCCCCTATTTGAAGAGGTTTCTTAATGTGGGGAGCTGTAGAGGGTTCTTCAGAGCTAGTGAGGGTTATACATTTATTTGGTTAGCCATAGGGACTGTGAGTGATCTAGTTAGCTGATAGAGAATTGGTGCCTTTCAACTTTAGGGTCTGTGAATGTATCGGGCCATCTTAAACTTTCTAGGATTCAGAAGACAGTGGCAAGCTACATATGAACTAGTAAGGAAACGATTTACAGAAATGAGTCTGTGTGTTTCCCCTGCCATCCCATTTCATTTCTTTTGCTTATGGGAGTCATGCCTTAAAAAGGTAGCAGGGAACTAGTAATCAGAAAATGACCTGTTCCTTTGTGGAGGGAAAATCAAGAGAGAAAATTGCATCAGTGTTCTTTAAGTCAATTTGATAAGAAACATCTAAAGACATCTAAAAACTATTAGGGGCTGAAGTTGTGAACTATTCTGTGTCATGTGACTTCCATATTTACCATCTCAAGATAACTTGAGCTTCCCTTTCTGAGGGCTGAAGACTTTATCTTTGTTCCTCTTACTCAGCCTCCTGTGCCTGAAAAAAAAAATACTGAGTTCTGATTGGCGGGTCATATGTTTGTGTAGATTTTGGAGAAGACCAAGCATAGTGAGTGGGAAGGGTTAAGTGGGGTAACTAGTGATTGTATAGAATGCTCTATGGAGGGTACCGGGTGTCAGGCGGTGGCCAAGTTCTGCCTGCTTAAGTGCTTTTGGATGGGGTAGGTAGACCAAGCTAGCTCATTCTGTCAACAGGCCTGCTTGGTTACCCTTACTGTAATAGTGTTTCTTTGGGTTCATAGGCCACTGTAAATTTTAGAAGGTATGGACTCTGCCTCCAACAGCACAGTGAGCACACAGTTTTGTGTACATCGAATTAATCCATGGACCCCAAAGTCCAGAGGCCTCTGGGAATAGCTCGTAGCCTCAGAAAATGTGTAGAGGGGTGTTACTTCACATTTTGTTTGGATAGAGATTCTAAATGGGTCAGCGAATGGGAAAAGGCTCTTCTAATGGTTGTGCCCTCTTTAAGGACAAATGAGTTTCCTGGAGAGTTTCCTCTTATTGAGGCTGCTTGTCCAGCTCTTACTGAAGTTGAAGTTGTACTTTTGATTCCCACCTCTACCACCTTTGGGTTTGGTTTTCATCACAGAGAAGAGCTCAGCTGTTCTACAGCTACAGGTGTGTGTGTATCAGCTCAGTCTCCTTCAGTCTTGTCTGCTGCCTTACAAGTGGGTGCCTCTTTTCCCAGAGGTCAGGTGAGATCTGAGCGTGGCTGCTGTGTTTGGATAGCCTGGGACACCCAATAGTGCTCGAGCTCAGGAGGTGCACCTCCAGGGCCCAAGAATTCAGCTGTAGAAGAATAACGGATCGGCGACCCTGAACAACCCCACAATATGCAGGGTTATCAACTCTGTACTGTGCTTAACATGGATTCTTTGGATAACATGCGCTTATGCTGGACTACATGTGACCATAAGGTGCACCGAGAAATGTGTGGTTGGTGTTAGAATAGCATTAAGGAGCAAATATGGAGGCGTCAGAAAAACCACAAAAGCAACGAAAGGGTAACAAATACTTACTGCTGGGTTGAGAGCATATTCTACTTCTATGTCCCAAAAAGCATAGGGAGAGAAAACCTAATACCTCATACTTGCGACTCCTAACCCATGGGTTGGGTGACCCTCTCACAGGGGTCATCTAAGGTCATCTAAGGTCATCTAAGGTCATCAGAAAACATAGATTATTATGATTCATAATAATATCAAAGTACAATTATGAAGTAGCTACGAAAATAAATGTATGGTTGGGGGATCATCAACATGAGCTGAATTAGGGGGTGGCAGTATTAGGAAGGTTGAAACCATTGTCTTACACACACCTACAGATGCTGGTGAGAACTTTAGACCTCATCCTTAGCCCCATGTGGAGAAGGAGCTTCATGTTAAGTTTAGGCCCAGGTGATAAGAATGAACTGGAAGAAACGGAAGTCTGTGCTGGAGTTAAATGAATAACTGCGGGGCAGTGTGTGTACTGTAGTCCTCATGTATCCCAGTGGCCAAAACTTTGACCTTCCAGACAGGAAAGTCAGCTGGCTGTCATTTTCTCTGAGCCAGCTGTTATTTGAAGGGCAATACTTTGAGGCTGCTTTTGGGATTGAAAGGACTTTTTTTAGTTGCTGAAGAAAATGGTATACATTTTGAAGGGAAAGTAGATGGTGCATTTAAATATACAGATCAGTGTTTATAGCTAACACTTCGGTTTTGGCTAATGGTGCTGACTAGTTATAGTTACGTGTAATTTTAGTTGTGCAGTTCTTTGGTTTTGGGTCGAAATTTAGAATTGTCAATTAAAATGTAAAAGGTACTGTATGTATAAATTATATAAACTGATAGACTTTATATTTTTAGATATACATGATAATATGTAATATGACTTTTTTAGTTGGTGAGGATCAGGCCCGGGGTCTTATGATGCTAGGCAAGTGTTTTACCATTGAGTTCTGATCCCAACAGTACAGAGTTATGTAGTATATATTGTAACATTAATGCATTGTTATGAAATATATGGTATATATGAATTAAATGTATTATGTATCACTTAATGTAATAGATATCATTTAAAATAGCCCTAAGCTTTAGTAATGAAGGCCCATTTCTTCTTATGAGAGGGAATGGTGTGCTTTTAGTGTATATTGCAAGACTGATGGGTTATGTTGCTTCAAGAGCATGGGACTAGAGATTGGGGCATCCAGTGCTGGGCTCAGTGCTCCCTGTAACTGGATGTTGTTACTCAGAGTCACCTGGGAGTGGGGAGGATTGGGGTCAATGTTGAAGCTTTTTTCATCTTTGTAAATGAATTTCAAAAGTATATCTCGCAGCCGCTGTCAGAAAACTGGAAGCTAGACTTGGGGCACATGCCTCTCTTCCCAGTATATGGGAGGTGATGACAGAAAGGTCAGGAGTTCAGGATCGTTCTCAGCTACATAGTGAGTTGAGGCTAACCTTTACTATTTTACACAGTTCACACAAGTATCCCAGGGGTCTTGAGTTAGTACTTGGTATATGGAATATTGAATGACTTACTCAGTGATCCACAGGAGCTCAATGTCATGGAAAGGTAGACACATGGGGGTGGGAAGGGATACTCTACCAGTGGAGTATTTGTATTAAGTATAGTGGGCACAAGGAACCTTAGCTCTGTTAGGCAGACATGGCTGGATGGAATGCAGAATTCATTTGGTGAGTGAGTGCTTTTGGATGTTCAAACCAGATCTTGAGACCCCATCATAAGGGGTCTGGAGGGAAGGCAATAGTATCGGGAACAACAACATAGCCACCTGTGAGCAAAGGGAGACTCGAGACAGGGAAGAAGTGCTAACAATTCATTTGATGGTTTGGGCTGGAGGAAGCCATGGCTAAGGGAATAAGAAGGCCCTTTCTGATTTGGGATCCTGGATGGCGGCCGTGGCAGTAACTAGGTAGAAGGAAAGCAGAGCACATGAGTCAGTCCTGAAGCCCAAGGCCTGGCCGAAGAGGCAAAGGGAGCTCTGGGGGATGGGTGGTGGAGGTAAGACTTGGCTAGAGACCTCTGAAATGTGTG
The DNA here is from genome assembly GCF_963924665.1 of Micromys minutus. Classification (NCBI taxonomy): domain Eukaryota; kingdom Metazoa; phylum Chordata; class Mammalia; order Rodentia; family Muridae; genus Micromys; species Micromys minutus. The sequence continues at coordinate 47,412,645 of NC_137953.1, forward strand.
CGGCGAGCAGTCAGAAAGGCACTGTTTTCCGGAAGAGGGCCGTAAGTGTGGGGTTAAGTTTGAATGAGAAGCCATGTGGTTAAGGTGCTTTGCAGATATATATTAGTTTTATAAATCCGAGTGTAAAGGATTGCCACTAGTGCCCTTTAACAGAGTGCTTATGTAGTTACACTGAGAGTAAAGGCAAGACAGTGATAGCGGAGGAGGGGGAGTTGGAAGAGCCTCAGTGGGGAGGAGCACTACCCCGCTGCTTATGCCCAAAGCCCCAGGGTCCTCAGTGACCTCCGTCTTACCAGGTATCCAGTGTGATGCAGAAGAGGGATATTTGATACTGACCTTGGTACTTGGACTTGCTGAGTTGGCACAGCTTCTCTGCTGTAAGACTGTCATCTGGGGCCTGGTATTTGTCTGGCAATAGGTTTTTCTACTTCCATAATAGATAATGTAAATATTTACCCACAGGCTTGCTGAGGAGTGTGTGTGTGAGGCGCTGGCACAGTAATGGCATGCAACAGGCATGAAGCCCATGTCAGCAGTTTGGAATCCGAAATACCTGCTAGACATTATTATTTTTGAGACAAAAATCTTTCTGTATAGCCCAGACTGGCCTTGAACTCTTGTTTCTCTGTTAATCTGCCTCCTTAGTGCTGGATTTCAGGCTTGTGCTGTCATGCAAGGCCCACAGTATCTTTTGAATGTGTTAACCTATTGTATTACCAAGATAATGCCCACACCCCATAGCATCATTATAGAATAATTTACATGTTTGGAAAGTAGCCTGTTCAGTAGTTCTTAAAATAATCACTATGCTATAGTGTAACAGTTTATCCTTCCGCCTCCGCCCTAGGTAACTTTGTTTACTGATGCTTTATTTATAGAATTGCCTTTTCGGGTGGTTTCATGTAAATAGACTAAACACAGCCAAGAGTGGTAACCTATAGCTATAATCCCAGCACTTGGGAGGTGTAGGAGGCTTGAGGCTAACCTGAGCTACATAGCGGGACACTTGCCTCAAAGAAATAAATTTGTAATATGTGGTCTTTGGTGTTTGTCATATCATAGCTCTTACTGGAACTTCATTCCTCTTTATTACAGAATTGTATTCTATTTTGTGAATACATAATGCTTTGTTTATCCATTCACCAGTAAATAGCCACTTGTTTGTTTCTACTCCCACTATGTGAATAATGCCTCTGTGAGAATTTTGTGCAAGGCTTTGTGTGGACATATGCTTAATAGCTTCTTAATTGGTCCTTTAGTCTCCTCCAAGGGGTCCTTCTGTTCTTATCCTGCTTCAGTCTGTTGTCTACACTGTAGCCAGAGTGGTCTCTGAAATGTAGATCTGATTATGTTACTACCCTGCTGGAAATCCTCAGTGCCCCTAAGACTTAGTTTTTACTAAGCTCAAGTCTCATTTTCTAAGTTTTTTTTAAAAAAGTATTATTTACTTAATAATGTACACTGTCGCTGTCTTCAGACACACCAGAAGAGGGCATCAGATCCTATTACTGATGGTTGTGAGCCACCATGTGGTTGCTGGGAATTGAACTCAGGACCTCTGGAAGAGCAGCCAGTGCTCTAACAACTGAGCCGTCTCCAGTCTCAGCCCCCCTACCCCTTAAAAATTTTAAAATTGGAAATATCTACCTTTTTCTATATTTATCTTTTACTATGCTTGATCACTCAATCATTCATTCATTCATTCATTCATTCATTCATTCATTCATTCACTCATGTATAGTAGTCATTAGTTGTGTAAACATTGTATTTTCCATGTTTATTTGGTCTGGAGATATAGGACGTCAAAATCTTTGCTCTTTTCTCAAGAAAATACAAAAGGATAATGATTAGTGGCCATGGGGCGGTGACTCAACTCTGCAGTCTGAGTGTTCCCCAGAGCCTCCAGCCTGTTGCCAGCTGCCTCTCGATTTCCCCACTTGGTGATTTAGTGGTGACCACCTCATTTTTATTCCTAATCTGGTTCTTTGCCCCATTGCTTTTTCCCTGAGTTCTGTTCCCCTTCCTCTGTTTTGAATTCTTCAAGTTTAGCCTATTCTTGTCACAGAATTAGTGCCTAATAAAAGCTGGTGAAAGCAATTGTGTGTTCTTAGCCTTGAACAGGAGGGAGGGAGGTAAGAGGAAAGAAAAGCAAAGGAGGTCGGGGAGAGGAAGGGCTGAGGTCTGTTAACACATACATGCATATGTATTTACTAAATATTTACTGAATAAGTACTGAAGGAATTCTGGTGCTTGATTTTTCTCTGAGATTATAATTTAGTGCACAGCAGAAACCAAGAAACATTTGCAGTAAGCACTTAGGCGCACAGTAGAGGAAGTAAAGGAGTAGTGCTGTGGGCGTGGCCTGGCTTGTGACTGTTTCTGCTTGTGTGAGTCTAGTCAGGTGGGGATTGCTTGAATGGCAGTGCACTGTCTTCTTTCTGTCTCACTTTCATTCTCTTGTCTCTTCAGCTTTCAGAAAATGTGATCGACCGGATGAAGGAGTCCTCTCCATCTGGCTCTAAGTCTCAGCGATACTCCGGTGTCTATGGTGCTGCAGGTATGGCGACGTTCTCATAGGGGTTTTGGTTAAAAACCTAAGTAGGGAAGTTGACTCAGCAGTCAAGCTCAGCAGCTCTTTGTCTTTGATATTTGGATGTTCAGCTTTTAGGGTGAATGTTCGAAATCAGCACTAGGGTTTCCTTTAAAATGCTCAGCTCTGCTTTCACACTTGTGAACTTTTGTTTTTCTTATCCAGCCCCTAACCCCTTTGCTGACCTGCGTGCTCATCCAACAGGTATTTCCTGGGCACCTGGCTGTGTCCAGCACTTCTCTTTCTCTCATCTGCAGACGCACCCAGCTCGCGTTTGCAGGGCAAGTGCTCTGCTGCTGGGCTACATCCCTGAGCTTTCCCACTGTTCCTGATACTGCCCAGTGTACAGTGGGCAGCTGCTGGCTGTGAAATGACAAGAGCAGTGATCACTTTTGGATGAAGAGTTCTTGAGATTTATTTGAAAGGTGCTCATTTGGCTGCAGGTTATAAAGGTGAGGAAGATGAGTTGTGCAAATGGAACTCGGGGCAGGGAGGCAGTTTTGACCCTCAAACTGACCATTTAGCTGGCAACATTTGGGTTTCTGATACCAAGCATAATCAGGAACAGCTTAGTAGGGCTGCTGAACCATCTTTATGGTTAACTAACAGGATGAAAGGCAAGCACATATCCAACTTAAGCACATATCTATACTCCCATTTATTCTTCTATAGACCTGCTGTTTCTCACCATCTTTTTTAGGAAAGAAACCCCCTGAATGGAGCTGCATTTTCCTTTTTTCTTACTCACATCCAGCCAGTATCCGATCTTGTCAGTAGTATGTCTAGGAACGCATTTGGACGTATTCTTTCTGGCCCACCTCTACCGATACAGGCCAGATAACCAACATCTTGTGCAGTCTGCACATATCCTACGCTGTGCTGGTGACGGAGCAGCTTCTATGGTTTCATGAAAAATGTGACTTAGGCGCTTCTCTGTGGGATGTGATGAGGTGTGACCTGAGATGCACCGTGACCGGACTGTGACGTCCTCACTTACCTCTCACCACGCTTGCTCCGCTTACTCACTCTGGAAACTTAGAGTCCTCTGCCCTTATCTGTCCACAGGGAAGCTCCGAGCTCCTCGGGCAGTACCTGCTGATTATCAACTGTTGAATTAAATTAGGAAAAAGTCTATTGCATATTTTGAAAGTAACTACTTTTGATCATTTTAGGATCTAATTTTATAAATCTAGGCAACATTTACCCAATTGCCTGCATTATAAATAATAAATAATACATAAATAATAAAGCTTTGTGAGTTGTATCAAAGAGCTTAGATTTTGTGCAGATATAACTAAATGCCTAATAAGACTGTAAGGAAGGTAGAGCCTCAAAGAAGCAACAAACCCAAGAAGATGTTGAAATTAATGTTAAATATCTTGGTTTGGGAATAAATTTTGATGTACGTGTATTTCTGAATTTGGAACTTGTTTTAAAATTAGGTTGGTTCTGCTCTGTTAAGGCAGATACTGATGAAATGAGTAAGAAATGATAGGTAAAGGGGTGGTGCTAAATCCTTTATCTCTTACCTGATCTTATTTCTAAAAGCCTCCAAGAAAGGAACTGTTACTAATGTATTTTATGCAGAAGGAAGCCGAGGCACAATGTGATTAATTGTTTTGCCCACAGTCACACAGCCGGTAAGCAGCAGAGCTGAGAGCTGAACTCATCCATGTGACTCCAGAGTACATGCCACTCTATTTTATGACAGTTTGCCCGACCCCCTGCTTCTGTAGAAGAGATGTGAGGGAAACTTGTAGGAAGGCAGGAACTGCCTTAGATGTTCTGCCTGGTTTAGGAGAGAACTTTCTGTGTCTGAGTGTTTCTTCAAGCTCCCGCAGTGAGAGGGAAAATGTTTTTCTTTTGGAATTGGCTTTAAAAAAAAGAAATTTGTGTGTGTATGTATGTATATATATGTGTGTGTGTGTGTGTGTGTGTGTGCTGTGTGTCATTGTGTAGATGCGAAGGTCAGAGGATAACATTGTGGGTTTGATTCTGGGGATTGAACTCAGGTTGGCAGGTCAAGAACCTTTACCTACTGAGCCATCTTGTCCCTGGGGCTGGGTTCTTAAACTGACACACTGAGACAGTTAAGGCTGGCCTGCTGACTTCTGTGAGTGCCCATGGCATTTATGACCCAAGAGCCAGGCATGGATGGTGTGATAAGCTTGGCTTTCTTGAGGAATCTGTTCCCATTCCCGTTTTGACATGACATCAGACTGTGGCCCATGTTCAGCTGTGACCATCCTGGGCACTGAGGTCCTTAGAATACTACCTTGTGATCAGACTAGAGTTGTTTTCACTAAAGAGTAGCCACTAGTTACCTTTGACCATTAAAAATTACATAAAAACCAATGAAAAGGAGATAGGATGAAAGTGTATTTCTCAGGCACGCTCATGGACGACTTCCAGCCTGCAGGAAGTGCTGTTGTGTGGTTTGAGCCTAGGACTCACCAGTTCTAGGCACTTCAAGTTTAATCAAGTGCTGTGCTGATGTGACTGAGGCTATGTGGCCAGATGGTTCTGTATGTTGGCAGCTTGGAACTCTTTGTCCCTTCCATATCACTCCACCTAGGACTATCAGTCATAGAAATTCAAAGAACAGTCTGTGGAGGCACAGTATCTTTTCAACAGTTTCGGACACAGCTTCCCAACAGGTGTGCTAAGAGGAAGCTGGAGCTCTCCTAAGCCAAGAGGAGAGCAAACATTGGCATGGTATTTCAAAGTGATCCTTCCTTTAGGTCAGGAAAACAATAGACTATGATTGTGTAAATTAACGAACATTCGTTCTTAAAATGAAAAAAAGTTGATAAAAGTTCTAGCCTTAAAATTTATGTTCTCTTCTATCTTTCTCTCTTTGGGGTTTCAGTCAGTGCTCAGTAATAGAGTTCTTACAATTCATAATTCAGATGTGTTGTGAAATAATTTTTCAAGCCTACAAAAGTATATTGATGAAAATATCACTAGCTTTTTCTACATTTTTCAGTGTCAAGTAAATTATATATTAAATGTGACCTGAATTTTTAATATTTATTAAAATGCTTTTTTTTCCTCCCAGGATTTTTTTTTCATACTAGCCCTAGGTTATTCATGTGCGTGAATATAGGGCAGTGTATTTGATAGACCGAGAGCTGTAGGATTTCTGAATATAAAAGCTAAGATTTGCCAAGTACACATACATGTAAATATAAATATATGTGTATATATCTATATATGTAGTTGGAGAATATAATTTATACTCTACAAAAGTAAGATTTTGTTTTTAGGGCTGAAACTTTTTTTCTTCTCTCTCTCTCTCTCTCTCTCTCTCTCTCTCTCTCTCTCTCTTTCTCTCTCTTTTGAGAAACCTTGAAGCAGATCAGTGACTCCTTGCCATAAGTATTTGCACGTAGCTGTTTGGGCAGAATAATAGAGTGTGTGACACCCGGCTGACTGCAGCGCCACTGTAATAAATGAGTGTGCTCTAAAGAACTGTGTCCTTGCTGTCTGGAGTTGTGTTCAGTTACTTTTATACTAGCTAATTCTTTTCTTAGCCCAGTGCCATTGTGTGCACACTTACCACACACTTACCTTTTTAGTAACATCTGGCATCTTTTGATTTTAAAAATCATTGGTCATTATTGGTCTTTCTTCCCTTTATCTTGATCTTTCAGTTTTCCTGGCTTGTGGTGAGGTCAGACCTCTCATGTTTGATCCTGTCCACCCCTAAGAAACTGTTTGCAGATCAATATGAGAAAATCAGACAGGAAATGGTATTAAGAGGCTGTTTATTGGTTTCCTGAGTCACTGGCAACCTGATGAAAATGATAAATCCAGGAAAAAAAAAAAAGACAAATGAGCTCATTCTTATTATTATCTTCACTGTGCAAGTTTTTCTGTAAATTTCTTGTCACTGTGGAAAATAGGAAAGATTTTCTGATTTGTGTTAAGCGTATTGCTGAGATCACTAAGTATTTGGCAGCCTTCACAAACTGCAGGAAACCAATTTGAGCAGAAATAGCACAGCCCAAACTAAGCAGCCAATTTAGGGAAACAGATTCATCTATATGTTTGTGTATCCCCCCCCCCCCCCCAGAATATGGCCCTTCTAGTTATTTTAAACAGCTCTTTAAGGCTCATTTAGACACAACACTGTAGAGAAAGTTGAAAGTCAACCAGTTCGGCTTGCTGCTTTGACTGGAATTTTCACATCTGAGTGAAGGTGCGGTGTATTAGGTCTTCGTCATTCATGTGTGAGACTTTGTGCAGGCCACTATCCTAATCTGTAATTGTGCATCACTGTAATAGATAATTTGCCTGGAGGTTCCAAAGCATTAAGTCAAATCTCTAATGAGTGCATCCTGATCATAAAAGAAGATCTGTAGGCAGTCTGTAGTTAATGAGTGATGAAGAAAACTCAGAACTCGCTCCTTCTGTGAACAGGTATTGGTATGGCAGTGATCTTGGACTTCAAAGGCCAGTTTGGTCAAATCATAGTTGACATGATGGTGCTGTGCAGTGCTACTGAGGAAGTAAACCAGTATGCAAATGAGATGAGAATGTGCACCCACATCTGGAAGGCACATGGGAAAGAGAGAAACGGGGCAGAATCGTGACTTGTCATGAAGGCGTGTGGACTTGAGGCAGACCTCCGGGAAGAAATTGAGGGCTCTTAATGCGGCAGATACGCCTGTAGAGTCAGTGCATAAAGCAGATTTATTCTGATGAGCTTTCCTGGGGCCTAACCAGTAGGTATAGATTGGAGAAATGAAGGAGTTTCATTTCATTTCAGTGGTCCGGGCAACTGCTGAGGAGTTCCGTCTAATTTAGGAAACAAGATTAGGAAATTGCATTAGTTGCTTCTTCCTTCATGTACTTCCCAGATGTTAATAATAAAGCTTTTTTATTTATTAAATGGTTTTTATGGTTAAAAATAAAGTGACTCTTTTCACTGTTATTTTTATGTTAAAATATAAGAATTTAAAAATCAGAGTGGCAAGAATATGTATAATCTACCTTTGTTTAAAATAAGCCCATTTTCCTGTTAAGTGAAAAAAATAGGCTTTTTTGGTCCTTATTTGGCATTGTAAGGAACAAGAAAAAGAATGAAAATGTCCTCAGCTGTGGGAAGCTTTGAGGGCTTTACCCATGTGGCACTATACTTATTAACAGTTGAATTTTGAGCAGGTGAAGTAAGATGAGTTTATGATGGAGTGTTTTGAATGAAAGTGGCCCCCACAGGCTCATGTGTTTGAATGCTTAGTCCTTAGCTGTGGGAAGGTCTGGAAAGATGAGGAGGTGTGGTTTGTAGGAGGAGGTGTGTTGCTGGGGATGGGCATTGAGGTTTCAGAAGACCAAGCCAGAGTCTCACGAGTTTTCACTGCCTGCCCCTTTTGGATCAGATGTGAGCTCCCTACTGCTCCAGCTGCATGCCTGCTGCCCTGCTCCTGGCTATAATGGTCGTGTTCTAACCCTCAGAAACTGTGAGCAAACCCCCACTTAAATGCTTTCTCATATAGCTGTGTTTCTTCACAGCAGTAGAACAGTAACTGAGACAAGTGGTTTCACAGGATAAGGAAAGGGTGAGTTGAAAACTAGGTGGGGAAGGGAGGCTTTTTTATGGTCTTTGTAGATGTAGTAAAGCCTGGGGACTTAGGGACCTGGTTACTTAATAGTAAAGCTGTATGGCTGTGTAGTGATGATTCTGCCTTCAGTCCTTATCTCCTCATCTGACCCACGTGCCTTGGGATCGTCTGATTAATTTCTCTTGGCCTTGTATTTTCTTTTAAGAAACCAGCAAAAGCTAAAAATCAACTTATCTGAACATTACAAGCAAGACTCAAGCCTTTTTATGCAGCAGTCAATCCCTGGCTAGGATGTTTATATATTGAGGGCAGTCTGGGGACAGCTACAGTGTCATAGGGAAGGCATTATAGAGCAAAACTTAGTATTTTCTGGAATGTTCCTGAGTCACACTTTGCAGTCGTTCCCCGGCCTACTGATTTCCTGTTAGTGGGTTAACTGCTGGCTCTGCTGCTTCTTAGTAAATTCTCAGTGGTGTCTACCTCGAGACCACCTCTGTGTGATTTACCACACATAAATGCCAGTAGGTGGCATGGGGACCAGTGGCTCAGAAAGTCCCTGTTTGTGGCTGGCTTGCTGAGGAGCAGCAGCAGCATGGAGTGCCTGCATGCGAGGACTGAGCTGGAGTAATGGCAGGATTCAGGGACTGTAGGGAAGAGAAGCTATTTTAAGAGAACACCCTGGGTTGGAGAGATGGCTCAGTGGTTAAGAATGCTTACTGCTCTTCCAGAGGTCCTGAGTTCAATTCCCAGCAACTGCATGGCAGCTCAGAACTATCTGTAATGGGATTTGATGCCCTCTTCTGGTGTGTCTGAAGATTACAGTGTACTCATATACATAAAATAAATAAATCTTTAAGAGAACACTTTTTGCCACAGTAGACTTTGGATACTAAGTCTACAGTGATTTTTTTTTTTTAAGAATGGATTGCATTTTCTCAGAACAGTTCGTGGGTAAATCATGGAAATTATATGAGGCAAAAACTGTAAAGTAGGAATTTGTAACACTGTCAAGATTTCTAAAATGTAGAAGACATTGTCTATATAAACTACTTTTTTGGAGTATGGAGAATGAAGACATGCCAATATGTAGAAATACAATTTTTGACAAATTGTATATGCTAGTTGTAAAATAAATTCCTAATTAAGAGTCTTATGGCACCTCTTGAATTTCACTGATTTTATAGGACATCATTGGGATGGCCCAGATCTCTTAAAATAAATGCCCAAGGGAGTTTCAGATGTACAATTTTCTGTTGCATGTGGAAATATTCAGCATCAATCCATTGACTTTTCAGCTGTCAGACAAATAATAGATTATTGTTGATGAAGTTTTTCTTTTAAAAATACATTTAAAAAATAAGATGATGTCTGACAGAGCATCTTACTTCTTCTTGTTTTCTTTCCTCTCTCCCTGTCCTTTCAGCTACTTCTGAAGTGCTCTGTATTAGGTCATTTCTCCACTACTTGGGAGCAATAACTGTTTTTAAGTTTTCTTTTAAACTTGTTCTAGCCCTTTGGCTACTTGACAATTTGTTGATAGCTGTTACAGAACTGGAGAGGCTTGCGAGGCCTTGGGAACATGCTTGAAACAATTTCCTGGTTTTCTTGAATGAGTGGATAGTCGGAATATGTGCTCTAATTAGCTTGTAGCCAATGATTAGAGCCTGAAACTACTCATTGCAGTTCACATTGATAATGCTTTGGTTACTGTAAATATGGAAGGTGAAGTAGCATCTTGTCTATCTATCTGTTAGTGAAGTACATGGTCTCTTGAAGCCAGACTGCTCGGGGTGGTGGTGGTGGTGGTGGTGGTGGTGGTACCTCCCAGCTTTATCACACTGGGAGTAGTGCTGCTCTTGCAATGAGACTTCATTGTCATTGCTATCTTGGAGACACCTGGACTTTCTTCTCTGAGTTTGGTTAGATGCTCCACAGTTTTCTTCTAGGTTGTCTGCTTTTTAATGTAAGGTTCTGCAGTTTGTCCCATCATGGTATTGCCTTAGTCTGGCCAGTCATTTCCCCTGCTTTGCTCAAACCATCCTGTGCTATGGTTTCTGCCTTTAGCCTTGCATTTCTCAGTTTGTTCTTACTGTAGCCCTAGTAATCTTTTATTATGATGAACCCAATTATGCCATTCTTTGGTTGAACATGTGGGAGGCTCTGCCTTCCTCTTAGGAGGAAGTCTTAATCTCCTACAACCCTCATGGTCCTGTAACACTCTGTGCCCTGGTTAATTTTCTCTGTCATCTCTCAGACCCTCATGCCTAACTTCTTTTAGTATAGCCAGAATTGAAGCTCTGAGTGTCCCTGAACCTTGTCCCTTTGAGGGCATGGACTGTGTTGTTCTGTCTCAGCACAACTCTCCCAACTGTGTAGCCCATTCCACTCCACTTTACTTATTACCCAAATTTATCAGGAGAACTTCTACATACTGTTTTAGATTCCTTCCCAGAAACCACCTTGTGAGTGATCTCAGGCCCACAGCCCCTGTGTACTCCTGTGTGTGTAGCATCCCACATGCAGTTCCCTAATTGTACTTTAATTAGTCTCTTTGAGAGATAAATTGTTTTCTCTTCTGTTAGGACCTTCTTGTGAGCACTGGCTTCTGGGCTTCCCTGGATTCAGTGTTGACAGTGTGTTTGCTAAGCAGGGTAGCAGTTGCAGAACTGTGTTTGCTGTAGGTAAACACTGACCTATTGATCCTGCACTTAGGCTAAAAGGTGTAGAAGAAAGTCTCTGAGGGTCAGTGTGGTTCCCCAGATGCCACTGACTCTTCTAGACTAGACTGCCCAAACTGATGACTTTAAAACTTTTGGTTCACAAACTTTACTTACCCCTGTCAGATAGACTTCATTGTATTGTAGGTACACATGTGCTTGTCTCTTTTACCCACTGTGTGGTTAAACGCCTTTGAGAGCAGGGACTGTTCATTGCTCATCAGTTCTCTCAGCTACAGGACTGCAGTAGCTGTTCAGTAGCACTTTGTAGAATGAATGGGCTGAAACAAATCAGAAAGTGAAGCCTGAGGTGTAAGTATATGTGTTAGCAAGAGCCAAGGAGGGAAAGGGCCTTTCCTTTGGATTGGTTCTGGTGGGAATGGATTTGAGGATTGTGCCCATGCTTGGGATGACACCCACATTCTTCCAGTTTTAGGTCTCAGCTGTGCAGGTCCAAGGACTCCCTGTTGAAAGGTGCTTGGAATATCATCTTAAAGTATGGTTTGAGGCAGTGGCAAGATCCTGATGCGAAGAGTTGAGTCTCACTCCTAGTTACTGATTTGGCTTGAAAAGGAAATAATCATAAGCCCAGACTTGCCAGAGTGCGAAAGGGCTGGAATAGGTGTTGGTTTTGGGTAGTTGTACTCTCAGCTCCTACCATACTCTACTTTTCTTCTTCATAGTTGCTTTGCTGCTGGGATTTTGGCTTAGGCTAGTGTCTTAGTTAGGGTTTCCATTGCTGTGAAGAGATACCATGACCATGGCAACTCTTACAAGGGTTTAATTGGGACTAGCTTATAGTTTAAGAGGTTCAGTCTGTTGTTATGGTGGTGAAAATGTGGAGATGTGCAGGCAGACATGGTGCTAGAGAAGGAGCTGAAGGTTCTACATCTTGATCTGAAGGTTGCAGGAGACTATGAGCCATACTGGATACATGTTAGTCATTGGAGACTTCAAAGCCTGCCCCCACAGTGACATACTTCCTCCAACAAGGATTAACTTCCTAGTAGTGCCACTCCTTTGGACCAAGCAATCAACTACATGAGTCTATGGAACTGTAACTGTTCAAACCACCATAGTTAGTTTGGTGTGTTTGGGCCAAGAGTTTAGTAACCTTGGCTGTTTTCTGTGTTAGGAGTAGGTCCTCATGTTTTCTTGGGACTTCGGAACCCTTAACAATTAAGTTTCCTTATACTATAGCTTCTTGTAGGGTTTTACTTCAGGTTCTGGAGCAGTGTTTGTAATTCTTTTCCTGGAGGATAAATTATCTGCTCCCTCTCTTGAAACCCCTAGGCTAGCTCTCTGAGGCTTGGGCTTCTGGTGTCCTGGTGTACAGTTGGAAGGAAGGCCTACTGCTCTTTACCAGCTTAGGCCAATGTATAGGAGCTAGGCAGACTGACTTCACTGTATTCAAACAGATAAACATCTAAATGCTAAATAAAGAAATAATCCAGCGGCTGGAGAGATGGCTCAGCAGTTAGGAGTACTGGCTTCTCTTCCAGAGGTCCTGAGTTCAATTTCCAGCAACCACATGGTGGCTCACAACCATTAGTAGTGGGATCTGATGCCCTCTTCTGGTGTGACTGAAGACAGCATACTCATATGCATCAAACAAACAAACAAACAAACAAATGTGTTTAAAAAATAAAATAAAAACAAAAAATAATTGAGAAAGAAAACATTAGAAATATTGAAAGAAAGGAAGGAAGGAAGAAAGAAAAGAAAAAAGAAAGAAAGCCCAAAACTAAGGGTTGCTTCCCATCTTGTCTATTTGCCACATGCTGGGCTGCTCCAGATTGGTTTTGCTCAGCATTTTCTTTTAGTAGGTCCATTTAATTTATCAGATGTAATTAGTCTTGCTGTTGACATAATGGCTATGTAATGACTTTAAAAAATAAGATAAAATATTGATTGCTGTAGGCTGTTGTTTTTCAGGATAGACCTGAGGAATGATACAGAAATCAGTTACTGTGTTCAGGATCATTTTGATTTAAATCAGAAGTATTAAAGCAGAATTTGATTTCAGTAACTCTTAAAACATTTTCATTGTTTTGTCGTATCAGCTAGGTTATAGATGCTAAATCTTGTCTGATGATTTACACAAATTTACTTTTTGTTTGTTTTATTTTTTGAGATAGGTTACTATGTAGCCCTTGCTAACCTCAAAGTTGTTAATGTATAGGGGGTTCTGATCTCCTAATCCTCCTGCCTCAATCTCCCAAGTACTGGGATTATAGATATACATAGCCAGGTCTAACTTTAAGCAAATTACTTAACAAAATAGCATTGTTTTGGTGCTGGTCTCACCATCACTCAGCATATTCCCTGTGGAACTTGGCTAGGCTCTGCACACACTCGAAGGAAGCCATTGTGATGGTAGCACCACCCACAGAAGCAAAGTGAAGCTGGCCCAGCAGCTTTTGTGTAATTCTGTGGACAATACAGACAAGCCAAGTACAGTTTGTTTTATGGGATATGCCGACTTCTCTGGATATCCCATGGCACTGAAGCCATGAGCTGCATTTGTGATATCTTTTAAAGACTTTGCTGAAAATGTTACTTTAATATTCTATCTCAGAGACTTTTTAGCAGGATTATTATAAGAATATGGGAAGTCCTCTTTCCATGATTTTTCTTTGACCTTTGGCATGCTTTATTAGTTTTTTAATAAAAAAAGAAAAACTATATAATTAAAAATACTTTTATGAAGCCTGATAAGTATATACATAATAAATTACTTTCTCTAATTATTTTTCTGTGCTATTAAACTTGATATCTCTACTGACATAGCCCTTGTTTAATAACTATATTTGTCTTTTTGCAAAACATGGCAAAGAAAAACTTTTAAAAATGGATTTTTACAGACCGCTCAGTTAATTGCTCATTAAGGTTTACAGAACTTTGAATTGAAATTCTTCTGAGGACATATTATGTTTTGATTGAAAACTATCCTATTCTTTCCAGTCAGGTGACATTGGACTGTCAAGGACCTCCCGAGTACTCAGACCTTTGGCATCTTTTCTGATGTACTTCCAGGTTAACTAGTCTCAGGTGCAAAGGCCCATAGATGGGATCATCACCTTAGTTGCTGGTCGTCATGAAATATTTTTGTGTCTCAAAAATAGGACCACTGAGGAAAGGAGCTCAAACCTTCCAGTGGGAAACAAAAGGCAGTAGTTGAATCACCTCTGAAGAGAGGAGTGTGGTGTATATTGAGTGTTCAGAGAGCCTCTGCCACTTAATAGTCTTAATAGTTGTGTGATCTTGGGCAGGTTGTCTCATTTTCCTTCAGGGTAAAATGGAGAGGCTAATGCCATTTTCACATGGTTGTCATAGAGACTAAATGGGATAATGTGCAGTGGTTGAAATAGCAGGAGATCAATAGAAGGCTCTTTCCCCCTTTGTCACACAGCAGCCAAGGCTGCAACTTCGCTGCCACCCCTTACCAGCTCTAGGTTGACCTTTGTCAAAGTGAATGGCTTCTCCTGCCTACCCCTTTATTTTTCACTGGGTTTTCTTTCCGTGTTCCAGCAAACATTTTTAGTCCTGCCAGTGTCAGATACTGTGGTAAAGGCTGGCCTTTAGAGATGATAAGAGCAGAGCGTCGAAGTGTGGATCAGATGGGAAAACCGAGCAGAGTTGAGTCAAGAACACTTCCTGGAGAAGGCAGAGTATAAACTTCCTGAAAGAGGTGGCTATGTTGACTTTGAATAGCTAAGGACAATTAGGAATTTGTAGTCAGACATGTTGATTTTGGTGGTAGAGGATGGAGGTGAGCCAGAGGGATATTTTCTGGGTACAAAAATGGTAGGATCTGTGATTGGAAGATTTGTAACTAGTTGTGTTGTTTTTGTTTTTGTTTTGAAATTCAGATAGGAGAGGCAGGTACAAGTAGTACCTTCAGTGTGCAGCAAAGCTAAGGAGTGTGGAGTCACTCCTGTCGTAAATGCTACATCTTCACATCTTTAGATTGGAGGAAGGAGAGAGGGGGGAGAGAGGGGGGAGAGAGGGGGAGAGAGACAGAGAGAGAGACAGAGAGAGACACAGAAGACACAGAGAGATAGAGACAGAGAGAGACAGAGAGAGACAGAGAGACAGAGAGAGACACAGAGAGACAGAGAGACACAGAGGACACAGAGAGACAGAGACAGAGAGAGACAGAGAAAGAGAGAGAAATAGAGACAGAGACAGAGACAGAGGCAGATAACATGACGACACTTTGAAGGTCCTGGAGGGCACAGTGCATACTTGACCTCTTGGTTTGCTGGATGACTTATATGTCTGCTTCACTTGTAGATGGTGTTCAAAAACAGTGTCAGTGGGAAGAAGGAACGGAATTCCTCATTAACAGCTCCAGCTTCTTCAAAGTGGATATCAATTGTTATTATTGTGATACTATTACTTTACAGGGTTGAAGGCTGAACCCAAGATCTTATGCATGCTAGACAAGAAATCTAAGTTTATATTTATTATTATTAAAAAGGATTACACTAGACTTCAAAGAATGAACTTTGGAGTATTGCCATCCCCCTGAGATCCTGAATGTCTGAGTCCTTGCAGTGACTTACTCTGTCATAGGTGGGCTGTAGTATATTTTTAGTACTAGCAGAGTGGCATTGTTGGGTATATTTGATCAGTGTATTTTTATTTTTCAAGTGTTGATGTGAGTAATGCATATGTTATATTACAGAGACACTGTTGGCAGTAAAGTCTTTTTGTCACCTTCAGAATAAGGCAGCAGGTATCCTTTTTTTAGGTAGTCGATTGAGTCTTCTCATTAACAGGCACTTAACTTTTAAAGTATTTCATTCTGCAGCATTTATGAAGCCATGATTAATAAAACATGTGTCCTCAGGTAAACTGTTTAATGTGTTTTTTTTTCCTTTTTCTTCTACATTGTAGGGACTGGTCATCTCTGTTTTGATGGAACAGCAGGAGCACCCACGCTGGTTTGCTCATTCGTGCAAAATTTAGCCTTCTTGAAAAATGAACAAAGATCATAGCCAAAGGATATTCATCTTGCAATCTATCCACGAGAAATTGCAAATGAATCCATCATCGAATAACTTAAGTAAAGCAGTTATTCTCTGTTACTCTATTACTCTGTCCCCAGAGTGACCCTTCAGGACATTTGCCATGTGTACATTCCTCGTCCTCATGATTGCCAACTCTCGAAACAGTTTAGTGTAGAGGCTGTAGATTAGTGTTTTGGGCGGCTGATGTCTATTTGACCCTGATTTAACAGCAGTGAAGTGGGTGTTTCTTACTGTAGATCTGATTGTCTTGGGTTTCTGCCGGGACTGTAATGGCCAGTCTATTATACTTGGATTCTCCCAGCTTACCCTGGGTAAGTGTGTTTTGCTGAGTGTTTAGCCTGGGCTTGAATCAGTGGCTCTAAGACACATGAGAGAACTTCCTGGGTAAGTGGAAGCATGGGCTGTGGTATTTGGTGGAACATTTTCTCAGTTGTCTCAGGCCCCTTGACCCGTCTGTTTGTGCCTCTCACTCCTGGGGTGTCTCGGAGGCACTTGTTAAGGCTTTAATCACCAGCACTTCATGGGAGGAAGGCCATGGAGAGGTATAGATAATGAGGACCCGAGTTGTCTGAGCCTGCATCTTTACTTCTGCTTCTCATCATGCGTGACATGTCCAAAGACACAGGCCACTGCTCTTTCTAGCGTAACGTCATTGGGTAAAGGGACTCAGGATGCATCTCCCCAAAGGACAGAAGCCGAAATAATGTTAGAATAATTCTCTAGGGTTATAGTGCATTTGTAGGGTAACTTGACAACTCAAATACTATTTCCTTTTTAAATAATGAATGTAACAAGTGGCATACTAAGGTGCAGTGCCTTCTTACAGCTTGCGGTCAGGGTAGCTAACATTTTCTCTATGCCTTGGGAAAAGACTTGAAATGCCTATTTTGAAGTCCAACATTTGGGTACGAACGTGTACATGCACACAAATAGATGAGTGTATTTGTTACCAAAGAAATGACCTGCTAATCACAGAGGACTTAAAACCAGCATCTTAACAATTGAGCACTTACTAAGGTGCAAAGAGTTTGTTCTGGGCTGGTATACATGAACTGGGAAGTGAGGAGTCGAACTGATTTAATTTTATTAACTTAAACATTTTGGTTTTCTTTGGTATTTATGCTTTCACTTTTCTGTTTACTTCTAGAGTATTAACATAGTACTTTTCACCCCATCAAACAGGTAGGAGGGAGTACTTTGTACATATGCAGAGGCTAATTTTATAGTGTCAGGCCACTTTCCAAGGAGAGGCCAGAGCCTGTGCATCGAGTGGCTAGCAGATAGGCCATGTGCTGCTGTGGGGAATTTGGACATGTGTTCAGTCTTGAGTCTCTGTAGAACAGTGGTGCCTGAGCCCTCTAGTGCCTGGAACGCCTGGAAGGCCGCCGTGTGCCAATGGTATGCTTCTCTCTACCTTCTGATCGGTGAGCTGTTTGCCCTTGAGTGAGTTTGCTTCTCCAGGTCAGGTGTTAGGGTGGCTGTCAGTTCTGCAACTTCTTGCATCTTGATCTGTCTAGGTAAGACCCGTTTCTTCATTGAATCCTGATAACACAGCTATGTTTTTAAACAAATGATTGAATTTTCAGCTATGTATGTTTATTATTAGTCATCTATAGTTATAATAGATACTTTTTAATGTATGTCTATGAACCTTTGTTAAATGAGGATTTTTAAAAAAAATTTGCCCTCAGTCTGAAATACATTTTTATCTCTGGGTATTTGTTTATATGTTTTATATATTCACACATTCTGTATACATATATAATATGTATGCCTGATTTTATAAATAAAATTTAAATAGTTAATAAAATGGTCAAAGCACACACATACATTTTAAAAGATCACTTATTTCAAAAACTCATTTTCCTCCCAATTTGAATGTTGTACTGAGAGTAACTTGGTCTGTAGAGAAATGTTTTTTGGCAGCTTCTAGGCATAAAAACGTAACTCCACTTGAGCCAGGGCAGGGCGTGGTAGAGCATGTCTTTAGGAGCTCAGAGTTCAAGGCCAGCCTAGTCTACAGCGTGAGTTCCAGCCAAGCCAAGGCTACACAGAATAACAGTCTTAAAAAACTTAAAAAAAAAGTCACTCAAATAATGACGCATTTATTTCTCCTTTGATTCCTGGTTTAAGAACTGGCATGTTAGACCATGGCATCTCGTGTGTGTATATATGTTTATGCCATCTACCAGACCTACTGCATGTTATATATTCTATAAAAACCAAGTGAAATAAAAAACTAAATGCTAAGCATGTCATGTCTCATTAGAAAAAGAATAGTTAAGGCATACCTATCCTGTTTGATTCTTGAGGGTAAACGTTAAAATTCACTTTGATTTAAAATTGCTAACCCTACACTTTTCAATTATTTGTGTTTCTTAAGACTAGTCAGCTTTCTGCCTTGTTCTCCCCTAAAGGCAAAATGGTGATATTGGGGCTTGGTACTTTTTTCATTAGAAAGTCTTTATCTTCTGTGCTCCAGCTCCTCTCAGGCAGTTTTTTAAATGAGGGTGACTGGCTGTCATGGGAGTTTCCCTTTCTATCCCTGATGACTGACTGGTAGATAGGGCAGAGACAGACCCTGAAGTAGAATGTCAAAGAGGGCCACCATGGCCTGCGTGCTGCATTGCATGTGACCTGGAAAGGGTTGTTTATTGTTGTGTGTCCTCACCTGCTCCTTGTCAGTTGTCTGGTCCAACAGCGTAAGTGTATTGTGCTTGCCTCTGTTTGTACCTAAAATCCATTTCAGGAAACACTGGGAAGCATTGTCTTCCCTTAGTTTGGGAATAGTTGAATTATTCTTACATCCTGTTCAGTCTGCCTGTCTGACTGAGATGCTGAGTAACTTGGGTGGGTTGGGGGAGGCCTGCACACTCGCCCTGAACTACTTGACAGGGCCGCTGCACTCCCCCTGGCCCGCAGCACCCAGGAACTGTGTGACCCTGCACTGCTCAGGTGCTCACTGGCTCACAGCTGAAGACTTGCAGGCATTGTGTTGCTGTGACTCTTAGAGAGGAGGGTGAAGGTTGTGTGTCTTCTTTAATTCCTCTTCCTAGATTCCCCTCGTGGTGGGCATTTCTCCCTCCACTCTAACTTGTTCTCCGTACAGTTACCAACATTCGCCTGTCTTGTGCCTACTGCAGATAACTTGCAGACTCTCAGTTTTTCTTGTACTTTTTTTGCTTCCTATACAGCGGGAAAAGATGAGTTTCTAGCATCTGAGACCAGTATAGTTTCAAGTTGCCTGTACATTAGACAGTACTTGCCATGATTTAGATAAGGTCGTGTGTCACCAGGGGGTTATTGTGTTGGATGGAAAATTTGTCTCTGTTGTGGTGATGTGGAAGGGAGACTAGAATCTTTAAGGGTTGGAGCCTGATGGGAAGTAGTTACATCATTGAGGGTGTGGCCATGGCAGGAGCCAGAGTAATTCTCTGCCCGTTCTGTTCTTGGGTCAGTGATGGTGAGCATGTTTCCACACAATAACTCTGAAATGGCAGCTTTTTCCTGACAGAGATCCCAACAACTGACAACATTTCTCAACACGATAGTCTTCACAAACTCCAGTGACTTTTATACCATCTGCAATTTACGTCACATTATTACTGATTTTAAGCTTAAATACAAATTTGATTTTGGCTGGGCATTGTGCACACATCTTTAATCCCAGCACTCAGGAAATAGAGACAGGTTTATCTCTGAAGTCAAGACCAAACTAATCTACACAGCAAGTTCCAGGGCAGATACGGCTGAATAGTGAGACTAGACCCTGTCTTTAAGAAAATAAAATAACAGCTGGTTTTAAATTAATGATACTAAGACTGATATTTTTACCATGTGCCAGTGTGTATGGATTATGAGAAACAAGGAAAAGTGACATTCTGTTTGGCTGGAGTCTTTTTTGGACTGCAGAGGGTTGGCTACAGGATCCCATGGGTGCTTAAGTTCATTTGCATATCATGCACAGGTCCTAGATATACTTATCTCTGTCAGACTGTCAGTTTAGGTGTCACACAATGTGAATGGAGGACGCAGTATGAATAGTGTCATGCTGTACTGCTGACAGAAAGGACAGGCCGTGTACAGTCCCACATGTACAGATTTTCTTCCCAAATATTTCCAGTACAGAGGGCTAACTATTTTACAAAACATATGAACTTGGCTTACATGTTTTGGCATAAAAAATAGACAAAATTTTTGTGACCTAATTCTTAGAATTCTTGGATTTTGCACGTCAGGAAATAACCAGTTTAATTTTAGTCGTTGGTATTGGGGAAGTGTTGGACACTGCACATAGTTTCAGTGTAAAGTAACTTTTACTCCCAGTCAGTACCCAAATGCAAAGCCAAGCATCACATTCACTGCAACAGTCTTCATTACCATTAAGCATTAAGACAGTAAGTGTGCCCCAAGTGCTGAGAATTTTTAGCAAATGAATTCTCACCAGTAGAGTGAACAGCAACCCAATGATAATTTCCAGAGCCATCGTCCCTTTTATAATGCTTATTAGCCTGCTTTGCAACATCAGTGTCCCATATGCTTCTAGACTTCAATCAGTAATCCATTATGAGCATAAATTAAACTATATGACTACAAATGAAGAAAATGTTAAACTATATAAATGCCTATCACCACGGCAGGTAATAGCATATGCAACCAGCAGTAGAGGGGCTGAAGCCACTGTCTGATCTCTACCAGCAATCATAGAACTAAACAGACATGCAAAGAAAATACTCCAGTAACTGCTCTGCTAACTGATTTGCTAGTAGACATTAAAATGCCCCCCATTAGTGATTTTAACAGCATGTTTTCTCTAAAACAGTGTTATTTAACTCCCCTGTTAGGAATACCAGCCTAAATAGATCAATATTCTTTCAAACATTTTTTATAGAATAAATGTTCATTTTTTAGATTAACAGATGGAAAAAGTAATCTTCAACAATGAAGTCAACATAAAAGAAGTACTAGAAGAAAAAAGAGTACTATATATTTTTTGTGACTACAATGGAATATACATAGGTACTTCACAAGAAAGAACTGTTTAGCACATGGGTCTGGAGGTTGAAGGGCGCAATACTGTTCTTCAACTCAGCTCAGGTAAGGACCTCATGGTGGAAACACATACAAGACAAACAAATTATATCAGGAAGCCATTGCCAGTTTGGGAAGGGTCAGGCTTGCTCCTCTGTAACAATGGGTGATGTGTGCATCTTGCCTGTTCCAGTGCAATTTCAGAGTTATTTGTAATGATGAATGTTACCTGTCAAGGATGCTAAGCTGCCAACCTCTTGCCGAGGTGAGGATGATTTGAGTGGTGGTCTGGAGGCAGCTGGTGGTAGGAGGCACTTGGAGAGGATGCTCTCCTGGCTTTAAGCCTGTTGAAGTCTGTTCAGTGCAGCAGGAGATGCACAGCAGTGACGTTTGTGGTATGTATAGAGGAACTTGGGACAGGATTATAGCTACAGTTTGACTTACCCTCAAAGGATGTTTGTATTGGGATCTTGGTCTCTATAGTATGGTAGTGTTAAGGGGGGGGGGGCGTGGAACCTTTCCTAGGTAGAGTCAGAGGTCCTTGGGTTATTGGGAAACTACCCTGGGAAGAGATTAAATGTGTGTTACAGGATCTCAGAGTATCTCTGTTTCCAGTGTGAGGTGTGACCTCTTCCCAGTTGTTAGCCTGCCATTGTGATACCATCAACCTCTTAGGCCCCTGCAGGGGCCACCCAGTTTTAGATTTTTCAGCGTCCAAAACTGAACTAACCAAACCTCTTTTCTTTGCAAAGTTAGCCTGCCTGAGGTGTTTCATTATAGCAATGAAAAATGGACTAATATAGATAGTTTGAGAGAACCTTGAAAATAATATGACAGGTGATTAAGAGAAGTATTTTTAAGATTATAAAAATATAACTATTGCTCATTTAAAATATGTATTCCAACTAAGCTTGCTATTAAGAGAAATATTTAAGTGGGTTATAGCTCTCCATTTACATCTTTTATAAAATTGGACATGCTATATTGGAAAAAAAGGGCCCCTGGATATAATTTGCATTTCTTAAGAATGTGGTAAATCTGTCATTGCATGCCTGCTTTGAATAATTATTTTTTTACAGAACTTTTTGCTAAACTCTGAAAACATTACCACTCCTGTCCCCTCTAGTGTATTCATATTTTACCTGACATTATTCTGAGCAGACTGCTTTAGACCCAAGCTGATGTTTATTTTTCGGTTGATAGTTGGAATTCCCTTGGGGACTGTTACCATATCAATGGAAGCATTGAATTAATATAGGTATTTGGTGATCCTCAGAGTTTAGTAGCAGAACCTAGACATCAGAAGTGAGTTATTGATGGGCACAGCCAGTGTAGGATGGCTACAAGTTACACTCAGATTTTTGGTGTGTGACTGGGGTGGGTAGAGAAGGAAAGAATGAAGTGTGTCACAGCCCTAAAATTTCAAATTCTGCTGAATGAACTCACGATAAAGGAAAACTTGTGAATAAAGAATATTTTCACTGGCCTCTTGCTGCTATATGAGAAGAGAGGAGGAAAAAGAATATCAGAGTACTGATTAATTCACAGCAACTTTTCTGGTAAAGGAGAGATTTTCTTACTTAGAGTTAGCTTGTCCCCAAACTGTGGGGAGTTAGTGAACTGATTGATAGTCTGTGAGAACACTTAACAGAAAACACATGATGGGTGTAGCCTTGAAGAATCCCTGGAGTAGGAAAGGCCACTGAGTCAGGGTGATTATGTAATATATAAATTCTTGAATGAGGTTTCAGGGTTATTTGTATAGGATCTTGGATAAATGGTGGTTAGTGTTGTCACCTCTGACAGAGATTGACCTCTAGGCATGCTTGTGAGAGATCATCTTCATTAGGTTAAT
Source organism: Micromys minutus (assembly GCF_963924665.1). Taxonomy (NCBI): domain Eukaryota; kingdom Metazoa; phylum Chordata; class Mammalia; order Rodentia; family Muridae; genus Micromys; species Micromys minutus. The sequence goes on from NC_137953.1 coordinate 47,435,438, forward strand.
TGATGTATGTAGCCCCATTCTAACCGAGGTTGAGACCCTTCCCTGAACAGGGGTCTTGCAATGTGTAAATGGACTAAGTGCTAAATACCACTAGCATTCTGATTCCCAACTGGCTGTGATGTGGGCAGCTTCCACAGGCCACCACTGTGATAGATTGTGACCTCAAACTGTGAGCCAGAATGAACCCTTTCTTCCTTCAGTTGGTTTAGTTCTGGGGATTTTATTACAGGAAAAGGAAAAGAAACAAAGATGAATAATGTATATTTATGGGAGTTAAAATGTCATGTGATCTAGTGTTGATATCAATCCATGACTGACCCCATTGCATGGTGGCTATACTTGTTTCTCTGGGGAGGAAACAGTCACAGGCAGGCTGGCATGGTGTATGTCAGGGGTCTGATCCTAGAGCCGGCGCTGTGGTAGTGGCACGAGCAAAGCTCTGCAGTTTGAGAATTGTATTAGTTGAACGGGGCAGTCTGATTCCTGACCTTCATTCTAGAAATAATAAAATGGCGGGCTTTTTGGTTTTCCAGTTTTCTCTTACACGTTTCGTAAAGCTAGCAATAAAGGAGAGAAATTGCTGAGGCCAGAATAGGCTTCTGCTCTTGGGTCTCTTCTAGCTGAAAATTATGCCTAAAAATTCATTTAGCAGTTTCTTTTTCCTAGTCACATATTTTGAGACTTTCCAGTCTAGGTCAAAAAAGAGAGGAGCAGAACTTGGAATTTTTCCTATTATAGCAGGATGTATGAGGGAGAATGCACTCTGGAGACCAGCGTGACAGTGGGTAAACTAAATTACGGTTTTGCTTCGTATCAACATTTTGTGTACTTGACTACTTACTGCAGCTTAGTGTCCACGTGCCGCCGTGCTCTGAATTGCTCTGCATTGCTCTACATGCCTCTGGTGCACGTCCTTCGCTGCATAGTCCAGGGTAGACTCCAGCTAGTGCCAGGCCTCCGTTGTCTTGGAACTGTGGGTATTAAATCCATTTCCAGTCTGTTTTCTGCAGCCCGGTTAGCAGGCTGTCTCCAAGTGCAGGTTGAAGCTGAAAGAACGCAGTCTATTTTGAACAGCATGTGCCCAACCACAAGTAAGGCCTAGCAGACACTAGCACCTCACACTTTTATTTGACATTCATTCATAGTTTTCTTTGGGGTTTCAGGTGAGAGTACAAGAGGCTGTCAATAGTTTATGTGTTGGAAGTGTTGACAACACTGAGAAATCCTCTTCACAATGTAGAGTTAGATGGAACATTTTGCTTATAAAGACTATCTTTCCCATATAAATTTCTGTTTGGATTTTCTTTTCTTCTGCTGTGTCATCATGGCATTTCCAGTTTTTATCCAAAGTCATATAAACAGTACCTGGTGGAGGAGCCTCTGCTGCTGTAAGTAATGAATAGTTTAGTTTGATTTTCCTTTAAATTCAAGTAAATCAGATGAAGAGTAAAACCAAGATAAAGCCATTATCTTTTATTGTGTCTTGTCTTTTGTCATTGCTATCCTGTCTCAAAAGTTTTGAGGAAAGCAATGATTTGTTTTCGAGGTATCATTCCTAAAAATGGGTATAAAGAATCTTTTTGTTTTAGTCAGCTGATTACAGTGCATGCATGGTCTGAGCTACATGAAGTTTGGTGTGAAGTTTGACACTCCTGTGAGGGGTTGTCAGGTTCCATTTCCAGGAAGTAAAGCTAAACTTTGATGCTACCAAGTGTAAATTCAATCTGCACGTAAGATGCTTTAAGTGTTATTTTGCTTAGTAGTCACAAAAAACTGGAAGGGTAAATATATAATTTAAATTTATAGTAAGTCTTATTTACATATTTGTTTTAAGTGCATATCTATATAGAATAAAGAACAAGTAGTATTTTTTTTTTCACAGCCAGAGTAGACTTTTTTTTTTTTGGAGATAAGATCTCAGTATATATCCCTGACTTGCAGTATAGTTCACAGAGCTCTTCCTGCCTCTGCCTCCTAAATACTCCAATTAAAGGTGTGTGCCACCACACCTGATCAAAATGGGCAACTTATAGAGGGTTTAGAACACCCCAATGTGAGGCCTTTTGTGTTGCACTCTTTCTTGTACAAAAAGATCTCTGTAGAGCTTTGCACTGTTATGTGGGTTATTTGTTGCAAGATACTGGAGATTCTGCCATTTTCTTTTGTTACTTTATCTGACTTGCTTAAAACCTCAGCTGATTGCTTAAGTCATGGCTGAGAATTTTCACCAGCTCTCCTTGGTAACATGCATCATTCATCATACAGTGTAGCTTGGTATTACCAATTGAAATATCTAAGTAGAAGACAAAAATAAAATGCTACTTGAAAATCTAGAGTGAAAAGAGACCATCTTTTGGTTTTCAAGAGCCCTCCATTTTCTGCCTCTATTTAATATAGCCATAGAATATTCCTTTTCAATGCTTGACTCTCATCATTTTCCATTATAGGGACCCTTCAGCAAACACCCATTTATGTGTGCTTCTAGATAGCAGTTGCCAGAGACTGTATGCTGTGTGCTGTCACCTTGTGCTCCCCAGAAATTGTAAGAAGAAAAACCAAATCAACAAATCCTAATCATACTAAACTAAGTCAGATGAAGCTAAACCAAACCAAACCAAGCAAAACCAAGCCAACCATTTGGTAATTTTGTTTTCTTGGATTCTGTGATAGTCACTTTTAGGCACTTAAGTCTATACCAGCTATCTTTGTGGGTACAAATATGGTTTGAATTATCTCTCAGTTAAATGGATGGGATTTATTTGATGCTCATGATCAAATTAATTAAGAGTTCTTAAAGTTCACCTTCATTTTAAGCTTTTTAATGTTTTAAATTTTATAAACTTAATCTAAAAATTGTAGATAAAAATGTTACGCATGTACTCTTTTAAAGACATAAGATCTTATTGATAGATTGTTTAGGCTGGGCTCCAGTTTTAGCTCAAGTAATCTTCTTGTTTCAGCCTTTGGCATAAACCTGGTAAGGTGTTTTTATGATTTTTGCCTACTTATTTTAAAAATTTTATTATTTGTGTGCATGTGAGTGAATCTGCACGAGTCTGTGTGTACTGTGGTCATGTTGGAGCTCATGGATAGTGACCAGATCCAGGTGTCAGATCCCTTGGAGCTGGAGTTACAGGTGCTGATAAGCTGCCATGTGAGTGCTGGGAACTGAACCTGACTCCTGTAAGAACAGTTTTTAACTCTTTAACTGCTGAGCCATCTCTCCATCCTCATTTGCCAATTTATTAATGCATTGTTTGAATATAACTTGAACTGTCATGAAAAGTACAGATGTGTTTTTAGATCAAGTATGGGAGAAAATGATTCATTTTTTCCTCAACATATGGATAATCTCTATGTTCTTTGTGATGGTTTCTTTATGCATTTGTAAGTGGTAAACACATACAAAAAACTAATGAAGACTAAATAGTATGTTCAGCTTACTGTCTTGACCACCTCGATGAATTGTGAACATTGTTTTCTATATATAAAGCCTGTTTTTTAATATCAGCACATTGTTTTTAATGTAGTTGTATTGTTTTAGCTGACTCTATGTGGTGGTGCTCAGTTTGCTCACTGGTTTTTCACTGCTTTGTGTGTAAAGTATTTATAACCTTACTTTGTAGTATAGATCTTGGTCTTTGCCATCAACCTTTAGGTTCCCTAGAGAGGTATCTAATAGGCACTTAGGTTGGCCATGAAAATGAAATTTTAGAAAATAGTTGATTGACATCAATTTTACTTTACCCTTTCATCTCCTTATCTTTCATCATCATCTATGACTTTAGCATTGTTCAAAGGCAATGAAAGAGGTTGACATTAATTCTTATTATTGTCAAATCAAATTCATTTATAATAAATAAATGAGCATTGGCCATTAGAAGCTAAAATATTATTGTAATTGAACCTGGTGCCTAAATCCCCATCCAAGACACATCACACATTCTTTTAAAATAATTTTTTATGGGTTTAAAAAATTGCCTTTCATAGCATGTTGGCATTCTGAAAAATGCATGGTTTAAAACAGCCTCTTGTGAAATATAGTACTGGCTTAATGTAATAGCATAGAAGGCCAGTCAGGACTTTTAAAGTCAAATGCCAGAGGTTCTTTAGTCAAGAGTTATATTGTTAGTATGACGATGTTTATCATTGGCCTTTAAATACAAGCTGCATTCATCTTCAATAGAAATCTTATTGGTAACTTAGAGATAAATTAAGTCACAAAGGATAGCAGCAGGAGAAACCATTGTTCTATAAGACTGTTTCCCACTAGAATTAATCTAGTGTACTTCTTACGAAGTTCATATTTTTTTTACCCTTTTAAGCTGGTGTGAAAGCTGATATGAATCTGTGTTTTAGTTCATACAGCCCCAGCGCCCTCAACACTGTCACGACTGGAGAGTATTTTACTTGTAGTAAATTATACTATAATTTCACAGTCATGTTTCAGCTACACCTGTTTAAGTCTGAGTATTTTATCTATATTTTGCAGACTTTTATATTTTATATGTAATGTATTATTAACTTCCTCCTCTTAATTTTCTCTATTAGCAATGAAACTGATGCAAAATATGTTAAAACCATCAAGAAGTATAAAACATATAGTTTACAATTTGTCACAGAATTGGAGCAAATTTGTTTACTTATAACAGGATGGGGGATGGGACATGGGGTGAGAGCTGGAGGAAACTTTGTAAGAAACCCTCTTTAGTCTCAAATGACTTAGTAAATTATTTTATGAAATTATCACGTATGCTGGAAATTATTATTTGTAGAGAATCAGTTAATATTCTAATTATTTAGTGCAGTTCCCATAGGGACTTGACCTGATAACACTCTCAAGACTGGATCCGATTGTCAGAGTTACTTGAGAAGAATCCTAAATACTTTCTTTTCAAATTTCTTGTATGTTTGAATGATACCTATTCTTGCTCCCTTTTTACCATCTGTTGTAGGTAATTTTATATTACTTGCTACCAGGAAGGCTAATTATTTTAGGTGTTTAGAGAAACAATTTCAAAAGGGAATCTCTGAATTATTAGTAGTTATTTTAGGTGAGTAATGATAATTTCCTTTCTCACTGTACTTGAATATCAAATAGTTTGGCTCCATTGAAGGGTTGGGTGCCAACATGTATTTGAATGGATAGTTTTGATGGCACTGAAAGCCCTGTGGCAGTCTTGCTCACCTCCTGGCCTCTTGTGCTTTTGGGGCACCTTCACAGCTACCAGGGCCTGTCTTTAGGCTGTAATTTGTCTCTGTTCCATTTCCATTGACTTACTAATGGTCCTATTGCCATTTTAGGATACAGCTTGTGGTATCAGAAAAGGAAGGACAAATGATTAGTTAGTATAATAATTATACTGTTAAGAGAATTCAAAATAACCAGTGAGTAGAATTGGGCAAATTTGTTTTTGCTTTTTGTGTTGTAAGTATGGAGATAGAGGAAGCTGGAAGAAGATTATGTTGGGGTGGACATCTTCGTGTCATCCCCCATTCTATTTCGTAGTTTGAAATTTTATTTTATATGTATGAGTTTTTTACTTTTATATATTTTCTGTACACCATGTACAAACTTGATGCCCCTGGAGGCCTGCTGAGGTATGGAAGCTGCAGAAATTTAAGTTAAAGGCGGTTGTGAACTACTTTGTGGTTACTGGGCTCAAACTTGTTTTCTCTGCAAGAGCAAAAGTGTTCCTCTTATCCTCTGAGCCAGTTTTCCACCCTACCTATATTTTTATCAGAATATTTGTTGGCTACTAGTGGCCATGCAAACCGTAAGAATCAAGGGTTCCTGTGTTTTATTTTTGTTAAGAGCAGTGGTTCTTGTGGTACTTAAGGTGTGAGTTGTCATACTGGGGGGGGGGGTGGTGCTCAGTGGCTGTACTTGGGAGTAGTTCTTAAAGAACTGTGTTGTACCCTCAGCTTCTGACTGTCCCATCAGGAGTTCATACCATTCAAAACCTCTTTACCCAGGCTAGAGGCTAGTTGTTTAATATGTAAACACAGTATTTTTATATGGCTTTAAAGTATTTTGCATTTTCCAGACATACAGCTTACATGTAGCTCTAGCTGTTGCTTTTGCCATTGTGCTGATTTATCACATCAACTCAAGACTCAAGCAATCTCCTTACATCTCTTGGAGTATTTGTAGCTGAGTGTTTACATAGTGAGATCTCATAGTTTTATCATAAGTTTGTTCTTTTTTTTTTTAAACATTTATATGTTGGGCATTATGTTGCTTAAAATTTCATGTCAGATTCTTACCTATTTTTCTTCAGGATCATAGTTATAATAAGAACTGTTTTGGCATAGGAAATGGAATACTTTGAATTCATAAGGCTCTGGTTCAATCCCAGCTCAAAGCAAAACAAAACAAAACAAAAGACAAGACTAGTCTGAGCAGAGGTGACATTTTTCATTACTTTATAACATTCCCTTTTCCTCTTTTCTCTTTCTTTTTTGAGTCAGTGTTTCCTGGAGAATAGACTGACCTCAAACTTGTTATATAACTGAGGATGACCTTGAACTTGAGATCCTCCAGCTCTGAGTGATAGGATTTAATGTGTAATCTTAAGCTTGATTTTATGTGGTGTTGGGGTTTGGAACCCAAGACTTCCTATAAAACCTCAGTAGCTATTCTTCCAATTGAGCCACATCTTGGTCTTTTTTTTTTTTTTTTTTTTTTTTTTTGCTTATTTCATATAGTCCTTTCAGTTCTACAGGATTGACACTCCTAAACCTTACACAACACACAAAGTTACACAAATGTAATTTCTGTTAACATTAAAAAGAAACTCCACATCTTTCCTTCATCTAACATTGATATTAAGGAGATTTGTGGGTCATTATGAATCTCACCATAATAAATGATTTTTTACTGTGATCATCTTTTCAGCCGACTTTTACTGTGGATACTTTATTTTACTTTTAGAAAAAGGCCAGCTACATTCTTACCTTTAAATGAAAGACTATGCTTTAGTCCTGAAATCCCTCTGTAGTCTCATGTTCTAAAGACAGATCAGCCACGATCTGCTGAGCCACTGAACCTCCACAATGCTTCACAGAGAGATATTTTTGTTTTATTAAAGATTATAACTGCTTATGAATACATTGCAATGGTGTTTTCTGAATGTTAAACGGAGATTTGTTACTTTAGATGAAGGAAAAAACAACAGAGCCGTATTATTATAATCTGATCTTGAAAGGCTGATCTAATGATCAGGATCTGAATTAAATAGAAAACAGATGAAGATGTTGCACTATGGTTATGAAACATACTAATCTGCTGCTGTGACACGGTAATATAGCTAGTTGAATATAACAAATAAAGTAAGAGCTAAGTGGGAGTGCAAATGTAAATTTCTTTAAAAAACAAGAACTTTCCAGAAGACACTGTTACACTCTTTTTGCTGTCATGTAGTGGTCTAGCACCTAGAGCCAGGGCTCTTGTCTTTTCCTTACAGGAGCGATGGTTAAGTCACAAATTAAGATGAGATTAGTTGACTTTCTTTACGGTATAAAATGTTCGAAGACAAATTTTATTTATAGGCATTTGGGGCTTTTGCTTTCCTTGAACTTTGATTGCCTATAAACAAAAGTGTAAATGGTCCCTTAGGAAATAGAGCTGGGCAGAACTTTGAGAGTTAAGTGTTAGTTTAGTGGAATTCAGGAATTTAACAATGTGAAATAGATAATGAGGTTTAAGTGTACATATTACTGGTGAATATACTAGTCCATAACAGTAGGATGAGGATTGATTTATGATGGTAAGTATTGAGTGGGGTTTGATGTTCCATTTACCAAAGCAATTTATTCAAGTAAGGGCAAAGTCTTGGTTAAATTTTAGTTTAGCATGTGAGGATGGGCTTATCTATTTTGTTTCACTGCTATCAGATAGTCTGTAAGAAATAGTGCTATGATGCCTGCACCAGGATGTCATGAAAATGGACTATAGTGGATAAATGCTGATTGGCCTGTGTTATTGTACATCAAACAGTGTAGTTTCTATGAGTACACATATTATTCCTTTAAATTTATTGTGAGAAATAATAACCAGCACTCAACAGTATCTTATAGCTGAGTAATATAATATAGCTGAGTAATATTATGTTTGCCTTTCAAAGATGCACAGATTTCCACCATTTGCAAAAATTATCCTTTATTTTTATTTTCCCATCTTTCTTGTTTCCTTTCTAAAATTGTTGCCCAGAGGCCTATAATAGCTGCCTCTATTACTCTCTTCCCACTGGTTCCTAATGCACACATGACCCGATTTCCACATGCTCCTCAGAATGAGAGGTGATTTGCAAGCCACACTGCTAGGTCTTCCTCGAATGCCAAGGTAGGTGTTAATTTACTGAGCCTGGACTTGGCCTCACAGTCCTCCTCTGCATTGCGCTCCAGGTGGCTGTTGCCAGTCAATGGGAGTCACAGAGGATGCAGTCTGTTTATTGTTTTAGCATGTACTATCTCGGTTCTTATCCTTTCCTTCCCATCCTTTGTCTCTAACGATGCCTTTCTCGCTGTCTTCAATGACTTTTTAAGTCTGTTCCTTAGTCTTTTAACCTCCTCTTCTTACATGTTTGTACCCATCCTGGGAGAATTCTCTGAGCTCAGATTTGTAATAATGTTCTCAGACCTGCATTTTCACCCAAGTTTCACATAAGATCCGAGTTTCAGGTCCAGATACCTAATTGCCTGCAGCTCCATGTATTGCTTGTTCCATTACTTTGGGTTGAATGTGTCTGAAACTGAGCTCATCATCTTTTCTCCAAGGATATCTCCTCTTCACTTAATTGACCATCATGGGTATTAATTCCTCAGCTGTCTGTGCCTCTGCCATCTTTCTCTTTCATCTCACCATCCCAGGTGATGTTTTTCATAAAGCAAGGGCTTGTATCTTAGACCCACCCCACCCTCACTGCTGGTCTCCATTGCCAATGGCTGTCCACCTTCATTCGTACCCTAGGACCAGGGGGTGCTCTTGTTAGTACACATAGTTGGGTCCTATCCTGTGAGGCTTTTACCTCTGTAGGTTTTCTTAGTCCCCCATGGTGCTACTGTGTGGGTTCTACTCTGAGAGCCACAAAGTCTGTTGGCACGTTTGTTCCTTCTGTAGTTTACAGGTTGTACACTCTGAAGCCCTGCCTCTGAGCATTCCACTCACCGGTGTTCCCCCTAATGACCGAAGTCCCACAGTTCAGCAAACCCTTCTGGTTTCACTTCTTCCAAATAGATTGTTTCCCTTCTCCTTTGTGTATTAACTCAGGACTTGCTCAAGTCCCACCTCCTCAGTGATCGTGTTCCTTGGGGTGTTTCCCTTCCAGTAACACAGCCTTACCCTATTAATCACCATCTCCTTTATGGTAAGGGTTAGTTTCTGTCTCACCTCTTACATCTGAGCGTGGGGTTGAGAGGAATAGATGTACTGTGTGGGGAATTTATACCTGTAGTTTAGATATACCTAGTGGCCCTTAATTTGGGAGAGGGACGTGAGATCCACTAATGTTAACTCTGTCACTGAACAGAAAAAAGGACACAAACATTGAAACAAAGGTTTTTAGCCAGTACAGTAAAACTTCCTGAATACCTGTCCTCCTTTGTGAACAACAGGGTGTTGGTGGTTTTGGACAGTTCTGGACTTTTCATAAGGGAGGGTCCAGAAGCAGAAACCTGGTCTGGATGGTTGGCATGCTGGGGTTTGTTTGGAAGTTGAGAGAGTGCCATAGTCTGCACACAAGGCTTGTGTACCTTGCTTTTCACTGAGGTGGATGTTCTTTCTCTCTCTCTCCTGCCTCATCTTGAATCTCATATATATTGCTGGTTTGGTTCCTGAGGTAATTTCCGTGAATGAATGACATGTCACTTTAAGTAGAAAACTGGCAGCAGGTTGTTGCCTGTGATAGACCACTTTGTTCCTTTATGTTCATTTCAGCGAGCTTTCTAGAGCACATGGAGGCTCAAGTTGGAATTCAGTCCATCTGTCTTCCGCTTAATATGGTTACAGAGGAGGGAAAGATATCGGAAACTTGATGGTTTGGGTCCTTATTTTACAGGGGTTACAGCTGTGGCCTGAAGCAAGGTTCTGAGCAAAGTCAAAGCTAGGGAAAGCTATCGTGAGGCTTTGATTTCTAGCTTGCCCTTTTTCTTAAGAAGTAAACAAGAGATTGTTTGAATTAAATGGAAACAGGGTTTGTGTGGTTTTTACACTTCATTTGGGTTTGGGGAGTTAATGCTGTTTAATTTATATTTGTATCTCCAGTGAACAAAATATATCCATTTTTGAAACACAAAAATTAAGCTATGCATCAAAAAACAATATCCAGGGGTAATTATTATTTTTTAATTTAAATTATAGATCCTTTTTTTCCTAGAGGCTTTGTGAGATTGTGCAACTATTATTCAGGATATTAAGACATGAAATACTAGATGTATCTGCTTCTCAATACTGGTTTTACAAATTATCTGTTTACAAATGTGAAAACTGTAGGCTATGAATTACAAACTTATCTACTGCTATTCAGTTTCTGCGGCCCAGTATTGATGTGTGTTTTCACAGAGAATGGAATGTGGATCTGGTTTGTGAGTGCTTATCATGAAGCAAACAATGAAATGGGGATTATTTGCATATTATGCCATTCAAACTAGAAGTTTGCAAAGGTGTATAAATCCTGTTGAAGGAACAACACTACAAAATAGATTAATAACTTGGCCATGTTTAGGTTGCCAAACTCTTTGTAACAGTGTGTCTTCTGATACAATAGTTTTGACTGTGAACTTGCAGTTAGGAGCTTTCATTCTGTCTTCATTAACTTTCGTGTTAGTCAGCAGTTACCCTGTTGAGCATGTAGACAGGTTGCAGATTTTTGAGGCAATTTTAGGATATATTTTCTGTAACAGGACATTACATTGTGATGTTAATTATTGCTAGGACATATTATTTCTGGATGTGTTTTTTTAGTGTGTTTGTCTTCCAGGTAGAATGTGTGACAAATGACAAACTGTTACATATTTATTTACCCCTGAGATCTGCTGTTAGGAGATGTGGCAAATGACAAGATTTATGCTGCAGCTGTTCCAGGGCTGTTCGCTCTAACACTGTGTTGTGTTTCATTGATTGCATGGATGCTTCCATTAGTGCTTTTTAAAAATAAGTTCTCATATTAATGAATTTATTGCCATCTTAGGATTAATGAGTGCTTCTGCAGAGTCGGAAATGTAATTTGAGTGTATCTTTTGCTGCAGGCTGTAGCTCAAGTGTCTAAATCCAGAGAAGGCAGAATCCTCTAAAATCTGCTTTTGTTAAACAGTGACACATTTTCTCCACATAGTTCTGCCTCATCATAGTTTCTCTCAGTGTTAACACAGAAAATAACAGATTTTTAATGACTGGACATTATGTTTATCTTTAAACTAAAGCCCCCAAAGGACATTAAGTAAAGGGTGATCCCAAAGGAACTGGTGTTTTCTTTTTCTTTTTTTCTTTTCTTCCTTTGTTATACATGCGTACACTGTAGCTGTTCTCAAACTCACCAGAAGAGGGCATCAGATCCCACTACAGATGGTTGTGAGCCACCATGTGGTTGCTGGGAATTGAACTCAATTCTATGGAAGTGATTCTTAACCCCTGAACCATCTCTCTAGCCCCAGGAACTGGTGTTTTCTAAGTAGCAAGTTTTAGTTTTTATTAAGCAGTTCATTAGAGATTACAAATTATTGTTTCCCCCTTTTTCCCCCACCCCACCCCACTCCTTCCAAAAGTCAAGCCGGGCAGTGGGGTCACCTTCCTTTAATCCCAGCACTCGGGAGACAGAGGCAAACTATTTGAGTCTGAGGCCACCCTGGTCCACAAAGCAAGTTCCAGGACAGCCAGAGCTACACAGAGAAACCCTGTCTCACTCCCCTACGCCCCAAAAGAAATAATTATAACTGATGTGCAAGGATTAGGCAAAGGAACCATAAAGGTGGGAAAGGTGCATAGGAAGGGGTTTGCCCCTTGATATCTGAGACGTTTCTGTAAATCTGGAATTGTGTTTTCCCATTGTGTAAGGCCTTCCATGTTTCTGTTCATAGCTCAGGGATTTGTTGTAAAGATGTCCTCGTTGCTGTACCTGGTGTCATCAGTGCCTCTGTAACAGATTCAGCCATGAGCCAGTGAGAGGTCCTAAAACCTCGGGAATGAAAACTTAAATTCTCTAGGAAGCATACTGGGCTCCTCAGAAGGAGCCACTTGACAGTAGGTCTTTAGTCAGTGATAGCCCTTACTTAGGGAGGGTAAATCTGGAGCTGAGTCAGCTCCTGGACACCCTCCTGGAGGAGATAACAAGGCCAGAGCTGAACTGGTTCCCAAAATTCTTCAAGGTCTCACCAAATATAATGAAACTAACATAGCAACCAATCAAAATTGTACCAATTCACTGCTTTGCCCCTACCAATCATGTTTGAGGTTGCCTAACCCTTCTAGAAAGTTTCCCTAGCCCTGTATAAAAGGGTATCTCTGAGTCCCTGGAGTAGCCGTTTTGATGAATGGTTGACCTCTGCAAGCTGGTAATTGCTGCAGAATAAATAAATGCTCTTTGCCTTTGCATATCATTTGAGTCTGCGGTCTTCCTTCAGCGATTCTTGGGCCCTAACATCAGATGGTATAGAGTATCTGAAGTGAATGTGCTTTACTCCTCTGAGGGTGTGGGCATGGTACTCAGTTCCAAAGACTACTCAGAATTGAGTATGGTAAGGTTAGCCATCTTGGAGCTTCGTACTTGGTCTTAAACACACATTTAAAGTTTAGATATCTGAGGAGAGAATTATAGGATTTCCAGAAAACTAGGTGAACTATTCAAAACTTCTTTTTAGTTAAAACAAATGAGCAAATAAAATTTTGTTAGGAATCATGAACTGTTTAATCAAGAATTGTTTTCAGTAAGAGGTTTAAGGTCACACTTGACATACTCAGGCAGCAGCAGTTTAGAACTATTTGACAGAACTTGTTAGTGTTCATTGAAATTATTCGGTTTGAGAACTTCCGGTGAGTTTTTAGACTTTTCCAAGGTATGTACATGTATTTGAAGAAAGCATCTTTAAGCCATAACATTATAAAGGGAATGTGTGTATGCATGTGGAAGTCACATAACATTATAAAGGAAATATTTGTATGCATGTGAAAGCCACAGGGCCAGTGATGCTCACTGAACTTGAAATAGCATGTGCAGATTTCTGTGGCAAGTCTCCTTAGATGGCCTGAGCAGTTCTTAGACTTCTCACTCTCTAACCTTACTAGTTCCTAAAGGTCTGCTTGGGAACTCATAGCACTAATGGGTGAAGTTGCCTTTCCTCAGTTTTTCAGAACAGTGGGTCCTAAAATCCTGACCTTTTAGTTTAATAACAGTTGTAGTTGAGAAAATGTTCAAGTCTGCAGAGTTGAAGTAGTTTCCAGAAAGGCCATTTTAAATAGCAGGCTCTGAGTGCTGTATCTTTTTCTCCTGGGCACTTGGATCTGACCTATCAGAAGAAATACATTGTTGCTTTCTGTATTCTATTGATTTAAAAACAAATAACATGAAGCTTAGGTTTGCTCAGGAGCCATTACCACACTGCTCATTTTCTGCCTGTGCTTTGATCTGCTACTGTAGATTCTAAATTCTTTATGCTAGGTCATGAGTTATCTTTTGTCATTTTAAAATCTGGATGCTAGCTTAGGTAATTGCTTTTTCCGGTGTGACCTTGAAACCAAAAGTTATGAATTTTTTTCCTCCCATTTCTTGGAACAGCTAGGGCATTATATATCCCTGTTTTGTTCCCTTTACCTACCAGAAGGGTTGTTACCCAGCCCATCACCTGGGCATGTCTTGTAGAGCTTTCTTGCCCCCTTTCCTTTTTCTTTTTCTGTTAGTTCTTTCTGCATCTCCCCCACCACCGTGGCCTTCTGCTCTTGCTTCTAGCCTCACCACTGGCCTTGGGGGCTGATTGGACAGGCAGAGTACTGGGGAAGAAATAGCAACCCTCCTGTCTTTAATGCCCCCCTTCTCCACAGTACTGTGCCCGCAGTCTTACCTGCATGGCCTTGTTGTAATCTAGCCACCTGGTCACCATTTGGTAATGCCATTTCTTCTTTGCTCCAGGTGATCACATCACTGATTGCTTGGCCTTTGCTCTGGTAGGAATCTGCAGTGTCACAGACAGGAAATGAGCTACCAGGATGTGCCATTGCACTCAGGGAAAGGAGTCAGATGCAGAAAGCCGTGTTGAGAAGCTGGGCCCACAGATGCAGGGAGAGAACATCCGGCATGGAGAGCAGGGAGATGTTGGATGTAGGTTTCTGGACAGACAGAATATGCAGCCTGGCGACTTTATTTTACATGTTTTATTTTGCACTTGAGATTTGATAAGACCCAACAATGCATCCATGATAAACTGGTGGTTAATGCATTAATTTGATTCGTGGTAGTCATTATATAATTTGTATGATATTAAATAATTACATTGAGTATATACTTTTTTTTTCTTTCTTTTTTTGCATATTAGACCCTAGCAGTTTGGAAAAATAACTCAATAAACCAAAAAGACATGGGACTTTTTTCAGCTTACATGGAAAAAGTGACTTATTTAGGCTTAACCTGGTGAGGTCTTCCAGAGGCTTAGTTTTATTTGACCAGTTGAGTGTTGATAGAGAATCCTAGTGAATCTTACCCAAGAAAAAGTGTTCTACTGTGATTTGACGCCAAGTGTGGCTTCATCTCCAGATTGACAATGTGCTGTTCACTCTGGTCTGCCAGACATCAGGGTATGTTTTGATCAGGTAGTACTAATGGTGTGTGTTTCTGGTGGAGCTATGTCCAGCCTGAGAGGATTGTCTCACATTGAGAGGTTTTCTGAGAAGTTGGCCGTGTTGATACGGTGCATCGTTTAGAACTTTAGGTCTGGCAGCTTCATCTACAAGACTTGTAATTGGACAAGGAAGTCAAAAGTGAGAGATTAATTATTTGCTTATCCAAAGCCTAGCTTATTAGAAAAAGACTCAATTATACTCCCCATTTGAGCTACTACTGCTTGCAGTTTCTCTGTTGTTAATTTTATTATTTTAAAATCTTAAGATTTACCTGGTTGCAAGAGTAATTCCCTGTTGTAACACAATTTTCTGGTTTGTGTGTGACCTTTGACCTTTTCAAAATCAAGGCTGTCTTTTTCATGGCATCATTCCAAAAAGAGGGAGAAACAGAACAGAAACAGTCCAGTGTTGGGAAAGACCTTTAGAGAGCATCCTCACCAGAAAACTGCTGCATGGGCGCCTTGCTTTTCCTGCATGTGGGGTTAGCCAGGATGCTGCTGTTCCCGGCCTTGTCCATGTTTTATATTACTCACTTCTTATTGCAATGTATTTATCATGTAAAGTGAGAAGTTCAACTGTCTTTTTAGTTTAAGTAGTATAATTTAGAACAGTTTCAATCTTCTAAAGTAAGGCATCAGGAGTGTGAGTTTGAGGCCAGCTTGGCCAACATAGTAATGATCTGTTTTTAAAAAAACCCAAAAGAAACTAGTATACACCACCCCACCTCAAACACATAAACCAAACAAGCCAATCAACTAACCAAACAGATGGACAAAAGACACTGAAAAGTGTGTGTTCATATACATTCACACATGTCACCATCACCAAGAGTATAAGATAACCCCTGCCTTTCTCATTCCCTGCCTTCTCCATCCAGGCAGCCACACTAGCATTCCAGCGTGTACTAACGTGTGAAGCATACAGTCTATAATGATATACAGCCCTTGTGTCTAAGTTCCTTCCCATACATTTTTGTTGTGGTATGCACCAGGTCATCATTCCTTTCTATGTAATTACATGAATCAATGTGCCATATTTTGCTTACCAGTTTATGAGCTGAGTCTGTCTCTCCTTTGGGCTATTATAAATAATTATGTTACACATTTTCATAAACAAGTTTTTGTATGAGTAAATACTTTTAGTTTTCTTGAACATAGGCAGTACCTGAGAGCTCAACTCTTGGATCACATTTAGGATTTTGGGAAACTGCCAACTTGTTTATCCTGGCAGTGGTGTCATTTACAGTCCCTAGTGATGCCATTTATGTCCCCAGCAGTAATGTTTGAGGGTTGAGTTTCTCTCTTCACTACTTTGCCTTTTTGATTGTAGCGAATCTATTTCATTATGTACCAGTGGTGTTTCATTGTGGCTTGGCTTGCACATTCATTCCCAGTGACTGATGTTGAACAGCTTTCTGCATGCCTTTTGCTTATCTTCTTTTAAACAATGTCTATTTATATTCTTTATTGGTCTTATATTTTCTCATTTGGCTATGAGCTATTTATATATTATAGTCTCTAGCTTCAAGTCTCCTTCTAAGCTCTGATTGGCTAACCCCTCACTCCTGTTGTCACTCTTTGATGTTCTTTGATGCTGTCATTGCTTTCCATACAGTTTATAATTGGGGGGAAACAGCCTTCAAATTTTTTATGTATCATCATGGATGATTATTGCTTAGAGTAAGTGCCATATTTTTAAAAAGGCTTTTGTACCATATTATAAGTAAGTTTTTGCTTATGTTTGAGACAAGCTACATATCTCTTCTGTCTAGATCACTAAATAATGTATACAGATTGTCTGGTCTTCCGTCTAAGAAGTGGTACTATTAGGAATAACATTAAGTCCTCTGTTTTCTTAAATCTTCCCAGTGGTTCTGGTGCTTTCTGCTAATAATTTTAGTTAGTAGCTTTCTAATGAGGAAGAAATGGGTTTTGCTTATTTCTTATGGAAAGCTCTTAAAGTAGTCTGTAAAACTTGTCCATTATTTACTGTTATAGCTGTAAGAATCTTTACAAGACATGTTGTATATAATCTTTTAATTTGAAAGGCCAGATGTTGCCAGTGAAGTCTTCAGGTACTTAGGAAGCTCCAGCTGTTTGCTCAGTACTATTCCCTGTTTCTCTCCAGTTGTTGGCACTTGAATTTGAATGACACATATTCCAGAAAATATGGCTTCTAAATACCCATTAATTGTAAATACCCTTTTTATAAATTATGGAAAAATAAATATAAATACAAACATTCCATGCTCTGTAATAAATATTTGTGTTTAATTATTGAATTGAGAAGCTTTAGCATCACTTTCATCCCTAAATAGATATTGTCAAACTTTAATGTTGGGACATCATTTTAAAGACTTTCACTTAGTGGCTTATTCCCCACTTGGACAGTAAGCAGTTCCTTGAGTTTATTATACATTTTGGCAGGTGTGGACATTTCTAAGTTATCAGGGGACTCTTGATTCAGTTCCTTCTGAAGTGCACAAATTGACCCTTTCTACAGTGCTCAGGGAATTCCTAGGAGACATTGACCACCTACCTAGCACAAGTTTGCCCATCCAGATGCAGATTAGCCATTTCTTCTTGTTTTTGTTTTAGCAAGCCACTTGGTTTATTTCCTACTTTCTGTTAATTGTAGTTTCTGATGAAGAATTGAAAAGAAGAGTAGCTGAGGAGCTGGCATTGGAGCAAGCCAAAAAGGAGTCAGAGAACCAGAGACGGTGAGTTCCATGGAACTTCAGAAGGTTTGACTGGACTTGTGATATGTAACAATGCTTAAGGACGATTTATTTGTTTTATGTTGGTGTGAGTGCCTTGTTTGCATAGGTCTCCGTACTTCTGTGTTCCTGGCACCCATAGAGGTCACAACAGAGCATTAGGTCCTCTGGAACTCTGTAGAGACAGTTGTGAGTCACCATGTGTGTCTTCTGCAAGTATAGCAAATGCTCTTAACTTGCAATTTAAAACAAAACAAGACAACAACAGCAAAAATAGTAACAAAACTACTTCTTTTTGTTTGTTTGGCAGAACTTTAAAATAGGCTGAATATAGACACTTGGATCTTTTGGATTGTAGTTGGTAGAGCCATAAATTGTTCATATCTTTAAAGAAATCCTGTTGTATGAGTTTTATTTTTTTTCAACATATAGAAATTAGTTTCTGAGGATTCTCTAGAAATATCTAAATCTCTAGATGAATATGTTTAAGACTGAAAATTAAATTGCCCATTACTCTATATTAAAATGGAGACTATTATAGGTAGTAATGAATATCATATGTCATACATAGGGCTTGAATTAACAAATAGCACTAATTAGTATATCAGCTTAAAAATTGAGATGTCATAGTTAAAAATGAAAGTCCTCTACAATTCTTTCCTACAGAAATAACCATCTTTTCATATTTTGTTCTAGACTTGTCCGTATGTAGATACTTCCATTTTGTTATTTCCATTATTAACACTATAAAATAAAAATAGGTAAAAAATATTATAAATATAAATATAAAAAACATAAAAATAGGTAAAAGAATGCTCATTGAAGTAATATTGTTAAAACCTGGAAGAACTCCAACATTATCCTGGAAGAAGCGAAGCGTGAATCATGTACACGGCTTCAGTGGAACAGTAGACAGTCATGTAGATTCATGTGTGCTCTTTCAAATAATTTGTAAGAGTCATAGACTGGCGGGAGCTGGGGAGAAAAAGCAGTATGTAAAATACCACAGGTAATACATATACATGCATTTACTTTGAGAAGGCATTCCATTTTAAAGATCTAAAGTGTGTACATGGAAGTGTGCGAATACATTTTAACCCAAGATAAACCAAAGAGTCAAGCACTTTGCTTCCTACTCATGCAGGTTCTGAAAGCTGCACAGCGTAGAGCACTGCGGTCATGTGGTCATGTGGTATCTTTTCACGGTGAGAGTAGGGACATGCCTAGGTGGAGCATGAGATTAGAATCTATTTGTAATTCAGCTGACAAGGTAGTAGACAGAAGCCTTGGATTGAATCAGAGTCCTCATTGGCCATAGGACCTTCAACATATGATTTAAACTGTTTTGTCCTTCATCCCCCAGCTGATGAGTTTGAATTCATAGTGTATCCTCATGACATACCGAAAAAGAATATAAGCTGTCGATTAAGTCTTATAATTTTTAAAAGAAGTAAAGTGTTATCAGTTAAAAAATTGAGATATAATTAACACTTCTAGACGTCTGTGTGTCTTTATAGTGACTTCCTATGAAGCACTTTATAATTATTTAATTATATAATAATTAAATAATTTAGGTTGATGGAGGGTATATAATTAGTGAAGTTTAAATATTAAAAAAAATCCCCATCAGTTTCATTAAGAAGTAAAAGCAGCATGTTATGATGGCATTTCTTTATATCTTGAAATTATATTTCCTTTAATTAAATTTTATTTTCATAAGGATTTGGGGGGCTCTAACTTTGTTAGCTGAACTTCAGGAGTTCTTTTGTCTTCCTTTCTCACCGATGGCATAGGCCTTTTCTTGGAGTAGTTCACTGTGGTAGTTTGTGAGCCTTACCTTGTGATTTGCCTCCTGTGTGGTCTGCTCTGGCCTTGTCAGATGAGCAAACGGGAGGCTCCATGTCCCACGTGGAATGGGGTTGGCACCTTGCTGTAACCTGGACAAGTGACTATTGATAACGGGCTTATTTTCTGTCACCTTTTCAGAGAGCTGAGAGTAGAACAGCTGTTATTAATTTTTCTTCTTTAAAAAGGTTTTGTTTGAAGCTTTCTTCATAACAACCTCCAGCTGTCTAATCTTGGCAAAAAGTGTGTGTTCTGTACGGCACTTGGACAAATCAATAGTTTTTCCCACCTTCCCTTTTTTTTCTTCACCAGGGAAGAAACTTTAGCACAGCATTGAGAAAGTTTCGGTTCAGTCTTCTAAAAGCAGCATCTTGGAGGACAGTGCATCCATGCCCTGCCGTTCTGTTTCCTACATTTCTTCAGAATGGTTCTTCATGCTCTTACATTGTCACCTGCATATGTCCTGCTGGCCAAATTTTTTTTTCTTCCCTCCCCCTTTCCTTTAAATGCACCCAGAACGGTTTATCAGTTCTGTAGCACATGAGATCTAAACAAAGATACACAGGCAAGTAAATTTGAAATACCCATGTTGAGGACATTGAAATTAATTTCTACAATGATATTTTTCTTTATAGTAGTATTATAACTTCACATACTAGTTTTGTTTTTCAGTTTTATTGGATATTCTCTGTATTTACATTTCAAATGTTATGCCCCATCCCCCTCCCCTCTCTCCTCCCCTTCAACTTGTTTCCATGAAGATGCTTTTTCTCCCAATCACCCTCTCCACCTCAGTGCCTTGACTGGTTGATGATGTTCTTTCCATGAGGGTGCAAACCTTTCAGCTCCTTCATTCCTTTCTCTAGCTCCTTCATTGGGGTCCTCCATGTTCAGTGATGTTTAGCTGCAAGCATCCTCATCTGTATCTGTATGACTCTTGGAGAGCCTCTGAGGACACATCCATATCTACTTCCTGAAAGTAAACACTTCTTGGCATCAGCAATAGTGCTTGGGTTTGGTGGCTGCATATGGGGTGGTTCTCTAGGGGAGACAGTCTCTGTAGATCTTTTCTTCAATTCCTGCTCCTCTATTTGACCTTTTATTTCCTCCCCTGTTTTGTTCTCCCTTCTAAGAAGGACTGAGGTATCCACATTCTGGTCTTCCTTCTTTTTGAGCTTCATAAGTTCTATGGATGGTTTCTTGGGTATTTCGAGTTTTTCTGTGGGCGAGGGGGCTAGTAGCCACTTATAAGTGAGTACATACCATGAGTGTTCTTTTGTGACTGGGTTACATCACTCAGGATGAGAGCTTCAAGTTCCATCCATTTGCCTAGGAATTCTATGAACTGGTTTTTAATAGCTGAGTAGTACTCCATTGTGTAAATGTACCACAATTTCAGTATCCATTCCTCTGTTGAAGGACATCTGGGGTCTTTCCAGCTTCTGGCTATTATAAATAAGGCTGCTATGAACATTGTTGAGCATATGTTTTTGTTATATGTTGAAGCTACTTTTGGGTATATGCCCAGGAGTGGTATAGCTGGGTCCTCAGGTAGTACTATGTTCAATTTTCTGAGGAACTGCCACACTTTTCCAGAGTGGTTGTACCAGTTTATAATCCCACCAACAGTGGAGGAGTGTTCCTTTTTCTCCACATCCTCATCATCATCTGCAGTCTCCTGAGTTTTTGATCTTAGCTATTCTGACTGGTGTGAGGTGGAATCTTAGGGTTGTTTTGATTTGCATTTCCCTGATGACTAGGGATATTGAGCATTTCTTTAGGTTTCTCAGCCATTCAGTATTCCTCAGTTGAGAAGTCTCTGTGTAGCTCTGTACCCCATTTTTAAATAGGATTATTTGATTCTCTAGAGTCTAACTTCTTGGGTTATTTGTATATATTGGATACCAGCCCTCTATCAGATGTTGAAGACCCAGAAATGAACCTCAACACCTATGGTCACTTGATCTTTGACAAAGGAGCTAAAAATATTCAATTGGAAAAGGACAACCTCTCTTCAACAAATGGTGCTGGGTCAACTGGTAGTCAGCATGAGAAGAATGCAAATTGACCCCTTTTTATCTCCTTGTACACAGCTCAAGTCCAAGTGGATCAGAGACCACTACATAAAACCAGGTACACTGAAACTAGTAGAAGAGAAAGTGGGGGAGAGCTTAGAACACATAGGCACAGGTGGAAATTTCCTGAACAGAACACTAATGGTTTATGCTCTAAGATCAAGAATTGGCAAATGGGACCTCATGAAATTGCAAAGCTTCTGTAAGGCCAAGGACACTGTCAAAAGGACAAAATGGTGACCAACAGTTTGGGAAAAGATCTTTACCAATCCCACATACTAGTTCTTAATTGATGAAAAGTATTAAATGTTCTAATGACATGCACATTGTGTAATGTTCAGTCATGGTGTGCCCTGCTGTCTTCTCAAGCATTCCCTATTTCTGTGAGGTGAAAGTGGTAAACTTTTTTTTTAAGTACAATCTTTTCCTTGAGCAAATTTTAAAGCTCATTCAAAACCAGGGACAAATACAGGAATACCCACTTGTGTCTGTGTCACGTGCTGAGTGATGAGGAAAAGCAGGAAAAATTTAACAGGCTGCTGAACTTTGCAGCAGAGTTGTCTTCTGTCAGGACAGGTTAACTCAGGTCCTTATTTCAGGGAGATTTCTTTGGACCAAAAGATCAAATCTGAACTGTGGTTAACTTAGGAAGCCTGATAGTTCAAAAAGGAAGACAGAAGAACCACTAGGTAGGGCGAATTGGAACTAAGACAGCAGGAGAAAGGAAGCCATTTCTCAGCAGGAGGTACAGATGACAGCTCCTGAAAGGGAAGTGGGGAGTGGGTGGTAGAATCTCCCTGGATTGAAGATGCCATTGATTTCAAGATGTGCCACTGAGAAAGAAA
This sequence comes from Micromys minutus, assembly GCF_963924665.1. Taxonomy (NCBI): domain Eukaryota; kingdom Metazoa; phylum Chordata; class Mammalia; order Rodentia; family Muridae; genus Micromys; species Micromys minutus. Next base: position 47,457,746 of record NC_137953.1, read on the forward strand.
AATGGCCGTAAATTATGATATGTTTCATCTCTTAGAGTTTTTTTTTTTTTTATTAAAATAACTCATTTAGGCTAATTTTGAAGAAAATCACTGCCTGTGTATTCATAAGCAAAGTAAACTGATTAAGGTGGTGGTTCTCAATTGGGGAAATTTGGTTTCTGGGGGACATTTGACAATATTTAGAGACATTTTTGGGTATCATACTTGTCAAATCTTATCTAGTAGATGGCACCCAAGATGCTGCTAAAGATCATGTAATTCATAAGACAGGCTCTTTGCCCTTCTGTCCCCAACAAAAGGCATCACATATTCTAAATGCCAGTTGTGTCAACAGTGGGGCCTCAGGGTTCAAGACTCTTTTAGGCCTTTATACACTGGGCTTCACTCATTTGATTCATTTTTGGATGCTCAGTCGTGATGTCTCGGTTTTCCCACATAGTCCTCAAAACCTTGGTGGGCGACATAGCGTTCCTTAAAGGACTGCTCCACTGCCACTTTTGGAAGTTTTCCAGGCTGCTGACACCACTTCTGTAAATCCTGATGCTCTGTGCAAGTGTTGACACCCAAGGCAGGAGTGCTTCTCTGTAGTCAGGAGGTTCTTCAGGCCTTTTTAAAGTGTAGAAAATATGTGTTGGTAAAATCAGCCCATCTGCGCACCAGACCATGAGATCCATCAGATTGTATGGCACCTTGGCAGGCTTGCCCTGCCTTCCTCCCAGAGCAGATGCCCTTTCTCTGCTGTTCTGACTAGTCATGGCACACACATTTAGACAAAGTCATGTAAGCTGAAGAGATTTTTTTTCCTAGCTACTCAGAATTTACCCCCACTTCTTTTAGGTTCTGTTTCTTTATGTTGGCTTTGTGCTGTCTTTGCCCATGAACCATTTCTTGTTAGTGCCATAGTGACAGCAGAGCTGACGACAAGGTTCACAGCAACCTGGTTATATTCTCATTAACCCAAAACAACCACATTTGTACATGGACTTTCCACTCACTGTTCTGTGGATCTGTGGGGTACTGGGGTAGTTTTCTGATTACGCTCCCAAATTACATATTATAACCCTCCATGCTTAAATTCTTTTGTCTAATTTGGAATCATGCATTTGCTCATTAAAACATCTATAGATGGAACAGTCATTTGGTCTGCTGCTGAGAGTCCAGAAAAGCCAGCCTGTTTTTGCTGTGATAGTCTATTGTGTATGTAGGCTGAAGTTGACCATACTGCTTTGGCAGCTACAGCAGGCCAATGTCACAAGGATACAATATACAATGCTACAGTTTGAACATAGTCTTTTAAAAATGTCATCTACTTTTCCCCATGTCCTGCCTCTAAAAGCCAATCTGACAGCAAGAAAAATGTGACCTTTGACCCTTGACATTCTAATTTCACCTTTTACCTATAAAGGCAAGTGAGAGTGTTTTAATTTAATAACCTTTCTTCCAGAAATTCAGGGGAAAGAAAGGAGTAGCCATCCAGTTGTGTGACTAGCTGTCTGTCAGCTGAGAGAATTTCTTCCTGCTATTTTTAAATGGATATCATTTGAGATTTTCCCTCAGTTTTAGTAGTTTGGAAAATTATATTAGGTCTGTTGAGTCTTAACTTAGTTAAATCAAGTAGTCATAAATTTCATCATCTGCCTTCTTTAAAGCATAGCACAGTTCACTTGTTTTTCCATTGATAGTGGTATGGATGCCAGAAATAGGACGTAGAACTTTCTTGTAACTTTTAGTTCATTGTGATAGTGAAGCTCACGGTAATGTTACCTTCTGCTTAAATCCTTTCTGTTTAATATGTTTTGACTTTATTATTAGATACATTCAGCCTTTGGAGGAAAAAGCTAAACGATGGGGGAGGGAAGAGTTGGCTAGATAAAGAGTTTTGTGCGTTATGTAAATAGTCATGTATGGAAATACTGTGTCTATAACCTAGAAAATGCTCACAGGGAGTTTCCAACTGAATGGATCACAGGCCTGAAAACTACTGACTACAGTAGTTTATTTTAATAGTGTAATATTTTATTTACACTATTTAGTGTAATATTCATATGCTTTCTGTCATAGACACAAGTTCTAAGATCATAAAAACTACAACTTCACCTTGTATGCAGTTTATAGCTATGTAGTATATTAAGGACAGTAAGAAGCTCTGAGGGCCCTTGAGAACTGTTGAGGACCAGTACTTATCAAGGCCTGTCATACAGAGTTTGGCTGTGACCTTAAGTGGTCCGTTTGTAGCAAGTAGTTTTATTCACAATGGGCATGGATAGGTGAATTTCAAGTTTATAGATATTGAAGAAACAGTTGTTATATTCAGTAGACGGTCCTGTCAGGGAGTCTGTCAGGAGGGCTCTGTTGGGATCTGGGCCTTCTTTCCCTTCAGCAACGCTCTTGTGTACAGATAGCTGCTTTTCCACAGCTGCACACGGGTAGGTAGTCCACTCTTGAACCTCATGCATCTCTCTTCATTCTCTCCAATCTCAGTTTCTCTTCTGTTGCTGCTCTGCTGCTGCGGAATCCTGCTCTGAATCCCATTTCAAAAGTTGGTTTCACATGGCAAGAAGCTCGAAGCCGGAAAACCAAAGCCAGTCAAGCATGCCATCACAATCTGTAACTTTTTTACTTGTAATTGCAGCCGTGATGTGCAGCCACATATTATTCAGATGTTTCTCTTGACAGTAATTACAGCATTTTCTCTCTTTGCTGAAACCGGTTTCTCTGTGGAAGTGTCTGGGAAATCATTTCTCTGTGCTCTATTGCGTTCTTATTGAAGCTTCTCCATTACTTGGAACAGTCCAGGTTTTCTTTTCTTTGGGTGGGAGAAGGAATAGTAAGGTGTTCTATTTCTTTACTCATTTCTTATCCAAAGCATTGTTGTGTTTATCAGAATAGGTGACTGAGAACTTCACACAGCTTTCTCAGCCCATGGCTGAGGTGATAGGAGCCCATTGTTTCTAGTCATTATTTAAAAACATTCTCAGAGGAAATTCAGGGTGCAGGCCAATGCAGACTGGCTGTAGCTAGTGAGGTGAGCTCTGCCCATTCTTTCCCCCCAGTTCTTCTTTCTACAGAATGGGGCTTCTCCTCCTTTGCAGGCCTTATGCTACCCTGGTGCTTTGTTCAGGAAACACATTTACAGTACAAGGAACTCATATGTGCCTATCCAAAGAGCATTTGCTGGTAGACTCGTCTCTGTTTCTTTAAGTCTAGAAGTCTGTCTTTGCAGGCAGTAGTCCACATAAGCCGAGCCTACAGAAGCCGGGCCTAGCCCTGCTGATTGATCTCAGTTCTGGGCTGTCTGCTGGGCCTGCTGGGCCTGCTGGGCCTGCTGGTGATACTGGGTTAGAAGTGTCAAAAAAGTTTGCCAGCTGTAAATTACATGCCAATTTGATTTTACCTTAGGCTTACATTTCTGAACACTGCTTCTTCTTTTTTTCTTTCTTTCTTTTTTTTTTTTTTGTGACTGCTTTCCTCATCTTAGCCCTATATAGACTGTAAGTTACTATTCTATGTTGTTTTGTGTCTATTCCTTTAGTAAGACCATTTGAATTTCTTGTTAGTTCTTTAACTTTACATTGTGACTTTTCTCCATAGTGTAGTAGGGAATGTGCTGAAGGAGCCAGCCCCTGCTTTGTGAGCCTGAAAGGTCAGTGAGGTGCTCGGGTCCGCCCGGTAGAGCGCTGAGTGTGGAGCCACTCACGCGCCTGGATGGCAGGGAGAGGCTACTCCTCCTCAGGCAGCAGGACTGTGTGGAGTTTATTTTCACCAGCCGTAGTCAAGCAGAAATCATCTTGCAATTATTTCTCCTCTGTGTTCACTCTTAGAATATGGGGAGCAACCCCTCCCCTCAAGACCCAGATTCAGAATTAAGAAAAGCCTAAAATGGCTTGCTGTTTTGTGTTGGGTGCTGCTTGCTGTGTTGGACAGGGTTATGGTTCATCTCTTCTGTATGCTTGTTCTTTGTGTCGAAGCTGTCACAGTGAGTTCACAAACTGAGGTTTCTAATCAGTTAGAAAGTTAGCTGCTGGGGCAGTTTGCCTTTGAAATGAGAACATTGAATTTCTCCATCAAAGTATGTGTAGCTTCCACAAGAGCAATTTATTACCTGTACACTATTTACCGTTGCTTCCTTCTACATAAACTATCTAGAGCCTCCGGGCTTCAGCTACTTCATTTGGAGAGTTTCTCAATTTGCCTCATTAAAATGGTTTTAGTGTGATTTTAGTGTCAAGTATAAAGAAGAAAAATGAAAGTTAGCCATGTAAATATTTCAACTAACAAGTTAAAATCAGGTTCCAACATGAATTCTTAAAACATAGTGTTTAGAGTTCCTATTTCTAGCTCCCATTTTGTGAACACTGGTCCTAAAACAAAAGTCTCTTAAAAACCAAGAATTTACATTTCATTTTGTCTTCCTGTTGGGGTTGATAGATTAAAACCAAACCACATCAGAACAGTGCCTCCCCCCCCAAAATCACTGAAACCACAAACTTAATGTGAGAAATGTCTATTAAAAAACATTATATAACTGAGTTTCTGTGACTCTTTTATTATTTCTACAGAACCAAATTGCTTTGACTAAGAAAGGTCATGTCTCAAAGTACTGAAGACATAGATAATATTGGTTTGTAGAAAAATGTACCATAGAAATATGCCTTATCTTCACTGCCTTGTTCTTTCCCCATAAAACTTGCAAGTTTTATCCCAAGGGTGATGGAGTCTCATGTTTAAAGGAAACAAGCGTAACATTATATAACCAGATATATAATGCCTCAGTCTGTAGAGCTCTCAAGTAATTTTAATTTGGATAATAAACACTATTTAAGAGTAGGTTCTCAGGCATGGCAGGTGATACCTGTCTAGGATCTTACTACTGAGGCATGAGGACTACCGAGTCAAGGTTAGGGGTACACAGTGAGGCTGCCTTTCTGAGCAAACAGACAAGCAAGACGCTCAGTAGGTATGTGGACTGGTACTCAGTTTGAGACACTGCTTATCCGAACACTTTGTATGCCCGTGGTTGCTTTGTCCCTGTGTTCCTGTAGGCTGATTCTGACTTGCCGGTCTCTTCACTGTGGATGGAATGATTAAAGCATAGAGTTCACTTGCTCAGTAGTCAAGTTGCCATACAGGAAGGGGAAGAGTTGGGTTGTGACCCGTCCTTATCCCACTGGGTTGTATTGTAGATGCTGGGTTGTCTTCTGGTCCCACAGGGACGCTTCATTTGATGTTTCTGTTTGCACCCGTGGGCATCCTTTGAGGTGCTTTTACATTGTACAGGGTTTAGCATGGTCAGCTCTACTGATTATGGTGCTTAAGAAATGAGTTTTAGTTCTAAAGATTTGTAAAGAGGAGGACTTTTTCAGTGTTTTTGTTTTTTTAATTCATATGACTATATTTTGAAATTAAACTGTCAAAATACTGTTATAGTGGGTAAAGATGAATATTTCTGTAGATTTTGTTCGTAGTTGTGCATATTCTTTATAAATATATCTGTCAACTGTGGAATTCTGTTTTTATAGAATTAAAGAAGCCCTTATCCAAGTGGGTCTTTGTAACTTTAGGTTTGTCTTAGAAAGCTCTTTCTTCCAGATGATGAAAATATGAATAATGTTAGTTTAATAAAAAGCATTTTGATTACTAATTATTCTTGATTCTTTTTCCTGCCTTATGTCCTTGTGTCTTCTTTCTAATTAACTGAGCCGGGAACTGTGTGCCTTCCACTACACTACTGTCTACCTCTCACCATTTTCATCCTGCCTGGGTCTCACCGTGTAGAGATTTTATTCTCTTTCCTCACGGGACCTTGACATTGCCACAGCAAATAGGGTCCTGGCATTGAGCAGTAGAGGCTAGCCATGTTGCCTTTACACACACAACTGTTTTTCATAAAGAACTGTCCTCATGAAGGTGGGGTTAGAGCTTAGGCAGAGAAGTGCTGCTCTAAGGCATCCCCTTTTCTTACTTTCATGGTCACTTTAGGGAGCCACTTTGCCCTCTTCTCCTCTTCCCTCCTTCCCCATTCCTCTCCTCCCACCCTTTCCCTTTCTTCTCCCTCTTTTTCTGCAAAGTAGTTTTTAAAATGTAGTTTTAATCTTGTTTGTGTCTTTGATTAAAACATTTCTAATGGCTTTTTAATTAGCATCTGCCTTAAGTCCAAGCCCTTTCCTTTGGCGTTTTGGCTCAGCCTGCCTTTATCCAGTGGCTTCTCTGCCCTCTCCTTGAACACTCCAGCCACATCTGATGCTAATCTTGTGTGTGCCCACAGCTCATTGTTCAGAAGACGTGGATCCCATGTTTGGCATGGTGGGTAGCCTCTTATTATTCTCAACTGCACAGAGAGGCTTGAGCCATCACTGTCTGAGGCAATCCGTCTCAGCGGTTTGTCTTACTGCCCTCCTCCTTAGGCGCCCCTGTTTTTTGCTGTTTCTTTACAGCACTGTGTCTTTATTAGGTGTGTGGGCAAAACTCATTTGGTAGATAGCAGAAAATATTTGCTAAATTACAATAATACTTTGTGATGGCTAAATGTGTGGTTTAGAAACTTCTAAGCTGGCTGGCCAGCAAGCTGAACTCACAAACTTGTGACAGTGAGCGTGCCTTTTCTGTAGGTACTGGGGGTCTGACTTCAGACCTTCATACTTGACAGCAATAGCAAGCACTTCATACACAGGCCATTTTCCAGCCTATTTTGTTTCGTTTTTTTCAGTAAACACTTTATAAAAGTGAAAACCTAACAGAATAAGAGAATCTTTCCCCTTCTCCCCTTTTGACTTGTGTTTTGAACCCAAGCCTATCTAAACTCTGTAACTCTGTAAAACGTACAGTGTATTATGTACATGTATCAAAGCATGAGTTCTTCAAGGCTTTGAATCATCACAAGTTGGGACAGTGTTAGGAACTGTCTTTTCTAGCTGGGCACATAGTTGTAATCTCTCTCTATGGACCCGCTCTCCTTTCAGCATAGTGGTTTTTCAGGTTGAGGGAACTTGGGCTTGTATTGCAAATCTCGGCCTTTTTGACTGCTTTGCTGAAAGTTTTTGCTGCCACTTGAAAGATGGTGTCTTTCTTCATCATCCTGCTCTCCTCAGCTTCTCTGCTTCCTGGAATCTGTCCCTCCCAGGCTCCGGGGAGGGCAGTGCCCACTCACAGGCCCTGTGTGCCTCATGCCTTCTGTATTTGCCCCCAGCTCTCTCCCATTCAGTCCCTTGGTTCTAACTGTGGGAGGGAGGGATTTTGTTCTTTTCCTTTTCATTTCCCAGCAGCTTGTCACAGGAGTGTGTCACACCCAGCAAACTCAGCCTTAGATAGCTTTCTGCAGACTGGAACAACAAATTCACCAGTCAGGGAACAAAGTGAAAGAAGAATGAAGAACAATATTAGAAAAGAACCCTTTGGGAAGCTGAACAAAAAATGTTATATTAAAATCAATACAGGGGCCTGACCTTTTGTGGTACTGTATATTTTAAAGCCTCCTATTGATTCTCTTTTAATAACATGTTTATTCTACTTTACTGACACAAGCCTAGGGAGATTCTAAACGGGGAAGATCATATTCTTTATTATGGTGGTCATTTAAAATTCTCTCTGGCATTTTTTTGATGGCTCCATGGAGTTATCTGCATATGTTTAACATATTCTGATTTTTGAAAGACTCAGAGGCTGTGAAACACTTTTACTTTTGTTAAAAGTACCCTCAGCACTGCAATGACAGATGTGTATATAACTCTCACTAGAAATCTTATTTTTAGCTTTTGTGTGTGTTTAAAAGTCTGAAATAACTCATTTTGCTTGAATTGAACCTCCGTCCTCCAAATCCATTGATAGTCTAATTTTCTCAGACCCAGGACACTTGGTGACAGTTGTTTGCATAGGGACAGGTGTCGTTTTGTTTTGCTTTTTCTCTGTGTAGCTCTGGGTGTCTTGGAACTTAATCTGTGAACCAGGCTGGTTTCGAACTCATATAGATCAGCCTCTGTTTACCTTGAGTGCTGGGATTAAAAGAGTATGCTACTACTACCTGGCAAGACAGCTGCCATTTACTGTATGGCTAAGTGGCACAATGTCAGAGGATGCGAACATCTCCTTAGTGGGTCCTTTGATCAGGCACATGTTGCTTTGGTGTGGAGTGATGCATGCTCCACTCAGGAAGATGGCCTCGTCAGGAAGTTATTTAGTCTTCCGTAGTTGGCAGTTTGTGCTCTTTCTCTTATTTTTTTCCTATTAGGAAAACAAACAATCCAAACAATGAAAATTAAATTTTCTTCCTTCATTGGAATGATTGCTCTCCTACATACAGATACTGAGTGAGTCCCACCCAGCACAACAGCAAAGACTCACACCTGGAGAGATTCTCTGGCAAATGGCTAATTAAAGGAGACTGACCTAGCCTGTGGAATATCATGTTAATAGGCTTAGAAAGGAAGAATGCTTGGATCTGACTCCTAGGTTTAATGGAATAGCCCTGTTTATGGCATGTCTGATACTGGCCCACAAACCAGATAGCAGTTCCAGGAAGGCAGTAATGGAGCAGTGGTCATTTGGAAAGTACAAGTAAGTGAATCAAGAAGCTGAACCTAACTCAAAAGGTTAGAATTCATGAATTATAACACGGAGTCCTGAAGAGGTTCAGCCATGTAGCAAGGAACCCCCTAGGAGGTCCAGAGAGCGGCAGATGGCTCCATACCCTCCAGTCTCTTCCACAGAGGGCCATAGCATCAGTGGCATCCATTGTGTTCCTGGAGTGTTCCTTCCCCTGCCCAGCCTTAGGCATTGCTTCCTTAGTCCAGCCCTGCTTGCTGGGGTAACAAGAAGTAAGTATCCTAAAGGTTAACACTCAAACAAAAGCAAGAGTTATAACTGTTCAGTGTCCAGCCGAGAGGTCAGATTATCTGACCCCTGGGTTGTGATGTGAGCTCAGATGGACACCAAGAACAAGAAGACAATCTCTAAAGACACTGGAGGAGTTGGTGGGCTCTTCTGTAGTCTGCGTTTAACATGCTGCCTTATCTAGACCTTTCATGAAGTCTGATTGTGGCTCTGTCAGCTAGTTAGTTGTTCTATCTCTCTAGTACCCAGTCATTTCTATACATCATACTAAAGCTATAGGGCACATCATGGGGAAGAATTCTTTTATCTGATTGCAAAAATAGTTCATCCCATATAAAATATTTGAGAAACCCAGCTAAAGAAAATACAAATCTCTTATTATAATACCACTGTTTACACAAAACTTCTATAAACATTTGGCATGTAGGCATCTGTGTACACTAGCAAAGTCACTGAAGTTGTGTATTATCACTTTTTATGAGCTGATCTTAAGATAGATCATTAATATGTTGTGAGTACACAACTTGGTGACAGTTCACTTTTAGATGTTCAGCCTTCTAAATAAATGGCCCACAGTGTTTCACTATTATAATATATGCAGAGTATATTACCATTGAATTTATACATTCATCCAAAGAGACCTTTGTGTAGCTGGCGAGAGACAGTAGATAGGTAATAGATGTGACACCGTAAATGGCTCGTAAGATTCCATGTGTGTGAGAGTGAGCTCAGTAATTTAGTATTACCTCAACAGATGTGAGATAGTTACTGATCAACACCGTGCATGTCCTGTCTGCAGATGTCTGGTTCCTCATTAACAAGTGCCTGAGAAGAAATAAACTAGTCTTAGAAGTTGTGAGCTCTGTGTAGCCGACATGGAGTTTACTGTGCAATGTTTTATTTGACCATTCTTTCATTTTTTTGAGTGATGTTTGTCTTTTTTCTCACTATAGAAATTGAAGCAAATGGCATTTGGTATTTGAAATGACATAAATGGCATGTAAAATGAGTGATTGAATGTGTGAAAGCACTTGTAGTAAGTGTGAGAGCAGTTTGGATTCTCTGTACCCATAGTAACCCTGGACAGGAAGAACAGTGTACCTCTAGGTCCATTGCTTATGAATTTGCGATGGGATTCCCACAGGGAAAACAGCCTAGGCAGACTAGCCTTATGGTGAGCTCTGAGCTCAATTGAATGACCCTGCATCAATAAATAAGATGTCGAGTGATCAAGGAAAACACCCGATTTTTAGTTTGGTTTCTACATGCATGTACACACAGATATCTTCATATATGTGTGAGATACGACTCTCACAAATGTGAACCCATACATATTTGAATGCCCATATATATACCATGTATACCATTCGTGTTCATGAAAATAAAGGTTACATAGTTTAGGCTTTTGTTTGTTTTTCAATTTTTTGATTCTCCACACTGACCTGATTTCTAAGTTTTTTTTGTAATTAGCATAGTTCTTTTAAACAGTATTTAATGTATTATCTGCTAAATAAAATAAATGTTATACTTAGCCAAGATAAAAAGCCTTTATTTGAAAGTTTTCTTCCTTGCAGTGTTAGGTCCATCCTTCCTCCCACTCTCCAGCAAGCCCTGCCTAGTGCATAGGAAACCACACCTGGCTTGTTTTGGTGTCTGAACTCCTGTCTTCATACTTGTCAGCAAGGGCACTTCCACTGCGCATCTCTTCAGCCCCAGGTTGCATTGTTCTTAGGTTTTCTTTGTCCTTTCCCTCTCTTGGCCCAGTTTTCGAATCATATTACTCTTTCTAGACACCTTTTCCTTTTATGTCTTGTTCCTCACTTACTTAAAAAAACACTTATTTTTTAAAATTATAATTACATCATTTACCCTTTCTCTTTCTCCCTCTAAGCCCCTCCATTTAGCCTGTCTTGCTTTCTCTCAGATTCTCAGCTTCTGTTTTCATTAATTGTAGTTATATGTATATGTGTGCATGTTTAAGGAATCTTCCAGAATTCTTAGAATGGAACTTCTAATAGTCCCCGTAATGACACTATCAGTTTTATAAGAGGTTCAAGTTAAATCGACTTATACCATATATTTTATCCCGTCTAGGGCAACCCCGTTGAGCCTGTGTTTATGCCAGCGGCTATATTCATAGTAGTAAGATAGGTGAACTAGAGAGCTGTCAGTCAGGCAGATGACTTTAAGAGCATTAGACCTAAGCAGGCTGAGGATACAAACTTGAACCTGACAACTATAAGTTAGGGTACAGAAAACAGTAGAACCTATCTATAGACTCCTGGTCCTTTTCACTATCAAAGGCAGCATTATCCTCGGTTTCTACAGTTTGAGTTTTACATGTCTCATAGGGAAAGCTTCAGTTGTGGTACTTGCTGTTCCCAACTGCTTTTAAAATCTAGGCATGTGTCTTAACGTTCTCATGGGGTGACCCAAAATCAGAGAGGTTAACTTGCCATGGGAAGACCATTTTTAAAGCAAAATGTCTTTAGCTATTTTAAGAGTATGTTTGCTAACTGCACTTTGTTAGCCCGGTGAGCAGGATACAGGATACAGGACAGTTTTGAAGATAGTGGGAACCCATTGGAGAGACAGTTAGTGTGCTTTTTCCAGGAAGACTGTTTCTCCCACTCTCAGCACGTGTATTGCTGTTCTTACTCGCCTTATGTTTTGGCAGTCATACTGGGGATACTTTATGCGTATAGCTTTTGACATTCATAGATTAATGAGAAAACAAAGAGGCCTTGAGTTTGAAAGAGTACAAGGAGGTGTGTGTATGGGAGGGTTTGAATGAAGAAAGGGAAAAGGGATATGATGTAATTCTATTATAATCTCAAAAAAAAAAAAAAAACCTTAAAATAGTGGGTATGTTTTTTTAAAACTTATTAATTTCTTTCTTTATTTACATTGTGATTGCAGTTTCTCCTCCCTTCTTTCCTTTCATCCTTCCCCTAATGGGAGTCTTTTGCAAATTGGGCTTCACAGAGTCAGAAACATTTGACTTATTCTAGGTAAATCATAATGATTAGCTTATATATGTGCCTGTCTGTATATCTTCTTAACTTTCTTTTTGCATTTAGTTTTGTGTGAGCTCTTCAGGTTGACATCATTGGTCTCACACATCTTTTTCTACCCCATTTTCTTGCCAAAATACTGCACCTCTGGGCAGCTCAACCTGCTTCCTTCCCAGTAGCATGGGCGTTTCATTTCATCCTGGAGACTGACGAACGTACAGGAGCCATCCCCTGTACGTTCATTCATTCTTGCTTGGACACTGGTTAGAGGAGAGGGAGGAGAGTGCACTGCAGCACTGACTGATGGGATTGCACATGAGGCTCCAGGAGGCGGCCACTGCTCTGTGACAGTAAAGGGCTCTGTAGCTCAAAAAGAAAAAGAACTGGTAAATGTGTCTTAAATTATGCCTTCATTCTGAGTTAATTCTGTTGTCACGTAGAAATGAATTAGAAATTGAGCAGAGTTGAAGCCTGTCATTTTTTAAGTGAGTGGGCTTTAGTGGTGCCTAGCTATCTTCCAGTTGTCTGTCTGTGGAGAACACTCTGCTCATTGTATGCTCTCCACGTGAGATTAGTTTTAGCACTAGGAAAGCCAAATTATCACGAATGTCTACAATTACAGCCTTATCAGATTCACCAAAACATGAGAAAAGGAAACATGGAGCCAAAGCCAGTGTTGGAGAAATCTGTTTTGTGTGCCAGCTCTGCGTGTTAGTCAGGTAAATCTTGAGTAGGTGACTCATTGCTGCCTCAGTTTCCTCAGTTGGCTGGGGTTCCAGCTTTTTATGGGTCACTAATTCTGAGATCACAGTGGATCCCTTGCCATGTGAGGGAGGGAGCAGGATAGTAACCCCTGTTCTGAGGTTCTGTTCAAGGTTGTATTAAAGGTCAGCTGTCCTGGCTTTCCCTGGTCCAGTCATTCAGAGAGAGAGTCGTCTCACAGTTGTGCAGCTTGTGTATTTGCTCTGTGCTTCTGCCCTTTCGGTTCCTAAGGGCAGAGGGTGTCTGTGGATAGAATGCCTGTTCGGCAAGCTCAGTGAGGCTAGTTGATTTTCTTTGTCCTTAGCTGGACCCATTCTTGTTCTAAAAGTACCAAATAGGAGAAATAAGATGTGACTTTTTTTGCTTAGCATTATTTATCTCATTAAAACTTAGTCTTTTGTTGGATAGTTATTCCTGTTTATCCATAAAAACTTTAAATTTGGTATTGGTACTAAATGGTTGATTATCGTGCATTTCCATTCTTGGCTTTGCTTGCTCAGAAAGTGGTTTTCAACAGGTTGTATAGCCTCTGAAAGTCTCAGGGTGTCTGCTGCTGTAGTGTGCTGCATGGAGAGGAGCTGCCATTGTGTTTAGCCATTTATAATATGGTTCTGAAGGAGATCCAGGTGGGTAGCAGAACTTGCCCACTCTGCTGGTGTAAGGTCAGTTCTGAGATGAAGACAGGACTACATAGCACACAGATAATGAAGCTTCAGATGAAGTCCCAGCACTTAAGAGGTAGAGGCTGAATGATTAGTAAGTAGTTCAAGGTTTCCCTCAACTACATAGTGAGTTTGGAGGCTAGTTTGAGCTTCATGAGTCCCTGTCTATATTGTCACTGTCATACTTATGTGTGTAAGGTAAGTAGAATGCAAGGGTTGAGGCCATCAAAGAACAAGCTAAATAGGGAGCTCTACAGAGATTCCTGGTGAACCATATACTGTCTGAAGCTGTATGTAATTTATTTTTCTGTTTTTATTGTTTTGAGAATTTTATATTGAGTACTGTATTTACATTATTTTCCCCTTTAATATCTCCTGTGTTTCCTTGTTTCCTCTCAAATTTATGGGTGTCTACATGTCTGTCTGTCTGTCTGTCTGTCTCCCCCCCCCCCGTGTGTGTGTGTGTGTGTGTGTGTGTGTGTATACACTTATGTAACTACAACCTGCCAAGTTCATTTAGTCTTGCTCCTATGCGTATGTTTTTAGTGGTGGCACTGGTGTTGGATGAGTAAGTAGGGCCTCATCCCTGGGAAGATGATTTTCCTTCTCTCAGCCATCACTGCCTGTAGGTCTTTTTCTTGGGGTGGAGGCAGGTGAGATTTTCTGCATCATATTGTCCTATCAGCTGGTGTACTCATTATTCAGGCCTTGCTTAGGCAGCCATATTATTGGGGTTTCATAGGGGCAGGTTTTTGTTTTTCTTATGTAGAAGATACAATCTTGCTGCTGATGCCCCTCCTCTTACATTTCTTAAAATCTTTTCTTCTTTTTTTCTTCCTGACCCTGAATTGTAGGGGTTGTTTTGTAGATATATCAGTTGGAACTGAATTTCCCACAATCTGTTTTCTCTACATTTTGACCAATTGTGGCTTTCTGTAATGGTCTGTATCTGCTGCAAAAAAGAAACTTCCCTTAAAAGGATGGGGAGTGAGAGCCACATTGGCCTGTGGGTGTAAATATTTAGAGTGCAGTTAGACCTTAGGCTGGTTTGGTAATATGGCAGTAGTCCATTCTTTAGGTTCTATGACTTCACTCACTTTGGCTGGTTGGGGGCTATTCCCTTGGTAGTTTGTGTGACACCTTCCAGTATTAGAAAAGTTAGTCCTCAGGAGAAAGCCTCCAGGTCATTCCATCTCTATTCCTCCATGTCCTATGCTTGGAATGTATGGTGTCTTCAGCAATAGGGTTCTCTCTCTCTCTCTCTCTCTCTCTCTCTCTCTCTCTCTCTCTCTCTCTCTCTCTCTCTCTCTCTCTCCCTCCCTCTCTCTCTCCCTCCTTCTTTCCCTCCCTCCCTCCCTCCCTCCCTCCCTCCTTCTTTCCCTCCCTCCCTCCCTCCTTCTTTCCCTCCCTCCCTCCCTCCCCATCCCTCCCTCTCCATCCCTCCCTCCACCTCTCTCTCCCTTCCCCTCACAACCCCCCCATGTAATTTTTGTTAGACACAGAACACCCTGACTCCCTGTAGGTTTTCAAACCCCTCAGTGTCACCAGTGTCACCTATCTTCTTTCCTGTCCCTCAGTATTGGCTTCTCTTCTCTCCTCAGTTAAAGCCTTCTCCAACTTTTTCATTTTCTCTTGTTTGCAGTCATGTCCGGCCATTTTCTTCCTTAGAAACACTAACTCCTTCTTGGACTCCCATTTTTCTTTCCTAGTTTCTGTGGCGATTCCTAGGTATGTACTCACTTCTGAAGGTTCAACGCTAGGAACCACAAATAAGAGAGAGCACATGGTATTTGTCTTTCTAGGTCTGCATTACTTCACTCAGTACAGTATTTTCTAGTTCCATCCATATACCTGTAGTTTCATGACTTTAACTTTCTAAACTTTTAATAAAGATTCTTATAATGAGCACTGTAATGGATGAGGTAAAATCTAATGGATTTCATGAAGTTTATGAAGAAAATTTTCTAACATATACCAGGTATGTGATTGACTTTCAGTCTCCAGCCATGTGCTGTCAGTGTCATAAGATGCTCCTAAGACATGCTTGAGAGTAGCATTCTGACTTAGGTGTCTGTAAGTATAACTAAATGGATTTCAGAGTTATGGCAGAAAAATATTTTAAGGTCTGTAATAGTTTATTACATCGATCATACTCTGAAATGACAATATATTTTCTAAATTAGGCTAAAATACATTAGAAATTAATTCAAATAGATTTTTTATTTTTCTGATCTGCTTTTAGAAAATTGGAAATTGCATATGTAGTTTGCATTTTATTCCTATTAGTACTACCCTTATATGTTGGACTTAAAATGCAAGTTAATTTCATAAAAATAATATCATAGAAACAATAATATCATAGCTTTTGTGCAGTACTTCTATTTCCTAGTGAGAGCCATAGTTAATTTTCTGTCTTCCAGCCATTTTCCAAGTATATTTTTCTTCTGTAGTATATGGGAGAGAATCATCATAAAGGGTGATGAATTTGAGAGCGATTTCAGGGGCTGGGGATTGCTTAGTGGATAAAGCATTCACTATGTAGGTGGGGGGACCTACATAAAGCCTGGGGGGCTATTGGCTCCTTCTGTAACCCTGTCCCTCAAGAGGAGATGATGGGGATAGGGGAGTGGGGATTGGGGAAGACAGGGGAGGAAGTGCTAGCTATATAGACTAGCCACAAAGGTGAGACCCTGCTGTAGGAAATAAAGTGGAGAGGAATCAACACGAACCTTGGATTGCCACATGCTTGCTTCCCCATGTGCACCATATGCATGTGCACATACCTATATAAAGAAAAGATTTGGGCTTGGGGAGGGTAAAATATGCTATATAAATACTTGTGCATATTTGTCTGTTGTTCTTACAAGAACAGTCACTTAGTAAATCTGTGTATTTTACAGAGGCACCACCGACCCAGTGTGAACATCTAGCCTGGTGCTTGAGAGGCATTGATTAGTTCCATTTTGTGTTTGTATACTAATTCCTTCAGTGATTTAACAGGGACTTATACTGAATTTGGTGCTAATTAATGTCTCATAAGTGATCAAGACTTTTGTCAAAAACAGTTTAAGTTTTTACAACATAAAATTTGAAGTACTCTTTTTGTTTATATTTTGGCCAATTATTGATATGATTGTAGATCTGGTTAAAGTGAAATAGACTGAATTTAACTAACAGTACTGTTACTGTCATGATGAAAAGGAAGGAATGATTGTGTAATTGTGGCAAAGTCAGTTTGTTTTAGTAGGATGGCCTGTGTTCTGTCCTAAATGTGTTAAAACTCAGTAGCAGAGCAGCATGTCCCACAGCTAGTCTGTTTCTGATTCCAAGTTATTGTGTGAGTATGCGAGTATCTGACCTGCACACTTGTCCTCACTGTCCTCCCTTGTAAGAGGAAGTGACACAGTGTGGGTGTTGTCTTACCCACAGCTGTCCCTGTGGTGGGGAAGGCTTTATGCAGCAGCCTCTGTGGAGCCTTGTAGATGCTCAATAAAGGCTCTTCTACAAGCTGCTACTACTTTCTCCTTCAAATGCGAAAGCTATTGGCTCATGAGGTTGTATTGCCAAATCCACATATGTTGTGCATTATGATTATTGACATGGCCATTGTGAAATAGAAATAGAGATAAGTATTCGATTTAACTTCCAGGTCCTATTTTACTCTTAAACTCAGAATGATTTCTGTAATCTGTGTAGGAATGTTTTAAGTCCCCTTCATAGCTCTGTAGTTTTAGGTGTTACTTCACTGATTTCAGTAAACGCCATTCTTCTTAAGATTACTTTAAAATATGTTTGCAAATGAGCCAAGGTCAGTAGTGAGTGTGGATCACTCATTGATTGGTTTAGATTGACATATTGAGCCAGTTATGTTGAGTGGTACTTTGATTAAGTGCTTTCCTTCATAGAAGATGTGGAGAGAAGTCATTTGATCTGAACTTGGTACGCTTTCACACGTTTAAAACAAGAGGGATAATCACATCGACATGTTGCCACAACTGGAAGATTTTTCCAGAATATGTTTTACTGTAGCTTACCCAGTACTGTTTCTGCACCCATCTCCCTACCCCACCTCTTGGTACAGATATGTGAACTCCTAGTAATTAAAAATTCTGATAAATGACATCTGATAAATGGCACGATCCTGTGAATATTGATAAATACTAGAAATTCAGTTGGTAAAGCTTCAGTTACACTCCTGAGACCCCGTTTCTGAGTTTAGGTTAAAGGTTTGCCTGACTTCTGTAGACTTTTTCTCATGTCTCCTGATAGCTACGGTGATTGCAAACTACATTTTTCTTCTGCATCAAATCCAGGCAGCATACTACATCATTAAATATTAAACCTTATATTCAAGAACATTATTCACGCATTAATATTGCATTGCAGCCCAAACTGCATTGTTCAAAACATTTTAGGATGTTTTGCAAGTCTGTCAAAATATATTAACAAACTTAGTCATGTTGAGCTGAACAAAATATGACAAAGTGTTTGCATCACAGACATGTCGTAGGTTTTTATACGACCCAAGCATTTTGTGCTGAGGTACTTGGAAATTACTGTAAAGATAAAGTGGATTACACCAGGAGTTAGATGGAATGAATATTCATCTTTCTTGTAACCACAATACATCTTAATGAAATGTATACTTACTCCTTGTTTTTTCTTCCTTGATAATTATTTGTTTAGCAGATTATTTTAACTGGGACACACATATGTGTTGGTACTAGTCTAGCTGGGTGTAAGAGAGGGACCACTTTTGAAATCTGCAGAGTGTTCATCGTCTGCACAGAATCGAAGTGGATTTGGTCTCCTTTGAACTGTGGAATAACCAGGGACCTTCTGATATTCGGCAGACCAAGGAAGTGGCTGAACTTAAGCTTAAATTTAAGCCTTAGCCTTCGTGACAAAACTGGCTCTGGATTGCTGTGAACAAACACATCTGGGTTATTGCCTTTCTTTACACTATTAGTTGTGGTGAGAATCCATAATATCCTTCTTCTGATGGGGACAGTTTTTTTTGTTTTTGTTTTTTGTTTTTGTTTTTTTTTTTTTAATCTAAAATTACTGCCCCTTCCATTGTTACTAAAGGAAATTAAGGCTCTTCTCATTGCTTTAAAGAAAATTCCAGTGCTGAAAAGTGAAAACATTTGTAATTGGTGAGGGGATGTGTTGTTTACATCAGTGTGCTTTGGCAAATTGAAGCTTATGAGTTTTATCTGAAATTGCTTATTCCTTAGCAGTTGTTAACATTTAATGGGGGAGGTCATGAGAATAGGGGTTATTTGTGAAATATCCAAAATTTTTTTGATGGAATGTCAGTTATGTGATGTGGATCAAAATCAAAACAGGCACCCAGTGGGATTATCTTGAATATCTACCTACAGTTGTTATTTCAAAAAAGGTGGAGGTGGATATTGTGAAGTAAATAATGAAGGTGGCATAGTGGATTCCTGCTGGGCCAGCGCTAAATTATTTATTTTGTTAGTTTAGCTAACATGATCTGTGCTGTGTGGGATTTCAGTACTATGTCAATGACTAATATACATAATTAAAAAGGTTCAGTTCCTCAGGCCTGGAATGTAGTAGAAATTTAGAAATGATTGTTAACGTGGAAACAGACTTTTATTTGTATAAGTAGATGGGGTTTACTTAGTCATTTTGAAGTTTTTCAGATGTTAAGTGTGTGTGACACATAGGTATTGTTGTGTGACCCCAAGATATTGTTAGTGCAGCTGATCTCCAGCCCCGTCCTGTGGTTGGTCACATTCCATTGTGTTTTCTTCCTTAGGAGTTGTGTTGTTGATTAGTGAGGGCATTTAGAAGAGTCTCTAATTACTCAGTTTGGGGGACCACATATGCACTAATCTTTTCAAAGACAACTTCAGCATTGATTTATTACATCCTCAGTTTTAGTCATTGTTGAGGGGTAAACACAGATGTAAGCTGCTTTTAGGTTTTTTGTAATGGTACACACTATATCTTATAGACACAGTAATTTGACTATACCTTTTGTTTTATGCTCTTTGTTTCTTAGTGAGATTTTCACATACAGGTTGCATTGTGGAATGGCTCTTTAGCAGCAATTTCAGCCTCAGGCATCCTTGAATAAAAAACAAAGGGAAATACATTATTGTCATCTGTTGCCATGTGATCTCAATCACTGTGCTTGCCTCTGCAGCTACATGAGGGTAACTGAAAGTCTAGACCATAGACCATACCCTGGGAAAACCCGTACAGATAGGCTTTAGTTAGGGCCAAGAACAGCTAGCTAAAGCCAACCTTGGAATCAGAATGGAACACCTTTGGAGTGTCCTTGAAGCATTGGGTTTCATGCAGTTTAGATCATGACACAGTGACCATTTTGTCCTTTGTTTTGAGTCATAATCTTCAGTATGAGTTCGCCCACATATTTACCTATGTAATTTTAAGCCATTTGTTAACTTTTCAGCATTGTTTTGTTTGGGTCTGAAGTGGGAGTGCAGCTCCCCTAATTAATTTTTATGAGAAATAAGTGAAACTATATGCAAACCTGTTAAAATATGTGGCATTAGGAGGTTCTTCATAAGTAGCAGCTATTTTATTAGTAGACAGTGTTATACATGTAAAAATGTACATAGTATGTATAACATACTACATGCTACAGAGAACACAATGAGCAGAGTGGGTGATCAAAAGACCACATAGGTCTGGCATCTTTTGTTAGAATGTATTATAAATCATGTTTTGTGAGACACTCAGAGCAAAGCCTGGATGTTAAATCCCATCTTCTGCAGGTTGATTTCCTGTCTGCATGCTATAGTCTACATATTAAATTTAAAAAAAAACAACAAAACTTGATGTGTACTATAATTCAGGCAACTTTGTTTTAATAAAGTATTTGATGTGAATTCTGTACAATAATTTTTAATTCTTGAAATACATTTATAATTGAACTTTTAGTCAGAGAAATGTCAAGTGAGCATATAGTGTAATTCCTGTATCTGACAACATTGTGTTGTGAACGATTTGTTAAGAGGTTAAGCTATATGTTAGTTGCACACACAACAATATTGGTATTAATAATAACCATGGAGGAGTTAGAGAGATGGCTCAGTGGTCACGAAGGTGTACTGCTCTTGCAGAAGACCCATGTTTGGTTCCCAGCACTCAGATCAATTGGATCTGACATCTCTGCAGGCACCTGCCCTCAAATGCACACACCCACAGATAGGTGATGCACACAATTAAAAATAAATCTAAGATAATTGGGAGTGGACTGCTTTTGGAAGATGACAGGTGTGCTAATGGCCATGATTGTAGTGTGGCTTCATGGGTGTTTACTTATTTCCAAACTCATAGAAATGTGTTTCTTAAATAATGTCCAGCTTTTTATGTCAATCCCACATTAAGTGTCATGGAGAAAGAGAAATCTTGGTAAGGGAATGAACTGGAGTTATCCTCAAGGGCAGTAGGAATAGTTGTAAGGAATTTCTCTTCCTTTTTATCTGCCTACTTCTCCCATCTCATTTCATGCTTAAGGTGAAATTAAAATGAAGTCTAGTACATGGCTTGGTGTGGCATTCAGATCAATGCATTTCTATTAAAATTTGTTGTTGTTTTTCTTTACCATGGATTCAAAGGGACTAGTAGAAATCAAGCATCTGCCTAGGAATGGGTTGTTGCCTGATGGGCAGTGTCAGGGATGCCTGAGAACTGACTGCTGTGGAGTAGTAGTGGGTGCCAGAATTGTCACTGTGCTTCCTGTGTGCCAAGGGGACTTTTACTAGATGGGACAGTTGGCTTAGGGCTGGATAGGCCTCGCCAGCACCTCTCATTTTCCCAGAGGATGCAAAGTTAAACATTGGAGGCCATCTTTCTTCAGAAGAGACTGATGTGGAATAGAGGTGCCTGTTTAACTAGTGAATCATAGTGATTGCATTGTGCCTGATGATATACAGTCTGATTAGGAAGAGGTTGCTTATCCTTTGTTGAGGGGGTCAGAATTAGTTTTGCAGTGCGTGCTCTTTTGGAGAGGGGTTGTCCTGTTTTTTTACACAGCTTCATTAGATCTTTGGTGTTCAGCTGATGCCGTCCTTTCCTTCCTTGGTTGTCCTGTATCTTGATGCCCCATGCTGCTGCCCATCCCTGTGGAACATTGTCTGTATGTGATTGTGGTCTTCAGTGATTTCTTACGTACACAATGACTTCACAGTGCTTGTAATACATGGGGGCCTGCTAGACCACACGTTTCTTTTTAGAAACGTGCAGCTAATCAAGAAAAGATGATACACAGAAATTATTTCATAAGCATTAGCTTTTAGGTTAGCCTACCACCATTGCCAGATCAACTCATCCAGTCTTTATTGTTGTTTTATTTTGTTTGATTTCGGATTTCTTTCTGCAGTCCAGGCTGTACTCAAGTTCCCTATCTTCTCACTTCTCCCTCTGACTTCCACTTTTGGAATCATGGGCTTGGGCCACCACATCTGTTACCTGCACTCTAGCGTTTAATTTATTAACTTTATTCTAAAGTTCTTTAAGGTACTCTTAAAATGTAATGCTGTGGTTAAAACTTTTACAAGAAGAAAGGTCCATAGTGTGTTGGAGGCTTGTCACCTCATGTTGTTGCTTATTGTTGATCTGCCCCCCTTTTCTTCCCCCCCCTTTTGAATTTCTGTTTAATTTCCAATTACTTTTTCTCCAAAGAGCCCGAGAGTGAGTGTGAGCCAGTGGATTTGTTTTGGTGTAGCATAAGAATACATGTAGGTGGACCCAGTTTCAAGGATGCTCAGAAGAGTATGTTTGGGGCCCATCTCTGTCAACTAGTTTAGGTGGGTGTGACATGGGGAGATGGAATGTGGAGACTTTCTCAGCTGCAGGCCTGTTGGCTGGTTACACCCAAGCACATGTTTCTTGGCTCTTCAGATATTTCCAGTGGAGGTGGTACAGAGCTGGGTCTCAACCCAGATGGAGTAGCAGATGGAAAGAAGAAGAGTGCTACTCAGGAAAGGCAGCTTCTTGCAGGAGGTCCTCACAGTAGCTCACAGGCCACTGTCTGTACATTGGTACTTGTTGCCACTTGATCATGAGATGCCACCAGCTTTAAGATGTATCCTGATTTTTTATGTGCATATTGTGTGTGATAAGATAGCCTACATTCTAGAAGAAGACAAAGAGCTGGAGGAGAGGTGATAATTAAATGACCACTTTCCCTGAAGCCAAAGGCAGGCTGGAATCTGTAAATTGAAAGGCCTCTTATTATTGTAGGATGGATTGATGAGAAAAGATGTATACCCAGTCATAGACTGTAACAGTTTTTAAACTAGAGAAAGAATTCTGAGGATAAGAAGAAAACTGTAGAAGTTTCAAGATGGAAAGAATTTATAAAGGAAACAGGATCTGGGTACCTCTGCAGAATAGAAGCTGGATGATGCCCCAGCAAAAGAACTGAAATCCTGGAGTTCTCTGAGCACTTCCCAGCTTGTGAGGAATTAGGAAATGTATTAATATAAACATCAGGTAGGTAGAATCTGTGAAGAAGACAATGCATACTGATTATTTTTACGGGGACATTTGATTTAATGATTGTTCATGAGGCATTTAATAGTCAAAACAGAAGAAACAAAATTCACCAATCCTAAAGCAGTTCTGTTTTCCAGAGATACAATGTGAGCCACCCATGTAGTTAATGTCCTAGTAATTTTCTAAATTATAAAGAAATCTCTAGAAATGATTCTAGCTTTTAAAAATGGAAGAGGCATGTTATATCCTATTCTTCCGTGTCAAGCCTTTGGAATCTCATGTATGATGTATATTCACTACATCTTACTTGATGCAGTTAAAACACAGAAATTTGTTCCAATCTTGATAAAGGTTAAAAATTAATGGGTTAGCAAAGCTGCCAAACAAGGGAATAGGAGAAAAGGTAAGATCAAAGGTTCTTAGAGCCAAACAAAAGAAGCAGCACAGTGACCTCAGGCGTGTGGCAGTCTATAAACCGGTCATTAGCCTTTTTTGTCCTTCTCCGTAACTCAGTCTGTGCATCACAAGATTAGGGGTCTACAGAGTGGTTACTGCAGAAGGAGGAAGGGGGCTTGGGTAGCTGTTCTTTCCCTACAGATGCTTGCTCTGAGCTGGCTGGAGGAGGGTGTGATGCTTTGATCTTAGGCATCTCCCACAGAGGAGGCTGGGCTCAGACTATATGAGTTTATGGTCCACCCATTTCACCTGCCAGCTCTGTATCAGAGAGACTACTGGTGCTGAGGGGGCGAGAGGTTGCGCTTTGGTTCAAGCTGGAGGCCTTTCAAATAGAAATGAAGGGAACATTGATTGTGGTCCCAAGACTTAGTGGAGGCATGCTTTCACACTGTACTTCCTCTGGCAAAATGTATGTTTTGTGAAAAAAGAAAGAAAAGTACAAATGATGAAAAACTCCAAATGTGTGTTTCATACACATAGTGTAGTTAGCGTTTCTGAAAGCTTAGTGTGTTCTTTATCAGAAGCCACCAGCTTTGTTCAGGATGCTGCCACTTCATTGTCATTCGCCCAGTTCACATTTGCCCATCTGTGTTGCAGCCATAATGGAGGGCTTTATGTATGTCTAGTGAGGACAGTGATAGGAGAGCGATATCCCCAGAGATGATTGTATCTGCCCTGGTTCCCTTTCTCTAGCATCAGCATCCACCCAGTAAGAAAGCTGCAGTAGGCAAGATGCAAGGGGAGGAGCATCCATGAAGTAAGCAAGCTGCTTAATGGAGCCAACTAAAAGGAGCAGGTTGAATGTTTCTTCTCAGATCTTGCACAACACAGAACTTTGGAAGTCTTGATTCTGGGCAGTTTAATGCTGTCTTTATCTGCTCTGCAATTATCCACCTGTATTTTGACTATTATGACAATCAGTGTACACTTGAAGATAAAATCATGATCATGGCTTAAGATGCCTGTAAATATTCACTTCAAGGAGAAAAAGTGTCTCTGTTATGAATCATAATGTGCATATCTGAAATGCAGGATTTCTGATGTGTGAACCCCAAAGGAGTCACAATCTACATGTTGAGAACCACTGCTGTAGTTGAAGACAAGGGCTTTGTGTTGTGATGGACCTTCATCTGTATAGGAGCTTGGCTGTGAATGGTGAGGGAAGGTAAATGCAGGGCTGGGTCCTGTGTTTGCTGACAACACCTTGTGCTTGTAAATATAAATGCAAATACTGTGCTTCTCAGCACCTTAGATATTTGAATTAAAACGCTCCCAGGAACTGCAGAGCAGGTGGCTCTTTCTTCCCAAATGAAAACTGAAATAGGAACTTCAGGTAATATAACAGATCCTGTGTTCTGGGAGGTGGCCATCTGGAAGGGAGGCATGGGAAGTGCTTAGTGGGTGGCCACAGAGAACTCAATTACAGCTGTCAGCACTGAGTTTGGGACAGAGTTTCCTGGTTTTTGTTGTTGGTTTTGTTTGTTTTTTGTTACATCATTTTGGAGCTATGCTGGCAAATGCCCAACTTTGACAATACTTTGTGCACATTAAAATAAAATCGCTTAAAAAAAAGAGTATTCTTGTGAAAAGTAAGGTGTACTAGTCAGCCTTGTAGGAGCCTGAGGTCATGGCTAGTAAGACTCACAGCTTTGAAGGTGTCAACCCATGAGTTAGCCTTGTTGCTTTGGGGAGACAGCATAGCATGATGGGATTGTGATCAGTAAGTAAGAGCTGCTCGCCAACCATGAACTAGGAAGGCAACGAGGAAAGAAGCGGCATGTCTCACTCGCCATTTGAGGACACGTTCCACAGTGACCTAAAGAGCAATCTATAGGCTGCCAACTGGGAACAGATCAGGAGACTTGAGCTTTTACTCTGAGGCCTTTGAAAGAGATGTTAAGAGCCAACTTCAACAGAGAGAAACTTGGATTTTAAGTCAAAGTACTGCTTGAAATAATACATTGAGGCAGAGGGCCAGATAGATGTCTTCTTGGTTCCTCTAGAACCAGGTCTCAGAGATGCTACATTTATCACTTGGTCTCTGTCTGACTCTTTTTCTTTTGTCTTTCTGCTTCTCTGTCTCCCTGTCTGACTGTCTTTCATATTCTCTCTCTCTCTCTCTCTCTCTCTCTCTCTCTCTCTCTCTCTCTCTCTCTCTCTTTGTTTTGGTACAGTTTCTTCTTTCATTGGAAACACAACAGTCTGCTCAGGGTTGTTATGTAAACTGAGAGGCTCACTCACGCCTACAAGTGCTTGGTTCTGTACCTGACCCAAGCTAAGCGGGGTAAATGCCACTGCTGTCTGTCACACATGCAGATGTTGTGTATGAATTTAGCAGAGCTACATTAATGTACATCCAGATACATGTACCTTTTTGGGGATATTAATCCATACACATTTCCTTTCAGGATTTGAATGCTAAGCTTGCTGTATAACTTTTTATTTGTAAATTCTTATAAATGGAAAATTGTGCACTTGTTCTGTCATTATTTTTAATAGTCTAATAATTAGTTCATTGAACTACCTTGCTCAGCTTTTCTGTCTAAAAGTGGAAGGTAAACAGAATTTTCAGTGCTAATTCAGCATGCTCTAACAAAATATGATACATTAAAATGAATTTTATCTTTACTATTAAAAGTGACCCGTGGGGTTGCCGTCATGTGTTTCTCTCTGAGCTTAAGTCCTTTGGAGTCAGCCACATTGCAGTGTTTTGTAGATCTTGTCTGTGTGTAATGGTCGGAGTTCAGTTTTGGATAAGTCATTCAGTCACTTTATCTCATAACAGTTGCATTCCCCCCCCCCCCCCCCCCCGTATTCTGACTCATTATCTGAGGTTCTTATCTACTTTCTCCAGAAGTAGAATGGCTTTATACATTAAATTATAAAGTAATTTGTAAGCTAGAGTTGTGTAGAACTACCTAGTGTCTACCTGTATACAACAAGTTTGACTATTTGGGAATGACCAAATGAGCAGGATTCAGCAGGATTGAGAGTTGGACCACGCTGGGCGACCAGTGACATACATATGCTGATGGGAAAACTCTCAAGAGCGTGTGTCTTACAGTGACTCTGAATAGTAAAGTAATAATAGTAACGCCTCTTGTTCTTACCTGACCTACAAACTAATTTCAGCTGGGAGCTTGTGTGTTCCTTCCCTTCCCCAAACCTAATATCTCAGCTTGGTACGCAAACACCCTTCGTTCAGCTGAGGTCTGTTCAAACCCTGTCTGCTTTTCGTTTTGAGCAAGGTCTCTAAATTCAAAGCCTGACTTTGAGCTCTTTTTCTGTGACCCAGGCAGGGCCTTGAGCTTTACTTGTATACCTCGGAGTCTGGGGTTGCAGGTGCACACCCAGACTCTGGGAGGGAGATAGCTTTTCAGGGTGTTTAAGAAACATGGCTTTGTAAATTGGGCCATTGTGTTTCTTTCCTCTGATGTATTTATTCCTTGAGTTTCTCTTTTGTTCAAAGTGGAAGGAGTAATGGCTCTCTCATGGAGCATAATGGAATTTGATATATAAAAAGTGCCTAGCTAACGTTATTTTAAAAATTCCCTTTCCACTTTCTCAAAACCTTTAACTTCTTCAGAAGCCAGTAAAGGTGGGTGATTTTTACCCCAGGACCATGTTATAAGAGAGCTGGATTTTATACCAGATGTGAGGTGAATGTAATGAGTAATTCTTTGGTCTTACTTAAAACGGACATTCAGTAATATTCATTATAAGAGATTTGGCTGGTGTTTAGAAACTCATTTTGCTGATATATCTTAAGTCTCTCACCTGATTGAGAATATGCAAAGGAAAGAGCTATGTTGTGGGGCTTGAGGTGCAGGGCAGCACCAACTGGTATTTGTTTCATTAAGCTCAGGCAAGCTATCCAATTACTTAATGCAAATAGGAAAAGTTTACACTAAACTCCTACTTCTTTGCTGAAAACTCTAGAGAATTCAAATGAGGAGAGATATGTATTTAAAAGAAGGAAATTTAAATGAAACCTAAATCAGGGGCTTAATGTAGAATAACATTAGACCAGGAAATCTGAAGTAATAAGTGAGGAATGCCAGTAAATAAAAGGGGCTGTGTTTGCTCAGATGCTTGTTCTGTTTAGTTTTGTTTTGAGGTAATTCTTAAATCATCAGAGACCTAAGTTATAAAGAAAGCCCCATTTTATCACACAGACGGGCAGTAATGTGCTGCCTTGCCAACGCAGACTTGACTCTTCTGAGAGTTTGTGGCTCCATATTGCTTCTGACCTTACAGTTAGTTCCACCTGTGGCCTTGTGTTCCCAGATGTCACTTGGGTTGTCTCCCTGGGGAGGGGTGGGCAAAGAAGAGGCTGTGGGACAACTGCTTTTCTAGTGGTCACTAAAGTGTGTGTGTATGAGTGTGTGTGTGTGTATGTGTGTGTGGGCACGCGCGTGTTTATGTTTTGTGGGGTGGTGTGGAGGTGATAGAAGGCAAGGGGAGAAGATGGTCCACAAAGAATTGGGCCCTCTGAACATGTCAGGAGCTTTTCTTTATCAAGTGGCTGTGCTTTGTGACACGATTTAAATGAGAGAGTGAAGGAGGACATTTGTCTGAGGGAAGAAAGTGTCAATGGAAGTTTTTGGTGGATGGTTTGAGAAAGGGCACACAGAAATTAAACCCCCCCAGTTTGGTGCCATCACTTCTAAAGCTATTCCATTTATCTGAAATTCTACCTTTTAACATAATTTTAAATAAAACAAAGTCTTTGCAGAGGTGATTTTACACTTGTGTGACGCTCTAAAGGCTGGTACAGAACGGCAGCTGCAGGGATTCCTTATTTCTCAGCGCCTCCATGTTTCCCGTGCCTCAGCTGCTTTCCTTTTCCTCCATCTTTGTGGCAGGCACTATAGCAACCTTGATTAAAAATTCATTATTTATAACTAAGCTTTATAAAGGTAGAGAATGTGGTTCCCATCTCATCCTCGGGATTTGGAGCACTGTCTCACCCACTGATTATTAAATGAATTGGTGAATATAGCATTTTACTTTTTACTGCTTGTTACATACTAGAATTCTCAGAGTCCTAGAAGAAATTATCCACTAAATGAAAATTGTTAATTTCTGACATTTATTTCCTTTAAGATAAATGGAGAATAATATATTAAGACATGCAATGGAGAATAAAATATTAAAACATGGTGTTTGCAGGCATTTACCTGTATGGGATCCTCTTTGACTTTAAAGCCGAGAAAGTTCATCTTTGTTGATGACACTGCCCAAATACTTGTAGACCACGAGGACATGTTCTGTGTCCCTGTGCCAACTGCCCCAAGTGTACACAGCTGGTTTCCTCAGCTTTCTTCCCAAAGCACAGGCACTCTCTATGCAGTTCTCATTGTGGAGAGAAGCAAACACAAGACATTTACTAGGAAAGAAAAGGGATTTTTCTTGTAGTTAGTTTGTACCAGTCTGTCTTCCGTCTCTAAGAGTCAAAGAGTTAAGCACTGATGCTCCCAGATGCTGGCCCTCTTCTCTCACAGGTCATTAGTGTAGTCTGGGTGTGTGCCATGTGTGCTGAGTGCAGTGTTGGTGGGACCTTTCAGGGTGCACTTGTTTTCTCAGCTGTTTCTCTTATCCCCAAGTCTTTTGTTTTCTATAGCTTTTGATTCATTTTTGTCTGTGGTGGGATGTGCCAGATATTCATTCATTACACATTTAACAAATGTTGGAGCATCTACTGTGGATCAGGAGCTATAAGTACTAAGAATATAACAGTCACAGGAATAGATAGACCAAGCCCTTTCCAGTTTTGAGCCTACAGGAGAGTTAGAGTGAAGCCTGTGAAAAAACAGGACTCCCTGGCCATGAATCCTTTGATCTGCAATCTATGCTGCCTGCAAAGTGTGCTGGGGCAATGGAGGTACAGAACCTGTGGGCGTGATTGACCATTGAATGACTGAGCTAAGTTGAGAGACGTGGCATGAAAGGGAAGCCAATGCTCAACACTTCAGGAAAAAGTAGGCTGCATAGCTCAGAGACCTAAGTTAGTAAAAAGCAATCCATAAAATGATTTCTAGTGATAGCCCCATCTTCATTGGAGAGGCTCCCTCTGGCAGCTGATACACCCACAGCAAAATACTATTCGGTGGGGAGGCCAAATTAGAGTTCTCCTTGTGGGCTCTCCTCTTGGAGCTTGGGGAACCCCGAAGAAGACAGGGAGGAAGAATTGTAGAAGCCAGAAGGGTCAAGGACCCCAGGAAAACACAGTCCACAGAATCAACTAAGCAGGGCTCATAGGGGCTCACAGAGACTGAAGTAGCATTCACAGAGCCTGCATGGATCTGTGCTAAATGATCTGCAAATGTGCTATGATTGCTAGCTTGGTCTTTATATGGGACTCCTAACAATGGGAGCTCAGGTGTCCCTGACTCTTTTGCCTTCTCTTGGAAACCTTTTCCACTGCCGGGTTTCCTTGCCTGGCCCTCAGATGAGGGTTTGCCTGTGGTCTTACTTGTGCTTGTTTGGTTGGTATCCCTAGGAAGCCTACACTTTAGGGATACAGAAGTGGACCTGGGGTTTTGGGGGTTAACTAGGAGAAGTGTAGGGAAGGGAACTGTGGTCAGAATGTATTGTCTAGAGAATAACAGTAGCAAACACAAAGAAAAAAGGCCGCACACCATAGTCAGCAGGTGGGTGAGTTTTTGATCCTAGAAGTTCTTGAAGAGAATAGAAAGAATCAAGCAAAATTTCCTCTTGGCAAAAAGAAAGGAAGGAAGAAAGAAAACAGAGTAGGGTAATGCCACCAGAGGCCATATCTGCTGTGCGCACATTGGGTTTCTTAATATCAGAGCATTCTGCTTCCATGCATTCCTGACCCCATAGTGACCATTATTACTTTGAGTTACTGAAATTTGTCACGTTGTGCTAACTGCCTTGTTTATGTTCAGGGTAGGCGTTAACATCAGTCTCGGTAGCAGAGCTCAGGGCAGCGAGCTGCTGTTGCACTGGACAGTAGGTGCAGTGCCTTGGTTAGACCCCAAGACCTCACTCACCCAGTGCTTGTCTGTCTTCATAAGTAGCAAGGTGGTGGGCCTTGTTTTCTTATGTTGAAGACCTTCGTATGCTAATATGTTTGCTTCTTTGCTCTCATTTCCAGTACTTTTTGATCCTCTGGGTTAAACAGTTATATCATCATTAATAATTAACCTTGTGCTGTATATGAGTAAATCCAACTAGAAAAAGTATTCTTTATTAAAACTGGCTATACCAAACAGAATGATGAAATGTAGTTCTATAGATTCATAGTCCATGTTCATGAATAAATGTAATTTTTGAATGTAAAGCACATAGATGTCTGTACACATGTGAAATGCCCAGTTTCCTCTTTGGCATGTAGCAGGTGATCCCTAAGTGATAACAGATAATGCTGTTATGTTATCTTAGTTGTCACCTAACATGTTAAGCAGGCAACTTTTGGAAACATGTAGAATATTCCTAATAAAATGTTCTGTAATCTGGCTCGACAACCTTAGCAGTTATTGGTGTACTCATGTGGACCACCCCGTTTTAGTGTTACTTCCCTTTGATATATCTCCAGGTTGTATTTGTGTATTGAGCTGGGGCTTTCCAGCTATAGAATGCAAATGCATCAGAATCACTTGGGGTAGGGGCCGAACTAAAAGGCATTTTGTTTTTGATGCCCAGATGTAAGGCACTGCCTGGGAATTTACATTCAGAAACTCCTTAGATGCTCCTGTTGCTGTGTGGACCTTACTCTGAGCATCTGATCTGGGGTTGCTGTAAGGTCTGAAATTATTATCCTCTGTGTGGGAGTCCGTGGCTGATGCCATGCTGTTGGGCTTATTAACTATTGTAGAGACTTTTGATTAAGCTTATATTTATTTCTGTTGTTTTTGTTGTTGTTCATTTGTTTCAAGAAACAACTTATACATGTTTACCATCTAGGGAAAAGGCATAATTCTGGAATATTTTTGCAAGATAATTTTATCTGTTATAACATTTCTAAGAAGGCCATCATGTTAGGATGGTGTGATGGTTTAAAATAGTAATAAGAGTTACCTACTTCCTCTCAAGGGCCCCTTTGATAGGCTAGCACCAAGTAAAATTTAGCACTCATCATTCAGACTCAGAGAATTTCACTCAGAATGACACCAGCATAACAGTTTCACCTCCTTTTAAAGCACAGTTTACATCTTTGGAGTTTAGAAGTGTTATTCTTTCAAAAGAGAAAAGGCAATCAGAAAAATCTTTGTCCATGAGATTAGACTGAAATGGTCTTTCATTCAGTGCTTCTGAGTGCCTTTCTGTGCATGGCATTATGGCAAAATCCAGTGCCAAAGTCATTTATCATGATCATATACAATAAGGGTGTTTTAAGTAGATTGTAACTTAATATGGATCTAATTGTGTGAAGAGACTATGGATCACCGTAATGCAATTGTAGGCTTCATTAATAGAATTAGTGTGCAGTTCCTGGCAGTCACTGCTGTCTTCTTGTTTCACTAGACCAAGTCTGGAGTGTAAGGTGTCCATTGAGGTAAGGTAGGTGGGAACAGTCATTCCAGCAGCCTGGAGCCTGCTATTAAAGGTTTATCTTGCGTATGGCGATTGTTGGAAGATGGAGTGATACACTGGGTGGGGAGACTTATTACTGGGCACACCTGCTTTAATGTAGGATTAAGAAACCTGGGGTCTTAACACCTTGTCTGCTACTCTGTCTATGCTCAGCTATGACTGTCTGTGCCTGACTCATGTCAGTACAGTGACTCACTTTCGAGAGGAAGATGTTGATAAGCTTTCCTGTTTCTTACAAAGGTGGCTTGATGAACCTTGTGCATGTGTATGGAGAGGCCAGGAATCTAGCTCAGCAGTAGCTCTCAGGAGGGCTTTCTAACGTGGCTTTTGAGACCACACCTGGGACCTAGGACTTGTCATGGGTTAGGCCAACCAGCCAGCCAGCAGGCCAGGGTTCTTCCTGTCTGTTTCTCAAGTACTAGATTACAAACACATACTACCACTCCATCTTTTTGTGTGGGTGCTAGAGGCATACTCTGGCCTTAATGTGTGTGGTGCAAGCTCTTTACTTACTGAAATCCCCCAGTGATGGGGTTTGTAGGTGAGAGGCTTTCAGTCTTACCTGAGAACTTTGTTAAAGGACACTTTGTCACCTGGATCAATACCTTCTCCTCTTAAAATTCTGGTGTTTTAAATGTGCGGGTGGAGGCTGCAGGAGATTGCTACAGCAAAAAGTTTTGATAGATTATAGGCCAATATGATTTCAGATATTGAATTTATGATTGTATGTTTCTGCCTTTTTATTCATTTTAAAATTTAACATAAAATGATGTCAACCAGCCAGGTATTTTTTATCTAGGTTATTAAATAATCTAAAAATAATTTCAGTCATTAAAATAATTAAAAAGAAAGCATTATCACCCTTTTTTAAATGTCTTTTCAGCCTTAAGCAAGCCAGGGACCTAGAAAGAGAGAAGGCTGCAGCCAACGAGCAGCTGACCAGAGCTATCCTTCGGGAAAGAATATCCAGTGAGGAGGAGCGCACCAAGGCGAAGCATCTGGTGAGTTTGATCCTGGTTACTAAAGATGCCTTGTCATCCTGGGCATCCCTGAGGTTGGGAAGCTAAGCTTTCCATTCCAGCTTTTAGTGTTGTGAACAGTACTTTTCCCTTGGCCAGGTTTTCTTGAGTATTATATATTAAAAATAGTTCCTGACCAAAGATCTCTGTGTGGGGCCTCAGGCAACCGAGCCCAGCCCACAAAGTCCCACACTCACCCTATGTTGTGATGTAACCCATTGTTGTCTCCTCACTCTTTCCCGTTTACAGGTGTTTAGCATTGGATTTATGATTTCTTTGATATAAATGCCATTCTTCCAGTTACTTGTTTGAGCAGGTGGTTTTGTTGAAGCTCTTTGAAGAGTCATGATGGTCTTGTTGCTGAAATCTTGAAATAGGCTCCAGTCAGAAGTTTTCTTATTTGGAAGCCTTGTTTAAGCTGGGGACACTTAAGCCTGGCCTAGAAAGGCTCTTAACATTTCTTTGTCCTGCATGCCTGGTTCCAGAATTTTAATCAGATTTTGCTCAGAGGCTTGGGAGAGGCCTCTCACTGGTGCCTGTGCCTGTCTGTCACGTTCACACTGGAGGTAGATTCTTTCTGGGAGCAGTGAAGAAGGAAGATCAGTGACAGGATGGGGCCACACACGAGGCCAGTGCAGCTGGACACTCTGTCTTTAGGATCTGTCTTCCTAATCTCACATCTGCTGTATTCTTTAGAAACTAAAGAATACTAGGCTGATTTTTTTATTTCACAATTATATTTGATTTCTTTCTAAAATGTCAGTTAAAAATAAAGATTCAGTCTTTTTTTTGGCTTATTTATTAAATTATGTTGGTTTAATGTTGTCGTTTTTTATTCACTACTGAGATGTTCAGCATTTTCTTTTCTTAAAAAAAAAAAAAACCTGAACTTTAATGCAAACCTAATTTACTTGTATAATAACATTTACTTAAGCGTATTGGATCATGTGCCCCTAAATGTGATGCAGCTTCCTCATTTTTAGAGCAGTTGTTTTTATTTCCTGTTTCCTGTATGGAAAATGGTAGTGCTGAGGGTATGTGAGAAAGAGAGAGTCCTGTCCTTCAAGAAGTTGTCATGACAGACACTTTTCCTGCTTCCGTTTACTGCTTCCTCCTTGAGGGCTCTCTGTGTTTCCGCAGGGTTTGCAGTCATGGCATTTTCTTACTTCTCACTGTACTTCACTCAAGTGTTCCTCTCCCTGTGACCTAACTTTTCTCTCCTGCTTGCTGATTGGGTTCTTCACATCACACAGTGCCCTGTCTGCTTTCATTCTGTGTGTGTGTGTGTGTGTATGTGTGTGTGTGTGTGTGTCTGTGTGTGTGTGTGTGTGTGTGTGTGTCTGTGTGTACATCTAGTAGTTTCCTCATATGAGAAAGAACATATTTTGGAGAGACAGATATCAGCCTTTAAAATCAACCTTTTAAAGTTTATATATCTTACCAATTCATACTAACAGTGCTGTGGGAA
Source organism: Micromys minutus (assembly GCF_963924665.1). NCBI lineage: Eukaryota > Metazoa > Chordata > Mammalia > Rodentia > Muridae > Micromys > Micromys minutus. Next base: position 47,492,013 of record NC_137953.1, read on the forward strand.
TCCCTTCTTTTGACGTCATTGCTCTGTCTCCACCATTTACCAGCTGCTTCGGTGCCTGTTCATGCCAGGGTCCAACAGACAGTAAGACGTTGATATTGTTGACTGAATAACTGAATGTGCCAAAATCCCAGAGATAGGAGGGAAAGAAGTGGATTTTCTAGGGAATGGGAGCCTGTTCCGGAATTGCCCTGAAGGCTAAGGAGTAGAGACTCTGGTTCCCTTGAACCTTGGGCTAAACGCAGAGGAGGGCATAGAAGGTTTCAAGCAGGGCAGGGAAGTGATTCCAGTCTTGTCTTCAGAGGTGATGTGTGAGGGCAGAAGAGGACAAGGACATGGGGGATGCACAGAGCCCAAGAGAAGGCCTCGAATTTATTCAGAGCAGGAGAGACCTGAGGTAGAGCGTTACAGGGAAGTGGAGTAAGGCCTGTAAATCATATTGCAGACACAATATTACAGCCGATGCTTGATCCTTGAAAGCTACATGGGGGATGAAGAAAAGTTTCTCCCACAAGTCATCTTCTGACCTGTACCCCTCCCTTTCTTCCCCCTTCCTCCTCCCCCCCAAAAATAAATAAATAATTACAATTCAAAAAATACTATTAAGTCTTTGGTGTCAGCAACTCTGTATCATTAGAAATAAAGAGAATAACAGTCACCCTTCAGAACTGTCCCTGGTCACGTGTGTGCTGTGCAGTGTAACATTACTCAAGAATTTGGGAGGGTGCCGGCATGAACTACTTTTCTGACTGTTTTTATGAGAGTACTTTGGTCCTCTTTTTTTTTTTTTTTTTTTTTTTTTAAACATTTATCTCCATTGCCCATTTATTAAACTTATCCTGTGTATAAGGTTCTGTTAATTGTAGATGTGAACACAAATTAGGTGTGGTTATCCTTCTTCAGACTCTTCATTCTAGGGGAGGTCAGAGGTCATTCTTTATTTTTCTTTCTTTTCTTTTAACCTTATAATTTCTGAATGTTTAAAAACCTTGCACTATTTAAAAAATAATCCAAAAAAGTGTAGTGGGTGAATGCACAAATTTTGTGTCTGCAAATTTAAGTGACTTCCACCAAAATGTCAGTTTTCACCCCCAGTTTCCTTTTTGTCTGAAACTCGCCAATGAAGCAATCAAGAATTGATTAATTTTGTGCTGTGTGCTTATCAACTCTGCCTCTTCACTGTGCTCCAGACTGTGACAGTTGAAATTCTGTGGTAAAAGAGAGAAGGGTTTTGAATTTGGGGCATGGAGAACAATGACTAAATGAAAGGAAGTGGATAGGAGTAGACTGCTGTCCAGATGTGATCAGGGTCTGCCCAGGCATGGAATGCAGCTCAAGGTTCACCAAGGTTCTTGCCACAAAGTTCTATGTCATAATAGCAATCACTTGATTAGTCAGGTAGATGAAGTTTCAGTGTAACACATTGGTTATCCTGGTTTCTCTTAGTGAGCACTTAAAGATAATTAAGAAATTCGTCCTTTTTTTTTTTTTTTTTTTTTGGTGTAATCTAGGTGCTTGATTGTCTCCCTGGTTGTTCTCCCCATGGCTGTCCTCTCAGCCTAGTTTTCAGATATACACAGTATGCTAGTTTGCCAGAAGGGAAGTTAATGATTTTGAGCTATTGAGGCCTGTTTAAATATACAGTTCCCATCTTATGTTTGATGGTTTTGAGGTTGAAGTTACAGATATTTCCCTCAGGGTTATTGTAAGAAGAGGATCTGGAATCCACCTATAAGTCCCTGTCTTCTAGGGCTTTCTCAGTTAATAGCTGACTGTGAACTTCAAAGGGCAGCCTCCTTGAAGAAGGTGAATGCAGAAGCATGCTGTGTTCTTTTGCCTCCTGTACATTCAGATTCAGCAGGCTAGCGCAGTCTCCAAGACAAAGCGTTCACATTCTGTTGTCTCCTTTTATGTTCTTTGTTAACACATGTGGCCCAGCTTCCAGCGTGTTGTGGTAGCATTATAATTGTCAAGCCTGCATGCACACAACCCTATGAAGAGATTGTGGATCAAATGTTCTCTGGAGTGGCAGGCAGCTCCAGATCTCTTAGCTATTCCTGTGAGAGACGAGATGTGCCTCAGCCTACCAGCATTCTCTTTATTGGAATGAAGAGTCCTAGAGTGTGTACGACCACAGTTACAGACACACTCCATGCTTAAACCTTATTCAGATGAATATAGCTCTTAAATACACATTTCTGAATCCCCTGCTTCTCCAGGTAGGCAAAAAGTACCTACAATCTTATTACCAAATATCCTTGTGGAAATATTATTGTTTCTATTGTGTATTGAGGGTCTAAAGGTGGACCATGCAAAATGTCCTTGTAGCAGAGGAGATTACGTCCCTGTCAGAGATGGGGATCTTTCCGCTGAACTCTATGTAGGGGTGACTTGTTCACTCAACCTACCATGATCTTGTTGACAAAGTGATTAGAGAAGGCAGCAAGGGTGCGTAATGGGGCTAAAGTTGCTAGGGACACTTCTTAAAATACTGTCATGTTTTCATTTTAAATGGCCTTTTGAAAATTCATCAGGTAGCTTGGAAAGCATAGGCTGAGGGCATCTCAGGGTGGGTAGTATCTTAAATGTTAGCCCTGCCACAAATGGCTTATTGACATCCTATCACTTGGGTTGGTATGGGCGTCCAGGTGAGATATGGAGAGCACTGAGTAAAATCCAGTTAACTGTGGGGCGAAGGGCTGGTTATACTTCCATCTCTCCATGATGACTTGGCATTTATTGTTAACATATTTGCTGCATGGTCCGGTTGGAAATGAACTGTCATTAGTGCCTTCGAATTTTATTGAGCTGACACTATAATCTTATTTCCTCTTTAAGAGGCCAAAAAATATTGCCCTCAGTGTTGCCTGAGCCAGTAACAAATCAGAAGTTTAACATAAGCATAATCAAGTCCATCAAATCCCTACAGATCCCAAGTAAGGGTTTTGCACAGTGGGCTGAGCACCCCTGTGTGCTGCAGCAGCCTTTCCAGTTTTCTTTCACAGAAGTCTCAACTATCTGAGCGTTGCTTTCACCCTCACGTACGAGGATCCACATTGTTGGCTGTGATAGTCCGTGTGCAGGGACTCTTGTGTAAGGGTTGCTCACAGACATTCCTGCTCTGTTCTTTCTGCATCCTAAGTGGAACTGAGTTAGGCTTCCTTTGTTCTTGATGACCTGAGCTTTGCTCTGCTGACATGTGTAGGAATGCTGTCTGTGGTTATGGAGAGAGCAGTGTTGCAGTATTTCCTTGTAACCCTAAAGACAGCTCTGTTTTCCTCCGTTGTCACTCTTGGTTTTCTTTTGCTAACTATAATTTAAGGATGACTTCTCCTGAAAGTACTGAGTGGCAGAATTACCAATGCAGTAAGGCCTTCATTCTCTGGAGAGCAGGAATCTGTTTACAGACCTGCAGTATTTATTCCATACCTCATTTAGCCCATTTATCATTTTAATAGAAAATGAGTCATTTTAGATGATTCTGAAATAATTTGAGGTAAGCTATATAGCCCTGGGCAGAATATGATATATGGAGACAGAACCATGCTATTTTCAAAAAGAGTAATGAAGTGGCCAGCACCAATAACTTACGATTACTTATGCTAGACTTAGGAGATGTCTTCATTGTCAGAGAAATTTGTTGATTAAACATTTAGAGCTTTCTGGATAGTTTTCCCCAATTCTTTTATGACAGGTGGTTCTACCAAGTGACACTCTGCACAAAGATCCTTTGCTCCACATACCAACTTCAAGATTAACTTGCAGTTAGTATTTGATATTGTTCTGGTGACAAAGATCACAGTACATGTCATGGGCTATTTTATTAGAGGAGATTAAAAGACTTAGACACTTTGCACTTAGAAATTAAACATCTCTGTTTAGAATTTCTTGTCCCACTATGTGCACCTAATTTAAGTCCCACTGGATTTAAGCTCTAAGTACCTTTCCTTTGGATGTTTACTCGACTCACTGAGGCATAGCTACCTGATCTTCTGAGACCCTACCTGTAAATCTAGTTAGTACTGTAATATACACAAGTTTATATTTATGGCCAAAACCATAGCCAAGTCAAAACAATCTGAGTTTGCTTTTGTTACTTACCATTTAACAACAACTTGGAAACCCGTTGTCTCACTTGGCGTATTCTGTGGGAGATGATGCACCATACCTGTTGATGATCAAGTAAATATCCCAAGAAGCAGTCAACCAAAAACATTGCACAAAAGCTGACTCTGGATTACAACTCAGATCTCCTGAGCCTTTAGACTTTTATTTTGGGCTCAATTTCAATAACTGATTAATTTTAGTTAATTATTATTTTAACTTCTAGTGGAATTGATTTTTTTATATTAATTAGAGTAATTGAGGAACAGATGAATGGTCAAGGCAGGAAGTACTGCAGGCATAGATACAATGTGTAAGGAACAACAGTGTGCTGATGAATGTGCAGAGAAAGTACTAAGATACAGCACTGTGGCTACTTAGACTAGAGGGCAGATGTCTCTAACCTCTGGGCCAGCCTGAGTCACTACTGGGATTTAGGATAATCTGTATAACATCAAGGCATTGAGCTGGACACTATAGAAATATAAAGTTTGATTAAGCCATTTTAATTGTAAAAACTTTAAATTTACAACATTTAGTTGCAAATTTTAGTGTTAAAATGGTTACTTTGTGTGAATCTCTATAGGAAGTCTTTAAATGCTTTGCTTAATATTATGGTCTTTTAAGATTTTCTTAACCATGAATCTCTTGGTGTGGTGTGCTATGCTTCAGGGGAGGTGACACATATGCAAGGAACCCGGTTTTCTCCAGTTCCCATTTCTCCAACTCAGAATAAATATATAAAGAGACAGACTGTTGCTGTTGTTGTTGTCTGTGGTATAAAATCTTTGAAGAGAGGAGGTTTTTTTCTTTTTTTGTGACAGTGTGTTGATTTTAGAGAATAAAGTACTGTTACTGTAGTAGATTATTTTTAAAAGTAATTGTATTTGTTGTCATTCATTACTCATAGAGTGGGTTCTATTAATTTTCTGTTTTTATTAAAAAACAAATTTTTATGAGAAATTTTAGAAGAAATACAAGTGCTTTGTCTTATAAACCGAAGCTCTAAATAGTTTGACTATTTTGGAAATGAGTTAACTTGCTAGAAGATGACAGAAACAAAGGAAGAATGCCACTGTAGAACCATCACGGTATTTTTCAATTGCCCGTTCTCATCCAAAGAAGAGTCTTGGTATAGAAATTAAAAGCTAGGGATAGATACATTGCTAGATAAAGGGTGCATGGCTCTAAGTAATATGTAATAAGTATTTCTTAATGTGGTAAAAGGTAATGCATCATAAGAAATGATAGGGACCAGGAGATAGCTGTGCACACACAAGGATCTGAGTTTAGTCTCCAAGACCCACATAAAAAGACGGACCCAATTGTTGAACTAACTCTAGATCCCAGGAGAGATTTTTTTCTCAATCAACAAGGTGGATGACTTGAAAATTTAACACCTGAGGTTGCCTGGTCTCAACATCAGTGCACACATGCATGTGTGTGTGTACACTTGTGCATCTGACTAAACCATTTAGAGTTTTAAAAGCATTGGCATTTCCAGTACGTCCATAAATGCACATGGAATGACATGCTTAAAATCAGTTTTTAACCTTTTTCTTGAGATAATTTCTTATACTAAAACTCTGACAATGCTACACCAAATTCAGCTTAGATTCACCGTGTGTAGTTCTTTCTCATTCTTTCTTTGTACCTTGTTATGCATATTAGACGCACAGATATGTACTTATATACTATGTAATGGTTGTGACAGTGTATGTTGTGTATAAACAAGTACATAGAATCACTTTGCATGAATTTCAGGGTCATATTTTTTAACCTTTAATTGTTCTGTTTTTACAAATTTGATAACCAAGTACAGCTCTGGAAATTAAAGAAACTGATCGGTCTTAACCTCAGCCCAGATTCTGCCTTTCTCAGTTCTCTGGCCAGGATTGCATCACACTTGCTCCTCCTCGGAGGGTGGTGTGTATGTAACTGGTTCCCAGACGGCAGCTGTCCATGTAGCCCCAGATGCCACTTTAAACCTGATTTTCAAATAAGAGGACTAGGATGAAGATCCTTTGTCAGTTTCAGCTCATAGGCTGCTGCCACCATTGGTAGAGTTTTAGAAGAAATGTTGATCTGAGAGGGAGACGTGGAAGTCTCATGTCAACAGGCAGGTTCATACTTTATATTGAGTGCAAGTTGAGGCAAAATAAACGCTTTGGAAATATTCTTTTTATAAACCAAAAATGCTATTGCAGGCATCCAAGTTATATCATTAAACGCCATTAGAAAGTGAACTCCATTCTTACTTTGCAACAGAGGTTTTGAGTAGTAATTTCATCTGAAATAGCCTCCTCTCTGTCCCTCCCTTCCAGGTCTGCTCCATGTAATTTTAGGCAAATTGCTTCCTTTCCTTTATGCCCTTTGTTTCCGTCTGCTTAAAATGAGGACAGAGTCTTTAATGTACTTCTTTCAAGTCTGTTACCTTGATGAATAAATACAAAAATACAGAGGTTCTTTGAGAATGCAGAGTTCTACGTATTTATAAATTGACTTTTCCTAAAGTAATTTCATTTCATGAATAGGCTACCAGTTCCAGGAGTCACGTCTATTTTAATTTTCTTTAGTTATTAAAAAAGCCCATTTCACAATAAGAAAAATAGTTAGAGTTGAAAGCTTTTGTTTTCTTGGTTAAATTGGATTTTGTCATTGAAGACTTACTGTGATTAGTGGAAATGCTTTGGACATAGGCACAGGTATGGGTGCTCTTAGCCACTGTGCAGACGGGGTCAGACTCAGAGGCTCCTGTTCTTGGATAATGTTTGTTTGCTTTGAATGAGCTCTCAATACTTTGTTAGCAAAAATAATAGGTATTTTAAGAGCAAAAAATAGATATTTTAAGGTGTGAACAGATGTTAGTCTACCTATACCTTAAAATGACTATCACATGCCCCACTTTTGCAGCAGTATGGATACCTAAAAGTGTTGCCAGCCACAAGTTGGGGAGTCTGAAAGACATGCCAAATGATGTAAGCCAGACACAGAAACGTTGGTTCCCAGCGTTGAATGCAAAAGTAGTGGTAGTAGCCAGAGAGAAGATGAGGTGACGTTGCTCACTTGCAGTTATTCTGTGAATTAGTTCTGTGAATCTACTGTACAGCATAGACCATACTTACTGTAATAACATACTGCACGCTAAATCTGTACAGGGTAACTAATATAACAGGCCTACAAATAAGTGTGATTATAGTCATCAGCCCACAGTCTGTACATATGCCAAACCATTGTGTTGTTCACCTGAAATATAAGTTTTATTTGTCAATTATACCCTGATAAAGGTAGATGGAAAATAAAGACCATGGAGGAGAAAAAAGAAATTGTGAATTAAATTTCTGCTATATGGTAGAACAACTCTTTTGCTACCTCTAAGCTACAGTTCAGAATTTTCTTTTCTTTTTCATTTATTAAGCTCATGAAAAATTATTTAAGCTTTAATTGACCATTGTATTGTCTGCCTTACCCATTTTTGACATTTCTTTCCTTTACTAGCTCTCCCTTGCCCATTTTAAATTTGCAACATATGGACAGTGGCATCTTTAGAATGTTTCTTGTCATTTCCTGTCATGCATGGGTGACAAAATATATCGGTTTTTCAAACTTATAATTTTTTTAACCTCCTTATGGAACTCAGTTTATTATAAAGAGACTGGCTCAGTTCCAACCTTGAAGGCATCAAAAAGAACAAGTTCTAAATACCATCATTTAGAATGAAGCATATTTAACTATTCTCCATCTCCAAGACACAGCTATAGTAGTACATATGCTTGGCATGTGTGCTATAATATTGCTTCCCCCACCTCTCTTGTCTTTTGGGGGAAAATCATATATAGTGAGCCTTGGGAAGAACTGGGCCTAGAGAGCAACACAACAAAAGCAGACTTGTGAGGTAGTCATGCTTTGTCCTTGTAAATGACATGATACAAATGCATGCGACGGATTGCAGTATATTCATCCTGACAGAAATCTTTTATTCGAATGGAAAATGCTCCATCAATTCCAATCTCAACAGAGGTGGCTGCTGCGAGGGAGGACGGTTGCCAGTGTGGCACATTCCTCAGGCTTGGTTCTTGATTCTTGGTTGGTTATAATCTTGTCTTGGCATGCTGTGTTTCCAGAATATATCAGTTTTCATGTTTCTTTGGCCTTTTCTCAAGATTTATGAACAAGGGCATTGGCTTTTTTGTTTGGCAAGTAGCAAAGCCTATTTGAGACACTGATCAATAATTGTAAAATAACTAGAAATTGATCCACTCCAGTTGTAAATCCATTCATGCATTTCTATTAAAGTCTGTCACCAGAAGCTGTACAAAAGACTCATCAAAGTTAGGACAGAAGCGAGTACTGGCCATGGTGTATTAATGGAATGCTTTTACAGACTGAGATCGCTTATAGCATGCTGGTATAGGGAACTAGAGCTTATTTTGCTTACAGACAAAGACATGATGTGATTTGACATGTATTATATCTGCTCCAAAATAGATTTTCACTGAGCATGACTTTTCCCTCTTCCCCATTTAGACCTGTTTCTTTTGAGTAGAATAAATTCAGGAAATACACAGGTGCTATGTTTGTTTGCTTTTTAAATTTATGTGTCATGTGTGTGGGTGCTGGCTGGCAGAGGCTCAAAGAGGGCATTAGATCTTCTAAAGGTTGGGTTGCAGGTTATTGATACTCCTTTATAAGTTTTTATATACTGGGAAACAACCCCTCTTCCTTTGGTAGACGTCCATATTTTTTTTTTTCATTTTGTTATAATTGTAGATTAGTCTGTATTTTTCCCTATGGTGGAGCCAAGTCCCTACCACCATGGCCCATCTGCCCAACTCTTTTTATTATATCTTGTGGTGCATTGTTTACTTTTCTCATTGGTTGATAAAATAACTTGACAAGAGCAACTTAAGGGGAGGCTGTTTGGGGTTTCAGTCTGTCATAGCTGGGAAGTCACAGAAGCAGGAATGTGAGGTGGTTGGTCACCTTGCATTCACTGGCAGAAAGCAGTGAGCAACACTTGTAGAGCTAGTTGTTGCTGCTGCTGCTCCTCCTCTTCCTCCTCTTTCTCCTCCTCCTCTTCCTCTTCCTTCTATTACTTTTTTTTAAAACATAGGATTCAAGCTCAGAGAATAGCCCTCCTTTAGTGCTATTAATACTTAATTATAAAACAATATGGTATAGTAATATCCTAGTAATCCCTTACAGATATGCCTGGAGGCTTGTCTCCTAGATTATTCAGATACTATCAAATTGACAATCAGTATTAACTGGCACAAGTGAAATAATACGGTCATATGCTGAATATGGAAGAGGTGTTTTATTCAAAGTGTACTGAGTTTAATGTTAATCTCACCTCAAACAATAAAAACAAAGTATCCCAACTTTATAACTATAGTTATGACTGGTATTAGAACAAATCAACACATTTAATGAATTCTGACACTATACTTTGTATATGAAAAACTGGGACACACTTTTGCCCTGCATTGTGAGTGATGTAGAAAGCTGGACTGTGACAGCAAAGATAGGTATGCATAACAGTGACAGCCAGACGTGAGTGAGTGCTTTGCTCACAGCCATGTGATTATCTGTTTGGGGGAGTGAGGAGAATAAATTGAGAAATGGGTACCCCTTTCTTAATAGCCCTGGCTGTTCTGGAACTCACTGTGTAGTCTACACTGTCACTGAACTTTCAGAGTTGTGCCTGCCTCTGCTTCAGTTATAGATGTACACTGCCACTGCCTCTGAGGGACAGTTTCTTTCAGGACTTAAACTTGTTGGTGATGTACCTGGGCAGTGATAAAATTTGGGAACATTTGACTCTGTTAGGCTTTGCCCATAGGCCCTTGCAGAACTGGGCTTTTGCTGGCCTTTTGGTAGTTGTATCTGCATTTTGTGTGAAAAAAAAAGCAGCCCAGAGACAAAAGCTTGCTTGTGGAACACTACATGCCTTCATCCCAGAGGAATTTGTGGACAATCTAGGGCAGAAACAGTGCGTTGTAGTATATGTGATCTATGATAAAAGTCAGGCCAGAATGGCCTTCACTCTGCTGGAAAGCACAGGTCAATGGGGGAGCCTGCTGCTTACATGGAAGTTTCTGCTTTACTCCCGCCCTCAGTGGCCATGACTGCTGCTGTCCTGTTGGCTTCTCTGGGTGGGATATTGTAGACTGTTGTGGGGACATTGCCTTGAACAGTTAAGGTTATTCTCAGGGCAGCACAGGAGGGGTATAGTGACATTTTATTGATATCGCCACTTCCTTTACTGTGTCACCCCCTTCTCGCTGTGTTTGGATCTACCACTGGTAGCTTCATAAAGTTGTAGGCCAACAAAATCAAGCTTAGTCATTGTCAAACGACAGAATGTGTCACAGGACTCAGGTGACACAGTGTTGCCTGTCCAGTTCACTCAGTCAGGCAGCACTGTGTGCTTGTTAACCTGCTGGTTCATACTTCTGACAGATGCCGCCTAGTGTCATATACCAAATATGATTGTCATGAGTCTTTCCCGAACAAGTCTCCATCCCTATTATGCCCTTTGGCTAGCGTGCACCCCTTTGCATACTCATTCCCAGAAACCATTGATCATAATTTTCTCATGGCTAAGGTGATAAGTTATCCATACATAGTGAGAGGCTCTTAATCATTATGAGGATACACATAGCAACAAGGATATTCCAGGTGAGCCAGAAAATACGGCTGTCTGTTTGTGCGATAGAACATGAGATCTGGAGCCCTATGGATGGTGTGGGAAATGGAAGAACTGTGTTTCTGGATGCAGGAACCTCACTGTGCAAGGGGCACAGCTTTTTAGAATCTGTATGCTGTGGTTGGTATCTTCAGAATCTTCATTAACTCTGACTGCCTGCCTCTTGGCAGTCTATTAAATGCATAACATTTGAGAAGGTTATAGTCACTTAGGAAGGCTGTTAGAAATTATGTAGTATGGACTTCCTACAGCTCTTTATGGAGTGTCACCAAGGAACTCTGTGATGAAGAGCCAAGATGACATTAGTTCTTGAGCTTCGATATATAAAGGAAGAACCTCCCATTCAAGTAGTCTGTTCACTGGTCTGAGTAGGCAGCAAATGGGAAAATGAAGTGAGGTGTTGAATATAATACTGAGTTTATTTCCACATGCTTTTAATGGCTACATTGACTTGCCTACTTTCTAGACAGCTAAAAGAGATGTCTTTGGAGCACCTCAAAGGTCTTTCTAAAGATGCAGTATTTCACTGTCACCTCCCATTCTTATTCTTTATTGCCAAGAGGCCAACAGCTATTGAGAAGGAAGATATTTTAAATTGTAGTAATGAGCACTTGATTTTACTGTAGTCTGTCTATAACTGGACTTTTGTGGCAAATTGTTAGTACAGATTTTGAGCCTTGGATATTGTAATACTTTATATCAGGCACCCATAATTAGGAAGCCTCATACTGCCTAAATTCATTGTATTTTCTGTGAGAGTGATTGAGTAACTTAACCACCCATTCATGATGGACATGAGTACTTTTCCCCTTATGCTTAAGTATTAACCTTCCTGGATGGATTGTTTATTGTTGAATTCTGTGCTGTGCTTCAGGGATTGTACTAAAATCTGTAGCCAACTTTTAAAGCTGTGAACTTGTACTTGGTGTGTGGTCTCTTCTAACTAAGGATGCAGATACCAAAGGGAGAGGTGTATGATTTGGGGGCGATGGGTTCAAGTTTCACCTAGTCACTCGTGTCCCTTCACAGCAATTGGAATTGTAGCTCGATTGTAGAATATTTTGCCCAGCATGAAAGAGGCCCCTGGGTTTAATACATCCTGACAAAAAGAACAAGTTCAGACTAGACAAAAACAAGAGAGATATCATCTGTTGAAGGTAAAGTTTTAGGTCAGTGATAGAGTGTACCCAGCGTGCCCAAGGCTCAGTATGCAGCACTGGGGTGAGGGAGTGTGCGAAGTAACAAACTTTCTTCACTAGCTGTTAGAAAGTACGTATGCACTAGTATAGACTGGAGGCTGGAGCAGGACATTTAGGGCTTTCATTTTCCTCCTCAAACAGCTGATGGAGAAGGGCATGAGAGAAGAGGCTACCCACCCACCTTCCCTGTGATCTTCTTGCTACACTCTGGTATTCAGGACAATCTTGGTATTATGATAGCAAGAGCATTTGTTTGGACTAAGACCTGGGTGCCTATAAATGGTTTTGAGTCTCCTCCATGTAAAATGTGTATTAAACATGTTATATAATACTCATTGTTCATCATATCCTCACTCCCTTTTCTTTTGCTTTCTCTTAGGGACACATAATTCTTATTTGACCTTATATTAAAGACTAGCCGAGGGCATCATATTGGGTATGGCTTCTTCAGTTCAGGAGCTGCTAATATTTAGATAGCCATTGTAGTTACCTTTAAAACACACACACACACACACACACACACACACTTGCACTGGAGGAGGGGGATGTGGAAAGAGCGTATGCATTTTTGTGTCCAGAATTAGCAATTATCCATGAAATTAGAACTCCTTTTGCATATAGTTAGCATTTTATAATGGAGGCCCACCAAGGAAGCCTTTTGGGGCTTTCTCTTTAGTCTTTAAAATGGTTTGATTTTAATCACGTTAAAATAATATTTCACTACTTTTGATTTTCCTAATTATCATGCAGATAAACAGTGGGGATCATGACATTAGAATAAGTGAATAGCTTATGATTTTTGCTTCAGAAAGAGAAACTCTTGCTGTTTTCCTCCCCCTCTTGAGCAACACAGCAGTAACAAATGAACAAGCCCAGAGTACTTTATGAAAGATAGTTAATGGTGCTGTGCCTCCACCATCAGGCTTGTTTCTACAGCATCTGTCACAATTCAGAGTCATTAGCATACCTTTAATGGTTTCTTTTCAAAATAATTTCTACTAGGGCATTTAGAATGCATCAAGGAAAAATATTGAGTTGTAGAGATGAGGAATTTTAAATGTAGACAAATGGATTTCATTCCCCCAGTGTAATTTTGTTAAAACTCAAACCGCATAGCAACACAGCACAAAGTATAATGCATTTCACAACATTTAATGTACTACCTGGGAATTACTTTTTCAAGCATTCTAAATAGTTAATTAAAAACTTTTTAAAATAAAAAAGTTTAACTTAAAAATTAAAAAACAAATTGCTGTGCTTTTTGTTAAGAGATTAATCCCATGATAAGCCTTATTCTGGCCAGTGTTTTAGCCTGCCTCTCCCACTGTATCTTGTAATCAGCCAGGAAGTGATGGGATTCTCATAAGATAAAAACTGGCTTTATTCCATTCCCTCCCCTCCCTGCCTCCTTCCACTAAGTGGTTGAATACCAGTAGTATGCAAAGAAAAAGTATATCACTTTTGCATATTATTGGTAAATATCCACTTAGTCGTGGGAAGTAGATCTATAGTGAACAAATTAAGCTACGTCTTTTTCCTAAAATGTCCAGTGAAAGGAAGTATTCTTTTAAAAATTGAATACACTTACAGTGATTTAAAAAAAAAAACAAATATTTTAAAGAACTTTTAAATACAGAAATTGCCATGTACTTCTAGAATGCATACATGGATATTTTAATAATAGTACTCTGTTTGTGTGTGTTTGTGTGTGCACAGGTCTATATGTTTGTGTTTCTACTTAAAGTTTACAACAGGATTTTGAATTGAGCAGAATGTGTAGTGGTCCTTTTCCAAGACAAATTGTTTCTCAGAGAACATTGTTCCATTTAGTTAGCTGGCAGTGGGAGGGTCAGGACTGTTGCTTGGTATCTGTTTTTTAATTCCTTCTGTGTGATATCTCTTTATCTGTTCCATGCTACCCTTGCATGATTTTTATAGCGGCCCGATAGGACATTTCTCATCCAATGCTCCTTTGGCCCCTGTAGAGAAGCTTTATTTTTTAGTATTTCATTAGTGGTTGAGGAACAAGTAATATGATTTTTAACTTTTCATTTAAGTAGAGCTAAGGCATGAATATTGTTTTTAATTATTTTCCTGAAATGTTGACATTGTATGATGTCATTTATTTATTTTGCATATGATATTTTAAAGAAGATTGCTAAAATGATAGTTGTAGGAGTTGGAAATGCTTTCCAGATTTTATGTATTTTTGCTTTCTGGAACTGTCATTGTTCTGCTACTTTGGCAAAGCAGGGTAGGATCACAGGAAGAACTCATGACTCAAACACGTATAATGTCCAATCTGTTCAGAGTCTAGGGAAACATAGTGTCCTGTTCTTGTCTGAGGTACAAGGTACAAGCTTGACATGGCCTTCTTTCAGAGTTCGCTCATCATATGTCCCATTCTATGCATACTCAGCATCAGAGGAACTCAGGAAGGCCCCTTCTCTAGGAGTATGATGAGCTCTACTAAAACCCAGATTTGATTATTGATAAAGACAGGAGCGGTGCTAGAGTGAGTTCGTGCACTTCCATTCCACAGTCTTCAAATCCATTACTTAAGTATTTGGATGAGAAGCCAGTTCTAGGAAGTATTTAGATATTTCACATTTCTTGACAACTCCTTTGTGGTTATAAATCATATTGACTTTGATTACATGTATTGATGTGGAAACAATGAGAACTATTATTTTCCTTGATGTTGGTGCTAAAAAGTTGTCATACAATCTAGAATCCTTAAATAGATTTAGAAAAGGGGTGACAGACCAAATGAAATTCCAATTACAGTACTTGATTTCAGCATTTCCCTTCCATTTGAGTCTTTAAAGGAGAAGTGAAAAGCAACATTATCCTTGAGAAATTCTCAGTCTCTAAGCAGCCGTTTTTAATTACAGTTAATGCCTTCAAAATATGATTTGCCATTCTAACGTTTTGACTGTGAGAATGTCGATTGTCAGTGGCATAATGAGAGAACATCTTAAATGAAACAAAACAAAACAAGCTCGCTATTACTGTATTGTGCTGAAAGACATGACTGTTACTGACCATGTCTTGGCCAACACTGGCCAGTTTTCTGTAGTAATACTGGCCTCTGGATTTGGGTGTTACTATAAGTTACATAAACACAGGACACATGGTTCATGTCTGAAAAACTATGAGCACAGTTGAGTGAGAACTGTTTTAGAATGAACCCAGATTGACTTTTGGAAAGTCACCTCCTTGGGAAGTGAATATTTTTCTAATACCTGCCTTTTCTCAAAGGTTAAGCTCCTCCCTTGTCTTTTCTGCCCCTGCTCCCCCTTTAAAGAATTGCCTTAAGAAAGACTGTTGCTTTGAATGTCTTTCAAGGTCATAAATTTTCATCAGCTGAGTCTAGATTTGATTTTTTGGGACAGCCAGAAGTCATCTGGAGTCGAGGCTCTGATGAGGAAGCTGTAATAACACTTCTGTAAGACAGAAGGTACGAGAAGAGGGCAATGCAGGCAGTTTTCAGGAGGCTTTTGGATGAATGACTAAGAAGGAAGTTCCTGAATAGGAAACCTCAGTTTGATATATGTGTTTACTTCAAAACATTCCTACCATTTGATAATGGCATCTGGGCCTTGTACAGCGTTTGCTCGTTTATTTTATGTTTGTGCTGTTTCTTTGTCTTAGTAGCTGTGCCTTGGAACCGATTGTCTGTGGGATTGTTACGGTTCCTTTATTTCAAGATGATAGCCTGTTTGGAGGTTCTGGTGATATCTGTGTATCACATTTGAAATGTAGCAATTAAAGTGACACAACACAGGAGAAAATGAAGTCTCACTTAATGTTCAATTATATAAATTGATTGCTGCATAAGTTTTTCTCTTTTGTAGTTTAACATTTGAAAATTGGCAGTCAAAAAGTCTGATACTTACTTTAAATATACTTATATAGCTCTGTGTTATTAAATGGCATCTGCCATATTTCATGCTATTATCAACCTATATATTGTTTCAAAAGTATAGCCTTTCAAAAGCAAACTCTGATAGTTAGCAGTTACTCAAAGAAGTGGAATCTTCTGATATTATTCATGTCAGACTTGCTGTTTAATTAGAGACCATTTTAAACTTAAAAGAAATTCTGAGGTCCTGGCATACGTATTTCTCTTAGCTGTGTGCTACCTTAGTGGGTTTGATTGTTTTTCTTTTATTTATTTGTTTTTTCTATTTTTAGGCTAAAATTTAGAAATTTACATTTTACATGCCTTTTTGGCTATCAATTTTTATTTTTATTCTGTGACTTCTTGTATAACATATTAACAGAGTGGTGATGCCATTGCGTTTACTCTGGAGGAAGGAAAGAAGAATGGAGGAAAGAAACAAAAAGTAGCACAGAAGCCAGAGCACATGGATCTAGCTATTCAGGGACGCACCACTGTTTCTGGTTATTTGAGCTTTCTGGTTCATTGCATTGCTTTAAAACTAATAAATTAATAAAGTAATACTTTTAATATCACATCTAATAAATTCAAAGCATTGATAGTAGTAGTCAGCCATGTGTTTGGTGAGCTGTTTTATTAGAATATTCTGTTGTTTGCTTGTTTCTTGAGAAGCATATCTACACAAAAACAAGTCATTGGAAACTAGTGTTTTAGCAGATTAACTCGTGTTGTAAGACATGCAGCACATGTCTTGAACATGAGAAATTTTCATCCCTACCTAGGAAAAAAGAATTCCCATTCACATGTCTTTCTGGTAGAAGAGATGACTGATGGAGCTCATTAGCTCATTGTTTCTGGATAGAATAAAAATGAAGAATCAAAAGAAAAGAAAACACTGAGTAGTTATAACAGCTACATATATTTCCTATAAAATCTAAATGTGTCTTCTCATTAGGAGTCTTATGTAAACACATTATAGGTTACTCATTTCTTCACCTACCCAGTTGTTCTAGTTTGGGTTTTACTGCTGTGAACAGACACCATGACCAAGGCAACTTTTGTAAGGACAACATTTAATTGGGGCTGGCTTACAGGTTCAGAGGTTCAGTCCTCATCAAGGCAAGAACATGGCAGCATCCAGGCAGGCATGGTGCAGGAGGAGCTGAGAGTTCTACATCTTTATCTGAAGGCTGCTAGCTGAACACTGACTTCCAGGCAGCTAGGGTGAGGGCCATAAGCCCACATCCACAGTGACACACCTACTCCAACAAGGCCATATCTCCTAATAGTGCCACTCCTTGGGCCAAGCATATACAAACCATCACAGCAGTCATTGTGATAAAATACTGTAGAGAGTGCTTGGTTCAAAAACAGAGCAGGTTTGAGTATCAAGAGTCCTGTCATCATGGAACTCAGTTTGATACACCAACTTTTACTCTGCCTTTGTATTTAATAAAATAGGCATATAAGAATATATTTGGGCAGAAAATTTCTCACAGTAACATTCAGTATTTGCTATCTCCAGTTAAATGTAGTCCCATATAAGAAGCAAGCCATTTCCAACCAGATTAGCGTTTTATTCTGAGGCCACAAGACAAGCCTGAAAGGGGTTTCTAGCCTGACTAATCAAAAACCAGTTCATCTTATTTGATTAGAGTTTGTTGAGAGCCTCTTATGTGACAGCATGCTGGTACATATTTTCCTCAATTCAGGTGTGTTACAAAGGTGTTGAAATAATCATAAATTTCTCTATTGCCTTTGTAAAGTATAATGACTAGCTAAAGATTTTTGATATATTGAATTATTCCCTAATGGTTAACTGAGTGTATCGTATCAAGGCTAAGTATAGTAATCATCACATACTTTTGTCATATTTGATGTAATAATAATGTGTCTGGTCTTTATCCGGCTTCTAATTACTAAATGGATGTTTGGGTAGTATATGCATACAGACTGTTCTGTTTATCATTTTTAGTGAAAATGTTTATCTGACCTATGTAAATCTGCCCTCTGAAGATTGCCCTTTATAGAACTTTTAGTGTTCACAGCATAATTACTAACTGGTATTTATGTAGATTTTTTGAATAATCTCACGGGGAGTGGAAAAAATCGCATTATGCCAGTTTTGTGGGTTTTTCTCCCCTCTCCAAAGTTGATTCAGAAAGTATTATGTGCACTTTGTGTGTCTGGCTCTAGGAGCCTGTCTTGTAGCTGAGTTTGGATATTTATCTGAGTGACGTTTCTTTCTTTTCTAAGATAAATTGGGTTTTGCTTGCTGCCTGTCCCCCCCTCCTGTCTCACCTTAGTCCCCCTCCCTTTCTGAAACCTCTCTACCTATACATGTGCTGTGCAGTGACTCTCTGCTCCTCAGAGTACTGCTGACCTCTAGCTTGCTCTTGAGTTTCCCTTTAATTCTCCCCTTTGTTCTCTCCCATTGTTCTGTTTATCATGTTTAAAAGAGTTGGAGTCATTTGATTATAGCAAAATTATTTTAATTTTAGTAGGTAACAAGAGTTCATTTTGGGTAGTTGGTTGTTGGGAGGGGGGGGTTGGTTCATTGTGTTGGATCCATTTATCACACCTCCAGTTTTTATAATATGCCCTTTTGAAAAATATTATTGATATTTTACATTTTTGCATTTACATAGTCGGTCCTTTTAGTGTTTGTCAGGGCGAGCTTAAAATGAGCTTTTGAGACAGGTAAAAAGTTGACAAGTCAAGAGGCTGTGATGACCTGTCCCTCAGCTGGCAGAACTACAAAGCAAGAGAATTGTGCTGCAGTGCCTGCCTTAAAATCACTGCGGCTTTCACAGTGCGCTCTCAAGGAGTGGGAGCAAAGGAACCTTATAGTAAAAATTCTAGAGCAGCAGTCTACAAAATAATAATAATAATAATAATAATAATAATAATAATAATAATAATAATGTGAAAATAATTGACATTTACATTTAAATGCAATTAAAATAAGTGTTATAGAAAATTTAATAATATATTTGGATTCTACCCCACAGCCCACTTTTTTTAAAAATATTTTTTATTAGCCTCCTACTTTTCACATTTGTGAATTTGGCTTGATAGAGGTCAAACGGCCACATTTTTGCTTTTATTGTTTTTATATGTTTGTAGGGACTTGTTTATAGTTAAAGTTGGTTTGATACTGCTTTATTTTCAGATGGTTTGTCTGCATGTATATTGCACCACATTTGTACAGTGGTCATGGAAGTCAGAAGAGGGTTTTGGATCTGCCAAACTGGAGTTGTAGATGATTGTGAGCCCTATGTAAGTGCTGGAAACGGAACCTGGTCTCTTGGAAGAGGGGCCAGAGCTATTAACTATCTGCAGAGTCCTCTCTATCCCCATATTTTCAGATTTTTAACAACTTAATTTTTACTCCTTCCTGTGCTTGTTTATAACGTATGATGCCTTACCAGATGTTTGTACAAATTTTTCCAGGATCAGTTTTTTTAAATAAATAATTTATTCATTCTTTTTATATTTGTCTTGATCATTTTACTTAATATAGATTTACTGTAGAATCAAGGTAGTTTCTGATTTTAAAATTCTATTGAATTGTCACAGCTCTTTGACCACTATTCCACTGTATCTATTGTAGACTCACAGGTTTAAAAATATTTGTCAAGCTAATTCTTCAGATGGAATTGCTTTACTATGATTTATCTATTCGAAAACAACAGCATTCTCTTTTCAATGATTATTTTAATACTCAAGCCACTTGGTTTTTTTTCTACATTTAGAGACGCTTTCGACAGTGTCTGGAGTCTATACCCAAGTTGCAGTTTTTGATCCTCTAGTATTTAGATAAACTGGTAGGTTATTCTTCATAGTATCTGTTCATACTTACCCCTCTTTCTTTTTTTCTGGGGATGGGCATTATTTGGTGGAATCCCTTTCTCTTGGTTTGTAGTTCATGCTCTTATTATTGTGAGTGGTTGGGTGTCTTGTAACCAGTGGAGCTCTTCAGCTGACCATACATAGCATGAAGCTGGGTTTGTGTACCTGCAAAGTCCATTCAGCCAGCTCTTCCTGTTCCTTTGGTTGCTGTTGAGAGGACATGTGTGGCACTTGCTGCTGTGCAGCTCCTCCTCGCCTCCACTGCTGCTCTTCTTGTACCATTTGCAGTTCTTCAGTGCTTTGTGTGGAGATGTCTCATTTTAAAATAGAAAGAGGAGAAACTCTGAAAATTCTTCCACCATAGAAAGCCACAGGATTCAATAATGTAAAATTATAGTGGTTTCTTAAAGTCTTCAGAGAATTGCAATTATTAACACCAGGAGTAATTTTCTTTCTTTCTTAACTTACAGTTGTTAGAGAACAATTTAGAAAATTGATGATTCTGTCAAAAGTCAGGATGGGTAGGATACATGCTCCGTCTGAATATGACAACATTAAAAATCCCCAACTTTTAGTAACTGTGAAAAAAGAAATCTATTTTATACTCCATTAGACTGGTACACATCATAAATAATTTATAGGAGTCCTGGTTCCTGTCTGTATCAGTGTATTAAGGATGATAAACTAGTTGCCTTAGACTTTTTAAAAAATATATGCAGTAGCATTCTACTTTCTGTTCCCAGCATTACTTTCTATTCCTTCTTCATTAGAGAAATATATTAGGCCTGGAAATTTCTAGTCAGTGACTATAGGACTGGAATCCTCCTTGGAACCTACAGAAGACCATTCAGGAACCACTGGAACGTTAATCTGACTCCTAACTAGATTCCTTGGAGAACAGTTCTGCCTTTGTGGGCTCACTTTCCTTGTCTTTCAAATAAACTTAGATGTGTCAAGGAGTTGCTCTGAGAATTCACAAGAGATTTGTCACTATCTTGTCCCTTCCTTCCCTGGTGGTAGTGGTGTGGGTCAAGCTGAGACCTTTACAGATGCCAGGTAAGTGCCCTACCACTGAGATACCCCTCAGTCCCTAAAAGCTTTCATTAAATTATTACTGCTGTGAGGTCCCTCACCTCCACCCCAGTCGTGCAAGGACGGAGTAGATCACAGAAGTCTTGTTCACAATTACTTGCCCTGTATATGGCGTACCCTGGCTAGCCTCCTAACCCTTGGAGATGTCTAACCATCCCAGACTTTCCTAGAGAAACCGTTGGGGAAGCAGCAGAGCAGGTGGAATGTGAGTAGTTCTTTGCATCTCGGTCTTGCAGTCTCTAGCAGTGTAAGGAACCCACTAGTACCAAGAGATGGGAGGAGGACTCATTGCTGTGGTTGGGTTTCAGAGGCACAGTTTGCCAAGAAGAGCATGAAGCTGATAAAGTTTGTGATGAGAGAGCCGGTTCTCAAGTTCCACGTGTGCGCATCAGAGCAGATGCTTGCAGGTCTGAGTTTGGAGTTCCTTTGAGTGGTTGTTAGTGGGGATATTTTGAAGAGGTCAGGAAAGCCTTGTTGTGAACTCAAGTGTGGTTTTGCTCATCAGCTGGGAGAGTCTCCACCAGCTTGAAGATGGTTTGGGAATCCAGCACAGGTGTGGATGCTGAGGCAGTAATGGTGGCTCTGGGCATGAAGTCTAAGAAAACTTGCCTTGTTCTATGTGCAGTCTTCAAGGATGACATAATTCTCTATATTACATTGAACACACAGAACTTAACACTTTAAAGGAAGAACTGTAGCAATGTATAAAAACATATATATGCATGCCCAGAGCAAGACACAGCAGCAACTGCTTTGAAGTGTTTTGACGGGGCATTGGCCATTAGGAAAGTGGATTCTTTGCCTATAGTAGAACTAGAATTTTGAATGCAGGGTCCTGCCCTGGATCTAAGACTTCTCTTGCTTTCAATCCTTTTGAAAATACAAACTGACAGGGTGGTTGGAACAATATTTCTTCTGGTCTGCTTCTGAATAAAAATGAAATCTGTTCAATAAAGCATTTGCTTTTTACCTTATGACCTCATGCTAAGTCCTGTTGATAAGTGTAGATTATGTATGTCTAAATAGTTATATATACACAGTATTTAATGCATGCATACATACATATTACATACACACATGCACATGGCAAGGTTCCTTATTTTCCCACGTATCAAACTCTTATTCTGAAGTGAATGGTGCAGTCTGAGGTAGATGCTGTCACATGGAGAAAATGACAGCTGACTTCTGACCCAGAAGGGAGAGACAAATGGAAACCACAGGAAGTGCTACAGGCTTTGTTGACAGCTCTTCTGGTGATGGTCTTGGTTTCTCTGAAGACACCCAAACATTCAGCACTCAGCTTGTTCCCTGAAGAAGGATTTTCCTTACAGATGGCTATAGATTTAATCAGGGACTCCTCAGTTCTATAGAAAACGTGCTTAAATGGAGCACTCCCTTTCCAAGGGATGCCAGATAATTGAGTTATACCTAATCTTGAACTGTTTAACACACGTGTACACACACGTCTCATTTCTGTGTGCTGAGAGGTGTTAAATGGTTTGAAAGCTGTAATTAAATAGCTGGGATCGTGCTGCAGAACCACTGAACATTAGTCTCTCAGCCCTGAGTGCTAAAATTTAACCTGAGTAGCTGTGACTAATCTAGTCTTTGTAACACATTTGAGTTAAGAGGTGTGTGTTCCTGTTCATGTACTTTCTCATTAGCACTAATATTGCTAATGGGAGTGACAGATGTATTTTGGTTTTGCTTTCTATCACTCAGCCTTTTAGAGTGCTAGCTCCTTAGAGGAGGTAATTTTTTTTTCTTTGGTACATTTATGGACCTCATTGTTTAATAGTTTTACTCAAAAGAGAGTATGTCTGTGGGGACTGTCGTAGCTGGTGGGCTCTTGGGAGAAGTTTGGATTAATGATTAGAATCATAAAGGAAATGATGGTGTTGATTCATGTGAGCAGGGATACCCATATACTTATTTGTTGCCATGTGTCTCAAACATTTCTCCCCATTTGTCATGCATTTGAAAGAACCATTTCTAAGTTCCGGACTTTGTTTGCATGTGCTCTGGGTTTCTTTCCAGGTTTTATTTCTGCAGTGATAGTATTATGGGGAACAGTTAGTGTACTTGGGACTACTGAGAGAGATTCAGCTGTGTAGTCAGGTAAATTAGAACTTGCCAAGCTGGCTTGAGACTGCACCATTATTTCTGAATAACTTCAAAAATGGCCATTTCCAAGTTGTGAACTGTCTCTTCTCTTCTTTAAGAAAGGATCTTAATCTTGTGTGACCGTGAATCTCTACTCCTTTTGCCTTTACCTCTGGGTTGCTGGGCTTGTACCACAATATTCAGTTTATGCAATGTTGGTGATTGAATGCTGTGTAAGCATTCTACCAACTGAGCTACACCCACAGCCTTATTTTTGTATGCCTTGTAATACTCTAGCCTTCTCCAGCTGTGAACATGAACACGTTAAGTCTTATAAATAATATAGAAGAAAAAGGATTTGGAAATTGAGAAACTGGGGTGTGAGTCTTGGTGTGACTAGTTTGAAGTCCTTGAGCAACTCCTGAACTCCCCTGAGCCTGAGGATGTCCAGCAGACAGGTGACAAGTGATTAGCATCCAGCACAGGCACCTCACAGGATACAGGATGCAGATGGTCTACACCTGGTCGAGGGTCTGGTGCGTGTGTGCCTCAGTCAGGGAGAGGAAGGCACTCAGGTAAAAGATACAATCATTTGATAATAACAACTGGCAAGATAAAATTATACTTGTGTTTAATCTTGAAAAAACAATTTTTTTTTCTTGTTAGAGACATTTTTTTGAGATTTTTTTTAATTTCTGATATTTTATAGACCCATTAATATGTTTTTATATAATCCAGATTTTAGTGAATTAATTTTTTGAATGACAGTATTCTTCTACATGAAACACTGTAGTAATAAGATTCTTCGAGGAGGCAGTGAACTTACGAAATCCATCGGTCCTTTTCCGTCCCATAGTGCAGTAATGCTAGCCGCCATATTAAATTTCAATCAGTAACAGTGTTCTCATTAATTACTACAGCTGTTTTGATGGTGAGTAAATTGCCATTTGCAATGTTGTGTTATATTAACAAACACAACTAATTGCCAACCACAAATAAGCAGTAGGTTTTTTAAAAGCTTCTATCAGTAGTTTGAAGTAGGCACTGCTGCATGGTATTTTAGTTGGCGTGGAAAGACAGGTCATGACAATCAGGGATACATTTGTAATACAATGTAATGTAATTAAAAAATACATGTAAGTATTATTACTTTACCAGGAACCTTTGAAATATGGTTTATTTAAGGCATTTTACCCCACCCCCATATTATTAAGATATTACTAAGATATATTGAGAGTTGAAGCTAAAAAATGCATGTAGTCAGTGTGGTACATGAATCATAGATTTAAATTGCTTGTAATTTTAAAGGCACTTAGGGGAATTGTGAAATTCTCATAATGCATTCTTATGTTTGGAATAGGTTAGAGGAACAATAGTCTAGTTATTTTAGGATTTCTGTCCTAAAAATAGGACCTTTTGAGTTGTTAAACCTAAGGTAGCCATATGTGAGCAAATCTATGTCTAGTTCTTGTGAACTGCTTTTTATATTTTCGATTTAAGCCTCTTGTGTTTAGTGAGGTAGTTAAGTGGTGTATAATTTCTGTACAGGCCACAATCTTGTTCTTGTAAACTATACAGCTGGAGGGCTGGCAACAGCATGAGCGGTGTCAGTGCCTTTAGAAGGGAGTCAGTTAAATGGCACTTGGAATTTTGATGATTATTGCTTTGAAAAGCCCGAAAATCACAGGTCTTGGCTTTATGGTTTAATTACTCGCTTAACAATTACGAGTGATTCACTAAATCAGAGGCTTCCAAACAAATAACATCAGTAACTCTCTCATGCCTGAGCAACGCCAGTTTTCTTGACAATGGCTACCAAACTGTGTTTAGTTAATATAAACTGTTAGTTTAGCAGCAAGCAGTCGAGCTTTGAGCAGCCATTGATGAGGTTCCACTAAATTGAGCACTTCTACCAGTGGTGACACTGGTGTCTCGATGACTTCAGCATGCGTCCTCAGAGCCAGTTGGGGAAGCACATATAGTAATTATCCACATCCTTTCTTGATACTGGATTTAATAATAATGAGAGCTGTCCAGCTTTCTGGGGCTTCTAATTAATAATTGGTTCTTAAGAACACAGCATGTGGCTTCTCACAGTTTGAATGAGCTTAGGAAAATAGGGCAAGCTTAAGGTCCCACATACTTTGATGAACAAATTGAAAAAGCAGTGTAGAAGAAGAGCAAACTGTAGGCTGAGACTCAGGTGTGCTGGTGTGAAAATTTAATTTGTGTCTTTATTGACCCAAGTGCTCCTTCCTTGCTGTGTCTTAACTTTGTGACATTTCTGTAAGTATACCTCTCTCCCATCCTGCCCTTTCTCACTGGTCAACCTTTTCTTTCAAATTGACTCTCCAGAGTCAGATGACTTCCTAGGCTTCAAGTATGCGCCATACCCTTGCTCTCTAGTAAAATGGTAAAATATGTCTGGCCCTGAACTTACACTGCTTTCTCATGTGGGAAAATTGTATGCATGCATTCAGTAGAAAATGCACTTTGAATAGTGAATTTTGAACTTTCCCAGGTAAAAGATCTGATGCTCTTAGTATGGGCTAAGGACAATGAGCTACAGCCTAGATTCAGCCCCAGTGATCAGGAGGGGAGGTGACTCATGGACTGTTAAGTGTATTGGTGTGTTGAATGTGCTCATTGCCAACTCATGAAGGATTTATTAGCATAAAACCTCACTAGCCAAGCAGCAGTATTAATGGAAATAACCAACCAGTTCAGTTCTTCATCTAAGGGAATAATAATAGCGAGTGGTTATTAGGGTAACTACACACACACACACACACACACACACACACACACACACACACACACACACACGTTAAATATTTTAACCATTGTTCCTGCACGAGCTTGTCATTTTATGGTGCCTGCCTCAGGAATGACCAAGAGTTAGAGTGGCTGAGCAGTTCACTCACAGTAACTGGTCACTTTGACTCCAGACCTGCTCTGGGTTGTTATGCCATGCTGTTTCCTTACTAAATCTGACTTAGTATAAGTGCGTGTTGCCTCTTAATTGTCAGTACTGTGTCAGTACTATGATCCTTTGTTGCAGACACATTTTTATTAAGTTTTTGTTTTAATGGCTTTGGTTATTTTAGAATAATAATATATGACAGTTTTTTAACATTTCTGTGTTTTCATTTGAATAGTTTTTTTCCCATAGGTGAATGAAGTCTGGAATTTAATAGTCAACAAAGTTTTGCTTGTGTTCTGATTCACAGTAATACATTTACACCATCACCCAGTACATAAAACTCATTAGTTCTTCTGTAGGAAACTCTTTTACTTGCAATTCATTATTTTCTGTCCTCTTTTCTCTTGTATTTATTCCATTTTATTATACCAATATTATTTGTAAACTGCAAAATAGTCCTCTAGTAGTTAACCAGCTATTTGACAAATCACCACAGACCAGTGGAGTCTCTGTTCCCCCTCTGCCCATGCGGGCCTCGGGCACATGCTCTTCTAATTTTGTTAGTTCTGCCAGCAGGCATGGTGAGCGATTGGATTCTGAGGTTGGATTAATGTTTTTCCCAAGGCTGTGAGACTTTCTCCTTTGCCATTTCATCATGGTCCTTTGGGGGTCTGTGGGAGTCAGTGACATTGCTGGGAACTTGCCTTCCCAGAAATTCCCTCTCCGAAGCTTTTCTGTGGCAGGGAGGTTTTCTATAACAGCTGTAGAAAACAGTCTCTTTCCAGTTATCTCTTTTCTCTTTTGTCTCTTATATTGCTGGTCATAGTACATATATACACCTTAGCAATGAAAAAGATGCAGAATTGTCTCATTTTGTCCTCATGTCCTGTTTCCTGGGCAGACCTTACCACAAGCCATGAGGATATCGATACTTGTTTTTTACATAGAGTAAGCTGATAGCAAAACCCAGATAACCTAACACTATCTCAGTTTGAGGTGTCCCTGTCACCTAGTCCGTTCCTGAGTGAGCAGAGGTATGTTTGAGTGCCTCCTGTGCTGGGTCTTTCAGGCTCCCGGATTACCAAGGCATATGAGACACATAGGCTGCTATTCTATTTTGACATATAGTCTACTGGGAAAGATAGACAAGAAAGCGGGTAGATGTGTTGACAGGCACTAAGCACTAGAATGTGAAGATGTATAAAGACACCTGTTGGATCTGATGAGTAAATTGTGGGCTGTTTTCTCTCTACGTATTTACACACCCCATGGATCGCTAACTCTCCACCACACCAGGTCCTTCAAAGAGACTCCAGAACTGGGAAAGGGTTTTCACATGTAAAAGCTGTGTACTCAAGACCAAGATGTTTCCCAGAATGCAGCTAAACCAGAGGAAGTGCCATCACCTGCTTGTGTATTTGTAGTAGTCTCTTCAGCTCAGGTTGGCTCTAAAGCAGAATATGTGTTTGAACACAGTTCTTATGAGATCTTATATGAAATAAAGAGTTTGAGGTACAGATGGAATATCTCTTATTTGAAAAGCTGGGGACCAGAACTGCTTCAGATGTTAGAAAATTTTGATTTTGGAGTATTTTCTGTAGTTTTGTATTTGTTTATTGTTTTGTTTTTAACTGTTTGAGCATCCTCTATTTGAAAATCTCAGGTGCTCCCCCAAAATCTCTTTTCAGGTTTTCATACTAGTGTTGCATAAACCAAGCTAGTCTGGAGAATGGACTACAAAAACAAAGCAACAGTAAAAAAAATGGGCACTGTTTGAGTTTGGGTGTGGGTCGTGTCCACAAAGGTCCATGTGTGAGAAACATAGTCTTATGTCAGAAGATGGTCCGGAAGGAGAGGTCAGGTCACTTGAGCTGTGCTCATAGTGAGACTGGAAGCCCTGCTCTCTTCCGTTTCTGACTCCTGGATTTTCTCTCCTTGCTTTTGCTCCACCGCTCTCACCGCAGTTTGCCTCATTGGAAGTCCAAACCATGAGATCACTTGGTCTTTGACTAGAAGCTCTAAATCCACAAGCCATAGTAGAAGCTTTTTCTCTTCAGGTAATTGGCTATGGTGTTTTACTGTGATTGGCCAGTAGAGATCATCAGGTAGCAGCATTACTGCTCTCTATACCTGAGGAGTTCTCACAGGGGCAGCTGTCCTGCCCTGATTATTAGGCAGCTCCCTTCTCTACCAATGAACAGCCACAACAGCCTAAAACTAGCTATCCTCCAGCAGCATTATGGAATGCTGCTTCTGCAGGTCATTCCTGTGTGTCTGTCTCCAGGCTGTGGTACAGTTTTTGTTTGTTTGTTTATGCACAAACCTATGAGGCCTGTTTTCCTGCTCACCTCCCTCACCTTTGCTGTGGCCCTGTGACTAATGACCTTCTCTGATCTAACTGGCACAGGCATGGCATTTTTATGCATCCTTTGGACCCAGGTGTGGATGAGGGCTCGTAGGTCTTTGTCCTCAGGCATCACTCACAGCCAGTGAAGTCAGCATCGCTGTGAGCTCAGTCCTAAACTGTAGCATTTTCTGCAGCTTCACTGGCTGTTCCTCTAGGCAGCTGAGATGGGAGTCCTCTTCTAGTCAACTCTGAGCATAGACATTGAAAGAGATTCTCATGCTCAAGTCTGTCTGACACTGATGGGGCATGGGAAATCCACACTTCTTGTTCATGTGGGCATGGCACACAGGGTACACCATTAGAAACTTCTGATAACTCTTAAACAGAACACTTAGCAGAGTCCTACTTCCTGAGAGAGGGTCAGGTACCAGAAAAATTTGTTGCCCTAGAGATAGCTCAGTTGATAACATAAAGTGACTTTTTTTTATATTTGAAAATTAACAGTTTAAAGTTTTTTAGATATATTTGCCTATTTTATAGAACTTAAACCAGTTCAGACCTAGGTTTTGATTTTGCATCAGAAACTGACCCATATAGTCCAGAACTTCTTTGTCAACCTTGCTTTGGTCTTTAGTCTTTCAGCTAGCACACTGTTGAAGGGATCAGCCAGAGCCCTCAACGGTGGATGAGCCAAATGGAATTAAGAAGGGCTATTCAGAAGACAGCAACAGTGGTTGGAGATCAAGGGACTACACTGCAAGGAAAGATATTAAGGTCTTGGAGTTTATGAAGTCTGGTAAGCCAGGACTATGAGTCATGATTTGGAAGAAGAGCTCAGGTGGGAAGAATTGAAAGGAGGTACCTAAAATTTCATAGGATGTAGAAATGAAAAAACTTAGCAGAAGGCTTATGTGCAAATAATGAGACTGATTTGAAATACAGGGCTTGGGGCTCTTTGATATGTGTAGCCTTTGACGTTACGGCCCTGTGTGAGCTGGTTTGGCTTGGGAATCCAGACCAAAAAGAACAGTCAGAGTCTGTAGCTTCAGAGCTGCTGTGTAATAGTGATAGGCTCCTGGAGTTGCTCAGGCCAGAGAGCAGAGCCTTCCAGGACAGAGATGGCTACCTCTGGCTTTGTCTTAGTGTCTGCATGCCTTTGACAGGGAACAATAAGATGTGCTGTTTGATTGTGAACTGACTGGCTTTTGTCCTGGGTCCCTCCTGCAATCTTCCTTTTTCATGTTGCGTTATCCTAGGTGCTCTTCTCCTCTTTCCCGACCCTTAGTCCCAGTGTTCACAGTCCCTCTCACCCAGGCTGTGCTCTAATTGGCAGAGCTGTAACCTGGTAGCAGCAGTTCTGTATTGCCTGCTCCTAATTGGTGTCAAGAGCTGCTAGCAGAGTACAGCCATGTTGGATTGATTGATAGATTTGCTGCTGTCATTGCCAGGCTTCTGCTTGACCAACAGTTCTGTGTGTAGCTTTTGAAACTAAAAATTAATATGTTAAATCTATCCCATGGTATCCTCAGTGCATCTGAAATAAAATCAGCTATTGACCATTAAGGAATACTTTTCGTGTTACCTGAGTTCCCTTGGGCTTGCAACTTGCAACTCCAAATTTTATTCTGTTTCTCACAGCTGGTTGTTTTCTTGCTTTCCTAATGCGGAGTAAAGCTGCACTATGTTTCACACTGCCTGCTGCACAGTGGCTTTCTTCTTTTCAGAAAATAACGCAAGCATGGTGTGTAGGGTGGGGAAACACAGAAACATTGAAAATACTCCTTCAGAACTTGAAAATTCCAACCATTTTACATTGGTGAGTGAGTGTGTACATCACTAGGGTAATGCTGATTCAGAAGTGACACAACTTCCCTTTCAGAGGCTCTTTCATGTAATTAACATGTATGTTAAAGGTATAACAACATTTAGGCAAAAGGCTGTAATTTATGATTAGTTTACACAAACTACTGCCTGGAAGTTACAGGCTACAAAAGAGTACATTTTAAAATTTCATTTTGATACTTTGATTAACACCGTAGATAGCCAGTAAAATGAAACAGTACAGTGACTTTACAGCAACCAGATATTTCCAAAGACTAAATGTCTGGTGTTTTTGTTTTCCTGAGTTTATGTAGCAAAGTCTTAAATTTATGTAGCAAAGTCTTATAAAACCACATTTCTATTACAGCAAGATATTTGGTCAATCTTTACCAATAACCATTGTGCAAAGCATTCTGATAACAGTACTATCTAATGTGTGTTTGCATTGTGGGGATTTTTCAAAGAACTTTCATTCAGTCTTTTGAAAAGTCCAAAGTCAGTTATTATTTTTACATTTTATTGATGGGGGAAGACCAAGAATCTAAAAGTTTTAACCTTTGAAAATCATGGCTGCCACATATGTGTCTTAGTTATGACTTGCATAAATCCTTGGGACTCTACGTCTAGATTATGGCAGTGACTCACCAAGATGATCTCATCTCACTATGATGCTTTAAGTCTCAAGTGGCCTTCCATAGGCTCATGTTTGAGTGTTCAGTCACCCCAGATTTGGTACAAATTTGAAAGTCATGGAGCTCTAAGGCTGCTGGGCCTGCCTGATGGAAGTAAGATTTGTTGTATTCCACCCCCTCTGCCCCACTCTCTGCTTTCTGACCCACTGCTATGTTAATACCGCCTAATTCCTATGGCCGCAGACAGAACCGCTCTATCCTACCTGCTGCTGTTCCACAGTAGACCGAACTACTCTGAAAACTCAATCCTTACTTGGTCACAGCAGCATGGAAGTGACCAATACACCTGTACCCTGTGCAAAAGGCAGTGAGTGTGCTCTTGCTTTTGACCATAGAGGGACCATACAGGCCTCTTGGGGGGGGGGTTGTTTTATTTAGACGATTGATGTAAGCACTGGTAAAAACATTTGAAGTGCTAAAGGGCTGAAAGAGTAATTCATGCTATAGATGTAGGCTTGTCAGGCTTGAACAAAGAGAAAATCTGGCTTAGTATCTTAAAGAAGGTCTGCTCTGGCATTTTAAGAAGGGGAGGATGTCAGGATTTGAAACAGGTTTGACATTTGGACTGAGAGAAAGGTGGAATTAAAGGTGTGGAGAGGAGAGAATATGGGTTCTCTTTCAGGTCATTGAGTAACAAGATTTAGTTAGATGTATGGTGTAGGGTATAAAAGAAGTTTTCTCATATCTGATAGGCTAAGAAAGTAGAGTGGGCAAGCTCACTCTGGTGGAAGTGCCAGTTAAATAGCAGGTGAGGAGAAAGGAAAATCTGTTAGAGACGTAGCACAGTCTTCTAAGCAAAGACACTCCTGATCTGAGAGCCTCATCATCATTCATACAGATTTCACAGCACAACATTGCTGAGCTTCTCTTAATGTTAGTGGAGGCCAGAAAGGAAGAGGGAGCTAGGTCATAGTGACTATCTCTGCAGCTTTAGAGATTATGAAAAACCACCTTACAGCTTAAGATTTCTGTCACTTTTGGTTTGTTATCAGACCAACAAACAAGCATTTCCAAGAGTAAGTAAGGATCCAAGTAGCTGCTGATTCTTCCTCTTACCTGCCTCTTTTATCAGGTAAGCTCAACGTGCTGGGGGCATCGTGGCTGGCTACCATTTGAGAAGTAACATTCCTCCTTAGTGATAGTTGGAAATGTGGGTTAAGCTAAGGCAGGAGCTCTACTAGCTGGCAAATATCTGCCATTTTACCACGTAGGGTAGCTCTCTGTTCTCACCCACATATGCTTCCATTCTGTCTATTGGCTTTGCTGCAGCCCTGGCCAGCCCAGTGTGAAGCCCAGTGACCAGAAGGGTGCTCAGCTCTAGAATGGATACATTTGTTAGAGACATTGGAAACCTTGGTTTGGAGCCGAGGAGAAGGACCAGGCATGGAAAGAGTTCTGGAACTCCCCTTTAAAGACTGCAGTCTGGGAATGAGAGAGAATGAAAAGGAATGCCAAGATGGTGAAGACATAATTGGGGAAATGCTCTCTTGTATAGCAGACTGAGGAAGAGTTGCACAGGAGAGTGTCCAGGAACCCCTAGCATAGTTAAGAGAGGAGGGTTATGAAAGCATTTGTGGGGTGAGGTTTCTAGAGGCTCCGTGGCCTGAGCACCAGTGAGAGGGTCCTGAGGTAGGCACAGTGCTAAGCAGCTGTCTTTAGGTAGTATACCTAGGCAGAAGTAGAGTGTTGCAGTCACAAGCTAGATTTGAATGATTAAAAAGATGAAACACCGAGATGGTTAAAGTCAAGACACCAAGTTTTTAAGGTGATGAAGAATGTGAACCTTAAAGAAGCAGCAGTTTGGGAAGTTTGTGTGAGTATTGAGGAAAGACGTCAGTGCTGAACGAAGAGCCAGTGGGGCAGATTCTTAGCCTCTTGGCGGGAATTGGGTGGAAAGGTGTTGAGGGCATCAGGATTAGACTTGAACAGGAGAAGGAACTGATCAGCTGTCTGTGGGGGATGGCAAGGAGGACAGCTTTCTGCTGTAGATCGTGGGCACAGCATGGTGGAAGAGAGCTAATTCCTGAAGAGTCTGGCAAATGAGGTACTGACTTAGTGTCACATGATGGCGAGGACAGCCTGAGGAGAGGCTG
Organism: Micromys minutus; assembly: GCF_963924665.1. Classification (NCBI taxonomy): domain Eukaryota; kingdom Metazoa; phylum Chordata; class Mammalia; order Rodentia; family Muridae; genus Micromys; species Micromys minutus. The sequence continues at coordinate 47,524,849 of NC_137953.1, forward strand.
AAGGCCTATACCAGGGATGAGGGTGAGACACCACACAGGGAATGTTCATGAATATCTGTTTTAGGGGACTTGGAAAAAGCAAGAAACATCTGTCTGTCACAGTTTTTCGGCATAGGAATTTTGCTTTTTTTAAAAAAGGCTTTTAAAAAAACCATTATCCACTTTGCTTGTCTGAGGTTCTACTTAGTATCTTTAAATGAGCTGCTCTTTATGGTGTAGGGTATGGATACCAATGTCAGAGAACTTTGAGGAACATAGTTTATTAAAACAACTCACCACAGACATTACACATAAAGCCACTCAAGTTAACATCCACAGTAGCAGCTCCAATGGAGTAGACATGTATCCATCTCCCAAATTCAACGCTGAGAGTCATTCTTCTCTTCTAGCCTCTGAGACCACCTGTACACATGTATGTATGGGGGTGTAGACATCCTTTAAAAGAAAATAGGTCTTTTTAAAAGATCTATAAGGCTGTCAAGGCAGCTTCTTAGTGCAGCCAGTTCTGACAGATTGCTTCCTCTATGAAAGAATCAAACACAGATCTATTTTAAAAGTTCTGTAAGTTACACTAACTAAATTAAAACTCACATCAGTATCTTGAAGCTATAACCAAGAAGGAACATTGTTACTTGTAAAGGAAGGTATTTATTTAATTAAGTTCAGACTTAGCATTGGAAGCACCAACTGGAGGGACTCCAGTTCTCAGAGGGGGAGCGAAGTCTTGTGGACTGGGTTTCAGAGCCGAAGGGGAAGCTTGATGCGTGATGGACTGTCAGTAGTTTGTGTGTGGTCTGCATCTGGTCCTTTTGAAATTAGCCTTGTTTACCTGCAGTACACCTTTCCACCTGTTCCAGAAGAGTCCCGACCTCTGTATTCCTTCTTCCATCTTATTCCCTTTTTGGTATTATCACCCTATAAGTATTGTGTTGTGTTTTGAGAATTTGTTTTTCTTCTTAAGCCCCTTCATCCTCTTCCTCCAAAGAGAAAGAATTCAAAGAATCACCCTTTCATCCATTATCAGTGACTTTTCAATTGATTGTGTCTTTTTACTTTTGTTCCAATGGAGATCAAAGGCTTACCAGTTTACCCTGGTATTCATCTTCTTCTCAATGCTGGACCTTAATGAAATGGGCTGGGGCTGATTATGCTGCAGCCTTAGATCTCTCTCCAGGTATGTGATACCTACATGGCTGGGCATTGCTGTCCGTCACAGCTGTTTTTATTTTATTTTATTTTCCCTTCTCTTCCTTACCCTGCATCCTCCAAACAAGAGTACAAGCATGTATGTGGGGGTTTGGGGGAAGAGGGTGATGGTGGTGATGTTAGAAAAGCTGGAAATTGGGTGTTTCGTACACAAAGTAAAGCCTGTTTCAAAAGCACATATCCTGTGTCTATGTAATACTTAGTTCTGCTTAAATCAACTTTGTGTTTTTCACATGAATCCCATGTTAAAATATCTGTCATAGAATCTTGAATTAGTATCACATAGCTGTTTATGTTTTGTTTTTAAAGAAGCTTAAAGAAAAATATACTGTAAATTGTTGCTCTGAGTGCAAACAGTCAAAGTCATAGTTGTGATGTTTTTGGCAGAATGAGGTCAGGAAAAACCAGTATTTATATTTATCTTTATATTTAAGAATACTTACCTGGGCTTTAATGATAAAACATGGAATCAGTCATGTGTATTTCTAATCTTAACCATTCCATCCACACAAAAAAGTGGGTCTGGACATAGAAATCTGTCTGTAAACATAGCTGTTATTTGCTTAGCTATGTTGGCATATTCTGACATTTAAACCAACGAGAACATCAATATAGTTTTGAAAATAGCTATTCTTACAAACACTCTGTGTTTTGTAACTAAACAAAACAAAATAAACACCCCGAGATTTAAGATTCTGTTGGTGCTCTTAGATTAATCAGATTCCTGCTTCGCACCTCCTGACTGTCTGCTGGACGTCTGGAAGGCATGTGCTCTTCTCTTGCTTGAGCATATTGTTCTGACCATTACAAAGTCCCACTCTGACCTTTCAGGCTCTGTGTAGGAGTGACCCGAGTGCTCACTTGTCAGTTCCTCAGCACACTCAACAATGGGGCAGCAAGGCAAAGCAACATACTTAGACAGACGTTTCCTCGTTATTGGCTAGGTAGATGACCTGCTAACTGTAGGGTAGTTGTTCATAAGCAAAGTTAAAACAAGCTTGGGAATAAATTGTGGTTGAACCACAGGACTGAACAAAATTCCCTAAAAATTGATTAATTCACTTGGATTATGAACTTGGTAAGAATCCTGCTCAAGTGGAAAATAGAACTTGTGCATTCCAAAGTTAGAGTTTTTATTTGTTTATGTTTTTTTATTATTATTATTATTATTATTATTATTATTATTATTATTATTATTACTATAATAATAATTATTATTATTTAGTGTTTAGGAGTAAGAGAAATAGAGATGTGGTACTGAAACCTCTTAGTTAAAGAAAGCAGTGTGGGATTTCGACTGGATGTTCACTCACCTTAGTTGTTAAGTTGTGTCCTAGTGGGATACCAGCCATTTTTAAGATTAATGTTCCTTCTGATGTTTGAGTTTTAAGTGTGGACTATCCATTGATAATGGATGACCAAGGTATTCAGCAGTGATGTCAGTGATGTCAGTGAGTGCCTCCAAGTTTATTGTTATGAAGGTCAGAAGAGCCTTGGCTCTTCCAATTCCAGCCAGTTCCAGCCCTACCTTGGCTGACCTTGAACTCACTTTGTAGCTTAGGTCTTTGAGTTTGTGTTTCTTTTGCTCCAACCTTGCTGGTAGTTGGGATCACAGCTTGCGTGGTACCTACTATTTGTCTTGGTATCTGTCACAGGCCCACGTATTAACTGCTCATATTGCATCAGCTTCACTTTGGACCTTGACACCTTCCCTGAAGCCATGAACTTCTTCAGCTGTCCAGACTCATAATGTTTTAGTTATTCTTCTGTTGCTGTGATAAACACCCTAACAGAAGTGACTTAATAAGGAAGGGTTTGTGTGCCTTTAATCTCAGCATTCACAAGGCAGAGGCAGGTAGATCTCTGTCAGTTCAAGGCCAGCCTATTCTGTAGATCAAGTTACAGCACAGCTAGGGCTACACAGAGAAACCTGTCTCATCTATTTTAGCTAACAAGCCAAAGTCCATCACTGAGGAATAAGTTATAAGAGCTTTGCTCCCAGTTCAATTAACCTAATCAAGGTAATTTCCTGTAGGGATTCCCAGAGGCCAGTCTTCCAGATAACTCTACATTTCATCAATGTATAAACTAACCAGCCCAGCTCTACCCTTTGTCAACTTGGAGGCCAACAAATCACTTGACATCATAGCTTGCTCTCAGGGTCTTTAAAAGTTTCGGAATGGATTAATAGGTCAAAGTCCACATCTCATCTGAGATTTAAGTTATGCTCTTAACTGAGCACATATAAAATAGAAATGTGCTTTAAATGTCCAACATACAGTGCACATTGCCGTTCCAAAGTCGTAGGATTGCAGCATAGCAAGGAATAATCAGACCAAAGTAACACCAGTATTCAGTAGGGCAAAAACCAAACTCTGTATATCAACGCCTGCCATTTGAAATTGCCTAGGCTTCCAGGACTTAGCCCCATAGCTATGCCATCTGTAAAACACACATTCTCTAGGTTTTAGGCCCCTCTATTCCATGCCTGTAGCTTTCCTTGGCAGATGTTCCATAGTCCTGGCATCTCTATTATTTTGGAATCTCCTTTGTAAGTTAGACTTCATCTTCACAGTTACACGCAGTGGCCTCCTAGGACCTTTGTGCATTGATTTTTGACCCAGCTATATACTGATTGGTTTCTGCTACTCTTTGAAACCATGGAACAAGCCTTTATGGCCCTATCAGTTTTGGATTTCCTATGCTTTTGCTGCTATATAGGCTGGATCCTGGTTTCTTTGGACCACAGCTGTGTACTGATTGTGGGAGACGTGCTTCCTGAGACTCTAGCTTTTGAGGAACAGGAAGTCCCTTCAGTTTAGACTTTCTTCAAATAAACTGGGATCTTCACCAGATGGAGCCTCTGAACCTTTGTCCAGTGCAGTGCGGAGGGTTTTTCTTCAGTGGTAATGGTCTGTTTACTTTTATATCATCAGCCTGATGTTCTCCTGAGATTCCTCTGCCAAACAGATTATCTCATTACCTTTAAATTCAGCTTTACCTAAGTTTTCAAGAATAGGCAAAAATGCAACTGGATCCTTAGGTAAAAGGACTCATTAGAGTACTTTTTCCCCTCTGAAAGCTCACAAACCAGGCCTCCACTGTCCACATTTTTCTCAGCATGTTTTGTCTTCCAGGCTTTTGTCAGAAAACCTAGTAAGCTCTGTTTATAGCTTCCAAGAGCTTTTCTGTTTCATATTCGTACTATAAACCAACTCTAAATTTCATATGGCCATTATAGCTCCAGTTCCACTCCTGGGGAAATGTTTTTGTCTCAGTTACTTTGCTGTTGCTGTGATAAATACTGACAGAAGCAACGTAGGAGTGTTATGAAAACGATAAAGAGAGTGGAGGGGCATGTTCTATGGAGTGAGGTGTAGGGGGAAGGGGGTGCCTCTGGCGGGCCCCCCTGAAGGACCAGCCACATGAAAGTATAGTATAGAATAGAGTTTATTCAGGACATGGGGAAGGGAGTTAAGGGGGTAGTAGAGGCAGAGAGGGAGAGACAGAGACAGAGAGACTGAGAAGAGGAGGAGAGGAGTAGAGTAGAGGCTGGCCATGTACACGTGGAGAGTGAGGGGGGAGGGAATGGGGAAAGAAGGGACAAAGAGATAAGGGATCAAGAGAGGCAAAAGAGCAAGAGAGGGAGGAGGGCATAAGCAGTCTCTTTTATAGTGCCAGGTAACTGTGGGGTAGAGTTTAGATGGAATCCTAACTAGGAGGGAAAGGGGGATGGTGTGTGTGTGTGTGTGTGTGTGTGTGTGTGTGTGTGTGTGTGTGTGTGTGTGTGTGTGTGTGTTTCTCACAGTTCAGAATTTAGTCTCTCATACAGAGAAGTCATATGAAATAGGATTTAGCTGGTCATGATCTATCCAACAGTAAGAAACCAGATAGCAATAAATACTTATTTTTATTATTAATTTTCTTCTTTAAAAAAAAAGATCTAAGATCTTAGTCTAAGAACTAGTACAACCCACAGTGGGCAGGTTTTTCTGGATCAAGTATTCTTATCAAGAAAATTCTCTATAGGCATGCTCAGAAGGTAGGTAATTGTGGATTTCAAGGTATTAGTTGACATTAACTATAGCTTTTGCCTTCTAGTTAAGAGCAAGGGTTTCCTTTCTTTTATATGCTCTTCATTAGTGTAAGAAAGCTAATCAGGTGCAGATACACACCACACAAGAAGATGCAGAACAAGCCACTTTTTCTGTGCTTCCATGTGCATTCTAGGAGTCCTCAGGCAGGCAGGTATATCTTGCTAAACCTTTGTTACTTCTGAACAAAGATGTGGCATCAAGGGAAGGCTATCTCAGGTCCTCTGAAAGTAAATTCTGTGTGTGTGAAAGTCTGGTGTGTTCTGTGGGAACATGAGGCTTCCCACTGGCCCTGTGTCCTCACTCCTCAGTGTTGTTGATAAGAAGCTCTTCAGGCCTCATGGCTACCACGGGACCAGCTTCTAATGTTAAAACACATTTTGAATTTCAAAAAAACTTGTCTTGGAATTTAGTTTGGGGAGATGATTTGTGTGGCGTTTCGGCTTTATTTGTTTTTGTAGCTGTGGTGTTCCCTGTTTTGTAGGTGTGGTAAGTTTCTGCTGTTTAGTAAGGTTTCAAGGCTTCTTTATTTGTTTATCTATAAGTTGGGTTTTTTGATGACACCTCCTCCAAGCAAGTGTTAGATTTATTTACTGTTTACTCTTTGGATGAGCCTTAATATACAAAGACTTGTACATTATTAGTCTCATTACTTTGGAAGAAACTGTTTCAAGGAGTGAGCACCAAAACTGGCCTTAGTGCTTTTATTACATTTCTTAAATGAAATTTCAGAGCCTGGAGGAATGTAGCAGTATATTTCAGGAATATATAATTGGCTCGAATTCTTTAGGATGGGGAAATTTATGAAATTATAGTATCATTTTGAGTATAGTTTAACTTTTTGCCTGTGTGTATAGTGAGACCCTCAAATCGTTTTAAAACTAGAGCCATAATTTACTCAAATGTAATAATAACAGCACTAAAACCCTGCTCAGCTGGTATGAACCACTGTTTTCTTTCCCTTGTTCTGAGTTTAATGACATTCCATGGATTTTGCCTCTCTGTGATGATTTATCATGGAGAAACTGGGAATAATAGCTGGGAAATAGCCTCTCTGTGCAGCTGCTATTTTACCGTAAGTAATGCCTCCCTAGCCCGTAAATGCAGTGAGGGGGCAGAGGAGAAATGGTGTTGGAATTACCCACAGCCAAAGGAAGGAGATGTTGTGCTGGTCACCCATGACTAAGCTCAGAGGTCTTAGAAAGTAGGATTTGAAATGCTGTTTTCAGGTGCTTCTGCCTGTAATCCAGTGGAGAACATTATAATTCTTGTTTGACATTTTTAATTTGAAGTAAAAGCAAAGCACCCACCCCAAACTTATATTAGCTCAGCCATTTGTTGGCCTACACTACACACTAAAGTCAGTGTGCCTTGAAAACACAGGAAGGCATGTTGTTCACATCTTAGGACTCCATAGACACAAGCCCACAGACACGTACGAAAACAATCATTGAAACGAGTCAGAAAATGTCCTTTTACTTCGGACTCATTTCTCTTATCTAACAAGAACAAGTTGAGATAACAGTGTTTTTATTGTATATGTTTAGAAGTTCAGAAAACTAACACTGCATTAAAATCCTTTTTCTCTGCTGTTGACAGGGGTTGGGTGTTTGGGAGTTTGAGTGTGATAGGATCCCATCCAGAAAGCAGAATGTTGGCATATTGGGATGACAAGTACCAATTTCCCAGTAATTGTAGGGTTCAGCCACCTTTTTCTATAAGGGTAGGGCAGTCAATATTTTGGCTCTGTGGCTAGTTTGTTGTGTATTCTTTCTTCATTTTGTCTTGTACTCTAACTCTGCAACCAGTTGCAATGAAATTTTCCCTCCATGCACTGGATTGCTAGCATGTGTCACCACACCCTACTTATCTCTTAGAGTTCTCTTTCTTAATGTGCAAGATAAATCATTCTGACCATACTGGTAAACTACTATCCTCAAGAATCATTTTTAGTTCCTGTACAAAATTTCATTATATTTTTCATTATGATAATTTTGTAACTCTCTATCACTGTTAGTGTAATCTTACTTGCCATTGGAGTAGTGAGCAGACACAGATAGTACAAAAATGAAATCATAGGACTGTAATAAAGCCTTGTTTCAAAATGCAAGCTATGGCTCTTGGGCCATTGTTTGTAGACCCCAGTACTCTAGTGATAGTTTGTTCTTGTTCTTTGCTCATACATACACTGCCACTGTGAATCACTCATTCGAGGTAAAGGGATCTTTATAGGGACCATAATGGCACACATAGACATACGTACGTGCAGACATGCACATGCACTGTACATGTATGTGCAGACACACCTACCCCAACACACATTGCTTTTTTTTTAACTGAACAGATGAAATTTACATTTCAAATGTTCTCCCCTTTCCATATTTCCCCTCCAGAACCCTCCCTATCCCATCACCCCTCCCCCTGCTTCTATGAGGGTGCTCCCTCTCCCAACCACCCACTCTCTCCTCCCTGTCCTGGCATTCCCCTACACTGGGGAAAAGAGCCTTCACAAAACCAAGGATTTCTCCTCCTATTGATGCCAGACAATGTCATCCTCTGTTATACATGCAGCTGGAGCTGTTGGTGGTTTAGTCCCTGGGAGCCCTGTGGTGTCTGGTTGGTTGATATTGTTGATCTTCCTATGAAGTTGCAAACCCCTTCAGCTCCTTGAGTTCTTTCTCTAACTTCTCCATTGGGGTCTCCATGCTCAGTTCAATGGGTGGCTGTGACCTTCTGACTCTGTCAGGCTCTGGTAGAGCGTCTCAGGAGACAGCTCTATAATAGGCTCCTGTCAGCCTGCGCTTCTTGACACCAGCAAGAGTGTCTGGGTTTAGTGTCTGCATGTGGGATTGGATGCCCAGGTGGGGTAGTCTCTGGATGGCCTTTGCCACTCTTTGTCCATGTATTTCCTTTAGACAGGAGCCCTTCTGGGTTAAGAATTTGGAGATGACTGGGTAGTTTCATCCCCCAACTGGGGGCCTTGCCTACCCTCTGGATATGGTCTCTATAGGTTCTCCCTCCCCTTTGTTGGATATTTCCTATTAATTTCATCCCTGTTGGGTCCTGGGAGCCTCTTGCTTTCCTGGCATCTAGGACTTGCTGGTGGCTACCCCCAGGTCCCCATCCCCATTGCTGTATCCTTCTATTCAAATTCCTGACCCTCTGTATATCATCCCTGTCTCCTCCCATATGAATCCTTCTTCCCCCTTTTCCCTCCCCCTTCTTCCCTCCCAAATCCCTCCCACCCTTTACTTCCTGTGAATATTTTGTTCCCTCTTTTAAGAAGGACTGAAACATGCACATCTTTCTTCTTCGTGAGCTTCTTGTGATCTGTGAATTGTATCTTGGGTATTCAGAGCTTTTGGGCTAATACCCATTTATCAGACTGCATACCGTGTGTGGTCTTTTGCACACACTGCTTTTGTATGATTTTATTTGGACCTTAAAAGATAAAACATATTATTATCTCTGTATTTTAAATGAAGAAATGGAATTTCATAAAAGGTAAATGAACTCAGAAGAGTTCAGAGCTTTAATATATAGAAAGGATTCACATTGCAGTAGAAGAGTTGGGAAATAAATCTTTAGCTGTATAATACAGGTATTTTGGTCAAAGGAGAATGTTGAGGGGATTAGCTTCTCTTTGTATATGTGGAAGGATGATGGGGGATTACAGCTTCTTGTAGCTTTAAGTTTTTTTTTTTTTATTTTTATTTTATATATATATGATGAGTGCACCGTGCTGTCTTCAGACACACCAGAAGAGGCATCAGATCCCATTACAGATGGTTGTGAGCCACCATGTGGTTGCTGGAAATTGAACTTGGGACCTCTGGAAGAGCACTGAGCCATCTCTCCAGCCCAGCTTTAAAGGGTTTAATTTCATCAGGAGAGACTGTTTCAAGTCAGAAACTAGTTCTGGTGTATGGGTGTCTGCCATTTCATTGTATCCATGGAATTGGATAGAACAGTTCCAGGTTATTTCTGGGTTCACATAATAAAGCAGTCACCAGATGCAACATTTTATTGCTATACATGATGCTTATCTTTTAAAATTAATTATGAATGCTAAACTTGGACTCAGGCTGAAACAGTTTAATACACTAACATTAGTTAGACATCCAGACCTTGCCATAAATAATTATAATTTCTTCATATGCTTTTATTGGGGTTTTTTGGTTTGTTTGCTTCATATTTTTCTTCCTTGGAAAAGTGGGAATGATGATATATGAATTGATATATTTTAGCAGGAGGAGGCTTTACTGTAAAATCTCTGGTTTCAAGTTTACATTTCTTCCTACTAAGTGATTTTATTTTTCTAATTCTCTGAAAGAGCACTCAAGCGGTAGACTCAGGGAGCAGTAAAACATTTGGGATAAAGAATAGGACCGACAACAGATTTATAGGCTGCAAGGGTAGATTTTAAAAATGTGAACTTTACAGATAAATATTGTTTATCTAGATCATGGGCAATAATTAGAAAAATTATTTTCTATCTGTGTATAAGAAACAATTGGAAATCTACCTTCAGATGGAGGGTCATAGTGACATGCTCTATTGGTACTTCCCTGTTGCTGTAATAAGACACCATGACCAAGAGTGACTTATGGAAGAAAAGGAGTAGTTTGTTTTTCTTTCCAGAGGGAGAGTCCATCCTGGCTGGGGCACAGCAGCACTGGCAGGCAGAGCAGCAGGAGAGGGTAAACTGAGCTCCCATAGTCAACTGCAAGCAAGAGCGCCAAGCCCACCCCGGTAACATGCTTCCTCTAGCAAAGCCATGCCTCCTAAACCTACCTGCACCAGCCAGCGTCCACTTCCCATCTAAATCACCATATCCACTACCACTCATACCCCCCAGAGTGATAACATTTCCTTCTTTTTCTTTTCTTGTAACATCACAGACCACTACAGCCAATGTGTACCATTTGTATTGTGTTGTTAGTATGCTGTGTTGCCACGTTTACAAAATGAATGTTTTACTCTCTCAGAGAAATGAACTCAGGTGGGGGTATGGGTAGGGTAGATTCCTGGTTACCAGAAGGAAAGAGACAAGTCATATCTAGGGAACAATGCAAAAGGAAACATCTGAATAGTTGCCTGCCTCATAGACTAACCCCAGCAACGTCTCAGGATTCTTGGCCCACTTCCATCCTCTGAGTGTTGGACATCTCATAGGGGATGCCAGGGTTACTTTTTTATAACCCTAGCAGTCCATCTTCCTAACCCATCTGTCCATTTTCTAACCCACAAGTCCCTCTGGTCTCCTGCTTCTGCTTTGCTTGCTACTGTCTTCTAGCGATTACCCTCAGAAGCTCCTTGATGTGGGTAAATTCCCTTCTCTTTCTTTTAGCTTTGCCAGGAAGCTTTCCTCCCTACTATTCTAAAACAGTATATTCCACTGTCTGCTGTGTATGTGGTAAAACTGCCATGAGATGTTTATGCAGAGCACAGACATCATTATTCTATAAGCGATATAGCGTAGGACTGTATAGCATTTATATTGTGATATAACAAATAATTTGGGGATGATGAAACATATACAAGAAGATTGGCATAGGTTATATACAAATACACCTTTCATTTCAGGAATGTGAGCATTAGAGGAAGGCCCCATGCTCAGTTAGTTCCCTGTTGCAAGTGCGTCCCATGGAAGAGCACAGTGTCAGAAGCACATGTTGGCTTGTGTGGCCATTCACCTGTGTGCTTTTCTGTGTGTACTTGCTTGCCCATGGGTGCCATCAGTGTCACGGCTTTCACTCATTTTTTAGCCCATCTTAAAATCTTGCTTCCCTTTCCTTTGTCCCCAGACACCTGGACTCGGCCCACTGAAGGGCCTACCATACAGATTCCTTGGTCCTTGTTCTTTATTTGTTCAGCGTGGCATGGTATGGCAGAAGGTCTGTCTCAGTCTTGGTAAACAATATAACATTGTTAGGTGCTCACTGCTGATGCCAGGTTCCAATGCCATTTGTTCTTCCACATGCCCTTAACCTTTCATGTGTCCTGATCCTTGTTTCTGGGGTGTTCTTCCTCTTGTGAAGACTTTCCTACATCCACAGGCATGCTTTACCTTTTCCTCTCTCCCACGTTCCAGTCCTCTGTTATTATACAGTAATTTAACAGAAACTCGTCACAATCACTACATTATTAATTCTCACAAATTGGGTTTTTTTTTTTTTTTTTGATCATGTATGCATCAGGTACAACTTAAAAAAGTTATTAAGTGTGGGGATGGGCTCTGGTAGTCACATGAGGGGACTGAGTATTCCCTATACTTTGACATTTTGGAAGTCCCTTGTTCTTGCCCTTCTCCTTCTTCTTCCCCTTCCCCTGTGACGTGCCCTTGCACTGCTAGGGGCTGGGTGTCTCTTTACAGGAGCTTTCATTGGTGGCCTTTCTTAAAATTCTCGAACTGTTGAAACACACATGACTCCTTTTAACCTGGTGCCAGTGTATGGTCATATGTTTTACTTTGTAAACCTAGATTAGAGCACTTGAGCTGGCATGTCATTTAACTTCCCATTTTATAAATGCAGAAAGAAGATGCAGTGGAGATGATTTGGCTGCTATTTCCTAGCTGGTAAGCGATAAAGCCAGAGTCTCAGACAAGAGGCCTGCCCCAGTGGCCACATGTGATTCACCCTTGAACTTTACTGCTAACTTTAGCAGTAATGATTTGCCTCAACCACTAGCAGTTGTTGATCCAGGAGTAGGGGCTGTGTCTCAGCTCAGGTCCTTGGCCCAGACAATTAGTTCTAACTGGAAATTGCTTTTGTTGCGGTGTCACCACTGTCTTCCACATGATAGTTAATTTCTCCTTTTTCAAATCATGGCATTTATGTAGATTTACACAAACTTTTAAAGGCAGTGAATTTGAAGGAAAGTATGAACGGCTGGCAATAGGTTATACATGTTGGAAACAGAAGTCCTGAAGATGATTCCTGAGACGCTACTCGACAGGACATTGTGTTGCATGTGTATGGGTGCGTGTATATGTGAGAGAGGGAGCGAGGGAGAGAGAGAGAGAGAAAAGAACAGCTCCCTGTTTTCACTGATGGACTGGGCTTTTTTTTTTTTTTTTTTTTTTTAAACAATGAGGGAGCTCAGTACCAAGGGAAGAAAAAGAATACAATTGGTAGAGAAGGACAGGTTAATGACTATTAACTAACTTAATTTCCTGTGACTTGTTTAAGTTGGGTTAACTTATATTCAATTAATCATTTATTTCTAAGACTTCTATTGGGAAATTGGTCAAAATTTGACTTGCGTAGATCTATGGGGATATAGAAAGTATGAAAAGAAATACAGAGAACCAAAAATTTGTGTCTGTGAAGTCACAGTCCAGAAGAGCACACTAGTTGGTGGGGTAAAAAGCTGACCTGGAAATGTACCTCAAGTACAGTGACACACAGAATTTCACAGTACTATTTTTTTTCTGAAGGAGACTATAACTTGAGTTGGGCATCAGTTACATTAAAAAACATAGTTTTAAAGTGGCTAGTATCAGCAGTCAAAGCATGCTTGTTTCCCAGCATCCACGTTAAACACGTTACAGCCCCTTGTAACTTCAGCGCCAGACCTGACTCCCTCCTGCCTCATGTGCACCCACTGTCACACATGGACACAAGAAAAATGTTTTTTAGAATCAGTTTAATAATTGCCAGGTGAGAAAATTATATCTACCACTTTTTCTTTTATTGTCAATGCAAGAAATGAAGTAATTATCATACATTGTTAACAAGCCCAGTACTTCGAAAAGCATACTCTGTTTTGGCACTGAGATGACAGTCACCTTCTTTATGGGGTCTTGGTTCTCCTTCTCTTACACTTCATGGAACTGATGGCTTTTTATTCTGCAGATCATTTATGAGTCTATTGTCACTGTCTCCCATGACATGCTTGCATCCTGATGGCTGCTTAATGCCATAGTCACTGTGTGAGTCACTCTTTTCTTCCCTCAAGGTTATCTATAAACTGTCTCCTCTGCTTTTTGCCTGAAGGTGACACCAAGAAGTACTTCGGTCAAGCTGTGGAGTGGTCCCTATTTCCATGAGACTGCTAAGCCATCTAGATATACCCTGGGCTGTACTGATTCCCATCTTGCCTCTGTCAGTCCTAATTCTCAGAGTGCAGTCTACCTTTTCTTCTTCCTCAGTATTGAGGTATTTGTTAGGATGTGAAGTGTGCTTCCTAAGGCTATCCAGTCACTGCTACCCCATCTCTTCTAACTTTTCTTGGTAAGTCTCCACATCCTTCTGACCCTTGATTCTTTATAGCTGGGGAATGGCTTTTGCTTTCTCTTGAGCCTACTCAGTGATTATATCTGATTCATTATCTTTAGCCTTTAGTTTCCTGTTCCTTCTGTTTTTTTTTTCCATCTTCCTGCATTACCCTTTTAACCTGTAGTGTGTCTGAAGGCAGGACAGTAATCTTACAAACTGCCAGTCTGCCCCTGTCAGTGGGTTGTGCTTGTGAGTACTACTGTGTAGGACTGTGAGCACTACTCATATATGGTGGTAAAGTTCAGGGGTGTCTAAGCATCATCTCCCATGAGGATAGGAGTGAGGAATTATAATGCTGCTGCTTCCATCTGCAACGTCTATGGGGCACCTTAATTGTTAACCCTTCCCTCTCTCCAGTGTACAGCTCTGTTCTGTTTGATAAAGTTAGGAGGTCAGGTTGTATTAGAGGAGTAGGATAGAAAGCCTCTTGCACAGAGCTAGTTCTTGGCTCAAGGGACACAGAGAAAATGTCACCCAGAAATATATTGTATTGAATTGAGAGACAAACACACAGAGGGGGAGCAGAAGATTTACTGATTATTTTTTATGTCACTGTCAGAAATCCAGTTTTTAAAATATTAAAAGTTCTTATGTATAAGAAGGTTGGTCACAAAGAATAAGCATTCAGTTCTTGGGCATGTCAGGAACCTGGGAAATGTCAAAATTCATAGAAGCTAGAGGAAGTCTGACCGTTGTCACCTCGAACACCTGTTAGGTTCTTGTAGGCCCATGCTAGGCTCTTCTATAGTGGAAACAAGATGTGGCTCTTGCTAATAAGCACTCAGTCACACTTATTTTGACCATTTATAGTTTGTTATTTATTTCATATAAAATTTACGAATTTAATATAAAAATTTTATTGACAAGCATGCTTCTGATTATTTTCTCAGTCTTGCTTTGCCCTCAAACAGTGTAGGAACACAGCTCATGACTAGGGTTTTCTGTGTCTGACTTAGTGAAGTGTATGTTGTAGAACAGGTGCTATGAAGTTTATAAAAGACAGTGGCCAAGGAAACCTGCCTTTGAGATGTCAGGTTTAAATTAATAATAAAAGAGTAATTGAGTTTTTAGGAGGTCTTGAGTACTTCTTCCTGAGTGACATGGCTAATGCAGTTTGCTTCTGTTACCCAGGATGTACTCCTTACTCTACCATAAGCCTGTCATGGCAACTTTAAAAAGTGTTTTATTTCTTCATTTCTAGTCCTCTGTTATGTTGTATGCATTATTTTAAAATTTGTATTAAATGACATAATGAATATAAAGGACATTATAAACTTTGGAGAGCCATGCAACTGTGTTTTGCTTATTGGCTTTTATTATTAGAAATAGCTTTCCTCGAGCTACTGAATTCAGGGATATATCCTTTTAGGCTCATCTTTTATTTTGTGAAGTATTCCAGAGCCTAAAGGATCCTATCTGTTCTTGACCCAAACTTGAAGTAAGTTTTTATCAAAATCAAACCAGAATATGACACCTAAAGAGATCTAAAATAGCAAGGAGATTGAAGCAGCAATAAAAATCTGTCAGCCGTGAGGACATCAGGGCCACATAGACTCTCTGTTGAACTCTACCACACCTTTAAAGAACTACTAATTCCAATGCTTTTCAAAAGTGCTCTAACTGTAGACGTTCATTGAGTTCTATAGTCTTCAAGTCTAGTTAGTTTTGTGTGTGTCTGTGTGTGTATGTCTGTTTGTTGTAATGTTTGTTATTTTATAGATACATAAAATAAAGTTTAAAGTAAAATTAAAAAAAAAAAATAGAAAGGTAAGAATGTTTCGGAGCTACTATTGCCCTGATGGCAAAATTGGAAAAGCATACAGTCACAACAAGCTAGAGGCCAGTTTCCTTGTTGGATACAAGTGCAAAAGTCCTCTAGAAGATACTTGCGAACCAGATTCACAGCACACTCAGAAGGTCATGCTGCTGCACGGTCAGTCCAGCTTCACTGTAGGGATACAGGAATGTTCAACGCATGTAAATTAATAGATTCAGTAAAGCACATTGACTAGAAGCAAGGACAACAATCTTATGGTCATTTTAATAGACGGAGAAAAACTCATAGTTACTTTAAAAAACAATCATTTTTTGTTAGCATATAAAATAATAGGTTATATAGAATAATGGGTTATATTTTGACATGGTCATACATGTATGTCATTGGACATGGTTCATACATCTTTCAGTTACCCTTGCCTGCTCTATCTGCCCTCCGAATATCTGCTGGCTGCCTTCTCACCAAATATTTTTCCTTGTATTTTTGTGTTATGTGTGCATGTACATTTGTGTGTGCGTGTGTGTGTGTGTGTGTGTGTGTGTGAGAGAGAGAGAGAGAGAGAGAGAGAGAGAGAGAGAGAGTAATGATCTCTATGCAGCAAAGGTTCCCACTTACTGTATTCCCACTCCAGCTGACATACCTGCTGAGACTGCCTTTTTCCTCCATTGCTCTCTATTTATTGTCACCATTCTTAAGATGGGCTTTAACTCACATCTCTGATCATCTAAATCCTGCTCATTCAGCTCTCACGTTCCAGTCCATCTGATTTGCTCCTTCCTTTTCCTACAGCATCTGTTATCCTCGCCATATGTAATCTTTTACGAATGGTGTTTGTGCAGATAACCTCTATACTGATCCCCTTCCACTCTTTTGTAAGTTCTTGAAAAATTACACTCATCTACAAGAATAGATTCTTGAGGGTTTCATGGCTTTGTGTGTAAATGGGAGCTTTGGCAGAATACCTTATGGTCATTGAATGAGGTGTGGTAGGTTAGTTATTTATTATGATCCATTTGTCTAGTTTAGTGTCTGAGACTGGCACAAAAGAGGATTTTACTGAATACTTGTTGAATAAATGGGTAGGTATATTAAGTTTGTATTGTTTCTCAGATGAGTCCGTTGTTTTAGTATTTAGCTTTTTAACATGTATATGATTTCTTTGGTAATTAAAAAAAAAAAAAAAAAAAAAAAAAAAAACTATTCAGAATGCCCTAGCATCCTTTATAGATTGTCCCAAACTGTGTCATTTGCTTATACTGTGTGTGCTTGCTTAGAGCTGAATAGAGTTAGCCAGGCCATTCTACCAACTACATTGGGAACGTTCTCATCCAAAGGATTCCAGGAATTATATTGACAATAGATCAGTGAGTGGTTTTAAGTTATATTTTATCTCTTGAAGATGCGGGTGATCTCAGGTGACAGAAAGCTCCACCAGGACAAAGGACAGCTTGTTGCTAAGACCAGCTCAGCAGTCTATTGCAGATTTCCCAGCCATTCGTCAGCTCTTCCTTGATCATGTCATTACTGCCAGATTCATCTCACACCAGAGGAAAAGAAAAAAGGCAACAGAGAGGGGGGCTTGGGAAGGAATTCCTCCAATGCCTAAACCAGCCTGGCACACTGCAGGGGCGCAGTGTCTGGTTTTAATAATTTCACATGTCATTAGTAGTAAAATATAAACCTATTTTTTAGAGTTTTATGAAAAAACTTTTGTTGAAATTATAAAAGGTCATTTATGACCTTCTTAGCACAGTGGCAGGCAGAGGAGGCGTTAGCTTGTAACGTCATTACACTGCTTGTTTTAGTTTCAGATTAATGGCAGGGAATAGCCATTTTTCAAAGCAAACAGGCTGTCTTTTTAGTTCAGATGGAAAAAGCACCAGTTCTTTACTGTGGCCTAGAATATTCTCTGCAAGGTAATAAATGGCAGAGTCACATAACATTCAACATCTTTAAAAAATGAGTGTGGTTGGCTAATATTCTAAATTGCTAAAGAACCAAGGAAACTTCTAGCAAACTATTTCTCTCATCATACTACTGAGTCTCGGTCTTGGTTCTTATGCTGAACATACGTGACTGTTGCCTTCAGGGAATATTTCAGTTCGTGTTGGTTTGCATATTTGTCCATTGTAAATGTGTGCACACGCACATGTACATGTGTGGACATGCTTGCACGCATGCTAGGGACCTGGACTGGTTGATGTGTTTGAAGTAATGTATTAAAGTTTTTAATTTTTTATATATTATTATTATTCAGGGATAGTTTAAAGGGATGTTTGAAGATATGTAGTATTTTAGCTTTAGAATATGAACTAATTATTATTATGCACATCCTATCTCAGGTATCATTAGCTATATGATCTTCTGTACCCCAGGGCCTTGATATTTTTTCATAAATAATGCTTTATCTATATGTTTGAATATTTTTGCCCAAGCCTGCCCGTGCTCCTGTACCCCTGAGTATGGACCCTTAATGAGTGTATTTAATAACAGGGCAGTATGCATAAGGTGCAACTTCCATTTACTACTAAAATCATTTTAACATAGACTTTACTTGCACTTGCTTTAGAAGCTTAAGGGCGAGGGTCACTTTGTTCTGTGCTTCTGTCTGACTGCTTAGTACCTGGCTGTGCAGATGTTAGGTGCTTTCATGTATCTGGTCAAGTGATGGGTTAATGAAAATCACTTTCATAAGTGGCAATCTATAATTAAGATGATAGCTAGAACCATAAAGCAGACAGGATAGTCCTGTCAGGCAGTTAATATTATTTTCACTTCCTAGCAGGCATAACCTAATCACAGTCCTGAGGTTGCTCCTTATTGTTAGATCCAAACCTAGAGAAGATTCTGCCTGGGGAACTTAGTGGGAAGAGTAATAGACTCTGTGTTCACTAAATGCTTCCTTTAGCCATGGATTTCCTACATAGCTATTGTCTGCATTTTTTCCCTTAACTGACTGAGTGGATGCATGTATAAAATAAATAAGTCAAAAATAAAAATATGGGCATTAAGAATTTTGATGTTCACATTGTTTTATATTCAATCTTTCTTGTGTGGTTGTGTTACTTAAGCTTTTTATAACTGGTTAAAGATACTAAAATATAAATTGGTAAATATCATTATATGTGTATAGATTTTTCTATTTTTAAATTTTATTTATTTATTTATTTCTTGTATATAAGCACACTGTAGCTGTCTTCAGACACACGAGAAGAAGGCATCAGATCTCATTACCGATGCTTGTGAGCCATCATGTGGTTGCTGGGAATTGAACTCAAAGACCTCTGGAAGAACAGTCAGTGCTCCTAACCATTGAGCCTTCTCTCCAGCCCCTAAAATTGTTATTGGGCTACAATTCTATGAAGGCCTACCTACTCTGATACTTCAGTTAAAAGTGGTTGCTTTATTAAGAATAATTTTTATCCCCAAGAGAGTTTGCCAAATTCCATTCTTAAAGTTTTTAGTACTTACTTGCCACACGTGCATGAGTAGTTTGCCGTCATGCATGCATGTGTGTGCCTAGTGCCTGTGGAGGTCAGAGGGTGTCAGGTCCCCTGAGACAGAATTGTAGACGACTGGGAGCCATCATGTGTGTGCTGGGAACCAAACCCACTGTAGGAGCACAAGTGTCCTTAACCACTGAGTCCTTCAGGTGAGTCATTTTTACATGGTCTTCCCTTAACTTTAAACCAGCACAGAAAGAAGTCACTCCAGAATGTTGGAAAATAAATGGCTGACAGGAGATAGGAGTCCCAGAACCAACTTAGTTACTGACCTTCCATCATTCCCTTAGTCAATGAGTCTCCCTGCCCATACAATAACCTAGATGACCCTGGTGTGTGTGTGTGTCTGTCTGCCTGTCTCCAGCTTCATCTGGGAAACAGATTGTAAGAGCTGTTGACTAGCCAATTGTTCTTCATAGTGTGAACATTAAATCTAAATTTAAATGGAACAAATTTAAGTTCATCCAGAGAAAAGGAATTCAGTAGTCTTATAGTAATTGTTTCTGTGTTGTTGTCCAATTTATTTGTCAGATCAGTCACACTGAATGACTTGGCCCAGATAGTGCAGTTTAGCTTGCTTCTCTTTCAGGGAATCGGAGCTTTGTAATGTTCAGGGTAAAACAAGATTATATACAAATGCTTGGAAATAGACATTTCTTCTTCACCATGGAATAAGAAAATAAATGCATTTCAGTATAATTGCACCTAATTCACACAACTCCAAATGCTTCAGGCTTCTTCACACTGCCACCTCAGCTGTAGTTCAGTTAAGAGCACCTGCTTTCCGTGTGATGGAAACGGTTAATGGTTGATAGCACTGATGTCTGCTGTGGCTGCACTTGGTGAAGAGTGTCCCTTGCTGTTGCAAGCCTGTGCATTTATGCATTAGCTTCTGTCCTTTACTATGTTGTCTTCTTGCAACTAATGTTCACCTTGTAAGGTTTTCAGTGTTGTAATGATTATCTACCCAACAGATGGGGTGGGGTGTGGGTAAGATAGAACTTGCTTCCTGCCTTCGGCTTCTGAATTTGATTCACCGTGGCCTTTTAGACATGATATGTGTTCATTTTCCACCATGTCTTTCATAAACATGTAGTAGCAAGTAGCAAGAGCTAGAGAATACTCTTCTGAAGCCCTAACAGTCAGTTTCACTTATTGTTTTGGTTTATTTTTGGTTTGGTTTAGTTTTTTGAGACAGGGTTTCTCTGTAGCCCAAGCTGTCCTAGACCTCACTCTGTAGACCAGGCTAGCTCAAACTCTGAGATCCACTTGCCTCTGCCTCACAAGTGCTGAGATTAAAGGCGTGAGGCACCACCACTCAGCTGAGTCCATTTTGATTTAGCATTTATCTGGTCTTTCTTAGACACTGGGAATGCAGCTGGTGTTCTTAAAGTGGATGTTGAAAGCAAATTTCTAACTGTACAGCCTGGACTCTTGAGGCTGTTTGTTTGAGCTCCATGTTGAAACTTCTTACTACTCTATAACATGAAATTTGCAAGGTATGGTAGACATGAACTGTGCTTTGTTCTCAAATGTGACATGTAAAAGGTTTCTCAGGGAGTCTGACACAGATAACACAGCCCAAACAGACTAAGCTTAAACCAGTTCCAACTCAGGTCAGCTGAATGTCCTACCTGAACCAAACATGAGTTTAGAGGCTTGAGAATCTTGTATATGATAGAGGCTTTGAGTCTTATTTTACATGGAATCACAGGAGTATGCTCAGGCATCTTTTTAATTCTTTTAGCTCAGACATAATAGATCCAAATTTCTAGGTGGCTCTCTGATTGGAATAGGATTCATTACATCCCGAATACATCTCATGAGCATTATCTTTTCAGGGTAGCCCTGCTGTGAGGTTTTGGTGCAGCCAGTTCTCTGTCCAGTTTTCCAATATATATTGATACTTACTGGCAAGCAGGCACAATGTTATTCAGAGACCCCGTTTTGTAAAATCAGTGATGTCCCAATTTTCTGTTCTTTGCTGAAATGGTTCCCCAGGGGTGGAAGAGCTGCTGACCATTGAGCTCAAACAACTACCAATCCTTAGAACAGCCGTTCTCGACAGGCAACATTGGCCGTGGCTGGAGAGGAATTTGGTCATGATCCTTTTGGGTTGGAGGTCATAGTCGGAGATGCTGCTGCATATACTGTGATGCACAGGACTGCTTCCACAGCAGTGAATCATGGTCCACATGTCAGAAGTGTCCCAAGTAAGGATCTCTGTCTTCAGTCATTGACTTATACAAGACTGTCTTAAACAGGTTCTCATATACCATTCCTGCCATCCCTGAGCTGTAGGCATTTTGAAGATGAATAGCCTGTTAACACAGAAAGAGGGTCTTTATATTGTAACTTGCTTTCAAGGATTTGACAACTTTCATTTACTAAGAACCCCAACTGTGGGCTGGAGAGATGGCTCAAGAGTTAATAGTGTTCTTGTAGAGGACTGGAGTTTGGTTTCTAGCATTCAAGATCAGGTGACTCACAACCACCTGTTGCTCCTGCTCCAGAGCACCTAATGCTCTCTTGACACTTGCACACATATACACATGTGCACATACATACACATAAACTAAAGATAAGTTTTTAGAAATAAAACTATCTATATCTAACCTCTAGTATGATAATTAATCAATGTGTTCACTAATAAAATTCCACTCCACTAGCCATTGTGCTGTTATTGTGATCAAGATTCATATGACTGAATGACATTCTTTGCAGAATCACCCATTTAGCTTTGGGATCCTACCAGGAAGATTTTTTTTTTTTTTAATTCCTGATTGCCAGATGTTGGCGCTACCTTTTGTTGTTAGCCTGAGTAACACCACACGATGTGCAATGTGCATGCTGTAGCTTTGCATGGCTTTTCAGTTAACAGCCACTTGATCCTGGATACTGCTTTTGTGCATCCATGAAGTATTGACTTAGGTTGAGCCAAGAATATAGACAGAGGAGGAGAAAAGTCTTGCTTGATTCTTGCCCCAGAGAGTTGAGAATCAAGGACATGCATGGTGGGTGAGAAAACATGCAAAAGAAGACAAAGATAAAAAGAACTACTGTAAACGATGTTATCAAAGTTTGTTTACCAAGTGGTAATAACAGTAAGATTTGAATATACAATTACACTAAAAATGAGAGATTAATAGGTTAATCCCTTTCACAATTAAAAAAAAAATTAGGGAATGCCCATAAATTTTAGATTTCCACTAGTGTTTAATTTATACTTTGTAAGGATTTGGAAACTGAGCTGAAGAGAGAAGCAGAAATGTGTGAAGTGAACATCACTGTCTAAAAGGAATGCCTTGGTCCATCTCTTCTGTTCATTGTTTGTCTTCTTTTTTTTTATTTACAGAACCACTGCCTTTGTACTTGCTTTGTTCTTCCCAGAGAATAAACAGCACAAAGGGCAGGGGATGTTTCCAGTTGGCTGTTGATAATTTGTGATTACCACAGAAAAAGTGGAAATAGGGTTCTTGGAACTCCACAAGGACAAAATAATCAAAAGAAACTGACTTGACACAATGCTAGGGGGTTGTTGGAGTTCTAGAATTCAGTTAAAGAATCTGTTAGAAGTCTCACCCCACCCTCACCAAGAGGCTGTTTCAAATTGAGAGCTGCTAGAATCAGGAAAATCAGTTTTCCTTTAATAGACTGAAGTGGGGTCTAGCAGCAGCTCTCCAGGGAAGACCTTAGTGGTTAGCTAAAACAAATCACACCCCACAGTTGTTGAGCCTTTGTGTTGTTTTTGTTTGATTGTTTTATGAAACAGGAAGAATATAAATTTGGGTGGGTAGGGAATGGAAGGGTCGAATATGATTCTCAATATGAAAATTTTAAAAAAGAGTTCTGTTAGAGGCGTAGGCTTTTATCTCCCCTGTATTCTGTAGCAGACATAAGTCTTGGTGAGCATCCTAAGCTATGACTTACACTCTTAGCAGTCACTGAAGAGTGTAACAATATTGACAGTGGGCTAGCCGGTGTAAGTTCATTGAGATAAGCTAGTCTTGAAGGTCACCTTTGGGTGTGGCTTAGTATACATGTGCTTTAAGTATCATACGTGCCACTGGCCTGGCACTCCAGCATGCTATCGTTTACCTGACGAGAAGGAATTAGGGATGAGGTAGACATATTTTGGCTCACACTTTAGTGGTATCAATCCATCACAGTAGGGATGTGTGCCTCTGTTGTCTCCCTTTTTTTCCTCACACCTATTCCACCTGGCCCCCGAGCTGTACTGTCTACGTTCAGGCCAGGTCACCTCTCAGTCATCTCTGGAAAGGAATGTACAGAAACACAGAGGTGTGCTCTGCTAGTCTCTTATACCCTTCTCTTTAGTTAGGTTAACAGTGGGCATTAGCTATCAGTCCTCTTATAAAGGCCCAGTAAATGCTATATAATTTCCCATTTATAACAGGATTCTAGTGTGTACCTTGTTGAGTACAGGTTACTCTGGCACATTACTACTACTCAGTGATGATCTTCTATAGCTTCTGGTGCATTCTTGAAGTGTGTGCTAAGTTGTACCCTTTTATATTTGCTTTTCTCATATAATTTTGTTGAGGTTATGCATATTATGTTTTACATAATTTTGACAAGGAATAAATTACCATTGCTGCTCATAGTTGCTTATCTTTATCCATGGATTGTGAGGACAGATAGACCCACCTGGCCACAGATTATCCCTGTCACTGTGACTCCCAGCTCATTATGTCTGTATTTCAGAAGGGCCAAAGACTTAGAATAAACTTTAACAGTATTGCCTTTTCTTAGCCCTAGTGATGTCTGATTTATGGGGTCATCTTAAGAACACTGAGCAGGCGCCTGCTTTGCTTTCAACACCAGCCCTAGCATTTCAAAGGCTTTTACACCCCACACTGTGACTAAGTTATTGTGACATCGCTGAGTTCCTAGTGCCATCATTTTGTGCCATCCCTGAACCATATCACAGCTAAGAGGGCATGACGATGCCAAAAAGTTTGAGCCATGAAGATTTTCCAAAGAATATTCGTGGGAAGGTAAAGTTCCTATCAGC
Organism: Micromys minutus; assembly: GCF_963924665.1. NCBI lineage: Eukaryota > Metazoa > Chordata > Mammalia > Rodentia > Muridae > Micromys > Micromys minutus. The sequence continues at coordinate 47,548,746 of NC_137953.1, forward strand.
ACTCTGTGTCTTGCCCATGTCCCTGCATTCTCGTGTATTCGCTTTAGTGTATCTTTTGTTGTGTGTGAAGCACCTTCAAACTTTGTCTGAAAAGAGACAAATCTATAAAGAGGTAAGTGTGTGTGCGCTAATGTTTAACCTAGCGACCAACATGAGTTAAAACGTCAAAGTATTGCTTGGGGTTCATAAAACTTGATTTTCTTTCTTTTTCTTTTTTTCTTTTTCTTTTTCTTTTCTTTTCTTTTTTCTTTTTTTTTCTTTTTTTCTTTTTTTCCTTCTTTTGATTCTCTTGATTATGGGAGACTAGATTTCCAATCATGTTGTACCAAACCTAGCACAATCTGGGAACTAATGGTATAGATTTCTTCTAGAAATAGCAAGCACTCATGGGAAAAGACTTCATATTCATCTTTTCCTCAAGAAGTGATCCTGCCTTAATAGCAAATAATGTTGTAATCCTTTTTGTTTTTATTTGTTCATTTACAATGACTCTGTGTCTGAACTTTTATTTCTCTGCAGTTAGTTTACTGCTTTCTCCTAAGCTAAGTGTGACTCTCCATCCTCAACAGCCATTAGCTTAGCCAATGTATTCTCGGCTTATTTAAGTTTCAGGATTCATATCGTGTGACTTTTCCTCCCAGCATCCCATTAACTGTTTCAAAGCAATGTGCCTCTGAAGTGTTGTGGCCGTGTTCCTTGCTTAGCTCTTCTCCCCAGTGCATCTCACAATATTGATTGTGTGTGCAGTTGAGGGAGATTTGTGATGGTTGCTTATAGTCTGATGCTGTCAGGTCTTTGGCGATGACGCCTCCTAGGCCTTTAGCATCTGCTTCCTACATGTTCTGTATAACTTTAAGTTCTTCAAGTGTTTATGCCTCTGCTCATCCATTTTAGGTGGCAAACAGTTCTTCAAAATCGTCAAATTTGTTCATTGTTTCTATATTCACAGTAAGACTCAACAATACATTTGCAATATTGAATTTTCCTAGTGTTTTAAAAAATATCCTTATAGCACATACTCATTGCATTTTTTTAGATAGGACAATCTAGATAGGACAATCTAAAAATTTTTTCTGTATTATTATTTTAATAACCGTGTTGGAAAATGTACTTTGAATGGAAGGAAAAGTAGGTGTTAATACATCAGGTTTAGGGAAGTAATTTCTCTACTATCTATAGATGTTCAAGTTGTTAAAATAAAATTTGAAGTTGTGAACTATCATTAATTAATACTTACTCTTTAAAGGCCTGTATCAGGATGGATGTTGTGGGGCATACCTTTAATTCCAGCACACCTGCCCCTTAAAGGACGGGCATGTTGTCTGAGCTTTGATTCAGATTATATTGGAAGCTACTAGGAGCTGATATTATAATTAAAAACAATTCTTTTGAAGAGTATGAGCCATGTGGTGGTGACATACACCTTTAATCTCAGCAGTCAAGAGGCAGTGGCAGGCAAATTGAGGACAGCCAGGCTAGACAGAGAAACCCTGTTTCAAACAAACAAAAAATTCTAGATCAGTTAATGTTCTCCTCTCATAGTTCAAGATACTCATGTTTTTATTTACATTTTTGGGGATTAGGGAAGAGTAAGGACTGTTCATTGCGCACAGTAAGGAGTAGTGCGGGTGAGAAGTGCAGTCCTCTGGGTACATCACTGCTGCTAGCACTTCGGCTCTACACCTTGTGCGTGTTCAGAGCGTGCACGCAGTCCTCTGCTGCTCTCAGTCCCGCCTTACGGAAAGTGAGCGGCCATCTTCACTACTGTCGCCATCTATCCCCCCACAGTTAATATTTGGATTATTTAAGTTATTTTCTAAAACGTCAGCCTTTTATATGGTCTCTAATGCCTGATCATATGACTGAGTCAAAATCTCTGATTTTATTATTTTTGCTAAAATCTTTGTAATTACTTTTCTGTTGTTGAGCCTTATCTTGTTTGCTTAAATTCTGTTGTTCTTCCTTTATTGTTGATTTACATAATTCTTTTATGAATATCATATATCTTAGGTAAATTAACTTTTTAATTTTAATACCTGCTACAGACGAATGACTAAAAATAAAATTGTCTATCAATAAGAGTAACGGAATATTTATGAACATATCTGTTCTGGTTTCCTTCTGTGATTAAAACACAGATCGAAAGCAACTTAGAGGAGGAAAGAGTTCATGTCATCTTACACTTCCAGGTGACACCCCATCACACAAGCCCGTCACTGAGAGAAGTCAGTGGAAGAACCTGAGAGCAGGCTGCTTGCTGCTCTGACCCGAGAACCGACTCACAGCCCAGGAGGCACAACAGAAACTGCTTGCTCTCAGTTGCAGCTCATGCCAACCTAACTTTTAGCCTAGGGACCACCTGTATAGAGGCTTTACAAGATGGTGCTGCCCACAGCAGGCTGGGCCCTCCCACAGGCCAGTCTGATCCAGGCGGTTTCTCCATCACAGGTTTGCCTCTCAGGTCATGCTAGACTGTGTCAAGTTGACAGGCAAATGAGTGTTTTATATATTTAAATATGCTTAGTTTTTATTGACCATTAAAGTTTTTGTAGTGGGTTGCATTTTTGATTCTCAGCTCCGAATTTTGATAAATATATAATATATACCATCTACACACATAAAATACAATTGATATTGCATCTTAACAAATATGAAAATTATGAAAAATAAAATTCAAAATTGGTTAAAATGTACCTGTTTTTAATAGTCTTCTCCTCTCTCTTTTTAGTGTATGTATTATTTTTCTAGTGTGTACATTACTTAGGTATTGAATTGATCTGGGTTTTTTTCCTTGTGGCCCCCAGCAGCCTTGTGATGAATCTGCTTTCATGCTGCTGGAATTGCTAAATTGTTAGACCATTTAAATATTCTGACAAACAATATAGATGAAAACCCTCCTGTATTCTTACCAATATTGATGATTATAATCTTGCATTTTGTCAATTTAGCAGATGAATAATGCAATAATTTTTTATCCATATTCTTTGATTGTGTAGCTGTGTTGTTTTTCTAATGGTTATTATCTGTAAATAGATGTGAATCACCAGTCTCTATGTTATATCACGTTGGATTTTGTTAAGAAGGATGAGGCCTATATTGGTATAATGTTAACTTTACAGTTATATCTTAGGATTTTTGTCCTTTTGGATATTGACCTATTTGAAATGGGCCAATGTGAATGAATCCAGTCATTTTCCATTTTTACTTATTTGTATTTTGAGTATTCATATTAAATTTAGTTTGTTCTTTTTAAATGATAAGTTACATATTTTTCTTACATAGCATCATCTGTCAAAAATTCTTTCTACATTCATTTTTTCTTTGTAATCCTAAAAGACTAGTTAACTTTTTACTGTGTTCTACCAAGAAAATATAGATTATTTACTTGCAAATGAATATCTTCCAGATGTATGGAAAAAATACATAATATCTCAATATCTATATTTCTATCTATTGCTAAATATCTGTTTATTTTCAACATGCTGCAGGATATTGAAGACAAAGTAAGTAACAAGAACAAACCTGCAATGATCAAATGGATTGATACAAACTAAACAGAAACTTGACCAAACAGTTACTCTGGCAACACATGATCACATTGCAAAGGAATATGAGACATGGGCAAAGACTGAAATGCCAAGATACATTGATTTCTTCTAAGTAACAGTCAAACATCTATTTAACCTTCACTGAACACAAAGATGTTACTACAATGACTTTGTTAGTGTGAGATAATATTATAAAGAGAGATTGCTTCTGTTTTAGGAACAAAGATCACTTTATCATAATTCAGAATAACCACAACAGTTTTAAAAGTGTATGTTTGCGTTTTAACTAACCTTGAGGCATCCACAAGTAGATATCTTTTGTTTTATAAGAATTGAATATTATTGCTTTTTTTAGTTTATGAGATATGATCTTGTAAAATTAACATTATAACCAAATGTTTCAAGTTACTTTATTATTCTTATCATCTTTAAATTTTCAAAACACAGGCTGTTTGTTTAATAAAGCAGGCTCCTACTTCATGTATAGGGAAATGGAATAAGTGTGTAACTTCATACAGGTTACATTGATCCTTCATGGGTTCTTCAATCTAAGGTTTAAGTAGGCATTTTTGGTTGTTTATTTAGGGTTAGCAAACATGTATCTAAGAGTCAGAAGTTTCATTGTACCTAGTCTTAAAATTACTCTTTGAAAGAGAAGTTAAATAAGACAGCCTGCTGTACGCTGTATTCTGACATTTCCAAATGGACAAAGTAGGACACAGCTGTTACAGTAAGAAAAACACAATACAGTTTCATTCTTTACACACAAATGCAGCAATCATCATCCTATTAATGCTTTCCTGTGGTAGAGACCTAGTGGACTGCAACAACCGTCAGCTTCATGATGATTCTCGTACAGTTTCTGCCTGAGTTTTGCTTCCTGGTTGTTGCTTTCGCTTTCTCTCAATAGAGCATATTCCTTGTGTCTTTTTTAGGCTCGGCAGCTGGAAGAGAAAGACCGAGTGATGCGGAAGCAGGATGCGTTCTACAAAGAGCAGCTGGCCAGACTGGAGGAGAGGGTACGGCCATTTCCTGTGGCAGCTTCTCTTTTCCCACTCTATCTGTAGCTGCCTGTATATTTGTTTATAAACCAACAACCTAGCACTGATGTTCCTTTTCCTAGTTAAGTGAAGTCATAACTAGACAATGACCTAGTTATAAAGGTAGGTCATTGTCTATGAGAACTTAATTTTGTGTACTCCTGTTATTTGTTTGTTGTTTTTCCATACTCAGTAAATAATTTCCTCGCATAATTCACCTTATATAATGTGTTTTAATCTGCATTGCCAAACATTATTTATATCATGTTATATTTCAATGCATTCTCAGATATGATACTATCATTTGTCTTTGGGGTTTTAAATATTGTCTAATCATCAGTTTTCTTGTTTTTTGAGACAAGTGTCTCTGTCTTGAATTTACTGAACATCCTAGGATGACTTTGAACTTGTCACCCTCTTTGATCTTCCTTCCTACACCGTTAAATACTTAGGATTACCCATGTTTTCCAACATGCCTACCTGGTTTGAGGATATGCTGTCAGTGAAAACTCCCTCTTACTGAATTCCAGCTTACACCGTAATGTCTCCTTCAAGAATGGGAACAGAAGCTTTCTATATAAAGGAGAGGTGTAAGAAAGGAGGAGGCATGCCGAGTGGACCAGGACACACTGGAGGGGTCAGGGCTGGAGGAATGGAAACCAGTGGAGTTAAGAATGATGTTTGAACATCTTGTCAGAACCCCCTTCAGTGCCGCCAAGTGTTTGTTTAGATTAATTTTATGTAGAAACTATGGGATTGCAAAGTAATCTTTCCCTCTGTTTAAGACCCAAGGTTTCCTTTGTTTAGAATATGACATTTGATCAGAAGTAGGAAAAAGAGAAACACACCATTACCTTCTGCTCAGTGCATCTGTTTGTAGTGCAAACATATTCTCTCCTTCTGTCATGGGGACTGAACATATCTTGAATAGAAGGATCTATTGTGTGTTCTGAAGATAACTATGTATCTCATGCAGGTATTGTTACTTATGTGGTAGATGTATATAGTAGATGCATATAAGCCAAACATCTACTTTCATGGAACTTAAAAGTTAGCAAAAAGTCAGTTGTACATAGTGTAAGGCAGCATGGATAGTATGCAGAGCAGTAAGTTAGTAGGGAGTAGGGGGTAGGGACTCCCATGCCCAAGGTATAAGCCCAGCATTGGGTGGAGACGAAAGATCTCTATGTTGAGATACCAGGGAAAAGAGGCCTTTAGTCATAGGGAAGCAAGCCGATGTCACTCCTAAGATGGGGTATCCTGGGCACATGTGGGAAGCAGAGTGGCCAGGTGGCATCATCTGCAAGCAGGTGTCTGTCTTGGGCAAGAGTTGAAGCAAGGGAGGCTTGGCAAAAGATTAATTTAGAAGTGGCATATCAAGCAAGGCATAGTGACAAATACCAGGAAGCCCAACCTTGAGAGATGGATCCAGGAGGATCAAGAGTTTAACGTCATCCTCAGCTACATAGCAAGTTTGAGATTACAATGAATACATGCCAAGCCCATTGTTGGGGATGGGAGGAGAGAAAGGGAATTGGAGGGACATGGCTTTACTTTATAACTAGGGTGCTAGCAGTGGACCTGAAACGATGTTTGGTCTTATAACTAGGAGGACAGATTATTCAGGTATTAATTAAGAAAGATGGGTGGTAGAGTGTATAAGGGGGTTTGGCTTGAGGATTATTTGTCAAGTAGACCCGATATGGAATGATTTAGAGGAGAAACTAATGATGACATTCCCACATTTTAGCTCACATGGGCCCATTTTGTCTTCCTGTCTCTCCTCTGTAATGTGGAAGGAAATGAAAGAGTCTGTACACAGAAGGAACATTAAATTTTACATAATTTTCATATCATAAATTTTTTTAAATAAGCATTTACACGTAGGAAGACCATTCTTAGGATTTTTCTCAGCAAGCAGGTTAACTTTGATGTGATGTGAAGGTTGGTCTGTAGAAGTGCCACTTAGAGGTCCCTTTATGGCATCATTTGTCTGTTCTTCTCAGACTCTGGGAGGAAGTAATATCTGTATCACTGGCTTCTTAAAATAACCACAATCAAGAATCTAAAAAGTGCTTGGGTAGCATGCAAAACACCCTGGGTGCTACCCCAAGTAATACCCCTACCAAAATATAAGATGGCAGGCAGCTCTTTGAAAATTTGCAAGAATTTATCAAATGGAGTTGTTTTCGTCATAGGACATATGTTTTTTCATTGTGCACATAATCCCAATAACTGTAAACTCACTTTGCTGTCAGTCAACCTCACAGCTTCTCGCAGTTCTATAAAGCCCAGTTTTTGTTGATATTTCTAGAGAACCTGTGTCATTTTATCCAGGTGGATTTCATCTCTGATTACACAAAGAACACCCAGTCTGTCACTTTGTCAGTCAGGCATTTTTTTCATATTGCCAGTGGTTGTAAAGACACTCTGTATAAACATTTCCACTAGGACTTCTGAACATACTTGGCTTTAAAAAATAGTAAAGTGCAGAACTGGATGGTGCTTAGTATAAGAAAACATGATAGGATGAATCTCTTTACAGTGCAGTCCAGGTTGCTGTGGATTAAATGTGGATTTGAACACACCTTTCCTTTTAGTTATATGAAATGATACCTTCAAGTTAATGCTCGGTTACCAGTGAAGAATGTAACCTCAGCAAGTCCTGTAAGGATCTGGGCATGCAGCACAGTATTATGTGTAAGGTCCTGTATTCTTGTGGACCACTAAGACCAAAGCAAGTTTTAGGGTGTCATTCCAAAGATGTCCTTATGGCAGACTACCTTTGCCTGATGGCTTATTTACTCCTTTAACTGTTCATTTTGATCCAAAGTTCAGCAGGTATGGACTAGCCAATTTGAGCATGTGCAATGCATTCTTTTCTGTAGCACCGCCCATTTGCTACTTGGTTTTATTTCAGTTAACTCGTTATCAGTAGGTCATTGTCCTGAGTCTTGTCTTCTCCTCCCAGGTGTTTGTATTAGTGTGTCCCCCAGGGGTCTGAGATACTCTTCTTTTTCACTAGTGTGTGAGGCTTGGTAAGTGTAATTTTCCCAGACCATAGTTTTATTATTCCTGGAATCAGTTTTCCAAATCATGGCTATTGAAACTTTCACAGGCCCTCACTTCCCAGTAGTCAGAGGTCACAGACTTTCCAGTTAGTGTTGGGATAAATGAGACCCTTAACCTCTTAACTCTCCTGAGAGTAAAAAGTGTCATGTGTAAGTTTGTGGCCCAAAGGGAGCTTAATGAATATGATTCTTGTTTAAGAGACCAGAGGAGTATTATTAACCCCTGGCTGATAGTTTGCCCAGAGGAAGCCTGGAGCAGTCTCTAGAGAAGACTGCCCAGTGTTCTCACAGAACTGGCTCAAGTCCCTTGAGCAGTTTTTTTTCTGTTTTCACAGTTTTATTGGCATATAATTAATTGACAAATCTATACTGCTTCACACCTCTCTGTGATAACTATAAATTGTTTAACAATTGTGATTAAATATGTATGTTATTAGACAAAGACTAACATTTGTCTCATTTTATTCTCACAAGTAACTATGAGGCTGCCTTCTCTATGAATATCCTGAAGCCGAAAGCAGCTTGCCCCAAGAATACAAAGCTAGATTATTATCAGTAGATCTGGTTCTGAGTCAGCTTCATCAACAGTGCTGGGGGCTAGGACACTACTGTCTTTAAAATGTATGAGTTTTGCTTAAGTTGTTAAGTATGTATGTCTGGATGCAGTAGTAATTCTTTGAGTGCTAAGTTAGAAACTTTGGATTCTAATCAAGTCTTGGGGATCAGATCTTATCATCCAATGATTGCCTCATAAACTGAACATATTGACCTAAACACTCAAAAATGTGTCATTTCCTCCTCAGGATTGGGCACTTTCAAAAAAATGTTTGACAGAAAGAAAGAAGAAAAAATGGAGGGAGGGAGAGAGGTATGATGAACCTGCAGTATGATGCAGTCCCCAAAGTTCCTTCTCAGTCTGCATCTGGCACTTTCCCTTTCAAGTAAGGACTCTGTACCCATTGGAGCAGCTTGACACCCGGAGGCTCTGTACACCGTTACACTCTAGGACAGGCAGGCCCTTCTGCCTCCTGGAACAAGAACATACCGTTTCTTACCAAACACTTCTGCATGGTAATTTGAGGGGATTGCTGACACCTTGTTAAGGAAAATGTATTTTTTTGCCAGGAGTTTATTGGTTCTAAGGTTACGTTGTCATCAATGGGAAAATACAAAGATTCTCTTATCTAGAGTTCTTCCAGGATGAAGAGCCCTGTATTCATAGGCCATCTTGAAAACTCGATGCCTTTGAGGGTTCCAGTGTCATTCATGTATAACTTTTTTTTACAGTGAAGTTCAATTAATTCTTTTTGCTGAATCAACTACTTTGTTCTTGGCTCTTTTAAGGATGATGGGGTTTGGCACAACATGCAGGGGAGGTGTAAAATCCTTGATGGACTTAGATGCTGAGGGTGATCAGAGAGCTTAATGAGCTGTAGGCCCTGTACACAGATCAGACTGGTCAGGTGGTACATATTACTTGAAGTTTATAGACTCGAGGATCTCAGTAGTGATGTGAATACACTTTGCAATGAGCCACCAAGATTAAACACAAAAAGAGAATTGTACCAATGGGGCAGAGAGAGCAAGGGAAGGAGAACAGTGAAAAATAAGTTACCACAAGGAAGTAAAGCATTTTATTGGCCTGTCACGGGGAGAGCTACTAATTAAATGCTGAGGTCATAGTTCCATCAAATTAGAAATGGCTTTTGTAACCTCTCGCTTCCAGTGGATAACATGTCTTCTGCAACATTAGAAAGTGTTGGGCCCATCTGTATGATTGTTGATGGGGTTTAGTCACTTATTGTCAATTGATATTTTTGCCGATGTTGCTTTGTGGAAACCTTGGAAGAAGGGAGAGAGATAAAAACTGATAGTCCAAGAAATGACAACAGAGTAGGTTATTGTGAGCCTGATTACTGCATATGGGGAGAAACTATTATGTAGTTTTACTAACATAGGAAGTCTGCCATTATACAATATATCACTAAGTGAAACAGGGTAGCATGGGTTAGAATCACTAAAATCTGAGACACAAAAATGTGAAAACCTTTTTGAAAACACGAGGTATTGAATTGGCTTGCTGACCTTAAAATAAACACAGGCCTACCATTGCTGTTTTTCTCACTAAAGCACCCGAGAAGCTGTTGTGAGTGCTTCAGGTCAGTGGCTAACTCCCTGTAGCCATGCAGTGTGAAATGGCAAACCCAGCGCCATAGTTAAAAGCAGAGCTCTCTTCCAGCCAGGCCTGTACAGGTGAAGCTGGTTTGTACCTAACACCCTGCAGAGAGACTTTGTTCCTTTGACTCTTGGGGATTTATGGAAGTCTGAGCTGGTTCCCATGGTTTCTGTAGTTACAGAACATTGCAGAAACTGATGAAGTTCTTTGGTTCACACGTTTGCACATTGAAGGTACTACAAGCCACTATCGTGATTGCAATGTCATTTGGAGTGACAGATCCCAGCCAAGCTGCTTGCAGTATGTTTTATACATTGAGAATTACACTCCCTTAAGTAAAAGCTCTTCTCAAGTAGAGTTTCAAATAAATGCATTTAGATATTATTAGGTAGGAAATTAACGCAGCCTGATTGCACTGTCTTTTGTTACTACAGTGGACACAGCTGATTATAACTTAGATGTGAACACTGAGCCATTTGGCACTCTGAGCTGTTTTCTTAAAGGTTTATTATTACAGTTACTTTGAAAAGTAGCAAACAGTATGTGTTGATGTCACCGCTACCTACTTCTCTTTTTATTTCATTCTCTCAAGGGAAAGTCAATACAGTTTAGTAGATGTGGGGGTCTTATCCTTAATTCATTATTCAACAAATCCTCCAAGCACATTGGCTTTTCTGTTAACCTCTCTAAAATGTCTAACGGGAAATATGGTTTGAGTAACCTTGAATTGCTTTTTTAATCTGGCTTTAGGGATATAAGACGTAGGGTGAGCTTTTAAAGTGTATTCTGTTAAAATGATCCCCTTAACTGGAGCCAGTTCTTCTACGTCTAACTTTAGAGGAAAGATTTGCAAATCATGGGATCAGCACTTAATTTGGGCTCTGTTTACCATGTCGGCTGTCAAGAAGCATTAACCTTAGGTAAGATGAGAACATGGAGTACAAAGCTGTGGGCTGATGGCGCACAGTACCCTGGGTATTAAATAGCATTATCCATCCTGCTTGCTACAGTAAATAGGATTCCACTATTATGATGTGTCAGGGCTTTCAGTAAAATCAAATTTACAAGACACTAAACTGCCTTCCTCTCTGCTGAGCAGCTTTATTCTGGGATCTTGCTTTCATATTAATCCTGTTGGTAGGAAATACTTGTAGCAATTGTGCATAGAAATTATAATTTAATGATCTCTTCCTCTTCTCTATTCAGAGATTAGAATGGACCACTGTGCTCTGCAGTGATAGCTGCAGGGCTGTGCAAAAGACGATGGAGAGTTCAGCTTTAAAGACCAGTGGCCTCTTTGTGAGCGCTAGTAATGATCATAGGTGTGAAGGCACCAACAATATGGGCTGCCTGCTTTCTCAGTGCTCTGCATTGCTTTTGCCTTTGAAAGACTACAATGAAATGATCTGGTTCTGTTTATTGTGGTGGTTGTGAGAAACGGCATGCCACTTGGATGTGTAAAGATAAGGTTAAAAAAAATGCCTTGTGAAATTTGATGGGAAATTCCAGTTTAAAGATTCTATAGAATTTATGAAGGCTCAGCAAGCATTGAGAAAAATACCAGCTTGCTTTTCGCTGGAATTATATTTGGGGGAGGAAGTAGTGGGTTTTTGTCACTATTGCAGCGAGGAACCCATTCTATTTCTTTTAAATGAAGTTGAAAAATGGCCTAATGTCTGAATCTTAAATACTTTTAAAATATCCAATTTTAAATTAGTGATTGTTTTGCATCTTGATGTCTTATTTATAAATTGCAAATAAACTCCATTTATGTAGTCCAGCTAATGCTTATTTCCTTACTTTGCTGGCTGTAAATTAAGATACATGAGCATTAAACTTTTTAAAAGAAATTGCAGGCTTGTGGTAGAAAATGCTCTGCCATCCCAGTGTTATGTTCAGATCATGAGGCATTTGTACCTCTAGAGGGATTGCTTTTCAGTGCATTAGTTCAGTTAGGAAGAAACATATGGTCGTTAAAATATGTGCAAATCATATTAGGTCCTGTCATCACGGAAGAAGACATCCATGACTGAGCCTGCCATGTAAAGTAGTTTACACTCCACTCTGCACTCAATGACGGGAGCCCAAATCTGACTAAGCCACCAAGGCTGGGGCAGTCGTGATAGAACCTTGCTTATTCTCAATCAGAATTTGGGGTGCTAGAGAGAAATCATTGAAATTTGACATCTGTTCAGACCAAATATAGTCAACTCTTAACAGAACTGGGCACTGTAAATGCATATGGCTCAGCAAATACACGGGCATCAGGGATGGGGCTTTTCGTCGACAGTTGTTTCAAGACGGCTGTGCCAGCCTGTTGTTTTCTAGAGCTAAAATGTTTTATAAAGGTGACCTGGTAACTTTGTCCTTTAAAAGTCAAAAAATTATGGGATTTTGAGGAGATTTAATGGATAGAAATATCTCCCACACTAACTTCTCAGATAAAGATCTATTGTCTGATGTACTGGGTTGCCTCAGATGACACTTGGGAAAGAATTATTAAACATGTAGCTTCCATGAAGTCAGAAATTAGGCACCAGATAAATTTTGAAGACTAATGGTATTGTCAGAATGGGGTTGGTTCTACAATCTAATGATTCCAAGAAATCTTAGGTTTAAATGTGACAGATGGATGTGTTTTCTACACGCACTCAGACTCCTTCCAGGATGAAGGTGTTGCATGTGATGGTTCAGCATCACACTTGAGCCATAGGATCTTTTCTAGAAACAATCATTAATCCACTCTGTAGGCTAATGGGGTCAATGTGAACTGCATAATGACAATATGTCATGTTTAGACCTGGATTCCAGTCTTGTAGAATCTCTGATCCTGAGGACTCTCAAAATCCTAGGATTGGATCTCTTTGCCCTGCTGCAGAGGGTGTGCAGGTGAGGCTGAGGGCGTGGCTGAGCATGCTGAAGTGCCTGTGGGATCCTTAGCCAAACTGAGGTGTGTAATGTAAATAAGCTGCGGCTGCTTCTCCTCCTTGCTCCTCCTCCTTCCTCCTTCTTCCTCCTTCCTCCTCCTCTTTTTTCCCCTCCATTCAAACTTGCATTCTCTCATACTGCCCTAAATTAGAATGGAGTGGTGGGATTTAACCCATGTCAGAATTCAAAGTCATGCCATGAAACCGAGATGGCCGTCCTTTTCCAATGACGTGGATCTGTTCCTTTCCTTTTGTGAAATGGAGGAGGATAATCTAATTGGATAGTACTCAGTTAATCGAATAGATTTTTAAAATACTTTCATCAGTGGAGTGAGGTTTCAATATGGCAGACAAGCAAATGACATATCAGCAACCATTCTTGATGGACCTCGAGTCGCTGGGGGCCCTCCGAATGTTTGCAAGGTTCGGAAGGATGCTGTGATGTGTGCGGGCCTAGTAAACGCTACTTTGTACTTGGAGAATAGATTGGATGATCAAGGCCAGTGATCACATGCCCTATAATTTAATCTATTATAATAGAGTTCAGAAGCACAGCTCAGGGATCACAGCACAGCACTGTCACTTAGGACCTGTAGTGTTCTTGTGAGCTCTCCGAACGTGGGCACTGTCTGTTTTCAAGACCCATGCTTGTCATTTGGTTAGTAGATGAGTAAAGTTATATTCAGAAAGTTTTTCATTTTTGAAGCATTTTGGATTTTTGTGTTAGTCAGTCTGTACCATCCATTGGGTATCATCACAAAGCAGTAGGGCCTGTGATACTATACTTTATCCTGGGTGTGGAGAAGAGAGAAGTGCCTCCTTGCTACCTTACCCAGTCAACTGTTGTTTTTATTGTTGAAACTCAGAAACATTCAAGTTGTCCCAGATTTTCCAGCTGTGCAACAGGCCCCTGTGTCAGACATCCCTCTGGATGAGCACTGAGGTGACCCAGAATTTCATTGATGCAGACACCCTGCACCTCAAGATGTTCATGAAGGTAAACAGAATTAGTTTTTCCTTTGGAGCCATTAATGTAAAGTAACAATAAGGTCCATTTCTACAATGTAAACACCATAGGCTCACTTCATAGTGGATGGTGTTTATAGCAAAGAGAAATTACACCAGCTGTGTACTAAGTCACGTTTAGCTGAATAGCTAGTTACTGTGCTACCATACTCCTCCGGCTTAATGGTGGGGCTGCTGAAAGAAAGGAGATGGAAAAGAGCTGTGAGTTGGGTTTTATTCTTCTGATAAGGTAGAGAAAAGAGAAGGTGGTTAGCCAGAAATAACTTTGAGCCAAGCTAGTCCAGCTCTGGTCATGGTGGTGAGAGTCAGTGTGATAGTATCTACTGATCCTATCAGAGAGTTCTAAAGATGGTGTCCTCTGCTGCTGCCTTAGATTGTATGCACCAGATACCTGGGTTAGGAACTTCTACAGATTATAAACAAACCATTTGAATTTCAGGAATTAATATGTCTCAGTAAATATACCTTCCTTCCTCCCTTCTTTCTGTTGGCCCCTTCCTGCCTCATTATATTGCTCAGACAGACCTTAAACCTGAGATGCCCTCCACCCACTGTCTCAGCATCATGAGTGCTGGGATTGCAGGCATATGCTCTACTTTCTCTTCACATTTGCTTGCTTGTTGGGTACTACCTACTACATGATGACCTGCCTTACAGAGTAAGTGTGGGATATGTGGAATGACAAGAGGAAACCTAGTTTGCCTCCTTCCTTGCTACTTAATAGTATTTCTAGAGCTTTCTATGGATTCTACCTTGCCAGAATAGACTGTCTGACTTGAGATAGGGATTGCACGACTGAGAGGAAATAGTCATTTGGTTCCTGGTGTGGGAGATCTGTATCTTGACATCTGCTCGACTGTTTACTCTGTCATCAAGATGAACGTATAACTAGACCTGCAGTGAGTGTTTCTGTGGTTCAGAAAAAAATAATGCTTGGAGGATTGTGGATTATCTGTTCTCTCATAGGATTTGCTTGAAATTGTAGAAATTTGGCAGCCTTATCTTGAACTACTTGTTACAATTCAGTAGCATATAATTAAAGACAGAGACTGCCATTTTGCTGTTGGATAGACCAGAAAATTATATTATGTCCCATTTAGACTTGACCCTAAACCCATTTTCCAAAAGATAATGTCAGAGAGACAAAAGGGCAAATATTGTAGTTTGGAGGCTCAAGCTACATCAAGAACCAATTTATGTAGAACCATCATTGTTCTGCGGCCATTTGAAAGTAGTTATGCAGAAGAGGGTTGTGAATGAATATTACATTAGGAGTGGCCACGTGCAAGCAGTGGCAGTGATGATATTCTGGGTTTCAAGCATTGCCAGACAGCAAAATAATACTTCTGTTGTTTTAAGCCTCTCCTTACAGAGAGTTAAAACCAATATGACCTGGATAATATGCCAGTGAATTAAGATGTTTTATTGTCGCGTAGTTTGATGCTCTCAGGAACTTCCTCATCTAACACAGAAGTTAGCCTGTTTTCAGACTGAGAAATGAACACGTAGAAAAGCTAGAAAATTACATTTGTGCTGCTGGCAAAGGGAATGATGACGGTGTTTGCCTAATCATTGCTACTGCCCCATCAGCTCACTGCCAGGCATATGAAATGATGTGCATTTGTCTGTTTAGGCTTTTAGGACTGGTTCGCATGGCAGCCCTCCCAGATACTGCAGAGATGACTTAAAATAATAAATATGCTAGGTAGTGTAGTTTAGGTCTTATGAAAACCAAGCAAAGTATAGAATCTCATCAGCTTTGTTTCCATGCTGAGAAGGTGTGCATTTTTGAGTTGACTGCTGCATAGGTTGAGTGACATTTGCAGTTGAACTCAACAGTTTGGTCTCACCAGAGCAAACATGCTCTTGCTGGTTTTGGTCTGCTTGCTGGCTTTTGGATGTCACAATTTGATAAAACCTTTATTTTTAAGTACTTGTTCTGGTATTTCATAATTACATGATAGTTAAGAATAATCCCAGGTCTTAGGATCTTAGGGACATAAGCTTAGATGACCTCAGAATTCATTGGTACTTTGATCACGTGTCCCACAAAGGGCCTCTGGGTTTACAAAGTGCATCAAAGGCCAGTGGATACAGGGTCCTTCAGCTGTTTGTTATTGAAACATCGGTTTGACCCTTAGATTTCTTCTTGGTACATCCTGATTTCTTCAGGGTAGCCTTAATGATGTACTTACTGCCTTGTGCATATGGAAATGAAGCAAAATATTTTATGCAAGATATGTACGAAGTGAGGATAAATATCAGCTATCATTGGCAGCAGCACCTAAGCTATCAAGAACTGTATAGCTATTTGAGTAGCTTTTGAGTGAAGAGTTTAAAAAAAGGATAGGAGATAAGGAGTTGACTGGAAATGTGGGTGGAGCTCTGCTTGAAACATTCATTCATTATTTTATTGTGTTAATATAGTTTTTGAATTTTTCAAAGGTATGAGTTTTTGAACCTACTATGAAACTAATTTTATAATGAAAATAAAAATTATTGAAGGTTTTTTCAACCCTCTTTCATATACATGTTTTCTGATGTTAAAATGCGATGTCATTCATTTTCCTTCAAACTTGGTAGGTTGCCCACTATGCAAAACAGTAACCTGAGAATGTTTGGCAGCCTGGGTTTTTGGTCATCTTCCATCTCTGAGCAGAGGCTAAGTTGTTTAATGTCAATAAACTTTTCTGGCTAAGAGACAGGAAATTAACAAGGAGGAAAAAACACCCCTATATTCACACCTTAAAAAACAAAACAGAATCAGTACTCTCTTTGATGTGGTTAAATGTATTGTTTACTGTAAGTTCTGTGATGTTTAGTGTAGTCCACATCCTGTATTGTTAGTAAGGACGTCCCCAGAGGGGAAGAAGCTGGGTTCTGCCAAGTGGCTATGGAGCCTGGGGGAGGGGAAGACGTTCACTGGAGGAAATGCTGCTTTCATGGCTTCCCAGTGATACAGTGTGCTCCTCTGCTGGTGAGATCTGTTTTCGAATATTCCCACAGTAGCTTCTGACTTTAGGAATTGTCACAGAGCAAGGACTGGGTTAATGATGTTTGGGTCAATCTTGCAGGCAGGGTTTTGTTTTATTTTTAAACAGTTTTTATTAGAATTACATGAGGGCATTGTTGAGTCTGAAAAAGAAATAGGTAGAGGAGTTTACATTTCCCTTCCTGTCTTATGTCCTCAAGTGCAGTTTTAAGACAAGAAAGCACAGGTGCTGCTGAGTCCTCCCTGAGATGTCAGGAAAGGCCAAGAGCGCTTCTCCCGATGGCCCTGCTTTCTCGGGATAGTGTGCTTCAACTAGAGTATTCCTGATTAAAAGATTCTTCTTTGGAAAAATGAGACATGCATTTTGGGCTGTATCCCTAGGAGGCAGCGAAGGTTTCTGTGCCTAAGGTTCAGGAGAATGACAACAGGATGTTGATGCTGTCAATTGAATCCACGCAGAACAGTGTTGTAGACCAGATGCAGCCCTGGCCTGTCTTGTCATTTTACATTATTTATGCAAGAGTCTATTAAAATGCTCACCAAAAAGCAAAATCACCAACTTTCTTTTCATTATTTGAACTAAGAAGGACCTCACATTCTAATGACAAACTCAGGAAAATAAAACAAAGTAAAAAAAAAAAATGTTTTTTCAAAAGAGACACTGTTACCTTTCTTAAGAATATTCCTTTAAAAAAATAAAATTCTGCAAGATGCATTGTGAGCTTAGAGAATTAATGTTAGGCTTAAATGAGGAGGGGCTGGAAAGATGACTGAGATTAGCGTTGGCTGCTTTTACAGAGCACACAGGTTCAGTTCCCAGCATGCACATCATGGTCCACAACTACCTTAACTGCAGTCCCCAGGGACCCAGTGCCCTCTTCCTGTCCTTCTCAGATACAGTGAGTACATACGGTGCACACGTGTGCATGCCTGCAAAACATTGACACACTTAAAATGAGAGAAGACCCTTTGTACTGTGCTCATCTAAATACTATTTCTGCACAAACCTTTTGCAGCTTTTATATGAAGTCTAAACTCATTTTTATAGTTTCCCCACAGTGTGCTGTTGACTTTACTATTCCTGAATGGGGAAGACAGGTCAAATCTAGATTATACCTCTGCCGTTCCCTTTTGTTTCTGTAGACCTTGTGCTTCTGATCACATGACACAGCGTATAATGCAGGATACACTTGTTACATTGGAAGTAAAAGATCAAAGCCAGTTTCTCAGTGTGGGTGGGATGTATGGAACCATTTTAAGTTGTTTTTTCCATATTTTTCTGTATTATAAAGTGTGGTAAATTCTTCCCTAAACCTACCACATGGAAAATCACAGGACACTTTTTTAAAAAATTACTGTAGCACATTTATATAGCATTTTTTTGGATTCTCTTATTCAAAGCAAACTATTTGTCTTTTGAGAAAATTACTTTTTAAAAAGTTTATCCACACAGCAGAGCAGCAGGGTATTGACAATGGTCTTTCTGCTTTATAGTTATCATTAATTCACTTCAAAATGGGAAACTGTCTCCATGGTTTTTTTGAAAATTATGAGGTGATGGTTTTATTAAGTATTTGGTAGTAGTAGCTGTTTTTAAGTGGGAGAGGGAGTTGCTGTCTTGTTTCAAGTAACAAAATGAATATGACAGACTGTCCCTTCTTAAACAAACGTTCTGTGTTGCTTTATAAGCTTCTTTGATTCCAGCATCACATATTCTCACACTTTTTGGTCTCATTCAAGATTACTTTCAAATAATTTGCTTGGCATTTTTCTAGACTCTAGAAGAAATCATTAACGGTATTTAAACTGACTTTTTAATTAACCTACAGTATCGTTGTTGCTAACAGTTTAGAACATTTGTCAGTGTGGAGTGCTTTGCTTTATTTAGTTTAGTTTTGGTTTTCTCTTTGCTTTGTCACCAGGAGCTAGATGTTCAGCAGGCCTGTTCTATTTGTTTTATAGAATTTTTCTTTTTATAACTACCAGCAGTCTCTGGGAATAGAACAAAGAGACACAAACTTCTTCTTCCATAGTGTTGGCGAAAGGTTAATACAAAGACAGTGAGTGTACACCATACATATTTTATGTTGAGTGGTGGTAAATTCTGAAAAAACAATAAGTTAAATCATTAGTATGTGTTTTGGTGTGCTGCTTAGTCAGGGACCAAAGGAGCGAGCCAGGCATGCCACACCTGGGAAGAGGCTTCCCAGGACCTCTTCCCAGGCTGCCTCGTCCCTCCACGCTGTCCATGGCATGTGCTGTAGCTCTTCACACACTGCAGAAAGTGCCAGGTTTGCCTTTCAAGTGCAGAAGTTGGCTTGCCAAGCCCAGCAGACGGTGCTTTTTCTGGTCTGCATTTTGTTAGCAGATCACTTCTATGTGGAGTTCAACGGGTGCTCTCATTTCAAGACTGGATTCTACTCCCTCCTCTTCTAGAGGAAGAGGAAATAAGCCCAGTGAGTCTGGTTAAACGATATTGAAGTGATATTGAAGGGTTTTTTTTTTCTCCTTTTCTTTCTTTTTTTAAATTCCTTATCAACTAAAAATGCACCTTGGTTTTCCCTTGGTCCCTTCAAACCCAAATCAACATTGATAATCCTTGTTCACTATTTGAAATAAGGAATAACATTTATTGTGAGCTTACCATTTGCCAGTACTGCAGTAGTGTGGTATTTCACATAACCTTTCCAGCTGCCCAGGGCTGATATTCTCATCTCATAGATAAATGGAGTGAGGCACTCTGAGTAGGTCCTGAAGATACTACGTGACAGAGCCAGGATTTGAAACCTCACACCAGGCCCATATTTTGATTCTTTACAGTGTTCAGGCTTAAGGAAAACTTGTAAAGGGGATTTTAACATTAGACACAAAAGGAGATTCGGACAGACTCTGCTTTCATGTTCCCATGAAAGCTCAACAACCTGGGGATTCGGAAAGACATGTAATATAGTGCACTAGAAAAGCCAACCTTGCACTCTCTGCAGAGAGCATGAAGTATATATGAGAGTAGCAAGCAGTGTGGGACAACGTAAAGGAAAGGTGATGGCAGGGCCCGGGAAACCGGAAGCAGGTCCCTGACTAAGTAGTACCTTCCAACACGCACATTTCACTAATGACTCTGTTTGAGACTTAAGCAAATGATTGAGGTTGAAGTTGGCAGATGAGTCCCGGAGAATACACTTAACAGGCCCGCTTATTGAATAGGTGATGACTATTTGCCCGTAAATCACAAATTGCGTTTTTATCCCTTTAAATTTGTAATTTCTATAATAACTAGCTGATGATGCCCATGAAATTGTTGGGTTCTTGTCTAGTTGGGTCTATAAAATCCAGAGGAATTTACAGCCATCCACTACAACAATTCTCTTAGAGACAAATGCATATATCTCCCCCCCCCCCCCCCCCCCAGTGAACCTTAAGCAAAGATCTGAAGCTGGTGAGTCATTTGGGGAGGAACGTTAGTCCAGCAGAGGTTCCATTGTGGTGAAGGATATGTGAATGGTGAAGGGGAGAACAGAAGGTGTTAACAGCATCTTCTACAAGCAAAGTCTGTATGTACTTAGCCTGAATTTAGTCATTGGCCTTGTTCAGCTTACAAATTCAATTAAGTTTAATTTGCAGACAATAAAAATACATCTTCACCTTTAGGATTGCTGTGTTTTATTGACTTGCCAAGCAAGTCTTTGTTTAGGGGTTAACTTCTTTCCCCTTCTCTATGCTCTGCCCCCATACCTTTTATAAAAATTGAAAAATGTATACAAAAGGAATTATTTTATTCTAAACATCCTAGACAAAAATCTTTTTAACAAATTAAAAAGGAAAACAGAAAGGTATGTTGTTTGCCCTTGATTTTCTTGTCCTGAGACTAGGAATCATGGTGCCTGCACGACAGCATAGAAAACGGGTGTGGCTGCCCCACATCTATAGGCCTAGTACTCAGGAGAGTGAGTCCTGCCTGCATAGAGAACGTCAGCTGTGGCATGTATGAGATTGCCTCAGACAGATTGTAGGGATAGGTGGGTGGATAGACTGATAGATTAAATGGATAGGTAGATCTCACTGGAGTTCTGGTCCCTGGTCTTTTATCAGTGGACCTGAAACATTACTACTGATACAGCTAGCACTCTGGGTTGTTTTTACATTAGTGGAGAACAGTTCATAAAGAATGGATCTTTTTGCTTTCCTTTTCCTGCAGTGTGTTATAGAAGGTAAAGTATTTGAAAGAATTATCAGATAAGGGTGTTTTCAGGAACATTTCTACTTGGATAAAATAAGTGTGGGAAGTAAATTGAACAGTCTTAGCCTCCTGTGTCATACAATAGAATCTGTAGGAACTGTGAACCTGGGAAGCACATGTTGCTTTTTATCCTGTCTAGTTATGTGAAAGATAATAGAATGAGTGGTACCTTAGCATCTGAATGATTCTAATTCTCAGGGTGGGAGGGCTGTCCTCTAGCTTTCTGTGGGCACTATGGTGAGAACAAAGCCTGAATTAGTCTTGGGGACGTTTTCCTGGAGTTCCTCAGCCTGCTGGTGCCTGTGCAAGTGGACTTGAGTGCAGTCACCAAGTGCGCTGCTGCATCACTGCAATTTGCTGATGAGAATGAGGGCTTCCGTCACGGTGGAGGGCTTGTGGGGCTGGGAAACGGCGGACTCCGGGTGCACTGGAACTTATCGGCATTGGTGTCTGGTTATCAGTACACAAGACAGCTTGATACCAACACACACCACCCGTTCTCTCAGGTCAGATGTAAGGCTGTTTGGGGACAATGAATAAATGAACTGAATGAACACTCAATGGAAAGATGCCACTAAAGAGGCTGTTTTTTATTAGCACTTAAACTCTTATTCCCAGAATGATTTGCTGAGAGAATAGTTTATTAAGCACTATTATGTCAGGAACAATGTTGTTTGTTTTGTTTCTTTGGAAGAATCTCTGAGTAGGCTACGTTGCCCTTGAACATTCGAATTTCCTAAGAGCTAGGATTGCAAGTTTGCACCACCATTGCCAACTGGGGTTTAAGACTGGACTGTTCTACTGTGCAGTCATCTTGAGAGTAAAAAGTTAGAAATTGAGTTTGCCCTGCACAGAAGTGTGTACTTGTGCTTTGTTGACCTGTGGACTGACCCCAGAAAGTTAGAATAATAGTAAAGGATGATCAGACCAGGGCTGGAATAGGCCAGCTGCAGCAGGCTTGTGTTCATGGTTGGCAGCCTTGGTAGTAACCACTGAATCCTTGTATCTGTGTTTTGTCAAAAATGAAGGATGAAGAATTAAAGTAGATTCAAGGAAAGGAAAGCCATAGGAAAGGAGGGAAAGGAAATAGAAACATGACAGCCGGAGAAAGCTGTGCTAAGCTCAGACACCCGGTTAGAACAGTGTGTGCCACCACAGATGATTACATATGTGTACCTGTCCTGTCTATGGGAAAGCACAGCTTCAAAAGGCAGTGACATATTTTGGTGACTGCGGAACCACTTAGATTATGTTGGGGTTCTACCTTTCTTTCCTTGGACCCAAAGTCCTTCAACGAGTGCATACTTGAGACCCAAAGGGGTTAGATAGCTTGCTGTGGTCACACCAGCTACTTTATTTTTAGGACGTGAACCCCAATCAGGCCTCACTTGGAAGTATGCTAGTCTTCCCATGACAATTTCAGCAAATGTGAATGATGTCTTATCAGACATACTACAGAAAAGATTTCTGTAGGAGGACTCAGTGACATACAAGGTTTCTTATGACTTAAAATCCAGTCTAGATTCAGTTCCATGGATCAGGTCTCTCTCTCTCTCTCTCTCTCTCTCTCTCTCTCTCTCTCTCTCTCTCTCTCTCTCTCTCTCTCTCTCTCTCTCCCCCCCTTCCTCCCTCTCTCCCTCCTCCCCCCCATGAATGTGTGTGCATGTGATACATGCCTGCCTGCCCGTCTCTGTTTTTTCCCTTCCCCTTTTTTTCCAACATAGATACTAAAGCAGCAGTTAGCATTGCTTCTGAGAGCTGTATTGTATGTGAGCTGCATGTTTGAGAGCTTGCTTGTCAGCTGATAGCCACAGTGTTCGTTACGTATGAAGTGGTAGCTTGGTGGAATTACATTGTACCTCCTCACTGAACCAAGACTTAAGCAAGCATCTTGTTGCAGGGACCCTCATTTTCCTGCTGTCAGGCTGACTGATATTTTAATTTTTCTGCTCTGTAGAAAACTCTAGTCTTACTCAGTAGATAAATGAGTGAACCCCTAGGAAATGCAGCAGAATGTTTCTGTTTGCCAGTGCAATAAATGCAGAAGCTAATAAATGTCTCCTTCCATCAGGAGCAGGAGTGTAATGAGTAAATGATGAGAGAGAGAATTCGGAGAAACAAATGATCAATTCAATCTAAGATGACAAACAATTTCTTAATAAGTTGGCCTCTGGTTGGAAGGGGCTTTCACCGTCAGGAGAATGCCTGTCGAAACTCAGCCCAGCACGGAACCATTTACATCTCTCTGCTGATGGATCTAGTCTGCGTACATTTGGATCACACTGAGCAATAAGCTGAGATCCTGGCATAGCCTCATTATTGCACACTTTTTTTTTTCTCTGTGGTTTCTGTAAATGTGTCCTAGCAAAGGAAATCATTTTAGGACCTAATTCATGCTGTTTACCCCAGGTTCCATTCATATCCTATATTTATCTTTTTAATAAAGGCTGTATTTCAAAAGTACAGATCAAGTCTCTTTCCTGAGAGATGTGTTCATGCTACAGGTTTTTACAAGAACCTTCTCCCCGTGGGGCCTGTGAGCTCTTCTTTGTAAACATCAGCTCCTCCCTAAGTCCCTGGTGTCTGCTTTTGTGGGGACTGACAATGAACCTGGCTTTGTCCCTTGTGGATGCATGCATTCTTGCTTACAAGCCTTGCTTGAAAGGTCTTGGATCTGCTGTCAGCAGAATGCATAGTGTAATTAAGATATAGTAAATGAGACAGGCCTTGGAAGGAGCGTTGCAGCCCACATGGAAGATGTGAGAGAATAACTTCATGCCAGAATAAAAGATCATTTGACGGGATGCATTTTGTTATCACCCTTTTGTGGGCTTCTTCTAAGAACATTTCTCAGAAGTCATATGGAAAAGATTGGCTACCACATCCCCGCCATTTTTAAAGACAGATTTTCATGAATATTTCTAGACTATCTGTCTTGCTTATTGTGTCCTCCATAATTATCTTTCCTCCTCCATCCATCCCACCCTGTATCCTTTGTAATTATTTTCCCCTCCCTATCCTGCCCATCCTCTTTTTTAAAGAGATATGACACATTCTAGTGTATTCAGTACCGTCTGAATGAATGCATGTCTACAGTGAAGAGTGAGACTGTTAAGTGGTGGTCAGGTTTGGGGTCATCATTTGGTAAAATGCTAATGAGCCATCAGATAGAGGCTGGACCAGGGTGGTACCGCAGGGCCCTTAGTGTACTTGGGCAGCATATGAAATGTGCTGTGGAGCTTCCAGATCCTGCACAGTGCTTTCTGAGAGAGAGCTATTATATCTGAAAGCCAAGACTTTTCAGTGTGCTTCTATTCACATGCATATTTCTATGCCATGTCTTTCAAAAGGCCTTTCCTTTGAAATACAAAAAGATAAACACGTCTTTGAAATGGATAGGTGATCTCTTTGCTACTTTTGGAATCTTTCTTCATATCTGTGATTTTTAACCCTTAAATTAAGACTGACTTTTCACCTGTGTAATTTAATACACACTGATAAGCAGTAGGAAAAATATGTCGTAGTTATTATTAACACCTGGATTTGTGCTCATGTTCATAAAGGGAAATTAAAACTTGATAGACCATCTTGCAACTAATTTTTGTGACCGTTAAAAAATAAATATAAGACCTCCATAGTTAAAAGTACGAATGTGCCAGGAACTCAGTAAGGCATCATCTGTTGCTCTGAACTGAAGGAACTATAAATCATGAGTGATATGGCCTTCTAGCCTTAGACCTGGAGTATTGGGAGCTAAACTGATTTTGTTCATTTCCGTGAACTATCACGTGTATAACCTTGACTAAGTTTAAACATGCTAATCCTGACAGGAAAATGAAGCGGGCACTCCCCAACCATACTTCTTTATTATAGTTTTCATCATGAATTCAAATGAAGGAACAGTAAAAGGTGAATGTTGAGGAGCCCAAAACCACTTTAGGTTTGTGGTAGATTTGACCTGTTCCATTCTTGGGATTCTTCATTTGAATGTTACGTTACGTGAGGTTGTAAGTATTGGCATGGTGTGACTACTGTTAACAAAACAAAACAACAAACCTCTTCTAGCACTACTGGTAATTTACACAGCATAAGTTAAGTGTAAATATTTGAGCAAATGAAGAGTGAACTTTGACCCACTTAACAAGTGGCAGAGACACCAAGAATAACTAAAGACATTTATAACTTTAATATTATTCATAACTTTAAAATCAGTTTAACCTGAGCCTACCTTTTAAATTTTAATTTTGGCTGCATTTGTGAACACTGTGGAGGGTTGTTTGTGAGGAGCTCTGGCACCGTTTGGAACATCAGTCACCACTATATAAAGATGCTTACTTAGAGATCTGTTCTCCAAGGGCGCAGACTGGAAGAATTTAAACAGTTCCTCTCTCTTTGTCCCTCTTCAGGGAAAACAAAGTACCCTAAGCAACCCTGTCATTGCCTGGATGGGAATGATCTTATTTTAGCTGTCCTCTGTCATACTTTTTTAATATTAGCTCAATAATGAACTGATAACGGTATGTTAATTTTGTGTGCATCAGTGTTGAGCCAAACATCTTTAGGGGTGTAACTTCTGCATCAGCATTTATTACTGAAAGACAGTGCCACAAATTGTACTTGTTTATACTTTTCCTAGAAAATAATCAAGGAGTTCATTTGCACATATGCTCACTGGCAGTATATCTGTGCTAAAAGTGAGAGAATTTGAATATAGGTGAAATGGAGAGAAGTGTGCATGCTGGGTGGTTATGTGCATGTTTGTCGGGGGGGGGGGGGTATGTATGTACACGTGCTTCTGTTTTCCTAGACATGTCATAGACTACTGCGCCATATCCCAGCAAATCACAAAGTTTTTGTTTTAATTTATATAAAGTGTTTTTTGCTTGCATGGATGTCTGTCTACCAGATATATGCAGTGCCCTTGAATGCCCTTGAAAGCCAAAAGAGGACATCAGATCCCTGAGAGCAGACTTACGGCTGGGTTGGAGACAGGAGAGTGCTGGGGAATTCACCAGCTAGGGACCTCTAGAAGAACAGTCAGAGCCATTTTCTTTAAATGCTTTCAGTTAGGTAAACTTTCTGTTTGGAAAAAATAATCCTTTTTTAGGTAGCTTTGGTTGGATTTTGTACTTTTTCTCCAAGTTTGACCTTTTAACATACACCAACAATGCCAGTGACGGAAGTTGGTTTGCGAAGGATAACTCTGTACTCCTGCCAGCACCAGTTCCAAGGCTGTGTTAAATAACTTGTTAGTTAGCAAAGGTCCTAAGTTTTTATTGAACATAGCTGTTAAATGTCCACATCGGGAAGTGTGGCTCCTAATAAGCAAATGTGCTTTCCTCAGATGATGTTATTTGTGTCACCTTTGAAGGTGACATGTGGGCATGTGATAACATCGTCTTTTGAAGCTCAGTATGTTTTGCTGTTCTTCATCATGGAGCAACTCCTCATTAAGCCAGCATCGTGTAAATCCACTGAGGTCAGTTTGCATTTCCCTCATTTTATTCCATTATAAGTGCACGGTTTGGTTATGAGGCTCTCACCCTTATTTGCTAGGGGTTTGGAAAGGTGTTTATTGTAAGCAAATGAGATTTCAGTTAATTACAAGAACTGCCCGACTGGCGTGAAGGAGCGGAACCAGCTCTGTAGTGTCTGTGAAAGAACTTGAAGGTTAACTCAATTTTCAGATAAATTCTTCATAGTAGAATTTCTGGGTCAGAATGAGCAGTTGATATAGGTTCTGGAGAAGGTTCTGTCTGTTAAAACTCTTGGATAGAGTCAGACAGTGGGATGTCATATTCTAGGTGAAAGTGGACAATGATGAGCTTTGCCTGGGTCTCTGCTCTCCTCAGCAGTCTTCCATCCTTCTCAGGGTCCTCGTCACCTCCCCTGCTCTTCGTCTTTACTCATAGCTTCTCAGCCTAGATTCCAGGCAAATGAGCTCAGAGGTCTTCCACTCTTTGAATTAAAATATTTAGGGTTTGTGTCCTGTTGTCTCATGTTTTTCTGTGGTCTTTGCCATCATGTTGCTCGAATGGATGTTACTACAAAGCTGAGGAATACTGAGTTGGGTGACAAAGCTCGCTCAGGGTATTTGCATAAATGGCAATCTTGAAGACTAGCTGGACTGTTAAAAAAAAAAGGAAGCCAGGTATGTTTGTGACTATAATCAGCTACTTGTTTGTTCCTATTGGCCTTTGTGGATGTCATCAACCTTCCCTATACCTCTCCTGTCCTGGAGGATGTTAGCCCATCTGCCGTATTGCTCATAACGTCTTAAGTAAGGGCATGATTTTGTGCTAGGCTACATTTATAACTATTCTTAGCTGCAAATTAAACATGTCTTTAAGTAAGAATTATCATTTGGGAGGCTGGAGACATGGCTCAGAGGTTGAGCACTGGATGTTCTTCGAGAAGACCCTGGTTCAACCCCCCACCCACATGGCAGTTTACAACTGTCTGTTACTCCAGTTCTAGAGGAACGAATACCCGGCACAAAAACATCAATCAATACATATTTTTTAAAAAGCAAAAAGAAATCATCAAGAATTATTATTTGAGGCGTTGTATGCCCTGTTTCACTTTGGCTCCGTAAGCAAAGGCTTACACCAGCACTTGTGCTGAGCAAACACAGGGGAATCCAGTTGTTAGATTAAAGCGTTCCTGTTCATCGGAGGTGAGAGGGAGACCAGCTAGGGTACTCTGGTATTCAGGCTGAGATGTGCAGGAAGTCGCAATATGACAGCTTCTTCATAAAGCTGTCTGTGTGTGGTTAAGCGTGTACACAGTATCCTTGTTGAACATTTCCTAAGGAAGACCTGTGACCTCAAGAGTGACTGCTGGACCACAGAGCCTTCAAGAGAATGAGAGGCATTCCTGCTGTCAGCATGCAGTAATTTAAGAGTTACTCTCCAGGCTTTGCAGTACAGACTAGTAAACTCTCTTGATGACCCATCTGCTAACTGTGAAATTGCTTTGTCCACCCTTGTAGAGAAACAGTGAGACACATAAGCACAGCCAGAGCAGGAAGGTGTCGGGTGTGTGATTTCCAGGTCTGAAAGGCGAATGGAGACGAGTGATACTGTCTCTCAGGGAAGCATCAAGTAGAGTGGGGATCCTTCTATGGGCATCGCGGGGAAGGGACCAGTTTCTCCGTGCTGTGTTCTATTTGTGCACATAGCACGGCAGAGATCATAGGATAGCTCTCAGGGTTGTTTTTCTCCTTTCCCTACATGGGCCCTAGGGATTGATCTCAGGTTGTCAGGCTTGGTGGCAAGTGTCTTTACCCAGAGCCATCTTTTGCTGGCCCACCTTATACTATCTATACAACTTTCTTGCATGGCAAGACTTCCAGAGTGGTTCTTTCTGATGATGCATACATTACAATTTGTCTTTTAAAAACTAGTAGGCTCATACCAAGACTTTGTCAGTCGTATAGGTAGCTACTAAGAAGAAAACTATATCCTCAAAGGGTCACACAGCTATTGCTTTCAGAATCTCAATTTACTCATTTGCGTGTGTGTGTGTGTGTGTGTGTGTGTGTGTGTGTGTGTGTGTGTGTGTGTGTGTGTGTTTCACACACTATTCTGTAGCTTGTTTTCTTTCCTCTTAGTTCTCATTTCACAAGACTAGCAGATCTCTTACTGCTAAAGAGGCCAAAGCAAACTTTTCTGGGAGGAGAGAACTCAAAGCTACTCCTTGAATTGTTGCACTAGAAATTAAACTAAATAAAATTGTAGCTAAGCCAGGAACTGAGTATGAAGGGTTACATGCCAGAGAAATATAGGGATTTGGAGGCTCATTAGACAAACCACTTCCAAATAGTAGAAGCCTTCCTTTAGTGATCCAATAGAGCCACAGAGCTTAGCTAATTATACATTTATTTATTAGATTTAAAAATATATGTCTCTCCCACATTTGCCATAAACTCTATGAAAATGGGGCCACTTCACTATAGTCCACCAAATTGCTGGCATTATGCCTGACACAGACTTTCAGTGCTTATAGAACTGTAGGTTCTACAAAAGAAAACGTAGATAACTGATCTAGTTAGGACTTCTGTCACTGCTTTGAAACTCGGGACTAAAGAGCAAGTTGGGGAGGAAGGGTTTATCTGCTCACACTTCCATAGCAGTGCTCACTCATCCTGCGGGAAATCAGGACAGGAACTCACAGAAAAACAGGAACCTGGGGGCAGGAGCTGATGCAGAGGCCATGGGGGGATGCTGCTTTCTGGCTTACTTCACATGTCTTGATCAGGCTGCCTTCTTATAAAACCCAGACCAGTGGTGACCCCAGCCACAGTGGACAGGACAACCCCATCAATAATTGAGAAAATATCTTACAAATGGATTTTATGGAGCATTTTCTTTATTGAGGTTCCGTCTTATCCAATAACTCTAGTTTGTATCAAGTAGGCACAGATGAGCCAGCACAGTGGCAGTTAAGGCTTTCTTGTTGCAGATGTCTATTTGCCCAGAGGAAGAAACTGAGGTGTGGGGTAATTTAGCTGAGGTTATCCTTGTGTGGTGCCAAGGCTGTCAGTGAACTTAGGATTACTGTTTTAATTAGAAAATGTAATTCAAAGGAAACAAAACACAAGGCTCTAATTAGCAAAGTTTCTAATGCTCCTGGAAGAAAGTTAGAAGTTCTAGAAAAAGCCTGAACATTTCTGTTTCTTCTGTGAATAACAGTAAAGATGGACTCGGGGTAATTACGAAAGCAGTTTATTAATTTTGCCAAGGTACCCCAGAGACAGGAAGACTTTCATGAAATGTGGCTTTTTAAAGCTTGTAAGATTGAAAGCTAGATTTAAACATATCTGTAATTTTCTTTTTTAATTCTCCCTGCTCTTTGTGGGACAGGAGACAGCAGAAGGAAACGGAGTGGAAGGGAGAGTAGGAGCTAAGCTGCCTCCAGGAGAAAGGCACTTCATGATGGCTCCACAGATTTCATTGAAGCTGTCCATTGGGTATATGAAAAGCAAACATCTTGGGGCTTAAAGAAAGTCTGGCATTGATTAGTTTGACTCCACATTTCATAAAAGTAGAATGATTTTAATCAGGGGGAAAAGGGTGTATTTTTCATTTGTTTAATAAAATTATAAGTTTGAGGCATCGGTAGACTGATTTGTAGCCTCAGTGTCCTGAGATCTCTGGACTTGCATGTCTGCTCCTGCTCTCCAACACTTTCCTTGAAAGGTGGGTATGTAGGCCAGGATGACTGCTGAGGCACCAACCTTCAACATTGTGTACATTGCAAACTGAAGCAGGGGATTTGAGAGGAGAGAAAAGGTCTGAGCAGGTTTCCTTCTAGTTGAGACCAATTCCTTTTTAAAGCAGCTAGGCTGCAAGCCCCACCTGACAGTCCTACCTGCTGCAGGGAAGCTTGGAAGTTTAGTTTGTATGATGTCATTGCCCTTGAAAGCAGGATTACTGAAGGAGGAAAGAGGTGTAGTGGGACACTGGTAAGTTTGCCCCACAGAGGGAACTTCATTTGTCTTCACTGTAGGATATAATAAGATTCTGAGACCAATAGAAAGTGCTAAATTAGTCATTAGTTACTAATCACCAGTGGTACAGATTAGTACTGAATAGGACTGAAAACATGAAGGTATACTTGAGGTATTCACTAATGCCTGTAAACAGAAAGTAACCAGTACTGAGAAGAAATGCCTGGCCTCTGAACTTCATATATATATACAGGACAAAAGGGAGTTGGGACTTTCTCATTTTTCAGGTATGCACACGGTTACAGTGACAATCTAGTGGAAATTCGGGTTCTTTATATTATCTAAGGATTCAGGCATTGGTGGAGGAATGGTGGTATGGTTGAGGTTCTCTACCTCCACAAGAAAAACTAGGCTCTCTGCCAATGACTGGACTTCATAGTACTCATGATAGGATCGCACCTCATTTTAATTTGAAAGTGAGATTCTGTTTACACAGCCCAGCCCATTCCAGAGCACCTTTTAGAAACAGGATACTGTATCTGATAGACCAGGAATTTGAAGGCATGTTGGCCATTGACACGTTGTTGAAGTGTCTTTCTTGTGTTCCATGGATAGTTGTGTTCTGAGCAGTGGTATGAGGGGAGGCAGAGGATAAAGGAAATTGTCAGGAGACCATGGGGAATCAAAGCTGATGGTTTCAAAGGCCCATTACCTTGTGAGGAACTTCAAATTTCTTCCACTATTCCTCTGCCAGCCTACAGAGTATGAGGTACACTGCAAGAGGCTTTCTTCTAATGACTGTGTCAAGGGAAAGGGGGAAACCTGTAGATAAACTGAACCATTCATGATTCCTTAAAATACATAGCTCTCAAAATTCCTGTGGTAGAGATGTTGCAGTCCTGCAAAGCCAGCCCCTTGGTTCTGTGCAGTTCTCTGAAGAGATAAATCATGAACTCTGTGGATGCCTGCCACTGGTCCCCACCATCTCAGATGCTTGAACATTTAGTTCCCCAGCTGGTGGCCTTCTTCTGGTTGTGGAACCTCTGGACATGGACATAGCTGACAGATAAAGTTTTGCAAGATGTAGTCGCCCCTTTCCTGGCTGAGATCTGTCTCCTGTATCTCCTCAAGTTGCTACATTAGATACTGTTCCAGTTTTGAAAATTGTGCCTAGAATTGTCTGAGCTGTGGTTAACACAGCTTTAAATTAAGTTCTTAAGTACTGATTTTGACTTACAGATTCGTACCTAGCATCTGACTGATGAAGTCTTACAGTGTGGTCCTTGGAAACGTTGTAGCAAAGCTATAAATAAGACTGTGAACACCAGGCATTTTTAACTGCCCTTTGCTGTTCAGGCACTCAGAGCTTTGTTTGAATTGGCTAGCCATTCAAGTAATTGCTTGTATCTAAGGAGTTGTAGGCCAGAAAAGACTTGTAAGGTAGGGGTAGTTGAAGATTAGTTCAAAAAGAGGAGAGCCACACCTTCATCCCATTCAGTGCACACCCGAACTAATTCCTGTCATCCCTTGCTTTGAACTGACAGTCCATGAGCAGACAGGAAGGAGCAGAGCTGTTCCTTGGAGAGAAGTTATCAGTGATGCCTTGGCCACGATGTGTTACACAATGTGAAACATTTTGTAAGTGAAATAAATAGCAAAGGCTAACTAACCAGCGTTTGCTCTTGTATGCCATGGGTGGATCCCAGTGCTTACAGAGAGTGCAAGCAGATGTGAGAAAGCACTGCAAAGATGCTGCGTGTGCCCTTAGCCCCTTCTGATCTCGCTTAAAGAGTGATACGATATTAACAGGACTTAGAGCAGCATGTGTCTCTGTGTGAGTGTGGACATGAACGTTAAGGTGGAGTGTACCACACACTCAGACACTCCAGTGTCAGCCAGCCCAGGGGAACTTGGTGCATGACTACTGTGCTTGCTTGTCTTTTTCCTTCCTGGGTATCAGGTGGGTAAACACCCCATGCCCCTGCTGCCACCACGTAGTATTTTAAGAGAGATTTAAAAAGAACAGTAAAATGGCCACATGTAAAGTCAGCCTACTACGTTGTAGAGTCACCTGAGTTTTCTGGCAGGTTTGATAGATTGGCTCAGTGAAACCCATTACAGGTTCCTCTTTTCAGCTAAGGTTGTGCATGGTTTATAATCCTGGCCAAAACTGTATAAGTGGGAACTTCTGAAAAAGGCCTCCGCTTGCCCTCCCTTCTTTCTTCCTGACAACCTGGGCAAAAAAAAAAAAAAAAAAAAAAGTGAGCACAGTGGCCATCTTCTGGTTCAGAAAAAACGAAATGCCAAAGGAGGCTAGCAAAGCTAGGATCAGAGAGAGGCCAAGACCTAGTTAACTGATTATACACTTAGACAAGTACAGTATCCCAGGGTTTCCAGTCTCCAAACTTTGTATTACATGGAAAATTGAGCGAAAGACAACTTTAAGCTGTTGTTTGCCTCTACAACTCTTGACTCTGCTGTTACTGGAATTGAACACACTCTTAACCCCTTTTGAGGCATTGCAGGGACCTGGTAGGTGCAGTAAAATGGCATCACATTTTATTTCTGTTAATCCTGTTTCTGTCTTACTGTGTTTAGAATAAGAGTAAAAATTGAAGTACAGTTCAGATCTGATGATGCCATAGTGATATTGTTTTAGTATTATGTGTTGTGTGTTTTGCTCAGTGATCTTAATATAAAAGGAATAGTACAAGGTATGTTTTTGCTCCTTTTGTCTTCCTGTGGCTAATACCTAAAAGATCACCTCAAGGTAAGAAAGGTTTTTCTTGGTTATCAGTTTGGGCTTTCAGTCCATCGTAGTAAGGAAAGCATGGCGGATCCTCTCAGTCCATAGGGACGAGAACATGATGTCAGAGCCGTTGCATCATGACAGGCCAAAGAGCTGAGTGATGGTAGAGCTAGGGATCCAGGTATCTCCTTCAGAACCTGGCTGTGAGCATTTATTTTTCACAGCTTTAATAAGGGTTCATCCTCCCCTCTAGCCCACCACCTCCCAGAGGTAGTAGAAAAGAAAAGTAACTAGGAAACAGCAGGTGGACCTGTTTAGAAATAGTTCCAATCTTTGTTCTTGGCAGTCCAGTCCATTCAGCAGGCACCACTCACGAATCAGCAACAGCAGTCTGATCCAGAAATTGTGAGTCTTTGCTAATCAGCCGGAGTCCACAGAAGCAGCAAGAAGCCATAGGGACCTCAGGAAAAGTTCTTCGGCAAGTTTTTCTCCCTGAAGTCACTACAAGCTAAGCCCTGCAACACAATGTAAGGTGAATTAATACCTGCGTGTCTTCAGTGAAGAATAGCAAGGTAGAGGAAAGCAAACCATCGCTTGAGTTCCCACTGTATGTGGGTCATATTCCTACCAGTCCTAAACATCACACGTCCTTTCACGGTCTGCTATAGCA
Source organism: Micromys minutus (assembly GCF_963924665.1). Classification (NCBI taxonomy): domain Eukaryota; kingdom Metazoa; phylum Chordata; class Mammalia; order Rodentia; family Muridae; genus Micromys; species Micromys minutus. Next base: position 47,582,633 of record NC_137953.1, read on the forward strand.
AAGCACCCTCCCACCTGTGGGCCCCAGCAAATCATTGTTAGGCACAACTGACTTTCCAAAGAAACCAGAAGTTTCCACTTCACCTAGCCCTTAGTGAGCTACTTCTGTCAACTAGGTCCCCTCCTATCGGTTCCCAGCCTCCCTGAAGAGCAACATCAGCTCAGGAGTGAACGTGGAAAGCAGGCGCCTGTGGGGAATGTTTCATACTCAGACCCCGGCAGGTCGCTCTTAGAATGGTTTTTTATAGAGTCTTATTTTCTCTCCAAACCATCTTTCTGAGTAGTTGTGATATAGTCCCTGTTTTACAGGCATGATGAACTTGCTGATGTTAAGTGATTTTTTTTTTTTTCTGTTCCTCTAGGAACTGGGGTTTGGGATCTGCCCTTAAGGTCCTTCCTAACCACCTTGCTACACTGCTAAGAATTGTTGGTGGGAAATGTTCATGCTTAAAATGAAGTATGTTTTTTAAAATTATGTACAGTAGAGCCTTTTCCTCCCACTCAGTTCGCTGCTTGGTTTCCAGTAATTAGTCCCCGGTGCCTTGATTGTGAAAATGTTTTAATATTGAAAATAAAAATGCCTAGTGCTCCAATGATGACTTGTCCCCTGGGACATGTGACAGAAGTATATCCCTGATATAAAGACTTACATTGTTGTTTTGGAGATAGTTCACCTTGGAGGAACACATTTTTCCTGATAAAGACAGACAGGGCTATATCTGTTTTTTAATGGTGCTAAAACATCCCTTCTAATTTGAATTTATTGAGTCTACTTTCTCAAAAAAAAATTCTTTGTGGAAAACATTTGTGCTAGTATCGGTACATATTTTTGTATCAAATAATCTCATCCAGAAAGAAATTAGTGAATCAGACATTTAATATGTGACACAGATCCATGCCACGAGCAGGCAAATCATATATATGAAGAATTTTTCTTTGTGGCTGATAGGGCAGGAGACTCCGTGGAGTGTATTTGCATCGAGGTGTCCTTAGGCTCATGCTGCTCACATGGGCTTCCTCCTCACAGTGCAGTGGTTTCCATCAAAAGACCACCTTACAGGTCACGAGTACCTTTTACTTTTGGTTCTTCCTATAAAATTCGTGTAATCTTTGTTTTTATGTTTATTAATGTACAAGAAGTGATGAGTGTTGTGATGTTTTTATGAATGCATATAACATATTTTGATCTTGTTATTTAAAGGCTGCTTCGAGCATCCTTGCCCAGAGGGCACGCTTCTTTGTGAATCTTCTTGGATTCTCCACTATAAAATGAACACTTGGTGTATCAACAACATTGGAGAGAACATGCACATACCTCTTTTAGAAACAAGGAATCTGGATATTATTTGAGTCAGATTCTAATACTGTGAAGTGATTGGGTCAAAGTAGACCGTGTATGTTTGCTCTGCTTCCGATTTTCAGGTTAATCAAAGGACTTTGGCATTAAAGGGCAACAGTGACGTTGAAATATGCCCAACCTGTATGGTAAGATGGTATCAAGTATAGTGTAGTATTCTCAGGACACAAACACCAGAGCAGATGTTCTCAGAACTACTGTGTTTGTGTGAGACCAGTGTGTTGCTGCTAGGCACTGTGAGAAGCTAGAATTCTTAGAGTAGTCTGGGGCTCAGTCAGTCATCTTCAGACATTATCAGTAAAAGAGCTGACTTAGAATACCTTAGTAAAGATGGCTGCTGTATTAAAGATGGTTTGCCACCATTCTGCAAGAATGTTGATGATCTTTCACTGTTTTGTTGTTCTAGCAACCCAGTGGTTTACAATTTTAGGAAATAATCAGGCTAACATGTTGAAAATGAAGCTTCCTTACTGTGGTGATCTAAATGAAAATGGCCTCTGTAGGCTCATATATTTGAATCCTTGTCCCTGTTGGTGTCTGGGAAGGAGGTGTGTCACCGAGGCTGGCTCTGAGGCTCCAACAGCCCATGATGTGGCATTCCCACTTCATTTTCATACTAACACCCCCTCCGTGCCTCGTGCTTGGTTAAATGTAGTGTAGACTCTACTGCTCCAACACCACGTCTGCCTGGATGCCCATGCTCACTGTCGTCATGGCCACAGACTCCACTGCTCTCTGCAACCAGGAGTGCCCTTGGACATGGTGTTTTGTCATGGGAATAGAAAAGAAATTTAAGACTTACCCCAGACCCTGTGCTCCACAGATGACTCTGAAGCACAAGTCTGCAGGCTGTTTGTCCTAGGAACTCCTGGGATAATAGGAAAAGAGTTGGGGTTTCCTCCTAAAATTCTCTACCTAGAGTTGAGGTAGCCCCTGCGGGAACATCTGAAACTCTCCACCCCATTCCATTTTCTACTCCTTACAGGATCCTTACAGGATCCGGTCTGCACAGGCCGCTAGCTATGCTCGGCTCTTTCCAGCTTGGCAGATAGCTCCTAGCAGCAGAAGGGAGGTTCCACTAACGCAGTGCACAGTCTAGCATGCTGGTTACTAATAGCGGAAGGAGCAGGGGCCATTGGATTTCCTGACGTAGGTCTATGTCTCTCTTGCCCTTAGCTCTTCTGCTTTCTATCCTCTTTTCACCTTTATTTTCTAATCCATAATCACCCTGTGGACAACCTGTTCTTTTGGAAAACAGCTGCCAACCCTTTGGAGATTGTTCTTTTAAAAGTCTTTTTCTAATCTGCTGAATGTTTTCTACCACTGAATTAAAAAATAAATAAACCGTAGCTTATCCTACCACTGGGCTGTAGAGATGCAATAATGCCATTTAAAAACTACATCATCAGCTGAATACACTAGTCATGGTTGTAGACTAGGCCTGTCTATGCATGCAGAAAAATATGTACTAAAGCCTCCAGGCTTCTCGAGCAAGTGAGGAATTAGAAAAGGTCACACAGTAACTTTGCTGTGGCAAAGCCCTGCAGACAGGTGGTGGTCAAGGCCAACACCAGTAGAAAGGTCTTCTGACTTTAGCAAACAGAGAAGAGCAGGTTGGTTCTGCAGCCTTCTTTTCCATCATGGATTCAGCCCAGTCGGGAGGAAACATCAGACAATCCCTACCATGAGGTATTTGCAAAATATCTAACCATTGCCCTTCAGTAATGCTAAGCTTAGAGTAGACAAGCAAAACCAAAGTTACTGTCACAGGCTAGAGGAAACTCAGCAAAATGAGTTGTGCAAGCATCGATTGGACCCTCCGCACTCACATAAAAAGCCAAGCCCAGTGATCTATAATATGATGTAATTTTGGAGAAAATCCTCACCATCTTATCTATCTCTGACCCTCTACAGGTGCACACCTCTTTGAGTGCACATGCACACAAACACACACCCACACACAGACACACTCACACGCACGCACACAGCCTCTATGGTTTAGTTAATATCTGCTACTACAACCACTGGTGACAAGTGCTGTATTGTTGTAAAAGTTGTGCTTAGGCTCTGAGATGTGAAGTCCTGCTCTTTTCTGCCCTTTATCTGACTCGAATTTTTCAGTAAAATAAGTTAAAAAAAAAAAAAACAAATAAATGCAAGAATGCATTTGTTTACTAAGTGTATATAGTGGTTTAATTTGTAAGAATATATTAAAATCCCACTCAGCCTGTACCCCTTCCTCAAAGATGTGTTTATGTTCTAGCAAGGTTTATCGTTTATTTTTAATTAGCCCCTTTGTGGATAGAAAGATGCCATGCAGTTTTTGTATATGTGTGACATACAAGCAGGTCTAGCTACATACGCTCATCTCATCTTAAGGAGTAGAACAGAGCTGTGAGCAGCACACCATTGTGTCCCTTTAACTGAAAACTATATAAGTTACATTCTAGAGCATAGCTTCAACTTTAGTTCATTTTCTCTGCTGTCTTCATTTCTAGCAGAACACCCAATATTCACCCTTTCTCCCTTGGCAAATAGATTGAGGATTTGGGTTTGAGTTTTGAATGGATAGTGAATATTCTTGATGCCTTTCTGAAGCCAAAGTAGGCCTCCTGAAGTTTAGAAACAGTATCCACACATGCACTGTTGTTTTCCGTTATAATTGGCTTTCTTTAATATTAGATTGAAAATTTCTCAAGGGTCTAATTTCCCAGAGTGAACATTATTGTGATAATACTGATTTAGTGTTAATTGAATAAGTAAATATTTTAATTAATTAAGTACTGCCTATATATCTCAGATATACTGGAGTATTTATGTAGTGTTGTGTTCTTGGTGCATTTCATCATTGGAGATTTATGCAGTACAGGTAGCTGGTCACTGAGGTGGAGTTGTAGAGGCATATTAGGACAGGGAGAACTCTCTTGGGAGCTGGAGGCAGCCATGGCACAGCTGCTCTGTATCACCATAGAACTTGTAGCCGGCATCGTTTTCCCTGCCTTCCATATCACAGAGGGGAGGGCAGTCTGCTGTTTGTACCTCAGCAAAATCCTCAGTGTTGTGCGTTATTCTCATTAGAACACTCTACCATTTTTGATTATTTAGGATTTATATCCAAAGTGGAGTTGCACATATCTTCCCTGTTCCTACCTGCCCCCATTGTTTTATACATATTTTTCTCTACAAAGCAATCACCAGGTTTCACAGCTCTCTTGCCATTGTTTTCTTCAACAGCTTGTCTAGACATACATATTACTAATTATTGTCCATATTTTACAGGGTATAAATACTGAAGAAATTGGGGAAGGTTAAAAGACTGGCTCAAGTTTATAGGCTAGACACAAAACTAGAACTCTTAGCTCAGTCCCATCCAGATGTTAAAGCTTTAGTATTCACCAAAAAGGAACATATTAATCAAAATGTTACTGTGTCACTAGTTTTAGTGACATAATAGCCATTTGCTAGCTAGGAACAAACAGTATTCTGATGCTGCTATTAGTGGGAAAGTGGTAGCTGCTTTTGTTGCTCCCTCTTTGTTAAAAATCTCCAGGAAAAGCTTAAGACAAACAGTGCAGAACACAAGGAAATCTTGTAAGTGAAGCATATGGAGAGGTGCAGCTAACCTAAAGCTACACTATCCGAGGAGACAAATGGCTTTTTGATAGCTTTAGACCTCCTGATGAATTAACACCTCTCCATATAGAGTGGCTGATCACTTGGATTGCACTCTTTAAGCTGCAGAGGCAGTGCACTTAGGATCCTGTCTTCATGTCAGAAATGTACTTTTGTGCTTGAAAATGATAAAAAATTACAATCGATCCTTACAACTGTTCTGTTCATCTTTATTGATCAGGTGCAAGAAAGATAAATCGTAGCCCAAATAAGATTATAGTAAATGTTAGCATCATAGGGAACTGGCGGTTGATAGAGAGCCATTCATCATCTCAAATGGTGACCTGTCCGTGGCTCCAGCCACCCCAGGCTGCTGTCTAATCACATAACTATTGATTTTATCTGCATTTTAGAAACCTGGATGTGACTGTCATTGGACAACTCGGATTGTTAAATGCAAAGAGGTCACTGGTGTGAGGAGGCTTTCATTTTCATTTTCTTACAAATCAACAATGATTTATTAAAAAGTAAACTACCCGAGCTGTGGCTGTGGAGCCTGAGTGATTGGAGGGTGAGGGCACACCAGAGGCCTGCATTGTTGCATTCTTCCTCACTGCCCAGTGCTTTGCAGGGTGTTTCACTGAGTCTGGGAGCTCTGGGCCACTTGGGCCAGTCCTCTAGTAACACTGCTTTCAGAGCAGCTAGCAGCTAGTCAGAATGGGAAATTTTAAGTCCTGCTGTGCTGGGAAAAGCCTTGGCTTGCCACTGAGGCTTGGCTACGTTGTTCATAAGTTCCTATCATGTATGATACAGCCTTCTTTGCTAAGCTTACTAAGTCTGCCTTTTTGTTCATGATGATTCTTAGAAATGTTGAGATTCTTGTAGTCATCTGAAAGTGATAGAACACTTCTTTTTGTTGTTGTTCTATCAAAGATTTACCCACATCCACACCCAAACAGGATCTGGAACTTGCCATGTAGACCAGGCTTGCCTGGAACTAACCCCTCTCTGCCTCTGAATGTTAAGATGAAAGGCATGTACTTTCATGCTTGGCTAAGATACATACTGAAAACAGAATAATTTGCAAAGTAAAAACTGTATTTGCATCACTGAGAATGTGTGTGAATTTTATTCTTTAAGTTTAAGAATCTTTTGATTTTACAGCCCTAGTTAGCCAAGTAAGGTAGTGCTTAAGAGGTCCTTCAAAAATGTTAGGAATTTTCTCAGGAGGTGATCCTGAGAATCTTAGTATGTGTAACAATCAACATGCACAAAAAGGCAGACTTAGTTAGTAATCTTAGTAATTCTTCGTGATGAATTAATAGTGTAAACATCTGTTATGTAATTATATGGATGTATCAATGTAAATACTGCCATTTAAATTAGTGGCCTTCCAAGTATTTAAGTCACTGTGCCATTTAAGTCATAAATTCATCTACTTCTGGTATGCCTACAACAAGGTTGCTTCGATTTTTTTTTTTTAAATTGTAGGTCTTCAGAACATTTGTCTTCTAGCATAGTGAAAATGTGTCAACTTTGTCCACAGAGCTCAGAGTTCTACAAAGTCACCACCGAGGAGTATCAGAAAGCTGCTGAAGAGGTGGAGGCCAAGTTCAGGTGAGCTTCACCCAGCCCTGGCCTGTGTTCCACTTGGTTGTGTTTCTTTCTGCTGGGAAGTGTTTCCAGGTGGTCAAGATATACCCTGTTACTGCTTTACTGCAACACTTGGTGAAAGATTGTTGCTGCTCAAATCATTTTATCAACTAAGTAGGAAATTAAAGAAAGGGTAAGAGAGTTTCCGATTGGAGTAGTAAGTGGCATAGAATGCTATTGTAATTGCTACCTTTATTAATTGAAGCATAGGAAGGAAACAGTCACTTGTAAAATGATGAGCAGGTCCAATTTTGGATGCCTTGCATTTAAACAAGTACCTTAAACACATCTTCATCATCAACTTTACCTTACCCTTGATTATGAAGGTGATATTAAATTGCTGTATCTATTTATCCTCATGATATCTAAATGAATATTCTGTAATTGATGGATCAAAGTGCCCATGACCCAAAGCTTTATCTGTTCTCTTTACTGCCAGTTCTCATATTAGGTAAGAAGATATTTAACTGAGTATATAAAAGATTCTATTATATAACCCCTTTTAGTAGCACGGGTACAAATTAATGAAGAAAAAAAAAGGTGTTGTGACAGATTTAGTTAAGAGATTACATTGAGCTCTGACCTCCTTTCATGCACATGTTTATAAGCGTTTAATAAAATGATTAAACCTTAAGGTAGAATTATTAGTTTCTGCTTCAGTGCCGTTTGTATGGTAATAGATATTTGCATTGCTTAATATTGATTAAAGTAAGATTTTTTTAAATGATGGTTTGAGGTATGTTTAAATAAATATAAACGTTTTATCCTCCTTAGCAAAAAATATAGGTATCAGAGGAGATCTTCAACAGTGAGTCACAGTTCTACCCGTCAGTCAGTGCTGTTTGTCTTTGAAGCCAGAGTCTTGTGTGGCCAAGACAGGGCTCACCTGGTATCATAGCAGGACTTCAATTTCTGGGTCTTTTGCCTCCACTACACAAGTGCTAAGGTTATAGGTATGTGCCACAGGTCTCATTCTAGGAGTCCAGGGAGCTTTAAGGGTTAGGGACATACAAGTGACAAGGCCCTTGATTTTATCCATGGTACCACAAAAAATCAGGTCAACCTGGGATACATAAGATGCTGTTTCCAAAACAAAAAATTCAGATAAAAAGTTGGATATTGAACTAATATTAAAAGTAGTACTGTACCACCACGATTTTTGGTATTGTAGTAGTTTATCTTTTCTCCTGATTTTTTTCATTTCAAAAACCTTTTGTCTTCATACTTTGAAAACCTTTGATTTGGCATCTTGGTTATTTCTTCATTATAAGATAATCACTGCAAAAATAACTAAAATTTAAGTTAGAAACTAATGCAGACTACATTATGATCTATGAGTTATCACAAAGAACATGGCATTTGCCTTTGACTGGAGAAAGATATTGAGTAGGTGGAAGAGGAAGATATCCAGAAGGAAAATAATCCTGTTTTGTTAGTGGTGACAACTTTAGTGAAGATCAATGGCTCAAGCGATTAGCAGAAGATAGAGCTGCAGAAGTCACAGGTCACCAGCTGCCAGGCTGAAGTTGGGTCTTCATTTAGTGAGAAGTAACTGGGGGTGGGTGGAGCCCAAGAGTGCCCTGACCTTAGTGCTCTGTAGGAATAGACATCTGTTTGATGGGTGAGTCCTGGCTGGCCATGGAGGAAGCAAGAGTCAGAAGTAGCAGGTGAAGCAGATTGGTGCACATTGTCTGTGAAGTAATAACTGCCTAATGGATTAAGTTCTGTCTGCAAAGTACTGGAGAATAAAGTCCCCGCCCAATATTCAGGAGTTTTCTGAGGCCTTCATGATATGCAGATGGCCACTTCATCCTGGTGTGCCTTTGCTAGACTAGAGCGAGTTCTTATTTATCCTACATTAATTACTTTTAAAAAAAAAAAAACAAACTGGATCAAGCTTTGTAGGTCTGCCTGCCTCTCTCCCAAGTACATGCTAGGGTTAAAGATGTACCAGCACAGCCACCCCGTTACCTCTTTAATGACCCTAAATGCAGTCCTACTTTGATGTCATAGGCATTAGGGTTTTAGCATGTAAGTTAAAAGGTAAGAATGACATAGGTGAGTCTTTCATAGATAGAACAGGCAAAACAACCACTCCACTGTAAAGACAGCGAAATACTATAGAAAACACTTTAAAATTGGCTGATATTCCCTTCCCATGCTGCCCTTAAAATAATAAACAATTTCTACTTTCCATAAAAGGGGGGACGAGGTGGAAAATTATTTGGGTCTTGGGCAGTATTTTTAGAAGGGCTTCAGTTTCCTAACTTGGCCTTAGTTTCTTTGAATGGTGAAACATTGTAAAGCTGTATGGTTGTACAAGACTGCACATGCATACAGTAATAATAGCCAGAGTACAAGAGAAACTTCACTTTTACCCTGACTTAGAAATCTAGGCTCTTGGGAAGAAGCCCCAGAAAGTAGTAAAGATTAGCTAGGCGGGAGGAATAAAGCTGAGGTGGTGTTAGTGAATCTGTGGAATGCTGTGCAAAACTTGCACAGATAAAATGGGTGTTGTGAGGATCACTATCTAGTAAAAGTGTTTCTTCCATGTAAAAACCCTCTAACTTTAAAATGCCAGTGGGCTTTGGGGACTCATTTGAGAGAACTGTTTCTTCTAGAGTGTTGGTGCGGCCTGTGGGTCTGGTATCATCAGTAAGTGCTTCTCCTGTGTGCTGTCATGTAACAGTATAGATCACGGACAGTTGTAAGCAACAGTGCTTAAAAGATTCTGCTTAATTGGCTGTAAAATAATTAAATAAGGTTTGACTGGTAAATTTATAATTCTGGTAGATGCCTAAGCCAGTATGCCCAAATGCCTGTGTGACTTCAATTTGGAAATATTAGATTAATAGGACTAATTGTACTTCAGGTACAGAGTTTGCTCTGATTAATAGTCTTAAGTCTCTTATAGAAGTTTAGTCGGGTAAATTTATGTTACTTACTTTTCCACCTAAACTTTTAATTAAAAGTGATTTCAGAACTTTGAACCCCGCTCAGTGGCACCTGGCTGCTTGTCCTAGATGCTCTGAGATTGAGCTCTGGCAGCTTTACAGGACTGCAGCTGCCTCATCGAGTCACTCACCTTATCAAAAGGACTCCTGTTATGTGCCATTGCTCAGTACTGGTGCCTGCTGCTGACAGGTTCCCTACATACTGTCCTTCCTGCTTACCGATGTCTACCTAAAACTTGCTTTTGTGCTGTGTGAATAGACCTAATCCGCCAAACGTACATGAAAAATCTTTTATCTATGATTCTCATTGATCATTTTGAAATAATCAAATGGTTTATCTCAGTCAGACACTAATTCACATTGATCAAATTCAAAATGACCTAGCTGACTTAGTTTCTGCTGAACACAAATTGTATTAAAGCAGCATTATTTGGGTGTGCTGCCTGTTTTAATGCAGGAGTGGTGGTGCAGCGGTTACATCATAGCTAGACTTACTGTGTTATAACGATATCTCCTTCATAATGAAAAGTTTACACAAAAAGAAGGAGTGCATAGTCCAGGGACAATGAGGCTCCATGCAAGAATTTGGGCTTTTACTCACCAATTAAATTCTGCATTTGTACTGGGCCTCCTCCACCACCTCCCAACCCCCCACTCCTCTATTTTTTAACTTGCAGGACTGTGAACAGGAATAGAGCAGCTGCAGTGGTGACATTTAATTCCCTATGGCCCTTGGAGCCAAGTAACATCTTGATTATTCAGTAAGAGAGAAGTTGAGGAGACAAAATTCTAGATAAAGTAAATAGACCTGTGTCCTCTGCACATGCCCTTTTTGGTTACAAATGCTGGTTTAGAAGTTCAGGGTTATCTGTGGGTTTTGGTTTTTTTTTTTTTTTTTAAACATAAGCTCACTTGTATTGACCTCTGTAATATTTTTGTACCCTATGGAATGTGAGGAGAATTTCAGTGTTTTTAAAGAAAAACGTTTATGCTTAAAAATGTACATTGGAGCTGGAGAGATTGCTCAGGCAGTGAGTACATAATGCTTTTGCAGAGTGCCTGCCTTTGATCCCAGCATCCATACTAGGCAGCTCACAACTGTCTGCAACTCCAGGAAACTCCATGCCGTCTTAGAGCCTGTGAGGGCACTGGTACTCATGTAGTGCATATGAACTCATATGGACAGACACACACATGCACATAAATAATATTTTCTAAAAAGAATATACTGTTATGTATGGCTCGGAGCAAAGGCCTTGGGTGTTTAACATACTCAGTCCCATCGAATGACTTACTGTGTCTTTGATGTCTCCTAGTTCCTAATACTGAAATGTAAACAGTTACTGTCATCCTGTTGTTTTAGGCTCTGAAGTTGAGAGGTGTAAAATAAAGAAAAGAAAATTGTTCCTTTTTATAGGAAAAGATTATCTTAATTTGTTTCTTTGTGTGTGTGTGTTCGCTCTTTTTTTCTTTTTACTTTTTTTAAAACTAATTTTATTGGATATATTTTATTTACATTTCGAATGTTATCACCTTTCCCGGATTTCCCTTCATATCCCCTGTCCCATCACCCCACCCCTGCTTCTATGAAGGTATTCACCCTCCCACCCACCCCCTCTGACCTTTCCATCCTAACATTCCCCTACACTGCAGCATCAAGCCTTGGCAGGACCTTCTCCTCCCATTGATGCCCAACAAAGCCGCCATCAGCCACATGTGCAGCTGGAGCCATGGGTACTCTCTGGGTAGAGGTATAATCTGGCTGGTTGGTATTATTGTTCTAAACCCCTTCAACTTCAATTCTTTTTCTAATTTCTCCATTACAGACTCCATTCTCTGTTCTATGGTTGGCAGGGAGCATCCACCTCTCTATTTGTCATGCTCTGGCAGAGCCTCTCAGGAGACAGCTATATCAGGCTCCTGTCATCATGTACTTCTTAGCATCCACAATATTGTCTGGGTTTGGTGGCTGTATGTGGGCTGGATCCCTAGGCAGGGCAGTGTCTGGATGGCCTTTCCTTCAGATTCTCCTCCAGGCTTTGTCTCAACATTTCCTAAAATTATGTTTTGTTCCCCCTTCTAAGAAAGACTGGAGAATCCACACATTGGTCTTCCTTCTTCTTTAGCTTCATGTGCTCTGGGTTCTCCAGATCCTGACTACTATAAATAAGGCTGCTATGAACATGGTGGAGCATTTTGGGGGTATATGCCCAGAAGTGGAATAGCTGGGTCTTCAGTTAGTACTATGTCCAATTATCTGAGGAACTGCCAGACTGATTTCCAGAGTGGTTGTATCAGTTTACAATCCCACCAACAATGGAGGAGTGTTCTTCTTTCTCCACATCCTTGACAGTATCTGCTGTTACCTGAGTTTTTGATTTTAGCCATTCTGACTAGTGTGAGGTGGAATTTCGGGGTTGTTTTGATTTGCATTTACTAAATTCACTAAATGGTGAAAATTTCTTTAGGTGTTTTTCAACCATTCAGTATTCCTCAGTTGAGAATTTTTTATTTAGCTCTATACCCCATTTTTTAATAGGGCTATTTGATTCTCGGGAGTTTAACCTCATGAGTTCTTTGTGTGTGTGTGTGTGTATGTGTGTGTGTGTGTGTGTGTGTGTGTGAGAGAGAGAGAGAGAGAGAGAGAGAGAGAGAGAGAGAGAGAGATAGTCATCTGTCAGGATTGGTAGGATTGGTAAAGATCTTTTCCCAATCTGTTTTGTCCTAATGACAGTGTTCTTTGCCTTACAGAAGGTTTGCAATTTTATGAGGGCCCATTTATCAATTTTTGATCTTATAGCATAAGCCATTGGTATTCTGTTCAGGAAATTTCCCCCAGTGCCCATGTGTTCAAGGATCTTCCCCACTTTCTCTTTTGAGTGTATCTGGTTTTATGTGGAGATCCTTGATCCATTTGGACTTGAGCTTTGTGCAGGGAGATAAATATGGATCAATTTTCATCCTTCTACCTGCTGACCACAGGTTGAACCAGCAACATTTGTTGAAAATGTTCTTTTCCACTGGATGGTTTTAGCTCCTTTGTCAAAGATCAAGTGACCATAGGTGTGTGGCTTCATTTCTGGATCTTCAAGTCTGGACTATTAATTTACCTTACTGCCTCTGTACCAGTCCCATACAGTTTTTGTAACTGTTGCTTTGTAATACAGCTTAAGGTCAGGGATAGTGATTCCCCCAGAAGTTCTTTTATTGTTGAGAGTAGTTTTTGCTATCCTGGGTTTTTGTTATTCCAAATGAATTTGCAAATTGCTCCTTCTAACTCTGAAGAATTGAGTTGAAAGTTTGAAGGGGATTGCATTGAATCTTGCTTTTGGCAAGATGGTCATTTTTACTATATTAATCCTGCCAGTCCCATGAGCATGGGAGATCTTTCCATCTTCTGAGATCTTCTTCAGTTTCTTTCTTCAGAAACTTGAAGTTCTTGTCATACACATCTTTCACTTGCTTGCTTAAAGTCACACCAAGGTATTTTATATTATTTGGGACTATTAAGAAGGGTATCTGTTCCCTAATTTCTTTCTCAGCATGTTTTGTCCTTTGAGTAGAGGAAGGCTACTGATGTGCTTGTGTTTATTTTATATCCAGCCACTTTGCTGAAGTTGTTTATCAGCTGTGAAAGTTCTCTGGTAGAATTTTTGGGTTCACTTAAGTATACTATCATATCATCTGCAAATAGTGATATTTTGACATCTTCCTTTCCAATTTGTATCCCTTTGACTTCTTTTGTTGACTAATTGCTCTGGGTAGTACTTATTGAATAGGTAGGGGGTAAGTGGGCAGCCTTGTCTAGTCTCTGATTTTATTGGGATTGCTTCAAGTTTCTCACTGTTTAGTTTGATGTTTGCTACTGGTTCATTGTATGTTGCTTTTACTATGTTTAGGTATGGGCCTTGAATTCCTGATCTTTCCAAGACTTTTAACATGAAGGGATGTTGAATTTTGTCAAATGCTTTCTCAGCATCTAATGAGATGGATTGTATGTTTTTTTTTCTTTTAGTTTTTTTATATACTGGATTGCCTTAATGGATTTCCATATATTGAATCATCCCTGCATCCCTGGGATGAAGCCTACTTGATCATGGTGAATGATTGTTTTAATATGTTCTTGGATTCAGTTTACAAGAATTTTATTGAGTATTTTTGCATCAATGTTCATGAGGGAGATTGGTCTAAAGTTCTCTTTCTTTGTAGGGTCTTTGTGTGGTTTAGGAATGAGAGTAATTGTAGCTTTGAAGAATGACTTGGGTAGTGTTCCCTCTGTCTCTATTTTGTGGAATAGTTTGGAGAGTATTAGTATTAGGTCTTCTATGAAGGTCTGATAGAATTCTGCACTAAACCCATCTGGTCCTGGTCTTCTCTCTCTCTCTCTCTTTCTCTCTTTCTCTCTCTCTCTCTCTCTCTCTCTCTCTCTCTCTCTCTCTCTCTCTCTCTCTCTCTCTCTCTCTCGGAGACTACTGGTGATTACTTCTATTTCTTTAGGGGCTATGGGACTATTTAGATGATACTGATTTAATTTTGGTACCTGGTATCTGTCTAGAAATTTGTCTGTTTCATTCAGATTTGCCAGATTTTCGAGTATAAGCTTTTGTAGTAGGACCTGATAGTTTTTTGAATTTCGTCTCCCTTTTTATTTCTGGTTTTGTTAATTTGAATACTGTCTCTGTGCCCTCTGGCTCGTCTGGCTAAGGGTTTATCTTTATTGTTGATTTTTCTCAAAGAACCACCTCCTGGTTTTGTTGATTCTTTGTATAGTTCTTTTTGTTTCTACTTGGTTGACTTCAGCTCTGAGTTTGATTATTTCCTGCAGTCTACTCTTGGATGCCTTTGTTTCTTTTTGTTCTAGAGCCTTTAGGTGAGCTGTCAAACTGCTAGAGTATGCTCTCTCCCATTTCTTTTTGGAGACACTCAGCTATAAGTTTTGCTCTTAGTACTGCTTCATTGTATCCCATAAGTTTGAGTATGTTGTGCCTTCATTTTCATTAAATTCTAAAACATCTTTAATTTCTTCCTTCATTTCTTCCTTGACCAAGTTATCATTTCATAGAGCATTGTTCAGCTTCCATGTGTATGTGGACTTTCTGTTGTTTTTATTGTTATTGAAGACCAGTCTTAGTCCATAGTTATCTCATAGGATATATAGGATTATTTTGATCTTCTTGTATCTGTTGAGACCTGTTGTGACCAATTATATGGTCAGTTTTGGGGAGGGTACCATGAGGTACTGAGAAGAAGGTGTTTTTTTGTTTGTTTGTTTTGTTTTGTTTTTTTGTTTTGTTTTGTTTTAGCATGAAATGTTCTATAGATATCTGTTAAAGCCATTTAGTTCATAACTCATTAATTAGTTTCTCTGTGTCTGTCTGTGTGTGTGTGTGTGTGTGTGTGTGTGTGTGTGTGTGTGTTCCTGTGATTTGTCTATTGGTGAGAGTGAGGTGTTGAAGTCTCCCAGTATTGTTTGAGGTACAATGTGTGCTTTCAGCTTTAGTAAGGTTTCTTTTATGAATGTAAGTGTTCTTGCATTTGAAGCATAGGTATTCAGAATTGAGATTTCATCATGGTGGATTTTTTCTTTGAGGAGTATGAAGTGCTCCTTGGAAATTTTGGCTTGGAAAATTGGTTTCTAGCCTTTTACTCTGAGGTAGTATCTGTCTTTGATGCTGAGGTATGTTTCCTGTATGCAGCAAAATGTGTCCTCCTTATGTATTCATTCTGTTAGTCTGTGTCTTTTTATTGGCAAATTGAGTCCATTGATAGTGAGAGATATTAGGGACCAATGATTGTTGTTTCCTGTTATTTTTGTTGTTAGACTTGGAATTATGTTTGTGTGGCTGTCTTCTTTTGGGTTAGTTGAAAGAAGATTAGTTTCTTGCTTCTTCTAGGGTTTGGTTACCCTCCTTGTGTTGGAGTTTTCTATCAATTATCCTGTGTAGGGCTGGAAATATGGAAAGGTAGTGTGTAATTTTGTTTTTGTCATGGAATATATTGATTTCTCCATTCATGGTAGTTGAGAATTTTGCTGGATATAGTAGCTTGGGCTGGCATTTGTGGTCTCCTATGATCTTATGACATCTGCCCAATATCTTCTAGCTTTCATAGTCTTTGTTGAAAAATCTGGTCTGATTCTCTGAAGTCTTCCCTTGTATATTGTTTGGCTTTTTTCCTTACTGCTTTTAATATTCTTTCTTTGTTTTGTGCACTTGGTGTTTTGACTAATATGTGATGTGAGGAATTTGTTCTCACCTTTACTGAGTGGAATGTGCAAAGCCACTCAGACTGCTGGCCTAAGTCTGTGAACTCACCTCTTTCCCTGTAAAGGAACAGATTGTCCTTACATGTTATATGAAATATTAATTGTACCCTATTAGTTAGATAAATGGAAATTCAGGCAAAGTGATAGCTTGTTTCTTTCAATGTATGTTAAGTAAGAAATTGGTGAATTTGTGGGTATTTGTTTATTGGTCCTTGATTATTTGGGTAATTAACTGTATAACTCGTAGTTTTAAATAGTATAATATAAATAATTTAAAAGTAAATTCCAAGTTTTTTGCCTTAGTTTTTTTTTTTTTTTTTTTTTTTTTTTTTTTTGTCTTACTAGCTACAGTTCATTTAGTTTGTAAAGGCACCAGGTAAAAAATAATCTTTTTAGTTTTTCTTTTGATGCTTTCAAAAATAAGGAAACATAATTTTGCTCTCTCAGTAATCCTCAGAAAGCATTGAGGCTTGCAGGAGGGCCAATTATAATGTGTCCAGTAATATTTCTGGAAGACAGAATTTAAAATCTGCCACTATATCAAGTTTGCAGAGTTAGCCATTTTAAGTTTTTGTAATTTAAAAAAAAAATGTATCAAATAAGTTGTCTGCTCATAAAAGTGGGAAGTCTTGAGATGTCTAGAATGCTGTCCAGGTAGCTATGTTATGAGGTTTGTCTGATAAATTGTCTATTAGTTCTAACCTACTTTTAAACAAGTAAGCAGCAGATGTATCAGGTGCCTCTTTGCTATGCATGAGAGAAAATCATATACAAGAATTAAAACCCAAACTTTCAAGATGATTATACCTAAGGAGACATTCTTACGCATTTGAAAATAACTAAACCTGCCCACCTGGATGGCATCTGTCTGTCCTAGCTCTTTTGCTTTTTCATTGCAAGTAAGAAATATATTACAATTGATAAACAAGATCCAAATTTAAGAGCTCTGCTTGTCTTAAGAGAATTTCCTAAAACAGGGAAAAGTTTTTTGAATTGACACTTCTGGGGAAGATGTAAGAAAGGCCATTTAGCACATAAAAAGGACTTGGCAGTCATAAGTTGCCTGCGAAATGCAAATGAAGCCTGTCTGAACTGGTGAAAACCAAGGACTGACAATACTGCTTTTGTCCACCTATGTCAGGGAAGCCAGAGTTCTAAGGGCTTAGCTGGAGGGTAGGGTGGGATGGTAAGACCACTTGAGAAAACTATGGCTGTTTGTATCAGTTTAAACTTGCACTTTGTATCCATTTCCTAGAGGAGTAAAGGCACAAAATCCACAAAAGTCCTTGCAGGCTTGTCTATAGCAGAGTTGTTCATTCGTAATAATCAAAAGCTAGAACTTCAGTGTCCACAGAAGAATGGACAGACAGACCCTGGTGATGATCTGGGAGAACAGAGCTGAGTCATGTGATCACTGGGTGAATCTCTGAAATGATTTTATATTGCTCTGTATGGTTCCATTTATACAAA
Source organism: Micromys minutus (assembly GCF_963924665.1). NCBI lineage: Eukaryota > Metazoa > Chordata > Mammalia > Rodentia > Muridae > Micromys > Micromys minutus. The sequence continues at coordinate 47,599,943 of NC_137953.1, forward strand.
GTTCAAGAAAACCTAGACTGGTAGGAATCTGAAAAGGGTTGGTGAGAACAGGATACGGATCGGAAAGGGACACACAAATAGGCCTTCTAAGGGGTCCTAGGCTAGCTCACTCAAGTCCATGGCATTGTTATACAGTAGTTACACTCAGGTCTTCTAGTAATCATGTTGTATTAGTTATTATTCATTATCCAAGCCCCTTGCCCCTTACCCATGGCTTATCTGTATCTGCCTTCTTTCTGTCTTTCTCCCCACCAAACCCTTATAACCTTGTTTGTTATTCTCTGGATCTTTCAAGTACAAGAAAGTATTTTAATAATCCTATTTATATAAGAAAGACCAAAGGCGCTGTTATATGGTGAGTGGGGGGGTACTACCATTTTGTAGAGAGTTTGTCTACAGATCTGGTTATTTTTGATAAAGGGATTTTTTTTTTTTTTTTTTTTTTTTTTTTTTTTTTGAGAATCCCATGCAATGTATTTTGATCATATTTAGCCTCAACTTCTTTTGGACCCACCCCAACCTTGCCACCCTTCCCACTTTCATGTTTTCTGTTTATATGTAAATGAATAGCTAGATAAATAAATAAATACCAGCCTTCCGAGCCTAGTTTGTGCTGCCCTGTACTCATCGGTGTGGGGACATACAACAAAGTATAGTCATCCCTAAGGAAACTGACTTTTCCTTTCCCAGAAGCCATCAACGTTCAGGGGTAGGGCTTGTGAGCTCTTCCACACTGAAATACTGACTGATTTGATCTACCGTAGGCAGCTATAGCTGCTGTGAGTTTATGCGTGTAGGAGCCTTCTCATACCCAGGAGACACCATCTTGCTCCTGTCCTCCTGGCCCTCTGACTCTTAGAATCTTTCAACCCTCTTCTGCAGTAGTCCCTCTGCGTGTTGGAGCAGGAGGAGACGTCTAGATGTCTCCTGTTTTCTGCACTTTGATCTGTTGTGAGTTTCTGTGTTTCCTTCCATTTATTGCATGCAAACAAAAAGAAAATGAATGTGGTCTGAGAGCAGCATTTATCTATAGTCATAGAAATAACTAATTTAGAGAGCAATTCAATACTATGTCTATTTAGCAAAATAATAGTAGATTCACCTCCAGGACTGTGCACCTTCAGTTCCCCAAAACCATGGTTCTTAGCCACATTTACAGTACCAAGCATTTTTTCCTCCTGTGGAACATGCCTTAGATCTAATCATTAAGTGGTCAGTTATGTCCCTAACATTCATGCCGCTATTGCAGGTGTGGGCATATCTTGTCACAGTGATCATTGTCATACTTCACGGCGCACACAGGTAGATAAGAAAGAAAGGAAGTTGATGACTTTATTCCCCATAGCAGCCTATATAGTCCCTTCTGGTACTATGAAAACTAGACAGCCGTGAAGAAGCTTCCTGGTATGTATCAACCTGATTTCTCCATTACGATCTCTTCAGCAATACAGTATTTCCATCAAGTCTGATAGGCAAATAAGAGCAGTAGCTTGGTGTATTGGTTTAGGGGTCTCTGGGACACTGACCAGCTCAAGAGGAGGTAACCCATACCTGCCACTGTGTTTTTATCTGGCAAACTATTGTTTCTGGAGAGCGTGTTATCCTAAGTGTAGGGTATTTGTATGTATTTATGAACCTTATAGAATAGTAGATTTTTGGACATATAAAAACATAGTGTTAGTCTTTCCTGTCCCTTCTACCCTACAATTCCATGTCTCTCCCCACCTGAGCCTTCCTTCCTATTATTCCCTTTCTCTACCTCATAGCACTTGTGTTCTACCATTCCCTCTCTTAAGTTCTTCTTCTCCTCTCCCACCAGCAGTCCCTGTCTCAGTGTATAAAAACTGGAGGGCTCAGGGTTGCCTCTCCTCTGGATGTAGGCCACCCCAGTGCACTGGACTAATAAACCTCCTACTCTTGCATCTATCCCCGACCTCTCATCTCATTCAAGATGTAAAACTGATAAGAATTTTTTCTTATCTTCTACTCCCTTCACAGTCATAGGTTTCTTAACAGTGCTGAAGCTTTCGAATTCTTGAGGTGTTGATTGTTGCTCTATGTCCCAGGCAGCCAGAGTTCTGTTCAGAAAGACCTTCCCAGAGCCTACATCCTGAAGTGTGTATCCTTTTTTTTCCCTAGAAGTTTGAGAATTTCAGTGTGACATTAGGTGTTTGATCCACTTGAGATTGATTTGGAGTTGGGTCTTTTTTCATTTCTCTACGTGCGTATATCCAGTTTTCCTTTTGTTAAAGATTCTGTCTTTTCTCTGATATTTATTTTTGGCATCTGTCAAAATCCATATAGCTATTTTATGCACAAATATCTAGGTCTGCAGTTCCACTTGATCGATGCATCTGTTTTGTACCAGTACAGTGACAGTCCTGTAGGACAGTTTGATATCAGGAATGGCACTACCTCCAACAGTGTTGTTGTTGTTCAGAATTGTTCGGGCTATCTGTGGTCTTTTGTACTTCTGTATGGATTTTTAAGGGTTTGGAGATTTTTTTTCTTCTAATTCTTATGATGAATTACATTGTAATTTTGATGGGGATTTTACTTTGGATCTTTAAGTTACTATAGGACGTAAAATTGCCATTTTCATATTTATCCTACCAGTCCATGTGCTTGGGCTGTCTTTCCATTTGCTGGTGTCTTCAGTTCTTCTCAACAGAGGTTTAGTTTCTGTTGTACTGTCTTTCAGTTCCTTGATCGGGTGTATTCAAAGGCTTGCCCTGCTGGCTTATCTCTTTAGGCTATTGTGAATAGGATGGGCTCTCTTATCTCTGCCTGTCTCTGGTGTCTAGGAGGGCTGTTGGTTTTTGTCACCTCTCAGTGCCTGTCAGCTCTAGGAGTTTCCTATTGGAGTCTTTGGATGTCTTATCACCTTCAAATTGGGACTGACTTCTTCCTCTTAAGGCAGATTTGAAACTAGGACTTGGAAATAAATCTTTCATACTGTGAGCAGCACCAATACATTTTCATATAATAATTCCAGGCAGCAGTTTGTTCAGTTTCCTTACTGAGTCCTGGCAGAATGCTTGAAAACGTGTAAAAGCTCGTATCTTGGCCCTTCCTACATGTTGACAGAAAAGCACACATGCTCCCATGTTGCAGGACCGCCAAGCAACCCCAGCCATCCTCAACTTGCTCACATGGCAGCCTTAAGTTACTTTATCTGTGTTCTTTTTCATTGGCCTGCAGTTAGACTCATTCTGTGTGAGTGTGTCCCAGCACTAGTAATCAGCTGTGTCCCCTGGAAACTGATAGATGTGCTCATTAAGTTGAGATTTCGCCCCTGGCTCTGATTCACAAGTCACCTCAGCTAGTGTTTCTGGATGAAGCTGGCAAAGAATTCTGTGTGGTGATATATCTGGTTTTATTCTCTTTCAAGCACTAAAACTCCTTTAAAAACAAAACAAAAAACAAAAAAAAAAAAACTATGTTCAATGTGCTTTGTGGGGAACTTACAAGTACAAAGAAGTCAGTTATTTGCTAATTACAGTATTTACACAAGAAAGCTGGAGGCTGATGTTGTGTGTTGGAATTTTTCCCCCATTTTGTTCTTTTGTGCTTCTGTGACTACACAAATACTTACTTGTGAGGCAGATCTTGTCATGGAGACTCTGAAGACCACCAGCCTGCTACTAGCATGGATCTCGGCAAAGCTGCTGGGTGAGAGATGCATTCAGCAAGGTTTATGACTGGGAGTTTGAAGTTAGCCTACACCTGTTCTCTGCTTTCAGGGTGAAAAATGAATTGCCAATTACTGTGACATGTTCAGACACAGAATTTCATATGGCAGAAGCCTGCTCAGCCTGCTATCTGCTGAGCCCTCAGCTAGGAACCCATCAGGTCTGGGAAAGGGGTGTGTTGGCAAAGAGGAAAAGAGGAAAGGGGATCACTCTCTGGTCCCATCCTGTTTACCTTGCTTGTACAAGCTGTGGGCAGGAGGTCAGTGCCGCTCACCTTTGTTTCCCCAGCAGAGCTCTTGAGCAAGATGAAGTGGTCAAAGCTGAGTGCCAGCACATGGGCACAGTCTCATTACTCTGCAAGCTGTACCCCCAGATGCTGCTGTTTTCTGCAGCAGGGCTTGCTGGTTCACATTCCTAACACCTCCATTACAGCTCAGTTGGTGCTGCCTGTTCTTCACAGCTCTTCTCTTTGTGGGGCGGGTGTTTCTCCAACACAAAAGATGCTAAAGTAAAGGAGAATTTGAGTAGTGGATCTTCAGTATATCCTTCAACCGTCCTGGTTAGTTGATGAAAAGCAGAAACCAAATGTTCTGTTGCTACTCAGATAGTTGGGGGTTTGAATTTGATGGTGGGGATTGCTGGTTTGGGTTATTCGAAGCTGTAAGTTTGAGATACTGGATTTTTCCCTGAAGACCAATTTCATCTATGCTGTATCTTGGGAGTTCTTGTTTGTTAGTAAATTCTGACACCTGTCTGCATTGGCTCACCTTCCCTAGTAAAGAGCTCTATAATGTAGATCTCTTGTTTAAAGGTATTCAAAAGGCAGCTTTGCTTGGGGGAAGAATCCTGGACTAGAGCCCCTTTGAGGTGCTAATTTATTTGCACTAAAAGTCCGAAAGTTAAGTTCCAGTCTCCAACCCCCAGAGGTCTTAGATATTTGCTCAAGAACAATTTTGATTGCAGTACCTCATGCATGCCAGGTGGTTTTATATATTAGAATGTGAGAGGTGACCAAAGCAAAAGACTAAAGGAGAAAGGCCATCTGTGGAAGTGACTGGCATGGACTTTTTCTCACTCTGAGATGTTCTGAAGCAAAAGGGAGGACTGCTTCCCGTGAGGAACTCAAATGCTGGAGACATGGGGATCAGATGACCCGGGCTGTGAGAAACTCTGGGTTTAGACTGTGAAGGAGTTTAAGTTTGTATTTTCAAAGAGAGTTGACGGGGTATGTAAGTGCAACCGAAATTTCTACCTACTGGTGTCTTTTTATCTGTCACCCATTCTTGGCACCACATGATTTACTGAATAAGAATCAAGAGGTTTTGATTGCTTGATGTTGCTAGAATTTTCTGTCTCATGTTGGGCATGCATGACTGCATTGCATTTATTTGTTATAATAATTTCAGTTACCATCCCACTCAATCAAACCTTTACCCTACATGCCATACATTCATAGGCACAGCTATATCCACAGAAATGGACACAATCAACATTCTCTGCATCTTGCACGGGGCCATATGAATAAGGATGCCCCTCATAATGCTGGAGCTTTGGTCCAGTTAGTGTATGCAAAAGGAAACTTTCCTCAACTGAAGATACAAATATAAAATATTGTAATATATTACATCATTAATAACTTGCATTCCTATGTTAATATCCAATCATATAAGCACATGTTATGATATATTTTTTAAGTTCAAGGCCTTGTGTGAATGGAACAGGATATAGTTTGATGGTTCATAAGATGCTGTCTGGGGACATTGGGCCTTTGGAAAAGAAAGGGGCGTGGCTTCTTATCCTGTTGAAATGGAATATGTTCACTTTTCCTGCCCAGCTACCATCTTTCTGAATGATACCCTAAGAATTCATGAACCAAATTCTATGTGACATAAGGAAACTATGTCGAGAGCAAATTCATAGTACATCTTCAGATCTGATTTATCTGGATAACCAGTGTTTTATTTATATGTATAACTTTGAACACAACCAAATGTGTTTAATGAACTGACATTGTAGATCAATTTCTGTATGAAAAGACTAGATTTTTACTTTAAATTAAGTACACCGTAAGAGGGTACACAGTTAGGGCAGGTAGAATACTTCCTGCTGGTTTAGTCAGTGTACCATAGAGAACAAGGGGGTGAGATGATGGCATCTCTTTTGTTTAGCTCTCTGTTATATAATCTGTACTGGGGGGAGAAGCAGCCAGCCCCGGTCTGCAGCTGGGATCATGGAGTGTTAGGCAGTTTACAGCTTGGCACCATTCCAGACAGTTCTTTTCTCCATCATGTTTTTCAGGGCATTCTGGGGATTTATATGGAAGCAGACCAACCCAAAATATGTCTCAGTAGCCCTCAAGATAGTGGGTAAACACAGTTGCTGCCAAGCCCCAGCACCTGAGTTAGATCCCTAGGTTCCATATAGTGAGTGAAGAAGAGCAATGGCTCATTCCACCACACTAGTACTATAGCACAGTAGATGAGCACACACAAGCCATGAGTTTAAAAAATAGTCATCTGGGGACTAGAGAGACAACTCGGGTGTTAATAACATCTGTTGCTCTTGCAGAAGACTCAGGTTCAGTTCCCGGTACCCGCAGTGGCTTATAATCATTAATAACTTTCGTGCCAAAGTATCTGACACCCTCTTCTGACCTCTCCAGGCACCAGTCATACTAGCGCACATACATGCAGGCAAGCAAAACACAAGGCCCAAACTAAAAAGACAGACAGTTCATTACTTGCACAGAGTGAACAGAGACGGGCCATCCTGGAAAACTGGCTGACCTTATTTAAGAGAGGAGGCGAGTGAGGGAAAGAAGGTAAGAGCAATATTTCTACTTATAAGGGGTTTTTTCCCTTCTCATTAAATTTTTGGTTTTCTTCCTGGAAACTAGTCCAGAAGTGGAAAGAGTTAAATTAGTCATTACTCTCTTTGGTTATAAGTTAGTGAAGCTTGGGTTTTTTGTTTGGTTTTGTTTGCTTTTCTCAACAAAGAAAATGTAACTTCCCTCCTTTTCCCCCCCTAAACCACCCCTTAAAAGTATGTAAAGTTATATTCTGATAGTAATGATTCCGATACATCTATCTCTGAATGGAAGTGTTAATTGGCATAGCTACTACTTTAATTTTATTCAAAAATACCAGATCATTTCAACTTACATTTGTTACGTATAAAAACCCCGAGTGTCAACACACATCCAGCTAGTCCCTTTAAATACAGCCATATGGTGTTCAGTAGCTTTAGTGTGCTATCATTTATGAAGCCCTTTCCTACTAATGGCTACTCAGCTTCTTTGATTTCCCCACCCCCTAAGAAAATGTTGCTTTGAAAGAAACACTCAAAAACTGGTATGTACTCTGTTTCTGTTACACGGGTGGGCTCTTCAACTGCGTGGGTTTAGGCTGCTTACCGCTTCTTCTTTAACTGGTGTCAGAAGTGTGTGACACTTCATGCTGATATGAGCTCAGTGGGTCGAGGGAGTAGAGCCCCCATGCAGAAGCGCCCTCCCTCCAGGCACTCTGGGAATGTAGTGGGTACTCAGGGCCAGAGCTGTCTGCCCTTTGGGTTGATCAGTGCTGCCCTAAGTCTGTTCTTCATGACAACAAAACAAAGACATGCTTTTTAAAGAAACCCTGGTTTGTGAAACTTTGTGGCCTTTGACTTGTGTGTGGTGAAGCACTACATATTGGCACATCCTTTGTGGGTTTTGCTTTGAGTTTGTAATTCCCTAGAGGTGAATTGAAAAGATTCGTTGTAGAACTTTTTCCATTAACTCTGGGGAAAACTACAGAGCAAAAAATTGTCCTTTGGGCAGAAATGTCAATCCATGCCTCTTTCTGAGCATTTGGAAACGGAAGCGCACAGAAGCCGATTTAAAAGGAGAATTGAAAAGCAAAATGTATACATGTCTTCACCTTTTCTAACTGAGGAGAAGACAAATGAAAAGTATATTCTCGGAACTTGATGATGCAGAAAAAATAAGATGCTTGCTGTGGAGAGTGCATGAGGCTCGGGGTCTTTAAAAGATGTGAGTGGTAAGCTCATAAGACAGCTTGATCCATTCTGAGTAACGATACATCTTTTTGCACTTTGTGCCATGAAATTCCCCCTTTATATGACAGTTTGTGGGAAAGGAGCTTAAGATCGGAGGACTGGTTAATAGGCTTTGCCATAACAGCTGCACAGGAAGGAGATTTGTTTGCTGTAACTCCCAGTTCTGGGTATTCTGACTTTCTTTTTCTTACGTATTAGGGCTTCTCTAATTTTTCATTCTGTGAGATCATTCTAGTCGTAATGAAATAATAACTGACCACTGCAGACTTGTCTGGATGCTTGTAGCTGCTCTTTGCATTACGCCCACAAGGTGCTTGTCCTTGCCCTGCTGCAGTAAGATGTAGTTGTCCTCCGTGTAGTGATGTCCCTAGTGGTGTGTGATGCGGGAGCGGATGAAGTCCTTCCATGTTCTCGGTGCATGCTAGGTAGCCAGTTGTTGGCTAATCATTATCATCATGAATACCATGCTTCTAGTTAGTGAGTTTTGTGGGTATGCATAATCCCTGAACAAAGTAAAAACCACAATTGAGAATATACCATGATTCTAAAAGTGTATATTTAAAGACATCTTTTCTGTCAAGTCATTTGCCAGCACTTAAAACCCTGTTCAAAATAATAATTCCATGTTAGCATGCTAAGTGAGGACCATCTGATTTGGTTACACAGACGTCTGGAATGCTCAGCTCACATAAACACTACTGTTCTAGCTCCTGCTAGAGCCAATGCCTTGTCACTCCTTCAGAATATGTGTTTTGTTGGAGATTATGGGACAGTTTAGGTTGGCAGCCTTTGAAGTTTATTCCAGACTCATTTGCTTGGTGTGTGGTAATTATTTTTTTCTAGGAATGAAACTCACCTTTGGGGTTAAACGTCTAGGTTAGCCCTTTAAAAACTGCTTGCCCCATGTTCAGTCACAGGAAGAATAAAACTTTGACAGTTGGAAAGGCTCTCTGTCCGTGTAAGTGTGTGCCTGTGTGCTCACAGCAGTCTGTCTAGATAGAAGGCTTCGCTCGCCTTCTCACAGGCTCTGTGAAAAAAAGCCTTGGGAAAAGCAGCCTGTCTCCCAGTTCTTGCAGCAGCTTTTAGGCACTTTTTATATAGCAGTTCAAGAAATCCTATTTTCAAATGAAATCTTTATAGGCACTTCCAATGCCTACAGCTGTGGTGTTTTATTACTATAACTAGTTTATATGTTTATTTACAACCTCTATTTATTATAAAATAACAATGAAGTTTATTTTCATGACTATAGTATTTAATAAGTGGGGCTAAGGATGGCAGCTCTGCTTTTGTTTCAGCCTCAGTCCCCATATTTATGCATTTGGTGATGGGGTTGTGATAATCCTGATTTTGCTGCTGAGTAATGGCAGATGATCCCAGGTTGCCTTTAAACAGCTTGTCTCACAGTCTCGAGATACTCATCCATCAGCCTGATCTGTATGATTAAGACCAAAATAAGTTTCTGCTTCAAAGCTGAATAATTGACAGCATCTAATAAATCATAATATAGAGGTTGAGACAAACACCTCAAACTTATCATATTAAGGGACAATATAAAATAATCTCTCATAGTCCCTCAGCTTCGTCCCTCCATCCTTCTTCCTGTGCCTCAGCTCATCCTTCACAGTATATACTTTGCCCCTTGCCCTCCTGCGGCTCTGCCCTCACTGCCTGCACACGTACTGTGCACACTACAGCCTTCCCATTCTCCTGCCCATGAAGCCGCCTCCTTATTCTTTCAGGACCTGTTGTGGGAGTTAATTCCTTTGTTTTCCCTGTGACATCTCTTTCCTTGCCCATTGAAATGCCACACCTGATTGCTGTCTCTGTGTTGGTGTAATTCGTGCACTGATTACAATCTAATCTGTGTCAAAGTTGCCGACAGCCCTGTTTTCTTTCTCGGCTGTGAGCCCCAGAATGCATGTACAGTGCATGAGTGGTTCAAGCCCATCCGTGCAGCAGGTGAGACAGTGAGAACGGGGCGGGTGCTCATTATTATCAATGCCAGTTCCTAGTGTACCAAATAGACTGTGCTGTGCGACCAAGTTCTCAGCCTTCGCTCTCAGTGTTCACCCTGGAAGAAGCCCTAGCACAGTCTGGAATTAGAGACAGCTTGCCTAAAAAGCCAAGTAAGAATTATTCCCCTAGGAGCTTCCAGGGCCCATGTGAAGGTTATGCATTCAGTTACAGCTTACAAACCTTGTCCCCAGGTGAACTGAGACCATCTAGAGGGTAAAGTTATTCTTTGTGTTTCTCTACCAGCAATACAGTGTGTGCTGTATTTGGGCAACACATGTTGACATGAACTCATTCGGCAAGTAAGGAGACTGTGGCTGTGTTGACCCAGGCCAGCCTGTTGGTCTGTTGTCTCTTTCTTGGTCTTCTTTGCAAGACATTAATACAGGGTTGATTTTTGTTAACTGCCTTACTTCAGTGCCAAGGCATTCCTGAGAAGCTGGGCTTCCCGGTGCCAGTATTGAGAAGCTGGTTAGATCAATCGGATAGGTAGAATTTGAAGTGAAGGCATTTCTAGTTTATGACAGGGCTTTAACTAATAAACACCTCTGAGTTAGAAATTCCTTCAGTTGAAATTTCTGTAAAGTGTTAGTTTTTGTCAAGAAAAGATTAATGGGACTAGAAATTTCTTGACTTGCTGTTTTGAAGCCTGTTTTGCTTCTGTTTATATAGACAGATTTATATTTGAAAACCAAAGTATGTCTCATTAACATTTTCTAGTTGAACCTGGAAACGTAAAGTTTTAAGCCAGGTTGTTTTCTGCCGAGAATGCCAATTAAATGCTGTATAACAGGTTTTCTTCTTGCCCACCTCTCTGCCTAACTCACAAGATCTCTACTGTCTGCTCTATGAGTCTGTCTTAAATTTGATGTTAAGATTTTCTGAGCAAAGCACTAATGGCACTGAGGAGAAACTCCTGTGTACGTGAGGATAAGAGAGCTATTCCTCTTTCTGACTCGGTTAACATTGCACTAATTGACCAGTCCCTTATGCCACCCAAGGTGTCCTCACTGTAGAGCAGAGTAGTTTCACTGCATAAAGGACACATTTATTAAGACGAACAACAGCAAAGACTCCATGTTAACTTTTATCTCAGGAAAGCCACACCAGCCTGCACACTCTGGGGTCGGCGTTTGCTTAGATTCATCAAAAGTTTCCCACATGAAGAAGACATCACGCCACAGTGTTGCCATGGTGAGTTACCACAAGTGGTGGCAAACTCTCGTGAGCTTTCTCATCCTCTCACAATCCTCCCAATGGCTACTTGTTCACTTCTGCTTGTGGGTGGCAGGAGTCTCCTACCTAGTCACGTCCATTGGGGGTGGGGGATCACCAGTCATGATGTAAGTGATGGACACAATTGATTCATTCTTTATTCCAAGGGAACAGCTCTCATAATTACACATGCTTCTGCCTCTAAATACAGGCCTGTTCAGTCGTCTGAAACCCTGGCTCTTGAGTATGGATAGCACATCCAAGTGGTAGCAGGTGGCTTATTTGGAAAATGGCACCTCTATCTTCTTGCTCAATAAAACTTTTGTCCCTGAGGAGCATAGGTACTTTGCAACTGTTTTTATCTTCAGTGTACTTTGTTATAGTAGAGTGCTTTTAGATTAAAACTTTTCTTCTCTGAAGTCCACAGTCTCACACATTCTAGTCATATCTTGATGTGCATAACAGCCACTGTGTTTTCCTTTAAGTAAAGGTAATCCCAGGGGAAGGCTCTCTACTGATCACATGAACAAAAACATTATAGGTAATTCCAGAAAGCAGAAACAGCTTAGGACAGCATCTTCACACAGCCACATTTGCCATAGTTGAATCTACTCCATTTTGAAAATATGCAGGTTTTGTTGTTGGTGGTGGTGGTGGTGGGGGTTGCTTCTTTTGAGGCTTTTTATGTCCTTTACTGAATTGAGTTCTTCTAGCTAGGATTTATTCTCTCACACTTTCTATTTACTTCTTTACCTGTGGAAACAGTCTTGTGCATATGAAGACTGTTCCCCAAAGCAGCAGAATGAAGGGGTGTGGACAGAGGCATGCACCCATTACCACTGAGACACAGCATGGCCCCGGCCCAGACAGCCTATCTGTGAGTTCTGGTGCTGGAGCAGCTGGGAATGATGAGACAAGCCCCTGCCATAGCATAAGAAGCATGGCAGCAGCTGGAGAGAGTCACATTTGGCCCATGATGGCAGCAAGATGGTGCCCAGGAAGCCCTACTCTCAAGTTTGGAGAGAGCCAAATGATGAAGGTTGGATGTGAGATGGTGTCATTAAGAGTTTTCTGGAGCAACAGAGCCATTAAATCCTGAGCCAAATGAGCTCGTATGTTATGTGTGGGGGAATCCTCTCCCTGTGCTTGTGACAGTAGTCTAGTAACTGTTGGGAAACTTTCCTCTCATACATACTTAATGTCAGCTTTCAAAACAACCATAGTTAAGACCAGGGCTTAAACAATAATGGAAACTCACTCTTTCCTCCAGGAAGTGAAGAAATCCGCTGCTAAGCCCAGACTTTTCCATAGCTTTGCTTCCCTTTGGAGACTCTTGAGTGAGTCTGAGGGGGTGTTATCTGTTCTTTTAAACTCTCACAAACCTTGTGGGGTTTTGTATGACAAAGTGCTTTCTGGAAAAGAGCCAAACCTCTCAAGAATTTTGGCCTTACAAAAGGTGCAGCCTTAACTGTAGTACTAGAGGAAAGTGCAAAGCTGAGTTTAACCCAAGACCAACAGCGCTGAAAGAAAGGCTGCTTGCAAAGGGAAGCAAGCAAATTGTGTTTCTGGCACTGTCTCAGGTTGGTCATGGTGGCTCCTGACAATACTGTGGTGAAAGAGTCTGAGAATTTGAGGGGCCCTACCTAAAACTGTCAGGGATTGACTAGTGATGTCTGTCATTGGTCTAAGCATCAAGATAACTGAAGTTTATTTAGCTGTGCTTGCTATGACACAAGTACACATGCATATCTGTTTACCATGTAATTATTGGCTCCTAAACCAGAAATAAAAAGAATAGATAAGAAAGCTAAGAGTAGGTCTAAAAGCGTTGATGTTTGCTCCTGGAGCTATTGTCAGCTCTTCTCCCAGGAGTAAGGGTGGGAAGATGAAAAACCTTAAACAAGGACTCTATTTTGTTACTCCTTGTGCTGATATATGTGTTGTCAAGAGAATGCATTGTTTCACAGTCATTTCCTGTGACCTGAGACCAGTGAAACTGTAGCTAGTATTAAAGGGCCGTAAAAAGTAATCAGAGTAAAAACAGCTGTTGTGGACAGTCATACGTGCCATTTTGTTATCAATATGAGAATATAGTACCATTCTGTGGTTCTCAGAATTTGTAAAACAGGAAAGATCAACCCTCGGTGCTTTTATGATAGCCTCATGGGCAGAAGCCACAGTTTACACGTAGTGAAATGACTTGAGTCAGATGCTGTATGTTCTCAACACTGCAACAGGATAGGCTCTACTTCTTAATACTTTTCTTCAATCAAAATAGTGGTACTCATAGCAAATACAGAAGAGCGAAGGTTAATGGTATTTGTCAGCTCTTAGGACTGTCATCGATTTACCACCATGTTAGGAAGCTTTGGTGAGAACCCTCATGCTTTATTTCACTATGTGTGGAACTGATGATAATTAGCTCGGGAATTATTCCATGTACATAGACATGCTCCTTATTTACACCTTAAACTGATTTCAGTCCCAAGCAGCTCATGATGTGTTCCCCTTTTTAGGCTTTTCCATCCAAATTCACACTGGAGTTACTCGCCATCTCAGACAGTTTATATTGATCCTTTCAGGAAGATAAGTCTCAAGTGACAGTTTTATAGCCTGAGCCACAGCTATTATACATCTCTTACCGAGTTGTGTAGGCTTTCCACCAGTTAACTTTTGAACAGTAATGAATCCACAGATATGCTGGCTTATTATGTTGGTTCCAAGTTCCAATTCATTCTTCACAGAAGCCATCCCTGCAGCTTCCAGGAGCCCTTTCACTTTTATCTAGGTTTTCTTAGCAGCCAACCCACAGTACATAGAGAACCCTGGCCCCTCTTCCCTGTCCCTGTGTACGAACAAGCTGCAAAGCCATGGACACCAATTTTGTCATTATCAAGCCATCTAAATCTTATTTACTTCCTTGTTGCTATGATAAAATACCCTGACCAAAGCAGCTTCTGAGATAAAATGTTTATTTTAGCTTACAGTTTCAGAGAGACACAGTCCTTTGTGGTAGGAAGATGTGACAACAGGCAGAGAATACACAGCGTCAGGAGCATTGCACCCATGAGGAAATAAGACCAAGACAGGAAGTGCTGCAGGACTGTAAGCCCTCAAAGCCTGTCCTGGTTATCCACTTCCTCCAATGAAACTCCACCTCATAAGGATGCTACAGCCTTCCAAAACAGACCAGTTGGGGACCAAGTGTTCGAACACATGAACCTATGGGACACATTTCATATCAAACCAGAACACCGTCTAGAGTGATCTCAACAGGAAGCCATCATTAATCATTAGTACTCTCCTATATCTTTGTTGTTTCTCAGTGCCCTTGGTGGTTATAGCACCTGGTCAGGGCTGGGGAAGAGTCAACCTTACTACATAAACACAGAGACATGGCAGCCAGCCTTTTAAATTAAAACTGGCACTTCTGGGCCTCCTGCTGAAGACTGCCAGCCTAACTTTACAAAATGACATTTATGACCCTGAAGATAGAGAAACTCAATGAAAGAGGCTGAAACCAGTTTCCAGCGTGTTTGAAAGCTGGCTTAATGGCAATAGAACTTTAACTGTGTGGTGTTTATTATTCTCAAAATACCCAACTTATTTTAGACAGACTTCTGCTAGTATGAAAGCAAATTAAAGCAGTTTACCATCAATTCTGCTGAGTTCCCCTCACTGCCTCGTCACAAGTAGCAGCCTTGCCACCAGCAGTGGGCAGATCTGTGCCAAGTGCAATTACTTCAAATACAGTTCCACTTATTCATAAGGAGGACTGTTGCTCCCCATGAGAACTTAGTTGAGGAAAGAAAAGGCATATAAGTTTATGTTAATTATATACCTTATGCTGGAGATTTGATTTTTATAGGAGCACAGCTTTTACTCCTATCCAACATATGTGCAATTGCCATCTTTTGACAGCACTCAGACAGGGTAGGCACCTTCAGGTTATATAGGGGTCAGCAGTTCTAGGGCATCATTGTAATACTTGATTTGGGCTGGGCTGTTTGAAAGTTGGTGTCTCTCTTTGGATTTAAGGTGAACTAATAGAAACCCAGAACATAAAAATGTATTAATTGAAATAGTCTTTGTGTCAGTCATCAATGGTGGAAACTGATAAAGAAGCTTCACTGTTGAAAGATTAAGCAACTGGTCCAAGCTGCTTTAATAAGGAAGAGGTAGAGCCCAGATTTGGACTTTTTGTTTTGAGATGTTAGGTCCAGTGTTTTTGCCATCACTGTAAATAACTAAAGGATGAACAATAGTTATTCTAGAACCAAATCAGATTTGGTTATGCTGCTGTGTTGGGAAACTGTTCTCACTTCCGTTTAGGCTTGTCTTCCTAGAACTCCTTGGCCACTCATCCTTCCAGGCACACCTCCCCACACATACACACTGGCTGATGCAATGCACTGCATTAAAGAGAAAGTAGCTTTAAAGAGAGATACGACTGAGCAGCCTGTGGTGTCTCACAGATGTGCCGTGTACTGGAGCTTACAATTAGACATGACTGGTCACCCAGGTAACTTGACATTCTAATGGTTGTAAAAAGTGCTGTCTGGTGTTGAAGAAACCTACACCACAGACACTGTGTTGAGTCAGAGGTAAGTTCTTGGTGAGGCTGAGATCTGTGGTCTAAGTAAATGACACAGGAAGTACGGGCTTCTGGACCAGTGTGTGTTGAGAGCCTATGGAGAGAGCTTGACTCCTTTAGGGTGCTGAAGGGAAGCAGTATGAGAAAGCACACTGGAGAGAACTTAGACTTGTGCTAGTATGAAAGCACTCAAGCAGAGGTGATGTCTTCTCAGACCCAGTAGGCTGTAGGCAGTTATTTGGACTGAATTGTAAAGTAGGTAGCAAGTCTTAGGGTGAGCGTGAGAACTGGAGGTCAAATTTGTTACTTAGAAGGGTCAATCTGATTATACTTTGGTTCATAAAGTGAAGGGTGGAGAATGGAAACCAGGAGACTGTTAAGGAGACTTAAGACTCCTCAGGCAGTTGGGCATGGTGTCTCAGATTAGAGGAATGACTACAGAGGGTCTATTCCAGATCTAATTGAGACTTTAATTTACAATAGTGGGTGACAGACTGGCTGCTGGTAACATGGGAAGATGTATCAAATAGAACTCTGACTTTGTGGGCCCAAGTGCTGCAGTGGGCAAGAATGCTCAAGAAGAAATAGGAGGAAATTGAGCGTTCAGTTGTAAATATGCAGTGACTATAAAGCCCTTGTTGTGGGTAGCAGTAGGAGTCCCTTTCTGACCACCAACTATAGACCCAGACTGATCACAGCATTCAGTCATGCTAGGAGTGGAACTACCTGCTGATAGCGTAGACAGGCAATGACAGAGACAACCAAATAGCCTATGAGCCTGGGGACACCAGCCGGTAGAGTGAGAGCAACTGGGAGGAAGAACAGGCAGGTGCTTACTACAGAAACCAGGAAACTTCTCAGGAAAGGGTAAATTCACCAGGTCATCAGTTTTACTAAAAGTCGCTTGATTTTGTGTCTCTGACTTTAACTTGAGCCATGCTGTCGAATGGTCGTATGGAAACAATCCACTGTGAGGTGGGCCAAAGAGAACGGGGTGGAAGGAAAAGCAGCCTCAGGTAGGATAGAGCTTTTCCTTAGAGCTGGGCCACCAACCACACGTGATTGTCTGGCTCCAAGTCATTACAATTAAATATAATTTTAAATTGCCTTTCTTATGGCAAATTTTAGATGCATGTTAGCCACATGTGTGTTGGACAGCATAGATTCAGAACATTCCCATTATTGCAAAACTGCTTTTGGTAACACTGCTCCAGAAAGTGGAGTCATGCTAGTAAAAATGACCCAGTAGAGGAAAAGGTTGAAGACACCAGAAGAAGAGCACTGTCTCCTAGGATCCCACTAGGATTGGGAGGACGGCAGAGCTCCCAGAGGCTGGCCTGAACGTGAGCAGTTGTCATAATGGGGGTAGGGAGATATAGCCCAGAAATATAGCAGCATAGTGGGCAAATGTTAGTGTCAACTCAAGACTAGTTCCATTTGTTTTGTGATTTTTCTCCAGAAACACTCAGCTGGAAAGCTGTGTGAAGGGACATTCATGGACTGGGGCTATGTGTGATGGCATAGATTAATAGTGCTGAATTGGAAGCCCTGGGGAGATGTAAAACTAATGGAGCTGAGCATGGTGAATCTAATGCAGACATGGATTGAGGGATGCAGTGCTTGATCCTGCAGTAATACATCATTACACACTTAGGAGGGAACCACTGAGATTTACCTGTGAGGTAGCCCCAGTGCCGAGCTGATCATAACCGATCATAACCCTCGGAGAGCCAGAGCTATGTAATGCATTGTTCTACACTTCATAGTTAGCCTTCTTCATTTTGAGATTCAGCAGCAGCATAAAACGTTAAGCCAATTTGTTTAATCTTGCCTGCCCTCTAAAAATGCCTAAATCCATTTATGCGGCACAAGGGAAGGAGATTATATGATGCACTAGAATGTAATGCCTTCTTACAACATCAGTCCTGAATCGGTAGTTATTCAGTACCCAAGAAAAGGAAGCATATTAGGTTTTCTTATTATTGCGGAATTATTTTGTGGCTGTTCCTAGAGGCGCATGTGGCTCATTCTGCCTCCACAACCATAGCCAGGTTTCACTTCATTCGGCCACAACATTCTCTGAGGTGTATTTTCCTCTAATTTTTATATTTGATTTATGGAGCAATTTGGGAAATACTAGCAACTACTTGACTTCAGATTAGTAGTGTTACCATGTGTGCTTAGTGCAGTGTGTGCTAGAGATGAGTATTGTTAATTGCCATTTTACATTCTCAGTCCCCTCTGGCTTCCCTAAACATCCGTTTCTCAAGTACAGAGATGCTGTCTCCTCACTTCCAGGGACCCTGGGGGAGTAAAAGGTTAATATTTCAGATGCTCAGTTTCACAGATGCAAGGCACTCTGCACAGAATTGTTCTGTTACTCAAGTACTTTTTTAAAGCCGCAGTGGCCAACCTTTTGAAATGAACTTAGTTCCTGTGGAAACTTGTCACCCCTGCAGATAGTGCCCTTATCTGTGAGTGAAAACGAAAACCAGTTCTTAGAATGATTCTGTAAGTTTATAACATGGCGTGGGAAATGGACATTAGAAATACGGGTAGGTTGTGCTCCTTGGCGTTATATTCTTCAGTGCTGGATTGTATCTGAAGACAGCCTTGCAGATGTCACCATCTGGGCTTTCACTACGAGGCCAGAATAGGTAAACGGGTTTACCTATTCTGTGAGTGGTTTGTTGGGTTTGTTTTTTTCTTCTTCTTCTTCTTCATTTTTGTTTGTTTCTCTTCCTTTTCCCCTGCACCATGAGTAATAGTGTGTGAGGGGGCAAGGGATATGAGACATAACCCGGAAGTAAAATAAGCTTCAAGGGATGGAGGAGGGGAGAAGGCTTCCTAGGCATGGCTGCTGATTGTGGGCTGTGCGGTGAGGAGAATTCAGGTTACTGAGCATTTCTTTGAGGCAAAGAAATTGGAGATTGCTGCCCTAATGTAGTACATGATAGCCTGGTAGACAGATAGGTAAACTGAGGAAGGAAGTAAAAAGCATTTCAGAGGAAGAACTAATAACAATAGCATCAGAAGTGTCGAAGTTCAGTGCAGCCTAATGTGCTGGCAGGATTGTTACAGATGAGGGAAGGAGGGAAGGAAGGTAGGAGGAGGGTGGGCGCTCGGGGAGCACCTGCTTCTCCTACAGGATTGTTACACATGAGGGAAGGAGGGAAGGAAGGTGGGAGGAGGGTGGTCACTCGGGAGCATCTGCTTCTCCTACAGGATTGTTACACGTGAGAGAAGGAGAGAAGGAAGGTGGGAGGAGGGTGGTCACTCGGGAGCACCTAGTCCTAGCCCTGCTAAAAGCTCTTTTGCATAAGCAAATCCAAACAGTCACTTAAGCCTGTGGAGCTGATGCTTAGTGTAGAAAACTCACCAGTAGGGGGATCAAACAGCACTGTCAGCTCTAGCTCTGGCTTCAGACGGGTAAGATTGCTGTGTCTGAACGAACTTATTAGATCCACCCAAACCTGAGCTCTGGAGCTGGTGGCTGCAACGAGGTGTAGACATTCAACTCCACACACACACACACACACACACACACACACACACACACACACACACACACACACAACATTAGGAGAAGCCCCAAAGGAATAAAGACTTCACCAGAAATGGTAGACAGGGGGTCAGAGATCGGAGCTTTGGGAATTTCTTAGAATTAGGAGAGGAAAGGGTGTGATAAAGCGGAGAAGAAAAACGAAGTACAGGTGGAGGAAATCTCCAGGCTTTTCTAAGTGGTTAATCTTAGTGCCTTGACCCATGACTTGGTTAATTGGTTGTTTCTGTTTTTTCTTACAAAGTTGCTGAAATGTTAAATACAAAGGGTTTGTACCAAATTCGTGCTGATGCTTGATGCATAAGCGGCAGGAAGAGTTACTTTTAAGTTTATGGTTTTGTCTTGGTGTAATGTGTGAAGTGTCACACCTGGTGTCTCAGGGTTAACTTCAGTTTTCTATTCAGCACCGTGAAACCCATGCACAAAAAAAGCCTTGTGATTAGGAATTGCTGTGCCTAAGCATCCAGGCAGGCAAGCAAGCTTCCTGGGGCACTCAGAATGTCTCTCAGTAACAGATCATTATATTTTAGATGAATTATTTCCTGATAAGCAATCCATGCTCATGACGGAAATTTTAACTCTCAGGCAGAAGTAAATCTCTTGCCTGACTCTGGCCACCATTTACCTTTCATGGAAACAGCTGCTATTTCCAATTGCTTTTCCTTTTTTTTTTTTAAGTAAGAAATGTATTTCCTGCATATATCAGCATATAGATGTTATATGATTTTAAATTGAACTTGTGTACATCATGAGCATATGCAGAATAAATAATCATGGTTGACCAACATCCATAAACTCCTATTTTAAAATGTATTTTGCCAGATTTTCTCCCATTGTCACCCAACTATTAATTCTTATTGCAGCTAAGAGTGGGACAGGATCCGCACATGCTGGATGCTGCATACAAGGGGAAAGCAACAACTGTGTGAGCCTTAGGTGTCTGTGTTCTGAATGTGTTTGCTTTGTCTAGACAGGCATCTAATGGCCTACCCCTTGCTGGTGTTGAGTGTGTGTGACGGCGTCCTCTATACCCACATACCAGGCACAGCCTGGCAGACACCTGGGCCGTCTTCCGCTGTAGGTCTCTGCTGCTTTGTTCTGTTTCTGTCCTAGACTCATCCTTTGTTGTGTGGATTTACTCGGAGGGATTCAGGCCACTCCCAGATGACTCGTTTCACCTTCAGAGCTTCCCTCTATGGGATTTGTTACCCACTGCTTGTCTCCAATCTTACCAGCCACACTGTCTACACAGACCCTTCCCTCCACAAACCTGGTTATTTGTTTTGCAAAAAAATGATTCATGTAACCCAGGTTAACTTCAAACTCTTGATCTCCTGACTCTTGTCTCCCGGATGCCACCAAGCCCAGCCTTGTGTGTAAAAGACCTGGTAACTCACCTCTTTTCATAAATCTACTCTAACTTTGAAGCACACATTTTACTACTCTGCATGGGAATACCTGCCCCTCCTTATAGAACAAGTCCTCCTTCTGTTTAGGCCTTTTAATCTCTATGTAAATTTTCATGAGTTTTTAAGAAAGAAATCCATTAGTTATGTCCAACTGCTGATGACCCTGTCTTTCCAGACTACTTTCTTGCCTTCACTATCTGACTAGAATACACCCTACCTCACCCGACCCTACAAGGCCTTCTTGTTTAAAAGGATGATCACCATCTTATGTGAGACTCTGCAGTCAACTCCAGCCAGGCTTAATACCCCCTTTCAGATTTCCCCGCTGCAAGGTGGATCACATGAAAGCTGCTCTACTTTGGGGAGGAGAGGTAGTAACCCTCTCATTCGTCTCCCAACTGCCTGGTATATGTGAAGACTCTGAACCAGCCTAAGCCTCAGCCTTGATTGTTTCACCACCTTGTGTTTTGCTTACCATTTCCCTGCCATGTGGCTCCTGCCCTGTGTACTGCTTTTGCTGGGGACCACACTCCATGGTTTCTTTCAACTGTCTTTTCCATCGTGGGGCTCCATCCCAAACGTATGATGGTGCACTTTGCCATTGCTTTTTCGTGCTCAGTTCTGTCTTCCTTCCCACACAGCTGTTGCCAAGGCTCAGCAGTCCTTCATGTCTTCTGTCTCCTCACTCCCTTCCAGTTTTCCTGGGAATTTCTCATCTGTGGTTGGAGTACCACTCTCCAGCTGTGCTCTAGCTATCCATTTAGATCATGATGATTGGATGTCATTTCCACTTAGACTCCCTGACAGTGTAAATACCCTCATTCTCTAGATCCCCAAAGCCTTAGCCGAATGGGAATCTACTAGTCCTCTTCTCTATTCCTACGTCCTGCCCAGTTATCTTGTCTTTACTTGTCAGTGCCTCTATTCTTGGTCAGCCATTTCTCTTAGCAGCCAGTTTCATCTTTACATCTATGTATTACTCTATGGGCCAGCTGGTAGACCTCCATGGACATCCACATTCTTCCCAGTCATTCATGTTGGAACAATGTTTCCATTGTTCAGAAAATCCAGTAGCTTCCTTTCTCGGATAGAATAAAGCCCACCCTGTTATCATAAGACTCTGCATATTCCAGTCCCTTCCTACTCAGCACTACCTCCTCCATCCCCACCCCATGACACCATGAAAGCTCTGAACATTCTAGACTCCTCTGAACCTAGACCTTGGCTCACAGGGGCCTTGGCAAAGTAGCCCCTACCTCTTATTCTCCACCCTTCAATTAGGGGCAAAAATCCTCCTGACTTTCAAAAAGCTAGAGGTAAACATTTCTTTCTCTCTCAACAGTTGTGGCACTTAGTACTTGCATTGCTTCCTTAACACTTGGATTACCTTGTATTACATGTGACCTCAACAATATATAGTTAGAGGAATGAGCTTAATGTTCTCCCTGCCCACTACATATAGTGTTCACAGCTGTCGCATCCTCGTGGCGTTCTCTCTGTCTCACAGCCCTGTATTCATGGGTGGTCTCTTTACTCTAGTGACAGTACCCAAGCATCCTCTTTTAAACTGCGCAGACAGATGGCAGGCCGACAGAAGGCTTGACTGCCCTCTTCCCAACCACCGCTTCCTCTGCTCTACATTGTCAACACTCTGACACTTAAAGGGCAGATCAGTCTGGAAAATTCTTTTTATCCCTCACTTGTCACTAAAATAAATATATTTGCAGTTCTTTCAGCTAAGGGAGCTCCACACATCCCTTTCAGTATTTGGATCTTCCTTCTAAAATGTAGTGAAAGGAAGTTCCATCTAAGTAATGTCACACTCTCACCACAGACTTAGCCTTATCCTAATTTTTTAGGATGTGTCGAAGTCTTCAATGAGATACATGACAGTTTTTTTAAAAAAATTTTAACTTAAGCTGTTCATGACTTGATAGTAAAAGTACTCTCTTAAATTTGATTATAGCAGAGAAGAGGCAGGGACACCAGGACCTGTTTTTATGCATAGGTAACTGAAATTTCAGTACAGTTATCCTCATCCCATCTTCCCTCAGCAGAGGAGTACAAAAATTTCATCCCAAAGGGTAATTTTTTTTAATTAGAAGCTTATCGTAGAGGTGTGTGCTTAACTATATACGCCCAGGGTACTGATTCCACACTGTCCAACAAGGAGATTCATGACTCTGCAAAGTTGCACTAGGCAGATTCCATTAGGCAGAAGAATTTAATAAGACTTGTGAAATAGTTACAGAAAAATTACTTCAGAAGATCTTCCGTACGTTGCAAAGATTTGTGATAGAAAAACTCAGCAGTGGTCTGGGAGAGATGGCTCAGTCAGTAAGTGTTTGTCACTGAAGCAGGAGGATCTGAGTTCAGTTCTCCACTTGCAAACAACTTGAGTTCCACTGGCAGCTTCTATAGGTAAACCTTGTGCTGAGGTGGGAGAGACAGAAGAATCCCTGGAGCTCTCTGACCAGCTCCTCTAGCCAGAATGGCAAGCTCCAAATTCAGTGAAAGACCATGTCTCCATTGACAAACGCATGCACTGTACAGGCCACAGCCAATGGAAAAGGGTATCAGAGCGCCAGAGCTACAGCCTATGACTCCTGTGCTGTTTCCCAGTTCTCCTCTTCTGAACTGCAGGACTATCTGCAGGAACATGGAGGGAAGAAGGGAGTGGTGCCCCTGGAAGACCTCGGGACTGAATTGTCTCTGGAAACAGCTAGCACCTAGTATGCACTAGTGCCCGGATCTGTACCTTGTGATCTGCTCCCACGTCTTTCCTGTTGGGTTGAGTGGTGTACTCAGTCGGTCATTTTATGTTCCTAAATGACCAGTATGGTGGGCAACTTACCTTTTTTCTCCAGGATTCTCCTCTAATTTTATAGTAAATCGTTCTGTGCCCCAAGATCCTTCTACCATCCCTAGTGTATTCAAGTTTCTCCTGTTTTTTTTTTTTTTTGTTTTTTTTTTTGTTTTTTTTTTTTTGGGTTTTTTTTTTTTTTTTTTTTTTTGGTCCCCATATCTGGGCAGTGATTAAAGACTGGGTTTTGTGAGAATGGTGAGAAAATATTCTCTTTCATGGTAACTTAGTACAGCTTAATAGGAAGGTTCCAAAGCGTTCTTCTACAGGGAAGTGATAAATGCTGAAGAGTCCTACCAATTCAGAATTATCATTGCTCTCTACAAGACTCAGCAACTGCAACACCTTGACATCATTCTTGGTAGGTTGACACTTGGCTTCTGTTTACTTTTGTGTGAAGTCTCTGGTTGACTCAGAACCTCTGGGTTCTCATTGCATACAGCTGCTCACACATGTGTACACTGAGTCTGTGTTAACACATACTCAGAAGTTTTTTCTGAGGGAAATTAGAAGTGTTTAGAAGGCTTGCTGCCATCAGGTTATGAATGTATTTACAACCCAAGTTCAAAAACACTATAGTCTGAGCACACTGAACAGATTTCATGTAGCTTTGAATGGTAGCCTAAGGGATTCCTAAAGCCAGTACCTATTTCCTGTTTGCCAGTGATGGATTTCTCATCTGGAATACTATTTGGCCATATTCCAAACTCTGTCAGTGCCTGGCACTGTGTTCATAACCCTAGCATTAGGTCACAATTTAAAGCCACCTCTGCTCCACTCTTGTAGGCTGTCGGCAAGCTCCTATCTCATTTATCAACTGTCACCATGGATGGCATGTAATGAATTCTTAATAATCATTGCTGGATTAATCATATTTGTTGGTGTGACTGAGTGGATGAAAGAATTCATGAGCCAACCAAATCCTCATATTTTCCATCCTTGGACCAATATTGTAAGCATACCAAAGTAGCAGCATGGAGAAATGGAAATAAGTCAGAAAGCCATGGGCTAAGATGACTTTAAACTTGTAGTAGCTTCAGTTCTGTATATTAAGCACATGCGCATATTTAAGAAAAGGCTAGGGCTGATACATTCTGTACGCTTAGGCAATCATGCTCCCAGTTGTCTAATTAAAGAATTGCTGTACATGGTGTTAGGTACTTGTCTTTAATATAATAGTGCTGCCCTCTTTCTGAGCTTTTCAGATGGGTCCCCTGAACATATAAGGTTATTTGTCTCCTTCAGTATCCATCGGTGCTTCAACTCGTGTCCTGGAAAATCTCTTCATTGCAGATATCTGGAAGGATCATGTCCCCAAATATTGCATCTTAAAACCAAGGGTCATTCCTGTGAGCTACGCTTACATTCTTTTGCCTGTGTACAAGGCAAGAATTTCCATTTCCACCAGAATGCACAGTATGAACTGCACTGTGGCTAAGTCGTTTTCCACTTTTTATTTATTGTTCTGTTGCCTGGTGTTCACTAAACGGTGTCAACATTCCTGTTGGTTAGGGGAAGAGGGGGAAAGATGTTTATGAAGAAAGTTTTCCTACCCAGACAGTAGTGGTCTGTAGCTGTAAAACAGTGAGAAATTCAGAAACCATGTGTCCTGGGCAAGATGTGGTCTGGAAGTTGGTTTCTTCCAGGTTGAGTGAAAATATTGACAGCAATCATGTTCAACATTCCCCCCAACTCTACCTAATATTGCCCCTTACTCCAGATATCCTAGTGAATTCTCTCCCTTTTAGAGATAACAAACTGTGC
The DNA here is from genome assembly GCF_963924665.1 of Micromys minutus. Classification (NCBI taxonomy): domain Eukaryota; kingdom Metazoa; phylum Chordata; class Mammalia; order Rodentia; family Muridae; genus Micromys; species Micromys minutus. The sequence continues at coordinate 47,625,114 of NC_137953.1, forward strand.
ACGTAGCCCAAATATGGGTCAAGAAAACTATAAGGAAGTAAAAATTAACCCAGTTGTTTCTTTACTCCATACCAGATGCTTGACTTCACAGATCTTTTCATCTGAAGAGTAACATAACTTTTGCCCAAAGAATTGTTTACAAAACTAAACAGTAGGGGTCATCATTCTTCAGAGGTGAATATGGTCCCATTTTTCTAAGTGCAGATGGGGGGGCACTTCAATTCTGCACTGGTGCTGGATGAGTCCAGGCCATAGGACCCCATGTAGGTTCAGTGATGCTAGTAAAATATTGAGAATGCTTGCTATAGCTGGCTTTCCTCTTAAAAAGAAGCTGACTGCTAAGTCTCAGAGTGTCAGAGTGCTGCCTGCCCCAGTAACCAGTATGTGGGCACATGCTGTTGAATTGACTCCTTTGTCCTTCTGCCCCTTGTCAATTCCAATACCCCTGACATCATTGAATGAGAAAGGAGAAATCCTCTGCAGAATTGGACAGGTTTGCACACAGCCAACATTCTCCTCACTTAGTACTGAGACCCTTAGGGGATATAAAGCCAGTTGGATTAGGGGGGTTGGGTAGGACCACGTTGCTCCTTACAGTATTTTGGGGGCTTTCATTCCAGACTGTAAATATAAAAAGGTTGGCATTGCTTTCTTTCCCTCCTTACCAGTCACCTTTCTCTTGGGGATCCAGATTACTGAATTTGGTCTTGCATCTTTTTTCAAAGTCAGCAGATTAACCATTACATATTACAGTACTTGGAGCTAGATGCTGGGCTTTCAAGCCCTAAGTTTACAGAACAGAATTCTATGTAAGTCAGCTTTCATTCCTCTGGGTTCTTAGGGGGCTAGTTTCAGATTCCAACACATACCTATATCCTCAGAGAGCCAAGTGTCTTGCGTAAAATGACTTGGTATTTGCATGTGATAGACATATTCTTCTTGAAACTTTCAGTCACCTTTGGACTGGTTATAATATCCAGTGCAGTACTGTATGAGTATTTATCTTTTGTTTCTGAGACAGTCTCCATAACTCTAGCTGACCTCAGACTCATAGCAATCCTTCCACCTCCCCTCTCAGACTCCCATGCTGGATTTGCAAGTGAGTGCCAACAGTTTTACTTAGCCAGATACATTTTTCTCCCAAAATATTCTCTCCCTGGTATTGGTTAAGTCCCCAGATACAAAAGACTGCCTGTCTTCTGTGTACATCTAGCCTGGGTTGTTTCTCTTATGACACCTAGGCTGACTCTATTGGGTAAATGGTATGTACTCATTATGAGTGGTGGCCTGCCCATCAGGTTGGCTACTCCATTGAACTATGTCAGTGGTTAAAAATTGTGACCTCCTTGGGAAACCTTTGTCTCCCAAAAGAAAAATTACATTATGTTTCATAACAGCTATGATGTAGCAACAAACAGTAATTTATGGTTGGGGATCACCAAAACATGAGGAATTATCGTGTATTAAAGGGTTGCAGCATTAGGAAGGTTGAGAACCACTGAAATTAAGTGCCAAGCCATGTGTAGTTGAGATCCATGCTCCTTCCCTTGTGCTGGCAGAGACCCTGTCTCTTAGCTACGTTTGTGCTGTGATGATAGACAGCCTTGTAGTTACCCTTGTGCTGGTAAGAGCTGATGGGAGGGTATCTTGCATTGTTAGTTTTCAGGATATTATATCACAGATTATGTGAAAAGAAGTAGAAAACAAAGCAGGCACCTGTCAGCAGTATTTAGCTTCTACTATGTAAAGATGGAAATTTGAGTAAAGCTCAAATAGAAGCATCATAAATGAGAGGGTTAGCAGTTATTAAGGATTCCGGAAATGCTTGAGATTAAGTTTGTTTTTCAGATCTTGCACTGTTAGGAAAAGTTAGCTTATATTTTATTATGAAAATTAATATCAGGATACTAAACTGTAAGGTAAAGTCCGATGAAAATTTAGCAAACAATGACTGCATTTTAAATCCTTCCTTAGCATTGCATTTCCTAGTTACTTCATTACAAACAGTAAGCAGTAGTAACCGACATCATTTAAGTATTGGCCATGAATGTGGACTTAGGGTTGCATTTTGAAAAAAAGCCAGCTCTGCTGGCTAGTGGGCTAACATCTAAAGAACAGTTTGGTATAATTTAATGATAGCTTTTGGGCTGTACCTTAAGAATGAGAGGTTTTGCTCCATGGCCATGCTACATGAAACGTCTGACCTCTTGAAAGATGCGTTGTTGGATCCTACTAAGAAAACAGTTTTCTCCTTAGCATCGGGTGTCTCATTAATTCATATTTTCTCCCTGAATACCCCCAGTAGTATTTCATCACAGTGTCTGCTTCTGGTTAACATACAAGGAAAGGAGCCTCTTTGTGTCTGCACTCACAATGAATGACTTTTGTGTTCCTCAGAGCTGGGAGAATTCTGACTGCTGGTTGTCACCACATGACTTCTTCTGAACTATCTCCATATATTTCTTTCTCTGAAGTTACCATATTATATGTGCCATTTATATTAGCAGAACTAAAAAGATGGATAAGTAGTTGCGTGGAAATTCAAAGCCCTGGCTCACATCAAAGAAGTCTGTAAAACATGAAAGTGGGAGAGGCGTCAGTGAAGCGGCGGACGACCGTCAAACTGATATCCGAGGGTCACTGTGTGAGAAGGTCTGAGACGGGCTTCTCAGTACTGCCTAAGTAAGCCTCAGCTTCACCCATTGCCCCTGCCCCGGCCAATTAATTCATCCTTCATGAAAGTCTCCTAAGGAAATGCTCTGACTTGGTAGTGATATTTTATGTCCATCACTAGGTGGTGGGAAGCCTTGGGAAAATTAGAAACAGCCTGTATCTCTTTCTGGTCTTTTTTTCCCAAGGGATTAATTATGGGCTTGTTGTGAGTGTGATAAGAAAAGCTTGTGAGCACATTGTCCTAGATGCTTCCTAATACTGCCATTAAGCATTAGCTAAAAGCGGGGGGGGGGGGGGGGGGGGGGGGGAGTCTTGCTGGCTCCTGAAGTCCCAGAAGAGAGTATTCTCTTGTGGTTTTGTTCTTGGCTTTCAGATTTGGGACTCTGGTCCTGCCCTTGTGTCCAGCCTCCAGCCCCTCGGCCATGCACTAAAGTTATGGATGGGGCTGGAGGTCACCTCAGGAGCAGCTCCTGCTTCGGAAAGGAATGATTTAAGGGCAAACAAGACGGCCAGGTATAGTGGTTCATGTCTTTAATTCCATCATTCAGAGAACAGACAGTTGGATCTCTGTGAGTTCAAGGCCAGACTGGTCTACATAAGTGAGTTCCAGAACAGCCAGAGAGACTCTGTCTCAAAGCAAACAAACAAGAAAAAAAAGCAACAGTAAAGGAAGTAGAAAAAGGGTGAATTCAATAAAAAGTTCCCAACGATTTCCATAAGCCAAAAAGGAAAATGTTTTTGTTATTGTTTTTTGTAAATGCCTATTCTCAGAGGTTGGCTTTGTTCTAACAGTTCCTTTTAGCTCAGCCTGGTTCTGGATATCGGTCTCCATTATCACTGTCCTGTGTTTTCCAACTCTGCACTCACCTCGCTCCCTATCGTGTCACTCGCTCTTTCATTCACTCTTTCTTAAATCCAATGAAATTCAATTGTTTAAATGTCCTTTTCAACTAGGATTTAATTTTCTGTTCGAAATATCTTGGAATTGTGCCTTTTCTTATTTTTCCTAATAGTGGCGTTTTCCTTCAGCAGGCATGAAAGCAGTCAATAAAAGTCAATTGCTGATTCTATGATTATAGGAAGGGCTGCTCAGAATGCATATTGGAGATGTCTTTGAAGCCCTTTCCTGAATGGAAGGTGCCAGGGCTTATGCTTTATGGCCTTCTAATGTTGGATGGTAATCTCATTTAGCATCTTCCAAGAGTGAAAACAGTGCATTAGGACAGCGTAACGTGCCCTGTAGATCAATAGAGGCAGATCTGCACCATTCAGATGGATCTGAGAGAAATGGACCCGAGTCTACAGAGGAGCTGGGGCCCAATTATGCACTGTTCCTTCCCCCTCTCTGCATCTAGTCATCAATATGGGTTAAAATGTATACAAAAGGATTTCAGATGATGGCCACAGAGAGAGAACAGACTGCCAGACAGGAAATCAAGGGCTTGGAAGCGAGTACTAGTATTGATTTGTGGTGATAAAAGTATATTTTGATACACTTCAAACCATAAATAACTTGAGGACTTGAACCTTCATGACTGAGGGCTCAGCTCAGGGTCGGTGCTTGTGTGTGACTTGCACTCCTGCTTTCTAAAGAGGGAGTGATATAAATGAGCTACCTATTGCAATAATCTCAAGAGAAAAATATGTGCATATACATGTGTGTGCATACATGCTTGTGTGTGTGTGTGTGTGTGTGTGTGTGTGTGTGTGCATGTGTGGTGCACATGTCTGTGTGTGCATGTGCATGTGTGCTGCCTGTGTGTTACTAGTGAAGGAAGACCATGGGTCTGCTGGAGCTTGTTTTTGTCTCCCCTCTACCTTTCCTCTGCCTCTGAACCTAGGATGTGTTGGAGACTTGGTCAGCTGTCAGCACTGAGACAGAAGCTCAATAGCTCAGCTCTTCAGTGTGAATCATTAGCATTGTCAGCCATGGATTTGCTGCATTAGCTGAACTCATGCTTAGTCATACTTTATTCAACGTTTACGCAGTCTTGCTGTCGTCGGTTGGTCAGTGGTTTTCTGGAGCTGAGCTTCCGGAAGCATAGCTGACTCCTTTTTGAAGCTGATGTTCATTTATTGGGGATTAGGGATGCTCAAAAACAGTATTGTGTAAAGTCTTTTTCTCTGTGTGACTGCTTTCTTTCTGGGGTAGTGGGAAGAAGATTGCTCCAGGGACAGTCATGTGGTTTGCATTTTCACTCTAGCAAAATATTTATTAGTTTATGGTGTTGGTAAAGTAATGAGGAGAGAAACTGTCACCCAAGGGTCTGCTTATTGATGGGAAATATTTCCCCCGCTATGTTCTCCGGGGCTTTTGTTTTAGAACCCATTAAACTTAAAATAATGTTACTTCAGGATTATATGGAAATACCAAATTTAAATTTCAGAGACAGAACTGATAAGACTGGAAGCATTTTTTATTAAACTAATTTTTTTAAATACAAATTTGTAGGTTAATGGTTGTTTTGCATATTTTCTCTCTCTGTGGTTAGTCTTTGTACCTCAAGTTCTGTTGCCGTACAAACAAGAATATTTTCTGTGTGTAATTCATTTGGCTTATTATTTTTCAAGTGTGTATTATAAACTGTGGAAACATTTATGTTTGGCATGCCATTTTCACTAAGAGAAATTCTACTAAAATGCGAGACTTGTAAGTATAGCTGCAGGCATGTGTACCCTGGGGTTCAGATGTTTGTTTGCCCTTTCCCATTCCAGAATTGTATAACTACTATAAAAATTATCCACCGTGAATAATGGATGTCACAAAGAAAACAAGACAGAGTCCCTTGGAATTTACATTCTTGTAAGTGTAGGCTGGTGAATTGCACTAAGATTATTGCATAGTCCATGATATGGGCATCCTGAAATGTTAAGACAGGGTCACCCTAAAGGGAGGAAAAGACCAGTGAGAGCTGTTCAAAGGCTACATGAGTTGGGCTTTGAAAGATGTGTGGGGGTTTTCAGTGACATAGGAAGAGTGGGAATTTGGGTAGCTTGTGATCACAGATGTGAGAGCCATAACTGGCCCCTGAGTATGATTTACTCAGGCTACAGCAATATACAGTATCCAACAAGGACTAAAGGCAAGCAGGAACCTAATCACATCTCTGCTGACCTGTGGAGGCAGGGAGCAGACTGGGACTGTAGACACAAAGACTAGAGAGAGGTCATTGCTCTGATCTAGGAAGTGCTTTGAATTTGTGTGATAATGGTGAGTATGGAAGATCCGACTCTGGGGACCAGATCCTCATGACCTGCTGGCCGTGGGTATGCCAGAGAGGTGTTGAGACTGGCAGATTTCTGACTCGCCAGACCAGGCTGTAGAACAGCAGCACTGGTGTCATTTGTAGGAACTGGGCTTATATGTTTTATGTAACCTTTAACCTTGACCGTTAATGAGGATGCCTTGTCTCAGTTGTCCTCGTTTTTGTTTCCAGGCGATATGAATATCACCCAGTCTGTGCAGATCTGCAGACCAAAATCCTCCAGTGTTACCGGCAGAACACCCAGCAGACCCTCAGCTGCTCCGCTCTGGCCAGCCAGTACATGCACTGTGTCAACCATGCCAAACAGGTGGGTATGAACAGGTGGGTATGTGAGCTGACGGGGGAACCTAGAAAGTAGAAAGACCTGCGAACTGGAAGTACGTAATTAGTAGGAGGCCTTTCAGAAATAAGAGAAGTCTGCGAACTGGAAGTACGTAACTAGTAGGAGGCCTTTCAGAAATAAGAGAAGTCTACTCTTCTGTCACCAATCATCCCACCACTTATAAAGTCTATTATTTGAGCAGGAAAGGGAAACTGAGTCATACTTAGGAAAGACTTTCTCCCTTTACATGCTTCACTTAACCTTTATAACTACATAATATAACACTCATAGGATGCATGTTTTCTCTAACTTATGTGCTTTAGAAAGCTAATGACATTCTTACAGCAAATTAACAATCTAATCAGGTCACACAACTACTTTACAGTTGGGTATTTGTGGTTTGAAGAGGCTCAAATTGTTGGAAACTTGGATCTTTCTGCTGATAAACTGGCTCATCTCAGTCTAGTGTTTGAGTTACCCAGCATGCCTTTTGACAGCCCAGTTTGCTCCTTCATAATACCACTTAGTGTAAATTTCCAATACTCCATAAATATCTGAAGGTAGGGTAGCTGTAGTCTGGGTATCTTAGAAATAACAGTAACATTAAGTAGAACAAAATGTAATCAAGATTAAAAGCCTGTGTTTTCTTAAAAAGCCTGGTGGCTTGCTTATAGCAGCACTTGCATGGCTGAGTATCTGCCGGGGTTCTTTAAAGATCTTGCTAGAGGTAAAGCTGCTGATGTTAATGTAGTGCATGTTGCTTGTCACAAAAGCCTCTGACGAGCTCTTAGCAAGCCTTCAGCCTTCAACAGCAACCACCTGAGCCCTTGGGACTTGTAGGCTGACTCGTGGGTTTTTCTAATGTAATAATAAAGCCTTGTGGAGTTGGACTGAGTCATTGATAGAAAGGTGATTGTGTCACAGTTTGTGTTTCAAGAGTGGTGTCTGACATGGGTGTCTATTTCCAGTGTGATTCCTGCTATTGCTGAAGTGGGTGGCTTTGGAGCATTGGCTCCGTCCACCCTGCCTGGTGAGGTCATGTTGAATCACATTTAGTTCCATGGTGTCCTGTTTATGGAATAAAAAAAAAGCTAACATTGCAACAAGGTCACATAGGACACAGTGCTGTAGAGGGGAGAATATGGCAGGTCTGGGTTTGGACCCAAGCCCTGTCTCTTAACAGGTCTCTGACCCTGAGCCTTGATTTCTCTCATTAGTGAATTGGGTGGTGTTGTGATTTTTTTTTATTCATGTACAGTATTAAATACACCTTTGTTTTTCCCAAATTCAGAATTATCATTTAGGAAAACTATGAAATTAGACTAGTGATTCAAAAGACCCATCTTCTTTCTCACTCACTTCCCAGCCTGCTGTGGCTCCTTACTTACAGCTAGTCTGTTTAGAGTGTCTAACATTTCACAGTTCTATCTTAAGTTATTTGTAAGTGGATGGTAACCAAGTAATATCAAAAAGTTTCTTGCCATAGGTTTGGAGAACTGGGGAGCATTGACCCTTCCATCTCTTTAAGCCTTGGTTAGGATTTCAGGGTCACGTCACGCCCACTCTCATCCTTGTTCTTCTGACAGCCTGAGACATAAATAGAAATGGCTTCTTCTATCATTCTGCAGCTGAGAGCATTGAAAACTAGGGAAGTCATGAGTAAATTGTAACAGTTAGTTCAAGAAGGGCCCTGCTATGAAAACAAAACAACATTTTAAGAATAAATTAAGTGACCTTTGTTTTTTGAGCAGGTGAGAAGAGACATCCGTCATCCACAAATACAGAATGAGGCAGTGAGGGAAGTGAGAGTTTGAAAGGCTACTGCAATGGTAAATGTATCACACGTAGGGCATGAGATAGTGCCCATGAGCAAAGGGGCTGTTTGGTCTGCACCCTGAAAGACCACACCATGGTGGCTTTAGGGACATAGTATCTCATCGACAGCAGGTGCTGTTCTCAGTTTTGGGCTGTGAAGATAGTTGAACCTCAGCACCCCAGTTTTGCCCCCTTGTGTGAAGGAAGCATTTTAGTATGCAGTGTCTTTGCTGCCTAGTATTCCTTCACCTAGCCTTCAGTTAGGTCCAGAAGTACTAGACATGTAACAGGACAGCAACCCATTAGGTCTCATTCCATTTCCGACATTGCAAGGGTTTCCCCTGTGGAATAATCACAGGAGCCCACTCCACTTTCACATGACTCATAAGGTTGGGCTTTCATGGGGCCCTAGGGTGCTGTTCTGAAGACTAATGCATTTTACTGGTAGGAAAACTTCTGGATGTTCCTTACCCTTGCTGTTCCTTCTTAATTCATCTACTCGTTGACATTAATCTGCACATGTCCTTAAACAGTTTCTTGTGGGTAGACATGAGACATTTAGACTTACTGTCAGTGCTTTAAGTTGCTCTAATAGTATTTCTGAGCTGTAAACACTATTGCTTAGGTTTAAGTACAGCATTGAAAACGAGCATCACTTGGCATATACTTGTGTCTCTCATCTGTCTAACCTGCTAACTTTCTGAACTCCCCAATATTGAATTACCTCTTCTTGCCATTCAGTCTTGCTACACCTGACTTATATAGGACTTTTTAAACAGGGAACAGAATGAGAATTCAGGAGTAAATGATACCAAAATGTTCCCCTAATACTATTATCATCATCATCATCATCATCATCATCATCATTATTTGAGACAGAGTGGTGTGTGTATGCCCCTATCTGGCCCCAAAATCACCATATGAACCAGACTGGCCTCAGATTCCTAAAGATCTGCCTGCCTCTGCATCTCATGTACTGGGACTAAAGGGATGCAGTACCATACCAGGCACTCCAATTCCTAGTTTTAAAGTGAAGGAGGACTGACTTACGGATTAGCATTGCCTTTGTACCTGTGACATTCCACTGCTTTAATGTTTACTCTGTAGGCAAGAATTGTAAGCATTTTAGCATTTTTTTCAGTCCTGTTGCAATGAACAAATAAATTAATTGGCTTCTCATGGAACAGTCAGTTCACCTGGGGGTGGGGTTACTGTATACTGCTTTCACCACCATCCCAGCCCATTCATGTTGAGCACAACATTAGTTTTTTCTTGGTGAGCTGAGAGTTTAAGGCTCTATCTGCAAGGTCTGATTCTTTGCTTGTTGAGGAGAGGAAGAGGTAGGTATAGGCTCAAGAGACATGGTCTGTTTAGTGATAGCACGCCTCTTTCTGAGATTTCTGGGATCTAGTGTCTTTACCTCATGAAGTTTGCTGACAGTCACCCTTGAGATGGACTAGTCTGCTGCTGTGTAGCACCTCAGCTGCATACCCTGTTCTCAAGTTCACATTCCTGACAGGCATGGTGAGCTGATGACCAGGAGGGGCTGGAAACAATTCACAGTTTCTCCAGAGTCAATAAAGTAAAAAGCAGCTATCTCCAAGCTGTCTGCTAGCTAATAAACTGTATTACAAAATTCAGGTGCCTTAGCCAGCTCTGGGCTCCTAGAACTCTGATGCCTCGTACTCTATGGGGAGGTGAGGGACTTAGAAGATGAAATAAGCGTACAGGATTGACAAAAACAAGATCAGGAGTTTCCCAAGGGCCTGGGGTCCACATAAGGCTTGAAGTCGGATGGTGGGGAAGTCAAAGGTCCATAAACTGGATGGACACTTAAATTATAGTATGGGCAGTAGACTGGTAGCCAAGCAGCTTTTCTGTTGAGACTTAATTTTCCTGCTGAACTCTTGAGATCAGAGAGTGCCCTGGCTGCAGAAAGAATTCCAAATGCAGAGAGATCGCACTTCCCAAAACTAATGTCCGTAGTTCTCTCATTTATAAAATATAAATGACATCTTTAATATTGGTTATTTCCAAAACAGAAGATTTCAGGACCATCATGTATGGAGGAAAGTTTTTCCAGGGAACGTTTGTCAGGGACACTGTATTTTACCTCCCCTGTAATTTGGATTTGTTTTGAGCTAGGCTTCAAAATGTTCCCCTATTATTTTGAGCCTGAAAAGGTTCCGAAAACCTAGGAATATCTGTTACTTACAAATCCGGGCTCTTGGGGGAAAAAATTATGCCAGGGTAGGCTGCTTCATGGCTGTGGAAGGGCAAGTTCTCTGCAACATGTCGACCAGGTCTTGGAGCCAGAGAACTTGGAGATCATCAGCCCCAACCTCATCTTTTCTTTTGCACGGTTCCAGAGTGGGACTGTACCATACCCTAGCAAAGCTCATCACCTGCTCTGCTTCTCAAACCCAGGAGGACACAGTCTCTGAAATTTATTTAAATTGTGCATGACCAACCTCCCTTTAAGGATTCTGAGTTGGAAGATTAGAAATGGAGCTCAAGCACCCCAGGCTTGCACCAAATTCTGTCAGGTCTGTCTGTTTTTCTTCATGACAAGGCATGTCACTGTCACTAGCTGCCAATCCAGGATACCCAGAAGTCTAAACTCATTGTCCCTAGGAATGCATCTAAACTTAGCTCTGAAGCAGATGGGAAGCTGGCTTGGGAGAAGGCAGAAACCACTCCAGTAGAAGTGTTCTCCATCTTGCGAGTTCTGAAGCAGAGGGCCATCCTGGGGGCAGTTACCTCAGCATTCACACGGTAGGTGGTGCCAAAAGAGCACTGAGCCTATCAAGTGCTAACACACTCCTCAGCAACAGGTCAGATCCCCAATCTCCTAGGTTCTGACGCCCTTCTAGTAAAACAGAAAGTACAAAGGCAAATCAAGGGCAGCCTATGGAAAGGCCTCTGGCCACAGGGTTTTATTGTGTTCCGTGAATTCTGTCTTTGCCTACTGGCTGGATGGCTGCACACAGGATGCTCTTGCTCTTTCTGTGGGGCGGCAGCTCAAGTTTTTAAGTTGTCTGAGCATGTTGACTTCCAAACTTTTGGTGGCCCCCAATCCCTGTCCATTTTTTTGATGTATTTCTCACTTTCTTTTTGAGAGTAATACTTTGCCTTATGACATTTTCTCTTTTTAAAAAGGTTGAATTTAATATAAGAAATATTACCACGGATTTTCATTTTTCTTAATGGAGGTATTTTATTCCCAGGGTTCATTTTCTAAGACGTTTGAGCTGCAGTCTCAGTTTATCTACCTTGTGACAAGTTATATAAACTGTTAATTACTTGTAAGTTAATTTGAATGTCATACAGAGACATGGATGATATGAAATGAGATACAGGCAAAGTTGACTGGTGTCTCCAACAAAACCAGGGAGAACAAAGCACAACCCTGACTGGAGGAAACACACCCAAAGCAAAACTAGTTCATCAGATGTTCAGATCTTCAAAACCGGCTGGCAGGATGCGCTGATGCTGAGCTATGGGGTCTTCTCTCCCCACTTCCCTTCACTGACTTTCCTCATGACAGATCTGCCCGCTCCTAAATGAAAACTCAAGACTAAGGCTGTGCCTGACTCAGGACCTTCAGCTATGTTAAGTCCTTCTGCCCCTAAATTAGGAAAAGCTTCATAATTCTACTGAGTCTGAGACCTTGGGCAGATGCTAGGTAGCTCTCCTCCAGGGACACATACTCTGGTGGTCTCTTTTAAAATCCCATTTTCTCTGTAATGATTGCTTAGCAATACAGGGTTGCTTTTAAATCTACTGAGACAGCCAGTGGATGTCCACTGCTAGCCGGCCTCTGTAAGAAAGCTGAGATCCAGAAACTGGAGAGTTTAAGAAAATGCTGGAGATCATTTTAATAAGTGGAAGTGACACACTGTCCTGGTCTCCAGGGGACTGTTCCTGTTTGACAGAGTGAGTTCATCAGTGGCTGGAACTGAAAGAGATCTCAGAAAAGAGCAGCGTTGATTCCTGAGGCACTCACTCCTTTTGGTAATTTACAGGGCTGTTTACAGAAGGCGTTTCTGCAGACCCAAGTATGTGAATGAGGAACAGCAGTGAGGATCTCTTCCTCTATGTTAAGATTAAGTGTTAGCATTTTCTTACGTGAAGGCAGCGGGCTTTTAATTTAGCTTGCAAAGCTTCTCCTTGGTTCTTTAGGGAATTTCCTATGTTAATTTATGCAGTGTTAATTTATGCACTGTTGAAATTCAACCCAGCAGCATCCAGATCCTGAAGATGCAGAGCTTATGGGACAGCATGGGAGGTACAGCCCTGTCATTCCTGGGGCTCCCTCTAACCAAAGGCTAGCTTTCAACGCATCACATCACACAGCTGTGATAGAGTAATAGCACAGAATGTCTATCAGTTTATTCATCTTTCTAAACTCCCAACCTGATGCTGTATTTGTTAATGTCTCTGACAGCAGCAGAGCTGTTTTGTACCACCTCTGCCACCCTCTGGTAGCAGCTGAGTGCAGTGTGACAGCCCCACAGCTTTCCTCTGTTCCCCCATGTCTCCAGAGAGTGACACAAACCCACTGAGCCATCACACTATGTCTGAGGGGTTAGGAGTTTCATACATGGAGCAGGGTGTGGCAAGTGTGAGTACAGAGATTGGTGCATCTGTCCCCTGTATTCTGTTCCCATTTGAGCCAGTGTCTGGCTTGTCCTTCTGCAAAGGAAGGCATTGCTGGCATTCCACTGAAAACTACTCATCTATAATTGCTTAGGGTTGAAGACAAATGAATGGTTGAAAGAATCCAGCAGCCCCCAGAGAACCTCTTAACTCTGGCTTTCATTGTGTTCCATTAGCTGCAGATTATGTAACAACACAGAAAAGAGTCACCTGGCTGTGTGTAGTGACCCATAGTCAACCATGGATCCAGACCAAGAAGAGCCATAGTCCTTAAGGCTCCCATTGGTGAATTCAAAAATACATGGGACCTGTGGCCCCCACACCCCAATGCAGAGCAATCACAGAGTATCACTCAGGGGTCACTTTCCCCTGAAACCAGAAGCTCTACATAGGCTCACTGTAGATCTGCTTTAGACTGGCTCCCATTGTGTTTATAGTAATGAACGGCAGAGTGAGGTTGTCTGTATCTTGGGCATTATAGAGCACCTACCTTTGTAATTGGAGACTTGCACAGATCAAGTCACAAAAAGATGAGCCTAGAGAAATTATATGACAATGACAATGGCGGGCCGTGCCTGACTTGCACTGTTGGCTGTTCTGTCTCTCATAGACCCTGGACCAGCAGTGCGCTTGAGAGGGGCTTTATGCAATATGTGTTCCGGCCTCTCCACCAAGTGCAGCTCATGCTTCTTGAGCTTTGTCCTACATTTTGTCTACACCTGTGTTTTCCTAACTTCCTGCTGACTAAAGCATCATCTTTTCTTCCTGCTCCTGTTTCTCTCACTAGTCTGCATGCCTTTGAGTCTATTCTTTAGTGCCCTTGTCTCCAGACCCCTTAGAGACCTGTAATCACAGACCTAGAAGAATCAGGTCCTTGTCCACCTTTGTTTAGAAGGCCTGAAGCCCTCGTTTGTCTGTCACCTTCCCCATTGTCTTTGTCCTTAAATCATTTGACTTTTGACCTTTCTTTCCAAACCTTCTAATGGTTACTGTAGGAATGCCTCATCTCACAAACTCCAAAATGAATTTCTTTTCTTTGTTCGAAGATGGTCCCTCCTCCCACACTTTGTCACTACAAGTCAACCCAAACCTCTCTTTTTAACCCCTCTTTTCTTCTCTGGGCTTCTTGTACCTGTGTTTTCCTGCTCCACTGTTGTTTGATTTCTGTCCAGTCTGCTGGGTCTTCTTGTCCCCACATTCCCCTTTGTTTACATTCACTGTCCCAAAGACATAGGTTCAGTTTAATGAGTGCCATTCTTGAAAGGAAAAGATGTCGGGGCACCAATGAAAAGAAAAGTCACAGAAGAGAAAAGTCACGGGGCACCAATGTTGTGAAAAGATGACATCCCGGGTTTCAGCACCAATGTTAGGGGAAGGATGAAGAGAGTGGGAGGCATAAGGCCCATGGAGGTTCGGCGAGGCCTGGGGGCAAGGGAGATGCCTGGGGGTGGGGCATGTTGGGAATCCCTTCCCCCTGAGGGACCAGCCACACAACAACGGTATAGTACAGAATAGAGTTTATTCAGGTCATAGGAGAGTTAAGAGGGTGGTAGAGGCAGAGAGAGGAATAGAGGAGTAGAGGCCAGCCATGAGCACATGGGGGCGGGGAGGGAAGGGGAAGGGTAGGGTTGGGATAGCAAGGCTGCAAGAGGCCAAGTGAGGGGGGGAGGGGCAAGCAGCCCCTTTTATAGTGTCTGGTCACTGGGGTGGAGCATACCTGGCTATTGCCAGGTGAGGGGTGGGGTTTACAGAATTCTAACAATTCTTCTGTTTAAAAAGCATTTGTTGGAAACCCATATGGCCAGCGGGAAACTTGTCCACTTCATGTCCATTCTGGCCCTGCCTTCTCATCCTTATCCAAGCTGATCTCTTCTTGACTCTTAACTGACTCTGCTGCACTATCTGCCTACCCACAGCCCCAATCTTCTATCTTCTGACTAACCTGAGATAGTGTGAGTGCCTCCTTCCTTGTTGCATCTGCAGAGAAAGGCCTTTTCTGATAGGCAGTGCCTTCGAACTTACCTTCCCTAATGCAACATGAACAAAACCTTCCCATGCATGCTTTGTTCCCATGAGAGGATTTTTTTACCGTGTACATGTGTTACTTAATAAACCTCAGTATGTATTTAACAAATTAGTAAAAAGCAAATTATTACTATGCTGTCTTAGTTAGGGTTTTACTATGTGAACAGACACCATGACCAAGGCAACTCTTATAAAGGATAACATTTAATTGGAGATGTCTTACAGGTTCAAAGTTTCAGTCTATTATCATCAAGGTGGTGTGCAGGCAGGCAGGCTGTAGGCAGAGCTGAGAGTTTTGCATCTTCCTCTGAAGGCAGCTAGGAAAAGACTGACTTTCAGGCAGCTAGGAGGAGGCTCTTAAAGCCATAGTTTCACACTTACTCCAACAAGGCCATGCCTCCTAGTTGTGCCACACTCTGGGCCAAACGACAAACCATCACACATCATTTCCCAAGGGCTAGCTTTCCCATAGCTCTTAACTAAATGCAGTGGGGATTAAATAGCTCATCTGGAAAGGATACAGGGACCATGAGGACAGGAAGAAGATGCAGCCACAGGCCTCATCTGACCTCTTATAGGTGACTTCAAAACTAAAAGAAAGATGCCTGGTTTTTCATTTCTAGAGATATATAAGAATGGGGGAGATAGTTTCTCTCTGATGGTTTTATCCGCCATCCCCATTCCCGTTACACTTGTACAGTTAGGGAAGAGACCTGCCTGGAGTGCTGCTGGGGCTGTGTAGACTTGACAGCTGTATTCTGCCCAAAGCCAGTTCACAGATGAGATTCTTCCTCGAGAGCCCTTGGGTTTAACTTCTACACTGTCTTCCTCCTACTCCACGCTGGTCTCAGCAAAATGTCCCTGTTTTCAGATGACCCTAGTAGTGCTACTAGCCCACAGCACACTCCCTCCATTTTCCAGGCTGTGGTCTTCCCCAGGTTGTTCCTCTCAGATGCTGGTGGGTGTGGGTTTTTTGGAGATTCAGACAGACAAAACAGTATTTTAAGATGGGAAAGCATATGCTTTGTTCCATGGGTTGAAAGTCAGTATTTGAAAAGTCCTGTGGCCCTCCTAACTGGTTCCTGCCCTTTGTTTGCCCTTGCCTGCTGGTAGTAAAACTTATATACTTTGTGTTTCTTTTGCAGAGCATGCTGGAGAAGGGAGGCTAAAGTCACCCTGAGAACATACAAAGCTCCTTCAACGTTAATTCCAGAGGCGGAACATTTGTTTCTTTTCGTAGTATGAAAATGACCCAATGAAAGAGAAGACCACTAAAGACAGGCAGGCACTGAAAAATGGACTCAACTGAATCATAATGTGTTTTGATCAACAGTTTAAAAAGCCACAGTCTAGATCAGCGATCAGTCATCAAAGAACACTGTTAAGTGTTAATGAAACCACAACATGAATAAAAGAGAAAGACGGTCCACCCCACCTTTTTGTACTCTTTCCAACTTCCACTGACATAAGATGTTCTCTTCACTCCAGGCTCCAGCGTTTAGTGACTTTCACTCTGGGAAGGGGGGACATTAAACCATTTCAAAAGGAGAGACAGCAAGAAAGCACTGGGCTGGGGCAACGGTCTCCACTTGCCTGGGCTCTGGGGCCTAAGTGTGTTCTTCTCATTCTATAGGAGCTAATTCATTGTAACTTATGATGATCGTTCAAGACAGAAAGGAGAGAATGTACCTCTTTTACTGGAATAATGTTTATGATTGCAGGTAAAATAAGGCATTTTTGTCAATATAAAGGCAACCTTGGCTTATTCGGCCACGTAGTGAATACTGACAACTTCACTCTAGATCAATAATAAATCTATTTTCTGACAAAGACTGGCATTTTAACTGGGTCCTCGTGTTCCTGTGGCTGGAGTAGGTCTGGGTGGGTGAGTCATGTTAACTCCATTGCTGTTAGTCTGCGTTTGCACCACCGCTCTCCTGTTGCAGAGCCAGCCAGGCAGCGATGTCTGCAGCTTGCCTCTCACATAGGTGGATTCAGTAAGATTTTACACATTGCATGAACTTCCCTTTCTGTGGCATGACTTGTGTCCTCTGCATGAGGCCAGAAACACTGCCACTTCCTGACTATAACTACTTTATCTGGGATTGGGGCTTCAGCCACAGTCTGAGAGACCTAGAATCTACATGGCCCCTCTCAGGAAATAGAAGAAAATGCCAGTGTTCTGTGGTGTTAGCCATCTTTTGTCCTGTAGATTTCATTTACTTTTGTGGAGTGTTTAGCAAAGTGATTAAGAATTCACACCCAAGAACTAGAGAGATATTCAAAGCTAAAAGCATTTGTTTCTCTTGTAAGAAGACTTGGTTTCAGGTGTCATCCACTTGTGATGTCTCACAGCTACATGTAAGTGGGTCCTGGCTAGTTCAGATGCCCTCCTCTAACCTCCAGGTTCAATTGCACTCACATTTCCACAGACACACATACATACACATATAAATAAAATGTAAATACTTAAGAACATACGTGTACTCTATAGTAAGGTACATCTGTGTTTGGCCTGCCAGCTGCACTTCCCCTTCTTGAGATGTAAAGAGGCCGTAGGACCCAAAGAGTTGGAAGGTTTACCACATATATTTTGTGAGACCTAGCAAATGTTGTTTTCCCTGACTTCGGTAAAATGGTATTGTGGAGTCAGGAACATTGAAAGACTCCCCACGTGTCCAACTAACTTTTCCTCTAGAGAAAGTCGAAGTGAAACTGGATTGATACTTCTCAGAACATCCCTGAATGTGTGTGGCTTCTTGTTCATCCAGGACCCTGTGCTGGCATCTTGAGTGGCATTGTCTCATCAGATGATAACACACCTGGAGCCCTGATGTTCATTCTGAGTGGCAGTGGAGACCTCCCTCCATAATTATGGAGCGACCCTGTGATTGCCATTTAATGAAGGGTTTTTGTTTTGGGTTCTTCTATTGGCTGGGTTGGCTTGTTTCGGCTTTTAATGATGCACAATCAGTGGGTTCATTTAAGTGTGACTGATGGAGGCATGTGTAATTCAAGGAGCAGCATACCTCCACACTGTCAGGGTGGCATCCAGGTAACTGCCTGAGAGAAATAATAGGTACACAGAAACAAATGTTTACACGGTGGCTTGCTGTAGTGTTTACAAATCAGCTAACTCGAAAATTCCCTCCTATACTGTTTTGTTTTACTGTTTGGAGCTAAGAACTTGGCACATCTCAGGTTGCCAGTCTTGTTGCTGGCAGGGGAAGGCAGCACTGAGGAATCAGGCATTTAAAGCTGGGTAAACCTACGATGAAGTAGTTTATCAGGCTGTCTCTGGAAGCACCAGCTGTTAACTTACTTAGATATGCAGGAAGGGTGGAAGGTGGCACTCTGAGGACATCAGAAGGTGCGCAGTGGTGTTATCTAAATCTTTATAGACCTCTCTGTGCTCTCTGGGTGATTTCACACCTCTGGTCAGGCTTTTTGTACAACTGCTTGGAAGGACTGTTGACTTACATGAGGCTCATGGAATTCTGTTAAGTAGAACCAATCTTAGACTGGAGTAGTTAACTCATCAAGTCAGGGATAGAGCTAACTGAACCACCCTCAACAAATCCTTGGTGAATTTTCAGATGACAGCTGCGTGAACTCTGAGGGGCCAGTGTTTATGGAAAACTTTACATGAAGTGGTTTAAAAGTGATTGATCTTTAATAACCTCTCTGTGTCATGTGGCCTCAAGTCAGCTGATGAAAACCGTCTCTAGCAGTTATAAGCAGTATTGGCGTAGTGGAACAAGAGGTCGCATGATTTAGAGTGGGGGCAGAGGCATGGTTCTTTGAGTGCTACTGTTCAGCCTAAGGTATAATTACCTTTGCCAGACACCTACATACCATGAGCCATAAGAGCAGATCGTGGAGGAGTGAGCTCAGGAGACCCATTACATAACAGGAACTATGGCTAATAACAATGTAGTCATGGAAAACAAAAAGATTAGAGCAGCTGACAGTTCAAAAGGACAGCAGCAATTGACTGAGTGGGTTGAAAACGAGTAGTTTTAACTTTCTGTCCTGACCTGAAATTTGGAGTGAATAGGTTAGAATCCATCCTGCAGCCCAAGATGTTCCTTCCCTCTTACCAAAGTGCTTTCACCTCTCTCCTGAGAGCCTGTGCCTCAGGAGTGCAGAGGGCCATGCGGGTCCCAGGCCCCTTCAGGACTCTCACTGTGGTCCTTTCCCTTGGCTTAGGGGTTTTTCTTTTCTTCTCACCTCCTGTTCTAGTTCCTGTCTTCAGATCCTTTGGCAGTTCTTCACACTTGCAGTTAATATTTTTAAATCCAACAGATGGAACTTTTTCTTGAAAGAAAGAGTAAGTGTCATAGGCTATCCCTGGCCCAGCCTCGGATGCATGGTTGACTTTCAAATCTAAATCCCAAGGTTCAAACCACCCCAGGAGCATGAGGCCAGCAGTGACCAGCAGCACATGGTTGAGGCTGCGTTTCTGTTTAAGAAACCATTCTACCACAGGCAAACCCTCCCCCAGGTCTTCAGGGGAGTACAGTGTAGGAGGTTTCAGTCCCTTCTCCCTTGTTTCTTCTTAATCATTTTTCAGGAACTAACAGTAAAACGGCAGAAAGGGAAATACATACAGGACCCACTACACATCCTTAAAATGCAGTACTGGTCAAAGTATTAATTACTCATGCATGCATTCATTCATTTACTTATTTGTTGACAGGGTCTTGTAGACTCACGGTGAGACCAGAGATGACCTTGAATGTCAGATTTTCTACCTCTACCTCAAGTTACAGGCATGGCCACTTTCAGTGCTGCTGGGATGTAATCAGCCCAGATTCTCACACATGCTAGCAGGCCCTGTACCAACAACTAAGCTATAACCTAGGAACAGAAATGTCTGAACAATTCCAACCTAGAATTGTTGCAGTCCTTTAACTGTTACGACTCTCAAACAACAGATCTGTTTAGACTCAGTGCTGAGGCAAGCCCCTGCACCCTCTTTGATGATGGGGGCTTGTTGAAGAATCCTGTGTCTCAGTGGACTGGCTGAATTGATAGACTTAGGTAACAGTGGTTTTGCTGCCCCTGTCCCAGGTGTGAGTCCCTTACCACAGGAGTGGTGTGGCCAGAGCATATCCAACTAACTTTTTCCAGGGTCCCTGAACCCTACCTGTGTTTGGAAGAAAAACAACCAGCAAATTCATTCTCTGTCCAGCTGGAGTTTGAGTGACAAAGATGACAATTTATCTTTCACATTGTGCTCTCCCTTTCACGACCTCCAGCTTCAATATTGCTGGAGAAACAGGAAATTGCTTCAGTGTAAGAAGAGAAGCAAAAAAATCACCCATGTCAAAGGTACCTCCTGCCTTTCCAGATCCATGGACCTCTGTAGACCATGATAAAGTGCATTTGTATTTTAGAGGGTAACATGATGTCAAATCCATGTTAGATTCCAGGAAATCTGACCAGCGTTTGCTTTCAGTCTAGAAAGTTGGAAATTAAAACTGTCCCCTGAAACTCCCTCAAAGCAAGTCAACCCTAAATGGAAAACAGCTACACTGGGATTTAATGAAGTGCTTGGAGCGGCTCACAGTTTGATTAGGCATGGCCTCCACACACTTCAAAGATTTTCCCTATGCAGGAAAATTTGACTTTCTTCACCTCTCTGCCCACCCTTCATGCAGCCTTCTCTCCCTCTCCTGGGAGGACCCATCCAGCTGTGGTCTTTGTCACTTAGCTGAGAAGGCTGTGTGCTTTGAATATAACCCTACCTTCCAAGAAAATTACATTTCCATCATAGCTTTTAAATGCAAATGTGCAAGCCAGAGGTCAGAGGTCCTTGCTGGAGACCACTCTACTCTAGCTGTGCCTTAATGGACAGGGGCGCTGAGTGGCTCACATTTGAGGAACCTCCTGCGAGGTCTCTTCAACTGTCAGGCCTTTGTTAGCACCCACAGCACGGGCTGGAAGCCTGTGCTCACCTTCCCCCATCCTCTCCCTGCTGATATATAGAATGAAGGTCAAAGGCCAGGTGACTGTAGGCACCTACCTGCTTCTTACATAGCCTGTGCCACCCAGGAGTCAAGATGCCATTTCCTGCATCTTCCAGCCCAGACCTCAATCTCCGTATCAAGCCAGGGTATAAAGCACATTTTGCTATGGCTTTGCCCCTCACTCCCAGAAGCATGAGCACCAACCAAGTCTTGAGAAGGAGCCTCACGTACCACATGGACTTGGAGCAGTGTTAGTGATTTTTGTCATGAACAAAGGGCAGAAGATGAGCAAGAGAGTGGCTAGCTGGATGGCAAGGGTCCATTTTGAGTTGCCTCTGTGTTCTCAAAATGTTTTTTCAGCACCCACTTCTCCCACAGAAAGTGCTTTATGTAGAACTTGAGGAAGGCTTTCTTACCACTGGACAGGAAGGAATGTAGTTGTGAACTAGGAGAGACAGTAGTGTAGAGCTGCCTATGATTTGGAGCATCACAAAGTTCCTGGATGGAGTTCCTGGCTAGCCTTTCCAGGATGGACAACTTGTGCTGCCCTAGGATGGGCTCCCGCCACTTGACTCCACTCTGGCCTCTACATACATCTGGGAGGCATGCCATACAACCCCTGACCTTGCCTTTAAAGTTCCTATGTTAATCCAAGTCTGCACAGCCTCTGCAGGGGATACTGTCCTAGGAGGTAGGGATACATATTATCCCTGTGCCCAGGATTGGGTGGAGAGACAGCACAGTGTGTCAAGTGTTAGTGTGTAACTCCTTGCTGGGAAGGTGCAGACAGGCAGGTCTGAGACTTGATAGTGATCCAGCCTTGTCTACCTGAGAGTTCTAAGCAGTGAGTGGCACTGACCTAACATCCCAAGTTGCCTACAACAAATGAATCCAGTGAAACCAGGCCAGGGGACTCCCTTTCTGGGAGGTGGAACCATTTCTAGGAATGTTGGCTAACCTTAGGGTATGCTAAGGAAACAGGCATAATTATACCTTTAATGAGCCACTGTATTTTTCATCCCCAGGATCCCTACCTCCTACTGAAGTCTCTCTCTTATAGAGCACAGCGTGCTGTTCTGTAAGTCTACTCCCTTTTCTGAGTTAGAGAGTATAACTTTCCTTTACCTCTTCTCTCTCCTTTCTAGGCACGCTTTGGCTAATACTTTAGGCTTCACTCTTTGTCTACAGTCTCTCTCCCTGCCATGTGGCTGCCAGCCATGCTGGTTTAATTCAAAGATTATGGCTTCCCTGACCCATGTCTCCATTTTCCTCCTTTGGGCAGCTGTTGAGATTTATAGCCTGTAAATTCTTTTAAAAACTTTAATGAAATTGTTCTCTTTGAATAAAACTTTGAATTTGCTTGACTTTCAAAAAAAGGGGGAAAACAGGACAACTGTTGAGGTAAATTTTTTAAAAAAATGGTTCTGTTGCTACCATTCCTGTTCCCGTTCCCAAGGTCTCACTCCAAGTGAGCCAATCCATTGTGGAGCTGGGCACACAGTCCCACACTGTCCTCTAGGCAGTTGGTTACTAAGTCTGGTACCCACACATCTCATCCCATGAACCCCGTGCATCCTCACCTCATGGTGGCGACAGAGCTAGAACTGCACGCTCCAGCTGCCTCTCAGCCATTGCTTTCACACACTGTCCTCCACAGCCCGGTAAAAACATGACTCAACAATCAATAACTTATCAAACAGATTTATATGTTAAATTCTCAATCCACAATACTTCTAAACAATAAATTCACTGCCAATTAATAAAGATATAGACCTCCCACCTAGACAAGATAAAATCGATCTAGTTCACCTTGATCTGAACCATTCTCTGCTGTCTCCATCTTAAATCTCCTGCTTTCTCTTCCTCTTCCGCCTTACCAAAGATCTGTCCCTGCCCCACTCTCTACTGTCCAATCATGTATCTCCTGGATACCAACCTAAAGACAACCTCCGAGAAAACGCCTCCTGAGGTTGTTCTACACTACAGGCACACACATGCAAACACAGACACACTCAGGCATGCAGCGTACTCCATCCCCCTCGACAAGGTCGACACATTCCCAGGGAGACAAACCATAACATAATGCCAAAGAATGATGCATAGTGCATAGAGCATTGAAGGTTAGAGGAACAGAGAGTTGGAGAACAGAAAAACAGGAGATGGTGGGAGTGTGCTAGTTTAGACTGGTGTCAAAGACAGCTCTGAGAAGGGGACCTGGGAGAAGATTCTTGTGTGTGGAAAAAGAAGCATCCTGTGAAGCCCTAGAGGAGGCGCACTCGAAATTAGGAGAAGTAGGCACAATGGTCCTGAGTCAGGAGCAATTGTGGTATGTTAGGGGGATACAAGGAGGTCTTCATGACTAGTGATAAAGAGTGGGAATGCTGAGAGATGAGCCTAGGAGGGGCAGGCAGGGTCACATCAAGAAGGGCCCTCCATCCATGGTAAGGATTGACTTTATTCTGAGTGTGGCGAGTTTATTATAGGGTTTGTACTTAGCCATCTGTTGATCTGACTCAAGTTTATAAAAGGTCCCTCTGGCTCTGTGAAGAGTCACTGAAGTACTGGCTACATGGGAGCAGGGCAGGTATTAGAGATCCTTGCACTACCCATTCAGACAAGAAGTGCTGGCCTGAACTATAAGAGCAGTGGAGAAAACCTGAAGTCAGATTTGGGATATTTATAAACAGACCCAGCAACGGCTGACCATTGCATTAGACATAAGGTATAGGGGTTAGAGAGAAAAAAGCAAGGACTCCCACCCCCAAATTAACCGAGTCGTCAGCTAAGTGGTCCTGTCATCTAATGAGATGGAAATGAGTAACAGCAATAGCAAGATGTGGGGGATTACGGGCAGGAAACGGATTCTGTTTGGAACATCTGACATTTAACTTACCGCCTGCAGTCCCAACAGAGGCTGGTAGATTACACATCAGTCCAGAGAGAAGAGACTAAGTCCCCACTGTCCAGGGAAAATAGTTTTGGCACAGCGTGTGAGGGCATCCTGACAACACACCAACACAGGTGGGAGAGGAGGGAATAAATGACAAGGGAAAGGGTATAGACCAAGGAAAGAGGATGACTTGACAGGGAAGAAGCAGCAGCCATGTTGGAGGCATCTGGAGGCCTGAAGAAGGTGATTCAGCCAGACGTCAAGCAAGCCACTAGACAACTTCTGACTGATAATGAAATTCTAGTCAGAACAGAGAAGAGGGGAGAGGTGTGGGCTTTCAGGAAGTTCCTTTTGAAGGCTGAGGATCTAGCCAAAGATAGCATATATGTGCGGAAATTCTTTGAACCACCACGAGCCAGAGCATGGCTCAGCCATCCATTCTTACACAGGCAAGGAGAGGCCAGTGAGAAGAGATGTGGGGGGGACAGTGGGCATGCTCATGAGCATTAAAAGCCATACTCTTCTGATAAAGAATATCCCGGGCAAAAGCAGACTAAAGGTGTCTGTGTGCCTCCCCTTCTTAAATAGCTCGTATCAGAAATCAGTGGTTAGGCCTGCACATAGGGAGGCTGGGGTGTATAAGCTGTAACTGTAGCCAACAGTGAGATGCCTCCACAGGATGAGGAGGGCACCTTGGTGAAGTCTGGGAATTAGGGCTATATCTGGTTGGGGGAAAACAGTGACAGTAACAGTGAGAATGTGGTTATATATTGAGGGCATGGGTCCAATAAATAAATGTATCACAAAATAGTAGAAGTCGGCTTTCTGAGTGTCAGAATTACAAATATGGAAAGGGAGAAGATTGAATTCTGGTTTGGAAGAGGAATTGCACATATTAATGTAAAATTATAGTTTTGAAGCATATATAGACACTGAAATAAACAGAGCTATATGTGTATATTTTATATACATATACAGATTCAGATATGCATATTCATTCATATATATGTATGCCTTGGCTCTGTCACTGAGGTCTGCTGGGAACACCAATACCCTAAAAGCACACAGCCAGATCTTGATGTCTACATGGCACCCTTCCCTAGAAAGAACCATAGCTTCTTGAAGAAATGGCTAATCACAGTTCTGGACAAGGCCAACACAATGTGAGAGCAAATCTGAGACCATTTAAGTATTAAAGTAAATTATAGCAACTCATTGATTAACATAGACAGAATCCATATGGATACCATGAGCCTGTACAAAGATATGAGAAAGTTTCTCCTAGAATTTATAGGATACTATAATAAAATGAAAATTAATAATGTTAAAAGGAATAGGAGAATTGTGAGATCATTATGTGGCAACTATCATCATAATTCAACCCAGAAACATCAATGATATTAAATGTACTTTAATACACAAGGTGGTTCTTAAATTGCCCTCTATATATAGTCTGTTTTCTGTTGCTGTAACAAAATCCCAGAGGGCAGGCAAATTATAAAGAAAAGAGGTGTAATTAGCTCACAGATTTGGAAGCCATGAGTACAAATAGCATAGTGTCTACAGTGGCAAAGGTATGGTGAGAGCCTTTGTAGCAAATGGCATCATGGGTAAAACATATGCAAGAGTAGGAAGACAGAGAGAGCACAGGGGGGTAGCCTTCCTCTTCTATTGACAACCCTATAAGAACTAAAATGGTTCCCATGAGAAGTACCACAATTCCCTCTAAGGGCAGTGACCCGGTGACAGCTCCTCCCCATCTCTCCATACTGAGGACACATAAATCCTGGAGAGCACACTCAAGCCACAACCAAACCTCCCAGTTTAGCAGTGCAGTGGGTGCAGCCAAACTGACAAGCCACAAAACAAACAGGAAGCTTGCAGTGAGCTGAGAGAAGCTAATAAATTGTAAACCAAGTGATCAGCACTGAATGCCAGTCAGGGATCCATCGCGACCCGCTTAGACGTGTTCCTGTGACCCCCGCAAGAAAGCATGAAGTCTGAAGAAGCATCAGGCGCAGGCAAGTGAGGTGCTCGACAACCTCCAAGGCATCACCATCATGAAAACTGAGAGATAAACAAGACAAAACAAACCCAAATATTGGTTTAAAATCAGGAGAATTAACGGAATAGAGAGCAGGTGGGTTGGAGGTTAATAATGACGATTTTCTCTCATTTTGATGACAAGTGCCAGTAAACTAAGGAAAGTATTACAGCTCCTAGAATACACTGCAGAATAGTGCTATGGTCTCAGGGAAGAGGAATATTTCTTTTGTGTTTTCTAAAATCACAAAGAGAATAAACAGGCAAGCTTAACAAAGATATATTTGTGAAACACAGCCAATAAGAGCATGTATAAATCAGGAAGAAACGTAGCTGAGCAGAAGAAAATGGGCAAGAGACTAATATGGCATGTTATGAAATGTTAAAGCGTTATGAGCTTCGCTTATTTGGTCAGCTGGTTTTTGGAGGCAAAGTCTCAAAACCTCAAAGTGAATATGTAGCCATGCCTGGTCTTGAACTCCTGATCCTCCTGCCTTAGCATCCAAGTGCTAAGATTGCAGATGTGAGCCACCAAGCCCAACTACAGGATATTAATAAGTGACAAGCATATGAAAGGCATTAGCAACATTACTCACTAGAAAAATGCAAATGAGGTTAACAGGATACCTCGGCTCACCCTACAGAATGGTAGAAAGAAGATGGGAAATGCTGACTATTTGACTGGGATGCGTAAAGTTGGGAGTCAGTCCAATCAATTCGGGCAATGATTGGGAGCTCTTTATTAAGACAGTACGCATGAGGAATGATTTATCAGTATCCTACCTGGCACATAACTTGACAGCATTCAAGCAGCACAACTCACAACAGCTAGCTAGCCAATAGAAACAACTGGAAAGCTAAGAAGACTGAGACATATGGAGTGTTATACAATGACGCATAGTAATTCAAACTAATGGATTATGGCTACACAGATGATAATGCTGAACACAGTCCACTGCCGGCGCTGAGAGCAGAGCTCGGTTGGTAGAGTGCTTACTTTACTAATGTGCTTGAGGCTCTGCGTTTGAGCCTTAGCACATACAAAACCTAGTGAAGCGCACCTGTAATCCAGCACTTTGGGTATGGAGGCCAGAGAATCCAATGTTTCTTACCCTCGGCTACACAGCTCAGGCCTGGGCTATGTTAGATGCCCCGCCCCAAAGAAAAGGCAAACTCCGAAGACTTCTGGGTATTCTGGGGTGGGTGCTTTTGTAGCAAGGCTATGACAAAAACGAGAATCATTGCTAATGAACAGTAATGACCTTACATATATGCAGTTTCCATACATGGGAGGGAGGGGACGGGACTCCACCCTGCTGATGGTTCGAGTCTTAGAGTAGTTAGTCTGTTTGCTCACTACTCTCCAGGGCTGACTTGGAGCTTCCGGATTTTATGAGGCTAAGTAATCCCGTCCCCAGCCTCTCGAATAGCTAAGACCACGGACATGCATTCCCATGCCTGACTGGTATATTTCATTTTTAATAATTTGTTGAGCTTCATATTTACATTTTATGATAACAAGGGTTGGAAATCAATATACATACATTTATGTTGTTCCAACATCAATGACAATTTCAGTAAGGCCTGCTCCAAGCTATCTCTACACAGAACATTCCGTGACCACCACCTCCTGTCCCAGTAATCCGACAATTCCCATTTGCAGATAAGGAAACTGGGGATCGGAGTTTACAAACTTTGTTCAAGATCTCACAGCTAGTAAACTGCATCTTAATCCTTCCCTCTGAAGAAGACTTCCTCCCACCTAACTTTTTAAGTTCGCTTTTGCCCAGCCCAGCCCGATTCTATTCTATATCCTTTGAGAATTCCAATTGCTTAAACCCCGCCACCCCCACCCCACCCACCTTGTCTAGTACGAGTTTGTAGAACGTAATAAGCCTTCTGTGGGCTGAACCAATCGAAGCCCCTTACCGGTGAGGTAAGTGCAGGAGCAAACTTCCTGAGGTTTCAGGCTGAGAGGGAAAATGACTGCAGAGCCTCCACAGCCTGTGGCTGATGCTAATTTTTCTCGCCTGGGTCTGTCAGACAAATTTCCTACTTCCTTTTTTTACTTCCCTTGAGTTCCAAGACATCTGTGCGACTGCGTGGAGCTCCCTCCCTCCTCCTGCCACCCAGGAAGCCAGAGATGGAGAGGCGCTGAGCTGTGCGCCCACTGTGTCTGCCACCGGAGGGTGTCCCAGGTGCAGCCACTCAGCGGGCCCCAGGTGGGCCACTGGGGTACCGGGCCCAGAGCCCAGCCGTGCTAAATAAAGCTCCCAGGACCATGTGCCTGCTAGGTTCTCAAGGTCTTCTGAGGTGAAAGATGGGAAGGAATGTAGCAGTTGGTCTGGAATTTTCCAGCTCTAATCTAGCAATTTGTTACCAGTGTATTGGTTTTCGAAGCTAGCCGGCTCAATAACGCAGATACTAAAGCAGCCCGAGGAGGACTGCGTGAAATATCACCTTCACCACGAGCCCTTTGTTTGTGGCTGAAAGATTAAAAATAAGCAGAGAGAGACAGAGAGGGAGAAACAGAGAGGGAGAGACAGAGAGGGAGACAGAGGGAGAGACAGAGGGAGAGGGAGAGGGAGAGAGAGGGAGAGAGGGGAAGAGAGGGAGGGGAGGGGAGGGGAAGAGAGGAAAGGGGAAGGGAAGGAAGGGGAGGGGGAGAAATCGAAGTCCCAGAAACCCACACATTTTTTCCTACGTAATTGTGACCACAATCTCAAGTCGTCCTGGGCCGCTAGCTGTTTGCACCGAGCCTTCAAGCCTCCCCACCCACTCCTTACTCTTCGAACAGTCTGCAGTTCGCCTTACCGCCAGATTCAGGTTGCCTGAGCCTAGTCGTCCATGGATTTCTCCTTCATCCTCCAGACTTCCAGAATTTGGTCCATGTATTTGACCCTGACAACCTTTTAGAGTCACAAGAGCATAAGCCAATCCTTTGTTTTATGGACAGCTTGAAGACATAAATAATGTCCTATGTGAGGATTACAGGGCACTAAAAAGGTTACAGGCAGTCTACAATATCCTTCAGGGAAATCTCTATAAATCTGTAGGGGGTAGGGTGAAGGGCCAAGCTCTTCCCGTTCTTTCCATAATCTCTCGCTGCAGGGTGTAATAAATACTGTTCACTGTCCCTTCCCTAAAAGTTAACACCTTCCTTCCTGACAGACCTTGAGCTTGTGAGGGTGACTAAGCAATCACCTTCCCCCAACTCATTAAAGACTCTTCATTAGCCTAAGCCAAACCGGCAATTCTATTTCCCTTTCCAGTGATTGGCTTGGGGCAGTGCATGTGACATTATGCTAGCCAATGAGGGGGGAGGGAAGTCTGCTTCGTGTTTCCGGAAAAATTAAAAGGAGGTGTGAATGAGGTTGGGTTCTGTTTCCTCTTGTGGCCATAGACGTCACAGCCTGGGTGTACAAGACTTTAAGCTTCAGTAGCCACTTTGTGATCAGGAAGCGACAGACCTAAGATATGGAAGGCAACAGGGATAAAGGATGGGAACTGTTTGTGGTCTAACGATGTTGAGCTACAAAGTAAGAAGGTTTGCTTGGGACTTCCTGTTAGAAGAGAAGGCTTGCCTTGGTGTTCCCATTAGAAAGAGTGTCGCTTGTTTTCCTTCTCTTTCCTGTAGTTGGATTGGGTTTCCTGGACCTGTGCGGAAGATGCAGTCTCTTCCACCCCGGCCTAGCTTCTTCCTTCGCAAGGGCTTACTGGCTGTGGTGGTGACTCTTCTTGGTCAGCTTGACAAGATTTAGACCCATCATGCAAACACATCCTCAAACATGTCAACGAGGCTGTTTCTTGAAAGGTTTGACTGAAGAGGGAAGACTCACCTTGAATGTGGGCGACACCATCCAGTGTGGTTGGGGCCCAGACTAAATTAAAAGAGAAAGAGTTGAGACTCGGCGTCCTCATCTCTCAGAATGACAACCCCAGAAGAACGGGGGTGCCAGACCCTCCAAAGCTAGAGTTATAGGTAGACAGATATTAGCTCCAGACCGAGTAAGTGATAAGACCCAAACTCAAGTCCTTTGCAAAAGCAATGTGTGCTCTCAACCTCTGAGCCACATCTCCCGCCCCTACTGTAGATCCCTGTCACCAATCCAAGTCCACCTGTGTGCCCCTTGGGCAGCAGTGTTCATGCGCACACGCGGTAGGAATCTCAGCTGCCTCCCTTGCCTTGCTCTGGTCTGGGTTACGAGCCTCAGCCTCCACAGCTGCAGGCTTTCTCTCCTAGTGCTGGTGTTGCCCACACCTTCCAAATTACTGTCATCTGTGAGTTTCATCGCTGGCTGTTTAGCTCCGCGCCTCCCTGCTCATTAACGGGTGGAAGTGCAAGACGCTCACCACAGCAAGCAAAACAGGCTTTGGCTGCCATGAGCTCTGAGGGGGGCTGTACCCTGTGCCAAGAGCAGCAGCCTCTGGTAAGATGGGGTGCTCCAACTATGCAGGAAGAAAGTCTCAGCAAATTTTCGAAGCTGGCCGGGAGGCCACAGAGTCAACAGTAGGACACTCTGATCCTTTAGGTGGTCTAGCTTTTCCCCTTGGGCTTCAGGGCTCTGTCTCAGCCTGTACTAGGGGCTCTCTGTGCCCCTCTTGTCTCATTGTTTTCCTGGTCTACAGCATCCTCCCTGGCTTTGAGCTTTCCCAGCGTCGGCGGCTTCAAGATGCCCTGGAGTTTCTGATGTTGTCTAGCAACCACTTGCATCTTAATGTAGTCCTTTATCAGTTTATTTCACTGTTGTGAACACAGGCTTAGCAGGATGTTAAAAAAAAAAAAAAAAAAAAAAAATCCGGTATCTGAGAGAAAAGTATGCTGAAAAACTGTGGCCTATATGAAACCATCAATATGAAAAGCTCCCTGACAAAGCAAACTTGCTGGCCTATTCCGCTTTTTTAAATTGTGTCCTACCAATCTCATTAATATTTCTGCTTTAATCTGTCCTATTGATATATGATCCATATTCCACACCATTGGAATCCCTCATCTGATACAGTTTGGAGGTGCTATTAAAGTGCGTATTTCCGCCTTTCTCACTGTTTGCAGAGGATTACTCACCACTACCACCGCAGCACTTAATTTTCATTTTTAATCAGCATGCAGTGTTACAGGATTCCTTATGATACCACCTCATGCCTGTAGGAAGCCCTGTGGTCAGCCATCTGGTTCCATTTTCCACAAGTCCTCAGCCACTGGCAACCATGAACGTTATTTTGGCTTGCGCCTTTTCTGAGAAGTTCATGTTAATAAGATCTTTATGTGACATCTTTCACTTAGAGTAACATTCCCAGTGTCCACTCATGCTTGAGTGTCATCAGACCTTTCTGTTCCTTTCTCTTGCCAGATTGTCCACTGAATGGCCAAGCCATATTTTGTTGGTGGGTATTTGGGTGGTTTCCATCTTTTGGCTGTTATGTGTAATATTAATACGATCATATGAGTGAGTGTCTTAAAATACTTATTTCCTTTTTAAAAATTTAATTTTTTATTTTATGCGTGTAGGCGTTTTGTTTGCATATATGTATATATGTACCGCATGTGTTCTCAGTGTCTGCAGAGGCCAGAAAAGTATCCTGGGTGCCCTGGAACTGGAGTAACAGATGCTTGTGAGCTGCTTGCTACACGAGTGCTTGAAACCAAACTCAGGTCCTCTGCAAGAGTTTTTAACTGCTGAGCCATTTCTCTAGCTCCTGAGGACAAACTGATGGTGTGATTTTAATTTTCATTTCTCATGTGAGTAAATTCTTAGGTGCTAATAAATTTGAGGGCCACCAAGTAGTTTTCCAAAGCAACTGTGCCATTTTGCATTCTACCCGCAAGACACCAGGGCTGGAGTTTTTCTACAGGTTCCTCAGTACCCATGAGCCTTCATTTTATTCATGGCCACCTTGCTTGGTATGGAATGGTATTTCTGTTTACATTTCCCTGACTGCTAGTTATAATGAGCATCTGTGTATTTAGTGCCCACTACTTGTATGCCTTCTTTGGAGAAATCTATTCAGATCTTTGAACACTTTAAAAATCGAGTAGCTTACATTTCTTTATACATACACTAGAAACTAATCCCTTATCAGATATGGTCTACACATTTCTTCTCCCATCCCGTGTGCCAACTTTTCCATTTCTTGTGGTCACTTGCTGGTCAAACATTTATAAATCCGAACTGTTCCTTTCCTTTTGGTTGTATTGCCTGGCTCAAGCATGCAAAGACTTTCACTTTAATTCTTTATAAGCGTTGGAGACTTTTGGCTTTCCTGTTTACTTTAGTGACCTATTTTAAGGTGACTTGTGTATATGGAATCAAGAAGGGTCCAAATTTTGATTTTGTGTATGGAGCCTTTTGAGAATTGACTCAGACCCCTTTTAGTATTATACTCTCAAGTTACAACCAGCAGTCTAGCCATGCGCCCACCTCCTCGTTCATCTTAGAGCAAACAAGTGCTGCTTGAGAGGAAGATCTGGGAGGGTCAGGAAACCCAGAGCAGACAGACCACAGGGTCAGTTTTGCACTGACCTGGAAGCATCTGTTTCTTAGGTGTCCTTCTCCCCCCTGGTTGGCAAATTGGGCACCACTACATTGGGATGTACATTAGCTTTCTAACTGGTACTAAATGTGGAGTTCTCCCTCTGTGTTCTTGTTCTGATGTGTGCCACCTTGAAGAAAACAACTAAGTCATGGTACTCCCCAAATTATGAACGCTGGTTGATTGGTTGTTAGTTTTAACTTGGGTCCCTCACTCTCCAGTGTGTTTTCTAGCAGTGCCTATAATCACATGCAAAGATTGTTAGCAGCATCCTCTGGAAATGAATGGGGTTGATTGGATGAGAGGAAGGAAGATGGTATGGATGTACATAAGGGAAGACTGAGCTAACTCTGCACCCCGTATGTCTGTCTGTAAAGCCAGGTCTTGGGATATACTTGTAGTTCAGCCATTTCCTAGCTCTGAAATTATTTGAGCTGCTCACTTTCTCCTTAGTTTCCCC
The DNA here is from genome assembly GCF_963924665.1 of Micromys minutus. NCBI lineage: Eukaryota > Metazoa > Chordata > Mammalia > Rodentia > Muridae > Micromys > Micromys minutus. The sequence continues at coordinate 47,657,770 of NC_137953.1, forward strand.
AATACATAAAATGAGGCTGTTGTGCAGATTACTCAGAAAGTCCTTGTAGATAGTTGTCTTAGTTAGGGTTTTACTACTGTGAACAGACACCATGACCAATGCAAGTTTCATAAAGGACAATATTTAATTATGACTGACTTACAGGTTCAGAGGTACAGTCCATTATCATCAAGACAAGAGCATGGCAGCATCCAGGCAGGCATGGTGCAGAAGAAGCTGAGAGTTCTACATCTTCATCCAAAGGAAGCCAGGAACAGACTGAGCATCCTCAGGCAACTAGGAGTGTCTCCAAGCCCACCCCCAGAGTGACACATTTCCTCCAACAAGGCCACACCTTCTACTAGTGCCACTCCCTGGACCAAGCATATGCAAACTATCACAATAGTGTTTGTAGACACATGAGTTTCTGTTTATCCTAATACCTGTTTCTGGCTAGCCTTGTCTACTCTGGAAGCATCATGGGCAGTACCAGTCAAGCTCCCTCCTGTTCGCTATCTCTTTGCGGGCACCAGCTTCTAAAGCCAGAGTCTGCTCTTGGATTTGCCTTCTGCTTCTGGTCACTGTCCTCTCTCTGCTCTCTGTGCAGAGAAACAGAGGTCAGATCTTTGCCTTGGTGCTTCCCCACTGAGAAGTCCATTTATCTAAAAGCACAGACTCCATTCCTTATAGAACCATTGCAGCAGCCCATGGTTTGAAAAATGTGTGTTGTACCGCACTGTGAGTAGTCATTGTCATAGACTGTGTAGTGAGCACAGTGTGAGTAAACACAGAAAGTGAGACATACATGTAATCTTGCTTGGCCACCTGGGACCCTGACCTAGCCTGCCCCGTGTGTGCACAGCCTTACAGACATGGCATTTACTGTTGCTAAGCAGGGGTCTTTCAATCAATGTTTTGTTTGTTTAGTGTATTGTAAGGAAAATATATTTGTGCATAAACAATAAGCAATTTAATTAATTTACGTAATAAAGCATTTCAGTGACAGGTTTTGAAGTCAAATATGGTTATGACAATGACTGTGGCTTTAATTCCCCTGCTTCAATGCTCCCTGACTTCTGCCATCGAGGTAAGTATCCACTCAGACACTGGCATGCCTTCATCCTGTATCACCTGTTCCCTGGACCAGGACAGTGCCAGGCAACTTAGTAGGATTAAATTGATATCAACGTCTTTGTTGCAAGATTTCTCAGAGTTTTTAATTGCTGGTGTAATTGTCTACACACACACAAAAGTATATTTAAATATCTTCTTAGGTGTTGGGAAACCCTGCTTTACATGAAGTCATTTGGCTATTCACTTGACACTCCACAGACCACAGTATAGTATGAGGCAGGGATATAAGTCGAGGGACAGTCTGTTGCTGTGGCTCATTTCTGTCTGAGGCAAACACAGGATGAAATTGAATGCTGGGTGTAAGATGGAATGTGGGTCAATGCTGCGTGAATTTGGTCATTCCAGGCCCAGACTGTTTCCGTGCTTACGAATTGGAATAGCTACCATCTCTCCGGGTAGCAGTAAAGAACCAGTGGTATGCAGAAAAGTCCTTTAACAGAAGTGCTGTAGCCAAGTAAGTGAGAGTGTTTATTAATGTGATAGAAAACTCAAAACCTGTGAGCCTATTAACACCATGCCTTACCAACTGCTTCTACAAAGATTTCATCTTTGTGACCAAACACTTGAGGAAAGCAACCCGAAGGAGGTTTCGGTCAGTAGCTAGCTGCTCAGGTCCTTGGCCATGGGGTAAGGTGGAGCAACATGGTGGGAAGGCACTGTAGAGCAAAGCTGTTCTCCTCATGGTGGCTTGGGGCAATAAGACAGGGGGTAAGGGTGGAAAGAAGCAGGTATCCCCTTCCACGGGTCCCACCATCTTCCAACAGTCTAGTAAGTTAGGACTGTTTCATTAAACTAACCTATGGAGAACATTTTTTGGCGCCTCTGGAGGGTTGGTGGTGGGAATTCTTGCTTCATCACAATCAGAAGCAGGAATATGACTCTGGTCCTATACTCAGGGAACTGGCCCAGATTAAGAACATTTACATTTCAAGCTCTGGTCAGAGCTCTTAGAACTGAAGCCCTGGGCAGTACATTTGCATTTGAAGCTCAGAGTTGGTTCAGTAGGTGTGACAGTCTCTTTGTCTCTTGGGATCCTCTTTTGTCCCTGATCTTCACACCTGGCCTCCAGAAAGATATTTACAGGATTTTTGATTATTAACTTTCTTGTTCCCTGACTCAAAACTGATGTTATCCTTCTGCATGTGAAAGGATAAAAAAATATATAGCCTAAACCCTCCAAGGACCCCAAGCTAAAGGAGCCTACCCCTAAATAACTCAAATTCCAGACCCTGCTCTCTGCCAGTAAGTAGATATAAGGTCACACTTTGCTGTTCTGGTGCCTGCTTTCTGTATAAAACTGAGTGAAAGGGCGTAGGACAGGCCCTTGGATACATGAGCCAGGTCTAGTAAGTTAACAGGAGATAAGATGACTTAACCGCTTATCTGGCTTCTGTAAACTGCTTGCACCATAGAAACCTCTGCCCTAGTGACTTATCCTGAATGCCATTGTCACTCACACCCAGGAGACCACGAAAATACAGACCTCCAAGACTATAGGAAACTGATTGGTCCATGGAGCACGGGCTTAGACAGTTTAACATGATTGGTCTATGAAGCACAGGCTTAGATAATTTTAAATGATTGATTTGTGGGCTTTGCCATGATTGGTTTTGGTTCAAGGGCCTTGTGAACTCTATAAAAGCTGTCCCAATCCTGCACTCAGGGTCTGCAGTCCTCTACTTCTGTGTGGTGTACGACTGTGGGCCCCGGCACGCTTGGAATAAAAATTCTCTTGCAGTTTATTTACATCAAGACTGCTTCTTGTGAGTGATTTGGGGTGTCACCTTTCCTAGGATGGAGCATGGGTGTCCTCACTTGGAGGATCTAACACATGTAATTAAAGTGGCTTAAAAAGAGGACATAATACACAAGGCTTCACTTCAGCCTCAAGACTGGCCCAAAGTCATGTTACAATTTTGACTGTCTTTTTTTTCTTTCAATCCTCGCTCTGGCCCTGGGGAACCTGTTGTTTTACAGAGCTGGTCTCAGACACTAACCCACTGATCTGCTGGGAACCTCATGATACAATAATCTCCTGAAAATCTCCACCTATCTAGGGGGCAGTGGGGATCCAAACCTTCAGCTCAGAGATTTTGGGGACACTTTATGTACCCCTTTAGTTTCTCCTTCCCCATCTTATATGGATATCAATCCTATTAGCTCAGAAGTCCAGCCTTAGGGGCTCATTTAACTCTGGTAGCACCCAGAAATTCTTGTCTTCGTAAAGTCCCATTGGGTTAAGACTTCAACATGTGGATCTCCATCTGCACCCAGAACTAGAGCTGGCTTACCACCATTGGAACTCATAGCTTGTGTGCAGAGATCTGAGCATCCAGAAGCAATCTCCCTCCTGAGCCCATGGGCTCATATGCTCACAAGAGAGACAAGCTCCACTCAGAGACAAGATCAACTAGCATCACAGATAACAGGAAGGCAAGAGACAAGCGCAAGAACCTAAGCAACAGAAAACAAGACAACCTGGCAACATCAGAACCCAGTTCTCCCACTACAGCAAGTAGTAGATATCCCAACACACCAGAGAAACAAGATTTGAACTTAAAGTCATACCTCATGTTGATGATGGAAGGCCTCAAGAAGTGCATGAATAACTTCCTTAAAGAAATACATGAGAACACAGGTAAGCAAATAGAAGCCCTTAGAGAATTACAGAAAAACAGGAGCAAACAGGTGAAGGAATTGAAGAAAACCATCCAGGATCTAAAAACAGAAATAGAAAAAATAAAGAAATCATAAAGGGAGACCACCCTGTTGATAGAAACCCTAGAAAAGAGATTAGGTGTCATAGATGCAAGCATCATCAACAGAAAATAAGAGATGGAAGAGAGAATTTCAGGGCAGAAGATAACATAGAAAACATTGACACTACAATCAGAAAATGCAAAACACAAAAAGCCCCTAACCCAAAACATCCAGAAAATTCAGGACACAATGAGAAAACCAAACCTAAGGATAATGGGTGTAGAAGAGAGAGAAGACTCTGAACTAAAAGGACCAGTAAATATCTTCCACAATATTATAGAAGAAAACTTCCCTAACCTAAAGAAAGAGAAGAACATGAACGTATAAGAAGCCTACATAACTCCAATAGACTGGACCAGAAAAGAAATTTCACATAATAGTCAAAACACCAAATGTTCAAAACAAAGAATATTAAAAGCAGTAAGGGGAAAAAAAAATTAAGTAACATATAAAGGCAGACCGAGCAGAATTACACATGACTTCTCAACAGAGACTATGAAAGCTAGAAGATCCTGGACATCATACAGACCCTAAGCGACCACAAATGCCAGCCCATGTTACTATATCCAGCAAAACTCTCAAGTACCATAGATGGAGAAACCAAGATATTCCAGGATAAAACCAAATTTACACAATATCTGTCCACAAATCCAGCCCTACAGAAGATAATAGATAGAAAAATCCAACACAAGGAGGGAAACTACACCCTAGGAAAAGTAAGAAAGTACTCTTCTTGCAACAAAACCAAAAGAAAAAAGCTGCACAAACATAATTCTACCTCCAACAACAAAAATAACAGGAAATGACAATCACTATTTCTTAATATCTTTTAACATCAATAGACTCAATTCCCTAATACAAAGACATAGACTATGAGACTGAATATATAACCAGGACCCAGCATTTTGCTGCATACAAGGAAACTCCTCTTAGTGACAAAGACAGACACTACCTCAGAGCAAAAGGCTGGGAAAATTTTTTCCAAACAAATGGTCCCAAGAAATAAGCTGAAGTAGCCATTCTAATATTGAATGAAATAGATTTTTCAACCAAAATTTATCAAAAAAGATAAGGAAGGACACTTGTTACTCATCTCAGGAAAAATCTATCAAGATAAACTCTTAATCCTGAACATCTCTGCTCCAAATGAAAGGGCACCCACATTCATTAAAAGAGACTCTACTAAAGCTCAAAGCATATATTGTACCACACACAATAATAGTGGGAGAGAACCTACAGTAATAGCTTGACAGCTCACCTAAAAGCTCAAGAACAAAAAGAAGCAAATATAGCAAAGAGGGGTAGATGGCAGGAAATACTCAAACTCAGAATTGAAATCAACCGAGTAGAAACAAAAATAACTATACAAATAATTAACAAAACTCCTAAAAAAAAAAAAAAAAAAAAAGAAGCAGTCATTCAAAGTCTCCCAACTGAAAAAAGCCCAGGACCAGATGGGTTTAGTGCAGAATTCTATCAGTCCTTCATAGAAGACCCAATACCAATCCTCTCCAAACTATTCCACAAAATAGAAACAGAAAGTACACTACCCAAGTCATTCTTTAAAGCCACAATTATGCTCATTCCTAAACCATGCTAAGACCCTACAAAGAAAAAACTCCCATGGACTAAAATACCAACCAATGAGTATGCATGGAGGGACCCATAGCTCCAATTGCATATGTAGCAAAGAATACCATTTTCTGGCATCAGTGGGAGGAGAGGCCTTTGGTCCAATGAAGGCTTGTTTTTCCAGTGTAAGGGAATGCCAGTGTGCTGAGGTGGGAGAGGGTGGTTGGAAGAGGGAGCACCTTCATGGAAGCAAGGCAAGGGGAATGGGTTATGGGAGTAGGGAAGAAAGGGCATAACATTTGAAATGTAAATACAGAGAATATCCAATAAAAATGGGAGGGGGGACTTACACTTGTGGATGTGAAAGGAAATTAAATTCTAGGACTGAGAACATTGTAAAACAAGTCCAGGCATGCCCAGCTAAGCCCGTTGTTACCTTAAAGAATGCAGAAGCTGGCCCAGGCTGTCTTTTACAACCTAGTCAAATGTAAATTAGATGTTAACCACTTGTATCCTGACTTAGATAAGCATCTGCCCCACCAGTCTCCTGACTTCCTAACTGCAGGTTGGCTAAGGGTGTTGGGTAAGCTTTGTAAACTTTGTACTTCCCAGCCCCCCCACCCTCTCTCCCAACCCCCTCCATAAAATCCCCCAGCTTTTGAGCCTTGTGGCCGGTACCCCTATCTCCTGCGTGAGATATGTATCGGCCCGGAGCTCCGTCATTAAACTACCTCATGCTTTTGCAACAAGAAGGTCTCTCGTGTTTTATTGGGTAACCCCATGTCCTGAGTGGGGGTCCCCAGAAGGGGGTCCTACAGATGGAAGAAATTGGATTCAGTCCTTAGCTCAGTTTTCCATTCTTGCTCAAGTCCCAGGTTGTGCTCTGTGCAGGTCTGCATTCAGAGTGAAAAGGAGGGGGTACAGTGCAGAGCATTGGGGATGGGGAACCTCAAACCCATAATCACCAAGGACCCAGACTCACAGTCCCAACCCCAGAATGTCTTGGGATTAACCTTTAAAGTATGGCTTCTCCACTCACTATTCCACCTTCAACCATCTCAGTGTGATGCTTAGCCCCTGCTTTCTAGGAGGTAGGGTTTCATAAGTCCCAGGCTGGTCTTGAACTCCTTTTCCTCCTGTTTGTTTCTACCCACTCGGTGCTAGATTTGGAGCCATGCACCATCATACCCAGCAAGAGCTCTGTTATTGATTCCACCTAAGAACCAAAGCTACATCCTAGAGCTCCAGGCTTCGTTGGATCCCATAGCTACACTGGGTAGATTCTTCCAGAATGTTCCCCCACACATTCACACAGGTGGAACATAAACAACAGGTGCAGTGAGGCGATCCCACTAATTATCACCATCTGCAGGAAGAGACTGAAGGGGGAAAGAAGCCCACGTGATAGAATTTCCCCTCTTTGTTTTCTTATTTCTGGTGGCTTAAATATTGTGTTTGGTTTAAATACAGACATGATCCAACCACAAACACTATGGGCGGAGAAGCCAACACAGCCCACTCGTGGAGAGACTGTTGCATGCAGGTACAAAATAAAAATAGCTCTCACTGCTCCTCCAGGTGTTCCTGGCTCTTCCTGCCATGTGTCACCTCCCTCCCACATAGGACTTCTCTGGAGATTGTTCACTCTCATTTTGGAGAGACAGTAATTGGAGGAGAAGAATTCAGATGATTCCAAGGTCACAGAAGGAGATGAGATAAACCCTATCTAGCCACTGCTTCCTGGGCCCTGGGACCAGCTGCACTGAGAGGGACTAAGTTAATGGATCTTGAATAAAGAAGCCAGGAGCGAAACTCCAGGTCACAGAGGCATCTTTGTTCAGGTGATAAAGAATGAGCAGCTGAAAAGAGATCATCTGGATGGAGGAAGTTCACATCTTCTGGACACCCAGGTTTTGACTGCCATGTCTTCAGGGATAGCAGCGGGAGCCACCTGGGGACAGGTGTTCATGATGAGCATTAGGGAAGTTGACATTTTAATCCCGAGGACCTGGCCACCACAGGTTTGCATGGGCTCTAGTTTGTTTACAGTTCTTTGTACCTGTTGTTTTCTCAGGTTGCCCAGGACAGGTTCCCTACTCTGCAAGAGCACACAGGGGATGGGTGTGAGGGTCAGCTGCTTCCCACCTCTTCCCCTGAAGCTAGGAAGCCAAGAGCAGGTGTGGTGCAGCTTGGGGTGGGCATGTGCAGTTCCAGTTTAATGCACTGTCAGACTTGGAGATGGGACACAGACCTTTCCTTATCTCTTCACCAGCTTGAGGGACAGTGCCAAGAGCAGGGATACCCAGGCTTTTGAAAGAACAGAGAGTGAGGAGAAAGCCCTTTGCTGTAGGAGGTGTGCAGCAGGGATTTTGTAGTGGCAAATCCATCTCTCCAGAGTTGGTGACTCATGGAATATGGAGACCCATGTCATTTAGAACCTGGCTCCTCAGTTTGGAGACAATGCACTGAAACACTGTGCTGACCAATTCCTCTGAGTATCTTTAGACTCTTTAGAGCCTAAAGGGCAGAGTTGGTGCAAGAGACCTATGAAGGCACAAACATTTCTCTTGCCTAGTTAAGGACCTGGAGCCTCTGGTGATGGTACCACTCTAATGATACAGATTCCCCATCATCACCCAGGGCAGTGGGAGAGCAGACATTGGGTAGTTGCAGTTTTCACTGGGCGTGAGATGAAGAAGGAGGTAGACCATCAAGGCAGCCTCACCTATGACTTGTTTTTTTATGTAGGAAGACTATTAACTTGAGGGCATGGACAGCTGCTTCTCTGGGTCTGGAAGAATCCACATACCATGTCAGGTGTGCCCAAAGCAGTGCTCTCTAAAGGAACTTGGCTGTAGTGCCCACCCCTGCCTCTTCACTTTCTACCCAAACACTTGTCAGTTTGTCCTACTATGCACTGTCTCTTGCCACACATCTCAGTCATGAGTCCTGCCTTTTCTCATGTGACTAGAATCCTCATACTGCACTGTAGTTTGGATTCTCCACTTTAATCTTGGGTAATAGGCAGAGCATGACTGAAGTGCCCTAGGTTTTCATTTGTAAAATGCAGATGTCCACCCCTGTTATTATCTCTTTATCCTACAGATTCCCTCTGCCTCTTCCCTAGAGAAAGCAGACAGCTGTGCACAGTGGTACATGGTCTGGACTTCCAGCTTCTTGAGAAGCTAAGGTAGAAAAATCAGTACAGATTAGAGGTTGAGAGCAGCCTGGATAACAAGTGAATCTCATCTCAAAGAAATACACAAACACACACACACACACACACACACACATCCAGACATACACACAAACATATACACACACATAACCACACATAAGCACAAACATCCAAACATACACACAAAAATCCAGACAAACACACACACATCCAGATATACACACAAACACATACACACACACAAGCAGACACACACACACATCCAGACATACACACAAACACATATACACACACAACCAGACATACACACATACATCCAGACATATACACACACACCCAGACAAACACACAAACATACACACATACAACCAGACATACATACAAACATCCAGACATACACACACCCAGACATACACCCACACACCCAGACATACACCCACACACACCCAGACATGCACCCACACACATCCAGACATACACATACACACATATATACACACACATACATTTACCCCCACACACATACATGCATATACACATATATACACACATAAACACATACATGTACACACACACACACACACACACACACACACACACCACAGAATTAAAGCAAAACTACATTTACATGGAGGCAGCAAACTTGGCCATCTTTGAGGCTACTATTCCCAACCCCTGAGCTTTCCTTTTGGAAAGCTTGTGCCCCTTGCCCCTGCTAGGGTGTGAGAGTCAAGGAAGAATCTGAATGTTAGTGATCTGCAGGTTTTGCTGCATCAGCAAGGTGGAAAATGAGAACCAGCTCCTGAAAGTTGTCCTCTGACTTTACTCTTTAAAAACAACAAAGGTCAGTGACAGAGTCTGAGTAAGAAGTTGAAGATTGGGCTGGAGAGATGGCTCAGTGGTTAAGAGCACTGACTGCTCTTCCAGAGGTCCTGAGTTCAAACCCCAGCAACCACATGGTGGCTCACAACCATCTGTGATGAGATCTGATGCCCTCTTCTGGTGTGTCTGAAGACAGTCACAATGTACTTACATAAAATAAATAAATAAATCTTAAAAAAAAAAGACCTTTAAGATTAATACTCTGCAGACTGTCCTGTTTTGCAGTGGCTGGCACATAATTCAAATATTCTTTTAAAGTAATATTTTGATTAATTCTCTTGAAATTTTATGCATTTAAAAATTATATTTACCCCAACTTCCTCCTGTATATACTACAACCTCTCTAACCACCCAACGCCATGTCTTTTTTTTTTTTTTTTTGCTGTTAAACTTATCAGATTCCATGTTGGTGTGAAACCTTCTTTAGGGTTGGGGATATATTTGACCTACGAGGAGTCATACCCTTAGAGAAAACCATCAGAGCACCCCATCTTAGAAGCTATTAATTACAGTAGCTCCTCAGCTGGGCACCCATCTCCACTGCTATGTTGGGATTTTGTCTGTCTTGAGGTTTTGCAGATCTTTCTTGGCTTGCCACATTGCTGTGAGTTTATACATGAAATTGCCCTGCTGTGTCTGGAAAACATTGCCTTCTTGTAGCCCCCACTCTTAAAGTCTTTCTGTTCTTTTGCTAGAATGATCTTTGAGCCTTGGGGCTATGGATGTGTTATCGGTGTCCCATTTAGTGATGAATGTTCCACATCTCCAGTTCTTTATATATTGAACAGTTATAAGCTGATGGGTTGACTGCTCTCTTCTGCAAGAAGAAGTGTCTCTGCTGTGGGTTGATAGATACCCTCGTCTATGGGTATAGCAATAAGTCATTAGGACTCAGTTTAATACTATGTTCATTTAGCAGGACAATAGTAGTAGGTTCTCCATGGGTCTATGAGCTATCTAGATTGAGGTTCTTGGCCTCAATAACAGTGTCAGGAATAGGTTTCACCCCTAAACCCAATCAGAAAAGTTTTGCTTACTCCAGTAACATTGTTGCTTCTATTGTTCTGGTGGACATATTGTGCCAAGCCAGTTGTTTGTTCTCTGGTTCAAATCCACTGTCTTCAGTGATAGAGACTTCCTGTCAAGTTCTAAAGCAGTGATCTCAACCTTCCTGGTGCTGTGGCCATTTAACAGTGGTACCCAATGTTCCTCCTGTTGTGCTGACCTCCAACCATAACACTACTTTTGTTGCTACTTTATAACTGTAATTTTGCTATGGTTATGAATAATAAACATCTGTGTTTTCCAGTAGTGTTAGGAGATCCTGTGAAAGGAATATTTGACCTTCAAAGAGGTCATGACTAATAGGTTGAAAACCACTATTCTAGAAGGTAACCAAAAGCAATGGCAGTATCCTGAAATGTCCCCAAATACAGTAGTATGTTTCTATATCACTTTCCCAGAGGCCTTCAGTATTCATTATTGCTCTTCATACTGTTCTCTACTCTACTCTATCCTTCCATCTCTCATTCTACTTAACCCTTCCAGTTCCATTATCTCCCTTACAGCACTGCATTCTGTCTCCTCTCTGAGAAAACCCATCACTAGTATCTTACAAAGAAGGTGGGACACTGTTTGCCCTGGTGATCTGGGACTGCCAAGTCACATATACTTTCTAGAGGGTGTTAGCACTGTCTGTAACTATCAGGAAGGACATTTGGAAGCTGCCCAAGTAGAAGGCTCCTTGGCCTTATGGTCTCTTCTCTTATCTAATGTAAGTAGTAGCCTGTAGATGTTAATGAGCCCTAATGGTCAGGAGTTCTGTAAGTTTCTTCACTTAAAGTTTTGCCTTGAATGAATCTAGGGAACCTCTCGGATCTTACCATTTTCAGAAATAAATGAAATTTTGGTGGACCACTGTTAACGTAAAATCAGAGGGCTGAGAAGGTGGCCAGGTAGAATTATTTATTACCACTTTAGTCAGTTTCTATTTATTTTCTCTTTCTTCTTCTTCTTCTTCTTCTTCTTCTTCTTCTTCTTCTTCTTCTTCTTCTTCTTCTTCTTCTTCTTCTTCTTCTTCCTCCTCCTCCTCCTCCTCCTCCTCCTCCTCCTCCTCCTCCTCCTTCTCCTTCTTCTTCTTTCTCATTTTCATGCTTTTTCTTTGACAGGGCTACATGTAGATGTGTCTATTTAGCTAAGGATGACTTTTTACCCCAATCCTTCTATCTCCACTCCTCAAGGGCTGGGTTTATAGGTGAGTGCCAATATGCTTATCCTCAGTGCTTTTTAAAATGTTAACCTGTGATTTCAGTGAACTGACCTAAGATTGACTATACTGATCATGCAAATCAGGGGGCCACACTAGGGGTGCAAGATCAGTGACAGATATTATAGCAACTCACTATAGAATGAATCATGTATGCTTTGAGCAGAGAGACAAGCCCACTGGGTGCCCAATGAGATGAGGAGAATCCTATGTGGAGAGTGCACATTTATAAACTGTGATCCCAATGGGCCTCCTTAGGAGTTGTTGTCAGTGGGGTCCCACAAGCCCCCAAACATTATAGCAGTGGGTCATAAGCCCTTTGAGGATTAAATGAACCTCTCAGAGGTTGCCTAAGACGATCAGAAAACACAGATATTTATGATTCATAACAGTAGCAAAATTACAGTTATAAAGTGGCAACAAAAAATACTGTGGTGGGAGTTTACCACAACATAAGGAACTATTTTAAAGGGTCACAGAATTAGGAAGGTGGAGAACCACTATAAAACTATTGCTATTGCTTTTAGGCTACATTTGAGAACAAGAGTCTATAGCTGAAGACTTTCTACACAGAGCCATAGAATATGAAAAAATTAAGCTGGTACTGTTTTGAAGCTTCACCTCTACTGGCTAACGTTCCTGGTGCAGGAAGGTGCTGTGCATGCTACAGAAGAAAAGTGAAAGCCTTCCTTTAGGGCAACTCTCCAGCTTCAGAAGGCACAGAACCACAGTGAACTGGAGGAGTGGTCAGTTAGTAATAGCAACAGGAAACAGAAGGGTTTGAATTGCAACTTTCTCACAAATTGACTATGACCTTGGACAGGTTATTGATACTGATGGGTCTTTTCTACATTTGGTACCTTATAAGTAAGCAGGCATATATTTGACAAAGTGGTAGATCTATGTTAAGGAAGGGTCATGGGAAAAAATGAATAGTTAGGTACCATCTCTGTCAAAGGCCATTCTAGGGACTTAACTTAGTGCAGTATTAGTTTTCCATAGAAACAGTCTAGCTTTGTCACACATTATTCTGTAGAAATCTCCACAACCAGAAGAAATCTCAATCTTTACTCTTAAGATCTTCGATTGAGGGCTGGAGAGATGGCTCAGCGGTTAAGAACACTCACTGCTCTTCCAGAGGTCCTGAGTTCAATTCCCAGCAACCACATGGTGGCTCACAACCATCTGTAATGGGATCCTATGCCCTCTTCTGGTGTGTCTGAAGACACATACAGTGTTCTCATATACATTAAATAAATAAATAAATCTTTAAAAAAAAAAAAAAGATCTTCAATTGACTTGATGAGGCCCACCCATACTGTAGAGGGTGATCTTTTTTATTCAAGGCCTACTGGATTAAAATTAATCATATCTAAAAATAATAACATTCACAATATTGTCTAGATTGGTATCTGACCAAACTGGGCACCACAGTCCAGACTATGTGCCTTCCATGTATGATTGGCCTCCTACTTTCTTTGGGCAAGGCTTGCAGTGACTCAGAGCAGACAGCCTGGCAAACGACAAGGCTGACTGAAGCACAGGTGAAGCTTTCTGGAGGTACTTCCTCGTCATGCCATGTCATGCCTTATATATGATCCTGGAGATCTTTCTCCTGGACATTAAAACACTTTCACAACTAAGCCACTGGGGCTCATTTTTTTTTCTTATGGTTTTCACACCCCTAAAGCTTTTTATTATCATACTCCGATCCATTTTAATATGAGGTAATTATTTATCCCAAGCCCAGAAAGCCTAGTAGTGGCCAGAATTGGCATTGAATTTGACCCTGACATTAACTATTGGTAAGATGGGATCTTCGTTGAATATCCAGCGTAAGGAACCATTCTATTAGTCAAGTGTTCAAAGCACGAAATAGTAGGATATAAATGGGGATAGAGTATGACCAAGAGATGGGCTTTCCTGTGTTGCTCAGTGTAGTTGCTCTCGAGATTATAACAGAACTAGAATATATTTGTGAAATGGTTTATAGTATGAAAGTCTAGTTCTAAGTTTCTGCTCAATGTTCTAGTTTCATGTGATCCCACAGACATGGAGACTTCACTGTCAACATGTTAGGTACTAGACACGGTGTATCCTCAGGCTTTGTTTGCTTGAAGCTTTATAAACTACGTTAATTACTTAATTGCTTACAAGAGCTAAGGTGACTCAGAAGATATTCTAATAAAAACTCTGAACTGAAATTCAACAATGAACTTCACCAAAGAAACTAGAGAGTGGTTAGGATTAGTGGTATTATTGAACAACACTGAGTTTCTACAAGGTCAAATGATGGCCATCAGACTTTGACCTATAGGGAAGGACACAGTACAGAAAATGTTATACCAACAAACTCGAAGGCTCTTCTTATGCCTCAGTGACTTCCATGTCTAAGGAACATGTTGTTATTCCAAGCAAGATGAGTTAGCCGTTAAATTGCCCTGTGATTGGAGACACACACTGTGTTATCCATGTACTTAAGATGCCATGGAGGTTTGTGCCTAAGAGGACTACATGATAGCTCAAAGGATGGAAAAGAACAGTGTTTTAATGTGGAAATATGTAAGCGCAGAAAAAATAATATATATATGTATGTATGAATATACTCATATATAAACCAATATAAAGCATCATTATAACTTGTTCACTGACTTAAATATCCACTTATTGGAGCTTGGGGGAGTATAGTTTACTCGGCCATAAAGCACATGCCTAAGGCTTTGGGTCTCATCCCCAACATTGAAGAAAAACAAAATGAAACATTGATGGAGAGAAAACCCATCCAGGTAGGCACCGAAGACAAAGTTAGCAGAAACAGAAACAGAATGGGAACCCGAAAATCTAAGCCTAACTAACACATGAAAGTCTAAAAGAGCCTTTTAGAGTTCACATACTTGGCACTAGCCAGATACCTAGCTTAGCCCATTTTCTAGCTAACAAATGACCAAACCAAACTCCTTTTAAAATAACTAAGATCCCAAATAAGCTTGGACAGTATGTATTCCATTTAAACTCTGCCCCCAGCATCATCTCAGGATTTTGCTTGTGTATTTTATTTTTATGTGTTTGGATGTTTCCCCTGCTTTTGTGTATGGATGCTTTTCCTGTTTTCCCTTGGGACTGGACTTATCAAAGGTTGTGAGCTGTTATGTTGGTGCTGGGGATTGAGCCGGGGCCCTCTGGAAGAACAGAAACTGCTCTTAACTGCTGATCCATCTCTCCAGCCCCAAGTTTGTTGGTGTTTCCTAAATATGTAAAATGCATATATTTTTTTAAAGTAGGCATTTAAAAAAGTTCTTCCTGTCTTTTTAGCCTCTCAAGATCAAACCAATCACAGTGAACACTAGCCCCAAGACCATCTGGGTTGG
The DNA here is from genome assembly GCF_963924665.1 of Micromys minutus. Classification (NCBI taxonomy): domain Eukaryota; kingdom Metazoa; phylum Chordata; class Mammalia; order Rodentia; family Muridae; genus Micromys; species Micromys minutus. The sequence goes on from NC_137953.1 coordinate 47,672,909, forward strand.
CTAGTGTAGGTGCAGAAAGAAAGGACACCACAGTTTGTTTTGCTTCTTCTCATCTCTGTGGTCATTGGATGTGCCTGGGCTTGTGCACAGGGAAGGGACTGGGCTCTGAGAGAAAAGCCAGATCTAAAAGCTTGCTTCCATCCCTTAGAGGTGTCTCTGAGACAGTGAAGATACAGGAGAATATAAAGGGGTTACCATAGCAACCCTTGGCATCTGTATGTGCATCTGGCTCCACTGATTACCTTTTTTTTTTAACCTCTCATTGCTCCCAGAGGCCTTTTCAAATAGGAAGAAAACAAATATTGGTGGTACAAGGGTATATGAGCAGGCTCTCACAAATTATACTGCCGATGCCACCCTGGCCCTGGCTTATGGATGAAGGCCCAGTGCCTGGGCAACAGGTAGCACATGTACACATACCACTCATCATCCATGATTTCCTCCTGCCTCTTAGTCGGTCTGTAAGATCCTGCTGACACCCATCTGTTCCCTACCTGTGTATCTTGGTGCCAGTGCATGTCACAGGTTACAGGACTTCTCCCTGGTGGAAGCCCGAACACCCACATGACAGCCGAAACAGAGGTTGTGCATTTCAGGAAACACATGTGATGTTGTATATCTGTAGCATGGGATGGCACTGCTCAGCTGGCCTAGATCTGCGCTCAGGTGTGTGCTATAGATGGATACAAAGGGAAGAGAAGTTTAGAGCGGGAATATCCCAGGAGCGCAAAGGGAGAGAAGAGTGGGGGCTTGGAAGGAAAGACAAGGAGAAAGCAGAGACAAAGAGGAAGAAACGAAATCTGGGATAAGGAGTGGTACTGTTCTAGGAAGGAGGAAGAGGATTAGGCAAAGCCAGAGACAGCTTAGTTGGGGGCGGAACAGCAAAGTCCCTTACTAGTTAGCATAAGGAAGTGATTTTGGTTTGGGCTCCTGAGCAATGGGCTCTCACAGGTGGGTCGCCACCCTCTGGTAGGACAGCCTTTCTGATTTATCATCCCTTTGGAACCAGAGAGCCTGTTGGTCCTGTCTGCTATCATTGAAGGCTGGAGGAACTGGTGACAACCTGCTGGAGGTCCCATTTCCACCTTGAGAAATTCATGAACAGATCCTTAGAATGGCCCCAGCTTCTTCCTTCCTCCTCATGCTAGGCCTGCATATCCTGAAAGGATTCCCATGGTCTTGGCTGACCTCGGCCACTGTACTGTCAGCACAGGATTCTGTGGGGATGGCTCACAGACACATGTAAGCTCATGGGAACTGGGTGTGTTTGGCAGAGATGATACCAGATTGAGGTACATCCTCTTTCATACTGTTCCCCCAGCTTTTTAACTCAGACTCAGGCTTGGAAGAAGGTTCTGGCAAGAACCTATATGCCTGATATGAAAACAAGATTCTGTGTGCTATATATAGGCCCACAGGTGTTACATAAGAAATACATGTGTTATGAGTGCAAAATGTTCTCAGAGGGTCCAGATGCATAAATCTATTTATCCATGGCCATGTGCATCTGTTTGCAAATGACCCGATGGTCCCAGCCCTGGTACACAGATTTGCTTAAGATCCTGAAAAATGAAACACACTTGTCAACATATTCTACAAGCCAGTTAATAAAAAAAGAAAATGTCAAATTGCTTCCAAGTCAATCTAAGAAGAGTTTTTTTTTTTTTTTTTTTTTTTTTTTTTTTTTTTTTAAATGTACCCAGTGGAAGTTATTTGGGGAATTTCTATCACTTTATACTCCAAAACTCTTAATGACACCCTGTTACCTCCAGTAAGAAGAAATCTGGAACCGCCATTCAAAGGCTCAGAGTCTTGACCTAAGATCATCCTCTTTTACAATGGTATCTTCCATTGTTCACGCTACAGAGTTTAATTTTGGTCGTATCTTTTTGACCATGTTAAAAAAAATCGGTTTCTTTGGCAGATATGATTGACATGTAGAGCTGCTTTTGTATATGGCTCAAAGTTGGGAGAGAGAATGAATGGATGTATTTAATTGTTATTGAACAGTTAGTGCCAACTGGCCTTGGTTCTAGCCCTGGAGATTTAGCAGAATTGAAGGCCCAGCCCTTTTCACGTGGAGAGTGTGTATCCTAGAGAAGAGGACACAGACTGATTCATGCTGATAGATGTCAAGTGATGATCTTAGTTCTCCTAGGGAAGGTGGCTTCTCTGCAAAGACCTTGTTGGAGTATAGACCTATCTGCAATAAAGGGACTGCCTGCTGAGGCTGGGAAAAGATATGTAAGGAAAGGCCTGGGGCTGAGGACCCTGGGTACCAGGCAAGCCAACGAGGTCATACTGTGACCCACATGAAAGTCATAGGTCTTCCAGATGAGTCTTCTGTCTGAAAGAGACCTGTCAGAACATGGAGGGAGTGTTACTTTTCCACATATGAGAAAGGGAGGGATAAGCCTGGGAACCTCCAGACATTTTCAATAGTGAAAATTTGCTGAAAACTGAAGAAGACCCAGGAGTGTGAGAAGAGTTGCCGTGTGCAAGAAGGAACACACTTGTTCCACAGACTGAAAAAGGGATTTACAGAGGAGTTCATCCATGACCTCTTTCGTGATCACTAGTCTCCCCCAAGTATGTAGCTTCAGAGAGCGGCTCATTTCTCACCAATTGGCAATTTGTCTGGGGTGACTTTTTGTTCATTTGCCTACACTGCCAAGACTATACCCCAAGGTAGACTGGCAGAGCTCTGTGCTCAGCTGGGCTTCCCTTAGACCATGTGGCCTTTCATACTCCAGGGGACAACATTGTTTTCTTCTTCATGTGATGACAGTGAGGTGAGCTAAGGATAAAACTGGCATTAAGTATGTCCCACTGGCTAATGCACATGAATTATGTGGCTGGGGCCAGGATCAAAGTGAGAGAAGACAACGGGAGGATATGGACAGCGGGCTGTACAAGGACATGGAGTGTTGGTAATTGTTAGTGTTACGCATGCTAGAGAAGACCTCTCCCAGCTTCACTCTCCTGCTCTGAGGCCTGACAGAACCCCTCGGTGTGGCTTTGGAGGTGTGTCTCTATAGAGTTTCAGCCAGCAAGAGTCTCATTCTGCTTAGACTAGGGGTTGGTTAGTTTGTTTATTTTTCTAATCTCTTCTGGGAGATTCTTAAGGGAAACACCTTAGTAACTTACATAGACTTGTTGAATTACATTCTCTGTATTTCTTCTTCTTTTTGCTTATTCCTCCTGCCAGTTCAACCGTGATTTCCAATAGAAATGAATGAACACATATTTCAAAGGATATATACATAAGTATAAAATAAAGAATATATATATATATATATATATATGCATGCTTATATGAGTCAGGCTGGGGAGTCCAGCAATGATATCTGTGCATTGCAGAGGCTGAGAACCCAGTATAGCTGTCCAATCCATAGTTCTGGATGGAGGCCCACAGCTGCAGGTTTTCAGTCCCCACCGGAAGGCTAAAGAAGTTTGGTTCTAACACCAATAAAGACAGGGAATAACCAGGGCAGCAACAGTGTAGATGGACTTGCCAGCTGGGAGAGGAAGAAGAAAGGCAAACACAATAGCTTTTCCCTGGAAGCTATTTGTATCTGGGACGTTGTTGGAAGGTACCATCCCTCGCAGGAGGATATTTTCCCCTCAGAAGACCCTTTCAAGATAGACCCATATAGACCTGCCCAGAGGCACGTCGCTTTGTTGATTCCCAATTTAGTCAAGTTGACAAGCAAAATTAGTCATCATAGGATGATAGGAGAGTTAGAGATAATAATTGAAAGCAGGTCATGAGAGCATTGTAGGGAGTTGGGTTTTATTCTACATCCACTGGGAAGTCAAATGGAGTCATCAAACAGGGGAGCGATGAAGCCATTAAATGGGAAGATTAGAAACTGGTTTCATTAAAAGAAAGCAAGACTTGTGGGGAGGGAAGAATGGCAGATTGTCAGAGGTCAGAGCAGAAGTGGGAAGGGAGACTTATTGGGAGGGTAGTGAGGTATAGGTAAAGTGGAGGTGGCTCAAGTGTGTGGCAATGCGGGTGGCCAAACCCTGAGTGGGCAGACACAATCTTGGATCGCCAGTCTACCCCAACATGCTTAGCAAGCTATCACAAAGTTTCTGATGGTTGGAAATGTATAGTAGTTAACCTGTATTTCGGGGTCAGGGTCTCTTAGGAGATCACCATCCCTCTAACTACGGATGGAATCATATCAGAGCTAAAACAGGAGGAAGACCGTCCTTGCAAATGCATCCATGTGGTTCACAGGAGGATTATTTCCATGTAGCTGTTCTCCCGATGCCTCTGTTCTCTACCACAGGTTCGCTCCAAGGGGTGGTCACAACACAGTGATGACTGGCTGCTTGCTCCCCTCAGACTGAGAGGAAAATGTCTGTTTATTTGCCAGTGTAGAGGCACAAAAATTGACACAAAGCAGAAGTTGACTGCCCCTGTGTGTTGAAGAGCAAACTCCAGGCCTTATACAGACCAGACATGTCCTCCCCTATTCCCTGTCCCCCATCTGCAGCACAGTTCATATGTTACAGAACCCCTGGGGTTTAGATATATCAATGCATTAATTTTTCCATGTGCAACTCTAGTACATGTGAAAAGAGATGACTCACTGTTATGAGTCCAGAAATGGGGACAATAGAGGCATTCTTGGAAGCTAAGATCTTTGGTTATATAATCACATTGAATTTGCTGATTAATCTGATGTATAGGAAGAAACATATTTTTAGGCTTTTGGTTTGAGCTACAGTGGGAACCATTAGAGAAGCATCATATTGAAGGTGTGAAAAAAAAATCAATAATCCTAATTTCAAGGTCCTAACTGCAGTAGAGTGCTTGACTAGCACACACAGATTCTTGGGTTCCATTACAGCTATTTCCAATAAAATAAAATTCAGATTTCAACTTCTGAAAGAATTCTAAATAATCAAGAAATTAGAGTCACAGACACGGTAAAAGGCAACTTGGAAACTGATAAGGCCACTTAGCTGTGGTCTCTTGGCCTTAATTATTCTTTTTTTTTTTTTTTGGTACAGAATAGAGTTTATTCACATCATGGGGGAATTAAGAGGGTAGTAGAGGCAGAGAGAGAGAAGACAGTAGAGAAGTAGAGGCCGGTCATGAGCACGTGGAGAGAGGGGTGTGGGAGGAAGGGAATGGGGAGAGGAGGGGCAAAGGGGGGGGGTGAGAGAAAGACAGCAAGAGGCCAAGAGAGCAAGAGAGTAAGAGAGAGAGAGGAGGGGGCACGCAGCCCCTGTTCATGTTTTTTGTAAGTCCATTTTCCAAACCCAATCAGTCAGTGCTCAGTCACCGGCATTTTGAAAGCTCACCAGTCCTGGTATGTATCCAAGTTAACCACCAAGGAGGGAGGCGAAAGGACGGCCCAGAAGCCCTCTGTGAGGATGGAGGACAGCTCGTGGTCCCAGAGGAGGAATAACATGAAGTGTGGCTTCTTTTGCAGGGCTTGTGGACAGGCTGGCCTTGCAGCTTGGTCTGTGTCTGTGACTTTGCTGCAGGCCTGCTCAAGAGGAGTTTGTGCATGTCACACGCACAAGCTTTCGGTCTGTGGCCGCGGAGAGCATAGAATCGCTTTGGAATTTCAAAATGTAAAATAAAAGTCTGATTCTATTTCATAACGCAATCAGATTTAATTAGACCCGAAGTATTTACTGAGTATTCCTCTGGCCTTTTTAATTAGGGATACAAGTTAAGTACGTTTGAATCTGACACTCTTTAAGGCTGGCTGATTCTGCGCAGAGATGTGGCCGGCTTCCAGCTGGAAGAGCCGGAAGTCAGGCCGAAAGAGAGAAGAGAGTGGCCAGACCCACGTAGCTTCACTGATACTCAAAAGGTCAGCTTCTGCATGCAAAACGACTTCAGCCATCTGCTATTAGATAGATACTTGTGGATATTCTCCTATACTGTGGACTCTTGTGCGTTAGTAGACACACAAGTCACCTCCTGCCTCGGAAATCTGCTGCTTTGTTTTTTCACCATCAGGGCTTTCCTTCCTTCTACACCGGATAGCACAGGCCTCCTCTTTCTCTAATACATTAAAAAAAAAACATTTTTTGAGAATTTTATAAATATATACGATGAAATATGGTTATATCTACCCTCCATTTCAACCTTCTCTAAGCACCCCTGCTCCTGACAACAAGCCCCCTCACAATATCATTTTCCTATTTGATGACCCATTATGTGCAATTAGTGCTGTGCATATGGGCATGAACATGGGGCCATCAATAAAAAGAAATGATTCTACACCGGCCAGGCACTCTCTCCACTGCCAATAGCTTCTCGGTAAGGGGCCGGGCCTAGAGATCTTCCATAGTGTCTGTGCTGGGTTTTTGGCTGGCTTGGTCTTGCATAGACAACCTCAGCTGCTGTGAGTTCATGAATATGATAGCTGTGTTGTGTCTAGAGGACAGTATCTCTCATCACTCCTCCTGTCCTCTGACTCTTATGGGCTTTCCAGCTCTTCCGTGATATTCCCTGAGCCTTGATGTCCTGTTTAGGGATGAGCACCTAACCTCACATTCTCAGTGCCCTGACCAGTTATGCATCCCTCTGATGACTTCTGCCCACTGCAAAAGGAGCTTCTCTGACCAAAGCTGAGAGCAGCCCAGGTCTTTTGGCACCGAGAGCTTGGGGCATTCCTCTCTAGAAAGTCTTGACTGATTAGCTCCATCTCGCTTAGAATATCTGTTTTGTTCTGAATGTGGTTCTCTTTAAGTTCAGTATCATTTTCTTGTATGTTTACCCACAGGTGTCTGGGTTTGTCCTGAGTGGTCACTAGGATCTGTATTGCATCATGAGTTTTTGGAGTGCAGACAGCTGGCAAGTTCTTTCAGGCTTGATGAACAGATTGGAAAAAACAAATTGTTTCCTTCAAAAGGGGCTGCTAGCTTCTTTTCACATCGCCTGGGTCTGATCAAGTCAGCCTCACTTAGAAAGCAATCTAATTTTGAATGTTTGTAGATGCTCTGTCTTAGTCAGGATTTCTATTCCTGCACAAACATCATGACCAAGAAGCAAGTTGGGGAACAAAGGGGTTTATTCGGCTTACACTTCCATATCGCTGTTCATCACCAAAGGAAGTCAGGACTGGAACCCAAGCAGGTCAGGAAGCAGGAGCTGATGCAGAGGCCATGGATGGATGTCACTTACTGGCTTGTTTCCTCTGGCTTGCTCAGCCTGCTTTCTTCTAGAACCCAGGTCTACCAGCCCAGGGATGGCACCACCCACAATGGGCTGGGCCAGGGATGGCTCCACCCACAAGGGACCCTTCCCCCTTGATCACTAGTTGAGAAAATGCCTTACAGCTGAATCTCATGGAGACATTTCCTCAAGGGAGGCTCCTTTCTCTGTGATAACTCCAGCTTGAGTCAAGATGACACAAAACCAGTCAGTACACTCTCCCTAGTCAAAGTGAGTATCAGCTACTTGGGTAGCATGCATTCAATATATGCATGTGTGTGTGTGTGTGTGTGTGTGTGTGTGTGTGTGTGTGTGTGTGTAATAGAAATATCCCAGAAACATCCCTTTTTCCCCTTTCATTAGCAAGAATATGTCTCCTTCAGCACACGTGCTGAGAGTTCAACAGCTCCCTCCTGTTCTAAGCCCAGGGACATTTGAGAGGATGAGTCATGGTCTAAATGCAGGAGCTGCCATTCTACACGGTGCATACTTGGGTATCATCCCAGTCTGCGATAGTAGGCATGACTCTGGCCCCACAGGGAAGGGATCCTGAGTTTGAATGTGTCATCAATCACGATCTGATATTTTTGGAACACTAGAAACTAGAGGACTCAAGTTGATGCTTCGGGGATCTGCATAATGAACACGCATCAAGAGCTTCTGCAGCACAGTAGACATGACGCTATTCTAGGAGACAGGAGTCCTGGGTAGTGTTCACCAAATACAGGCATGATGTTGCCCTTCTAGACCTCAGAGAGAAGCAGGTTAAATTAGATCACTTATTGGTCTATTTTCTTAAAGATCCCAGGGTTAACTCGAAAGACAGTACTGGCCCAGTCAACAGGACTTAAAATTTTTGTCTTTATCTTTCAGTGTTTCTCACTTATCTGGAGAGGTGAAGTGGAGAAGAAATTATCTTGGGATAATTTACTGGGTGTCTAATAAACAGACATAACAGAGAGTCAGAGGCAATCAGAAACCAGATGTGGGAATGGGAAGGAGAGGAGAGGCAAGCAGGAAGGAAGGCACCCTGTGGTTCCTTCTCTAATCCCAGCTGGTGGATATTTGGAAAGTGCCTAGACCCACACTGGGCATGTACTAAGTGCTATATAAATATTTGCTAAATAAAATATAAAGCAGAGAAGTTATATTGGGCAATAAAGCAGCGCAAAGCTGCTTATGGAAAATCAGCCTGAAAGAGGAGGTTGGACTGTCCTGTTAGACCCTGGGATGGCAGGATTGGGGCTGGGAGAGCCTGGGATGGCAGGATTGGGGCTGGGAGAGCCTGGGATGGCAGGATTGGGGCTGGGAGAGCCTGGGATGGCAGGATTGGGGCTGGGAGAGCCTGGGATACCAGGATTGGGGCTGGGAGAGCCTGGGATGGCAGGATTGGGGCTGGGAGAGCCTGGGATGGCAGGATTGGGGCTGGGAGAGCCTGGGATACCAGGATTGGGGCTGGGAGAGCCTGGGATGGCAGGATTGGGGCTGGGAGACCCTGGGATGGCAGGATTGGGGCTGGGAGACCCTGGGATGGCAGGATTGGTGCTGGGAGACCCTGGGATGGCAGGATTAGGGCTGGGAGAGCCTAGAATGCCAGGACTAGGGCTGCTGGACCTAAAGAGAAGGCACGGACATTTCAACAGCACAGGTTAGAGAATGGGTACTGTAAGTTTGTTCTAGAGGTGCAGCATGGATGAGTTGACAGAAAGGACTGAAATCGATGTTATGGCCACCCAGGGAGAGGATATCAGGCAACATTAGGCATGAGAGAAGAGACATAGAGGGTTGTGGACTCTCATTGTATGGTGCTGTGTGATACTTACATACCAGGACCCTCGGCTCCTTGGTAGCCAAAACATCTTAACCCAGTTTCTTTATCAATGACCAATGATCTCTGGTAGGGAAAGGGCATGAAGAAACTTTGCAACTGTGGTTAGGGGTGGTAGTGCTGGTGATAAGGACCAATTCCTGTAAGAGAAAGGGACAATGTAGGCTCCTGGGACAGAAGCTCCTGCGTGCTGGTCTATACCTAGGCACCACAGCACAGGGGGCCACATTTTTATAGTCCTCAGCAAAGTCACTTTTCAGGATTAAAACTTCTCCTTCTGAGCCGCCATGCTTACCTATATCGTTAAGCTCTTGCTTCTCCACTTTGTATGCACTTACTTTTTAGATTTATTTACTTACCGTTTATGCATGTTTTGATTCTATGTGTGTATGTGTCTGCACCACACGTGTGCCCGGTATCCCTGGAGGTCAGAAGAGGGAACCAGATTCCCTGCAGTTGGAATTATGAATGATTGTGAGTCACCGTGTGAGTGCTGGGAATTGAACTGGGATCCTCTGAATGAGCAGTCAGTGCTCTTCACTACTGAGCCATCTCTCCAACCACACCTCCATCTTTTTATAGGAAAGTAACAGAGTAAGTGGTGGCAGATTCCGTTTCTCCAAATGTCCTAACAATAAAATAAGGGGCTGGTAACAGTGACTTATAATCTGAATCTATGTCTATGAATTCCAAAATGTATAAGAAAAACTGAAGTCCAACAAGCTACAAAGATATATCTCATTGTCTCCCCAAGTTCATACAAACAACAAAAGGTATTAAATAAATTCATCCAGGCTAGGGGATACTGTCAGGTTCAGAAGATTAAGAAGTTTTGAAGCACACTAAATTCCTCAGGGCATGGGTGAGTAACATCCAGGCAAACCATGGAGCGTGGAAAAGTACTCAGCTTTCCCACTAATGAGGTGCGAATTAAGATAATAAAGGAGTTGAGACAGGTTGTGTAGCTACTAATGAAGCTACTCAGGAAGCTGAGGCAGGAGAATCACTGGCTAAAGCCTGCCTGGGAGACTCAGTCAGCTCCAGGCAAGCCTGGGCAACATAGTGAGACCCTGCCTGTCTTACTCAGGGTTCCTATTCCTGTATAAACATCATGACCAAGGAGCAAACTGAGGAGGAAAGGATTTATTCAGCTCACACTTCCATATCGGTGTTTATCACCAAAGGAAATCAGGATGAGAACTCCAGCATGTCAGGAAGCAGGAGCTGATGCAGAGGCCATGGAGGGATGTTACTTAGTGGCTTGCTCCCCCTGGCTTGCTCAGCCTGCTTTCTTATAGAACCCAGGTCTACCAGCCCAGGGATGTACCACCCACAATGGGCTGGGCCCTCCCCCCTTGATCACAAGTTGAGGAAATGCCTTACAGCTGGATCTCATGGAGGAATTTCCTCAACCGAGGCTCCTTTCTCTGTGATAACTCCAGCTTGTGTCAAGTTGACACAAAACCAGCCAGTACACTGCCTAACATCAAAAAGCAAAGGAGGGCTGAGGCTGTATGTAGCTCAGTGGTGAAGAGCTTGTCTAGTGCGAGCAGGGGCCCAGTTTCAGCCCTAGGACCTGAAAGGGAAATAGCAAAGGGTGGGATTCCATCCCACTCATGTGTTAGAGTAGCAAACCTTTAGTATGACTGAAAAAAGTACAATTGCTCTGCAAGGTAAGGGTGCAGAGGAATATTCAGATTGCTATTTTTAAACTTCTGAAGGGAGACTGGGCAGTATCTTTCAAATAAGCATGTAGATTCTTCCCCCTCCCCTCCTTCTCCTCCTCCTCCTCATCATCCTTATCATCATCTATATTTCTAGTTCCTCTTTTGTTGTAGTGGTAAAATGATCGAAGCAACATAAGGGAAAGGGGTTTATCTTGGCTTGTGGTTCCAGAGAGATAGAGTCCATCATAGTGGGAAAGACAGGGCAACAGGAACATACAGCTTACTCATCACAATGCATCAGAAGTTAGACAGGGGAGAGAGAAGAGGAAGCCAGTTCAGACTCTGGCGCCTTAAGGCTCACCCCCAGTGACTCACTTCCTTCTCCAAGGGTCTAGCTTCTAAACGGTTTCACGCCCTTCTGCAACAGCACCACCAGCTGGGGAAATTTTTAGACAGGAGCTGATAGGAACACTTCATATTCAAACTTCAACAGCTCCAATTAATCAGCTTCTCAAAGACAGGATGTTGAGGCGCAATGATGGCACAGGAATATTGGGAACTTCACTATCGGTTGAGCTGTGATATATTCAACCGGTCTATGCTGTTTATTCCTGACCCTCTACTTGTGCTTGGTGATCTTGATATTCAATTACAGTGATAAAGTGGGAAACTTTTTTATACTGTGTTAAATGCATTTTTTTGTAAGGAACAAAATAAACTCTTGATGTTCAATGATAAAGTGACTTTGGAAGAATGCCGATTCAGCCATGAGATGAAGTAATATGCTGTTAATGAAATTACATTGCCAAAGAAAACGTACCAAATAAAAGCCATAAAGACAAGAATGTTATTGCAGTGATATAAATATACATAATGGTCAACAATGCTTCTGGATGTTAGCAGTGTGGGTAATTTTCCTTTTGATAGTTATAATATCTGAAGTAAATACATTATTTGAGTCATCACAAAAACTCATTTTCTAAACACACAGAGAAAACAGTAAATGCAACCACACAGGAGATAAAGTTGGAAGCCCACAGAGGTGCAATGAAAACTTCCTGAAACTTGCCTAAATCCTGGCGTACTCCTCCATCTAGGTTAGGAAACTGCGACTGCGTGATGTGTTAGTAGGGGATGGGAACCCTTGTATCTGGGTAGGATCAGAGACTGAGATTATGAGCAGATAAGCCATAGCACCATTGTAACTTAGACATGTAGATAAAGCCATTTTCTAAATGTTTAAAAACTACATATTGTGTGTGTGTGTGTGTGTTTTAAATTATTTAATAGTTTAGATGTGAATACAACACCTGATATTTATTTAATGAACACATAGTAGTTAAGAAGCAAAATACTGTAGATGTATTTAAATTAACCCTAGTCACCTGATTCTGATATTCTGCTTTAATGTTTGCATTTCTGTGCATATCCTTATGCTCTGAATATCTATGCATGCTTTGTGTGCCTCTGCCTTCCCATCAGGCTATCAGGATACAGACGACTTGCTTTGCCCCTCCATTACTGTGCACTGTCCCTTTGCAAAGATGAATTCAAATCATTCTCTGTGTATTCCTTTGGCGAGGAACATTTATCTTGTTTCCCATCTCTTTCATCGTCAAGACAAAGCCACAATATACATTTTTGATCATTCTGGAGTTTTGCTGAAAGAATAGATTATTTTAGGTGTTCTTACTGTACCTGCTCAGTAAATAAATGTTTGGGGTAGATTTACTTGACTACAGTAACTAATAATAATTATATATATGATATATGAAACTATCATACATGTATTATATATATAAAACCATCATGATGTATGCCCTTAATAAATACAACAAAACTTTAAGAAAACAGCAAAAGGTGCATAGATGTGTGTCAGGGTGTGTGCATATACCATGGGGTGTGTGTGTAGAGGTCAGATAAAGGAATATTGTATTTAACCATAAAACTTAAAGACTTACAAGTAAACAGAATTGAGAAATTAAATGGTAAACATAATACTGAATTTAAATTTATACCAAATAAAAAACTATGTTAAAAATTTTACAGATTTTTACGTTTGAAATATGTGTTCATGTGCTTGTCTGAATGTGGGTTTGTGCACATGAGTGCAGTAACCGTGGAGGCCAGAAGAGGGAGCCAGATTCCCTACAGCTGCAATTAGGTCCATTGCTTGTCAGCTGCCATAGTGCATGCTGGGAGCGGAATTCAGGTCCTCTGCAAGAGTAGGCTGTTCTCTTAACTGTGGAGACATTGCTCCAGTTCCTTGCAGAAGGGACTTTATATCCCTCAAAATCTTTGGTTCTGCATATTTGCGAATGATATCCTAACATTCTAAGTAATCTTGCTGATGACGTCAGAGCTGGACATCTAATCTGATGGAAATCTGTGGGATGAAGCAATGATTTCCACTCAACTTGAGTTCTAGAAGTTTTCTAGTGTCACCCCCCGGTCGGGCATTTTAAGTCATGTGCCACAGTCAGGGTGGAAGGGAGGTGGTGGGCCGTGTTGTGCAGAGGAGAAGGGGTGCACACTGGATTGCTTTTCTAATTGGTGGCTGTTGCACGGAAGGAGGGGGAACAGCAAGCTTCACACTGGCTTATTTCAACACTACGTGGTTATTATGGTCTAGCACCTGGGGCTTGTATATATTTTTGTGAAGGTGAAATTTCCTTTGTAATGGAATTGGTTCTAACAGACTTTGATCTATTTGCACCTCACTTACCCATTCTCCCTCTGGCAATGTTGGTAGCCCTCGCTCCCTTCCCAGAATCAGCCCAGCCATGTCTAAGGACCTTAATGTGCCTCTAATTTGTGACCACAAGCTCCCCACCGAGAATGTCCCCACGAGCCCCATAACGTGCTGATTCATCACACTCCCATCTATCATGGGTGTCCTTACCCAATCTGCATTTCCCAAGGTGTTCATTCTGTTGCTTTGCTTATCTCCTTGGAACTCTCCAGGCCCACTGAGACTCGATTTTGACACACATTATGGATGATGAACCGTTATGTTCTGGAAGGTTCTGAGTATTTGTATCTGTCTGACGTGAGTGCTGCATCTGGCTGGGCAGGCTAGTAGTTAGTCAGGGTAGGATAGAAAACTCAGCGTTTAAATGGGAACAGCTGCCAGCCACCTTGCCACAGTGTTTAGTGTTTAATGAATGTAGTCTAAAAGAAGTGTGAACATGAAGCAATCCACTAAATCACCGCTGTAGCCGGCACAATGGCTTTTCCTAGACAGAGTCTCTGTAAATGATGCTTTCTTCTCCAGAGTGCTTTACGTATAATAAACACTGGCTGAATTTGTCTAATTGTTTTCCTCCCTTTCTTGTTCTATACTTGTTCTGCAAGAAGGCACACCATAGGCTTCTGCTTATAGTGTTTCCCAAAATAGAAAACTCTCTTCACTAGACCATTGTGCCTGCCTCAGTGCCTGGGATCCTGTTCTTCATAACTTCTATGAAAATATGATCATAGTAGCTGGAGATACAAATTATTATCATCAATTAGCTTAGCCAGCGCTTCAAGGTCCACAGGAAGAACAACACAATGGCCATTCATTCAAGTAACATTTAATATATAATGATTTTAGCTTGAGTAAAGTTTGGACTAACTTATATACCTTGCTTGGCCTAAACTTTTCTCCGTCCTGGTAGAGGAGGCCTTAACCTGATGTATAAGCCCACTCTTCGCTGAGCCTTGGCCAATCCCAGCAGCAGAGCTTTAGTCCACTAAGTTTCCCCAACTATTCAAATGGATTGAAACAAGGTAAAGGTCGAGCTTTAACATGCATTTCACATCAGTCTCTCTTCTCTGGCCATCGACACAATCTGGCCACATGTCAGTGCAGAACATTTGGAGCTGTTTTAGTCCACATTGCTCCTGAATTCCAGAATCACAAGTCACATGTAAAGTGAGCTGACTGGACAGGGGAGATGGCTCAGCAGCTAAAGAGTGCTTGCTGCCCTTGCAGAGTACTGAGTTCAAGTCCTACCATGTGTGTTGGGTGGCTCACAACCACCTGCAACTCCAGCTCCAGGGTATCTGACTCTTCTGGCCTTAGCTGGCATCCACCAACACACATCCACATAAATAAAAATAAATCTTAAAGAAGAAAATGTACAGTGCTGGCTTTTTAGTGATTTTCTGTTATCATGGGAACTCCACGTGCTCTCTCACAGACTGCTGACTCAAGGCCGTTGCCTGAACCCCACCCCAGAGAGGTACAAATGCTGGGGGCACCTCCACAACTGATCTGGAGGACAATAGCGTTGGGTTCTGACAGCCGTTCTGTCCTAGCTAGGAGGCGGCTGCCCAGGTCACTTCCTGACCATCTCCTTGCTGTCAACTTCAATGTGAGAAGAGGGTGGAAGGGATCTCCAAAGGTTGCTGCTGTGGAACAGCTGAGAGGATGCAGACTTTTCCTCTTTCCTGAATAGTACAGGAATACTGTGCCAGGCAGAGGGTAAGGGGAGGGCACAGGATCTCTGTCCCCTGTGCCATTGTCTCATTTCCCTCAGCTTTCCATTTGACTGTTCCTGAGTTATGTCCTCAATAAAACACAGGGCAGAGCTCTGTGAGTCTTTCTAGTGAGGAATCTTCCAGCTGGAGCCTGGGAGCTTGTTATAAATAACAAGACACTCCAATTAGGAAACAAGGAATTCAGCTAAGAATGAGAACAAGACTGTGTGTGTGTTTGTGTTTGTGCGCGCACACGCATGCGTTTATGCTTTCTGTACCCTAGAAAGATACAGTGCAAGGTTTTTCTCTCTTTTTTGGTTCAGAAAGTCTTTTAATTAATTAATTAATTAATTAATTAGACAGACCAGAAGAGGGCATCAGATCCCATTACAGATGGTTGTGAGCCACCATGTGGTTGCTGGGAATTGAACTCAGGACCTCTGGAAAAGCAGTGGGTGCTCTTAGCCTTTGAGCCATCTCTTCAGCCCCCAAGGATTTTCTTTCTTTCATGATAGGGTCTTATACATAGTTCTGCCTGTCCTGGAACTCACTCTGTAGGTCCAGCTAGCCTTGAACTCACAGAGATACACCGGACACTGCCACTGCTGGGGTTAGGAGTGTGAACCACCACTGCCCAGCGCAGAAAAAATATCTCAATGCATTAATTCACTCTTCCCAGTCTCCCGTGACACTGGGGTTTTCAAACTCTTGCCTTTGCTAACCGGATGGTGATACGTAGACTCTCAGAGAGGTCCTCATTTGTGTTTCTTTGCTTCTGACATAGTCTGTGTATCCTTCTTATCTCCCTCTAGTTGGAGGGGGCAGGTTTTGAAGAGAAGAGAGTGGAAAGGTCAAGAAACTCTGACCCCTTGGGGAAGGTTAGAAGCAGGGTGACATGAAGTTTGACCATGGACAGTGGCCACTGATGAATTTTTTCTTATGTATTCTTAGCAGAGTTAATCCCCCTTTCTTTATCTCTTGCCCACTCTTAGGATCCACACTTATGCCTCTGGGCACATCAATTGTAGTTTCATTCTTAGGGGCGTCTCTGGCTTCATCCAAGGGAGATTCTCTAGGACCATTTTTACAGTTTACATCTGAAATGTTCCCCCCCAGACACAGTTTGAAGGTGGGCCTTTAGGAGAAGGCCTTTGCCTATTCCTAGCCCTGACTCCAGGCTGGCTTCTGATCTGTTTCTTTTTAAATAATATTTATTATTATTATCATTATCATCATTATTATATTTTTTTACAGCCCTGTCATTATTCTCCTGGTCTGCCAGCTGACTGTTCCTCATCCCATTTCTCTTCCCCCCCTTACCCCTCCTGTCTTCAAAAGGATGTCCCCACTCCACCAGACCTCCCTATTCCCTGGAGCTTCAAGTCTCTCAAGTGTTAGGTGCTAGTCTTTCCCTGAGTCCAAACCTAGCAGTCCTCTCTGCTGTATATGTGTTGGGGGCCTCATATCAGCTACTGTATGCTGCCTGGGTAGTGGTTCAGTGTCTGAGAGATCTCAGGGTTCTGGGTTAGTTGAGGTTGCTGTTCTTTCTTATAGCTTTGCTCTCCTCCTCAACTTCTTCCAGCCTTTTCCTAATTCAACCACAGGGGGCCCTGAGTTCAGTTCATTGGGTGTAAGTATCTGCGTCTGTCTCAGTCGGTTGCTTGTTGGGCCTCTCAAAGAGCAGCCATGCTAGGCTCCTGTCTGTAAACACACCACAGAATCAATAATAGTATCAGGCCTTGGAGCCTCCCCTTGAGCTGGGTCCCAATTTGGGCCCATCATTGACTTTTCAATCTGTTTCAATGTGAGAAGACTGTTGATGCTTCTGTTGCATGAATTGAACTTACCATGCCTTCCCCACCATAATATAAGAAACCCTCTGATAACAGGCACAATATGTCCTTTGTCCCTTCTGTTGTTCCTGCCAAATATGGTCACAATGACTCGGAGAAAGCCAGTGGTAACTGAAGTGATCTTCCCATAGACCCCTGCAGGTGCTGTTCTGGTCTCTGTGTTTTGCTTGCATTTTATTTTGATGCTGTATAAATTACTTTGGTTTTGTTGCAGCAACAAAATACCTGGCAGAGGCGTCTTAAAGGAAGAACAGTTTCTTCTGCCTCACAGTTTGGGGGTGCAGTCAGTCACTTCAGGGAAGGCACAGCTGGCAGGCAGAACAATGAATTAGCTGGTCGCATTGAGCCCATATGCAGGAAGTAGAGAGAGAGAGAGAGAGAGAGAGACAGAGAGAGAGGGTGGCAGTGCTCACATTCAGGGTGAGTTTTCCCTCTTTACTTAATCCTTTCTGGAAACATTCCTGGAGACCCCCCCCCAGGTGTGTTTCCGTAGTGATTTGAAATCTAATCAAGTTAACAATGGGAATTTACCATCACCAAAGATGCCGTTTAGAGAATTAAAAATTTCTGAGTGAAGGGTCCTTGTGTAACCTCCGCCTCTTGAGGTAACAGCTGGCACACGGGAGGGTGGATCTGTCTTGAGTTGCGGTGGGAGAGAGACCTTCTGCATATGCAAGACAGAAGAAAAAGTTCTCAGAGCTGTAGGGAGGTGTAAGGGTGGTTGTGATCCCCTGGTAGTGTGATTTTCTATCAGCTCCTTGCCAGCATGGGGACAATAAGCAGGATGGTACTGCTCATAGGAATCAGGAGTAACATGGTGGCCATGGACATCTTGTCTTCTTTTGGCGGAGTAGAACAAGTGGTTCTGGCAGGCCCAGAGGGTGACGTTTGCCTGGGAGGAGACTCTCCTCACCCACAGAAGGTGCCGCATCTGCTTTGGGAGAACAGGAAGTTGGCCTCATCTGAGCATGTTGGAAGGTGGGAGCAGGTTTCTTGGAGCTGCCAGATGAACGACTCATGGATTTTCACCAGTACTGGAGAGTAGCCATCATCCCACCACTAATAGCACTAGGCATATACTGGTACCCAGCCACCAGTTTCTGTAGGGTTCCTGCTGTGGACAGGAACTGCATCTGAGGCCACAGTGATGTGGGTGTCAGTGATGTAAAAGAGACAGGGGAAGGGAATGCCTGTTCTTAGTGAGGTGCCAGCAGTGCACTTTCTAAAGCAGTTGGGTGTGTGAGACTTCTGTAGTGACAGATGTCAGACTTGGAAGGGGTGTAGTATTGTTCTTATTGGAGAAACTGAGGCCCAGAAAGAGTCCGAATTCCCCTGGACCGAAAGTTAAGAGGATGCTTCTCCCACCTCGTTGCATCAAGCACCTGGTGCATCCTGCTTACATCCTAAGCAATCTATAATTAAGGAGTTAGAATCCCAAGGGGCCATGTCTGCCCCTTCAGAACATGGGGAATCCTGACTTGTCAAGGACAGTCTCTCTGGGACATGCGGCAGGGGGAGAGAATATCATTTCTGCAGAATGCTTTCACTCTGGTTTTCCTTGGCAGCCTGTTCTGGGGTTCTATTTCCTCTTTCTCCTCCACAGTCAGCTTCAGCTTCTACAGAAACCCACCCCTTAGAGAAGCTGCAGAGATGTACTTTAGAGATAAGGGGATGAGCAGAGCATTCAGGTTTTGAAAGAGCTGCATTCATCAATGTCCTCTTTTCTTTTTTTTTCATTAATTTATTTCTATATTCATATTACAACCCAATCAAAGCCCCCTCCCTCCTCTCCTCCCAACCACCCCCTCACAAACACATTTGACCATTACTCTCACCAGCTCTCTTCAGAGAAGGTGAATCCTCCCATGAGCGCCAGCCTGCCCTTGTATGCTGCAGCCCAGCTAGGGGAAGGGGATCCAAAGGCAGGCAACAGAGACAGAGACACCCTTTGCTCTATTTGTTAATGGACCCACATGTAGACCAAGCTGCACGTCTACTACAAATGTGTAGGGAGCCTATGTCCACCCCATGCGTGCTCTTTGGTTGGTGATTCAGACTCTGTGAGGCTCCATGCACCCAGGCTAGTTGACTCTGTAGGTCTTCTTGTGATGTCCTTGAGCCATCATCACAAGAGTTTGTTCAATATCCCTCACTCTCCCACAAGACTCCCTGTGCTCTGACTAATAATGTTTGGCTGTGGGTCTCTGCATTTGTTTTGGTCAGCAGCTGGATGAAACCTCTTAGAGGACAGTTATGCTAGGCTCCTTTCTGCACGCAGAGATAGCAGAGTTTTATTAACAATGTCATGGGTTGGCTCTCTCCCATGGGATGGGTATCAAGTTGGGCCAGTCATTGGTTGGGGTCTAATTTCTCCAGTTCTTTATGTATCTTGGATATTAGTCTTTCTGTTAGATGTAGAGTTGGTGAAGATCTTTACCCATTCTGTAGGCTGATGCTTTGTCCTATTGATGGTGTTCTTAGCTGCAGAAGATTTCTGGTTTCATAAGATCTTACTTAACAATTGTTGATCTTAGTGCCTGAGCCATTGGTGTTCTGTTCAGGAAGTTGTCTCCTGTGCTGATGTGTTCAAGGCCATTCCCATCTTTGTTTTCAATTGGATTTAGTTTGTCTGGTTTTATGTTTCGGTCTTTGATCCACTTGGACTTGAGTTTTGTGCAGAGTAGAAACTATGGATCTATTGCATTATTCTTCTGCATGTAGACATCCAGTTAGACCAGCATTATTTATTGAAGCTTTTTTCTATTGTATAGTTTTGGCTTCATTGTCAATAATCAAGTGTCCTTAGGTGTGTGGGTTTATTTCTGGGTCTTCAATTTGATTCTATTGATCAACTGGTCTGTTTTTATACCAATACCAATCATTTTTTATTAATATTGCTCTGTAGTACAGCTTGAAATCAGGGATGGTGATACCTTCATATGCCTTTTATTGTACAGGCTTGTTTTTACTATTCTTTTATTTTTGTTTGACTCTGAAGTGAAGGTGCTAGCTGCCAGGATACCACCTCCTGGCAATAGCCAGGGAGATCCCTCTGCTGGCTGTGCCAAGAAAGGTCCCTTATTAGAAATATTTGTTCTGTGTGTAACAGGACTTGGTGTTCTTACTCAGTTCTGCATGTTCTTTCTGACTTTATTTCTCAGTCTTGGCCGGGGATGGGAGGGTGAAGAAACAATGTGTCTTCTCACCACTGCAGTTTCCCATGCCCGAGTTAGTGATTTGTCTTAGAAGGGCCAGGTAGGGGAACATCAGGCAGCCAAGGGTTCTAATCTCATTTCCAACTTCCGTTATGATCTGCTGGCTCACCTGACTTCTCAGATCTGTGGTTCCCTTACCTGGAAAGATGAAAACTTATGGCCAAGACCCTGTCTGATGGCCTGCAGCACTCTCCCATCTCTGGTATGGAAGTACTGCTGGGATGCAGCTATGTAAGTGGGGACGTATTCCCTGATGCATGCACATATAGTATAAAACAAAGCGTGCACAGCACACATGAGTACCATGGGAGGAGCAGCGATACTTTCTGCACATGGTAGTCAAGAGAAAGAAAAGAATAAAGGTCCTTTCTGCCCCCCACATTCTCCTATTAGTTATTGGCATCAGGAGACTAAAGTCCTAGGACAACTGAGGCCAGTTATATTTTCTGTGATGCTGAAAGAGCTACATCCACACACTCTCCAGTTTGTCAGCCATTAACGATTGGGGCTATTGAGCACTCAGAGTCAAAACCAGTACAAATGAGAACTGGTTTTACATTTTGTTTGTTTTCATTTATTAATACATAAATCTAAAGAGCACCATGAAGCACTTATCATATTGGACTGTATGTCCCTAGGAATGGTTAAGCCACTGATGAGAAGGGGGCTGAGGCACTGTGAGGAAAACTGTCTATTTTCCTCCCTGTAAATTTCCCAGTAAACTTTATTTATTTATTTATTTATTTATTTATTTATTTATTTATTCCCAGTAAACTTTATATGTGTACCACATAACACTAGTAGTATATGTAACTGGGCTCTTCTACGTAATACCTGAGTCTGCATAGTGCCATCACTGGGAGGAAGGCATTGACTGTCCCTAAATGTGTACACTGGACTGTTGCAAGGGTTGAGAGCCACTCTCTTGTTAAACTGTAACAATATAGCATTCATTCTCATGCATCCAGAATCTTACCTAGCATCCTTTTCAGGAGGATGAATGGAGACAATTTGATGGCAATAATGGGAGACCACAAAAGTGCTGTGTAAATGTGTCAGGTGTTGGACAGTGTTGGCTGTTCCTACTGCTTGTGAGGGTTTCCCAACAATGAGGTTTCCAGGCAACAGGAAAGTAGCAGTGTAATACAGGAGCAAGGGGGTGCATGTGGAAGGCTTTGGAGGGGGAAAGGGGAAGAGAAAATGATGTAATTCTATTTTAATCCATGTATTTAACCCATGCTCCTTTCTTCTGAGGTATGCTCAGTTTTTACAGCACCCACTGCAGCTACCTCACTGACCTTGGCCATAGTGACTGCTCCGTAGTCCTCTTGGCTCACACTAGACAGTGGCCCTGGTCTTCCTTCATCAATTCATCACCAGCCACTTCAATGTGTGCACAACAGGAGTATTCTAGTGCTAGTCCCAGAGAGTCAGTGGCACAGAGGGGCAGTTTGCTTTGCAGAGTGGGACTAAGGGTTGACAGAGACACGCTATAAGCCTGGAAGTCTTATTCTTTGTAACTGCCATTATTCACTATATCAAAATGTCAGATGCTGGGTAACTTTTAAAGAAGAGATTTATTTAGCTCAGTTTTTGGACAGTGCCAATTCTTTCCAGAGATCCCCTGGTTGCATAATGATATGAATATGTGTGAGAGGGAAAAATTATGCAGCAAGGCAGGAAGCCTGAGAGAGGCATAGAGTGGGGTTTGCTCCTTTATAACAGCCCAGGATTATGTTAATCCCTATGAGGGCAAGTACCACCACTGACCTGTATCAAAGGTTCCATCATCTCTCAGTGTTGCCTCACAGGGGACCAAGTTTCCATATGTGAACTTTGGGGAAGACACCATCTCTCAAGCACATCCATGACTTGGGGGGCTGCTGCTCTTGTGGACACTTTGCAATGTTATTTTCTCTGTATGTGTGCAGTATCCTCTTAATTTCTTCAGGAAGGACAAGGAGGTGATAAAGTGCTGAGTGATGGGAGGGGTTGACTGTTCGGACCTCTCACTGTCCCTGGCCTCGTCTTCAAGGCTGTGCAGTCACATCTCTGGTATAGACATTTTAGCCTTTAAAGACGAAAGTGTCTTGTTCTCCACGGATATTTCCATCTGTCCATTTCATATTGCTGGGAAGATGCAGCCAGCTTTATGCCTGCCCTAGCCCACTGTTTCCATCTGGAAACTTGACTCAGTTTCCAGATCTCTGGACTAGTTGTGTGATAACCCTCTCATCTCTGGAAATGTTAAGAATCCTAAATGTCGACAGCCCAGATTTTCTCCAAGTAGCAGAACGAGTTGAAAGTGGAACATGGCTTCTTCCCCATGAGTTTTATGAGACCCAAGGCAGAGTGTTCCCCACACCGTGACTGATGGAAGTCCCCTGCAGCAGATCTCTTGGCGGTGGCCTGCCCAGAGTCTGATGAACAGCCAACTCAGAATGAAGATAAAGCACCCGTGAACTTTGATGGACGATGGGCAAAGCTTCTCTTGAAATTGGTCTCTCAAAACAATATACAAACTAATACACAAATCAATGCAAAGTGTTTAAACTGCCAGGAAAACTCAGCCCATCTATCACACTTAAGAAGAGCTAGAGGCCATGGAGTTAGGTGATTGCTTGTGTCCCCAAGGCCCCAGGGAAGGAATGCTTGGTCCCTCTGCACAGATGCCTGGTTCAGCAACTTCTTGAGCATGGACCCCAGTAGGATATGAAATGGGAAATGAGGAAGAATTCCCATCTTCATCCATCATCCTTCATTGCTGTTTATAAAGATCTACATCTACTTCGCCTGTGTGTTCCTCACTGGTTATTCAAGGGTAGGCCTAGACCTTGGGTATTTCCATGGAAACAGGGTGCTAAGGCCCTTGGACTGGTGCTGATGGATGGTTTGGGCTCTGATGGTCAGCTGATATTGTTTGTTTCTCAATACTTTCCAACAAGAATTCAGAAATGTAATTAACCACAATCATCCTCTATATTCACAGGTTTCACTAACCATGGAAGCCAGAGAAAAATCTAATCACCTATTCTTGCTTAGTCCTTCCTCTAGGAACTCAGGGGAAGGGAGGACACCGTACATAGATCTTTTTCTTATTATCATTTGTCAAATAAGATATATTTTCTTGCAAGATGGATGTTCTAACTTTTCTTATTTGCAAGATTGAATTTTTTTTCTCTCATTCTCAAAATGATTATCTTGCCCACCTTGGATCATGTCTTCTTCCCTTGAAATCAGATTCTTAGTTTTATTTCAACCTTATATACCCTAGAAATTTCTCAGAACTTAAATCCATACCTCACCTCACAGCCTGCAAGGCCTTTTGTCTGAGTGGTTAACAGCATCTCTATTTAACAGAGACGAGACAGAGATTTGGAAAGGCCAAGTTGCCAGAAGGAAATGCTTGGTAGCAATGTAGACTTGTGCAGTTATCTCTCTTGGTCAAAAATCAGGGACTGAATGACACTCCATTCCAAAATCTGGTGCCCAAGGTCCTGTGTAAAATGATGGTATGCTTGCATAGAACCTATCTATCCCCACTGTGCATCTGCATGTGTGTGTATGTATGTATGTGTATGTGTATGTATGTGTGTATATTTATGTGTGTGTATGTAGTATATACACATGAGTGTGTGAGCATGAGTTCCTCTGCACATCCATGCAGTGGCCAGAGGAGGAAGTCAAATGTCTTTCTTAATTTTCCTTCACCTTCTTGTCTTGAGACTAGTCTCTCACTGAATGGAATACTAGCCATTTTGGGTAGGCTGACCAGTGATTGCCTGGGATTGACATCTTTGTCAGTGCTGAAGTTATAGGCATGTGCAGATGTACTTGACATATGTATTATTTAAATATAAAGATTCAAATGCATGCCCCATTCTTGCAAAGGAAGCCTTCATTACCCAATGAATCATCTTCCCAGCCCACCTCCTGTCTGATTTAATCATTCCTAGATCCTCGTACTACTTATGTCAGCAGAAATGGGCACACACTTGTTAAAACATGCTAGTAGGGGAATACTGACAAGAAAAAGTCTGCGCTCATACCCAAATGCTCTATTTTTTCTTTCTTTTTTTATAACTTTATGTAAAAAACAAAGATACATATACAGATTATTAAAATATATAAAATGTTTTTCACAGTACTTGATTTTTTTAAAGGTTTGATAATATACATTGAAATCTTACTATTTACAAAGACCATAAAGTATATGTAAAACAAAATGTAACATGGAAATAAATAGTCAAAGTTTTTGGTATGTAAAGATTAAACCTAATGATTTTTAACCACCAAAAATTGCCACAAGGCTATCTTCTTAGCTCTTGAGTTATTAATGGTTTAAGGTCTAGGTGTACCCCACTCTGAGAGGGTGCTATACACTTATTATTATTATTATTATTATTATTATTTTTTTTTTTTTTTTCAGAAGGACTGAGGCTTCTAATTTTTGGCCTTTTTTTTTTTTTTTTTTTTTTTTTTTTTTTAGCTTTATATAGTCTGTGAGTTGTTTCTTGGGTATTCAGAGCTTTCTGAAGCTAGTATCCAATTATCAGTGACTGCATATTATGTCTGTTCTTTTGTGACTGGGTTATCTCACTCAGGATGATATTCTAGTTCCATCCATTTTCCTAGGAATTTAATAAAGTCATTGTTTCTAATAGCTGAGTAGTATTCCATTGTGTAAATATACCACAATTTCTGTATCCATTCATCTACTGAAGAACATCTGAGTCCTACCAGCTTCTGGCTATTATAAATAAGGCTGATATGAACATGGTGGAGCATGTGTCCTTATTGTATGTTGGAGCATCTTTGGGGTTTATGCCCAGAAGTGTAATAACTGGATCTTCAGGTAGTACTATGTCCAATTTTCTGAGGAACCGCCAGACTGATTTCCAGAGTGGTTGTACCAGCTTACAACCTCACCAGCAGTGGAGGAGTGTTCCTCTTTCTCCCCATCCTCACCAGCATGTGCTGTCATCTGAGATTTTTATCTTAGCCATTCTGACTGGTGTGAGGTGAAATCTCAGAGTTGTTTTGATTTGCATTTCCCTGATAACTAGGGATGTCCAGCATTTCCTTAGGTGCTTCTCAGCCATTTGATATTCCTCAATTGAGAATTCTTCCTTTAGCTCTGTACCCCATTTTTTAATAGGATTGTTTGAGTCTCTGGAGTCTAACTTCTTGAGTTCTCTGTATATATTAGATATTAGACCTCTATCAGATGTGGGATTGGTAAAGATCTTTTCCCAATCTGTTGGTTGTCGTTTTATTTTCTTA
This sequence comes from Micromys minutus, assembly GCF_963924665.1. Taxonomy (NCBI): domain Eukaryota; kingdom Metazoa; phylum Chordata; class Mammalia; order Rodentia; family Muridae; genus Micromys; species Micromys minutus. The sequence goes on from NC_137953.1 coordinate 47,698,408, forward strand.
ACAGTGTCCTTAGCCTTACAGAAACTTTACAATCTCATTAAGTCCCATTGATCGACTTTTGATCTTAGAGCACAAGCCATTGGTGTTCTGTTCAGGAAATTTTACCCTGTGCCTATGTGTTCTAAGGTTTTTCCCACTTTTGCTTTTAATAGTTTCAGTGTACCTGGTTTTATGTGGAGATCTTTGATCCACTTGCACTTGAGTTTTGTACAAGGAGATAAGAAAGGATTTATTTTCATTCTTCTGCATGCTGACTGCCAGTTGATCCAACACTATTTGTTGATGAGACTGTCCTTTTTTCATTGAATGTTTTCAGCTCCTTTGTCAAAAATCAAGTGACCATATGTGTGAGAGTTCATTTCTGGATCTTATATTCTGTTCTATTGATCTACCTGCCTATATTTGTACCAGTACCGTGTGGTTTTTAACACAATTGCTTTATAATATAGCTTGAGGTCAGGGATGTTGATTCCCACCAAAGATTTCTTGTTGAGAATAGATTTCGCTATTCTAGGTTTTTTATTATTGCAGAAGAATTTTCAAATTGCTCTTTCCAACTCTATGAAGAATTGAGTTGAAATTTTGATGGGTATTTAATTTAAGCTGTCAATTGCTTTTGGTAAGATGGCCATTTTTACAATGTTGATCCTTCCAATCCATGAGCATGGGAGATCTTTCCATCTTCTGAGATCTTCTATTTCTTTCTTCAGAGATTTGAATTTCTTGTCATACAGGTCCTTCACTTGCTTAGCTAGGATATTTTTTTTTTCTTAATATCTTCAATGGGCAAGGAATCTTGGGATAGGAAGAGCTTGTTGTATTCCTGAATTCTTGTTGACAGAAGCCTCTCTGGAAAGGCCTTCATTTATGTGGCTTCCAAGGAAAGATTTAGAACATCAACATTTTCTTCTTTTTGAAGTCACATAATGTTCCCTTGTATGAATATAGCAATCTTCTTGTCAGAGGAAGCTTTGATTACATCTATATCCTGACAGTGTGAGTATTACACATTGCCCTGACTGTGAGTACTCCACATGATCCTGACACTGTGAGTACTACACATTGCCCTGTGAGTACTACACATTGCCCTGACTGTGAGTACTACACATTACCCTGCCTGTGAGTACTACACATTGCCCTGACTGTGAGTACTACACATGATTCTGACTGTGAGTACTATACATTACCCTGACTGTGAGTACTATACATTACCCTGACTGTGAGTACTACACATGATTCTGACTGTGAGTACTACACATGATTCTGACTGTGAGTACTACACATTACCCTGACTGTGAGTACTACACATTGCCCTGACTGTGAGTACTACACATGATTCTGACTGTGAGTACTACACATGATTCTGACTGTGAGTACTACACATTACCCTGACTGTGAGTACTACACATGATTCTGACTGTGAGTACTATACATTACCCTGACTGTGAGTACTACACATGACCCTGACTGTGAGTACTATACATTACCCTGACTGTGAGTACTACACATGATTCTGACTGTGAGTACTACACATTACCCTGCCTGTGAGTACTACACATTACCCTGACTGTGAGTACTACACATTGCCCTGACTGTGAGTACTACACATGATTCTGACTGTGAGTACTACACATTACTCTGACTGTGAGTACTACACATTACTCTGACTGTGAGTACTACACATTGCCCTGACTGTGAGTACTACACATGATTCTGACTGTGAGTACTACACATGATTCTGACTGTGAGTACTACACATGACCCTGACTGTGAGTACTACACATTACTCTGACTGTGAGTACTACACATTGCCCTGACTGTGAGTACTACACATGACCCTGACTGTGAGTACTACACATTACTCTGACTGTGAGTACTACACATTGCCCTGACTGTGAGTACTATACATTACCCTGACAGTGTAAGTACTAATTTCTTTTCCATTTGGGTAATATCCAAAAATGGAATCTCACCACAATATGGCAATTCCAATTTTTAACTTATTATATTTTATTTATTCATTTATTTTGGTTTGTTTGCTTATCTATCTATCTATCTATCTATCTATCTATCTATCTATCTATCTATCTGGTGTGCATACAGATGTGGGTACACACCTTCCATGGATGTCTATGAGTAAATCAGAGGACAGCTTTCTGGTATTCATTCTCTGTTGTTAGAAGGTGGGTTTCTGGGGGTCAAACTCTGATAATCAGGCTTGGTGGCAGGTGCTATTTCTCCAGCCCTCCAGTGTTCAACTTACTGTAGAGCCACACTACCCTCTCCCATAGTGTTTATACCATTTTGTAAGTCTAAAAACTGCTACCATGGCTTTATAATGACCCCTCCATAAGTTACAGGACTACCACATGATGAAAAGATGAAGTCTGAGTTACTTATGGTCATACTGGGCTTACTGTTCAACCCTTAACTATCCTACCTAACACCTTCTAGCCTGCAAAATTGCTTAAATTTAATGTCAAAACTGTAAAATTAAAAGTGTAAAATGCAATAAACAAACCACTACCTCCACCAACAACAAACAAACAAACAAACAAACAAAAAACCCAACCAACTCTCACTTAAATGCTCACATAAGAAACAATACACATTTTGAAGTAGCTTTCAAAGCCACAGCCATCTACAGGGCTGATTGTCACACACTTTTTATTCATTTCTGTTTATTTAATTATGGAAAAATTTAAATTGCCTCATTCTGAAAGAATTTTGTTGCTGAGGATTGTAGGATGCTTTTAAGGATATTTAAGGCCCCCTGTAATATGAGATTATCTCCAAGTGAGAACCAAGACTCCTAATTCATGGCTTCTCTATCAAGCTGTCGACCTAGTGATCCTTGCTGATGCTCACTCTCTGTGCTGGTTATGTTTCCTTAACTCAATACAAACTGGAGTCACCCAAGAAGAAATCTCAGTTGAAAAAGTTTCTCAGTCAGATTGGCCTATAGCCATGCCTGTTTAGCATTTTCTTGATTGCTAACTGATAGTAGACAGCTTAGGCCACTGTGGGCATAGCCTCTTCTTGGAAGGTGGTCCTGGGTTATATGAGAAAGGCATCTCTACAAGCCAGGGCAAACAATCCAGTAAGCATGGTCAAGATGGATTCTGCTTCAGTTCTTACCTCCAGATTCTTGCTTTGGCTTCTCTTGCTGATGAACTTTTGCCCTGAAAGTAAACAAACTCTTTCTTCTCCCATGTTGCTTTTAACCAGTGTCTTATCACAGCAACAGAGAGGTAAACTGGGGTGGAAATTGGTACAAGTGGGGTGCTGCTGTGAATGTCTTGACCATGTTGTTTCATGGGAAAATTGTGAAAGTGTTTGGAACTTTGGGCTAGAAAAGCCATTGAGCACTCAGAGCTTTCTGGGCTGTTCTGTGGGGATGTAGAAGCTAAGAGTGCCAAGAGGAATGTGAGTGATGGAGGCCTGGACTGTAAAGTTGCAAAGCAAAGTGGAGACTATTGGGGCTTTTTATGTGATATATTTGGGTTTAAAATCTTCAGAAGTGAAGTCCAAGCTTCACTGGGACAATCAGTGGTAATCAGTTGGAGCTCAAGAACCTGCCAGTATTGTTGAAGTGGAATCTGGAAATCATTTTTCTCTTGGTCAGCACACAGAAGATGTGGTCCGGTGATGGGGCAGTGCTGCCCGTCAAGCTCAAAGTACAATTTGGCAAGCAGTGTGTAAGAGTCTCCCATATGGTGCTCATTTTGAAGGCAGGGAGGCATCATGAACGGCAGCTGAGGCTTCACATTGTACGACACCAGCAGTGGCCATTGGCGAAGAGCCTAGGGTTGAAGGGATCCTGGAGAAGAGCTGAGAAATGACAGTGTGTGGCGGGATTGGCATCTCTGTAGGAAGGCCAAGAGGCTATTGGTAAAGGAGCAATCTGAGTTTCAGAGACCCCGGCATATTTGAAAGGCTAGGGCAGTGGGATGAGCTCTACAAGACAACAGCAGAAAGGAAGTGGAGCTAGCCTGAGATGGTCAGGAAAGCCATGTGTGTGCGGAAGATGGCAGAACTAGAAAGGCAAGGCTTCTCAAGCCCTTTGGAGCCCAGAAGATCCTGAGTTTGGAGCCCAGAAGATCCTGAGTGAGTTCCAGATGCTACAGGACTGTATTTATATTGCTGGACTCTTGGTTTTTCTTTGGTCTGATTGCAACTAGGTCCTGATTCTTTCATCTTAGAATAGCAAATTCTACAGCTAGTTTTTGATTTTGTAAAACCTCACAGTTAAGAGACTTGATTTTTAATAAGAGTTTGAACTTCTAAAATGTTGGCACTTTTAAAAAATGGTAGAACTTTTAAAGTCAGACTGTGTTATATTGAAAGATTAACATGAGCTCTTAGTGACAAGGAAAAGCCATGGTTTGATGGTGGTTTGCTTGTGCATCAAATTCACAAGCTGTGGAGCTATGATGGCTAATTGTGCTTGTTAATTGTGCTTGTTAATTTGGCACACCTGAGAAGAGGGACCATCAGTTGAAGAACTGCTTCCATAAGACTGGCTGTTGTGGGAAATCATCTTGACTGATGATTTATGTGGAAGAGCCTCGCTGAATGTGGGTACTGTAACCCTTAGGCAGGTGATCCTGGAATGTATCAGAAAGCTGCCTGAGCATGAACAGGGGAAGCAAGCCAGCAAGCCATGTTTCTCTCTATGTCTGTTTCTTGCCTTAGCTTCTCTTAACCGCTGAGCCCTCTCTCCAGCCCCTTGCCTTAGCTTCTCTTGTTGATGGACCACATAATCTATAAGCCAAATGAACCCTTTTCTTCCCACATTTTTTGGTCTTAATATAGCAGTAGAAAAGCAAACTAGGACACACTCTGTTCTCTGGTACCTGCATGCTCTTCCTCAGATTTTACAAAGATTAGCCATGTTTTTCTGTCTTTTGTTGACTAAGAGACTGATAGCTGATACATACTGAGATACTCAGGTTCTTCTGTAGATTTGGGGTTGTTTTCAAGTACCAAATACTGCCCACTGTCTATCTACTTTTGTGAATAAAGTTTTATTGAAACCCAACTCCATTACCACTTCATTTACCTGTTGACTTTAGCCACTTTGTGATGTAGTGGTACAGCAGAGCAGTTGCATGGACTACGTAACTCACAATGCAGGTCTGCTAGGTTTCTAGCCCCTTGGCTAAAGGGAAGTTGGGCTCTGTGAAAGGCTGGACCTATCTATAAACGCAGTGCCCAGCCTGAAGGTAATTCACATTACACCACAGAAGACTGTGATTTTAAAAACCACAGAAGACTGTGATTTTAAAAACCACAGAAGACTGTGATTTTTAGGGTTAATTGTCAAGAGGCTCTAGGATCTCTTGGGAGATGGCTGACTGAACAGGTCTGTAGGGGATTATCTTTATGAATGGAACTGATGTAGGAAAACCCATCTTAATGGTGGGCAGGACCATTCCGGAGGTAAAAGATCCTGGACTGACTACAATGGAGGGAGGAAACATGTGTGTGTGTGTATCTGTGTGTGTGTGTGCTTACTGCTCTTTGTTGATTGTACACATGACGTAGTAGTTGCCTCAGGCTCCTGCCCTGGTGAACTGTACCCTCAATTTAGAGTCAAAATAAACACTTTCTCCCTTAAGTTGCTTTTATCATCTTGAGCCAATCTAGATAAAGACTAAATGAAAAGACAATATTTAGGATGAGAGAGGCCTGGGACAAAAGACTAGGAGAAGGGACTTTGTGACAATTCCCAGAGCCCCCAGCCCTCAGCTCTGCATTCTTGCTGAGGCTACCAGGCTTCTTTGATTTTTTTTTTTCTTTTATCAGTTCTTTTTAACAAAATTGCCTCTTAGCACAAATCACTTTCTATTTTTGTCCTCTGGAGTCCCAGATAATAGTTTGGGAAGGCTCTTCACCTCTTGTGACTCGCAAAGTGGTGGCGGATCAGTGCAGCAAACTTAGACCAGAATCTAGCTTTCCTTCCCTTCTGCACTCGAAGCTGTTGGTTGTCCTGGCACCACCAGGAGATGCAGGTGTGTGCAAAGAGGGCAGCTGAGCTGATTCAGAGAAAAAGTTGGTGAGAAGCCCAGGATCAAAGCCCCAGGGCGTGGACTCTGGCTCCAGACTGACAGCCATTGGCACCCTCCCAGCAGGAGCTCACGTGGCCTCCAACCCTCGCCTGCTCTGGCAGCTGCAGTCAGGGGAACTGCCAACCTTGGCCTTTCAGCCTTTACACCTTTGAAACAGTTCTCTTAAGTCCACCTTGAATTTCCCTAGTAAATTTTTAATAAAAATAGACTCAGCATAATCTTTAGTCTAACACTTCTACCAGTAACCTATTAAAGGCAAACAGAATGTTTGGCACATCATGGAATAGCATTTGTAGATGGAATTCGTAGTCGAATTCAAACACATTTTTGATGAGAACTTCTGGCTCAAGATGATCGGCGGAACACATACTTTCACCTTTGCCACTGACGAGATGCCTGTTGTGGCAAAGAAATGAGGAATGTTGCTCCAATGCAAGAAAGGTCAGCACCTTTCTGAAAAATGAAATGAATTAGGTATTTTAATGTATGTCATAGCTGGAAAAAAATAGAATATCAAGCCATCTTCAAAAAGCAAAACCTGCAGCTTGAACCAGACATCAGTTCAGACTTCATGGGGGGAGGAGGAGGGGAGAGGAAATCCTAGGGAAGAGACACAACAAGAAGCAAATCCATTTCTTGGATTCTGTGTCATGCAGAAGAGCACGTAACAGCTGCCTAGTCCTTTTTTTTTTTTAAACCATGGAAGGATAACCAAGGACCTCAGGAATCAAAGAAATGAAAGGGGAACAGACCAAGATAAACAGACTGACTCCCTCACCCCTGAAACCAAATTAGATCAGAAAAGTCATACGTAATTTACATCCAAAACTGTTCATGGCTGTGCATGCTGTAGCTCCAGCACTGGGAAGCAGAGCCTGGCAGACCCCAAGAGCTTGCTGGGTAGTTAGCCCGCCTAGTAGAAGCAGTGGGCAGGAGAGAGCAATGAGAAAGACTGAACATTCTCCTCTGACTTTGCCCTCCACGTGTGTATAGGAGGGTACCAGGGGACTCAGACACACATAGCCCCCTTCTCTCCACACTATATACAGCATCCATGTAACAAGAATAAGTTCTAATGGAAACAAAGGAAAAAAAAAAAAAAAAACAGGTCTCAGAGACTTTAGAAATCTTGATCAATGAAATAAGTTCAGAACAAACTAGGTTTATAATCAAGAGCATATTTTAGAAGATAGGACAAAATCTATATTGGTAAAAAGGTAAGAGATGTGAGAATTCATCCTCAAGGACAAACATACAGAAAAAGAAAATCTTAGACATTAAAAACAGAGAAAATAAAAGTAAAAAAGAAAACAAACAAACAAACAAACAAAAAAACCAAAACAGCATAAGAAAGTTTTTCAAAGTTGAAAAAAGAACCTTGATTTTTAAGGTCCAGAGGACCTATCATAGTAAACAAAAGAACCAAAGGAGGTAACTAGACACCAGACACTTTCTTGGTAAATTCTGGAGTACTGAGGATTGTATAAAGATCTGAAGAGCTCCCAGAGAGATGAACTAAGTCACAGCAAGACTGTCACACCCGTGGGGCTGCTGTGGAAGATGGCTTGGAGGTTAAGAGCATGTGCTTTGGTTGTTGAGTGGAGTGTGGCTCCCAGAGTCACATCTAGCAGCACACAACTGTCTGTAACTAGCTCCAGAGGATCCACGCCCTCTTCTGGCCTTCACAGACACTTGCACTCAGGTACACAGACTCCCCTGCCCCATAAACGAAAACAAAATAAACCTTACAGCAACAGCTAAACTGGCAATTGATTATCTACAGTCCTCAGTACTGTAAGACAACCCAACAATGCTTGCAAAGTTCTGAAAAAATAGGACCTGTCTTAGTCACTGTTCCATCCCTGTGAAGAGACACTGTGACTTAGACGACTCTTATAAATGAAAACATTTAATGGGGGAATGCTTCTATAGGATTAGTCCATTTCCATCATGGTGAGAAGCATAGAAACAGGCAGGTAGACACAGAGCTGAGAGCTTAAATCCTGACTTATAAATAGGCAGGCCTAGAGATACTAGGTCTAGCCTAAGTTTTTGCTCCCAGTGACCTGCTTCCTCCAACAAGGCCTTGCCTCCTAATCATTTCCAAATAGTTCACCAACTGGGAACCAAGCATTCAAACATGTGAGCCTGTGGGTAGCATTCTCATTCAAATGACCACAAGATCTAGCTTTGTTTTTCTATTCAGTTCAACTGTCAATCAAATATCTAGACAAAATAATAGTAATTTCCATATAGATTTTTTTACCTCTCCTATGTGATACCAGAGGTCAAGCCCAGGGCTGTACACATGATAGGCTAGTGTTCCACTGTTGATCTATATCCCTGGCCTCTCCATCTACCTTTCTCAGGAAGTATTTCATGATGCATTCCAGAAGAATAGAGAGGCAAGGGAAAAGAAAAAGAATCCAGGAAAACACTTACGAGGCATTAAAACTGAAAGACAATCAGACCAGACTGGGCTGGTTAAGAAAAGCAGCCTGCAGTGGAGAGCCTCTGAAGATATGGGGAACATTCTGGTGTGTGTGTGTGTGTGTGTGTGTGTGTGTGTGTGTGTGTAAGAGAGAGAGAGACAGACAGAGACACTTGGAGGACAGAGGACAATCTTGGGTGTCAGTCCTCAGCCCCTACCTTGACTCAGGGTCTCTCACTTGCTCCTGTCTACCCCAGGCTAACTGGCCCTTGAGCTTTGGGGGATTCTCCTTTCTCTCCTCCCATCTCACTGCAGGAGTACTGGGCCTACAATGTGCTACTCTGCCTGGCACCACATGGGTTCTGAGGATTTGAATTTGGGGCCTGGTGATAAGCATTTTACACACTGAGCTATTTTCCCAGCCCCCAAGGGGGGAACTCTTAGGGAAGCTAACCTTGAGAGGATGGGAAATAATTCTCAGGAATATAAAAAACTGTTCACTAGCCAAGCAAAAGGTATTGAAAATGCCTTAAAACAAAGTCCTTCAAACAGGAAGTAAAGTGTTTTACAATGGAAACCACTGCTGGACTGTCTGAAAGGGAACTCATTGAACTTTTAATGTTGAGATCGCTCTCCTTTGAATGGTCTGGGGATTAAACTCTCAGATATGTAGAAGGATATTGATGTTAGTCCTATGTGTTTGGGCGGTGGGCGGTATGTATGTGTGATTAAGGGAATGCTGGGAAACAGCCCAAAGCAGGGAGAGCAAGCCCATGAAATCATAGAGCATGAAGAAGGACTCACACAATATAAATGTTAACCTTGTCAACTTAATTAGGACAATTTGCTTGTAAAAGGGAACAGGAAGGGAAGGAGCATAAAAATTCCCATCCTACAGTAAGAACATTAAAACACTGAGCAAAGGTGGTGGGACAGTGAATAAAGGTATAGAATATTTAATGTTCCAAAATATTGCTTATATGTGCTGCTTTAAAACAGTACAAAGACCTATCTATAAAAGGTAACATGAGACCACAGACATCGATCTAGGTTTTAAAGCAGGGAAGTTTGAGTTTAAATCCTTATATTTCATACAAAGGAGTCAATGGATATTGTTTAAAGTTGATAGAGCAAGAAATAGGGTTGTGGATGTTGTTTATGTTCAGCTAATAACTGCTCCCACATTTGGTGTAGGGCCAGGAGTGGCCTGAGATTCAAAATAGTCTCTGGTTTTATGACCCCCTGTGCTCTGAGCAGAAAAATCAGCGAGTGGTCTTTAGAGACCCTGCCTGGACTTCCCACCTCTCATATCTGAACTGATGGTCCAGTTGTCCTTGTTCTAAGACCCTTATTTGTATTGGAGACATACATGGGGTTCTAAGGGGTCAGTAGATCAGTAGCAGCCTAAACAATACAATTAACCAGTGTGAAAGCAGGGGAGCTTTTAGATCCAAGGAAGGCCTGCTGCCAGGCAGCAGAATTTTACTTCTGGTAGCTGTGGAATGATAACCCTTATGTCTCCGTGACTTTTCCAGGATGCTGACCTCTGTAAGATCTGTGATGGCAGCTCCCAATAAAGAACCATGTGCTTTGCCGTGGGAAGGAGGCGAACCAAAGGATTCTGCTAGTTTGCACAGATTGAAAAGACAATGAGAAGACTGGACTGGCGTTCCAAACCTATGCCTCCTCTTAAATCACCAAGGTGAAGGGATTTTACAGAGTCTGTGTTTAGAGTCGCATTGTAAACCCCAGAACAGGCTTTCACATGAGGACATGGTAGGCTTTCTTGGATAAGGATAGGAAAACCATCTCCTTAGACTTAAATTTTGTGGCTTGAAAGTGGGCCCTCAAAGATACAGTGCAACCCCCACAGTCTAAGGTGACCCATGAAAACCATCTTACAACAATCCCCAAAACAATGGGGAATGGTGTTAGAGAAAACAGCTAATTGCTTGAATGAAAACATTCATCTTCAGGGGAGTCTAGAGCTGTAGCTCAGAAAAGGACACAGCGAAACACAGGGTGTGGAAACTGGAGGACAGAAATCAGGCTTGAAAATGTGAAAATGTTCATGAGGCAGGCTCTGGGGGACAGACAGCCAGGTGACATGCCCATGGAAACTGAGTGGGAGCTTGTGGGTGTTCCCAAACTCTCTAGAGCTCACGTGGCAGATGGCCAGTTAGAGCAGAAGGAAAGAAAGCAACAGGGAGAAATGCAGGTCACCCGGTCCTGCAGTTGGAGCCGCCTTGAAGAAGCTCATGAGCACTTAATGTAAGCTCAAGTGTCCTTCAGAAGAAGAAAACCAAAAACTAACTCCCAGTATTACATGAGGGAAAAAAAAAGTGAAACGAGTTGATTCTTGGAAAACAATAAGTCTCCAAGCGAAGTGAGCATCTTTGCCATCTGAAATGTATACCCCAGTAGTGGGATGGGGAAATTTGAGGTTCATCAAGGGTAAATAATACCAACATCAACATCAGGAAAATCCCCGACTGCAGGACAGTGAGACGGGCCTAACAGCAGGCCTTCCTGAGTGGCATCTGTCAGAAGGGCGACAGGAAGATGGCACAACATGAGCAAAGAATGAAGAAGAATACGTCCTTCTGTTAAAATGAGGTTGGATTCTAGCAAGAGATTCTGGTGTGTTCCAGTTTCCATCTCTCCCAGGTGGCCCTCTGGCTTATACTAGCCTTTTGTCTAGTATAAGCATCTTCTATCTCTTCTCTTGTGCCTCGAGTAATCCCATTTCATAGCTGCCTCAACTGGGCCAGCACATCCCTTTGCATAAAATGGCCTTCAGTATGACTTTTCTTGGTAGTGGTGGTCCTTTGGAGAAAACTGCAATTCTGAAAAAAATCATCAAATTTGCTCTGTGGCGCCGGCAGCAAAGTAGATACTGAGTACTGGTGACATGAGGTGACAGGAGCCACAGGACCGTCTGTGTGGCTAAAGATGCAGGACTGTGTTTCATAGACTTCCTGAGCTCCCAGGGAGGCTGTGAATTCCACTCCAGAATTTGCTTTTTGTCTGTCCAAGGCCCTCTGTCTCCTTGAGGTAGGAACTCTTTCCTCAGTGTCTCAAGATGTTGGAGCCTCTAGACAGACCAGGTTTTCCCTGTATGTACAACTCTGAACAGCCCCGTTTGAGAGACTCCTGGTCATGGTCAGAGATTTTCTTTTACTAATATGCCCCCAAGGTTCCAGTCCATGACAAGGCACTAGGTCTGGATTGAAGGAGGGCTCTGTGAATGAATCTGAAAATAGGCTTTGGGTTGCCCTTTTCAGTAATGGGCCTCCTGGCCTTCTAAGTTTTGAATTTCTTTTCAAAGTCAAAAATAAATGAAAACGAACCATTAACAACCTGGGCCAAGTAATGAATTAAACTCTGTTCTGTGCCTTGGGATCTCAACCAGGCCCTTGCAGGGCAAGTGCTGTGTCTTACTCACATGTGAGCCTCTCGTGGTCCAGGAGGTGCTAGACACGTGATAAGTGTTCACAAGTGACTATTAGATGAAACGGTAACTGTGGATGGACATCTCAGATGGTAAAGTGCAAGCCTGGAACCATAGCTTTAATTCCCAGAACTCGTGTAAACCAGCTCGATCTGGTGTCACGAAATTGTGCTGTCAGTACTGAGGAGGTTCAAACAGGCAGATCCCGGGGGCTACTGGCCAGCCGGCCTGGCCAAATTAGAAAATTCTGGGGAAGAGTGAGAGATAGTATCTCAAAAGAACTTTCAAACAAACACAGGAAGCACCAAGACGAATGGATCTGAGGCTGACTCCTGGCTTCCACACATGTGCCCACATGTATTACCCCTGACTCCGTGCACACACATACATGCACACTCTGAAATCACAAATGTAACACATAATATGCTAATACGTTTGGTTCTCGGTTGTCAGCCTTGGTCCTGAGTAGATGAATGGAAGCTGCTGTTTTCAAATGAAAATTTGCCAGGAGGGTGCAGAAGTGTTTGCCCAACTCCCTCTCCCCTGTGGGTAAATCCATCCATGGCCTTTCAGTGCAGAGGGAAACAGCCACACTACATTTATACATAAAAGGGCAACATCTATTTTATTGTCGATACAACTTCAACAAAATTAATTTCCTTTGGGATTTTTGTATTTTAATGTTCTAATATACTATCCGGCACACATTAAATAATAGCTTTCCTCCTTCTCTTTCTTTTTCTTTAATTTTTTTTTCAGAATGTCACTAATTGATCATTGCATGCTGGCCCTTGTTTTCTTTAACCCTATCACCACCATTTCCTACACTTCCCCAACAAAGACAGACTCACACAGACCTGGTCCCAAGGAAGATAGCAATATAGACAGAGCCAGCTCTAAAGAATCTGCTCTGATGGCACTTTGTCCTGAGGATGAGGGTAGGAAGGCACTGGGTCTGCATGAGGCAGTGGGTTAAGCAAGGCATTTTAGGAAGGGAAAGAGTCTATCTGGTTCTCACAGTGGCTACCATGGGGTGACACATGTTCTACTTTAGCTCTGATCCTGCCCACAAAGCTGTAGAGAGACATGGCAGGGCTTTCTGTAATCAAACACGAAGACTTGTTTAGATTCTATCTCTATGGACGGACAGAAAAGATCTACTGTATTGGCCTCTGTTTCCCTCATTTTGCAAAGTGAGACTTGCTGAGGCTGGCATAAGGGGGCCCTTCCTCTAAAGGTCTAGTGTGACGATGGTCAGCATTATCAGCCTCGCAGAACACAAGCCTCTGGACTGTTCGTGAAGGATTGTGTACATTAGGTTAATTGAGGCAGGAGGATCTTCCTGAACTATGAGTGGTACTGTCAGTACCACTGGTCAGTGTCCTGGATTGAATATAAACGAGAAGGTTTGTAACAGCCTTTGTTGCTGTCTTTTCCCTGACTGCAGATGCAATATCACCAGCTGCCTCATGCTCCTGCTGCTGGGGTAGGAGGTGCTTCCCACTCAGAGGAGAGCCCATCTGATAGATGTTTTACGGGTCCTGCCAAATATGTAGCAGGTACATTAAAACACAGACACAAGTGCTTTGGGACCGAGAGTTCATCCATTCTGTTGAACAGACATAAATTACTGACCAGAAGCAACCATTTCTCCCCTTGGTCACCATCTGATGAAGGGGAGAGTTTTTATTTTCTAAATGATATATTGAGCCAAATGAAATGATTATTACATCATTTCTATTGCCTGTCACCACTCACAATGAGATGGCATTATAAGAAAAATGAATGCTCTCTCTGGAAGGGAATAGAGGGGTGTGTGCATTCATATGCACGCGTGCATGCGTGTGTGTGTGTATGTGTGTGTGTGTGTGTGTGTGTGTGTGTGTGTTGAGAGGTTGAGGGTTCATGTATATAAAGGTTTCTGTCAGAGAAAGATAAGGAGTTTCATTAATATTAGTTGACTGAGCCCCAGTATCACATACAGCACCAGGCATCCTTCCTTGGACTCTTCCCCAGGAGTGGCAATTGAAATTCGATGCTCTTGGGAATGCAGTGGAAAGGAAGGAACTTAAAGGGCCCTTCTCAAACTCAACATGTCTTCTTTAAAGACTAGATAATGGAGGGATGGCATGTAGTATGGAATAACAGACATTGGGTCTTCTCACAACAGGAGAAGGGGACCAGAAATTATATGGTTCAACAGATTTAGGGGCAGTGCTTTCTTAATGTTTTAAAGGGTGAGTCCCAAATTATGGGAAACCATCTTCTTCTGGGTCAAGCTATTGGCGGGTTAATGACCTTGAGTCAAATTTGAATGTAGATCTATGCCTCCTTTTGATGGCAGAGTGGTTAGATGGCAGAGTTATGAGTGAGACTCTGGTGTTTTTGACCTCAACCACGTTAACTCTGAAGATGGTTGTCCCAATCTTCCATTCCTGCTCTGGGACCTGAAGAACAGAGGAACACTTGGAAACTTCTATGATTTAAGGAGGGAGTGGCTATCCCAGGGAATTCTTGTCTCTTGGGGAAATGGATTTTTTTCCCCAAAGTGTGGTGGCAGCAATCTACAGAGAAACTTTCATATGCCCAGAACCTCTCAGAAGAACACAAACACATAACCAGTCTTGAGCAGTTCTCAGACCTGTTAACATAAAAGGCAGGCAGGCAGGCAGACAAGCAGACAGACAGACAGACAGACAGTCAATCAGTCATTAGGTATGATCTCTTGTGTACTGTGCAAAAGCATCACCTGTAATAAAAAAAGCTCATAGCCTATTAGCAAAAGGCAAGAAACAGAAGGTGGAAGTTCTAGCAGAGAGATAGGAACTCTGGGAAAGAGCCAGGTACAGGTCAGGTGTATGAAACTGAGGAGAGCTAACCACCAATGTGGCAGACATAGACTAGCATAAATGAGCTGATATAAATTGAGAGCTAGTTGGGGAATGAGCCAAGCTAAGGCCATAAGCATTGTAAATAAAAGTCTCTGTGTCTTTATTTGGGAGCTCGAGCTGGTATAAAAAACAGACAGACAGACCACACACACACATACACACACACACACACACACACACACACATGAGATTTCGGTATTTGAAAGTAAAATGAAAAAAAGGGAGGGGGGAAGAAAATTCTAAGCCATCTTGGGTTTCTTGCTGTGAGAACTAGATTGAATGTTGTCTTAGTGAACTTGGGGCCTAGTGGAGTTGGGTGACACCTAGTGAGGCATAGACCTCATCTTCTGGCTTCTGTTCAGCCAGTCTTTTAAGTTTATAGGTTGAGAACTGGACTATGAATCTTAGGGGAACAGCTCAACCTATACCAACCTCATAAGCTTCTTTTAAAATTCTGCCTGTGTTTATGAGGCAAGAGAGTTCATTGGGATGGGAAACACCTGGTTTAAGTAGTTCTTACCTATCTTAGCACACACAAATGCACTCACACATACATATACACATACTCACACACTCACACACATTCACAGACACTCACACACCTCACACATTTACACACTCACACACATACACAAACACACATACTCACACACTCACACACATTTATAAACACACACACATTCACACTCACACACTCACACATTCACACACATACACAAACACATAAACTCACATACTCACACACACACACACACACAAACACACATATACACTCACACACATTCACAGACACTCACACACATATATAAACACATACACTTACGCACACTCACACACACACAAGCAGATGTTGACTCAATACTCATAGATGGGTGCTTTTCAAGTGCTTTGCTATTTCATATTCCTCAGGAGGGCTTCTATAAATTAACACTAACAAATAGAAAATTCCTATTGACAGGGTGTGAGAAACACAGGAACCTTCCACACTGTTGGTAGGATGCAAACGTTGCTTCATAACTATGGAAAATAGCAAAACAGCAAGTTCTTGAAAAATTAAACATAGCTATATGATCGATCAATTCTGAATGCACACCCCAAGTAAATAGACTCAGGACGCACTGTCATAGCAGCCATTTTCACAATAGCGAAACCATGGAATCAACTGCCGTACCCACCCACAGATAAATGGATAACATGTGGCATATCTGTAAAATGGAATATTATTCAGCCTTAAGAAGGAGGGACATTTTAACATATGCTGCAACACGATTATATATTGAGGACATTATGTTCTTCAAAATGAGCCAGCCAGACCATATGATTCTACCAACTAGAATAGTCATCTCAGACACAGAAACAAAAGGAACAGGAAGTGTTGTTTAATGGATATAGAGTTTCGAATGAAAGGAAGGCAGAAAGATAGGAATCAATGGCTATACAGCAACGGTGTAGGTAAGGCCACTGGAGTGTGGACTTTGAGCAGTTATTAGGCTGCTGAATTTTATACATATATTAACATATTTTGAGAAAAAGGTCTTTGGATTTCATCAACTTTTGCTTGGCCCTAGGATTTGATCCATGTACCTTTTCCCTTCCCACAGAGATTTCTTGATTTCCAAAATGGGAACAAATTGTCTCCTGCCTCTCATGGTGAATGCTGGGACAAGGATCTAAGAGCAGGGAATGTGCATAGGATGTTGGAGGGACATGGTGGCAGGGACTTGGTGTGGCTTGGGAGCAGAACTTGTCTAGGGTGTTAAAGGAAGCTCTCAAGGCTGCAAAGCATGTGCTAAGCTTTGCTGTGCTGAAAAAAACGCAGGCAGCGTCACCTCAAGCATGGGGAAATTAAATACAGCCCATTTTTTACAGCCAGAGCCTTTGAAGAATGAAGACTACTTCTGCTCTGGCTAGTTGTGAGGCTGTGTCTCTGAGGGGAAGGGATCTCCCTCATATGACCAGGTCTTCAGAAACCACGGGGAGGTGGAAACCATTGCGCACTGGCAGTCAACCGTCCTCTGTCCCTTTGCTAGAATGAACAAGGTGGAAGCCGCCTGGGTTTCAGGACAGGTATGCCCTGCTCTTTTGTATTGATGCCAAGAGATACAAGGCTTCTTGAGAATTCCTTTTTAAAATTTCCTCCTACACTTCTTCCTGGACCTGTTTCTCAGAGCTCCGGAGCAGAGCTGGGGTCCAGCCCCAAAGATCTAGGATGCAGTCAGGAGCTGAGTGTGAGGCTACAGAAGAGAGAGCTGAAGTCTAAGAACTGTTCTTTGTGGCTAATGCACTTCCTCAGCCTCAAGCCTGTCTGCCCAGAGGAAGTGACAGATTTCGTGGTTTGCCCCTTTGATTCTTTTACATTTGCTTTTGTCCACTTCATTCATAACTCTGCCACCAAGTTAGTATCACGAAGCCACCAAGCCTGAAACCACTGCCTTCCTAAAAGGTGGTCAGTGTCTGGTGAAGTTACATCTGTCTCCTAGAGGAAGGCTCCCTGGAGGAGTGTCAGGTCAGCTGACACTTCCTGCTGTGGACTGGCTGGGGTTTGTCCCCTAGTGGTTCATGTATCAGAATTTTAGTGCCATGTAGCATCATTAGGAGGGGCAGGGAGAGAAAAGGATTATTGTCTTACATCCCTGGAGCTGTTAAGGAGGAACAGGGCCCACACACTCCTAAAGCTCCCTCACTGGAAGAGGAAGATAATAAAGATAAATGTCATCTTCAGGAAAACTCACAGACTTCTGAAGAAGATACATCACATCCTTCCTTAGGGCAAGCCTGATCCCAACATTCAATCTGGGATAAGGGTGGCCTGGAAGAACCTGACCCTTCTTTCTGTCCACCATGCCGGTCCCAGGGATTGAACTCAGGTCCTCAGGCTTGGTGGCAAACCCTTTATCTATTGAGTCATCTAGCTGACCCACTTGCTCTTTTCCTTGGTCCCTAATTTTCACTTGTAGGTTTTTCTTACTGATGACTGTAATTATGCAACATCTTTTATGCCGCTGCTTTCCCGGGGACGGAATTTGGCAAGTGTTTAAATGTTCGGAGGTCTGATCTGGGTTTTGCGCACATCTTAGGCAGGGCCAGATGACAATCAGGGCATCTAGGCAACAGAATGAGTTCTGTCTCCAGGTGCAGCCGTTACCCTTGGCCAGCTAGCAGAGACCCCTGAGCTAGAGGTACAACACAATTCACCGGAGTCTATGCCCAGTAGAGGGTACTGTGTTGGTACCTCCATGTTCCTTGGAGTTGTCTTTGTGGTAATTTTAACATTACTTTACCCTTATTAGCCTTCCTGTTGTGGTCATCAGTTGAACAGGCTACAGCACTCTCTAAGGAGCATATACCCTGTCCGCCTGGCTGTACGTCTTGGTTCATGCCTTGCCAGCTGGCTTACAAATGTCTCTTAACCTCTCAGAGTGTCAGACCCTTTGTGTATAAAGCTGGATATCAGGAGTTCCTATTTTGCTGGGTGTACATTTCTAATCATTGAGCTTGGAAGGCAGAGGCAAGAGGATATTCCTAAGTGCAGAGCCAGCCTGGTTTCTACCACAAGTTCTAGGTCAGCCAGAGCTACAGGCGACCCTGTCTCTAAATAAACAAATAAGAAAGTCTATGACCTACATGTGCTCAAGGAACATCTGTGTTCCCATCAGCTGCGTTCATGCTCAAAAGGAGTCTCTGTTGGTCCTTTATTCCATCATTTCAGGTTCAGGCGATGTGCACCCGAGGGTCTGATCTTCCTGATGTTGGCACTTCAGGCTTGTCTGAGTGCCTTGATTTAAAGGCTTTCTTCCTAAAGGCACTGCAAGGGACAGCTTGGAGACAATGTAGTGTTTGGGTCACCTCAGGACTTCATCTCTAACTTTGCTTACATATGCTAATGAATGCCAGAAATACATTTTCACTAAAGTAGGAGGCAGAAAGCAGGAGGCAGGGCCAAGGAGATATAGGTGTCAAGCAGATGTGAGTGAGAGAGGAGATGGAGACCTTTCCCAAACACCCAGGGCAGTGGGAGGGAGAAGCCATGTCCCCCATCTGTCTCCACAGAGAGGCACATGTCCCTGCTCCCTGCCAAGCACCAGCCTGGGTAGACACAGCGTGGCCAGTATAATGGGTAAGCTTGCTCCTTTTAAGACTGAAAACTTCAGGGAAGGGGTTCGGAGACCCTTGAACTGGCCAAAGTCTTTGTCTCCTGGGAAAGGAGTCTGCAAGGAGAACTTGGTCCACTTCTGCAGAGAAGCAGGGTCCTCGCCTGGAGGAGCTCTGTGCCATGGACAACGGGGTGTGACTGATACCTCCACTCGGGGTGTGACTGATACCTCCACTCGTCACCGCCCTGAGCACCGTGCATGCAGATGCCTTGAGGACAAAGAAGAGCACATTTCAGAGAGGGGCCTATAATGAAGAAGGGGACACGCCTTCATTATAGGGAGGGAGACGCCTGCTCTTCTCAGCATCCAGAGCCTGGCTCTGCTGGCTGGAGGCAGAACCAACGGCGTCTACTGCCACCAGCACATTTTTATTTGGTTTCTGGCAAACCCATTCCACTCCAGGGTAGCAAGCAAACCTCAAACACGGCACATCCTCTCCTTACGTTCTCATCCGCTATGTGTCAATAATTATTTACCTTTTTAATACAGTCATGATCACCGTGTGCATAGCATTTTACACTATTTCCCCGCTTAACACGATTTAGAAACGTGTGTTTCCTGTTTAATGATGCTGTTTTGAGTCTTGTCATTTAGGTGTAAAATACATGTTGCTCACTGAATGTATCCCTCTTAATTGGTTTTGCCAAGCGATTCCCTCATTGCTGGACATTAGGGCTGCCTCCAGTTCTCAGCATTATAAATAGAAGGAGGAACAGCACCTTAACGTAGAGCGATGATGATGATGAAGACGACGAAGAGCCGAAATGCAGCCGACTTGATTCTCACTGGAAGCCACATTTAGAGTGCTTCAATGTTGTTCCTCCCGGAGCTGGAGTTAACAGCTGCCTTGAAGGACGGCTGGATGATTTATAGGGAACAAGATGTGTTCAGCGGGTTTGTCAGTATCCCATGGCATTAAGGATGCGCTTGTTAATTATCTGTGGTTAATATGATAATTTAGGGAAAACAACACTATTAGGAGTTCTCCATTAGGCAAAAAGCTTCTCATTTTTGAGCAAACAAAGGCTCCAAAATGAATGACAATTCACCTCTGATCTGTGACTGGGCAGGGAGATCAGAGAGTAAATCTCACACATTTTGGCTTTCTTGCAAAACCCTGGTTGTGGGTAACAAAAGCTTCCCTTCTGGAAAACCCTTCCAGGCCCTGCCTCTGTCTCTCCTGTTGCCTCTTTACCGAACCACCCATTAACTGTTGTGGGGCCGATCTGATCCACAGGTGCCCATTAGTTCCTCTTAGGATGCTATGGGCCAGTGGTAGTGATCTTATTTTTCAGGGTAAGAAACAGGTCCAGCAATGGCGAGGGACTTGCCTGGGTTCCCGCTGCCAGGAAGAGAGGATGGACAAAGGGACCAAGGTTTTTTAACCCCTTTCCCTAGTGAGGTAAAGACACCAGACAAGAACCAAGACATAGAGGGAGACTCACATTCATGTGGAAACAGTAAGATCATTTAATCCCTCTGAGGGAGGATGTGTGGGCAAAGAGAGGGAATCACTGGGTGTCATCCTGGAGCCAATATCTGGAAGAGCCAAGGAGGAACAGCCTATCTGCTTCCAACCTCATTGCCGTATTTCAGTACGTATCGAATGTAACTCATGGGCTGCGTTCAATCACTGCCGAGTGTCACCGAGTCATCCCCCTTCCATATTTCATTTTGGCTTGGACAGTGCGAACTCTGTCGAAGCCATAAAGAATAATTTTTATGTAGAGGTCATCTGCTGAGCCAGCATCTGCTGCACAGACTCCCAATCATCCTGTTTGGTGGGAGGCAAGAGTCATAGGGTAAGTGGGGGATGGAGGAAGGCCCTCAAAGGGGTGAGGATCCCACTCAAAGTCACATAGAATTAAGTTGCACCGTGAAAGATTTAGGTTTAGATGTTGCTTTCATATTTCATCCCCTTCCCCCATACTCCCTTTACCCTCACAATGACTTGGTCCTCTGTGTGCACAGGGAAAGAGCAGGACAGCATACGTCACAGCAGAAGCTGCTGAGGGTAACTGGAGGCACAGCCACAGCCCACTGGAACTGGAGCTCAAATGTGTGGCATGTCACGTGGTGTGGCCCCTGAGGACAAACAGAATAATCCTTTTCATAAATCAACCTCCATCCGTGTCTGAGTGCTAACCTGCTTGGGGAGGCCTTGGTGAGAGAAGGATTGGTCCCTGCCTCAAGTCCCTACTGCTGTAGAGCTAAATAGATGGTCATGTAAATAGATGCTGAAGAGCATTGCATACTGCTGCAAAGCTAAATGCATAACTTTGTACAGAGTCCCTTGTGCAGTGGGGGTGACTGTCATGTGCTTGGGCAGAGTCTTTGCAGACTGGGAAGATCAGATTAGATGAACACGGAAGTGTTTCGATTGGTTGTTTTTGAAACAGGTTTTCACTATGCAGCCCAAGATAGTAATGGTTCCATTTTAGCCTTGTGGATTCCTCTTCCTTTCCTGATAATTTGCTAGTTCATGTAATCTTCCCTGCAGGGTTTTTCAGATAGGTTCAGGGACTTACTGTGTCACAGAAGTCAGGCATTGCTAAGCATGTAGACCTCTAGGCCCTACCAGAGACCTATGGAAATGGAAACTGGGAATCCTGGCCCTCAGGGTCTGCCCTTTTAAACCCATCCATGCATAACTCTTGTGGTGCAGATCTTGGAGTTCTTTCAGTGAGCTTGCTAAGAGTACTTATGTGTATGTGTTGGGGGAGGGGCTGTAGTAGGTTAGCTAAATGAAAAATTTTGGGGCCAGTCTGGTACCTTCTCAAGGGGCTTTAAACTCTATGTCTTGGGGCTTCCCATACAGTGCAAATGTGCCATGGCTCTTTGCCAGAGAGGCTTACTGGTGACCCCAGTACCCCACCTCCAGTTTTGTCTATTAGCTCCTGAGCTGTCATTCTGTCTTTATGGTGTGACTTCGAAGCTCGAGAATTCCTTTTATAGAGTTAGAGGCCACTCCCTTAATACAAAGTGGGGGGGGGGTAAGTGGATCTTTCCCCCTTTGAACTGGGGAGCTCTACCAGACACTTCGTTGAAACTGAATTTTGAAAGAAAGGCATCTGTTTTCAGGCCTGAGCAGGGTGAGGAGGATGGGCAGACTGGGGTGCTCGAATGTTGTCAGGACAATCTAGACTCAGGGCTGGGCCTGCTGTGAGCACTTCTGTGCGGAACAAGCACAAACACCCGGTTCTTGGCTGACACTCACTCAAGCTGGCAAGATCCCACCAAAGAGAGAGAGGCGAGGCTGGGAGATGTTCAGCATGGGTGAGGAAGAGGGACGCTGTCCCCTTCTACTGTCCCTAGGCTAGTGATGAGAAGAACGGGCTCATTCACCAGGTGGGTTAACCTCTTATTCTCGAGGACCCTATTATTCGTGAAAGTTTAGGGCCACTAAGGCCTTCAGCTAACCCCAGCCACACACAGAAAGCAATCTTTGCTGTACCCCTAACTCACTGTTTCCCTTCTACCCCTAGTAACAGGCAGTGAGTAGTGGTGAATTTCAAGGCTGCCCTGTGCGGCTGCACCAGAGGGTTGATGTCACACTTCCCTTGGCTCGCCGCTCTCCATGGTCCTGCACCCCATTTGTCTCTCATTCACAGTGCTTTCTTCACGTGGCTGCTCTGGCCCTTACCTAATTCTGAAATCTATTTTTCCTCTCCCCACCCCCGATTTACCATTGAATTGTGTCAGTGTTACTGCCGACTTTTATATTTCTTTTACAGTTCAGCTTTTTCTTCCCCTGTCATGGCCTTTCGGGTTTGTGAGTGGCTGTGATTTCGAGGGCCGTGCCTTCCCTCTCTCAGATACCTCAAGATCCACAACTGAGCGGCCGTATGGCCTGAGCTAGACACCCGGATGTCTCACTTTTTCCGCTTTTGTTGGTTTGTTTGGTTTTGTCTATCAATTGGATAGTCTTAGCTGATGGCGTCTCTGATCCTCTTTGGGATTTTTCTTTTTTTTCAAAGATAAGGTCTCACATAGCCCAGGCTAATCTTGAACTCATTACAAGACTGAGGATGACCTTTAAATTTCTGATCCCCCTGCCTCCACTTTTCAAGGGCTGGAATTGTAGGCATACAATTTATGTGGGATCAAATTCAGGGGTCCATGCATAACTCTGAAAGCATTCTAGCAGCTGAGCTATACTCCTCATTCTCTTCAGCTTTAACTTTAGTCAGTCCTGTGATTCATAACACTGGACTGCTGACAAATATTCAGCTTATCTTAACACATGTGAGAGAAGTGCTATTAATCTACTTTGTGGGGATAACATAAAACCCTGGGTAGTTAACTCCTAAGAGACGAGAGAGAGCTCCCAGTTCTGGAGATCACAGTGCAGGAATTGGAAGGCCCTTTGCTTTGGGCATCTGGTGGGCATTAGACAGCGATGATGGAACATGCAGCAGTGTGTACTGCTCAGTGAATGACCAGGAAGTGAGCAAGGTGATCTCCTTCAAGGACACACCCCCAGTGAGCTAAGGACCCCACACTAGGTCCCACTGAACACATGGACATCGTTGGAAACATTCAACAGATAGATGATAGAAATAGTCAACTTGTAAAAAAATCTCTGCACAGAAAGCCTTTAATTTTGCATTTCATTCTGATACGCTAGGTCAGTGCATGCTTGGGAGGTTTAAAATACTGGCCTAAACTCAAGCTAAGCTTGAGATTAACAATGGCCGAAGCCACAAATATTCTTGATTATTCTCTTTGTTACCTAACTGTTTAGGTAACATCTTCTACTATTTTTACCAAGCTCCCTTAGGACACACTGGGGGCTGGAACCCAGGAATGCTTGACCCTGTGCTCTTGGCAGGACAGACTTGTTCTGAGACCCTTGTTGGCTATTTGGGTGCTTTTGAGAAAATTGGACAAAGGTACAGTTCTGAATTGTATGTACCTTTTATCTATACCTTAACACATCTACTTGGTGGTGCTGATAAAAAGGAGGGAGTTGTTTAGATGAAGGTCTTCTATCCCTTTGTCCTTTGCCACCACCTGAGATAGCTGAGTTCTCATATTGCCTAGGGGCCTTATTCATGAGACCATCCAAAGGGCTTTGTATAGCAGTCACTTTACCGTGGAGACTCCTAGTTTGGGCCTGAACTGGCCTTTGTGCTTCTCTGGATCCCAGTCACGTTTATATACAGTTTTAGAAATGGATGGAGTATAAAAAGATACATCTCTGAAATATACTCTGAATGCTGCCAGTGTTCACAGCTGGGGCTGTACATGGGAAGGGCTTTGCTATTTTCCCTGTGATTTTAATCACCAAACCTCGCTCCTTTCATTAGCCTTGGCTCCCTTTCTATCAGCACAGTCCTTTCCTTTTCAAACCCCAGGTTCTCAGGATGGTTACCACAGGGCAGAATTGGTAAATGTTCATGAACACATGCCATTGGAAGAAAGAGCGTCTAGACTTGGTCTTGAGTTAAAAAACTCAAGAGCCGTCGCTGCTAGCAGCAGCTGTCTTCTGTCTTCCTGTGGGCTCCCCCTGCACTCTCCCAGCTCCAGCACAGGCCCTGAGATCTTCCTGCCAGAGAAAGTGGATAATGTGCTAAACGGTGACCTCTTGGGTATCTGGCTGACCGCTTTCAGTATTGAAGAGGTTTTCCGAATGGATAAGAAAGGAGACGAGCAACTAAGAGGTTGTTTCCGGAAGAGTCTTGACAGCTCCTGGCAGCCACTAGCCCTTTCTTTCCTTTGTTGCTCTTTGCTCTCTACCAGCCACTATGAGTATCTTTGGCAGGCGAATGGGAGGCGATGACGACCTCTGTGGCCGGGGAAGAAGAGGGTGCAGGGAAGTGTCTGGGTGAGTCATGACCACACCCTTCTCTTTTTCACTCCTGTTCTGGGGACTTGAAACACCCTTGTCCCAGGTAAATGAATCTTTTAAAAAGTAGCCTACAAACTGTGACCTCCTCTACCCTAGGGAATGAACTTTGGAGAGAAAATGATAAGTAAGAATCCTAGGACTCAATGAATGTTGGTCTTCAGACAGTCATTGCTTGAAATATTCCATGGCAGGTTTACACCACAAAAATTGTGTGCGTTGGTGTGTCTGTGTCTCTCTCTGTGTGTGTCTGTGTGTCTCTGTGTGTGTCTCTCTGTGTGTGTCTCTCTCTGTGTGTGTCTTTCTGTGTGTGTCTCTATGTGTGTGTCTGTGTGTCTCTATGTATGTGTCTCTGTGTGTGTGTGTGTGTTTCTCTGTGTGTCTCTCTTTGTGTGTGTCTGTGTGTCTCTCTGTGTGTGTGTAGAATGAAACAAGTTGGTCTGGCTAGCAATGTCAAATGACCAGATCTGCCTGTACCCCAGAACCACTCTAGGCTGCACAGTCAGACAATGAGATTAGAATCTGTGTGTATGTGTCTGGGCTGTGACGGTTCTGCAGCTTCTCAGGGAGTTTTAAGATTCAGCCAGACTTGGTTCTGGGGGGCACTTTCTAAGCTAACTCCTCATTGCATACAGCAAAAAATGGGATCAAAGGTGCTCTCCCCCAAAAGACACCCCCTCCCAAATTCCAAAAACCTCAGGTAGCTTTCAGAATGATTTACAGACCTTAGGACAATTCAACTTTCTCGCAGAAAGGAAAGGGATGGACAAATGGCAGCCTCATCTCTGTACCATTTGGCCTCTTTGGCTTTCCTCTCTGGCCCACACTCCTTTATCTGGCCCTTTCTGTTAGCTACCAAGCAGCACTTGCTAGGAACCGAGGTTCCACATAGGCCCTGCAGGAAATAAGTGTCCCCTGTCCCCACCCTCACCATGTGGAGGAGCAACATATCGTTTACAATGGTTCAGGATTCCTCAGAGTTGGAACTTGGGCCTTCACTCTCCAAAACATCCTAGTCATCCATTCTGTCCCAGGGAAGCCCCTCATCTCTGCACCAAAGGATGGCCAGAGACAGCAGCAGGCCCTTTTCCTACGAGGGGATGAGTAATGAAAATACTTTACAAAAGTATGATCTCATTTGGGTTGATGACCCAGGGGCCCCTGAATGGAGAAAGGAGTGGGGGGCTTGGGAATTCAAATTGCATCTCCATTGTCTTGGGAAACCCTTTTCCGGCAAATAGGAGTCAGCAAATCCCCACCTTCCCATCCCTCCTTCTCAGGCCAGGAGCATTTAGAACTAATTGAATCACCAGCTCCGCTAATGCAGCCTCCATTAAGACCACATGGTCCCTGGGGAGAAGCCATTGAAGATAAGTAGAAAGAGCCACACCCAGCCCCAGCATAACCCCAGCCCCCACTGCCTTAGGCATCTTAGTATCCTATGGACCTGCCTGCCTGACCCCTTAGATGTGTGGTGGGAGGGGCTGAGGACAGGAATAATTTATGTACTCCATTTGCACCAGCTCCTGATCCCAAGGAAAAAGAGTGTAATCTTGGTACATGTACATTCATAATAGGTGGTGTGTTTCTCTTCTTGATTTTCTTTTGGAATAAACTCTTCCTCTTTTGGGGGAAATTGAATCACAAAGTTAATAGCTGACTGCCCAAAGGTCACGGGGTAGGGGTGGGGGGAGCTGGAAAAGTCACAACAAAAACTCAGGTGCGCTGACTTGTTTACTCTGACAAGAGTAACTTTTATCTGAGGTAGGGTGCTGGCTGGGTTTACTTACTGAATTATGCCAGCAGTTGTGTGGGGAGGGGTGAGGAGAGGGAAGGGATCTCAGTAAGACAAGGCAGTCAAGGTCCTGGGAGCCATGAGTCTGATGGCCAGGGTTCGTGTGGAATGCTAAAGTCCCATGTGTAGAGTAACCAGTGGGAACAGGTTAACTTAGGGTGACTGTGCCTTTTCTCCCACCTGCAGTAGGAAGGGTGGTGAATGGGCTTATGTGTTGGTGTATATGCTGTAGTTCTGTGATGGCTGAACGCTCACCCAGTCCTTCCAGAGCTCTCTTTTCATGCTCAAGTCACCATGACCATGTCAGCCTATATGTTCTGCACATGGTAGGCCCCCCCACGTCTCTTCTCCCATCCCCCCACAGCTGTGTGTGGGGTGGGGGGCAGAGTGTCGGATTTGTAAGTTGTTCTCTCAGTTTCCCCTGGTCTGTCTGCTCTCTGCCCCCCATCTCCTGTCTGAAGTTCCTGGGTGATGATAGAGCGGGCGCCGTCAGCCAAGTCGGTACAACCCTGCTGAGGATGCTGTTTAGGTCAGTGTCTAGGTCAGCGATGAGTTCTCTCGGAGAGGTTTGAGTTTTTCTTATTAAAAAGAAAACAACACATTTTCATGTTGCAGCACAACATCTTCTCCGGAGAAAGACCAGACAAGACAGAAACAGCACACAAAAATGAAAATATTCTTTGACACCATCCAGGAACAACTACTGCTAGTGTTTTGGAGAATTTCTTGCCAACTTTTTAAACTAAAACATGAAACACACATGCATATAGACACGCACTCTTGATCAACACATGTACTTATATGCACACATGAATCTACATTAGAGTTCAGTCTCTCTTATCTGAAGTGCACCCCTTTATCCCCAGTGGCTTTGGATTGGGGACATAGCCATAAACCATGCATTGTTTTGGTTCACCAGTAGAAGGGCCAGCCATCCCAGAGCTTAGAGTGGAATTGAAAAATCATCTAGTGAGGTCTTGGCTGTCTTTGATTGTGTAAGGACACTCTGTGACAGCTAAACATCACTGAAATGATCAGAGACATACTTCTTAGAACAAGTCCCTGAGTTTATTAAATGACACACAGTGGTATTTGTGTGTGGACCCCTTGCTATTGGAGCAAATCTAATCTTAAACCCAAAATCCCAAATGCTCCCAAGTCCTGAGCTTTCTTAACATCATATCACTATTCAGAAAGGTTCAGATCTGGGGTTTTAGATTGTAAAAACCCAACTGATATTTAGGCAGTGTGTGTGTATGTGTGTGTGTAGGATGTATGTTAACAAAAACAAAAATGGGTGAAACCTTGGGTGTAACCATTTTCAGAGAGAACAATACAAGAGGAAGAAAGAGAGAAAGGCACTCAGTTCCATTCTCTTGTGGCCACAGTGAGAGGTTTTTCTTGAGTCAGATGACACTCCAGCTCTCAGACATGTTTTGGGAGGTGTAGGGGATGTGGGGTTGGGAATACCAGCAACCTTAGTGAACATGAGCACATTTCACATCCTCATGAGCCCCTGTGTTTGTGGGCATTCCTGCTGGACCTATTATCCCAAGTCACGCAGAAACATTGCCTCAGTGTCCCTATCTGAAGATTGTTTATATTGATTCCAGCAGGCAGAGCCTGAGTCAAGGAGTAAGGGCAGGTATTTATTTGGAAGGTGGTCCAGGAGGTAAGGGGATAGGTGAGTAAAGCAGGTTATGGAGTCTCTGTTTTGCTTGGGATTCCTTGAGAATACTAGAGAGATCTACGTGGATCTGGTGGAAACCTTTCTCTTGGGACACAGCATCCCCTGAGCTCTAGGATGCTACTCACCTGCAGCAGAGACCTACAATGACTGGGAGGTGCTGGGGGCAGATGAGATGAGACAGCCTGTGCTCTCAAGCAGAGCACTGTCGGTGTAGGTGAGTCTACGCATTCTCTTTCAGTGTTGAAATCAGATGTAGTGCAGGGGTATGAGCAGGGACGGAAGACAACTCTGTTCTCCAGACTGAGGAGGAGGGTGACAGACGGAGAGAACAGAGGCTGTGACACATACCTCAGGAGGGTACGTTTTAGAGGTAGGGGTTATCTGAGGTCTCTGATTAGACACACAGAGAAAAGAGCCAGGTGTTGGTGGAGAGAGGGAAAGGGAGGTTGAGGGGAGGAAGAGGGAGGGAAGAAGAGAGAGGGAAGGGGAGAGGGAGGGAAGGAGAGAGAGGGAGAGGAAGAAACAACACAGGCATTCAGCCTCCTGAACTAAAGGCAGGTTGCACTGAAGTAAACGCTGGCCCCACTGGCCTTGTTCCCACTTCCTAGGAACAGCCTGCCCTGGTCTTACCTTATCATTCAACATCTCTCTTGCTTCCTTGGGGAAGCCTTGAACTGTAACATGGAGTAAGAGGTGATGAGGGCTGGGCAGAGCCTCCTATGTGCACATCCCCACTACAGCCCAGCCTGGCCTCTCCTAGGCTGAAGGAAGCAGGTCCATCCACAAGGAGGAGGCATAGTATCCCTGGCATCTGTAGCCAGTGCTTGGGCCAAAGGCTGGAGCCATTGACTTGTGGCTAGATTGGGACATCTCTTAGGCTTAATTTGTAAGAAGTTTGTAAAATGGGCTCAGATTCAGAATCAGTTCCTACAGAGCCAGTGCGGTGAAACCAGCAACTGACCCACGGAAAGCGCTGAGGCATCTCCCCCCACTGTCACTGACATCTCACTGGTGGCTTAGAACTGGCAGTGGGGATCCTTACACCAGGTGAATACCCAAATTAGATACTTAGAGATTTGGGGGTTAACCACTGATCAGCAGACCACTGCCCTCTAGAAACCATGTTGGGAAAGTGTTTTGTGAAGTATGTGCTGGGGGTTGGTCAGTGCTGGGCCCACCAGGAGACACCTGTTGGTTTAGCTGGGCTAAACCTTCTAAGCCCCTCTGTGGGGTTGATCTGCTCTCTCTCTCTCTCTCTCTCTCTCTCTCTCTCTCTCTCTCTCTCTCTCTCTCTCTCTCTCTCTCTTCCCCCTTTCTCTTTTAATGTATGACCCCTCCCCCACCCTAGTCACTTAACTGTCTTTTGCAGATATGGGCTGAAGTGTCCCCTTGGTCTCTTGCTCCCTTCCCATTTCTCCATGCCCACCTACCAGGAGCTGCCTGCCATTAAATTGCCATGCCAGCAATTTTCTCAGCCGCTTAAAAGGCCATCAAGACAGCATCAAACTGCCTGTACATGCTAAACCCAAATGGCTATGGAGCAGAGCCCAGAGAAGGATGCTAAATTGGATTCTATCAAATCAACATCAGCTGCGTGCAAGCCGCCGATAATGAAAGGCTCCTAACGATGGCGTTCATCTCTCTAAAGAGATGACGAGGAGCTGAGAATGGATGGCTGTTGGCTCTTTCTGAAGAGAGGTGCAAGCACCCAGGGTGGGCTTCGATGGCTTTTGGTGGTTTCCAGCAGGAGGGAAGGATGCAGCACGGGCTGAGGACTGTTCTCCGTTCTCAGAACGGGGCTAGATATAGGAAAGGTATTGGAAATCCCCTGCCCACTTTACACACACAAACACCCTTCTCCCATCATGCCCTGCTCCCACTGGCCCTTTACAGGTCCTCAGGCCTTCGATGCTAACTGCAGACGGGGTAGGAGGATAGAACGGCTGGTCTAAGAGCTAGTCTGAGGTCTCTCATTTCCTGTTTCTATCACCGGCTTTGTTCTGGACCATATCTCCTTGACATGCTTGACAGTTTCCTGTTCTTAAGCGAGGAGTATCATGAGTCTCACATGTACTGAATAGCATGTGGCTAAGGCTGAGGCCTCCAGGGAGGGTGGCATTTTTGCTTTTTTTCCAGCTTCCAAAGGTCATCATCATTGACTCGTGGTCCCTCCTCCATTTTCAATGTACACATGTCTTCATGTCCCCTCCCCCTCTTCTTTGGCCCCCTCTCCTCCAAAATATAGCTAGAAAATGTTTTTCACTTTTAAGGTCTCTGATGATGAGGATGGATCTCATGGACAATCAAAGTCATTCCCCGTTTCAAGGGCCTTGTCTTTGACAGTAGTAGCCCCTTCCTTTTGTGACATAAGGTGACACTTGCATGTGGGCTTGTTTTAGAAAAGCTATTGATTTTTTGCCTGTGTAATGTGCTGAAGCTTTTTTTTGTTCACATGTTCACATTCCCTTCATTTGGCTGAAGTGCCTGGTGATCAGGCTGCAGCCAGATGGGATCAGCATTCCCAGCCTGAGCTGCCACAGTCACAGGCAGACAGCACCGAGGAAGTGGAGTTTGTGGGTCTCGCTGCCAAGGTCCGTGCCAGCTGGAAGGAGGAGTGAGAGGCCTGCTGGATGGGGCTGTCCTGAGTCTCCTTCCTGACAGTAGGAAAGCCAGTGATGGTGCTACTCACTCGATGGTGCTTCGTGTTGGCCAAGTCACATAGATAAGGGGTGTGTGTGCAGCTTTGTAGACCCATGCTGCGGACACTGGGGTTTAAGATAAGTCAAGGACTTCCTTGTTACTAGTGGCTTCACAGATGGATCTGGAACTCTGAATTCCTACCAGTGCTTTGCTCATCTGGAGAAAGCATGTTGAGATGGTGTAAATGGCTTAGCTTGGTAGAGGGCTCAGCAAGATTGCACACCGTCTGTGCAGACAGCCAACAGCAGGAAACAGCATGGCCTGGGTATCTTAGTCAGGGTGTCTATTGCTGCAAAAACACCATGACTAAAAAGCAAGTTGGGGAGAAAATGGTTAATTTCAGCTTAACTTTCACATTATTGTTCATCTCCAAAGGAAGTCAGGACAGGAACTCATATAAGACAGGAACCTGGAGGCAGGCAGGAACTGATGCAGAGGCCATGGAGGGGTGTTGCTTACTGGCTTGCTTTTCCTGGATTGCTCAGTGTGCTTTTTTTATAGAACCCTATAAGGACAAAAGCCCAGGGGTGGCACCACTCACAATGGTCTGAGCCCTCTCATTGATCATTAATTTAAAAAAAAAATGTCTTACAGCCGAATCTCATGCAGCATTTTCTTAAGTGAGATTCCCTCCTCTCTGGTGACTCTAGCTTGTGTCAAATTAACATAAAAACAGCCAGAATATCGGGCTTCTTGTCACAGGTAGTACCCTGCTCTCCGGGCTTCTCACCTGCTTGTGCAAGGTGAGATTTCTGTTACACACCAGTCGGGATGGTTGTATATCACTAGTCATGTAGCACTGTTTCTGGCAGGTCTTGCAATGTGGTGACTCATGAGTTCATAGGACATTGAGAAGCCTACTTCCCACAAATGTATGGGGTCTCAGGCTCGCCTTTGCTATCTTCTGACTAGTCAGCCCTGGCCTGGTATTGGAAGGGGGCTCTCCCTCCCGAAATTGGTGGGATGAACCTTTGTGAGCAAGTCCAGACTTGCTATTGAGAATCTTCAGGGCCACCTCACAGTAACCAGGCTAATGCTTGTGAATATGGGACCACACAGGATCACAGGAGTAAAAGCCATTGTCCTTGGCACTTCTCCAGTGAATGAATAAGACCCCTTCTAGTTTTCTTTTTGCAGGCATAATTTCATAGGTGAATCTGTATTCTCATTGTCAAGTATCTCTGAGCACACGTGATGTACTCAGAGAACACTTAAAGCCTGCCATCTGACTAGCTTGTATCCAAACTTCCCCCCCCCTCTTACATTCTGCCCACAGGCAGCAATTCCTAATCACTAATTGATCCCGGGAGCTGTAGGGGAGAACTTGGCACTGGAGTCTCTAGCAGGGGGAGTTTTGGGCAATTTACTCTATTTGTTTAAGGGCTAAGCTCTTTGTTTATAAAGACAGGTGATGGTCATTGCAAGTTCTTATCCAGAGTCTGTTTCTGTATCAGGTCTGAAAGTGAGGGTCACATAGTTTGCACAACGGCATCACAGGGGTTAATACTGCATATTGGCTTTGCCAGCTCTCACGTGTGTCTGGTCACACATCAGTCTAGGGTTTGCTGAGCTGGTCCTTTTAAAAAGACTTGATAGACAAAGCAAAAGGCATGGTATAAAGGATCTTGCCATTAACTGTGGTTGATAGTAAGGGGTGGCTGTACCCCATCAATGGAAGGGCCCTGATAGGAGATGATTCTCTAAACTGCCCTTGGACCCAAATCTGCAACATGAACTCCTGAAGTTTTTAGCTGGACACAAAAATGTATAACCTGCAGCCCTTACAAACATGTAAATCAGTTCCTTAAACCAACCCCCCCTCTTCCTTATCTCTAAAATGGACATTATCTGGCAGGAATATGGTCATGACGTTGAAGTTGACATAGATTCGAAAGTGAGACAAACTGTCACCACAATCAGAAGTGAGTATATGCATCCTTCTATGTGTCCTGCATTTCCCAGCCCCCTGTGCTTTGAGGCTGGTCATCTGACAGGACTGAGGTCACAGCGATACATCAGAAGTGTGTCTGCCTTGAGGCTGCCTACTCTCTTGTGCTTTGGCTGAATAGGCAAGTGGACCCAGAGGAGGCCCCTGACAAGTCACTAAGTATCAGGGGCCTTGGTTCCCAAATTATCCTGTGGAAAGCCAGCTCCATGAAATTGGACTATACAAGAAATACATCTGCATGGAACTAAGTCAGTTAGACTTTGATATAATTTGTAACAAATGGTCCATGTTGACAAACCATGGTCTAAAATTTCCCAACCAGCAGGGGGCAATTGGGAGTCCAACTCCAGCAATCTGGCTTGCCCCTCATCAGTTTCTCTACCAGACAGCTTACTATGCTGGTGTTCTGGGCCTCAGTGAGACAGTGTATCATTGACTTGGCCCTTGGAAGCCTCCCTATGGATGATAGTTACTTGTCTAGCAAAGGTTTCATTTTAGACAATGATTCAACAGTGACTCATAATACTGTTGTGGGCAAAATGGAATTTCACAGATTAGATGATGGCTTCCTTACTGGTTGCAAATCATCCCCAAGTTATGTTGATTAATGAGTAGATGTCAACTTGAAGGTCTCTAGTGCTAGGTCATAAAAAGCTTGCCTGTTCCCCCAAAGAACCATATGACATGTCTGTCTTTTCTGACATTTTTATCCTGATACATGAAGGCATAAGAGGGGTGCTTAGGCAATTGATAGATGAAGCAAGGCTAGATAGGAGAGCTAATATGCTAGATGACAGAATGAACATTCTAGAAAGGTCTGGGCAGGCCAGAACAATGGGCTGAAACTAACAAGATAAAATGTAAGAGGTATAAATCAAAGTCCTGCCTTCAGTTTAAAAATTGAGTGAAGACTGGGTATGGGCTGTTCTGCACAATAGCAGCCCGTGTATGAAAGAGTCCTGGGACTCTTGTCTATTAGATGGACATGAGCCAGAGAATGGCAGCCTTTTAAAAATGACACTGTAGGCTGCATTTATAGTCATCGTGTCAGAGCCAGTCTTTCACTGGAGTGTATACTGATTGCTCACTATTGTTCTGTCTGCTGGGATAGACCACATCTGTGTTGTATGTGTGTGTGTGTGTGTGTGTGTGTGTGTGTGTGTGCTGTGGGATGGCACACACCAACCCTGCCCTCATAAAACTGAGGGATTTTTTTTTTTTTTTTTTTTTTTTTTTTTTTTTTTTAGTGATAGAGTTATTCTTTGATCTGCAAGTAGGTCATAAGAGCTCAAAATCATGTGATGTGAGGCACAGTCTAGGGAACCAGGAATGAGAGAGATTTAGGTGCACTTTAGAAATACAAAGAATCACTTCTTACAAGCATTACATACATCAGAGAGGGGGAAAGAATCGTGGTTAAGAAAATGGGGTGGAGTTTGGGGGTTGGGACTATCATCTCATTCTTTCCATTGGTCTCCTCCAACAATTCCAAAGGTAGATATTATTTCTCCATTTCAGAGATGAGCAAACAAAGGCTAGAGGTTAACCCAACTTGGCTATGCTTTCAGAGCAGACAAGTGGCTAAGACAGGATCTAAATGGCATCTGCATTAATCCAGAGCTAGCTGTTCTTTCCTGACTCAGCTCCCACCTGTGGTGGAGGAAGACATTTCCAGCATCTGCTGTGCCATGCTTCCTTCCTTGGAGGTGTTCTCTGCAGACACTGTGAGTCTCCTGGGAGCTCCCACAGAGGGCTCCTCCACTGATGCTTAGGAGGTAGTGATGGAGGAGGAGGCAGACTTGAGGTTGAGACGTAGATGCTCCTTTAGCGGAGAAGCCACCTCTTACAGCTACACATCACCTACTTCACATAGCTGATGCCCGCTCATCCTTTTGGCTTTAACCCAACATCATTTTCTGTAAGAAGCCTTTCCTTTTGCTCAGCCTGCATTAGGTGTCTCCATGATGGACTCTCACCATGCCATTGGCCAGCTCAATGTCTATATGAGGTTCTCTTAGGATGGAGCTTGGGTCTGTCTTACAATCTTCTTTACCCTCATTACTCAACACACAATAGGTACTCAGTAAAGACTGTGATAATTTGCACAGTCTCCTAAGATCCAGGCCTGTTTTGATGCTGCAAAAACAACTAGTGGACTTTGTGCTTTGACTTCATGCCTGGTGTGGGTGGAGTTCACAGTAGGGCACGGTGTGAGAATGGGACAGAGAGCCGAAGGGGCTGATGCGTCTCTCACTAGACTCTTCTCTACTGTACTAGAAAACATGCTCGGTGACCATGGCATCAGGCCAAGGTGGGTAGTGATCCACCCTAGTGACCTTAGGGGTCACTTGGGCCTCTTTGTAGATTCTAGGCTACCTCATGTTTCTTTCCTGTATTCTCAGGGATGGCCTGTCTGGACCTAGGGACTATGAGTCATCACTGGGTTATTCCCTATCTCTGGCTTGACTCCATGACCATAGAGAAGTCTGGGTTAATGACTGGCAGAGAGGATGATCTCAGCCATAAAGTAGAAACAAAAGCCCCCAACTGCTCTTTTCCTTCTTGTCAGAAAGCACAGTGGTGGACCTCATAATTACTGTCATAAAGGACCATGTACAGGGAAAGTCATTCGTCTCATGACTAATAAGACTAACATGTGAGAGAGCCATTGTTCAGTGACAAGGGAAGTGACAGATGAGGCAGGCCCAGGTCCCAAGCAGAGTTCCTCAGAAGAAAGAGGGGAGGTGTCCATTGTGTCACCTGCTCTGGTCCTAGGGGAAGGGCTCAGCAGGAGTGGTGGTCAAGTTGCATTTTAAATTCCTTCAGTGTGGGAGCTGCCAGTTAGATCCCTTCTGCTGCATGAGTTCTGGTACCCCTGTGAGAATAATCTGTGCAGAAGCAAGTGGACTGGGTGGTCAGACACTGTGAACCAGCAGGGTGTTAGCCTTCAGGAACAAACTCTGGGAGCCACTCTTGATGCAAAGTCACTCTTTCATCTCTTTTAAATGTGTTATAGCATCTTTCAAATAAAAAAATCCAATAGAGCCTTCCTTGGACTCAGAAGGGTGGTCTGTTGATCCATCCAGTGTTGCTTTCTATTTGTCTGTTTTGTTTTTCATCAAGACAAAGGGCCGCATATCTTAGTAGCTAGTAAATCCCTTAGTCGGCTCATCTCCATGTGCCTGACATGGAGTCTGCATGGAGCTTTCCCATCCTCCACCTTGACTCTCTCACAGGTGTGGTTATCTCACTCCTCCTCTCAAAATCTTGCTGTCTGTTGTCTACAATAGAGCAATCCAGATACACGAGTGTGGTATATCCATGCCGTGGAATATTATGTAGCTCCTAAAAGAAGGGAATTCAGATATATAGTACAATAGATGTACCCAAGAACAGTCTGAGTGAAGTAAGGCAAACCCAAAGGGCTAAATAGTGGATCATTCCACTATTCTGAGCAACCCTGAGTACTTAACTTTATAGAGACAAGAAGCAGAGTTGTGGTTTCCAGAGGCTGGAGCGATGGGAATGGGAAGCTGGCTCTGGGTACAGAGTTAACTATGCATAGAGGCAAAAAGTCTAAGAGTAGCAATGCTAGGTATACTGTGAAACTATTGAAGATCACCAGGTTGATACATTTTACATTGTAAACATTTGCAATACTAGAAAAATAAGGCTTTCATCTTCAGTATGAGTGGCCTAAGCTTTGATCAAGCAGGTTGCACTGTTTAACTTAATATCTCTATGTACCAGGCTCCCACTTCTCAGCCGAAGTGAACAGTTTAGTGGCTTGTGAAGACTCAGACTAGAACTTCATTCGATGTATAGCAAGCACACTGAGTACTCAGCACTGGGGTAACTGAGTACTGAGCACTTGGGTGAGTAGGTACTCATCGCTAAAGTGAACAAAGACAAGCAGAGTTCCCAAGTTGGTCCAGTGTGTTGGATTTCCACTTCTTAGAATACTGTTTACTTCGGAGTGGGGGGTTACAGGAGGAGGATGGGGTGTGACCTCCAGCTGTATTTGAAAACCCAAGGCACATGTGGGTCAGGCCATGGGAGACTGAACACCTAGGTACATCTGGTCCCTTCACCTAAGCCCTGGGATACTCTATGAACATCATACCCTGGTTTGAGCTAGGGCTGGGGCTGAGGCAAAGAGCTGCTCACTCCCAGCTCATCCTTGTCATCCTGTCTCCAGCCTCCACCCCGTCCCATATTAAAGGCTCATTTGTCTCCTGCACTTCCCTGTTCCCCTCCGCACCCACTCTGCCCAAGTGCCATAATTTATTCACAG
This sequence comes from Micromys minutus, assembly GCF_963924665.1. Classification (NCBI taxonomy): domain Eukaryota; kingdom Metazoa; phylum Chordata; class Mammalia; order Rodentia; family Muridae; genus Micromys; species Micromys minutus. The sequence continues at coordinate 47,735,681 of NC_137953.1, forward strand.
TGCACATCTCGAGCCTGCTGCTCCCAGTCACTGATGCCATCCATATTCTGTCTTGCATTATTTAACTCTGGGAAATGTTCTGGCCCCAAAATAAAGAGGGAGAGACTCATTAGTCTAGGCTACATCTATTTCCAAGTCTTTGAAACTTCAGAGAGCTTCACAGTCATTATTCCAAAATCTTTATTTAGAACAGTGGCCCATATGAGGTAGACAGGCCTTGGTTCCATACCAACCTTGCCAAGTGGGCTCAGTCAAGGTTCTGATGCTGGTCCCTCTTGCTGTTTGCTAACCATGATTCTCTGGGGTATACCCTCCACTCTCTGATCATGATGGCTGCATGTATGTAGTGCATCAAACCAAATGGCCTCCCAGATCCCTGAAAGATGCTCATATACTGTATGACATGTGTCTCTACCACTTCATAGCAACACTCAGAAAATGAGTTAAAGCCAAGTAAATAGCACCTTTCAATGTGAATTTCTTTCAAATTCATCTTATAACTTGTGACGAACAGATTTTTCTCCAAGTAAGCTCACAATTTTAGGTAGCTTGCAGCAATAGAAACCCGAGAACCTCCACTGTTGAGGTTCTCCATTCGTTGAATTTATATAGTGGCATTATTTCCAAATATACAATTTCCAAATATTTGGTCTCTGCAACCTAGTTGCAGAAGTGAGTTGAGGAGTGAGGAACCAGGTCAAACAAGGAAGTTAAAGCCCAGAGAGCCTAGATGTCTTTCTTAAGCACAGCAGCAAGGATCAGAGATCTAACATCTAGAAATGTCTCCAATGGGACACCCCAAAGCCTCTTGGTTGCAACTGATCTCATGTGGGCAGGTCTGTTCTCTCTTCAGTCAGTGCCTTCCGAGCCAGCAGCCTGGTAGCCCTTGGCTTTTGTACTACATCACGACCTACATCAGATCAGAAACTGACTCATTGCCTTGAAGATTCAGAAGCTCTTCTTCCTTGGGTCTCAGCTAGATGGGACTCAAGATACAGCTCCCGAGCTTGACCCAGGCTTTCTTAAATCTATTCTCTTAAAATCTGGCTACTTACCACACGTTCCCTCAGCCCACACCTACTGGTTCGAAATCCTTCTAAAGATCTCTTTGCTTATTGGATGAAGTCCCTGTTTTCTGCTGTGGTGTCTGTGACTGTTGCCTTCATCTCAGCTGCCTATCTGCCCACATGTTTAGTCCTACATAAACTCAAGATGACAGCGATTCTCCGAACAAGCCAAGTGGGTTTCCAGCCCCATGCTTTTCCCCCTGCTTTTTTTTGTACATATTTTTTCTTTTTCATTTTTTTTTTGTTTTGTTTTGAGATAGGGTCTCATGTAGTTGAGCTCAAACTGGCTATATAGTTGAGAATGACATTGAATTTTAAAGCTGTGTAGTTGAGGATGATCTTGAGCTTTATGCCTCTACCCCTCGAAGTGCTGGAATTGTAGGCACACACTGCTAACTCCATTCATGTAGTTATGGGGAACAAAGCTTTGTCCATGCTAGGCATGGAAATTCACATTCACATACCATCTGCGCAACACCCCTATGTTCTGTTCTTTATGTTTATTCCTTATTTCTTGTCTGGTAGGATGTAGCTCACATCATGCCTTGGGGCAGGATTGGGTACCATTCTTCTTTGTTCCCATAACACCCTGCATCTACTTTCAACACAGTCTTTTCTGTGGTACAGAAAGAAATGTGTTTGCTGATCTATCTCCATTATAAGACTTTTTGTTTCTTAAGAGCAAGAAACCAGCCCTCAGTCATTTTTATAGCAGCAATGCAGCATCTACAAAGCAGAACAAAGTATATGTGTGGTGGGGGTTTGAGAGAAAACACTATCTTTGATTTTATTCTCAGAACACTGGAGGAGAGCAAAATGCCTAAGGATATAGGGTGTCCTAATAAAGATTGTGTTTCTTCTATCTGTATTGATCCCAGGGGCCTCTTCCAAAAAATTTCACTGAGGTTCAGATGCTCAGTCAAGGTCACCCATATCTGCCCAACATCTCCTTTAGTTCCAAGTTCAAGACTAGGGACCCACCTCTCAAAGCAAGGTGTTTACTTGACTTCATCCAGGTGTGTCCCACTTTTGCTATTGTGATATGATGTCATCTGTAGAATTCACACAGGAGAACAGGCGATTGATTCACAATCAAGTGACAGAAAGGCAGCAAATAAAACAAACAAACAAACAAACAATCCCCCCGAAACCAACCAACCATCCAACCAACCAACCAACCAACCAAACAAACAAACCCAACTCATAATGCCTAAGCAAGCTTGTGGTTTATGTTGGTTGGTTGCTACTCATTGCTATTCTTGATGATCACAGGTGGCTTGGGCCTGTGGGCCATGGGTTGAATACACTGAGCTTGTTCCAAAATCACAGATATTATCAGGACTCTGGATGGCCATTTTTTAAATGAGTGTCCTTATCCACAGGGGAGAGCTGATGACAGATTAGGGAGGGATCAATGCAAACTCACCCTTCCTTTTCATCCTGGGGGAGGAGAGAATGTGAATCTCTGAGATGCTCAGTGTCATCACCTGCTTCCCAGGGGTGGAGAAAGCAAAGGAACTGTGGGCAGGTGCCAAAGACCATCCCAGGACATGCACATATGTGCTACAATTGTGTCTCTGCTGCTCAAGGAGAAGGAGCAAGTGTTGGGATAAGACCTGCAACAGCCAAGGTCGACCAGAAGTAACAATCGTTTTCCCCTCCGGCAAGGACACTTCATCCCTGTCTATCTGTAGACCTAACAAAGCAATCACAGCCACCTACTGATTCCATCTTTTACTCAATCACTAAATGATTTCTCAGGTCCGGGTAGCAAAGCCACCACCCCAGTATTAACAGACTATAATTACCCATTCTATTCCTCACCACCGAAACTCCGGTTTAAAGATCTTAACTGGACCAGATTTTACCGTTTTCTTGCTGTGGGCATAAAAAGGACCAAGGTCCTCTAATCACTGCCTGGGGCCTCAGAGCAGCCAGCCACAAACTGCAATATCTACTCATTTATTCCTGTTCATTCAATTGGGTTCAAATTGCTCTGAACAAATTCTTGGGCTGCAGAAGAAGCTGTGCAGGCTTATTTTCATTAGCAGGGGGACAATGAGCTGGGAGATGGGGAAAGAAAGAGAAGGATAGTTCTCTGTGCCTCCAACCTTTTCCATCAGCACCAAAGCTCATACCTCCCAGTCCATGCAGGAAGCAAGCTACCCCAGGGTGCCTGAGTCTTGGTACAGAATGCTCACTTCCAATAAATTCCTGATTTAACAGGACCAGCATGGGAAGGAGAGCTACATCTACACTTTCCTCCAGCAGAGCTGTGTCTGACCATGGTTTTTGTCTTTTCCAGGGAGGGACTGAAGATGTTTGTTTAGAAGCAGACAAGGTCTCACTTGGGCATGGCCTTTGAGGTTAACTGTGAAGTGACTCTAAAGCACAGGTGGCTTTTTCTCTCTTACTTCCAATAATGTTCTCATTAGGACCATCTCATCCTAGCATCCTGGGCTGAAAAGATGCTTCTGAGGTCAAGCCATTTGACCTCTCTGCCTTGTGTTTTCTCTTGGTTTTCTACTTTGTTTTTACTGTTTAGGGAATCTCAGACATGTCTGATGTGGGTTTTCATGATAAACAGAAACCCTTTACTTACCTCCTCCTCTTCTTCTTACTGTACCCCCTCTTCCCATTCATCTGGTCTTCTCTGCCTATAACTTAGATCAGTAGGAAATTTGTTCTTCAAGTCAGAACATCCTCATTTCATGAGTTCCTTGAATCCTAAAACATAACTTAAGAGCCAGAAGAATTTTTATTCACCAACTTTGCCCTTCTGTTTAGGCAAGTGACTTCTTTTAGACATTCCCCAGTTTCTCCAAAAAGGCCTTCAGAATGCTTCTACACACATCACTCTGGCCACTTTCAAAAGGGTCTGTTGTTCTTTCAAAGTTTTCTTCCAGCGAAGTGTATTGGACAAAGATTCATCACACACCACGTTTTTCGTTCTCTGTGAGATTTTGGATTCCATACTCTCAAACAATTCATCTTCATGAAGAAACACTTACAGTGGAGGAGGGGATGTGCTAGGAAGAATGCTGAGTTTGCACCTAGGACACTTGCATTTGGGATGTGGGCATTGATGGGTAAAGAATGGCTGTGGTACAGAATGCTGGTGACCAGGGCTGGGGTACAGGAGAAGCATAGTCTTGATTGGAACAAATGAAACAATGAATAAAAGTGATGGAGGAGGAGGCTGAGAGTGGAGGGCCAGTGTGTGAGGTGTGGAGCACGGTGGGGCATGGTCAGGGTCAAGAGTGTTGGAACAGGGTAAATCTCACTTTTGCTCTTCTAAAAGGTACAACTGATTTTTAAGGCACAATTCACGGAACTGATTTGTGATGCTTTTCTCTTGAACCAGCAGTTCATGTTTGTAATCAGTGGCTCCAGACCCTGGATTCTGTAGGTTTCCTTAGTTTTGTCACCCAGCAAACAGAGAAACCTCTCCAAAGAGTGAGCTCAATGTTGTGGAGATAGCTCATCGTATAAGATGCTTGTAGTATAGGCAGGTGTGAAGACCGCAGTTAGAATTCCAAGTACCTTGGGAAAGAAAAGATAGGGGGACCCTGGAAAAAGCTTGCTAGCAAGACTAGACAAATCATAGAGCTGTGTGTTCAAGTGGGAGAACCTGCTTCAGTATATAAAATGAAGAACAGTCTAGGAAGATACTTGTTGTCAACCTCTGGCCTCTATACCAACATCCATGCTGGTACACATATACACACATGTGACCACATACACACACAAAGTTGCATACACACATACTTTTTTCACACAGAGGCATACAGTTTGGGCTTATAATGTGAGCAGACATGTTTCTGCTAACTTCAAGCCAGCCTTTAACATCAAAAGGATCCAACTGCTGTATTTTCTACCAATACCATGACAATAGTGCCTTACATAAAATGGCTGACATGGTTTAGCATGATCTCCTCTAGTCTTTCTTGGCATGGTTGCATGTCTTAATCTCCCAAGCACAGAGAAGCAGGGTCCAGCAGTGGACTTTTTTTTTTTTTTTTTTTTTTGTCAAATGTCTCTCTTGGGTTCAGCCCACTGCCTCAACTAACAGCAAGCCCAGCTTTCTAGTGGTAATGGAGGCTGGAGCAGACTTGGAACACTGCAGCTTGATTGACAGAGCTGGGCCTTACAGCAATCTGAAATTCATCTCACGGCAGTGGGCAGACTTGGTTGACTCATGTTGTTTCCCAAAGCTCCAAGACTTCCTGGCAGCCAAGCCTGCTTGGACTGGTAAGTTGGGATCAGGGACTTCCCAGAAGGTCCATTCCTGATCTCAGCACTGTATTCTGGGTATTAGGCTTATGTCTCTTGGTGCAATCTTCATTGTTAGTCACTTTTTTTCTCTTTTCCCCAGAACCTCTTGCCTCCTACCAACTCCCCCACTCATGGTTAATAATAATAATTTGTACTTGATGAATGGTCTACATGCAAACCTGGTTTCTTATAGTATCAAGAGAAGGTGGTTGCCATCAGCAGCCCATTTTACAGAAGAAGACACTGAGGATGGGGAGATGGTAAGCCATTTATCCTAGATTTCATAGAGAAGAACTACAGAGTTGACACCCAAATTCTAATTAGTTTGATGCCAAAGGCTATGGCCTGGCCACCATAGTAAAGCAGAATGGGAACCTTTGTTTTGAGGAACTAGCCACAGATGGATCCTTTAGCTGGTCTTGGTGTACAGAATGTGGTATCTGAATGTCCAGCTACGTTACATGTTCATCTTCTCACTGCCAACTTTTCTAAATACCAATTGCCATCCATTCCAGCCAGGCGAAGTTGCTGAGAAGCAGCCGAGATCACGGTTTCTAGAGACATTATATCTGGTAATTATTCCATTATAGCATGTGGAATGGATGACTTTGGACAAGTTGCTTTGTTCTTGTGTTTTTCCAAAGTGGGAACATATTATTAATGGCTACTACTTGTGAGGGTATACCTTCCTGCAAGCATATCTTTCTATGGCCATATCTTTCTATGAGGAATGCCTTCCTGTGGGGTATATCTTTTTATGGTTCATGGCTTTCTATTGGGTATATCTTTCTTTGGGACATGCCTTTCTATAGGTCATGTCTTTCTGTGGGACATATCTTTCAAAGTGTACATATTTCTATGAGGGCATGCCTTTCTGTGGGGCAAGCTATTCTGTGGTAGCATACTTAGGCTAATTATGATGATGATGATGATGGTGGTGGTGGTAATGATGTTAATTGGACACAAAGTGGAGTCATTTGAAATGAGGGAACGTCAACTGAGAAAATAACTCCATTGTATTGGCCCACGGGAATTTTTGTGAAACATTTTCTTGATTAATGATTCACATAGGAGGACCCAGATCAAATGTGGGTTGTGCCAATCCCTGGACAGCTGTTTCTGGGTTGTAAAAGATAGGTACCTGAGCAAGCCATATATAGTAAGCCAGTAAACAGTACTCCTGCACGGTTTCTATTTCAGTTTCTGCCTCCAGCTTCCTGCCTTGATTTCCTGCCTCGGTTTCTCTTCATGATAGATTATAGCCTATGAGTAGACATAAACCCTCTCCTTCACCAAGTTGCCTTTGGTCATGGTGTTTATCAAAACAATACAAAGGAAACAGGGACACCTTTCTATGGGATATACATTCCTTTATGGTATACCTGTCTGTGAGGTATGAGTTCCTGTAGCATATACCTTCTTCAGCCGAAAGCATCTTGGAACTGGAATCAGATATTGGGATTCTGTTTTCAAGAATGACACATGACAGCTGCCTTGTTCAAGCATCACCACTAACCCATCTAAGCTTCAATGTCTCTACCTGTAAGATAAGTCTTCTAACTCTCCCAAGTATCGGGGCTTCATTAGAATCAAGGGAAACAGCAGTGCTTAAAAGATCCATGCAATAGCAAAGATAGGAAGCAATGACTCATTGGGTCTGCCCACTTCCTCCTGATGTCGTTCCCAAGCCAGCCCTGTGAGGACACTGTAGGGAAGACAGAAGAAGAGAGGCTAGTTTGATTGTGGAGAGGAGATAGATGCACACACACACACACACACACACACACACACACACACACACACACACACACAGAAAGAGGCATGCATGCACTTCTGGGTGGGCAGGGCCAGTCTCCTTTTGGATGATGTTTCAGTTTCTTTCCAGCAGAATCGGCTTCTTACCAGCATCTTCTCCAGAAGGCCTACAGCTGCAGTGGGAAGGCTTACTTCTTAACAATGCATGGGTGCTGCTGGGTCACAGGAGTCATGTAGACTTTGTGCTAGGGTTGACTCATGTAAACACAATGTGTTGGAGAAAGTGTTGTTGATGTTTCATATAGAACAAGTCCTAAGCTTGGGGCTTGTGTGTGAGCAGAGCTGCTTTTAGGGTACTGTGGTCTTACAAGAGCCATATGAGTGTCTGTCTTTGTGTTCACCTGCATCATGTGGATAGGTACCTACATTCTCCTTTAAGTCTTCTGGAACACATTTTGTGGTGACACACACTTTTAACCTGAGCACTCAGGAGACAGAAGCATATAGATTTCCATAAGTTTGAGGTCAGCTTGACCTACACATTGAGTTCCCAGCCATCTACACAGTGAGACCCTGTCTCAATTTTTTTTTTTTCTGAGATGAGACATCCCAAACTTGTCCTAAGGAAGCAAAACAAGCTTTCATAAATTTAATATTCCAACAGCTTGGGTCCCCATCTCCCTTAAAAAGCTTAAGAAAATGTTTTAAATTCTTATGAAGGGAGGAATAATGTTTATCAAGCTCTCTCTGAGGATAGGAATTTTTTTAAAAAATGAAGGCTGTTCCCCATCTATTAATGCCAAAAGCTACAAAGGGACAAGATACTACATGAATTAAAACTTGACAACAACCTATTATTGTTTCAAGTTGGGGGAAGTCCTGAGATTCTAGACCAACATGTGGTAGCTAGATTCCCATATGAGGGAGTGAAGATGGCCAGATGACACCATGATCAAAGCAATGCGTGGCTGAAAGGTTTAATTGTGACTTTGGTTCCAGAAGGACAGTTTATAATACTGTTAGTAGGAAGGCATGGCACTAGGCAACTCGAGCAGGAAGCTGAGAGATCCAATCTTCACCACAAATGTGAATTAGAGTGTGAACTGGAAGTGGAGAGAGGTTATTACGCTTAACGCCTGCTCCCGATGGCCTACTTCTTCCAACTAGGCTGCACTCCCTAAAGGTTCGATAACCTCCCCAAACAGTGCCACCAACTGGAGAAGGACCATGTGTTCAATGTCTGAACTTACCTGGTATATTTCTCATTTAAATCACCCCATCACCTATAATACACACACAATGAATTCCATTGTAAGAACAGAAGCCTGCATTAGGGAGCCCAAATTCTTCATAATAGGCAGTAGCCACTAATATTCCATCCATTACCTTCCAAATCTGTTTGCTATACAAACATTCTTATGAAGTGATTGGGCAGTCACCCACTACCTTCCTTGTAAAACATAAAATCCCAAGAGTTCCATGGGAAAGGTCCTTTGAATGTTTCTGTTTTGTTGTGTGTTTCTTTAATCATTGTCCCTAGGTTCTATTTCCATACAGTTATCTAGAGGAGGGGGAGGCTAAGTTTTTTATTCTTTTTTGTCCTGCTCTCTGGAAAGTACCATTTGTACATCTAACCCTGAGGACACCTGTGATGAAAATAAGCTTACCTCCTTCTTCTAGGGTCCTCCAGGCATCTACACCTGGAAGGTACGTGGTCTCAGCTCCCGTTCTAGAAGCATGAAGACAAATTGCATGCAATTTAGAAGCAAGCAACTTAGGTGATTAGGAATGATGTCAGGGAAAAGAGCCGCACATGTAAATGTCTGTTTAGGTTGTGGAGGAACAGCTTGAAGGCGGGGACTGTGGGAGGCCTCCCTCACCTGTGTGTGCCGGGCATGGAGAACCTTTCCTGAGACAGACCTCTGGTTGTTCTCCCTCTGTGTCACTGTATCAGTTGCTTTTCTCATCACTGGAACCAAAATACTCAACAGAAACAAATGAAAGGAAGAGATTCTTTAAGTTCACAGTTCAGAGGGTACCATTTACTGTGGGTGGCAGTGTCATGGTGGTTAGAGTGGTTTGGTACATGACAGTGAAAGTCATCGTTCATGGAGCCAATCAGGGAACAAAGAGTTGAGTCAAAGCTATGACCAAGGTATAACCATCAAGCTCTACTTATGGTGTCCCATATCTGCAACTAAGTGCTATTCCCTAAGAATTTCACAACCTTTCAAAATAGTACTGCTTGCAGGAGACCAAGTATTTGGAAACACAAGTCTATGGGGTATCATTTTATATCCAAACTGTAACAGTTTCCTCCCATAAAACTAGATGGAATGATTATATTTGTTGTTGGAGAGCAAAGACGTACTATATATTAATAATTACCTAGCATGGTACCTGTCAGTGTGTGTTAGTTTTGAAGTACAGTAAATGAGAGCTAGAAAGAACCATAGCCTCATCTTCAGGGTCTCAGTTCATGGAAGATGAACGTGAAAGGCTGGGGGTCTGGTGGGTGACACATGACAGAGGATTCATCACAGAGAGAGCAATGCTAGTTCAACATCCATTGGAAGCTGGGTCTCTTGGTAACCCAGGTGGCGCAGAAAATATCTAGACCAAACTTTACTCAGAGTATTTAAGACATGAGAACATGTGATGGGGTTGGGGAGATGGTTCGGTAGTTAAGAGTGTGTGGTGCTTTTGCAGAGGACCTGCATGTCATTCTATTATGCTTTTATGTTCATGCTCATACAATAAGAAAGAAGAATGGAAACCTATCAGATGCCAGGGTTTTTCATGTTCTTTGAAAGCAAGTGCCCTGATGTTCTGCAATGGAACGTTCTTATAGCAAAAGCCTCCCTAGGTTTTTCTAACTCACTTTGGATGTTGACATCAATGTGTATGGTCTTGTTGTTCTAGGGGCTCACTAGAGGCAGCAATAAATTCCTTAGTTCCTGAAATTCTCATTAGATATTTCTAGGTTTCTGTGAAGAGAACTTATTACAACTTCCCACAGGTAAAGTAGTCTCCCTTCATAACCCCTCCTTATGGATGCCAATGCTTTTACGTTTAAGAAATCTCACAAAACATTTTTTCAATCAACTTCTATTGAGTCAATAATGATTATGTCTCTATCTTCTATTAATCAAAATCAACTGCTAGTCAGAGCTTTTGATTAGTCTCTGGACCATTGCTTTTTCATTGGGCTATAAATCAAAACATGATGTTTTAATATAACTAAGCAAATTTATCTCCAATGAACTATTTCTGTTGTGTTTTTGGAAATATTGAAAGTTGCCCAAAGATTCTCTTGAGTACTGCCAAGAAGCACTTGAAACCATTAGGCACAAGATCAAGAAGTAGAGATGAGCTATAATGATGGCTTAGTTGGTAAAGCACTTGCCATGCAAGCATGAGTTCCCAAATCTTACCCAAAAAGAGCCAAGTGGAGGTGTGGTGGTGTGATTTTGCACTTCTGATATGGGGTAGGCAGAGAAAGTTGACTCCCTGGGACTAAGCAGACCAGTGAGAGACCTGTCTCAAAACCAAAGAACCTAGAAGGATAACTCCTGAGAAACAACACCTGAACTTGGTCTAGGGTCTCTGTATATATATGTACATACCTACATAGAGATGTATATACTTGCACATATATAGAGAAGAAGATGGTAAAGATGAAGCAGCAGTAGATAGAAAGACCTTGGGAATAATATAGTTCAACTTGTGACTTTAAAAGGAAGCGAGGGTTGGAATATTTATCTATGTGAATGAGTTCTCTTAGAGTTGGCCTCCAGTCTGTTAGCATGTCACTTGTAGCAGGGGAAGACTTCTTAGGCACAACTAAGCTGTCATTTTACTCTCTTGAGCTCCTCACTTAGAACCCTGTGACAGCTGTTTTTTTTTGTTGTTGTTGTTGTTTGTTTGTTGTTGTTGTTTGTTTCTTTTTGTTTTTTGTTTTGGATAATAGTCTGAATATGACTGAATATTGTTGAGTGGTGTGTTGAATGTCTGGTGCCCAGCTGATGGCATTATCTCAGGACAGGCTCTGGAAAGTTTAGAAGGGAGGATGTAGCAGGTAGAAGAAGGTCATTGGGGTAGGCCCCTTCTTCTTCTGTTTCGTTTCTGGCTCTTCTTCTTTATTTCCTGTCTCCCATAATTCCAGAAATCTCATCCCACCAGCTCACCCTAGGCCCAAAGTAGTGTAGTCAGCCAACCACAGATGAAGCCCTCAGAAGCCATGAATCAACATAAATATTTTCTCCTTTAAGTTGCTTTTTTCCCCCAGGTATTTTGGCAAAAGTGCTGAGAAAACACATGATCTATCATGAGTCTGACATTCAAAAGAGATGCAGACCCTGCTATTTTAAGGTCAGGTCGCACCATGGGGAGGAACACATGGTCCCCTGAGGCTGGGCACTGCAACCAAGTCCCTTGGAATTTTGTCACATCTTAGACTTCCAAATCTAAGTTTCCTGAGGTAGTTCAGTGTCTTTCCAAAAAATTATTATTAAGATGAATAAATCCCATTTAGAGCTAGTGTTTGATGCTAGCTACCAAAAGAACCTTAACCAAAATGAGGCACAGGGTTTGTAAGTACTGACATTGTCATTAGAAGCTAGACCTTGGGACCTTCAGTTTAATGTTCTCTGTAGCATAACATGCTGCCTCTCAAATATGCATGTGTGTCCTTGGTGTAACTCCAATTTGAATAACACAATAATTATTATACAGTGGGAGTTCTAGGGAAAAATCAATCTTTTATGGTTGTTATTGAAAGGTCTTTTAAAATTTTTGAGCTTGAGAAAACAAAACCCACAATATACCTAAATACTCTATTATATTAAATTAGAACAATGTATCAAGTTTACACTAAAATGTGATCATATAACACAATTTCTAAGGTAGATTTGCTAAAACATCAAAATATAAAATAGACATTCTGTAGATTTTGAAACCACTTTTGCTGATATATTTAATAATAGCACTTTGTTTTTCTCTGAGTTCTCTGTGGGGTGCAAAGGAATATGCATCACTAGACAAAATAATACACATTTATTCAAGGATGTAAGGGGAAAAATAAGGATTTTACATTTTATGAATAGTTGTATTTTATCCTTCAAGACACTCCATACAATTGCTAGCAATCTCCAGAGAGAAGGAAATGAAGAGTCAAGGGAATGGTTGGATATTAGTCCATATTCCATTACTATAGCAAAGTATTTCAAGTTTTCTAACTAGGTCCTACATCTTAGATGTTCTTTCATCTTCTAACAGAACTGTGTGTGGCTTGGAGATCAAGCTTCAAGCACAGAGACATCTTCTTGGTACTCAATCAAGCCATAGCAATGGGCTAGAGTTAGCCCTGGGTGTTTACTGTTCTTTAACCTCTAGCTTTGATATACAGGTAGATTTTGAACAAGAGAAAAATTATGGAGTGGTGTATGTCTTGGCTTTAGAACTTTGAGCACTGTGTACATAAATACTTGTTTAATAAATATTCACAGAAAGAAGAACAGAATGAGAGAAGGAAGAAGAAAAGGACTGTAGAAGAAAACATTGCTGGAATGAATAGTGTCCATGGGCAGCTTATTTGAAAACAGCTCTATCAGGAGTCCTTGGAACACATGTCCCATGAATTTCTGTAGTAGGTTGAAAGACCTGTGGTCATCTACGCTGGAGTGAGGGATGGGGGACTTATCAGTGTAGCAAATGAGAAGGGAAGAGATGGAGAGCAGGAGAAAGAAAAGGAGAAACTCAAAGTAAAAGCGAAAGGAAGCAGGCAGGGGTGGGTTTCAGATGAGCATGATGGGGGGCTCAGAGTGCTTGGCCCCCAACCCCGCTGGTGCTCCCTCCTAGCACAGTGCTTTTTCTCCTCTTCTATCTCAAAACTTTCCAGAGGAACCTTCATAGCTAAACAACACACCAGCTTCCTTTTAATGTGTTATCAGGGCATTTGTACTTCAGTAGATTTTTGCTATAAGAATGACTTTGTGCCTTTCTGACTCTTTCCGGACGCTCAAAATGTCGAAGCGAGGACGTGGTGAGTCCTCCAGAGCGAAATTCCGGATTTCCCTGGGTCTTCCGGTAGGAGCAGTAATCAACTGTGCTGACAACACAGGAGCCAAAAACTTGTACATCATCTCTGTAAAGGGAATCAAGGGACGCCTGAACAGACTTCCTGCTGCTGGTGTGGGTGACATGGTGATGGCCACAGTTAAGAAAGGCAAACCAGAGCTAAGGAAAAAGGTTCATCCGGCAGTGGTAATTCGACAACGAAAGTCATATAGAAGAAAAGATGGGGTGTTTCTTTATTTTGAAGATAACGCGGGGGTCATAGTAAACAATAAAGGCGAGATGAAAGGTTCTGCTATCACGGGTCCAGTTGCAAAGGAGTGTGCAGACTTGTGGCCCAGGATTGCATCCAATGCTGGAAGCATTGCATGATTCTCCAGTGAATTTGTAAAATATATTCATTAAAAAGTCTTTGCTCTGAAAAAAAAAAAAAAGAATGACTTTGTAATGATGAAACTTTAACACCAGCCAGTGATTGATAAAGTTTTGCTTCTTGAAATGACTCTTGCTGAATGCCTCTCACCGGTTTCTTCCTGCTTCTTCCCACTTTCTCCTTCCTGACTTACCCTCTTCAGTGTATCTTGTATGCATGTTCCTTCTTCTCTAGGCTTACTTCTTGATTAGTAAACAAAGAATTAAAGACACACACACACACACACACACACACACACACACACACACACATGCATACACAAGGCAGAGACGGAAGGAGAGATGAAGAGACTTATGTTCTCCATTCAAAAGATGTGTAGTATTCTTGTAGAATGTAAAGATTTCTCTAGAAGCTTACTGTGTCTGTTGCTGGGACAAATGACAAGTGGAGTGTGCTTAGGACCCAAAGTAGCAATCCTCCCTCCATGAGTGTATTTCATGAACACCACTATCAGGAGCCAACCCACAGCAGAACAGGAAAGCTAAGGTAAAAGGGTTGAGAAAGGAACTATGGGGATAGACAGAAGCAGATGGAATAAGACCAGAAGCAAATGAATGGGGTAAAGATAGATCTGTCTGGCCACAGTGGTTAGATGGCAATTCCCAGATGTCTATAGTGTTGCCTGCAGAGTTTCTTTCAGTGACCTTACATTTTTGGGCTAGCAGGATGGATCAGCAGGTAAAGAAACTTGCTACCAAATCTGATGGCCCCAATTTGATCTCCAGGACTCACATGGTAGAACGTAGAAGAAGAGAACTGAATACCATAAATTGTCTTCTGGCTTCCACATATGTGCTCTCTCTCTCCTTCCCTCCCTCCTTCCCTCCTTCCCTCCCTCCCTCCCTCCCTCCCTCCCCCTCCTCTCTCTCTCTCTCACACACACATGATGACTGGGACCCAATGGTAATAGTTTACCAATAGGAATACAATGAAAGCCAAATAGAGTAAAATAAACTGAGTGCTGGATATGTTTCAGACTGGTGGGAGTCTAACAACTGGTGGGAGCCATTGTAGAAGATATCACTATATCAAGAACTATGGCTTTTTAATAAATATATATAAGATCTGTTCTCACCTGCCTGATGTTCCTGTTGTGGTTGGATGTAGTTTGTGTCCCAAGGGTTTACACACTGGAAGTGTAGTCACCAGGATGGCAGTGTCCAGTAGTGGAAAAGGGTACAGTTTCACCACAGCCTTCATAGATGTTCAGTGATCTTCAGCAGGAGTTCTGTTTTGCTTTTGGGAGACTATTTTATTTCCTCAGGCTCGGCCACCCCATGTGTTGGGCCTTTTCTGCCTGTGCCCAGTTTCTCTTAAGCTTCCCCACCATGCTCTAACACAGCCAGGGAGCCCATACCAGAGGCTGAACAAATGAAGCCACTTGATCATGGCCTTCTATGAAATCTTTAACTATAACAATATTAGACAGACCTGAGATCCAACTTTTTCACTTTGGGCCAGTTTACCGTCTAAGTGACCATTTTATAGTCAACATGCCTTCTATTTTGTTTGGTCTTGTCAATTCCACTGCATAAACAATCTGAATGCATGCCTTGATAATATTGTAGATTACTGTGGTAATGGACTTTTGGAGTCAAAATAACAAATGTCAAGTCTAACAATACCAAGGTGTGGAACGGAGTTCCAGAGAGAGGCAGTTTGGTGGCATTCCCTCTTGGCTCTGGCCCCTGTAAAGCTCAGAGAAATCTGTTTTGAGATGTAAAGAATGAAATTCTCTGTAGAGATGTAACTGTTTGAGATAGTCCATCATCAAGTGATTGCTCCCAAGGTGCACAATGGAGGTTGTTCAACCAGCTGCCAATGGCTTTTGCCCTCTCAGTCTGTGCTTTGGCTGGAGCTTGTGAGAGACTGGTGTTGTTAAAGCTGATGGTAGGAACCCTGCCTGATACCCATGGTCTGGAAAAGGCAATACATGTGCTAGGCTGAGAACACAGTGTACTTGAAATCATTGGAAGAATGGGCAGAGGGTTTGGTAATACAGCATCCCGGGGAAGCAGTATACTTTCTTTCTGGTTTGATGCCTGGGAGCATCTCAGAAGGATCAATATCATTCAGAGAAGGAAGTGAGAAGATCAATTATTTTTATATTTATTGATCTGATTCAATGCATGGATGAGTTAATGGGATGGGAGGGGAAGAGAGAAGAAAAGGTAGTCCCCAGAAAGCAAGTAGCCATCTATTGGAGCAATAGAAAGGTCAGGAAGGCCAGAGATTGCTCTGACCTCCTTAGAGGATGCATGAGGGGTAGGTTCCTATGAATCTGTGGTTGGGAGAAGCTTTTGTTTCTACTGGGGCTGGAGTCTTATTCAGATAATGCAGAAATTTCTTTTTTTTCACTTTTTAAAATTGGATATTCTCTGTATCTACATTTCAGATATTATCCCTTTCTCACAGTCCCATCTCACCTTCCCCTCCCATTTTCTCCATGAAGGTGCTCCCTCTCCAAACCACCCTTTCCCACCCTCAGCACCTTGGTGTTCCCCTAAACTGGGAAAATGAGCCTTCCCTGGACCAAATGCCTCTCCTCCCATTAATGTCAGAAAATGCTATCCTCTGCTATGTGTGCAGCTGGAGCCATGGGTCTCTCCATGCGAATTCATTGGGTGGTGTTTTAGTCCCTGGGAGCAATGGTGGGTTTGATTAGTCGATAATTTTGATCTTCCCATGGGGTTGCAGACCCTTTCAGCTCCTTCAGTCCTTTCTCTAACTCCTTCATTGAGGTTCCCATGTTCAGTCTGATGGTTAGCTGCAAGCATCCTCCTTTGTATCAGTATGGCTCTGACAGAGCCTCTGAGGAGGCATCCATATGAGGTTCTTGCCAGTAAGCACTACTTGGCATCAGCAATAGTGCTTGGGTTTGGTGGCTGCATATGGGATGGATCCCCAGATGAGGCAGCCTCTGATGATCTTTTGTCCCCGTTTTCTTCTAGTTTAGAGAATAATACATGTTCATTTTCAGAAAAGATGGGTTACAAAAGAGTAACATAGTAGAAAAATTAATTTCATTTGTGTTGCAACTGTACATATAATTTAAGTAATTTGCTAGAACTTACATGTATGATGCCATATCTTGCTTTCTGGCTTAGTAATAAAAATTCATTTTTTATGTTATTTAAAGTTCCTCAGAACATCATTTAAATAAGACCTTTTAAAAGTAGAAAAATTGAAAAAAAAAACAGAAGTATAGAAGAAGTAAAATTAATAAAATAATTTGCCACCCAGAATGACTACTATTGATATTTTAATGCTTCATTTTGATATGTACCCAATAGAATTATCAATCTTGCTTTTCTTGAAATAATATTTAGAAACATAATTTATGTACTATTTGATCTTATCTACACAATCCACTATCACTGAATTTATAAGAAATACAGTAATGACTTCATTCATATTTGTCTTTAGCCTCTTGGGACATGGGAAAAATAATATTCTGGACAGATACATCTCAAGTGCTTAGGAGACACATACTATTCAGTGTGGGTAAAGTATGGGGAGGGTAAAAGTTCATGGCTGTCATCTTGACAGGAAGATGTGGAACATTGCCACTGTCTCGAAGAGTCCTTAGCACAAGCACTAGAGAAGGTTACTCTGCGTCCTTCATTTCTAGTTCACTTCTAGTGATAAAAATACCCTACCAAACAACTTAATGGAACAAGGGTTTATTTTAGCTCATATCTAAGGGTTCAGTGAAACATGGCAGAGAAATCAAGGAAGTGGGAACTTGAAGCAGCTGGTTGGACTGCATCTACAATCAGGAGGCAGAAAGGGATGGAAACATGCTGCTACTCTGATGGTCCCCCCCACTTTCATAGTCCTGGATCCCAGCCAGGGAATGGTGCCACCCACAG